>NC_139460.1:260052500-261400833 GCF_057233095.1 Heloderma suspectum | reverse complement strand
TCTTCATGTTGATGAGAGTTGTAGTCAAACACACCTGGACAACACCAGACTGGGGAAGGCTGTGTTAGACCGTTCCTAAAAGTTGGCTCTAATCCAGCACTACTGCCCTCTTTATTCCAGTCTAAACAACTAATCCTATCCCCTAGACAAAGTTTTCTCCCCACAAACACCAAGTGCCCCCACAAAGCCCAGATCGGGTATTGAAGTGTTTGCTGTGTTGAGCAAAACAGCAGCAGAGAGAGGCAGGAAAGTTCTGCAGCTGTCAGGTATGCATTTGTCATGTCCAGGTCTCAGATTCTAACATCTTGAAGCCTTACAGAGAATTAACTTGCCAGAAATTGTGATCTTAGGGCTGTGAATTTTAATCAACCATTTTTATCAGTCATTTTTTAACAGACGCCATATAATATGATTTTCTCTGCTGCCAAGAAATGTTTTGTTTCTTGCAAGAGTATTTTAATAGTTTATGTTTCCTGAGCCACCCAAAGAATATTGTTAGCAACTGGCCTATACAAGTATTGTAAATGAAGATTAAAAAAAAAAAAAAAGCTTTCATGCTAAGAAGGGCTTAGATTTTAGGGATGAGCTTCTTATGCTGCATTTCAGAGGTACAGAGGACCTATCATTCTACACCTCCGATAAACGAATACCTTTGTTCTAGATCAGTCTCTCCCAACCTGGTGCCCCGCAGATGTGTCATCCCAACCCAGTACAGGCATCCTGGTTGGAGAAGACAGGAGCTGTAGTCCAAGGCATGTGGAGGGTGCTGGGTTGGGAGAGGCTAATCTAGACCATCAGGGTCACAAGTGTAAGTGTCTTAAGGTGCAACCCTAAGCATGTTTAGACAGAAAAAAGTCCTACAACTCCAGCATTCCACAACTAGCTGGGCTGGGGAATGCTGGGAGCTGTAGGACCTTTTTCTGTCTAAATATGCATAGAGTTGCACCCTTAGCCCATCTCATCAAAGAGTGGCTAGAATCTTGCATCCAAATAATCAGGGATGATGCAAAATTAGCCATTACATGAACCGTCATTTTATCAGAGAGGCAGGGTGCTTAACAGAGCAGGTTGCCTTTCTACCCAAACCTGGGGTGCCCCATTCCTGAAGTGCGTGCCCTTTCTCTTCCCAGTTGTCTATTCCCATGCCTTTCTGTTAATTAACCCACAGCATGGAAGACTGACTGAAGTCCTCATGTGACTTCAGTCAGTCACATGAGGAGTTTTCAAACCAGAACATTAAAGAGAAGTCTCAAGCCATGAAACAAGGCTCTTTGTGCTGTTGTGGATGCAGGCAATGGTCATACCATCCACCGTGCAAAACACCCATTTTTTAAGGAACAGACCTTCAAACATTCCAGCCAGTGTCAATCATCAGATGAGCACCGTAATATTGAGGGAAGAGACACTGACATATAAGGACTGGCATGCTAAGCTTTGGATTGGTTCTGAAAGGCTATGAGTGGTGAGAAGAGACCTCATGATGCTGAACAGCAGGGTGTTGAGCCTCTTTCTGCCTAAGGGCCAAAATCAATTTCAGAGAAGCTCTTGGGGGCTGCATTCCAGTACTGGGTATGGCCAAAGGCAAAAGGGGCAGAGACAAAAGACCAGCATATTTTAGCTTAAAGCTCTTACTGCCAGCAACTAAGCCTTAGAAGAGGCATCTCAATTTGTTAGACTGGGAAAAAACCGCAAAAGCTGGGAAACCAACAAAAAAACAGCAGTAGGGCAAAAGGGGGTAGGGCCAAAGGAAGGGGCATGGCCATCTGACAAACCTTGGAGGGCCGGATTGGGACTCGAGATGGGCCTGATTTGGCCTGTGGGCCTGAGGTTCAACACACTTGCTGTACAAGAACAGTCACTACAAACTGCTTGCCTTAAAGGAAAGCTATTTAAAGGTCAAAGCAAAGCTGGGAGAAAGTAGTGAGAAAATAGCTCAGAAGTGCTATATTCATTTCATTACTGTAGCTTCCATGGGAGAAGCATTAACAAGTAGGCAGCACTCCCCAAATCAGTGCTGAATGAGCAAACAAACAAACATGCACAAGGAGCCACCCATTCTGTCCTGGCCAATATTCTCTGGCTGCTGAACCAACACATTTATATGGGAATCCTGTTGATGGGCCAAGCCTGCCTTTACTGCAGGTTCTGACAGAGCTCATGCATATGTCAGGAATTCCAGGTGTACCAGACCCCTGCTGTTTGCTCCTAAGGAAGACACAACTGCAAGAGAATATGAAGGACAAACTTACGGGAAAGGAGTGCGGCCATGGATGGGTTACCAAAAAGCCATGTGAGCAACCACCACAATTTCATCAATGTTCCTTTATTCATAGGGAATACCTTCCACACAGCATAGTCCACTGCCACCTAATGCCACGCCAAGAAGCATTCAAATCCAAACACATGTGTTTCATGGGAAGTGCTGTAACACCCCAGGCTGTAAATTGCTACTAGGGCATGCATGCATCTAGTCTTGCAGGCCATCCACTGCAAAACACGTACCATGCTGCAACAGTTTTCACCGTTAGCAATGAGGAATCCTTCTTTCTTGCTAACATGAAGCTGAAACGATATCATCGATCAAAATAGTCAACAAGACCTTTACAAGCACCACTTTATAAATTAAGGCTAGGAACGATCTTGGTATTCACACCAGGGAGGACTTGCTAGCAGGGATGACTGGCAGCCTTGCAATTAACCAGAGTTACAATCCCTTCCACGTAACCGGCTTTCTGCTATTCAAGTTGCATGGCAATACACAGGTATAATCAGCAGATGTGCCGGTATTTCTTTTTGTGGTCTGATATAATAATATAATTGTCTGTAACAACGGTCAATGGAATGTACACGGGGGGCAGGGGGGAAGATGGGTAAATCTATTTAATTTAACATTAGCTCCTCAGGGCAGGGGCCTCTCTTTTTGGTTATGTAATGCTGTAAGGTGCTATGTACACTTCTGACACACTAAAAAAATTAAAGCACCATGTGAGCTAGAATTACAACTTGCATGTATAGGGTGGCTTTTTTTCTTTTTTAGTGTGTGCGTGCGTATATATATATACACACACACACGTAAACACCTGGCAGAAATATGTTAGATAACAGGTCACCAAGACTAGTGGTCAGTTATCTCCTCCCAAGGCAACAATGGTACGAGACAAACAGTGAAATTCATATACTGGTCTGGTTTGCACAAAACAACAACCCACAGAATGGGTTAAGTATGGGTTGCTGTTGAATGGTAGGTTGTCATTACATGTGAACCCTGCACTATGGTTTAACTATGGGCTGTTAACCATGAACAACCCAGGAACAGAACCCATGACTTGTTGTTGGGTTGTGAACTCTGGGCTGTTCAGGGTTAACAACCCATAATTAAACCATAGTGCAGGATTTGCATGTAACGACAACCCATGACTCAACAATAACCCATGATTTGACAAACCAGTCTCAACCCATACCCTGGGTTGTCATTACTTGCAAACCAGGTCAATGTATTACATGAAGTGTCACCAGTTATTATGAGACTTAATGTTGGGGAAAGGAGCAATTTTCTCACAAAAAAACATAGCCGCTGCATTAAATTTTCATTTGATGTTCATGTTTCAGCCTAACCAAGCTCCAAATGCGTTCTAGAAATGAGGACTGCCAGTTTTTCAACCTTTATTTAACCATGGTACTATTATATATGTCTGCCTTCCTCAATGCGGTGCCCACAGGCCTCTCCTATCAGCACTTGCAAGGCCCCCTGCCCCTTTTGAGATTATTTTCTCCAATACACTTTCTACAAAGTTTGTTGTTATGGGGTGTGTGGCAACACAACACACCAGGCAAAGCTCCAGCTGCCTGCCATCTGTATTTCATCAGAATGGAAGTGAAGATGGCAGGTGGATGGAGCCAGCATTCACTCTGCAGGTTACTGGGCCATCTAGTAAAAATGTGAGAAAGAAAAAAAAAGAAACCACCAGCAGGTAATGGAGGCGGAGGGAGAAGGAAAGACACAGTCACCTACGTTTTGGGGGAGGAATGGAAAGCAGAGAGAGACATGCACCATGGCCCAAAAACCATGAATCCAAGATGTGAATCGTCATGATTTTTACAAGGGATCCCTTGTAAAACCATCATCCATCGTAGGTCACCTCTATATCCAAATATGTGTTCTGAGATTTGATGGTGATCTTGTTGGCATCCCATGTAAAAACCATGAAAATCTATGAGGATCTGAGTGCCTCAGATCCATGCTTTTGTGCCATGGTAGTGCTGCTGAGCACTGGATCTGCAAATCGTTACTGTGAAGTCTATATTCAACAATGCACACTTTAATTTGATGGTGGTTTGGGAGGGATCCCAAGTAAAAATCATACAAATTCATGATGACCCTTTTTTTATTTACTAGATCTGCCTTTTAATTTCTTGCCATTTTATGACTGGCCGTGACCCTACAGTAACCATTTTGTTACTATTTACCTCTGCACAAGAGAGCTCATTGGTCCCCAAAAGTTGGAGGCACCCATTTGTGTACTATATTTTATGTCACTTATCTGTGGGGCAGTGTGTGGAGGGAAGAGACAGAGCAAAGTTGCGACAAAAAGGGGATTGTTATTATTTTAAGTTCAGTGGTCCTTGATGGATTAAAGCAGGGGCGGGCAAGTAAAATCGGGTGGAGAGCCATATGACCTACCCACCCAGCCTTCTGGGGCCAAATGACAGGGGGCAGGCCGGGGCCACACCCATGACATCACAGGGATGGGGACACACACCCAGGCATCATTTGGCCCGTGGCTGGTATGGCTGATGGATGATCCACCTAGCACATCAGCTGGGAATTGGCTTTGCTGTACATGAGAGAAGCCCTGCATGCTGTGAAGCCACTTTGCCTGCCTTTGCTCATCCTTCGCTCACAAGAGCTCCTGCATGTTCTTGATGAGAGTGCAAACTGACTTTCCTTGTCCTTTGCCTTCTCCTCAAAGGAAAGGCAAAGGACGAGCAAAGCCCACTCATCTGACACTTCCAGGAACTCCTGTAAGTGTCAGATGAGTGGGCTTTCCTTGTCCTTTGCCTTCTCCTCAAAGGAAAGGCAAAGGACGAGCAAAGCCCACTCATCTGACACTTCCAGGAACTCCTGTAAGTATCGGAGGTGTACAGCTGTCACTCCCCCAGGGGAAATCCCCTTGTTATCTCTGATCATAGATCAGAGGGGATTCCTCTCCCTGCCTCCTCCCAAAGGCCCCAGTAGCCTCCAGGCCAGGAGGCAGCACTTGGAGAGGAGTGGGCAGGATCCTCAGAGGGAGCCCAAGTCTCCATGGGCCAGATGGGCAACTTCCATGGGCCAGATTAGGCCTGTAGGCCAGAGGCTGCCCACCCATGGCTTAATGCCACACCAACAGTTGGTTTTCCTTTATGTCAAAGGGATGCTAAATCCTTTCAGTCAGTATGTGCTCTTTCACTTACTCTGGCTTCATTACCACCACTACAACAACTGTTTTGGTAGCCCAGTGATAACCATGTGAAAACAACAAGTAGGCCAGTGGTAGGCAACCCAATGCCCTCCTTTGGACTACAACTCCCATAATTCCTGTCTATTGGCCTTGCTGGCTGGGATTTATGCAAGCTGTATTCCAAAACACCAGGAGGGCACCAGGTAAGCTACCCCTGAAGTAACCAAACACAACTACTTTCCAGTAAGGATGCTGTCCAACATGTGTTGTCCCTGCTCAATAATATGATGATGCAGTAAACAGTCCCATATTTTGTTATTTCACAGAAGTAGTGCAGGAAGGTTAGATATGTAGAATTATTTCAGTTATCCAAAGGACTACAAAATTAGCCAGGTTTCCACACTGAGCTAGTGCTTGCCAATCATCGAAGTTCTACATCTTTCAGCTTTGCTCTCAAACCAATTATTCCCTTGTCAAAAATCCTGGATTCTTCCACCCTGTCCCTGCCATATGGGTGTTCAGAATACAGGAAACTGTTTTCTCATCCACAATCCTGCATACAGAGACCACTTAAAAGTGCCACTGTACAGAGGAGTCTCCTCTACAGGTGGGTACCAGACTTGATTGCCTTCTGGTCCATTCCAATATTAGGATCCTAAGCATTCCTGTTCCTACTGCTGTTATCATATGCTAGCATAACTCTACCAAGGCAGGCCATAAAGATTTTTTCACTATGACCGCTCCTATCATTCAGTGCAGCAAGGCTGGACTCAGGAATGCATATACCCAGAGCAGCCAGCTTCAACGAGGGAAGGAATGTGCCAAGCTGGATAGAAAACAGCCATGGAACAAGTTCTAACCCAAAGCATGTTTAACAGCTTCCCAGACACATCCAGCTGAAATTATTGGGCTTTGTGCAGCAGGCTCTAATTACAAGAACTTGGCAGGTCTCCATGAATACCTGGGAGTATTCTTTGGTTTTATTTCTCAGTCACAAAATTTCTCTATGGCAGCCTCCCATCTAGTCATTTTTTTTTTTTCATACACAGCACCCAGAGAGGAGCTGTAATGCTGTTCTACTTTTTCTACATAAGAGTAGTCAGCGTAGCTAGCTTCTCAGACCCTGAAGTTTCCCTATTGGTTTCAAGTTGGAAATAATATGGACAAGTTCAAGACAGGATGACTAGATATGGTGAAGTGGAAAAAGAGTCCTGAGCCTTGGATCTGTACTCTGGTCATCCCCACATAACCTAAGCTAGTCACTGCCTATCTTCTCAGTCACACAACAGCAAATGAACAGGTAACTCACCAATAAAAGGCATGTGTTCTTTACTGGGGAAGTAGCCTGGTCTATGATCGCCCTCTTGATTTGATGGTAATACAACAATATTTGTATTGCATTCCAGAAAGTAAAACGTGGGGCCAATAATATGCAAAAACAGAGGTGGGGAAATCACTAAAAGTCACAAAGCTCAAGATGACAACAGGATCAAACAAGCCTCGCTCTCTCCCTCTTGCTTTCTTTTTTTTGGAAGTCTACAAAATGCTATGATGTTCCCTTTCTCCTCTGAGGGTTGCTACAGCCAAACCGCATTTTCTCATGTTGCTATAAATGGCACTAGTGGCTGCAGAACAGCTTCTCATCCAGCCCCGCACCTCCCAAAGAAAGTGACCATCACCAGAACAGGACCTGTATTACCATTTCTCTCAAAGCACTTTCTGTGCATCAGTGCCCTACCGCCAAGAAATAAAGCAAAATCCAGAAAATTAAAGTACACAGATACAAACAGAGACATCTGGGGAAAGCCTTTGTGGTGACTACACCCACAGCTTGACTTGCATCGCTTCCTCTGAAGCTATATTCTAGCACACACACACACACACAGTTCATGGAAATGCATTTCTCCCCCCCCCCCCGCCCCTTCCACTGAACCTAAAGAACACTTTTGAAGAGGAGATGACTGTAAGGGTTTCCTTCAAGTTTTATGATGTAAAGCTTCCAATCTCCTTGTACAAACAAATGAGATCACTAGTAAGGAGGAACCTGGGAACTACAGACCAGTCAGTCTGACATCAATCCCTGGGAAAATTCTGGAGCAGATGATAAAGCAATCCCTCTGGAAGCACCTTGAAAACAATACTGTGATTACTCGAAGCCAAGATGGATTTCTCAAAAACAATCCCTGCCAGACAAATCGGATCTCATTTTTTGATCAAGTAACCTCCCTTGTAGACTATGGGAATGCTGTAGACATCATATACCTTGACTTCAGCAAAGCTTTCGACAAAGTGCCCCATGATATCCTGATGAGCAAACTAGCTCAAAGTGGGCTAGATGAAACAACGATCCGGTGGATCCACAGTTGGCTACAGAATCGGACTCAAAGAGTGCTCATCAATGGGACCTTCTCAAACTAGGGAGAGGTAACGAGCGGGGTACCACAGGGCTCAGTCCCGGGCCCAGTGCTCTTCAACATTTTTATGAGTGACTTGGAGGAGGAGGTGCAGGGAATGCTGATCAAATTTGCAGATGACACAAAATTGGGTGGGATAGCTAATACTTTGGAAGACAGAAACTAAATTCAAAGTGATCTGGATAGACTGGAGCGCTGGGCAGAAAACAACAGAATGACATTTAATAGGGATAAATGCCAAGTTCTGCACCGAGGAAAAAGAAACCAAATGCACAGTTACAAGATGGGGGATACATGGCTCAACAACACTACAGGCGAGAAAGATCTTGGAATTGTTGTCGATCACAAGCTGAATATGAGCCAACAATGTGATGTGGCTGCAAAGAAGGCCAATACTCTTTTGGGCTGCATTAATAGAAGCATAGCTTCCAAATCCCGGGAAGTACTAGTTCCCCTCTACTCAGCACTGGTTAGGCCTCATCTGGAGTACTGTGTCCAGTTCTGGGCACCACACTTTAAGAAGGATGCAGCCAAACTGGAGGGGTCAGAGGAGGGCAACAAAGATGATCAGGGGACTGGAAACAAAGCCCTATGAAGAGAGACTGAAAGAACTGGGCATGTTTAGCCTTGAGAAGAGAAGACTGAGGGGAGAGATGATAGCGCTCTTCAAGTACTTGAAAGGTTGTCACAGAGAGGAAGGCCAGGATCTCTTCTTGATCATCCCAGAGTGCAGGACACGGAATAATGGGCTCAAGTGACAGGAAGCCAGATTCCGGCTGAACATCAGGAAAAACTTCCTGACCGTTAGAGCAATATGGCAATGGAACCAATTATCTCGGGAGGTGGTGGGCTCTCCCACACTGGAGGCATTCAAGACGAGGCTGGACAGCCATCTGTCAGGGATGCTCTGACTTGGATTCCTGCATTGAGCAGGGGGTTGGACTCGATGGCCTTGTAGGCCCCTTCCAACCCTACTATTCTATGAATCTATGAAAAGCATTGACTCATAGTGGAGGCAAAATGAAACCACCAGTAGATTATTATAGGCAAAGGAGATACCCCATAACTGGGCCTGGATCCATCACTTATACTGCACTAAGAACTAATCTGGAATGACAGCATGAACACAAAGCTCAGCAGGATGAAGGTTTGAGACCTCTCTAGCTCCCAGGGTTATACATGCACCCCAAACTGCTTCTCCTCAAATTGTCAATGCTTACATTTGGTAAGCTATCAGGTCCCTGATCCCAGCAACATTTTGCATAAAGCTGGATCCTTCCGCACACCCTTCATGGTTGTAGACCAGTCTTCCCCAACCTGATGCCCTCCAGATCTTTTGGACTTCAACTCCCATCAGCCCCAACTAGTATGACCAGTGGTCAGGAATGCCAGGAGTCGTAGTTCAAAATATCTTTAGGGCACCAGATTGGGGAAGGCTGCTGTAGGCAAATAGGAGAAGCAGTGACTTGCATGGACCACAAGCTCTTTGGATCACCTACCTATGCTCAGCATGACATGCTGGGTAGCAATCTCAGAAAGTTTCCAGATCTGGCTTCTCCAAAGGGCCAACTTAATCATGCACACAAATTTAACACACCATTAAATTGTGATTAACTGGGCTGTAGCTTATTAAGGGAAGACCTAAGCTTTAAGTCAGAGATGAGATGAAAGAGAAAACACATGGGTTTGAATGTAACACATGTTCCTCAAACAAAAGCCCTTAATAGTGTTCTAAAGGAAAGCTTACGCCTCAGGACCCACAGAACTGACACACATCCCCACCCTGCCACATCCACTGTAATATACTCACTTATGTTTTGAAGCTGAAACTGTGGTACTGAAGTTCATTTGCAAACTTTAGTGCATTCCCCTCCCCCATATCACTACATTATATTCATTTTACCAGTGTATCCTCCATGGTCATTTCCACCCACACTTTCTTTTCTCTTTCTACTAGACACAACAGAAATGGGAGGATGTCAGGGAAAAAGATATGACTATGTTTATAAAGAATCCACAGACATATTGAGCTGATTGCAGTACAAAATTGAAGACATGCATGGAAAACAGTGACAACTGGCTAACAGAGATAAAATCTTGAAAGGCAACATTTAAGTTATTCAAGGCAAGACAGACATGCTGCTTCCACCCCATGAAGAAAAGCTAACGAAGCACACTCAGCTACTACTTTTTATGGCAAGGGAATAAATAAGACTTCCATGCCTCCCCTGCTCTACAACGGGCTGGTAATTTAGCAATATAAAACATAAATTATAAAATGTAAGTGTCTTCCCTTTACCACTTCTTGCACAGAACAACTTATTTTCCTTTTTCATGGTTGGGACATAGGTTGTACCCAATGTTAGTCCTACTTAGAGTAGACCTGTTGAAATGAATGGGACTTAAGTTAGACTAACACTGGATACAGCCCACAGTGTGAAATCACACACTTGGTACATTCATCTCATGGTGCGGGAGTGGTAGGAAGGACCCTAAATGGAGAAGTCCAGCTGGAGTCTCAGCAGACGACGCTAGTGAGCAGACTGCAACGCCGCCAACATACACATTACTGTTATTTATCATTCCTAACACGAGCGTACACTCTCGACTCCCATAAATGGCTTCTCTTAAACCGCTTTCTGAAAGCAAAAGCCTTGCTGCAAGTTATCGTTTTTGTTTGTTTTTTACTACGGGTTTTTAGGGGCACTGGTAGAATCAGATTCAGGGAACTGGAGAAGCCAGAGCGTTTGGAGCAGACGGAGGCATGCACACGAAGTGCCTTCTCCCAGAAGAACTAAAACTGCTGAAAGCAGCAGCATCAAATGGGGCTGAAACAGGATCAGCAAGTGGGAGGGCATGAACACACCCAGAAATGCAGAAGGGGGAGGAGCTAAGGCAGGCAAAAGCATCAGGGCCCATTTTTACATAAGAGAAGCCTTCCCAGTCTGCCCCTACCCAACGCATTAGGCGTGCCGCCGCCGCCCCGCCCCGCCCCGCCCCCCCCTCAAACAAGTCACGCTCTTACAAGTATTCCAGCCTACATATGGCGGGATTGAATGGCGGCAGAACTTGTGGAGAAGTCCCGTCACTGAAATGAAAGGGAGTGACTTAAAAGCCCGTTCCCAGGAGATAAATGCCACGGAGAGGGATCCATTCTGGCCCAGAGTTGTTCCGAACAACGGCGAGGGTATCCCACACCCCAAGGAGACCCATATGCTCCGATGTTCCCTCGGGCAGCTCCTCCCTTCCCCATACGCAGGACCCCAGCCAAGTCAGAAATACTCCAGCTCTCCATGCAAAGCAGCCTAAACATTCCCCAGTGGCTCAGGCCGTTAAGAGCCCCTGCCTAACCTAACGACGCCAGGACTGCTACCTTAGAAACCTCGACTGCACCGTCCCCGCATCTCGAGGCCGAAACTCTGGAAACCATCCGCCCGCCCGCCCCATTCGAGAAGTGCGCGCCCTAGATATCTGTTCCACGACGCTAATTCCACCGCACGTCCCGCGCCCACCCAACGAGGCTCTCTCCAGCGCTCCCACCCGTCATTACCAACTCCGCCAAAGCTCAAGCCAAAACGCCCAGCTGATAGGCACACACCAGCCAAGGCACTACCACTCCTATTCTAAATGCACCCTTCCGAGGACTCGCACGCTTGCCCAGCTTCGGCACAGCCCACTGCTTCTAGTGCCCGGCTGCCAGGGCTGCCACAAGGGTCGTGGTGGCTGGTGCCACCTCCCTGTGCCGGCCACGCCGCCTCCACGTGTCCATCCAATGCCAGCCGGCCCGGCTAGTAGAATCTCCCAGGCTCATTTCCAGTTACTCGGACCGGCCAGTACCTGCGTGGAAGAAAGGCCATTGCCCACCACAGACTCCGCGCCGCCTCGCAGAGGGAGGGTCCCCCCAGCACCGGCATGTCCTGCGCCGCCGCCCCACAGCGCCGCCATCTTGGCACCTCCTTGCAAATAGCTTCAGAAGCCCGGCCGGCACTGTAGAACTATATCTCCCAGGAAGCAACGCAACTAGAGGAAGCCAGGATTTCTCGCGTGAAGCATGTTGGGAGGTATGTTCCAGTGTAAAGCATTGTGGGCATTGCAGTTTTTTTCTTGTTGTAGAATGGTACGTAGCGCTGAAAGCACTTTGGGCTTGAAGGCGTATCCGCCTCATTTCACTGTATAAGGTATTGCTACAGTTTTACCGGTTTATTTGATGCAGTAATTAATAAACAGGAGGGAAACGTTTTGCACTTCAAGCATGGTTACTGGCAGGGTGCACGTTGGTGGAGTTGTTATTCACCTATATCTGCTCTGAATCTGATTCTCCAAACGCGCCATCTCTGCAGGCCCTATTCAAACTGTATTTTTCCAGCAGAGTAATTGGAGATTTCTGCATTATGAGATAAGCAAACTCTCTAAAGCAGCATTATTATAATACCACTGTGTCGTTACGGTATAGATAGAAAAGAAACGTCTGATGAGGAGAGATGGGTTTCTCCGAATGTGATCAGGATATGGAAATAAATTTTAAAGCATTTTTTAAAACCCATACTACTGGAAACAGGTGCATATTCCAAGAATTAAGGCTGCAATCCTTTCCAGAGAGTGAGTTCATTGAACACAGAGACTTTCTTCCGAGTAAACATGTATAGGAATGCGCTACACAGCACACCACATACACACTGATTTGCCGGTTCTGCGAGGCGCAGGCTGTAGTTTTGTTCTGGGCTTTGACATAGTGTTGGACCATGAACGGTGGCTCGGTACAAAACAAGATTACATCATTTTTGACCTGCTTTTACTAAATGCTCACACCACCGTGTAGTACTTATGCTTCTTTTGCTGTGCGAGCGAAAGCAGCCCCTTGAACAGCAAACCTAAGACCGCTGCACGATCAGAGTACAATAGCCCAGTTATGCGAAGGAAGAAGACATTTTGCAGCCGGGCAAGAACTACTGCTTCAGCACCATCTTAATCGTGGGCAACCCGCCCTCCGACTCGGAGTAGCTGACGTCTCCCAGCCCCGCCTCTTTGTGCCCTCATTTTCCCGCGGTTAGAAGCCGGAAGTTTTCGCCCACAAGCTTTGCTTCGTGTCTGCTCGGCTTCCACGCGGGCGGCTTAGTGCTGCAGCGGCGCGGTGACTCAAGTTGAGTTGTCGCTCTGCCAGGAAGGAAGACGCCAGCGGCCAGAGTAACAGTCACGCCTGAGGAACAGGTTTAGCACTCCTAGAACCTGCCCTGTCTGGCGGCAGACGCTTGGACTCGTGGTATGGGTACCCGTGCGAGGCCTTATCTACACCACTCTCCCATGTTTGGACAGAAGCAGGTCCCACTGATTTTAGTGCAACTTGCAAGCTAATGTGCTTAGGGTTGCATCGCAGATGTAAAAGAAGAAGAAAAAAGACAGTAGTTTGCCTGCTGCATCCCTATCTGGAGAAAGCAGGCCTGGCCACAGTAGCATATGCACTTGTTACATTCAGGCTAGACTGCTCTAATGCTTTCTATGTGGTGCTGCCTTTAAAGACAGTTTGGAAACTTGAATTGGTGCAAAATGCAGCTGGCAGGATGCCAGTAGGAGCAAGACGATCTTACATTACACCAATCCCCTATCACTTGCATTTGTTTCCTGGCTCAGATTAAAGTGCTGGTCTTGACCTTTAAAACCCTAAAGCAGAGTCTGAGACCAGGTTATTTGAACGACCACTGCCACCTATCTGAACTTGCCCTAGCCTCAAAAGCCCTGCTCTGTGGGCCACTATTGGGACAGGTTGGCAGACATCGGGGACAGTGATGGCTCTGCACCTCTGGAACTCCCTTCCTTAGATCTTCATCAACCCCAATTTTGCTATTTTTAAATAGAGTGTTACTGTGCAATCCTATCCAGATAGTCGTCAAAATCGGAGGCTGCCGACTATCCTATGCAGTGCGGCTGGAGCACGGAGGGGATCCTCTCTGCCATGCTCCGGCCACCTGCATTTTTGCCTAGACAGGCAATTTCACCTGTGTAGGCACGACTTCAGGGAGCGGGAGGGAAGGTGCATAAAGACCCAGTAGGGAGCGGTGTGGATAGAGCTGTGCCAGCTACAAGGGGGAGGGACAAGGAGTGCAGTTTCTGGGCTCTGACCTTGGTTCCCAGAAACTCAAAAATCCTATGGCCTTTTAGTCATTGCCTAGTGGCCATAGGATCGCTCCCTTAAGATTTTTTTTATTTTGTCAGGGTTTTTTCCTAATTAATTTTATGGTGGCTTATTTGTACTGATACTATTTTAGATTATATTATCGCATATTTTATTGTAAGGTTTTTACTTTGTATTTCTATGCTGCCTTGTGAAAACTTTGCCCTAAAATGTGGGATAGAAATATTTAAATAAAGATTGTGGAGTGGCTATTCTCTGTAGTTCAGTGGACTTGTTATGGTTTTTTTCTTCTTCTATGTTGTATACCAAAATTCTAAAATAAATGGTGACCCTACAATCCTAGTATTTCCATGAGTAGTTCAAATTAAGTAGCAGTATAAAACATCATCCTCTCTGAGGTTTGCCATGGTCAGGTCAGGCATTGTTTTTACAGGTTGTGCCTCACTTGCTATCCTTTCCCTAAGCTCTGCTATTCCTGTCCCAACTCTGCAATAGGGTGTCTGCAGTGTAGTTTCTGCCAGGATCAAACATAAGAGCCCCACTGGATCAGTCTGGAGGTCTACTTGTCCAGCATTCTGCTCCCACAGTGGCCAATCAGCTGCCTGTGGGAAGCCCACAAGTAGGACATGAGTGCAATAGCACCATCCTGCTCATGTCCCCCAGTGTTCAGAGGGATGCTGCCTCTGATACTGGAGGTGATTTATGGCCAACATGACTAGTAGCCATTGCCAGCCCTTACCCTCCATGAATTAATCTAATCCACTTGTGAACAAGTATATTTTATTTACTTATTTAAATATTTTTATGCTGCTCCTCAGCCAAAAATGCCTCCAAAGTGACTTACATATAATCAACTAAAGAAGATAGTCCCTGTATGCGGGCTTACAATCTAAAAAGACATGACATACAAAGAAAAAGGAATGAGAAGGGAAGAGGAAAAATTAAGTCTTTCAGCAGGGCTGGTGGAGTGGCCCTGTTTCCCCCTCTCATCTCCTTCAGTACAGCCTGCTGGAATGGCTGCTGGTGATAACAGTTGAGGGAGGAGGAGCCTTCATGAGAGAGGTCTTCAAGTTAATAGGAAACAATACTAAATTGGTGGTTAGTCTATTTCTCCCCTGCCATGGAGAACCTCAATTGGCAAGGCCGTGCTTAATTTGTAAAAGAAGAGACACTGGGGATCAAGTAGTAGGTGGAAGTTTCACCTTCTGACCGAGGAACTTTACCTCATATTCACAGATATATGATGTGAATTATTCAGTGTGTGCAGGGGTGGAGGGTTCTCCCTGTGTTTAGGAGAACTCTCCTTCATTTAGTTTGCAGATGAAGAGAAAAAGAGTCCCAGTGTATACTATGGGGAAATTCTCTGGTATTAAGGTCCTGCACTGACTTCTGAAGCAGTCTCCAGAAGACAAGAGGGAACCCCAGCTAAAAGTAAGCACAGAAGCTGGTGTTTCGGTTAGTTTATGTGTAGATATGGCAAGACCACATATAACTAAATATAGACCAATCCAAAGGACGATGGGTAGATTCTTTTCTTTATTATTGCACATCCTGGGAGAAGAGTAGTGGGCAAGGCCAGCAAACATCCAAAGTTACATAAAATAACCTTTAAGAATTCAAAGCCACCTCTGTTGATGGAAATATCCAGAGTACCAGGCAGAGACGATGAGCTGCCCAGGACAATGGGAGGAGGTAGCACTGATAACAAAATGCTGAACAGGTCCCAAGAGTTCCAGAGCCATGACATTGGTGATAACACATACCTCTCACCGCTCCTTGCAGAATAAAGTGGCGCCACAGACTGAATATAGGAAATGTTATCAGGGCTCTCCACAATGCATTTAGGGCACAATCCTGTGTGTGTTTAGACAGAAAAAAGTCCTACAGCCTTGTGTGTGCCATCTGTAGTGAGGACTTTTTTTCTGTCTAAACATGCATAGGACTGTGCCCTTAATTTATCTGAAGTTCATAGTTATTTGTATTTTTATCTTGGACATTGCCTTGAGAGGGTTTTTACCCCTAAAGGCAGCCTAATAATATTTTAAAATAAAAATTCTGCTTTGTCCACCTGCATTGTCTACAAGACAAGGATGCCCCGAAAGAAAACAGTTTG
This sequence comes from Heloderma suspectum, assembly GCF_057233095.1. Classification (NCBI taxonomy): domain Eukaryota; kingdom Metazoa; phylum Chordata; class Lepidosauria; order Squamata; family Helodermatidae; genus Heloderma; species Heloderma suspectum. The sequence goes on along the minus strand of NC_139460.1, from coordinate 261,384,738 downwards.
CAACTCTGCCTCCATGGTGGAGGCTGGATCAGTGCAGCTCATCCCGTCAGGTAGCTGCTGCTTGCTGAGACATCAGCAGTCATGTTTCAGATGTATTTCCTGATTCAGTCTGTAGGTGGCACATTTGTGCCTTTTGCCCAAACTCACCTATGGGGTTGGGGTTAAGGAACTGATGGCTGACTTCAGGGGCACCATGGGCAGAATATCAGGCACAAGGCAGAAGGTAGATCTCCAGATGTTTTGGACCTCAACTCCCAGAAGCCCCTGACAGTTTGTCCAAAGGTTAGGAATTCTGGGAGTTAAAGTCCAAAACATCTGGAGATCTACTTGCTGCCCACCCCTGCTGTAGGGAGTGGGACATTTTGTGATAGATAGGCATTACTTTGGAATATTTAGGGGAGGTCTGAAATGACCCAGAAATGAAAGCCCCTTAGTCCTTGTGCTCAGTCATTTATTGCCCAGTTCTCACTACAGATGACACACACAAGGCTCTTGTGACCTTTTGATGAGTTTAAGAATCCACTCTGAAGTGTGAGTATATGTCAGTTCCATAGAAATTTCAGTTTTCCAGTTTAAAAAACCTTGGTGTAAAGCATAATGATTTTTCCCTAACCCCAAATATAGATGAAAATACTTAGTTTGCTTTCTCCAGGTAACAGCCCCTGTCTATTCATTAGAATGCATTAGGGTATCCCTTAGAGCACATTGTGCTTTACTTCCTTTCCTCCTACCTAGTTTTTATGGATGATGTGCTCTGAGCACCCTTGGGGGCACTGGACTGTGAGATACTGGAGAGAAGTAGCTTAGAATTGGGACTGGTGCTCTTTAACTTTGTTCATAAATGATCTGGAATTAGGAGTGAGCAGTGAGGTGGCCCAGTTTGCTGATGACACCAAATTATTTAGGGTGGTTAAAACAAAAAGGGACTGTGAAGAACTCCAAAAGGATCTCTCAAAACTGGGAGAAGGGGCATTAAAATGGCAAATGCAGTTCAATGCAATCAGGAGTAAAGTAATGTTGAAGCAAAAAAATCCTAACTTCCGAGCTACTGGTGACTGACGAAGAAAGAGATCTTGGGGTCGTAGTTGATAGCTCAATGAAAATGTCAAGCCATGCACCTGTGAAAAAAGCAACTTCCATGTTAGGCATAATTAGAACAGGACTTGAAAATAAAACATCCAAGATCATACTGCCCTTATACAAATCTATGGTATGGCTACACTTGGAATACTGTGGAAAGTTCTGGTCACTGCACCTCAGAAACGATAGAGTTGGAAAACGGGCAGAAGAGGGCAATCAAAAGGGCTGGAAGAACTCCCCTATGAGTAAAGCTTACAACATTTGTGACGATTTTGCTTAGAAAATAAGTCACGTAAGACAGACATAGAGGTGTACAAAATAATGTGTGATGTGGGAAAAGTGGAGCTTCTTCTTTCATAATACTAGAACTTGGGGTCATCCCATGAAGCTGATTGGTGGGAGATTTAGGACAGATAAAAGGAAGTACTTACACAGCATATAGCTAAACTATGGAATTCACTTCCACAAGATGCAGTGATGGCCATCAACTTGGATGGCTTTAAAAGGGGATTGAACAAATTCATGTCAGATAAGGCTATCAATGGCTACTAGCCCTGATGGCTATATGCCATCTCCAGTATCAGAGGCACTATGCCTATGTACACCAGTTGCTGGGGAATTTGGGCAGGAGGGTGCTGTTGCACTCATGCCCTGCTTGTGGGTTTCCCATGGGCAGCAGTTTGGCCACTGTGTGAACAGAATGCTGGCTAGATGGACCCTTTTTCTGATCCAGCATGGCTCTTCTTAAATTCTTATGTAGTTCTGCAAATAACTACAGATGTGACAAAAGTAATAAATAAGTTCAAGGGTACCTGTCATTGCCATTTGTGAAAAGGAGGTATTCTTAATTTTAGGTTTGCCTCCTCGTTATCTTTCTTTTTCTTTCTGTTTCCATTATTCTGTTACAATAAAGTCTTGGTATCAATACTTACATGGTTTCAGAACTTTGCATTGGTATTGAAAGAACACTGATGGGAAGCTAGAAGGATGTGGATACCTTTCCATGTCACACACACACACCAGTGTCCCAGTGGATGGCTTGGGGTGAATCCCCACCTTCAGGAATGAAGAACCAGGCATAGTTCTTGCTTTTGATGCCTATATACCTTTGGCATCACAAACACTTCCTACTTCTAGTTCTCTCTGGCTAAGAACTAGATCTGTGTCCAATACCAAGAAAATGGATCTACAAAATAGTTAATCAAGACAACATTGGTTCACATATATTTAGTTTTAATTGAAACATTGGGGTGGGGGTGGGGTGTTTGGGACCTGGAGTCAAAATAGGCATAACCTGGGCAATTAGGAGAGAATCACAGCTATCATCTTTACAGATTAACTACCAGTCTTTCCATAAATTGTCTCAAAAAGTCAAAACACTGTTTTATAAGGGAGAACAAGTGTTTCCTCTCTTCTGGAATATACCAAGCCTCAGGTTCTCTCACAGTCCCTTTGAAGGGCTGCATGAAAACTACTTGCTGCTCCCTCCAATGATGTCTCTAGACCAGAGGTAGGCAATTTGATGCCTTCCAGATGTTTTGCACTACAACTCCCATAACTCCTGATTATTGGTCATGCTGGCTGAGGCTTATGGAAGTTGTAGTCCAAAACATCTGGAGAGCTTCTTCCCTGCTCATGGAGATCTCATCTAGATCTCCAGATAAGACTTTATCGCAGTACACATACTCATTGTCAGGATGTACTAAATTTCTGCATAGTAAGAAGCAGAGACATCACCTTGCCGACAAAGTTTCGTATAATCAAAGCTATGGTTTTCCCAGTAGTAACGTATGGCTGTGAGTGCTGGACTATAAGGAAGGCTGAGCACCAAAGAATTGATGCTTTCGAACTATGGTGCTGGAGAAGACTCTTACGAGTCCCCTGGACTGCAAGGAGGTCAAATCAGTCAATCCTAAAGGAAATCAACCCTGACTGCTCATTGGAAGGACAGATACTGAAGCTGAAGCTCAAATATTTTGGCCACCTAATGCAAAGAGAAAACTCCCTGGAAAAGACCCTGATGCTGGGAAAGACTGAAGGCAAAAGGAGAAGGGGACGGCAGAGGATGAGATGGCTAGATAGCATCATCGATGCAATGAATATGGACTTGAGCACACTCCGGGAGAGAGTGCAAGACAGGAAGGCCTGGCATGCTATGGTCTGTGGGGTCACGAAGAGTGGGACAGGTCTGAACGACTGAACAACTTTTCACTTCTTTTCTTTTCATATGCTAATTTGGTATAACTTGGTATGCAAGGTACACAAAGAATCACATTTGAGAGAGATTTGAAACACAATCCTTCCTGGTCTCTGCTTTTGAGGAGAGTGAGGATTCCTAGAGAGATTACCTCTCCTCCTCCCTCATCATCACACTAACTTAACACTCGAATTTGTAATGTTAAAGCAAGATTCCCTACCCTGGAATGCCAAGATGAGCTCATGTTTGGAAACCTCTTTCGTACCACCGGTTCCTGCTGAAGGACCTGACTCCAGTCTGCAGGAGCCCTGTGTTCCCTATGGGACCCCTTTTTATGTTTTTATCAGCAGCAGCTCCTCCCATGCCATCTCCTCTGTGGTTCCTTTGTCCTTTGCTAAAATTGCTGGAAAACTCCCAGCTGATTCCCTCAACAGACACATGCACCATAAGCCCCTATCCAATGACATCATCTCTGCCTCAGTGCTTTTTTTCCTAGGTGGTCCAGGTGCCAGGTCAGAGCATTTTTTGGCGGAGATGCAAAACACAGCTTCCAGGACTCCAGGCTGAGCTGTAGGCTATGAGTAAAGTTTCCACATTATCTGAAAAGCAACCCGGCTGCATTTAGCAATTACCCCCACAAGTGCCTTTTCAATGTCAATACTATGCTGACATGCCATGCCATCCACACACAAGAGATTGGACGGGAGGCGGGAGGAAAGGGCTGCCCTGCTGTGAAGTTCTCTGTATAAGAATGATGCTGCTCTTCTCTGCCCTTAAAAAACATGCCCTGCTCAGCCCTTAAAAACATGTAGCACAGGAGAAGGAGGGCATGCAGTCTCCAAGGAAACTTTAAGAAGAAAAGAAATCACAAAGGAAGCCTTTCCCACTTAAAAAATATAGATGGCTCAATGATTGTGGCCTAGAGATTCTAGGTTGAGTAGGATGCAAGGAATACAGGTTTGCCAAATACCCATCATGTGTCAAGATGCTACGGTGTTGTTTGTTTGTACAGGAGCCTTAAGGGGTAGATGGACTTTCTTCATAGAAAATGTGAGATTTTAATATTGAGCAATCTGCTCTCTTCATATGATACTAAGTCCTGAGCTTGGCTTGTTTTCATGATTTCCATCCCCAGGAAGTTATTAAAATACATTGGCATAAACTGGTGGGTTGCAAACACATAGAGGAAAGTGTGGCGAATAAACACCCAGGGGAAAGTGTGGTGAATAGAAATAATGGAAAACATGAGTCCCCCACCCTTTTATAACTGTCATACAAAACTACTATCCCCACCCTACCAACCCACTCACACACCCTTTTGTTAGATGAACTGTTTCAGGAGATATTCGTGAAGACCATGAATATAGAATACTTTCAGTTAAACAAAAGTTGTTTTTTACATTGGCTGCATGACACCCTCATAAGTTACATAAGTGCCTTGGAGGGATCTTCCATCACACAGAGGTTCAGCATTACTTTGACTTATCCAGTATTTAATCAAATAATAACTATTATTTTGTATATAAAGTTGAAAATACAAACTGGGTTTTATAGATGTCCTTATAAGGTCTTTATTGATGGTGTGAATAAAGGAAGGATCTAGAAAAACATAGCAGAACTAGAAAAAATACAAAGAACAAAAGCACCACAAATCTAATAATATTGGTAATATCACAACATTTAGGACAAGTGCTAGAAAGGTTTAGAAACTAAAGCTAAGGAGATATATTATTATGAACTGCTCAAAAAGGAATTATTTCGTACCCTCATACACAATGCTAGAATTAGAGGGGGGGATTAAATTAACACATATTAATCTAAAATATAAGACATTTTTAAACAGGAACTTTTGACTACTGAAACAGCAGTTAGTAGAAAAAACAATAATAATGAAAGATAGGAATGTATCTAGCTACCAGGTAACAGCATAATCCCAATTATATTTGCTCAGAAGTAAGTTCCAGTCAGTAAATTCAATGGGCTTTACTCCCAAGTAAGTATGTTTAAAATTGTGGCCTAGGGGCACAATCCTATGCATGTTTAGACAGAACAAAAAGTCCTACAACTCCCAGCATCCCTCCAGCCAGTCATGCTGAATGGGGCATGCTGGGAATTGTAGGACTTTTTTCTGTCTAAATATGCATAGGATTGCGCCTTAAGATACTCAGTGCATCCAGCAGTGCTTAGGCTGCTATCTATTTCTGGATCTCAAATGCAGTCCTCAAAGTATCTGACAGGAAACTAATATTGCTTCTGTTATGCACTTCCAATATCTGGATCTTGATACTGCCAGGACAGCTTACTGGGCTTAAATTCTAAGGAGAAATAGCTGAGGCCTAAGTATACCTGAAACTCAAAGATAATAGACTAGAAGTCTTGCCCCAGAGCTGTATATTTGTGGGGAACCAGCTGTGGTTATTCATTGATGAAAAATTAACAAAAGGCTCTCTCTTCTTTAATATTATTTCAAATGTTCCAAGAATGAGTCCAGAAAGATTCTGGAGCTCAAATTCTGATCCACATTTAGGGAGCCTCCCTCTTTCTTTTAATATTTTTAAGGACTGATGGAATAATGACCAAATATACAGATTACCAAAAGATGTAAGAGGCTGAGACTGCAAATATAATGAGTCAAATAACTAGTATTACAATCAAATTAATATTTATTTAAATAAATTAAACGGAACTTGTTCTTGATAGAGACATGGGAATGTAGGAACAGTGCCTTATACGGAGTCAGACCATTGGCCCATTAGCCCAGTATTGTCGACACTGACAGGCAAAGGCTCTCCACTGTTTCAGGCAGGAGTTTTTCCAGCCCTACTTGGAGACGCCAGGGATCAAACTTGAGACCTTCTCCATGCAAAACACGGGCATTACCACTGAGCTATGGCTCCTCCCCTCAATAATTTAATTTACTGAGGGTCAGCATGGTGTATTGGTTGGCAGACTAGGGCTGGGAAGACTCGGGTTCAAATCTCTATTCAGCCATGAAACTCACCTGGTGATGTTGGGCCAGTCACTATCTCCTAGCCTAACCACTTCAGAGGGCTATTGTGAGGATACAGTGGCAGGAGGCGGGGTGGTGGATATCCCCACACACCACAACCACCTTAAGGTCCCTGGAGAAAACATGAGAAATAAGTTAACTAAATAAAAATTAATAATTTGAAGAGCTGAAGTGAAGTGCAGGATGATATAAGAATGCCATATAAATACAGTATAGGGAAAGAATGATGGGATTATAGCTCTGCTGAAAAAAGCTTCCAGTAGATCACAAACTACATGCCAGGACTCACTAATGTGACACCGCCATAAAATGGAGAAAGCCATTTTGTGTTGCCTTAGCAGAAACATTGAATCCAAGACACAGGAAGAATTAATCCTGCTCTGCTTAACACTACTTGGACCTCAGCAAAGAGAAAGGTGTACAAATTTTGGTTGCTACATTTTGAATAGGGTGCAAGGAATCTGAAGAAGATTCAGGAAAGAGTATCAGAAACATGATCGAGGATATAGAAAGTAAGACAGATGGAGAACATTTGAAGGAATGGCACATATTTATTCTGTATAGAACAAAAAAAAAAATGGAGGGCACAGCTTACTGCTTTCTTCTCCTCTGGAATGAAGGGTTTTTTTTTTCAAAGCCTAAAACAGGAGGATGTGGTTCTTACTTGATAATAAAGAACAAGAGGCCATGCTGATAACGTGTGGGAAGGAAGAGCCATTTCGGTTGTACTTTAGCTCCAGGAACAATTACTTTGGAATATAGGTAGGTGTTTTGTTTGCGGCAGGTCTAAATCCAGCTCCAGTAATCAGGGCTGGCTGAGTCCTGGGAAATATGATTAAGACAATTGCCCCTGAGCATTGCAGAGTGCCTTCCCTTTGCCACAGAGTAATCACAACCTATCTCCCCCCACACACCTAGTAAACTGGGCTTAGCAAGGTAGGTGGAAGGCTTTGAAGGCAGGCTGGAGCCCTCCGCCGCCCCAATATGTCTCCTTTCAGCGATGAAGTACACCGGATATGGGCAATAAAGGCCAGTAGTTTGGGAAATCGTGAAATCTGGGGCGGATCTGAAGGAGACGCTGTGCTTTGGATTAAGAAGGAATCCTCTGCCTCGGTGAAAGGGAAAGGACAGGTCATCCTTTGGGTATCTTTCTGATTCTCTAGGATTTCGCCCAAACCGCAAGTTCGCGCCTAAGCAACATCCACACACGTGAGCCATGTCTTTGCACCTCTGCATGCCCGCGTGCGTGCGTGCATGCATGCATGGATGCACGCACGCACGCCTGCAAACGTGTCCGCACATGTCTCTACTCGAGCGCACACACATAGGCAAACGCGCGCCTAGCCCCTCCCCCGCTCCCCGCGCGAGCCCGCCTAGGGTGGCTGCTGTGGCAGAGATTGGTGTGTTTTCCCCCATCTGCGTCACATGGCTGCCCCTCCCCCCTCCGCCGCCCGCCCCGCCCCTCCCCTCCCTGTCGCGGCTCGGCTCGGCTCGGCGCTCGGCTCAGGTCACTTTGACAAGCTCGCGCTCGCTCTCCTCCCCCTTCTCCTCCGCGCAATTAGCATATCAATCAGCCCCTCGGATCGGATTCGAAGCGCGTCGTCGGCTCGCGCACGGCGAGGCCAACGCAGCCCAGCCCAGCCCTGGACTCGCCGACGGGCTCAGCGAGAGAAGAATCGGGCTGCTCCGCTTGCTGCGGCTCCTGCGCTTCCCGGCGGGGAGGCCCCGCGATCGGGGGCGGCCTTGCCCGAGGGCTGGGGCCGGGGTCTCTCCCAGGGCGGCGGATGCCAGGGCCCCGCCGAGCGGGCACATCGCACCTCCCCTGCGCCAGGCCGGGCATGTGAAGATGTCAGTGGGCTGTGCATGCCCAGGTGAGTCTGAGCGCGCGGGGACGGAGAAGGAGGGGGGGAGGGAGGGGATGGGCGCACATCCTTCTCGAAGCCCGAGGGAGCCTCCTTCCTCCCTGCCCCTGCCCGGGCCCCTCTGCAACCGGGAACAGTCAAACAGAAAACAACCTCGTAGCAACACGCCCCCCCCCCTCCGCACGCACTAAATCAGGAGCTAAGAAATCATTTTCGGGGGGATTGCGGGGTCCCAGCCAAGCACGAGGCGCGGGAATCCTGGTTTCTGGCTGTGAAGGGGAACCTGGCATCAGTTTGGGATCGGTGTGCGCGCGGTGGAGTGTTTTGCTTGCCGCTAATTGCTGGTATCGGTTGGTGAAGGAGTCTGGGGTTGCGGCGGTGTGCCCCAGTGCCTGCTGGAGTTCCTCTTCTGATCGGGGAGGGTCTCGGGGACTGGGAACGGGGCGCTGTGTAGTTAGAGATATGCTGGGAAGGGGGGGGGGGGCTGGCTAGGGCAGCTAGATCAACATCACCAAAATAGTTGTGGGAGGGATCTGTCCTCTGGCAGTGGCTGCATGGGTACTGTTCTGGATGCGTGGAGGGCTTCCCCATGGGGGTTGCATTCAGCAGTTGGGTGTAAGACCTCCTGAAGGATATTGCTTTTATGTGTAAGAGAACTGAGTATGCCTTCCCAAATTTATATGACGTTCTAAAATCTGAAACATCTCTTCTGTTTTAGGATCACTTAATGACACTTATTCAAGGCATCGCAGTGCTCGAGGATGTGGTTTCTTGGGGTTTGGTCTAGTTTTGTAAGGTCAGGCTTTGCTCCCTGATAGAGGAGGCATTGCAGGCGTGGATGGTCTGGGCACTTTTGGCTTGGCCTGGGTGGCCCTGGGAAGGGATGATGATGAAATGGGTTTATGTGGAAGATGGGCAGGTACCCCCCAGCTCCTCTTTCCAACTGTATGTGAAGAAACTGTTGAGACAGCATAGTTGTTTGGGACTGTTGGATGTGGTCTTTTCGCCTTGCCAAGCCCCCCATAGCTTTTGGGTTGTGATGGGGGAAGAGGAAAGCTAGCTGGCTGGTTGACATGTAGATGGACTGTATGACCAGAGACGCAGCTCTGAGCCAAACGGGTCTCACAGCCATCTCTTCCACTTTGGGGCCTTCAGAGTGTACATTTCCAGATAAGTCTGGGAGATGCTGCAGAGCTAGGTAGTTTTGCAAATTCTGGGTGCCCCCCAAATATGGTGTAGCCCACACCCCTTGCTCTAGAGTTGTTAGTATGCTTGCCCTTGAGTGACCATGACTGTGAAAAGTGAAGCCAAGAATGGACCATCCCATTCATGTTTCCTAGAGGGCAGACGGGAATAGGGGAGGCTAAGATTTGGGATGAGAAGTGTCTGAAAATTAGGAAATGCAACATGTATTCACAACTTGCCCCTTTTGCTTAGGAGCAGGATTGCTGCCCATGGCTCCTCCAGTTCAGTAGCTCTTGACACAAATGGATTAGGTAGACTTCACTAACAGGTTGGGCTGCTTTTAGCAGGGGAGGGAGCCTGCTGTATTTGGGCACCCTTCCACTGCAGAGGCCGAGTTTGTATGGGGGTCTTATCCAGTCACCTCCTGTAACTGACAGTGGTGTGCTTTTGACTCTGTGAGAGTGCCTACATTATTCCTGGAAAGTGTTCCATCCCAAGCTGAGGTAACATTATCCTCGTGCTACAGCAGTGGCCTGATAATGTCCAACTGCTCTGTCTTCCAGTGCCACACTAGTTTGGTCCAGATTTATTTGGCATGGGGCAGATTCTTTCAGTGGGAATAGGGCGTTAAAGTATCCCTCTCAGAGCACAGCAGCCTCCTGCCTGCTCTGATATTGGATCTCTGAGTGCCTAGCTCTCAGGTTCCCTCATTATCCCCTACCTGTTGTCTGTATGAATCTACTTCCCTGGCTTGCAGCAATCTCGGTTTCTAAACAACCCCTTCCCTTTCCTTCTGCTTCCCTTCCCCCACCACCACTACCTCCTCCTCCTCCATCTCCCGCTGGAAGCTGCCAGAGCGCGGCTGCTGCTTCCTCAAGCAGAAAGTCACGTGCTCTCCCTCCAAAGCCAGGCCAAACATTTAAAGCACCAGGCACAGCGTGGGTTTCTTCTCCCCCTCTTCCCTCCAGGCTTTCCCAGCTCTCTAGCCCTGCCTTGGCCCACCCTGCCTGCTAGCCAACACACACAGAGACCTGGGGAGGCAGGTACTCTGTGTCCCAAAGAACCCGCAGTCTGCCTGTGCAAAAGATATACAGCTTCATAATGCCTGACGTTTCATAGAGAATCTTGCATTAAAGGACGCTCACAGAGAGGGTGATCTTTGTTGCATCTGTAGTTGAATGGTGCTGTTGGCGCCAGCAGACCTTGTTGTTTCACATTTCAGGATGAACCTGTGGGTACCAAGAGGCTTACTAAATCCCACTTCCCTAAGGTGTGTGTGTGAGATGAAAAATGCTGTGTCGTAACCATGTCTTGTCCCACCTTATAGCACAGCAGTGTTTACAGATAAGATCTTACAACCGGCCTGGGATTCAGAAGGTCCCCCAGGAAAACCAAGTCCCCCTGCCAGAAATGAGTGTTAGCTATTTTCAAGGCTGCAAAGGGGAAGAAAGCAGCTAGGATTGTGTGTCTGTGCATGTAAATCTTTCTTCTTGCTGCAACAGTGGTTTTCCCCATGATTTTGCTCCAAGAGCCCATGACAGTCTGTTTATCGGAATACAGAACAAACAAGCTCTGGTTCTGGCCTCCTGCCAGCTAGAAACATTTAATGAGGCTCTCGTGTGGCTGCTCTTGGGGGGGGGGGCTGCATTAACTTGGAGGAGTTTCCAGCTGTGGGTGCCTTTGCCTTTAAAGGGGAAGCAGTGGCATTTGTAAGTTACAACAAAAGAGCTGCCTCTGTTGGGCATTTCTACATGTAGTGTAGCTCTGTATTTCTTCCATTCTCTACAGCATAAGGCAAGGCTAGTGCCTTGCACTCATCCTGTGGAGTGGAGAGAAATATCTGAATCCAGTGCTTGCTGAGCATCATGTCCTGTATCAAGCCCCTTCTTTGCCTTTCCCCACACAGTTCTTTCCATTTCCCAGAATTGGAGATTCTTCTAGTTCTTGATTTTAAGAACAGTGGCTAAAATGCATGTTGCAGAAGGACCTGATGCAGAAGGGGGATGAAATGAAAAGGTTGGTGCTAGATGTACCACCTCATTGCCACACTTAGACTTACAAAGCTGTGCTATGCAGTGTGTCTTATACGATGTATTGAACTGCATGTTGAAGATTCTCATGAAGTCAGGAGATCACAATAATCTGTGCAAATGGTTGTGCATGTAGCTGGTCAAGGGCTAGATGAAACAACGATCAGGTAGATCCACAGTTGGCTACAGAATCGGACTCAAAGAGTGCTTATCAATGGGACCTTCTCAAACTGGGGAGAGGTAACGAGTGGGGTACCGCAGGGCTCAGTCCTGGGCCCACTGCTCTTCAACATGTTTATTAATGACTTGGAGGAGGAGGTGCAGGGAATGCTGATCAAATTTGCAGAAGACACAAATTGGGCGGGATAGCTAATACTTTGGAAGACAGAAACAAAATTCAAAGTGATCTGGATAGACTGGAGCGCTGGGCAGAAAACAACAGAATGACATTTAATAGGGATAAATGCCAAGTTCTGCACCGAGGAAAAAGAAACCAAATGCACAGTTACAAGATGGGGGATACGTGGCTCAACAACACTACAAGCGAGAAGGATCTTGGAATCGTTGTTGATCACAAGCTGAATATGAGCCAACAATGTGATGTGGCTGCAAAAAAGGCAAATGCTCTTTTGGGCTGCATTAATAGAAGCATAGCTTCCAAATCCCGGGAAGTACTAGTTCCCCTCTACTCAGCAGTGGTTAGGCCTCATCTGGAGTAGTGTGTCCAGTTCTGGGCACCACACTTTAAGAAGGATGCAGACAAACTGGAGAGGGTTCAGAGGAGGGCAACAAAGATGATCAGGGGACTGGAAACAAAGCCCTGTGAAGAGAGACTGAAAGAACTGGGCATGTTTAGCCTTGAGAAGAGAAGACTGAGGGGAGAGATGATAGTGCTCTTCAAGTACTTGAAAGGTTGTCATAGAGAGGAAGGCCCGGATCTCTTCTTGATCATCCCAGAGTGCAGGACATGGAATAATGGGCTCAAGTTACAGGAAGCCAGATTCCGGCTGAACATCAGGAAAAATTTCCTGACTGTTAGAGCAATATGACAATGGAACGAATTCCCTAGGGAGGTGGTGGGCTCTCCCACACTGGAGGCTAGAGTTCAAGACGAGGCTGGACAGCCATCTGTCAGGGATGCTCTGACTTGGATTCCTGCATTGAGCAGGGTTTTGGACTCGATGGCCTTGTAGGTCCCTTCCAACCCTACTATTCTATGATTCTATGTAGGAGGTCTGCGAAGTATGCTATGAAGCTGTTTCTTATGGAGTCATATTGGTTTTGATAAGCCACTCTGTTTGGAAAAGGCTCTAAAATGTGTAGGTTTGTGAATGAGTTGTGGTTTTACAGTTGGAGTCTAAAAGATTGGCTGATAAACCTGAGATCCTGGCTTTTCATGTAGTATGTTACATGGCTCACTTGCCAGAGTCATCTGAATTTGTATTCCAAATGTATCCATTGCCTTTCAGGCACCTGTGGTGTAGTACACTTAGCTTGCTTCCTTGTCTCTTTCTGTGGAATGCTAATCTGAATGATATAGAATATCCTGTTAGTAGCAAGTAGGATATAGGAGTGCCTGCCTCGATGCAGAAGGTCATACTAGATGACCTCTGGGATTTTTCCATATCTGCAACTCTGGGGCCACTCTCTCTGTAGACTCTATGCATGGTTGGCCTATTTTGATACTTTTTTTCAAGCTGTGCTGCCTTTGAATATTCTTCAGCAAACATCCCTTTCAGGCAGAGTCAAGGGTGGGTGGTTCCATCACAAATGTTGAGTGTAGACTTTGGACTGGTCAGATCCTGTAGCTCTGGCTTTTGTATAACAGGAAACCTTTTCTTCACTCTCGAGGACTACGTTACGGCAATCACAGAACATATATTCCGGATATCTAGCCAGAGCTGGGCTACAGGAGCCCAGCAGGAGCCAGACTGCCTTCACACTAGCCTTTTCCTTTGTTACAGACAACAGTCACTGACTCACTAAGTTGCTACTGAGAATCCAGATGATGTTCCTCCCATACTGTTTCATTCCTACTATGGTTTCATCACTTCTCGCTGTGTGTTTTAAAAACTGGTTTGTGTCACACACACACAAAATTGGACTTCCAGTGCAGTTGTAATACAAATCTTTCATGGCTAGACTGGCAAAGAGGTATTGCCTCACCTGGTGCAGAGGAGTGGTCTCATCCAATATAACTGGTGACGGCCCTGCCTCCCTGCATTGCTTGCCCTACGTTACCTGTTTGCACCTCCTCCATTACCTATAACATGGTCCCTTCTACTATTATTTGTTCAACAGTTGTTATTAGCCTTTTGTTTTTTCTCATTAGATTTTAATTTCAATTTATGCACTCAAGTACACATGTAAAACAAGGCATTTTTAATGTTATTTTAAAAGCCCGTCTTTTTAAACTTTCTTAAGCTGAATGGGGGAGAAATACCTGAGACCACTCACTAGTACTGTGACAGAGACCACTCACCTGTAATGTGTTACCCACTTCCATCTTTACTTTGAGTGCAGGGTTTGGAGGATGATAACAGGGAAAAGACTTCAATGTGAAGTGCAGTGCAGAACTACAGTGATAAGCTCCCTTCCAGCTCATTGCAGAAGAGCAATGCCTCAGTAGCATTATAGGACTGTAAGGGTGCAGTCCTATGGGTTGCATCCTGGCTAGTCGTAAGCCCCGAACTCTGAGGCTTACGAGTATCCTATGCAGAGCAGGAGGTGCCTTGCACCTCCCGCACTACATTGAAGGTAAACGGGCGATTTTGCCTGTCTAGCGGAGGCTTCTGGGAGGGAAAGAGTCTGGAGTGGCGATAGGAAAAGGCATAAGCCAGCCACCCGGGTCTCCTCCTCTCCCCACCCCCAGGAATGCCCCCTTTCCCCCATCTCCGTGCTCCGTTTACTGAGTGCAGAGGGGTAGCTGGTGCAGTTCTCTCAGCGCCTGCTACAAGGGGGAGGGGAGCGCAATTTCCTGGCTATGAGGTCAGAGCCCTATCTCCGACCTCTTATCCAGTAAACCGAAGATACCTGTGCCCCCCAGACACTGTTGAGGGGGCATAGGATTGCTCTCTAATGTGGAAGTATCCTGGGTCACTTTAGTGTTCAGTCCTGCCTTCGCTGTCCCAGAAATGCACACTTTATTGGTAGGCAACTCATTTTATAAGTGATTTGCCAGTGATCACACCTGAAGTCAGAGATGGACTCCTCCCCTTCCTAGTCCACCCCTTTCACAAATCAGTGTTACAGCTGCCAAAGACTCTATTATAGTCTTTGTAGGAGACATAACAGCATAAAATGGGAACCAAGTGTCTTAGACCATCTGGTCCAGCGGGTGTGTTCTGTTAAGGAAATGCCACTTCTAAATTATGGCATATATTGCCTCTGAATTATTCTCTGACCTGAGTCCTTGGGACTGGAAAAGGTAAAAATCCAGCAAATTAAATAAATAAGAATAGATTATGCATGCTTTATCCCACCCCCAAATTTAGAATAAGCTTGAGCAAGGAAGAGAGGGAGACACAGTCTATGGAAGCATTAGAGTCAGGATGGTAGGAGACAGGGAGTGGAATAAACAACTGTGTAGAGCTCAAAAGCTCTCCTCCCATTCCCTCCAGAAACTCTAGCCAAGACTTTGGGCCTGTTTGCATGATTGTGAAGGGGGAAATAAGCCATGGTGGCTTATTTCCCCTGCAACATGTGCTGGTCACATGCCAGGAGGATTACCATAATTACCCTCACAGGCACAGCTTGCCATGTCATGTGAACGCGATGAGGGGGGCTTGTTGCTGCGGTTAACAAGCCACCCCAGAATCCTACAACAGTAGGTGAGGGTAATTATGGAAATCCCCCTGGCACATGACTGGCATGCAAAGCAGTGGAAATAAGCCACCATGGCTTATTTCCCCTTCCATGATCATGTGAACCTGGTCATTGACCCAGTTTGCATCCTCAAAACAAGCCACCGTGGCTTAAATAAAGTACAATAAGCCATGCCTGTTTTAATCCCCCATGTGTGCCATAGGCCATTTCCCTAATTACCCTCCTGGTGCAGCTTGTTGTGTCATCCAAACCCTCCTCTTCAAGCCATGCCACCCAGGTTCAGGCAACACAACAAGCTGTGCCTGGGAGGTTAATCATGGAAATGACGCCTGACACATGCTGGGGATTAAAACAAGCTACCATGGCTTATTTAAGCTATGGTGGCTTGTTTGATCATGTGAACTGGCCCATTCTTTGATTTTTGAATTTTCAGCAGAGCCCTTCTCCACAGTTGTGGAGGGCCAGAATTGTGAGGGCTAGATACTTGATTAAAACAACAACACATATTCTGAAAGTTGAGATCCCCAGTCTAGATACCATACAATATGGATAAGAACAGTGTCCTTGTCCTCAAGGTCCATAAGTTCTACCTACTCATGTCCTGAAGCACAGTAATAGTTCTTATTGACCACCTCTCCTTTTGGATCACCATTGAACTTGCATCACAATAAGAAGGAATAGCAGCATTATGTGGTAGGCTATATTAGCATTTAAAGTGTATCAAATACACAAACAGTCTTAGGACACTTGCATATATCCCAATTTCATGAGTGCTGACTCTGTTCGGAAATTGTCACAAGCTGCATAGCCTGAGATAGGTTTTGATGGGCTTTGTGTCTGTGTGAGAAAGAGAGAGAGAATAAGAGAGAGATCTGTTGAATAGATATTTGTAATTTTCCCTTTTTTCTTTTGGGATGATTGGCCTGGGATTGCCTCCTACAAATATTTGTTGACTCCTGTAGCGTCAGAGAGAAAGGAAAGTGAATGGAGATAGATGCTGCTCAAAGTATTAGAGAATTCACTCCAGTCTGCCTTTCTACGCCTCTGATCCAGCGTCCCAAGCTACCAATCCCAGAGTGAGTCATTAAGATCACATATGGCAGCCTTCCCCAACCTGGTGCCCTCCAGATGTGTTGGACTACAATGCCTATCTTGCCCAGATGGCATAGCCAATGGCCGGATTCTGGCTACTGCAAGAAGCTTGCCACGAAGATCAAGGTGCCACAAGACATGTTCAAAGTGATAAATACCAGGCAGGTGTTGCCTATGAACTTGAGCACACTCCAGGAGAGAACAGAGGACAGGAAGGCCTGGCGTGCTATGGTCCATGGGGTCACGAAGAGTCGGACACGACTTAACGACTGAACAACAAAGGTGTTGCCTACCTATGGCTCCCAAGGGATTGCTAGTAAAGGGTCAATGCAATTCATGAAAGACCATATTCATATTTAGAATATATGGATTGGAGAACTTGTTCCTAACCCTTTGGAGGCACTGGCCTGGGATGCAGGCATATCAAATGGAACAGTTCATGGTCAGGACCGGGATAAGGAGAGAAAGATCGGTTATGAGTTAGGAAAATTAAGCTGGAGATCGAAGAGGCATCAGTGCTGTGCTTTGCGAAATACAAAAAGACATTGCTGTCCAGAGTTTTAGTAGCTTTATACCAGTGGAAAACTGAGTCTTCCTCCTTTCTGGTGGACACTTGCTGAAACACTAGCCTTACTCGTACTGAGGGAAGAAGGAAGGGAGCAGTAGACATTCCTCAGGAGAGAGAAGCAACCACTGCAACTCTGCAGCCAAGGCCTGGAATTTCATGTCCTGTAAACAAATAACCCTGGGGTATTCGTGGGCTCTGCGAAGTCTGGATGCATCTGTGACTGCCCAGCTGCTCCAAGAGGCACAGTGAACTTGACTAGGGCTTTGTGGTTAGTATTGTAGTAAATCAGGGGTGCACAACCTGTAGCTCACCAGATGTTGTAGTCTACAGCTCCCATCACCCCTCATCATTTGCTATGCTGGCTAGGGCTGATGGGAGTTGTAGGCCAAAACATCTGGAGGTCACAAGTTACCTATCCATGTTGTAAAGAAACCCAGAGACTGGAGAAGTATGTGCACCATTTGTTTATGGGTGTGAAAGGACCTAGGAGATTCATGAAGGAGATATTGGGGAAAATGTGGAGCACCCAAATAGAACACTAGATGTGACTTCATGGGAACGGGCATATAATACTGAGCTAGGCTTCAGACAATGATGCTACTGGAGTTCCAGTTTCTCCCAGCAGTGGAGGCCGGAAGGAGATGCAGGCTGCATGGCAGTCAGAGAGAAGGGAAGTTTCTTATTATCCAAGTCACAAGGCTGGGGGTAGTGGTGGAGCAGCTGTTGGTTGGGGCTGTTGTTCCATTGAGGTAGGAAGTCTGGTGCAGGGCTCAGTGCTGGCTTCATGTTTTGGAGGGCCCCTGTGCAAGACAGCCTCAATGGGCCTCCTCCTTCAGTGAGTCCACCCTCTCACTGCCATTGTCACCAATTGCGATTGCTTCTTAGTGTCTTTCTCATCATTGCTACTGCTTGCTTGATAGGCAGAGAGCCAGGGAGCAAGTCGGCAGTGACATCTACTGCTCCTTCTTCTCACCACCTCCACCACTGTCTGGGGCAGAATGAGAGACTGGTGAATAACAGGTTGCAGTAGTGAAGAGGAGGAACAAATCCAGGGGGCGCTTGTCAGAGAGCCCCGGCTAGGGTGTGGGCCCTTGGCAGGTACCCAACCATGCCTACCTTTGACTCTGGCCTTGGCAGGGTTGATGCTGCATGGGATGTAGTGGCAGCTGGCAGAAGCAACAGACAGATTACTGGATGGAGGCAGTGGGTGCTGAGTGTAAGCAGTGGTTGCCTGGTGGGTCTTGGGGGGGGCGCGTGAATGAGCTGCAGTGTCCTACTGGGCCATGCATGCTGCTTTCCCTGTGTGCGCTCAGAACTGGAGCGGGAGTTAATTGGGAGCTGTCACATGCTGGGTGCATGTGAGCCCCTGCCAGCCAGGCTGCAGCATCTAGCTCAGCTCTGCCGCTCGGCTGCCCAGGGAATTCACCAGCCAACCAGCTCTGAGACAAACACAAAGGAGCCTCCGTGCTGCCAGCCTGGGGGCACACACAGCACCGCCTGGGCATGCACCAGACTTGGGAATAGGGAGGGGGCAGGCAGGGCCTTAGAGAGGACTGCAGGGGGCAGGATGTGCTTCCTACTGGGACAGGCTGGGGTGAGAGTAAATTGGAATTCCCCTCCACCAGCCAGCCCTCCTGCCTTCATTCATACATGACTTTCTGCTGAAACAGGCTGCGCCTACATTAGCTCGCAGCTTCCCTCACAGTCAAACCATCTGCCTTGCACATTTTGGGGGGAACTTTCCTAATGCTGTGTTGTCCCTCCATAGTCTTAAGAAGGAGCTTCTCTCGCAATAACTAGGGAGGAATTGCACCAACAGCAGCTGCTATTAGGGCAAAGCAGTTTCAGGAGGGGTTGATTTGGAGCAGAGAAGAAGCAGGGTGTGGGGGGAGACAGGAGGAAGAGGTGCTTAAAGCTTCTCCCACCTGCCAATTTTCTGCTGCAACTTCTATCGCCCGCCCCTGCCGCTCCCTAGACATATGTTCGCAAAGGTAAGCATGCTTCTGGATCTGGAACTCTGTGCTGGAACAGTGGCTGGCAGGCGGGGGGGGGGGGCTGCAGTAGAAAAGTAACAGGAGAGGGAAGGGTAAAACACCCCCTTCCAACACCATTTCAAATTGCCCATGCCCTGAAGGTGCTTTGCTGTTGAGGTTTTGTTATGCAGGAAGAATGTTGTTCCACCCTTAAGAGATGGTTGGGTAAATTCTCCCGACATCCCACGCACTGGAAATGTGACACCACTCTGGGGATGCTCCACTTCAGAGATGAGGGCAAAAGGCCCCATGATGCTGATACCAGATTGCCTGACTGAGGCAGTCTCAGCATTGGAGATAATAGGATAGTGAACGATTTGCCTGAAGAGAAGCATGTCTTGAGCCAAGGTGGGTTGATTGGAAGTGGCATTATGCAAACCTGGTCACCATACCTCAGAAAAGGATATGTAGAGTTGGAAAAGGTGCAGGAAAAAAGGGCAACCAAAATTATCAAGGGGCTCTCGCAATTCCCCTACAAGGAAAGGTTACAACATTTGGGACTGTTTAGCTTAGAAAAAAGCAAGGGTGGGGAGACATGATAGAGGTGTACAGAATTGGTGTAGAGAAAAAGTGGAAAGGGATAAATACTAGAACCGAGGGTCATCCCATGAGGGTGAATGGTGGGAAATTCAGGACAGATAAAAAGTACTACTTCACACAGTGCATAGCTCAACTATGAAATTCACTACCACAAGATGCAGTGATGGCCACCAACTTGGATGGCTTTAAAAGAGGGTTAGATAAATCCCTTGAGGAGAAGGCTATCAATGGCTACTAATCCTTGTGACTATGTGCTGCTTCCAGTATCAGAGGCAATATCCCCAGTTGCTGGGGAACAAAAATCCAGGTGCTGGGAAAAAACTCCCCAGGTGATGAGGAAGGGGATGGGTCTGACTCAGAAGAAAGCTTCCTTCCAGTGCCTTGTGTGGGACTTGGGAATCTCGAGATACAGCTCATCATCCCGTTAGTCAGATTAAGGCATCACCGTTCCATGATGCCCTTCGGAGCCTCGTGGATCTTCAGCATCAGTGTGGAGACAGCTCCTAATCTGCAGCTGTATGCCTGATGCATCCTTCCTTATTCCACTGAGGCTGCTTTGCAGCAATGGCTGCAAGGTACTTTTTCCCCCACACCTTGCGCTTTGCCTAGGACTGTGCACCCTGTCTATCCCCCTTGTGTCTGGGCACCTATCCTTGTGAAACTATTGCAGCTTGAGGCGAGACAGCAGCCTCCTAAAGGAGATGAGTCACACATCTATATTTGTGTGTGATTCCATGCTTGTGGGTGGGCTCTGTCAGATATCCTCCAAGCTATGGTACACTTTATTTGCTCTTGCTCTCCATTTGTGCACACCAAAATAACATGGATGAAATCAGTCTGGCTTCTCTCTGGCCTAGCATATTACGGATGTTCAGACAGGAAGGATCTCATTTTACTATATCACAGGTCCATTCTTCACAGTTCCATTCTTCACACCAATCAGTCAACAGAGTGGAACATCCTGGAGGAGAAGGCTATCAATGGCTACTAGTCCTGATGGCTCTATGCCACATCCAGGATCAGAGGCAGTATGCCTATGTACGCCAGTTGCTGGGGAACATGGGCAGGAGGGTGCTCTTGCACTCATGTTCTACTTATGGGTTTCCTGTGGGCAGCGGGTTGGCCATTGTGTGAACAGAATGCTGGTCTAGAAGGACCCTTGGTCTGATCCAGCATGGCTCTTATGTTCTTAACATGATGGAGGTTTTATTTGCCCTCTGTCCTGCAGGAGGGTGAACGGCCAAGAGGCACAATGAGCAGTAGGGAAAAACTAATGCAGCATTGGGATTGAGAATCTGGCATTACATTAGATACAGCAGGAATTTGTTTAATCTGGAATAAGTAGCACCTTCTGGCTGTTTGCTCACAATCACTAATATGGGCTCAAATCCACTTAATTCACTAGAATCAACTGTCAGCTTGGGGAAGGGGAGAGCTTTGTAGCACTTGTTACCTTTGTAGCACTTGTACTTACAATCACAGTAGTTTACAACAAGGAAGCTAAAAAGTCTTAAATGGCAACTAATCTACATTAAGTGATCATAACTGTCTGTCCCTAAATAGTGCTAAAGAACCACTGCCATGTTTTCCTATCCCCAAATGCCCTGAGTCGTTGACCTGGTTTGTATATAATGGCTGCCTCCCATGCACTTGTTGCTTCTGCTTTCAATCAGCTGCAATCAACAATACAGGAACAGCCCATTCCTGTGTCATTGTGATGTCCAAACCTGGAACTCTGGGTTGTTTAGGGGTTAAACAACCCAGAGTTAACCCACCAATTTTTCATGGTTTGTGTTTGGTTAACTCTGGGTTGTTTAACCACTAAACAACCCAGAGTTCCAGGTTCAAATGTCACAACAACAACCTAGGAAACAGGAAGTTCCTGGGTTATTCATTACAGTTGATTGAAAGCGGAAGCAACAAGTAGGTGGGAGGCAGGATACTTGCCCACTGCTGCATGGCCCCTACAATTTCTGGGTTAACCCAGGAATTGGCATGATCTGCAAACCTGGTCATAATCGGCAACCTTTTTGGCCTTAGGAGTTGCATTGGCTCCTGTGGAACCCATCAGGGGCCACATAAGCAGGCAGGGCTGAGGTGGATGGGGCCAGGATGGACGTGCATGTACACGTGCGCGTGCACACACACACTTCCCCCTCCCCCACTGAGATCCTGATTTCTGGGGGAGGGGTAGGTTAAAATTTCTCCCTCCTGGTGATCCTGACTAATATTACTGGGGGGGGGGTGGCTTTAATCTTGCCCCCCTCCCGCAGTGATCCTGATCAAGACTGCTGTTTACTCACTCCGAATACCAACAGTGTGTCTGACAGACCCCCATCCATACCTTTTTTTCTTGGAATACTCAGCTGAACAAGGCAGCTTGTTTAAGTGTTTAACTGCTCTTATACGTAGAAATGGTCTTTTTCACATTTAACCTAAATTCACCTCCAGGTAGTTTAGTTGAAAATAATTGCTTCTTGGCATTCTTGGTGCTTAGGCTGAACAATCATTTCACATCTCTAAGAACTCCTTAATTCAAAATGGTCAACATGTTCCCACTCCTTCCATCTTTTCCCCATGCTCAAACGTACCTATTAATTGAGCCTGACCGCATATGGTTTGCATCTTAGATTGCAGTCCTGTACGCATTTACCTGGGTATAAGAACAATTGAATACATTCACCCTGTTCAGGTGTAACGGCAGAATCCAGCAGCAATTCATGGATTAATTAACCCACGAATTGTGAGGACATGCACTGCGCGTGAGCCGCTTCCATTTTCCTGGAACAACCTACGAATACAGCATTTGTAGGTTGTTACCATGACATCCGAACATTTGGGGTTGTTCGTGGGTTAAATAAAGTTAACTCAAGAACAAACTATGGGTTGATTGGGGTTATTTAACCCACAAATAACTCTAGGTGCTTGGGTTTGAACATCACGGAAAGAAACAAATAGTTGTTTCCGTGACACCTTCATAGGTTGTTCCAGGAAAATGGAAGCAGCTCACACATCCCTGTAATTAATTAATGAACCCACAAATTGCTGCCAGACACTGCTGGTACATCCAAACAGGGCCAGTGGGACCCACTTCCAGGTTAACATGGATAATATTAGCAACAAAGAGTCTTGTGGCACCTTAAAATCAACACATTTGTTCTGGCATAAACTTCACGGAAGCTTCATCAGATAGTGGAAGTGTTAATCTCAAATGGGCAGATCTATATACACACACATGCTGGGGTAGGTAGGAAATGTAAACAGCCTTGTCAGAAGGAACTGAAATGCAAAAAAGGCAGACAGTGATGATTACCTCAACAGTTGCCATTCTCAAATAATTATTGGGTGATAACACATCATTGCAACAGTGAGCCAATTAACATATATAGTGTAATTTAAAAAGCCCACCTTTGTCCTTATTCAAGCCCCAGGAAATAGTGTTGAATCTCTGGATCAATTGTACTACAGCAGGGTTGATATCTGTCTTTGAAGTGCATAGTATTGTGCTGTTAAGCTGCAACATCTGGGCAATGTACTTTTCCAGCTCCTAAGACATTCTCTTGAGGCTCTTTGAGACTTCCTGACCTGGAGTTTAATTCTTGCTAATTGGTAACCTAGAACAAGAGCCCGAAATGGAATAAATGTCTCCTTGTTTTCTTCTGTGATGCACCTTCCTACTTCTTTCCATTTATTTCCCACCCATTGTTTTTAAAGTACACAGTGTTTAAATTCTTCATAAACCTGCAGTAGTGTCTTCAGTTATATTTTTTGGAAGAAAGTGCACAAGAGAGGTTGCAATATGAGCACAACTCATGCATCATATCACAAAATCTCAATTCCCAGGCTAGGAACTTGGTCAGGATGCTTGCTCATGCCAATTTAGCCCCTAGAACTGCCAATGTAATTCAGTGATAGACTCAGCACTGTTTGACCTCAGCAACTTGGCCCTTCCTGACCCAGAATATCCCATAAGGGATTTAGAAGGGAGAAAAATAACTGCTTGCAAAATCCAGTTTCAGGTACTTTGATTGTAGTGTCATCCCAAATCTTTTTGTTCATTTTTCTTTACCTACCATAATGTTCCCAGGGACTTCTGTATTCCCAAACCATGACAGAGCTTTACTCTGAGCTATTCATTGACTGAAGTTGTCCTAGACTGGAGAGATTGTGTGAGGACCAAGATGCTTTTGTCCTGTACCAGGGAAGCCCTATGTAATCTCAAGTGTGTTAGTGGAAGCTGTGCTCTGTGTGTGCTCTCCTTTTCTCTGTTTACATGTTTCTCTGTGTCTGTACAATGTTGTATTTACTGTACAGTTAATCTCGATAGGGACTGGGTGCACTTCTTCATCTCTAGATTGGGCATTCCAGAGAACAGCATCTCTGTCACCAATAAGGCACCTGTTATGTGCATTTGGGACTAATGGGTGTGTTTCATCTTCACAAAATAAATTTAAATGGAATAGGGAGTCTAATGAAGTTGGGTGGGGATTTGTGCTTCAGCGGTGGGGTCACAGAAGGACTGCCACTGAGGAAGGAAGGATAATGGAGAGAAAGAGACTGGGCTTCTGGAAAACATAGAATTGTGCCATGTGCTTAGCTCCTGCTGCATTCATACTCCGAGTGTGAAGCGAGCAGGTTATATGGGTCATTCTATGTATATCTTAAGATCTGTATCTGAAAGGCTATGTTCAGCCGATTGTCTGTTCACTTGCATGTCTTGAATCATAGAATAGTAGGGTTGGAAGGGGCCTATAAGACCTATAAGTCTTGAGCTCTCTCATTCTCATAACTACAGCTGCAAGATGCAAATAATAATGACCTACCTCACAAAAGTGTTGCACGCAAACAAGGTAAGGATTGCAAAGCAGCTGGCACCCAAGAAAGTATAAAAATAATGAAAGCTGCTCCTACTTGGTTTAGAGCCAATATGAAGAGTTCTAAAAAGGCAGCAGGAACCCTCTTTCTCTTGTACAGCTGGGTGCTGACTAAGAAAATGCCTTTCAGCTGTTCACTCTATGGACAAGGGCAAAAATTGGGTCAGTAATGCATATATGTCATTTATGTAATACATAAAAATATGTAATAGTAATATATGCACAGAAGAGACCAACACAATATTTTTTTTAAATTCTCCAGCTGTGCACCTTCTCCATGTAGCCGGAGGCTACTTCTAAATCAGGTGTTGTCAGAAAGTAGATTTCCATAGGTTTTGAACTTCAACTCCCAGCATTCCTGACCATTAGCCATGCTGGCAGGGGCTTCTGGGAGTTGAAATCCCAAACATCTGGAGATCTACTTTCTGCCCACCCCTAATCTAAATAATCCATGGGTTTTCCCATTCATGCATGTGAATGCAATTGTATACTCACCTCCCTGGGAGTAAGCCCCATTGATCTCAGTGGAACTTGTTTCTGAGTAGGCATGTAACTGAATGCTCCTTCCCTGCTCTCACACACAGATTCTCTCCACATGGCAGGGAGAACACTAAACTTGAATTTCTCGTCCCAACCTCTGGCTTGCTATGTGCAGCATGGATTTATTTTTATTTTGTATGAAGGAGCATTCAGTCATGTGAGCTGAGTGACCCACCTGCCGTCTGAAGCAGTACGGCCCGAACACAGCTTTACACCTCAGTGAGACCTGGACCTTTGGTCTCTTCTGGGTGCCAGCACATGGATGCCCTGGACTGCAAGCATGCTCCCTTGAGGCTCCTTCCAAGCCTTCTCTTTTCCCTGGGAAAGGCAGCAGTGGCTGCCCCAAACCCAGAGCCCCTTGAGATGTGCGAGGAGAATTAGAAAAAGGACTGTGGATTAGAAAATTCAGAATCTTTATACTTGATCTCCGTACCCCACCCAATAATCACACAAAACTATGTCATGTTATAGTGACTCCAGAAAAGCACTTGTTGGGGATAAGGAAGATAACTGGGATGGGATAAGAGAGAGGGAGCGGACAAATTGCACAGCAAAACCAAATAAAAATGCAGTTTCCCTTTTTATTATTACCTTTATATCCTGCGTTTTTTCCTCTTGTGAGGAACCCAAGGCAGCTTACATGGTCCTCCTCCTCTCCATTTTCTCCTCGCAACAACCCTGTGAGGTAGGTTAGGCTGAGAGTCAGGGACTGGCTCAAAGTCACCCAGTGAGCTTCATGGCCGAGTGGGGACTGGAATCCGGATCTCTGAGTCCCAGTCCAACGGTCTCACCACTACACCACACTGGCTCTCACTTCTTGCACTTGAGTCCCAGTTTAAATTTGCAGCAGTTCCTTTCCAGCATGTGAACTTTATGGACGAGAGGGGCTGGGGACTCTCTTTTACAGCCAAGATGCCTACAGAAGCATCTGCCCCACTCAAGGCAATCCAGAGCTGCCCAACACACCGTTGCTTTTTAAGCTCAGAAGCCATGGCTCTTCCCTTCTGGGTATAACAGGATGATTCTTTTGTCTCTGTCTTGGACATTTCAACTGCCCAAGTCTGTGCACAATTCTTTCCTTGCTATGGCCAAATGCACATCTTAGCCCACTGCTAGACCCCACTGTCTGTGGGTCTTTTGAAACACAGGCTCTTATTGGCAGAGTAGCTTCAGGAAAGAAATAGATTAATCTGAGATTATATCCTTGGCAATTCATGTTTAGGGTGACAGAGCTCCATTTGGGAAACCACATCTGCATTATGTGTGTTTGTTCTATATGCATGTCACTCCTGTTTTTTTCTAAAGCTATCATTCATATGTGTCAGGCTCTACCCATATGTAGTTAGGGTTGTGAATGCAGGAATAAGAGTCAAAGGGGAAGCCTTAGATTGTACCTGTGACAAGCAGTTCAAATTATGTATTGTTATGTATTTGTTATACTTGCACCTGAATGAGATCAGAGCAGTAGGTTAGCCTCATGACAATATAGTGGGGTAGATTAGGCTTGGAGACAGTAACTTGCCAAAGGCAAGTGGTGATTTGAGCCTGGTTTTTCATGTTGAGATCCAACACCCCACTGCAGTGTAGGCAACCTGGTACCTGTCAGATGGTTTGGACTGCAACTCCCACAATCCCTGACAACAGTTGGCCATGTTGGCTGGGGTTTATGGGAGTTGTAGTCCAAAACACCTGGAGGGCACCAAGTTGCCTACTCCCACACTGGCTGTGGTTAGTGATAAGGTGTAGCTTTGTAACTCCAAGCAGGCTCTAAATTGCTTCTCTGTTAGTAGGGTTGTGGCTGGCAGGGGATGAGATATTATGGGATGCTGTTGTTCTCATCATGGGCAGCTTCATTGATTACAGCTACGGAGAGAGTTGGGTAGTGGTGAGGAGCACAGTGGTTTGTCTCAGGGGGGAAGAAGGTAACTTGGTTTGTTTCAAGATTTTTCTGTGCGTAACCTGATTATCTCTGTGACTCTTCTTCCTCCTCAGGAACTGGCTCTAAGGAAACAAAAAAAGTGCATATTTAAAAGTGTATTGTGGTGCTGAGTGTAGAGATTGGGGTGGGGAATAGAGTCACACATAGCCCCACCTTCTGGTATTTAAACTGAAAGTTGCCATTGTGCTCTGGCATAGATCTGGCCTGCTGAGGCTTGTGCTTCCTCTGCAGGCCCCACCTACTCTCTTCCCCAAGCTCTGCCCCCTGGCCTGGAAGCTACCAGAGATAGGGAGCAAAGCCAGTAAGTGTGTAATTGTATCCAGCTAGCAGCACCTTTCCTGCTTCCCATTTGGAATGTGCAGCTCTTTGTTTGAAGAATACTCAGATGTAACAGGTTAATACTGCCTGCCGTATTACACCTTTGCTTTTTTTCTTTTTTTTTACAACTGATTACTTTGAACATCAACATCTGAAGAAGAGTTCTGTGTAATGTAACACCTTATATCATGCTTCCAGCACTGAAACATCAGCAACTACAATGAAAGTTATCGCTTACTCTGTCAGCCTTCCTCAGCCTGGTTGGGGATGATGGGAGTTGTTAGTGAAGGCGGCTTTATGTTTCGCCCAATACGATCAGCATTGCTATCAAGATTTGGGGTGAGGGGCTGCTCTATTCTGTTCCTCTGGTCAATGCATTGCTGAGGAATGGCATCTGGGAAATTTCTGACTACTGTACTATTTCTCCTAAATAGATGCAGAAGCATTGGGAAGCATTCAGTGCTCTTCTATCATCTAGAGAGCATGTACTCAAGTGGACAAATACCTCAGTACATTTGGGAAACTAAATTCCTTATCTTATAAACAATGTAGGCTAGGGTGTGGGAAAAAGGAAACAGAATAGTTTGCTCCTCAGCAGAATTTTATGCTGACTTGCTTGCCCCAGGAAACGCACACCTAGTATTCTCAACTTCCAGCAGTGGGGCAGCAGTGAGTCTACTGGAGCCTCCCTCCTGCTCCATACCCAGAGAAGTAGAAGATTTTCCCTGATTGTGTAGCAGTGGAGGGCGACATAAGGCTTTCAGGTTACATGCTGCCAAGTATGAGCTATGTACAGGCTCTTGCTGGAACTGTGCCAATCCCAAGGTCTGTGTGCCTGTATTTACTAAATCTGAGTTTCCAGGTCTCATGATTTCCAACAAACAGAGCCTCCAACTGCTTGAAGCATTTATTTTATGTTCCTTTCAATTAGCTGTCTTGCTTTTCACCAGTTAGACCAGTATTTCAATTTGGGTGATATTTTGGGGATATTTAATCAAGATCACAGCTTCTGTTCACTAACAAAAAGAGGCAGATCACTTCTTGTTGGGGAAATTACCTTGACTATATTGCGAGGCTGAGAGTCAAGAGGTGTGCAGAAATTGCTTTCTGCAACATTCTCCCCACAGTGATTAAAACCTGATCTCTGAAAAGCCACATTTTAGATTAAGATTGATTCATCACTGCTTTCGTCCCTACACAAAAAGTCTGAAAATGTGGTGGCAGGTTATATCAAAGGGTCAGAAACTGGCAATCAAATAAAAAAGGCTCCAATGTATTTTGCGTGGTTAGGATTTCTAAAAGTCATTCTCATGACTGAGAGGTTGACTTAAGATTTGAATATTAGCAGTACTGATGGTGAAAGGCTAGTGTTGGAAGTGGCCCAGTTCGCATGTCACAATAACATGTTATTGTGTATGAGCGAGCATGCTGGTGGATGCTGCCCTGTCGCTCCTGCTGTGAGCAGGAGTGATTGAGCAGCCTGAACTAGCATGCTTGCTTGATCATGACAACCTAGGGTTTTAAAAAAACTGGGCTATCCTTATGCGCGAACTGAGCCACTGTTAGAGGGGACTCTCGGTTTCAGTATTCAGATTACAAGAAATGGTTTCCTGAATATAAAACATTGCTACACAATGTATAGGAACAATTGTGTGACTCATCATGTGAAGGAATTACAGTGGCAGTAGCATCACATGGCCCTATGAATTCGTTGCATGTTAGTTACAAAGCACCAGTTTATGATACAATATGCAATGGTGTACACCAGCCTCCCCCAACCTAGTGTCTCCTCCGGATGTCCTGGGTTACAACTCCCATAATCAGCATGAAGATGGGACCATTTTGGGTGGGGATGATGGGAATTGTAGACCAATATCTACAAGTTCTCCCTCCCTCAGTCAGATGCAGAAGGAGCCATGAGGACTCTGTAGCTCAGTTGGCGCAGGCTGGTGTACACAGACGCATTGCATGGACGAGAATATTTGTACAGGCTCTAGTAATGACATTTTTCTTTTACTTGCTTTTTCTAAGTAAGGAGGAAGAATGCTGAGACACAAGTCTGGTTCACACATAACGACAACCCAGAGTACGGGTTGCGTATGGGTTGTCGTTGAATCATGAGTTGTCGTTACGTGTGAAACATGCAATATGGTCTAACTATGGGTTGTTAATCACAAACAACCCAAAGTTCACAACCCAACAACAAACCATGGGTTCTCTTCCTGGATTGTTCATGGTTAGCTATCCATAGTCAAACCATAGTGCAGGGTTTGCATGTAATGACAACTCACGATTCAACAACAACCCACAATTCAGCAATAACCCATACTCAACCCATACTCTGGGTTGTCATTATATGCGAACCAGACCACAGACAAGAAATGCCACTGTAGCCTAAGACACTGCTTTCCTTCATAAGATAGCCCTGGCCATGGCATGTAGTTGATGTAGGACAGCACTGAGGTCCCTGCTACATATTGGCATTTGGGGAAAATACCCAGTAGGACTCCTTTCCTAAGTGTGGTTTTAGGATGAATCAGGGCCTATACACAGCAGCCTAGGCAAAGGAGGAAAATGGGGGTGGGGTGGGGGGAACTGAGGGCCTTCCCTTAGTCTTTCTGTAGAAAGCAGGCATCCCAAAGTGGGGCTTATGGGTAAAGTTCTTATCGGGCTCCTACACATGCGGCTTGCGGTTTCCTTCAGTTGCTGAAAAATAGGGAGAGTTTGCATGCCTCCTTCTGCATCTGACTGAGGGAGGGAGAACTTTCCCCACTCGTGGCTTGTGTGACACAGATGATATTTTCCCCAGATTTCAGAGGGGATGGGTTGGAGACAATGCTGGGCCCTGTCAGGGCTCACATGAAGCAGACCTTTCCCCCAAGATTGTAAGGGGCGGGGGGACCTTCTCTGTGTGAAGGGGGACTTAGATTTGGTGTGCTGAGATGAAGCTGCTGATTGCTGTTTTTCTGTGGGGAAGGGGCTGCTGAGCTTGACTGCGCCAGGATATGAACATGTTGAACTCCAGTAGTTCAGATATACAGGTTTAGCAGACATTCTCACACACACAAAAGGAAGTATGTAAAAACAGTTGCAAATTGACAAAAAGCAGTATAAAATAATAATCTCTAGACACCTAAATGCTCAAAAATGTAAGTAGAACCACATACACACGAACTTGCACACTCAGAAACACAAATAAAAGAGGTATTATTTTTAGAATCCCAAGTGTATAAACGCGTTTAGTATATAACCACATATATGTTTGCACAAATGCACACTCACATTAAAACACATGCACAGTGGCTGAAACACACTCACTGCTCCACCCCCTCCATTAGCTCTAGCATCTGGATTCCTAGGGGATGCCGGATGCACCAGGAATACTGTTTCTCCTGCCAGTTCTGTCCCAGGGGGGCAGTGCAGTCCAATCCAGCCTGGCTCACAGGCCCTATTGGGACTCCGCTTAGTTAAACACATAGCTCCCTACTGAATAGGTATTCTTCCATCTTCCCTGGCTTGATTCCCCAGCCCTGGGTCCAAGCAGGAAGAATATTAGCAAGTTCTAATCTTGGTGTTGCAGTTGCTGCTGCTGCTCCCCGCTGGCTTCAGTGGTGGTGGCAGATAACACTTGCCAGCTAGCCTGGGATTCAGAAAATGGCCCCATGCAAGGGCTCAGCAATAAAGACTAAACTTGGTGCCAAAGAGTTCAAGCCTCTTTTGTGTCCTATTCAACTGAGGTTCTCTACTGTAAAAAATACTTTCTTTTCACCATTTCAGAGTCAATTAGAAACACAGAAAAATTGACTAGGAATTTGCTCAGCAAAGGAAACAACATCAGGTGAAACCCACTGGTGACTCAACTTCTGAAAGTGACCTTGAACTGGTTCAGTACTTCACACAGCAAAAATTGGGAGCTTTTGAGGTGCAAGCCACACAGTTGCACAGAGACGTTGCTGGGACCATCCACACTACACATATGCAGACATAACCACTCATGCCACCACCCACACCATGTATGTGGCACATACTAATGCACAAACAAACACAGAGACACAGCTGCAGCCATAGCAAACACACCCACCCTCTTCCATTGTTGTTGTTTATTCGGTCAGTCGCTTCCAACTCTTCGTGACTTCATGGACCAGCCCACGCCAGAGCTTTCTGTCAGCCGTTGCCACCCGCAGCTCCCCCAAGGTCGAGTCCATCACCTCCAGAATATCATCCATCCACCTTGCCCTTGGTCGGCCCCTCTTCCTTTTGCCTTCCACTTTCCCTAGCATCAGCATCTTCTCCAGGGTATCCTGTCTTCTAATTATGTGGCCAGAGTACTTCAGTTTTGCCTTTAAGATCATTCCCTCAAGTGAGCAGTCTGGCTTTATTTCCTGGAGTACGGACTGGTTTGATCTTCTTGCAGTCCAAGGCACTCTCAGAATTTTCCTCCAGCACCACAGTTCAAAAGCCTCTATCTTCCTTCGCTCAGCCTTCCTTATAGTCCAGCTCTCGCAGCCATAGGTTACTACGGGGAATACCATTGCTTTAACTATGCAGACCTTTGTTGTCAGTGTGATGTCTCTGCTCTTCACTATTTTATCAAGATTTGTCATTGCTGTCCTCCCAAGAAGTAAACGTCTTCTGATTTCCTGGCTGCAGTCAGCATCTGCAGTAATCTTTGAGCCTAGAAAGTCAAAAGTCTGTCACTGCCTCCACATTTTCTCCCTCTATTTGCCAGTTATCAATCAAGCTGGTTGCCATAACCTTGGTTTTTTTGAGGTTTAACTGCAACCCAGCTTTTGCACTTTCTCCCTCTTCCATAGACTGGGCTAAAATGGGCCAGGCTGGCTACCACTACCATCTCCTCTTCTAGCTGGGGCTGTGTGTGCCCAACCTGGCTGACTGTTATCTCCTCTCCCCCTTAAGCCTGAGCCATTACTCAACTCAGCAGCCCATGGTACTGGCTACCTCAGCAAGGGTGGCAGGCAGGTTGCTGGGTGTTCAAAACCAGCTGGACAGCATTCAGATGGGGTGTGCAGCACTTTGCTGTAATGCTGTAACAGCCCCCACCCCCAGTTTCTGTGGCCTGATGAGCATGTGCTGTGTGGGTGTTTGCAGTTAAAAATATAAAATAACATCATCGGGGCGAGGGACAGCTAGTTACAAACAGGGAAGTCAGGTCCATTTAGGTGGCAGCCCATTCCTTTGATTTGTTTCAGTTACACTTGACTAGTGCAAGCCTCTTTATTATCTTAGGGATCACCTCACACTGTATGTCCCTGCCTGATCTTTGCAATCATCAGAGGAAGCGCTCCTGAGGGTGCCACATGCTCCTGAGGTTTGCAGCAGAGAATGTAGTGTTGCAGCACCCACCCTCTGGAATGCATTACCAACTGTCATTAGGCAGACCTCCACAGTTCTGACATTTAGACACCTTCTCAAGATCCATCTCTTCACACAGACTTTCCTTGAAGTGTGACCCAGCCAGCTGTAGTCGGTAGTGCACAGTAGACTGTGCAGTTTGATAATTTATTAGTATTATTACGTAGTGTTATCGTTATATTTTACTGTTGTTTTGATGGAATGATATTGTATGTTCACCACTTTGAAACTTCATGAAAAGTGGCATATAAATCTGATTAATAAATAAATAGATAATATTATGGGAAAGAGGTGGGAATAACATCCTGGTCACTGTCTTGCTGTCATTTGTGACTTCACGGTCCTCTTTTACCTTCATAACGCTGCTTCCAAGTTCATGCAGGCGTTGACTTCCTTCCTTCCTTCCTTCCTTCCTTCCTTCCTTCCTTCCTTCCATGTCCCACAGGTTTGCCCAAAGCTTCCTCAGCTTGTTAACCATGCCCTCCCTTAACACAAAGGTCTCCAGTTTCCTGTTTACACAACCAGTTATCTTGGGGAAGCAACTTGCTTCAGTATCTTATTAGCTTACATGTTCAAAGGATGAAGCAGGCCGTGAAGTGAGCTGAAAGTCTATTACCACTAGCATGAACAGGACTTCTGAGTCACCTTTTTCTTTCCAGGATAAACATTAATGTATATAAGATCAAAAATGTTTATTTGTTTATTTGGTACATTTATATCTCACCTTTTCTCCAAGGAGCCCAAGGCAGTGTACATGATCCTCCCCTCTTCTCCATTTTATCCTCACAACTACCCTGTGAGGTAGGCTAGGCTGAGAGTGAGTGACTGGCCCAAAATGACTCAGTGAGTTTCCATGGCCAAGTGGGGATTAGAACTTGGGTCTCTGATGTAGCAGTTCAGCACTCTAATCACTACACCACACAGGTTTGTATCTCTGGTGTGTGGAGTACCCAGTTCCCTAAAGACGCCTAAGATATTCAAAAAGAGGTGAGTATGGCTGTGGGCGTGGCTGCTACAGGAGCCCCCCACCCCCACTGCACAAGAAGCTCCGTGGAGTTGTATGAGTCCACTGGCTAGCACATGGTGTGTCATGCAGCCTCTAAGCAGTTCCCTAGGTAACAAGTTAAGGTGGAGGGGTATATTGGCAAAGCTTGATCAGCAACTCATGTCTTATAAGGGAAGTGGGGTGGGTTGTGCATCATACTTTGGAAGTGAGCGGGGTGAAAATGCCAGGATTGGGATAGCTGTGGGTTATGAGCTATGATTAAAAGTGATTTTTGTTCCAAGGTGGCTATGATGGTGTTGCTACAGCTCCATGACTGTGTTGTGTTTCTTTCTTGTCTTCCTTCCAGACATGCTAGTCGTCTTCTCCTCAGCCCCTTTCTCCTGGCTCCTTTGCCTGTCTCTAGCTCATGGGAGAGTTTGTTGGATCTTAGCCACCTTCATGGTTGCACTGGGAGCCGGGAGATCTGGGTTCTCATCCCCATTCGACCATGGAAGCTCACTGGGTGACTTTGGGCCATTCACAGACTCTCAGCCCAACCTACCTCACAGGGTTGTTGTTGTTGTTATGAGGATAAAATGGAGAGGAGAAGGATTATGTAAGCTGTCTTGGGTTCCTTAAGGAGGAAAAAAGGCAAGATATAAATGCAATCAATCAATCAAATCTCAAGAACAGGAGAAAAGTGCCTGAGCCCTTGTGCGCCTGCCTGAGGCTTTCTCTCCTGCTGTTTGACAGCAGGTGGTTTGAATACGGTGGAACAGCTGCCCTGTGTCTTGTACCAGGAGTTCTTTCTGCCCCTTACCTAGCAGGAAGAGGATGCTATTGCATGGTGATGGCATGCATAGAAGCAACATGAAACCAGCAGGTTAAGGAAATGCAGAAATGATGGGGCTGTCGGAAGCTGCTGAAGTGGAACATTTGTGCTATGTGGGTAGTATTTTTGCAGCAAAGTATCTTGAAAGTACAGTCTTTTTCTCCCCTGTAGCATTGTGGTCAGTCAGCAGATTCCTTTTTGGCTCTAGATTGGCTGGTAAACCCGAGTGGTAACTTCCTCCACCATAGGGACTCCCAGTCCCCGTTTACAGGCCTCCCTAACTTTCCCATGGGAGCCACATAAGCACTGTTGGTACCACAGGACTTCTCTCTAGTTACTCACAAAAGCTTTCTCAAGAAGCCATACCGCCCGGCCACCCTGCACCCCGCACCCCATGCAAGCTGTAGAAGCATGGCTGTTTCTTGTTATGATTCCCCCAATTCCACCCACTCAGATTGATGTCACAGTAGCTCAGCAGAAATTGAGCAAGCAAGGGTGAGCCAGTAGAGACATTTCTTCGGTCAGTGGGCCAGATGGCAGCCTGAGTTAGACCCTGGGCAACCAGTTGTTCATAATTAGTATCAGGTGCTCTCAGATAGTCTATTGTGACTTTGTGAAACTACATGATTGTAGGGAGGCAATGGTTTGCTGTGGTTGGAGAACAGAAAGGAATTGGGAATGGGATCTGAATAGATTAGAGCAGGAAGAGGTGATAATTACAACCTAGGCTTAAATGCTTTCAAATTTTCTGATCAGAATAAATTTAATGTAACTTCCCTTATGTCTCTGTGGCTGAACCCCAGATTTACCAGCGTAGAGCCTTTCAGAGAGACTTTATTTAGCCTGATGTCTCCGTGGTCATCTTTCAGGGACAGTGCAAGGACATCACACAAATTATAGTGTGTATCCAGATTATATTCAGGACTTTCTGTATTCCACAGTTCCATGAACATACAGTGCAAGCACAGGAATTGTTATTGGGGATGGACTTCAGCATCCTGAGAAAGTTGACTTTCTGTGTTTTCTTCTAAAGTAAATTTCTATCCCTTAAGACTGCAAAGATTGGCTTGAAAGTGCTATAGGCAATGCCATGTGAAATCTCAGAAGCCAGAGGGGAAGCTAGCAAGATGTGAAGGCCTAGGTTAAAAAAAAGCGGTGTGGGGGGGGACTGCGTTTTCCTGCAGGCCTTCACATCTCTAGGCAGGTATGCTTTAAAGCAGGGATAGGCAACCTGGTATCCTCCAGATGGACTCCAACTCCCATCAGCCCCAACCAATATGGTCAATGGGTGGGGACTATGGGGGTTGTAGTCCAAAACATCTGAAGGGCACCAAGTTGCCTACCCCTGCCATAGTGCTTGGCATAGTTCTTTGGCTCCCCTATGACTGACAGAAGAGGAATACTTTATGCAAAATAATAAAATTGGTATCACATACTTTTATACATGCCATACAATTCAGTTGCCTTAGTCTGAAACATTGATTTACTTGGCTCTGGGTAGACATAATCTTGATGATATTGTGCTAACAACAGAGAAAAGAAGAGATCAAACTATCCCAGGCCCCTACAGGCTAAAGGTGCCTGCAGGGCAATGAAAAAGCTTGGTAAAAATGGCTTTTGTGGTCCTGTTGCTAGGAATAGTATCATGTTAGGAATCTGGACATAAACTGGTTTTTGTAACCTAATAGAATCCACCTGGAGCTAACACTGTCTGTAGCTGTGAAACCTGCCTGAGGCCCAGCTAGAGCAGGAACCATGTGTTCTCATGTGGCAGGAGAAGTAAACTCAGCAGCGCTCACAGCACAAGATGTGGGTCCTGGGAAGGAATATCATGGAGACATTGCCTTCATAGGGAAAGCCAGTTGGAAACCTCATGGATCAAGAGTGACAAAACAGCAGGAGACCAAACAACAGTGCAGTCTTTGCCACCAGAACTAGGGCTGGAGCGGGGAAATGAAGGGCCCAGTTCAGTGGGCTCTGAAGGAAGCACTTAACTGTCTGAAACAAGTGACAGGAAACACCTGCTCAGCTGGGGCCTTTGCGGTGCACAGAGGTCCCCCTTGACTTATTATGCCAATAAGTCCTGGAGGAGGGCCTCTGCCTCAAAGATGGGGGTGCTCCCCCCTCTCACACACACATGTTCACAGAATACCAGGATGCATTGACTGGCAAGTGTGACGATTTGGTTGGGAGTTCTATACCAGCCTCTGTTTTGGTGTTTTCTTTAGAAATGCTTGGCTTTCCTAAAGCTTTCTGTCCTAAGATCCTGCCCACACAGTCTGAAAATTAAACCCAGCCTGCATCTTCCATGTTTCCTAAGATATCTTAACACACTGCCATTCCAATCTTTGCAAGTAGACATGGGAGGGCACCAGCAAAAAGGCTTGAGTTTCTGAACAGCTGTGTCTCTTATAACAAGGGGAAATGCTCCTTGTCTGAGAGTGGCATCCACTGCCACGTGGTTGGATCAATGGCCATAAAGCTGTGTCTCTGTGATTTATGTCTCCCAGAGCACCAGTGCTAGCAGCACAGAGCACAGTAAAAGGGCCAGGAAACTAGGACACACAAAAGGACTGAAAAGAAAGCTGCAGGTGTAAAGAGGTGTGTGTGTTTGTGTGTGTGTGTGTGTGTGTGAGAGAGAGAGAGAGATTGCTGGGGAGACCTATGGGGGCTGATCCTTGTACTGATGGACTTCTAAGTACAGAACAGGGGGTCTCACTACCTCCCATTGGAGACTGAATGGGACTTTACTGGCTGCATCCCAATCCCACTTGAGCATTCATTTAGTGCCTCTTTAATTATTAACTTGAGCCTAACCAGAACCAGCAGGAGCTGCTGCACCTCCCTGGGCCTGCTCCTAAGACCTATGGCTAAAACTAGGGATAGACTGCAAGACTTCTGTACCTCCAAGCCACCTTAAACAGAGTGTGGGTGGGCAGGGGAGAGATGGGACTGAAGATAAGATGCAACTGAGTGCACAGACTATGTATATTTTCCTTCTCCCAAAGGTTGCTAGAGATGTGTTGCTGCTAGGGACTGAGAAGAAAGGTAATACACAGATTAGTGCTACTTAAAAATGCAACAGCTGACCAATAACGTACAAGTCTGCAGAACAGAGGGTTTTTATCTTCCCCAAACTCCTGTGGCAGGAT
Organism: Heloderma suspectum; assembly: GCF_057233095.1. NCBI lineage: Eukaryota > Metazoa > Chordata > Lepidosauria > Squamata > Helodermatidae > Heloderma > Heloderma suspectum. Next base: position 261,347,303 of record NC_139460.1, on the reverse strand, counting down.
TTCCAGGTGGGGTCAGCCCTTGGTTTCTGGATGTTGATATTAGCTGCACCCCAAAAAACAAAATATCTCTCCTCTGCCTGCCTCAGCCCCCAGGCTAACATGAATCATTATGTGCTTGTGCTCTGCTGGAGAGCTTGTATGTCACTTTTCTGTGGTATGTCAACCACTTCTTGTGGTTTTAATGTTCTATATATTTTAAATTGTTTTATTGTGTGCTGTTTGGTTTTAATTTTTGTGAACCACCCAGAGAGCTTCGGTTATTGGGTGGTATAGAAATAAATAAATAATTTTCCTAGGTCCATTATAACATAGATGTTCTCTGTTACTGCAGTGCTGCTGCTGGTGTTAATGTCATGTGGTGTGTGTATCTGGGGTTGGGCAGAGAAGTCCAAAATTTGTGTGTACCTGAAAGACAGCATACTCTACTAGACAGCATACTCTACTAGATTAAAGGCACAATTCTATGCATAGGTGGCTGTGGCATGCTGGGAGTTGGAGGCCTTGTTCTATCTAAACATGCATAGGATTGCACTCTAATGGATGTACTGTGATTTGGGAGATCTTGGTTTCTCTCATCTCTGCTGCAGATCCATTGTATAGTTTTGAGCAAGACACTTTCAGCCTCAGTCCCAAATCAATAAAATAGTAACCTGTTTTGCAGGGTAGTTGTAGTGGCAAACAAAGTCCGTCAAGTGCTTTGCAAATTAAGAAAGCTATAGTAGCAGTATTTTTGTTGTTGTTGTTGCTTCATTAGTACCATTAGGGATACCTTCATTGCTTCCAATATTTCACCTTCCAGTAGCCAGTTCTAGCAAGGCAAAAAGCTTTGAAGGACTGTTGGGAGTTTAGGTTCACTTAGGTATCCTTCTCATTACTGTACCAATACAGATACACCCTTCTCCCACCTCTGCACTACACAGAGATGTGATTAGTTGTTTCTCTGCACCCTGAAAATATCGTCAGTTTCCAAGATCCTTACCGCAAGGAGCTGGATCTCCATTTCTTTAGGAAGCACTAAACTTCCATGGGTGCTGGTTTAAGAAATACTCACAAACACCTGCTTATTGTGGCACTAAAGTGAATCCTAGTCACCATGGGTCATTAGGATAATTCTCATTAATGCCAGCTAATTCCGTGAGGAAGTAAGGACCATTGAGCGTTCTACAGAAATGGATATATTACAAAGGGTTGTGTTTTGTTGTTTTTACCAGATGTTGGGCTTCTTTGAAATAAGGGCTTCATAATCTGCCCTTCAGGTTCATAAAAACTGCACCATAATCAGCCCTGTGGGACCATTGAGCATTCTGTCTCACAGTATGGTGCTCAGCATTTTGGGAATGACTCATAATGCTGTGCTGCAGTAGTGAACATAATAGGACCAGCACTTCCCAGATGTTATCACTACAGCTACAGCGGCTGGGCACACCAAATGACTGATCCGCTGTTGCTGTGCTTCTGCCAGAAGGAACATCGTTCTGTGAAGGTGCTATGCTGAGGCCCATCCACTTGTAACAAACTTTCCCTGCAAACCCAGATTGGTTATAGGGTTGCTGGTAGCCTTTTCAGTCAGAATCAGAACTGGCCCCTTGCACCTGGAACTGGAACACTACTAGCCTGTGCTGCTTTTCGTGGCATATGTAATGGTGCTGAAGCTGTCAAGAGAAGAAAGTCTAATGCTGTCTTTGTTCATTTATTATGGTAGAAACTCTGTAAGCCACTTCTGAGACTGATCCTAGATCTGACAATGTGGTAGCTTTTTAATACTATAGTTTTTAATACTGGTTTAGCTAATATAACCTTGATTATTTCTCTGCCTATTCTCTCTTCCATTGGACTCAGCCAGGAGAACACCTTAGCATAAAGGATGTCTCTTTGCAGGTGACTGGACACTACCCAGAATACTCACCTTACATTTTCATATTTCCCATCATACTAGAACTAGAGCAGCCTTTCCCAACCTGGTGCCCTCCAGATGTGTTGGACTCCATGTCCCATAATTCACAGCCAGTATAGCAGGTTGTGGAAGGCTGAACTAGAGGGTCCTCCAGTAAAATTAATACAAAAAGTTGAAAATGAGTTTTTAGAAAGTTGTTTTCTATGCATGCATCATTGATCTTCGAAACATGCTGCTATAAAGAGCATGATGATAGCCGAAGGTATCACTAACTTCAATCAAGGCATAGACTATTTTTTTCAGAAATAAGACTCTCAGTGGTCATGAACCAAGTCTGAACATCTTGCTCAGGATGTCTTTAACTAGACTAAACTTTAACTTTAAAGTGTGCTAGAACTTTAAAATGAATGACAGAGACTGGAATTCCGGGTTAATTCAGTGTAGTGTTCTAGACTTCTTGTAGTGGAACTGGCCGCTGTCAGAGAGGGGATACTGAGCTAGATGCATTGACCATGTAAGGCTGATCCTTTGTTCTTGTATATCCCAGATCCAAATCTATCTGGGCCTCACTGGAACCAACTTGGTCTTGGGAAATGCGTGGCCTGAATTCTGTAGCTTAGATCCTGATAATTAGAAACATGCCTGTTACTATTCTGTTCCCTAAAGCAGGGCCATGGTTTCTCCCAGTGGCAGTTTGACACACAGTACTTTGGCTAAACTGTGTGTGAGCGATATGGTATTTCAGCACATAATCCAAGCTCCAACTCCTTTTATGAAAAAGAAAACAGATGTGTAGCCTTTCTACTGCATTACAAATGTAATTGCATAGAGCATGCAGAGTAAATTCTCCTGCAGCGTCCTTCCTTTTCCTACCTGCTCAGATGACTATCTGGCATTTTAAGTGTCATGTTTGTTGACTTCCGATTTAAGCATCTGATGAGAATGGGACAATTCTGGTCCAGGCTTCTGATACACGTTGCCTTCCATATTTTAAAGGTTTGTTGCATTACAGTTAAAGCCAGAAATCTGTTACTTTAAAATGTCCTCAGAGTTATAGAACAGTTGTGAATCTACACCAGTGTGTGTGTTTGTGTGTGCACACACACGTGGATTTGCACAGCCAGCTATACACCTCTGCTCTGTTATTTTCCTCTACTCACTAAAGGAAGTGCCTTTTTTATGTTTTGTATCTTACTGGCTTTTTCACATGGTGCATTTTTCAAAAACACTATTCTTTCCTGGAGAATTTAAAAACACACATCAAAACTGTAGGTGTACAAAGTGAATTTGTGTAGCTACACAAAGTGCAACTAAGTTCTCATCGAAAAAGAGCATACACTGTCAGCCCCATCCATTAGTTCGTAGTTGGTGGAGCAGTTGCATGTCCCTTATTTGAGAATATTTCAGTTTTACACAACACACAATGACAATAGAACATTCTGAAGTGTCCCTCATTTCAGGATAGTCCTACATTTCTCTGCTCTCTCACTGCAGATCTCCATTTGCAATAACATTTTTAGGCTCTGAAAGGTATCTTGTCTGTTGGGAATGAACTTGCAATTTTCCTGTGTCTCAGGACAGCTCTATCAGTGTGTGGAGAAGGACAGAGCAGCCTTAGACCACTCTTCTCCAACCTGGTGTCCTCCAGATGTGTTGGACTATAACTCCCAGCAGCTAGGAGGCTGGGGAAGGCTGCCTTAGATCAACTGTATGTATTAAGTAAATTTCTAGAAAGAGAGGGTGTGAAGAAGATTCAAGCATGCCTGCAGGTCACACTCCTGCACTAAAAACTTTCCATCTAACCCTAGCTGTGTCCAAGACATTTGTGGTTATTCAGCAGGGAAGGAAAGACAGTCAGCATATGCTCAAAGGCACTCTTATTTATTATTACAAGGAATATTCTGGGGCAGAGCCCCAGGCTAGGGTTGCATAATTTTTCCAGACAGTGTTTTCTGTGCTATTGACAATTGCATTACATGCAAAGATTCAAAAGCAGCAGCGTTTGCTATCCCAGCAGCAATATACTCCACACTGCCCCAACTGAATTTCTGCTTGTCATAAAACTGTTAGAGCCTCTATGGAGGTGGGTGGAAATTGGCAGCCTCAGCCCTAGCTCTGAGAGCAGGTTCCTTGGTGAGCCATAGCACAAATTCAGTTCTATTGTTCAGAACGTGACACAAATTCCACCCTGCTACAAAGGAAGGCATAACTAATTGTTCTTGTCTTGTCATTTAGAAAATATCCCACCTCACAAAAAGCCACCACATCCTAGGGTTGTAGTCATGGTTTTCAACTGGATGATCCTAGTATGCCTCAACACCTTGATGCCCACCTACACTAGGATCTAAAAAATATTTCCCATTGTAGAAATGTAGGCTTTCGTTGTAGCCTAAACCAAATCCTACCGAGAAGCAGGAGCTGGTCTGGTAAAATACCAATTTGCTACAATTTTCTTCCCCCAGACATAACTACATGTTTTGTTAATGCTTATTTTCCGTTCTTGTTATTAGTGGGTAACAAAATACCAATTCCATCTGGATTCTGTGCATGTTTACTTGGAAGTAACCCCTGTTCAGTTCAGTGGGATTTGCTTGCTAGGACATGTTCTTCTGCCACCTTCCTTGCAAAGAATTTCATCGCAGAAATGCACACTTCAAACTATTTCAACGCACCCACCCCCAACCCCTTAATTGAATGAAAACAGTTTGGGCTCTAGTGTGCAGACGGGTGGAATGAAGTAAGCTTCCTAGTGCAGCAAAGTTTTGTTCTGTTTGAGGTATTTTCAGGTCCTGGAATAGGGTGCACTCTGGAACTCTCCATCCCGCTCGAACCGGGGAATTGGCTTGTACTGGAACAGCCCAAGAGTTTCTTCCAGGGTAGAAGTGGGACCTGGTACTTCCTTGCGAGGTCTTTCTTCCCTCACGGGCAGGCCTGCCTGCCTGCCTGCTTAGGACGGGAGAATCCCCACTCCCCCGAATCCCCCCGCCCCGTCGCTGTCCCCGCCCCACCTCTAAGCAATGGCATCATCTCCCAGCACAGCCTTCTCTCCTCTGGTCTTTCTGGCTGCGTTGCATCCCTTCCCTCCCTGGGATTTACCTCTTTCTGTCTGGGTCTGTCTCTCCCTTTTGTTTTTCTCAGCCTAGCGTGGCTGATCCCTCCCTCTTTCATGCGATCAGAGCAGCCCCTGGAGCGGGTGGGGGGGGGGAAGAGGGGGGGAGGGACGGAGGGAGAGAAGTGGGAGGGGGGAAGCAGGGCCTCCTCCTCCTCCTCTTCGGATAGCTTCTGGGCCTCTTTCTGAAAGGCGGAGGGAGGTGTGTGTGTGTGTGTGTGTGTGCGTGCGTGTACGCCAGAGCGAGCGAGCGTGTGTGCAATAGCAGAGCCTCCTCCATACCCCAACAGAGGGCCTGAGACAGCAGCAGGAGCAGCCATTGTTCAGGGGAAACCTGGCAAACAAAGGACGAGCTTCCTCCTTTTCAGTGAAGCCTTCCTATTTCCTCCGGCTGCCATTCGCTCTGCTAGGCCTCTCGGCAACCCCCTTGCGCCGCTCCTGCCTCGTCCAATTGCAACCCGGCTCCTGCCGTCTATTATTTTCATTTTGAACTTTTTCTCCCCATGGCTGGCTTGGAGTAAGGCACCCGCCGGCAGGGATGTTCTAAGTTCCTGTCCTGAATTCCCCCCCCTTCCCTCCCCCTACAACAGCGACACTCCAGCAGTTCTCCCCAGGTAAGCCTCTCTGGGTCCCTTCTTACACTCAGACCAAGTTTGGTGAGATCCGGGAGTCCCAGGTTGTTAGGAAAGGCTGGTGGTGGTGGTGCTTGTGGTGGTAGTGGTGAAGGAGACGCTGTGGCAGTTTTCAATGGCTTCTTGCCGGCCATGGGGCTCTTGGATGCAGCGGTGATGGGCTTTAGAGATCAGAGCAAGGCTACAATCCCAGATCCGTGTGAGAATTTGGAAGGACCTCTGCAGGACAGAAAGGCAACACAGACGCCAACGGGTGCAGGAGGATTTCATGTTATCTGGCTTGGATGCTGGTGGGAGGTGGGGGAATCTCCTGGCAGGGAACTTGCTGTTTCTTGCCTGTTTCTGGATCCCACCCCCGCACCCCCAGAGTCCACAGGCAAGGATGCTGAGTGCTACTGTGCTTGGAAGGCAGTTGCAAGTTGGTCTTTAAGGATCTGTGTGTGTGGGGGGGGGAGACGAAGGAGGTACAAGGAAATGAAGGAGGTACAAGGGAGATTCGTGGTGGTGGTGTGGAGGCTTCCTAGGTCTGTGTGCTCTGTTTTGGAGCAGCAGCAGGCCAAAGGTAGAAAGATCAGAAAGTTTCCACAGAGGTGTATGCTTGGCAGTGGCTGAGTGAAGTAGCCAACCTGCAGGCAGCAGGTGAGGCCAAAATTGTCCACTAGTGAAGCTGGCAACTTCCTCAAGTCCCTGCTGTCTTCCAAACAGGAATGGCATGGCAGAACCTTGGCATGTCAGAAAGAAATGGTGGGGATGGTTTCGGGGGTAGGACCCTGGAGATGTGCAGCACTAGGGGTCGCAGCACACGTGCTGGGGGTGCTTTATTTTTCTGGACATTATTCCTCTCTGTGCTGTCAGTCTATCTTTGCAGCAGTCTCCACAGGTCTCAGACCTTTCACCTGCCCCTCACCCCTGTTTCTTTCTGTAAATCAGAATAGCTTCCCTAAGCACGACTGAGAGCTTTTCCCCCTGGAAACCCAGCTGCAAGTTTTTCCAGTTTCCAGGCTGCGCCATAAGACTAGAAGAACTGGACTGGGGAGTAGTGGTGGAGGAGTACAGTGTATCTTCAGTAGGTGTTTGTTGGAGTTGTAGCCTGACAAAACGGAGGGTCTCTCTTAACCAAGCCTTCTGCTTTACTGGGCTTCCTCCTGTCTTCAGCATTTCTAAGTTTGAAACAAACTGGCCCCAAGTCTTTGGGCTTGTGATAGTATGGCACCTCCTGGGAAAATTGTGGTGGAAATTTTCAACTCCCCTACCACATTCTAGAATTCTGTACAGTATCCTTGAACCTGAGCATGCTTTGCAGCACTCCAGAATGCAAGGGGGTTGAAATCTGCATTTGGAATTTGACTCTTCAAGTTGAAGACATCTCCTTGTGTCATCATGTATTTATTTACTGTAATCCTCCCATAGTGGAGAGCACATTTGCTTTAGGATCATTAGAAACTGGCTAATTCTAGACACTGCAGGTTGATTTAGACCAGGATACAGCATATTGATCTAATGAGAGAAGATGCTCCCTTGAAACTAGGTTTAAACAAAGATATAAGTCGAGTTGCATGGGGAAGGTGGGATTACCCTAAATGGTCTTGGGTTTGGTAATATAGTTCCATATTGCTGGCCACTGTCTTAGTGTGAGCTGGGGCTACATTCTGAAATAACAGTGCATCCAGTTCTTCATAGAACTGAGGCCCTGCATACTAAGCACCAACACTCTTATTTGGTGTGCTTTGGCATGACTACAGAACTTGAATTTCCAGTCTAGTACCTCCCCTTATTTCTTGCAAGTCCTCAGAACAGTCCTTCGTCAAACCAGCAGTCAGGGGAGAGGATTGTTAAAGACTAGACTGAAGGCCTGGCAGACTACACTGAGGTCCCTGCATACGTTTTTAAGCTTGGTTAATATTTGGGCGTTTTGTGGCTAAAATAACTTTCAGCCCGGCAGGGGGATTTTATAGTAAACCATCAGAAACTTCAGACCTCTGTTCTGTGTGCACAGAGTCGGCACTCACTGTAGAAAATTGGGGAATAGAGATGGCATGAGATGCAGCTTGCCTAGAAGATTTGGTGAATAGCTGCTGCAATCAAGAGCTACTCAAGGGGCACCATCTGTCTTCCAAGGTCTAAGTTTTCCCATCTGGGTTGTTATACTGAGCATGGGATGCGTGATGCAGTGCTGGAAAGCAACAATATCTCTCAGTGACAGACTGGCAACTTGCTATGTAGTGCTGTGTCATCACTGGGCCCAGCAGGGAGTACTAAGGGGTCAGTAAGAGTCATTTTAGGAGACTGAGCAAAGCAGGTAGGGCTACAGTCAGTTCAGTCAACTTGTTAAATTTCATTAGTCCCTTGATATGACAAAGTTCTTTCTTGCTGCTTTTGTGCAATATTGCAGGCTAATTGCTTGGGTTTATCTGGAGGGTATGCTTACAAAATGTTTACCATACGTTTTCAGAAGAGATGTCTCGTACTCTTGTGTGTCCCCTTTCCTGGATGCTGCCACGAAAGAGTTAAAGAGGTGTCCCTACAACTGATAATTCTAGCCCTATGGTTCCTGAGACATTTGGAATGCTTGCGGTTATTTACTTGAGTTGAATGTCTTGCTTTGGATTCCATAGGTCACTTTTAATCCTTGGCAAGAGAATAGTGCAGGATCATAAGGTATCCTGAAGATGTAATATGTAAATATGACACAATGGTACTATCAAGCTTTAGGCTTGCGCCTTGTGCTTTGAAAGGATTGTGAGAGAACACCTTTCTTCCCAGTATCCATAGAGCCACATACATATTTTCCATTTCACCCTATCAAATGTTCCTAAATTGAGCAGATACTATGCTTGTGACCAAATACTCTTGTATGTATTGCTGTATTTTTTGTTTTAATGTTATGCAATGGTTCAGTTTGGGAGGATATTTCCAACTTTCCAAATCCAAGCGGTTGAGGCCCTCCCTGCCACTTACAAGCTAGATCCATCAAGTTTATGTCTTATGGACTCTAGTCAATTGCACCTTGCTCTGAAGCCTCCTATGATACAAACAGATCCAGTGAGTAAGCTACCTATCCTTACTGTTCTGTCTGTTTGCTTTGAAAAGTGGAGGATGCTCTAGCTGTAGACCCATGGTACAATCCTATAAAATGTGTACATGTGTAAACATCCATATTTACGCAGAAGCAACTCCTGCTGTTTTCAGTGGGACTTAGTCCCTACCTAGTAAGTATGCTTAGGATTGCTGCCTCAGTTTTCCAGTAGGAATGTTTCTGGGAAGCTTCTTTACACTGCAACAGGTGGTGGGAATACCTTAGATTAGGAACTGTTGTTTAGAAGAGGTTATGTTGAGGTTTTGCCAGCTAAACATCACAGCCTGGATTAGCACAGGGACTTATCCACTGAAATATCCTCCCCAATGGGACTTAGTGTTTGCTGCTCCAGAGGCAGGTACAAAAATGAAATAATTGGTATTTAGGTGCAAGGTGTCGGTTCCCGAAAGAAGTGTCTTCTTTGCTCTGTCATGCCATCTTTTGCAGATGCTCAAAACAGATTCAGATGCATTCTGTAGCATTTGGAAACTGATCTAATGGAAATGTGGCTTTTCATTGTGCTTCTTTATTTAGATTTAGAATTCCAAAGCAGAGAGTCCTAGCCCAGACTCTGCAGGCCCTTGGCATTAGATTTAAAGCCTGCCACACACTCTTTAAAGCACTGTGCTAGTGCCAACCCATAGGGGCTAATGGGTACACAGTGCTTTGCTGATCAAGCTGACAAGTATCATTTAAAAAGCACACAACTCACACTTCATTCCCTCTACGTCCTTGCCAAGGCCTTCCAGCTGTATAGAAGTATATGCTGCATTTGCTTTATTAAATCCCCTCTTTTCTTTCCCAGGATGACACTTGGAGTCAGGATATGTAAGGGTTAATTCATTTTGAAGTTAACATAGCTTTGCAGGTTACAGAGAAATGGCAATAATGGACGTGCTGTTGACTTGCTTTCGGAGTGCAAATAATGGGTGTGCAGTGTCCAGAGGGAAAGCTGCTCAACTACTCCATGGTAAGATGTGTGAGCTCCAAATGATAGTATAGCCCATCTCATGTATCTCACCATCTTGGTAGTGGGGGTGATGGTTCTGTACTCAAGACTTCATATCAGAAACATAAACCACTGGCACATCTGTGTGCTGTACCATCCAAAGATTCTCTAATTTTGTCTGTATGGATTTTGAAATGATGAATAGGGTTGCTCCCACTAAACCAGAAATTTTAGAGTCGCTAGACCTTGGGATTCCAGTCACTATAGCTCCTGGCCTTAAGTGCTGGTAGGAGTGTACTGCCTTAAGTTGCAGTCCTATGAGCCCTTACCTGGGAGGTAGTCCTACTAAGCCTAGTGGGGCTACTCTAGTGGAGAAGATAATCCGCAAGACAATTCCCACCAACACCTCCATGAGAATCTTGCCTTTTTCTCATGATGCAGCACTGTTGTATAGGCTATGATGCATCAATATGGATGCATAACCTCATGGAAATGAGGAAATATGGATGCATAAACCTCATTAATCATATAGGCTTAGCACTGAGATCATCGATAGTAGGACCAAATCTAAAGTCATGCAAATTACTTTGGAGGTGAGTTTCTCCAGTTTCTTAAAACTTCAAAATATCACCTTGTGAGAAGTGGAGAAGTTCTTGGTTTTATGGTGCCCCGTTGTACTTTCTTTAATACTTCCTAAAGTGTTGTAGAACTCTTTAGTGGAATGTGTAATGTGGTGGTTTATATTCTCAGAATGTCCAGAAACTGCTTACAGGAACTAGGAGGCAGACATTTTATAATTTTGGATACAGTGTTGGGATACTAAATTTCAGTCTTTCAGACCTGTAGCAGGCCAGAGTTGCATGTCCAGTTGCATCTTCTCCAGGGGGAGAATGCTGAAGGAACTCTGCAATAGATTAATACTTTGGTCTGGATCATTTTGCATTTGATATTGCATTCTGCTTTCCATCTGCTCCTTTTGAAATTGCCTAAAGGAAATAATACTATGCTCCAGAGTCCTTGTGACATGAGATCTGTTACTTGTGTTAATCAAGAGGTTAGTCATTTGCCTGTCTCCATAGAGGAATAGTTACAGAGCTGTGACTAGAACCTAGGAATCCTGGGTCCTTTATCTCCCAAGGATTTATTTGAGTTAAAGGAGTCTGGGAGAGGATCTCCTAAACTCTATACTGCTAAATTTGCATTCTTCTCACTGAGCTGAAGATACAATGCAGGGATGCTGAGTTCCAGCCACCTTGTTGATTTAGCTGTTCCCCTACATTTATTATTAATACCTAGATTGTGATAAGCTCTCCTTTGAAGGCAGTCCCTTTCATATATTGCAATCCATGTAGGTCTGTACTAAATATTTGTCTGCCCTAAATATTTGTCACCAGCCATCCTGCCTTCCAATGAAGCTGCTGCTTTTTATGAAGCCAACCTATATACCTGGACACGTGTCCTTCTCTACACCCTCTTTGCAAGATGCTAGAGCACAAAACCAAGGAAGAATCTTGTGGCACATTGTTGTTGTTCAGTCGTGTCCGACTCTTCGTGACCCCATGGACCATAGCACGCCAGGCCTTCCTGTCCTGCGCTCTCTCCCGGAGCGTGCTCAAGTTCATATTCATTGCATCCGTGATGCTATCTAGCCATCTCATCCTCTGCCGTCCCCTTCTCCTTTTGCCTTCAGTCTTTCCCAGCATCAGGGTCTTTTCCAGGGAGTTTTCTCTTCGCATTAGGTGGCCAAAATATTGGAGCTTCAGCTTCAGTATCTGTCCTTCCAATGAGCACTCAGGGTTGATTTCCTTGAGGATGGACTGATTTGACCTCCTTGCAGTCCAGGGGACTCGTAAGAGTCTTCTCCAGCACCACAGTTCGAAAGCATCAATTCTTCGGCGCTCAGCCTTCCTTAGAGTCCAGCTCTCACAGCCATACATTACTACTGGGAAAACCATAGCTTTGATTAGACGGACCTTTGTCGGATGTCTCTGCTTCTTACTATGCTGTCTAGGTTGGCCATAGCTTTCCTCCCAAGGAGCAAGCGTCTTTTAATTTCATGGCTACAGTCACCGTCTGCGGTGATCTTGGAGCCCAAGAAAATAAAATCTGTCACTGCTTCCATTTCTTCCCCTTCTATATGCCAGGAAGTGATGGGGCCAGATGCCATGATCTTAGTTTTTTTAATGTTGAGTTTCAAACCAGCTTTTGCACTCTCCTCTTTCACCCTCAACAAGAGGCTCTTGAGATCCTCTTCGCTTTCTGCCATTAGGGTGGTATCGTCTGCATATCGGAGGTTGTTGATAATTCTCCCAGCAATCTTAATTCCGACCTCTGATTCATCCAACCCGGCATTTCTCATGATATACTCTGCATATAAGTTAAATAAGCAGGGTGACAATATGCAGCCTTGTCGTACTCCTTTCCCAATTTTGAACCAATCGGTTGTTCCATGTCTGGTTCTTACTGTTGCTTCTTGACCCTCGTACAGGTTTCTCAGGAGACAGGTAAGGTGGTCTGGTACTCCCATCACTTTAAGAATTTGCCAGAGTTTGTTGTGATCCACACAATCAAAGGCTTTAGCGTAGTCAATGAAGCAGAAATAGACGTTTTTCTGGAATTCTCTTGGCTTTCTCCATGATGCAGCGAATGTTGGCGATTTGATCTCTAGTTCCTCTGCCTCTTCAAAACCCAGCTTGTACTTCCGGTAGTTCTCGGTTCGCATACTGCTGAAGCCTAGCTTGTAGGATTTTGAGCATCACCTTGCTGGCATGTGAAATGAGCGCAATTGTGCGGTAGTTTGAACACTCTTTGGCGTTGCCCTTCTTTGGAATTGGAATGTAAACTGACCTTTTCCAGTCTTGTGGCCACTGTTGAGTGTTCCAGATTTGTTGACATATTGAATGCAGCACTTTAACAGCATCATCTTTTAGGATTTTAAATAGTTCGGCTGGAATACTGTCATCTCCGCTAGCTTTGTTGTTACTAATGCTTCCTAAGGCCCACTTGACTTCACTCTCTAGGATGTCCGGCTCAAGTTCAGTGACCGCACTATCATGGCTATCAGGGACATTCAGATCTTTCCTGTATAGTTCTTCTGTGTATTCTTGCCACCTCTTCTTAATCTCATCTGCTTCTGTTAGGTCCTTGCCTTCTTTGTCCTTTATCATGCCCGTCTTTGCACAAAACGTTCCCTTGAGATCTCCAATTTTCTTGAAGAGATCTCTAGTCTTTCCCATTCTGTTGTTTTCCTCGATTTCTTTGCATTGTTCATTTAAGAAGGCCTTCTTGTCTCTCCTTGCTATTCTCTGGAACTCTGCGTTCAGTTGGGTATATCTTCCCCTTTCTCCCTTGCTTTTCGCTTCCCTTCTTTCCTCACCTACTTGTAAAGCCTCATCAGACAGCCACTTTGCTTTCTTGCATTTCTTTTTCTTTGGGATGGATTTCGTTGCTGCCTCCTGAACAATGTTACGGACCTCCGTCCATAGTTCCTCAGGCACTCTGTCTATCAGGTCTAATCCCTGAAATCTATTCCTCACCTCCACTGTATATTCACCAGGGATATGATTTAGGTCATACCTGAACGGTTTAGTGGTTTTCCCGACGTTCTTCAATTTAAGACGAAATTTTGCAAGAAGGAGCTCATGATCTGAGCCACAGTTAGCTCCAGGTCTTGTTTTTACTGACTGTATGGAGCTTCTCCATCTTTGGCTGCAAAGGACATAATCAATCTGATTTCGATATTGACCATCTGGTGACGTCCATGTGTAGAGTCGCCTCTTATGCTGTTGGAAAAGAGTGTTTGCTATGATCAGCATGTTCTCTTGGCAAAACTCTATTAGCTTTTGTCCTGCTTCATTTTGTACACCAAGGCCATGCCTGCCTGTTATCCCGGTGATTTCTTGATTTCCTACTTTAGCATTCCAATCCCCTATGATGAAGAGTTCATCTTTTTTTGGTGTTAGTTCTAGAAGGTGTTGTAGGTCTTCATAGAACCGATCAACCTCAGCTTCTTCGGCCTCAGTGGTTGGGGCATAGACTTGAATTACTGTGATGCTGAATGGTTTGCCTTGGATTCGTACTGAGATCATTCTATCATTTTTAAGATTGTACCCCAGTACTGCTTTTCCCACCCTTTTGTTGACTATGAGTGCTACTCCATTTCTTCTAAGGGATTCTTGCCCACAATAGTAGATATGATGGACACCTGAATTAAATTCGCCCATGCCTGTCCATTTTAGTTCGCTGATTCCCAAGATGTCGATGTTCAATCTTGCCATCTCATGTTTGACCACCTCCAGCTTACCTTGATTCATTGATCTGACATTCCAGGTTCCTAAACAATATTGTTCTTTACAGCATCGGATTTTCTTTTCACCACCAGACACATCCACGGCTGAGTGTCCTTTCGGGTTTGGCCCAGCCGCTTCACTCTTTCTGGCGCTACTTGGAAATACCCTCTGCTCTTCCCCAGTAGCATATTGGACACCTTCCGACCTGAGGGGCTCATCTTCCGGCGTCATATCTTTTAGCCTTGTGATACGTTCCATGAGGTTTTCTTGGCAAGAATACTGGAGTGGGTTGCCATTTCCTTCTCCAGTGGACCACATTTTGTCAGAACTCTCTGCCATGACCTGTCTGTCTTGGGTGGCCCTGCACAGCATAGCTTATGGCTTCACTGAGTTACGCAAGCCCCTTCGCCACAACAAGGCAGTGATCCATGAAGGGGTGTGGCACATTAAAGACTGATAAATTTATTGCAGCCTAAGCCAGTTGTCCCCAACTTGGTACCCTCCAGTTGGTTTGAATTTCAACTGCTGTCAGCCCCAGAACCAGCATAGCCAATGTTTAGGAATGCTGGAAGTCGTTTAAAACATCTTGAGGTCACCAGGTTGGGGAAAGCTGGCATAAGCTTTTGTGGACTAGAGTCCACTTCATCAGATGCATGAAATGTTATCCTGAGTTGGCAGCTTTATATACACATGGTTGTAGGAAGGGCAGGAATTCTTAGAAGGGATGTCAGAGGGAAACGAAATACGAAAAGTATGGGCTGTGACAATTACATTAAACCTTAGATGTATGTAAAATACTTATAGTGACCTTGCACAAAGCAGTGTTTAACAAAAACCTCTTACATCTGATGACGTGGACTGTAGCTTATGCCATAATAACATTATTAGGTACCACAAGACTCTTTGTTGTTTTTGTTGCAACAGACTAGCATGGCTACCCATCTTGAAATTGCTTGAATGCAGTGAATACACAACTGCTGAGGGACTCTTTAGGATGTCAAGTTTAACTGGGACAAATTGGGAAGGAAGTCCAACTGTGTCACCTGTTCTGGTAGTCACTTGCCCTAGGTTCTAATCTGGATATGTAGCTTGAGATAACTACAGCCTTTGGCAAGCACTGTGTCTTTCTGTGTTGCATGCTGAGACCTGTAGTCTGCAACTGCACCCCCCTTTGTTAGAAAGAAGGAGAGAGAAGCCAGGCTTGGCCTTTCTGTTCAGTAGTAGAAAGAAGAGGATCTTAAAATGTTTCTGATATCATCTGCTTCTGCTTTCCCAGCAGTTTATGAAGGGTCTTGTATATTCATGCATGTGTGCATGAATGTTCATACAGCCCCACGTTTTCTTTACTCAGAACCTGTCAGAATCTGTGTGGATGTGAGAAAAGGGGGTGCAGTTCTCCAAGTCCTCCTTCAAGCTTTTCTTCTCTTGGATCTTCTGTAATCCTGTGTCTGTGACTTGTTCACAGCTTCTAGGTCTCCTTCTGCCCTGTAATAGACGTAGCTGGTAGGAGTCTCCCTGGTGTTTAGAGATGGTTGCACTTTCAGGGGTGAAACTAAGAGATAGGGTGCAGGAAAGAGAGCGCACATTAATAAGGGAACCCAAAAAAGGTTCTAATTTTACTTATCTCAGAATGAAAGTTCTGCAGAAACTGATTCAGCATTATAGGGGTGATGGGAAATCCATCTCTGTCCCGACTAGGGATGTACAGACTGTGTAAAATCCGGTCTGTCTGTATTTCATGGATTGTCAGGGGCCTTTTATTCCATTGTCTTCTCACAGATGGATACACATTTTTTTCATCATACAGAAAAATAGTCAAATAATTACATAAGAGGTTTCATAACAGTTTACATAATTTACCGTAGTACGCAACATTTAGCATATTGACACCCATTCCATTCAACTTTTGCTCAGCAGAAACTTGCAAATTTTCCTACAAATAAGTATGCGTAAATTTCGAAAAATCCAAAAGTCCACAGACTCTCTGCGGCCTGAGGGGGTCATTCCACAGTGGATTCTGCAGGTCGGATTCTTCAAAATCCGAGCTCATTTTAGTCCATCTTGAATTTCTCCAGTATCCCTAGTCCCCACTAATGAAATTCTGCAAACCCCATATTCTAAGGCCTAAACTACATGGTACATTAGATGTATAGCATGAAGCTGATCCTAACTTTTGTTTCACTTACATGTAAGTGCATGGGCTCCCGATCCACATCTGTGTATGGTAAACCTTCCCACTCAGCCGCTTCCTCTGCTAAATTCACACACATACGCGCCC
Organism: Heloderma suspectum; assembly: GCF_057233095.1. Lineage (NCBI taxonomy): Eukaryota > Metazoa > Chordata > Lepidosauria > Squamata > Helodermatidae > Heloderma > Heloderma suspectum. The sequence continues at coordinate 261,331,076 of NC_139460.1, read as the reverse complement.
GCCCGCGCGCGCACACACACACACAGGACGGAGGCTAAAGAAAGGGAAATAACCTCCATTGGTGTTAATTGAGTTCCCCCCCTTTCTTTAACCCGTGTGTGTGTGTGTGTGTGTGTGTGAGAGAGAGAGAGAGAGAGAGAGAGAATTTAGGAGGGGAGAGCAGCTGGGTGGGAAGCTTTACTCCCCTTCCCCATACACACAACTGTACATAGTGGTCTGGATCCAGGTTGAGACTCTGCATGCTTACACTAAGGTTAAAAACACTGGAAAAGTTTGGCTCAGCCTCATGTTACACATTTAATGTAGTGTGTATTAGCCTTAAGGCTAATATTTTTGGAGTGCCACTAGAGTACCCAGTGCTGTACCATAAGGGGATCCTATCCCACCATCCCCTTCCTCAAGTTGCAGCTCTCCTGAGGCCCTAAATATGGGCATGGGTAATGGAGGGATACAGCAGATTGGGTATGTGTTGTATGGAAGTGAGGTCGAGGTAGATAGGTAGGGGGTTCAGTTTTGTGTGTTCACAGAGAGTGCTTGGCTGGTCTACAGAGAAAGGAGGGCTGGAGTAGGCTGGACTGCTCTGTATACAGGTAATTCAGGAGTGAGCCGTGTGTAATGGAACTATCAAGACTGTTAAGTGATAGGACATTTTGTTCCCCTAAGCATTTGTTTCTAGCATTATAAAATTAAAAGAATTGCCAAAGAATTGCCTTTGATTTATTGTTACAGTTATTCACCCTGATTTAGTGAAAAATACCTCCACTCTGTGAAGGGGTGTTAAGCCCCTTTGTAATACTCATTAATCAAACTAGGACATCATCCTCTTGATACAGCACTAGGAAATAACTAATACAAACTTGCACTTTTTGTATCTTTCATCATGAAGGATGTCACTGATTTAAACTCGTTAAGTTATCCCTCAGTACCTCTGCAGTCTCTCCAGTTCCTGCTATGTGTGTTCCAAGTCTTCTAAAGTTAGTATGTAATGCCTGCCCAGATATAAAGAAGGGATCAATACTGTTTCTGAAATGTGTTCAGCTTAGGGCTCTGGCAAACATCCGAGAGAAAGGAGCTGCTACTGCAAATGCCTCTCTACATGCTCTTGATGTTCAAAGTCATGCATAGATGGTAGTGGCAAAAGGATCCACGTGTCGATCTTGGAGGTTTGGATAGTGTATAAGGAGGCAGCCTTCATGATGTTTAGGTCCTAAGTTAATTAAAGCTTTGAAAGTCATGACCAGTCCTTTCCATTTTTTTCAGAAGACTGTACAAAGTTCTTGATCACCACCAGCACTATTACCACCACCCCTCCTGTACGAGCCAGAGTACTGCTAAGTCTGGTATATTTCTGTGTCTCGTGGATGCTAGCTTGTTTAATTAATACAGTTCTTATTCTAAGAAAAGCTGAATTAAAAATATCATAAGAATTGTGACTAATTAGACTTGAGAATTCATACAGTCCAGTATTCTATCTCTGATCAAGGGGCAGTTCTAAATGCTTCTAAGTGTGTTGTTGTTGTTGTTTATTCGGTCAGTCGCTTTTGACTCTTCGTGACTTCATGGACCGGCCTATGCCAAAGCTTCCTGTCGGCCGTTGCCACCCCCAGCTCCCCCAAGGTCAAGTCCGTCACCTCCAGAATATCGTCCATCCATCTTGCCCTTGGTCGGCCCCTCTTCCTTTTGCCTTCCACTTTCCCTAGCATCAGCATCTTCTCTAGGGTGTCCTGTCTTCTCATGATGTGGCCAGAGTACTTCAGTTTTGCCTTTAATATCCTTCCCTCAAGTGAGCAGTCTGGCTTTATTTCCTGGAGTACGGACTGGTTTGATCTTCTTGCAGTCCAAGGCACTCTCAGAATTTTCCTCCAGCACCACAGTTCAGAAGCATCTATCTTCCTTCGCTCAGCCTTCCTTATGCTTCGCTCAGCTCTCGCAGCCACTCGAATTGTGAATTCTTCTAGTTCCTGTTGATTAGTTCCAGCATAATGGTGTGGTTCAGTTTTAGTACAGAAAGCAGAGTTCAGGTCATGCACAATTTTTTAACCTGCATTTTTAACTCAGGACAGCAGCAGTTCGGGAAAGCTAGCTGGGGCTATAAAAGTAGGACAGGTTTGCAAGGGAGCTCAGTTCTCTGAGTGCAAGAAGGAGCCCCAGTGACAAAATATCAAGGTAAAAACAACTTAAGCACATGCATGAGTTAAGCATCTGTGTGAGATTAGCAATCCTTCCCTGCCTTCTGCTATTAAGTAACTTAATTTTATAGGTAAACCAACCCAATAATAATAAAACATGGCAATCAAGGTAGAAAGCCAACAGGAGTGTGGGGGCTATCCAGTCTATTGTACCGAGTGTCACATGTATGACTGCCTGTCAGACAGAAGTCGTGGGTGTGCGCTTGGTGCAAGGAGGCCCTGGCCCTCAAAAGAATGAGTTTGTTCCCTTGAGGCCAAACTTGCTGATTTGGAAAAGCTGGGAGAGACAGAAAGGTTTGTGGACCAGACCTTCAGAAACATGATAGCTACTCTCAGGTGACAGCTCCTTTGCTGTCATGGGAAATGAGGGTCTTGATATGGAAGGCATCACTCTGAGGAAGAGGGAAATAATCCCTCAGAAGGAAATAATTCCTCTTGGGATGAACAGATATCCTCTCTCACAGAGGATATGCCTCTGGGGGAATTGGAGTGCTTGGTTTTAAAGGAGAACATATATATATACTGCACTTACAAAACCTGGTGGAATGGAGAGAATCAGTGGGATACAGTTATATCTGGATGCAAACTCCATTGGAAGGACAAGGAAAGGGAGTCCTGGGGTACTCTGTTCCAGGTAAATTGGTGGCAAGCTTTATTAAAGATAAAATTATCAAAGATAAAATTATCCAGCATATAGAAGGAAATATCTTGCTGAAACAGATTCAGGACGTATAAAAGGACGTATACTTCTGTTAAGAGCATATAGCTAAACTGTGGAATTCACTGTGACAAGATGTAGTGATGGCCACCAACTTAGATGGCTCTGAAAGGGGATTAGACAAACTCATGGAGGATAAGGCTCTCAGTGGCTACTAGTACTGATGCCAATATGCTACCTCCAGTATCAAAGGCAGTATGCCTACGTACACCAGTTGCTGGGGAACACAACTGGGAGGGTACTATTGCATTCATGTCCTACTTGTGGGCTTCCCATTGCATCTGGTTGGCCACTGTGGGAACAGAATGCTGGACTATATAGGCCTTTGATCTGATCCAGCATTGGCTTTTCTTAGTTCCTATGACAGCAACTTTCCCTTTCCCTATTACTTCAGACTTTGCAAGGCTTTGGCTGGTTTCTTCCTTTAGCATCTTAATGCTAGTCAGTTTTCTGCATTCCCTGGTGCAATGTCTTCTGAGTGAATTGGCTCTGCTTCCACTATGGCCAAGCTACTGCAACAAGGTCATTCAGACTATCGTTGTTTGTGCTCTGGCCTTCTTTCTCGCTAAGGCCAAGCAGCCTTCATTGCTAAGCAGTCTCTTCACACTTCTGCTCAGCAAAGCATTCAGCAGGTGAGTCTCTAAGCCATTCTGTGTATCTCCAAATCTCTGCCACACCTTGCTGTCTCTCCTCAAATGAATTTATCCAATGTCACAACCCTCTCCCCTCCAGGCGAACCATTCCTTCACATTTATACTAAGTAACAGCAGATAACATAAGTCTGTTCTCAGGAGACGGCTGTAGTTTAGTAGTAGAGCCCAGTCTTTGCCTGCAGAAGGTCCCAGGTTCAATCCCCGGCTTCTCCAGATAGGGCTGGGAAAGACTCCCATCTGAAGACCTGGACAGCCACTGCCAATCAGTGTCAACAGTGTCAGTGGTGTGACTCAGTGTAAGGTAGCCTAGTATAAGCCATCATGTGACTCTCCCTGGGATCCTGTTCTGGAATGACCTGTGGGGACCCCGTCTAGCATATTCTGTCCTTAAGGGGGCTGTTGTGCTACTTTGTACTCCAGTGACGCTAAGGGCCAGTTCAAATGACCATATTTGCCCCCTGATGATCGTTGCAAATGTGTGGCCTTAGCTTCACCCAGCGAGGATATTGGTGAATAGCTGTTACAGAGATATAACACCAATCAAAACAGGCAACCATATAATGAGAAGTTCATCACTTGATGACCATCGCAACAACTGGTTGTGTGAATTGGCAGTGGCTAGGGCACTTTGCTTGGTTCTTGAAGATTGTGGGTTTGAGTTTCACTTAAAACAACAATTCAGAAAAGGCATGTAGCATAACACTCCCTGGACTGTACCACTTCAGAATGCTCCCTCACGTCAAACACCCCATCCATGTAGATGTACATGTAGGTGTACATGTGCACCTGATCCACTTACGTTGAGGTTTTAAAGATTGCTGAATATATTGCCTAATAAACTGGATCTGTTCACACAGAATTTATTTGCAGTGTGTGATGGAGAGTCATCTCTCTGACTTCACAGCATCACCTGAAACAGAGGTTTGGAGATAGCTGTGTGACAGTACTTTTGCCTGGATCTTTCACTCCTGCAGAGGAGCATTCAGGGCACAGGAAGAAAGGAGGCAATTGCAAGAAATTCTCTTCTGTGTTTTTGCTCTGATACCAGAGCACTTTGTCGACTTCCTGGCCTACAGCGAGTTTGCTCTGTTTTTCTCAGCTTGCTTTCTGTTTGTTTCTTTGGGAGGTAGAGCCCATGTACGGATGTACACAGTTCCTGGACAACAGAGGTCTTGACTGGTGGTGACTTCCACCCCATTCCTGCAGTTTTTAGCAATCCATTTTCTTCCATGGTTTGCTGCCATATAATAGTTACATATCCTGCATATGATGCTTTCAGCTGTCAGTCTCCTTTCCACCTATATGAACACTTCCAGCTCTTTAATTGCCTTCTGTTCTTTACCACTTCTGATGCTGTGCCCAGGTCACATAAGTACATACTTCTGTCACTGTTCTCACAAATAATGAGAACCACATAATAAACTGAGTTTATAACTGTTTTAACTTTGATGTGTCCACCAGCCAATATTCTCTCAAGACAGCCCTAGGCAGAGCAGATGCCTGCCAGTCCTAACATCTCCACAAACCCAGATTTGGGTGTGATTTAGACAAGATACCAGGCAGGTGACACGCATTTACACATGCAAGGTTGTACATTGCTTGGTATCCTATTTAAAGTAATCTTAACCCTACTCATCTGGTGCCACTATGGCTTCCATCCAAGTTGTAGATTGCCAGTGCTGCATTGGGGGGGGGGGAGCACATGGGTGAAGACCCTTTTCAGTATAAAGATGGGCAGCTTGAAACGCTGTCTTCATTAGTGCTTTTTGTGCATCTTTAAATCATTCTTGAACCTTGCGCCTCATTTTCAAAGATCTAAAATACATGTGCATCAGAGTAAAGTGGTAGAATGGACTAACTCGTCTGCCTCAAGTCTGCAGGCAGGGGTGCCAATTTTGAATGCTCCACTCATGTAAAAAAAAAAAAAAAAAGTCCAGCAAATAAAGAGCTAGCATATTAGGGAGAAGGGTTCTAGCTGAGTCCTGTGCTAATTTTCTACTTGCAGGGAGTGCTTTCCCCTACAGGGGGACCATACAAAAACATGGACCCCCACGTGCAGTTTGAAGTAGTACCGTCTGTTCTATCACATAATTTTTATTTCATAATGTTGCATGTGTAGACCAGGCTAAAGCACCAGCATAGGAGATATAGGAGCAGCTGTTGGTTTCTTTCGAATACAACTGTTAGAAAAGAACGAACGAAATGGGTATTTTGAGAGAGCTTTTGGCAGCTAGTGATATAGTACTCTCAAATTCTGTGGTTTGAAGCCAGATTTTTGTGCCCCAAACCAACATTTTATAACTGGAATGTAAGAAGGCAAAAATGTTTGCTTTGTGCAGTTTCAGCTGTGATAAAGTTGCAATGAGGTGAAGGGATTGGAGCAAGTTGCTGCTGTGAGTAGATGTCTGTGGCTGACATCCACAGCCTGCTAGTAGCACAGCAAATGCAATCTTGGTGGAATTTGCTGCTGTTCTACCCTGTTCCGCATTTAAAAGCACTACTGAAATGCCATATAAAGCAGTTTGTGACTAATATATGCTGTAGCTACTATGGGAAATCCTAGGAGAGCACAAGCAGCCGTGCCACCCTCCAGTCAGCCTATGAAGAGGGGACTTGGGCCTGGAGACAGGTGAGATGAGGTCTTGCTACAATCCTGCCTGGTATATAAAGGCTGGGACTCTCACTACATTCAGTCAGGCTGCTTACGTCTAGAGAGAGTTAAGGTCCTAGAAGTTTCAGCCTCTGTATTCTAGAGAGGAAAATACATATGTCAGGGTGAAAAACTGCAAGCCCGTGGGCCAAATCCAACCTAACTGGAATCCCAATGCAGTCCTCCAGGGTTCCTCAGATGGCCACACCCCTTCGCTGGCTCCACCCCTTTCCTTCAACCAGCAGTTGGCCCTGTCTCATTTTGCCTTTGGCCCCACCCACCCCTGGAATGTGGCCCCGGAGAGGTTCTCTGAAACTGAATTCAGCCCTGAGCTGAATAACGCTCAGCACCCCTGACAGATACATTTGAAGTTCTTCCTATGCCAAAGCAGAATCTTATTCTAGTAGACTTGGCATGCAGGCAGTAACAGCTTTTCCAGTTCCATGTGTTAAAGGATTCTAACTTTATTCACTTTCCTGATCTCTGAAAAATATTAATTTGCGTCTTGCTCTGATGACCCGAAGAGAAGCTTTGCGTGGTATGGCAGAAGAGGCAATTTCCTTATGTGACGAAGGTGGGCACTTTCTGCTCCAGTTTCACTTTTGGATGTCTGTGGAGAGGCTGGAGGACAGAAAGGTAGGTGTCTGTGTATTGGTGTGGCTTCCAGCCTGTCAGAGAGCAGGTTCATATATTGTGTTAGCGCTGTGGGCAAGTATACAATCAGAACCTGTAATGTATAGACTAACTCTAAGTGGTTTGCGATGCACTTCTTTAGTAACCCATGGAATCATGAGTCAAATTGTTTTAGTTTAGTTCAAACCAGTGTGAAAACACCTCCTTATTGCATTGGGGATCTGATGGGGATTCTTCATACAATGTGCAATTAACTTACAGAATTTACTACTACCACAAGTTGTAGTGATGGCCACTAAGTTGGATGGTTTGAAAAAGATTATAGACAAATTCATGAAAGGTAAGGCTCTCAACATAGCAAGGATGCCTCTGAATACTAGTTGTTAGGGACAAACAGTTCATAACCATCATCTTTATGCTCTGCTCGTGCGCCTGCAGGGATGACTGGCTGGTTACAATTGGAAACAGAGAACTGGACTAAAAGGACCTTGCTGCGATCCAGCAAGGCATCGTTTATATTTGTAGTTTAGAGGATAACACTCCTGCCTTGTATATTAGGCTACATTGCTGTGTAAGAAGTCCCTTCAAATGACCATCAGTGCTGGGAGATCCATCTCCAGCTTTCAGGACACCTTGGGAGCAGGCCTGCTCCGAAGAGGGCTGTACCAATCCATAATGCATGGTGTGATGCTTTAACTCAGTGCATGTCACAGATTGTGTGATGGATGCTTTGAACACAGGCTGATCTCAAGATTTGGGAACTGTTTCCCCCACTTCTGTATTTGTGTGTGTGTGTGGGGGGGTTGCAATAAAGTTGGAGTGGGCAGACTTCAGGATTGCAGAATCAACCTTGTTTTTCTTAGAACTCCAAGATTCACAAACTGGAACCTGGTGCAAAATACATCATGGAACTAAAGAACTCTTGCACACAGGGATTTCTTTGGACTACCAAAATTCAATGGAGCTCATGGCCCTTCCACACACAAATCCACTCCTGGCTACACCAAGCGTTCTTCATTTCAGCAATATAATTTTGGGTGAGAGGGGAGTCATTTTGTTACTCTTTTTTTTTTTTAAGGGAGTCTGAAAACCTTGCTGATCTACTGCAAATTGCCCAGAAATCTGCCAGTAGATCCAGCTGTACCTTCTATACACCCCTGTATGAAGCATTTCGCTTAAATATTGGGAGCAGACTTTTGCTTTGGAGAAGTAGCAAGCAAGGCAGCAGTAGGTTTCCAAGGGAGGCTAGAGAAGAATTATAAAATATGCTATGCAAATCTCTGTCAGGGATGGATTTGGTGTAATTAAGCTGCCATAGCACAAGAGATGTTAGATGTTAGATGTTCCTTTAGTGCCTTGGTCTTGTGATCTCTGTCTAGCCTTTTCCTGCAGTTGACAGAAAGCTCTTCTGATGTGGAGCCCTCAGCCCAAGGAGATATGCTTGGGGCTGATTCCATTTAAAACACCTCCTTTTGAAAGCTTTTCTCAGCATAGCTCTGCATGCAGCTGCAAAAAGTTGCTGTCCCACCGACTGTGTTAGCATATAATGCTAAACTACAGTGTAGCATTACAAGGATGAGCTCTCCCCTTCCTTCTCTGGTGTGGCCTTAAGGGAGGAGTTCAGAAGCTTTTGGTTCTATTTTAGGTTAGCTGCATCCAAACCCAACAAACTGTGGTTAATCTTAAAGTATGGTTTGTTGAAACAAGTCAGCAACCATTGTTTATGAAGCTGGCTTCTTTCAATAAACCACAGTTTCGGGTTCAGATGTAATGCTAAACCGCAGTTAATCTAAAACGGAAGCAGAAGCTTCTGATCTCCTCATGACTATGCAGGAGAGGGCAAGGCATGTGAACACAAGCACTGACTTGCTTCACACAATCAAAACACACCACTGTGGCTTAAGCCACGGTGGACTGCAGCACCTGCTGACACACGGTGGATGAGATTTGCGTATTCACTGCCCAGCCACGGCTCATCGTGTCATGCGAACCCAGGGACCGTGGGTTTGGTGACAGTTCTTTAACTCTCACATAACCCACGGTCCCTGGGTTCATATGATATGACAAGCCACAGCCAGGTGTTGAGCCACTGGAACACACCGCAGCCCACTGTGGTGGGCTGTCTTCCAGCTGTCTTCCTTGATGGAGTAACTGGAAATTGCACACAAGCCATTTTTGACACATTCCTTTCACTTGCAGATGGTTTGGATGTTTCAGGATGGTTGGACCACACATGCTAGAGAGTGAGGGAGCTCAGACCATTGGGGACAGCACGTCTCAATGCTATGAGAAGTCCAGAACAGACAGGCTTCCTGTTGGTCAAACTGGACCAAGCTGGGTTTGTAGCTGGCCTGGCAAACTCCATTACTCACCCAGCAGCAGATGGTGCCTGTCTAGGGGGTGCTGGGAGGGGAGGAGCAGGGCGGTTGCCTCGGTGATTTCTCCATCTCCACAGCAACGGAAAGGTCACCCAGAGGGTCCCTCGTGCTCTCTCTTCCTGTGTATGAAGCTCTGAGATCTGTTTGAGCCAGAGGGTGTGATTGGAATGAGGAGCTCTGCTGGGATGGGGGCAGGGTACAGTGGGCAGCAGGTTTGATAGGGACGGCTTCCAAGCTACATGGAGATTTTGGGGACATCCCCTCCTCCCCAGACTCTAGGCTGGAGCAGGTATCTGTTCCAAATGCTTTTAGATTGGGGTGGGGGTCACACTTCATGCAAGTGAAATGAAACCCAGAACAATTCAGGTTTCTTCATCTTCCAGAGTATGAATAACGTTATCATTGCTCATATGCATTTTCATTTAAATATATGCAAAATGAAGATTACCCACTGCCTAGCACTGAGCAAACATTTCTGTGGAAGCATACACATTTCTTTACTTGTCCAGTGCTTTATATCATCCTGCATCCACATGGTTAGGGACTGAAGGAGTTGGTCTGTCCTATATGTCGCAGCCTTCTACAGTAAATTTGAATGCTTCATGGAAGGAGGCAGAGATGAGAAACTGGAACAGTTCACCTCTGGGGTATCCTGTGTGCATGACTAATGGCTTTGCGGCATTTTGCTCTTGTTTTGAAGTCTAGTGCCTTCCTCCCACAGTAGCCAACTGCATTGAAGCCACCACTTCGAGCCAAATGATTCTTAACAGTGGGGCATCATATACTTCAGGAATGTTTCTAGCATAGACAATTCCTCAGTTGCTCTCTTGAGGCAAAATGAAGATTGCCCACTACCTAGCATTGAGCTGGGAGAGGGAAGGGGCACTGAGGACCAGTGTGGTGTAGTGGTTAGTGTTAGACTGAAACCCAAGAGATCTGGGTTCTAGTCCCCACTCAGCCATGAAGCTCATTCGGTGGCTTTGGGCCAGTCACTGACTCTCAGCCTAAATCTACATTGCAGGGTTGTTGTGAGGATAAAATGGAGAGGAGGAGGAGGAGGACCATGTAAGCTGCCTTGGGTTCTCCACAAGAGGAAAAAAGACAGGATCTAAACGGAATGAATGAATGTCAGAATGGGGAACACTTTCCTATTGTGTGTAAAGTCCCACTTCTTGGTTCCCCTGTCCTTGATCTAGCTTTTCAGGGTGCTTGCTTCATGACTGGACAGGGGTCCCTTAAATGCCACCCCCGATTGTGGTGGTGATTTTGTGACTGTTAGCTAAGCATTCCCAGCTTGAATTAAGTAGCCAGGACCAAAGACCGTCTCTGTTTGGGCGGGGAAGGAGAAGTGCCGCAGCACATGCTATCCAGACAGGACGGCACCTGCCAGGGTTTGAGCTGGTCTTTCTTGCTCAGCAGGAATGGCTGCTACAATGGCGCAATGCTTCTTCTGGGGAAACAAAGGCAAACTCTGCCTCTGAACTTCTGATCCAAAGAAGGGGCCCGAAGGGAGAGAGAGGACAGTCCATAACTATGCCATAAGGGATGGGGCGGGGGGGGGGGGAGGCAAAGGGAAGAGAAACCAGGATGTGTGTCAGTGGGATGTAATGATTGTGGCGGAGATTGATGGAAGAGCAAATGGAGCCCTCTAGTGACACTTGCTGGTTGACTTGAGAGAAGCTTGATGGAATGACATACATTTTAAAGCACTTGGATTACAATTCTGGAATTGTCCCCCACTTCCAGTTAATGGCCATCACCACCATTCACAAGTTACACTTTTCCTGTTTAAACTGGCACCACATTCTCAGTGATAGCTTCCCTGACAATCCTGTTAAAGGGTGGGATACAGATACCCTAAGGGCACAATCTTATGTATGTTTAGACAGGAAAAAGTCTACAACTCCCGGCATGGCTGGCTACAGAATGCTGGAGCTGTAGGACGTTTTCTGTCTCAACATGCATAGGATTGCACCCTAAATAAATGTATAAATTTCCAGCTAGTACGGGGGAAAACACTCCGCCACCTGCCTACCCTGGATGCTAGCCCATGAAGGCCTGTGCCTTCACGTGGATGCAATAGCACAACAATTCTTCTGGACCACCAATTCCTTCACTTCCCTCTACCACCACCCCCATGTTCTCCAGTAAAAGTGACATGGTCTGGAGAAAGCCACATAACTTTTACCAATCCCTGTGATGTGTGTGCTGGGGAAAGAAAACAAAGACACTCTTCTCTTCCTTGGAGCAGCAACAGCAGCCTAAATAACTGCATGAGAAAGGGATGAGTGGGTGATCCCAACATTGGTGAAACTGCAAAGATTCCCCCACCACCACCATGCACACACGCACACAGTTCTCTGTAGGGAGGAAGCTTAACATGTGCAAAGAACCCATTCCCAAATGAGTACAACTAAGGAAAAATGGTGGGTGGGATAGAAAAAATGCACTTCAGATAGAATGCCTCCACAAAGCACAGAAAAGTTGGAATGCAGTTGTAAATCCACCTTCATGTAAGGCCACCAATTTATCTAAAAACCTGAACCAGCACACTTAAAACTGCATTTCTGCCTTTCACATGCGAATACATGAACAGTGGGGGAGAGCACAAAAAGTGCTTCAAGCAGGACATGTGAAAACTGCCACTGTCTTATGTGAAATTCCAGCAGTCGGGGAGCAATCCTCTTCTCCCAGATTGGAAAGGATTTGATGCTAGAAGGGAAAATAATGAGATGCTAGAAGAGAAAATAATGAGAATGAGGGGGGGTGGGATAATCTTTGCCATTAGGAAAGAGGACCCTAACTTTGCACAAATGGGTCTCACTGGGGAAGCTGGGGTGCTGTTTCTGTTGAGGAGAGTGCATTTGTTTTGCATGTAGCTTTAGAAGTTATATATGTATTGCGAGCAATAAATACATCTTGAGGATAGGGTTTATCAAATGGGCATCAGCATTGCTGTCCAGATGTTTTGTTTAAACCGGGGATAGAGGAATGTGTGGTCCTCCAGATGTTGGAGTGCAATTCCCATCATCTCTCACCATTAGCTGTGCCAGCTAGGGTAAATGGGAGTTGCAGTCTAACAACATATGGGGGAACACATGTTCCCCACCACAGTTTAAAACATTATATAATGGCCTGAGACATTTTCCTGTTCATTCCTCTACTCCTTGGGCTTCCCTCACTTGGTGCTGGCAAACCCTTTGGCTAAGCCTTCTGGGTAATGTTTTCTACCAGTTGTAGGCAGATTAGACAACAGAAGTGAGCTGGGAAGATGAACTAAAGTCCTGGATTCAACAACATTCTAGCCTTGATTCTACATATGACCTTCGATGGGTCATTTGCCAAACTCCATCGCCTTCATAAAAGAGCTACTAGTCAAACTAGTGGCAGGAAGGATGTGAGATATTCACGATAGAGAGGTGTTTTGAAACTATGATAAAGGAGGCTGACTGGGTATTTCATGATGTGGAGCTGCCTGAGCTACTGGAGGAGGGACTCTGCTCTAGATTTCTGAGAGCACACAAGTCCTTTTCTCTTAAGACGGCTCTTTAAAAAAAATATCTCCTGCAAATGACCCTTGTGTTTCTAGACCAGTCTTCCCCAACCTGGTGCCTGCCAGGTTTGTTGGACTATAACTCCCATCATCCCCTGCCAGTATAGCTATTGGCTTAATGGTTGGGGATAATGGGGTTTGTAGTGGAGTACATCTGGAAGGCTGGTCTACATTTTGCTTGCGTTGGTGCAGAAAGTGTTTGTACCTGGCCTTTATTGTGCATTGTTGCTCCCCTCTGGGCTTAAAGGAGGCAGGGTCTTCACATGCAACAGAATGAGGTAGTATAAAGAACCATACCACTCCAAATTGCAAGTCAGGGATGCAATGTTTAAATGCTTCTCCATATTAAAAAAAAACCCTGTCTAAAGAAAACTAGCATAGCAGGAAGAAAGTTTCTAGCCCATGGCTCTTGTCTGCTGGACTGTTTTTCTACTTGCAGGGACGGTGGTTTTTATTTATTTTTTAATGTAGGGCACTATTCAAAAATGTCATCACCCACCACTTGTGCTCTGAAATGGTGCATTCCATTCTGCTACCTCATCTCGTTGCATATGTAGACCAAGTCTAAGACTTTATTCTTCCTGATCCCTTTCTTGAAGAAACTGCAAAGCCAATTGAGCAAATGGGATGGGAACAAGGTCTTGGAACTGGAGCATTACATAAAGAGCCAACAACATTCCACACATGTTTGCACTTGGCAAGACTTTTCAAATGAAAGCAAGGCAAGCCATCTACAGCACGCACTTTACTTTTCTGCAGAAAAAGGCCACTACGCTATCAAAGCATGTGCATCCTTCAAGGTGTCCTTACTGTGTGACCCACAGCCCACCCAGCATTATTGTTAATTTGTCACATACTGATAGATGAGTATGTCCTACCATGGGAACTGTGCTTCTGCTCCCATCATATCCATACACATGGGGCAGTTCTGCGGTGACCTGGATGCTTATTTCTGTTATCCCTGACACCAGGGCACACTTCCACCTCACCATTAAATAGTGTACCCACACACAACGACTATTCTCTCAGAGCTTCAGGAAGACAGTCACAAGATCAGACTAGATTCTTGCACTGTGCTTCCATCATTGTGCTCATGCTGAGATTTTCAGCAAGCAGGATCACGTGTCCTATAATCTCAGCCATGCAGAATGAAACATCCTCCACAAGCTCAAAACAATCCCTGCACAATAGTCAAAAGGGAGTACTGTGGTCATCATAAACAAATGGGTTTACGTGCAGGAGGCCGAGAACAGTTCTCCAACACCGTGTTCTACAAGCTGCTATCCTTAGACCCCACTGAGGAACACCAAAAGGAACTGAGTCACCTTTCTCTAGGAGTACAAGAACAAATCTACACAGAAAAGCCTCAAGAGCCTGATCTAGGGGTCTTCTATCTGCTGCTCCAAATCCACAAATTGTTAATTCTGGGCACCTCATTGTCATGGCCATTGGCACTCTCACAGGAGAGTTACCTGGTTGTGCAGACTCTATCCTTGGGCCTTATGCCACCAGTTAGTTCCAGTTAACTGTGGAATGCCATAGAGTTCCAGCGGAAACTGATCCCCACAGATGATCTCCCAGAAAACACCGTTGTGGTAACCATGGATGTGGGAACTCTACACCAGCCCTTCCTAACTGGACTACAATACCCATCATCTCCAGCATGGCTTGCTGGTTGGGATGATGGGAGTTGTAGTCCAATATATCTGGGGGCTCCAGGTTGGGGAAGGCTGCTCTATGCTAACATCTCTCACAAAGAGAGATTATAAACCATCAGGAATATTACCCCTGGTGATGCTAACCTGGCTGTGTAGCTTTACCAATTTGTCCCACAACTGTTCTGGATTTGGGGACAGTCTGTATCAGTGGTGCTGCCATGATTTCACTTGTATTGCTCCATAGTATGCCAGCATCTTCATGACTTACTTAAAACAGTAATTCTTCAGCTCCTATTGCGTATTACTCCTGCCCTGAGATTCGTTGATGGATAGCATCTTCATCATCTGGATCTGGGGAAGCTGTCAGAACCTGCCAAGACTCAGCCCCAATGAGCCTTCCTCTGAAGAGGAGGAGGAGCACGATCCTGTGTGGTCCCTAGCACAAATGGGAACCCTGGGGATTCAATACACAGCCAGAAGCTGCTTTCCCAGAAAACACCCCACCCTCCAGAAATACTCCCTCCCTTCATCATTTCTAAGACCACAGGAGTGGCAACCAGTTTATGTCAAAACTCAGGTCCATTGGCTCAGTGCATACATCAGGGCTATTTGGGAGGACAAGTCAAGAGCCCTATGCATGCTATACATCCTGGCCTCGAGCAGCTCCAGGGGCCCTCTATAAAAATATGTCAGTCCCTGGCTGCTGAGTCCTGAAGCAACAACTCCATGAATTACCCTCTCAGCCTTGTAGCTCTAGCCCTTTGCCTAGCTTAAATGGGACAGAAAAAGGCCCTTGACACATTCCACCAGGCCTTCAATGATTGACTGCTGCCACCACTAATATAAGTCTGACTGCCGCCACTACTAATATAAGTCTGGAATATTCCATGCAGCAAGTCCAATCTCTGGACATCCCGGTACAACTATATGAGGGGCATATACACACCACCTTGTGCAGGAAACCAGCTGACTTCCACCCATACCTACACATTTCTGGATATTATCTGGAGCATGCCACATGATCCATTGTCTATAGCTGCACCCTACAGTATACAACTGCATTTGCTCTGTACCTTCTGACTGAGAGCAACATCTGCAGGATCCTTAAAACTATAACACACACCTGGGGAAGTGAAAAAGAAAATTGACAGAGCTAGATGAGAATCCAGGAGTTGCCTACTTATGAGATAGGCCCAGAAGAAAAAGAAACAGAATGCCATTTGTCACCTATAGATAGCCGCTAAAAGACCTCCAAGAATCATCAAGCATCTACAGCCCATGCTGGAGGACGATCCTTCCATTAGATCATCCCTTAGATCAGAGGTGCAGAACCTCAGGCCTGGGAGCTAAATCAGGCCCTCCAGCATTCCCCAGAAGCCCACGCCTCTTTCCCCCAACCACGGATCGTTGGTAGTTTCTTAGCTTTTGCATGTTTTTCCCCCCTTCTAAAAGGCTTAAATGCCTCTCCTAAGGTTTAGTTACTGGCTATCAGAGCTTCAAGCTAAAATGTGCTGGTATGTTTTGTTAAATTTGGCCCCACCCACCATTGGAATGTGTCCCCCAAGAGCTGATCTGAAATGGAATTTGGCCCTTGGGCTGAAAGAGCTTCTGCACCCCTGCCTTAGATTATAGCTTTGTCCCTACTTACAGATGGTCCCCCAGTTTGAAGTAGTTACTTGCCAGCAACAGTGACCTGTCTTAACTGAGCTACGCACCCAATGTTGTCCTGAAATCTACTCTAGCAACATCAGCTGTACCATGTAGGATACATGGCCCTCAGATGTCTTTAGTGTGACCTGTGTAGGTACCCACAGCTGAATGGTGGGCTGTGGGAGAGTGATTGCGATGGGGAGGATGGTGCATGGAGGGGTCTCCCCATTTGTCATCTCCCCATGAAAATTGTACTCCACACAGGCTGCCAAGCAGCATGACTTACATGTGTACCAGTCCTCCCCGAGTGTGTGTGTGTGTATGTGAGAGAGAGAGAGAGAGAGAGAGAAGGGGGGGAGGCCAAGTATGTGTTTGTATGGGGGAGTGAGCGGCATGGTCTGCCAGTCTCCAGCCCAGACCCATCTTAACTGAGCATGCAGCCTTTTGGTCCGCTCTTGATCTAGTGCTTGTTCACCTGCACACTTTCTAATGCCATCAGTTGCCAATACTGTTCTCCTGCCATTTGTATGGGCCAAACTGATCAGTCTCTGTGCAAGAGAGTAAATAGTACACAAATTGGGCATTAGAGGTGGTAATAAAACTCAGAAACCAGTGAGTGGAGGGGTCTTCCAGGACATTCTGTAGTAGACCTGAATGGCACCGCACTTAATTGGGTGGTATAGAAATTAAATAAATAAATACTTAAAGCCAAATTTAAAAAAATCAAAGGGGAGATGGATGTGAAGCCAGTGAACTGGAACTGAGTAGCAAATTTGACACTTGAGGAACTTAGGCTCAACGATCCCTGGGAATGGCTAGTTTGCTGTAGGGAGTTCTTGTCCCTCTTTGAGTGTTTTCCTTCCTATGCCTGTTCATCACCAGTGGCTATTTGCTGGGAGTGGGTTACACCCATGCTCACTGGATCTTCTGTTAATTAGATCAGATTCTGTTGTCATTTGTGCCCTGCATAGTATTGCAACATATTTACTCCTGTCACTTGCACTGCCTGACATTTTGGCCTTCCCTATGCTCCGGTGCATATACCTGCCCACTTAGGTGAACACTTTGTGCATCTGATGAAGTGGACTCTGTCCCATGAAAGCTTATGCCACAAGAACCTTCTTAGCCTCTAAGATGCTACAGGGTTCTGTGCTCTTCAAGTACTTGAAAGGTTGTCACAGAGAGGAAGGCCAGGATCTTTTCTCAATCATCCCAGAGTGCAGGACACGGAATAATGGGCTCAAGTTACAGGAAGCCAGATTCCGGCTGAACATCAGGAAAAACTTCCTGACTGTTAGAGCAATATGGCATTGGAACAAATGACCTAGGGAGGTGGTGGGCTCTCCCACACTGGAGGCTGGAGTTCAAGATGAGGCTGGACAGCCATCTGTCAGGGATGCTCTGACTTGGATTCCTGCATTGAGCAGGGGTTGGACTCGATGGCCTTGTAGGCCCCTTCCAACCCTACTATTCTATGATTCTATGTTTGGTGGGGGTTTGCCCTGACACCTTTTATTTCCATCAGTTCTGAATGTGCTGCCTCCTTGTTGATGCTGGAAGCACCCTTGCAAATCTGACTGGAAGAGGGTATTCATCTGCCTCCTGGAAGCAGGTTCCTCCTACCATAGCACATTTCCCTAATTGGGGAACACACACAGCATTGCACTGGGCAGTGGTTCGTCTCTGTACATCCTTTCTCTCCTCCCCACCCCCCTGCCCTTGGTGTGGTGTAAAGCTACTATAGTGTAGTGTTATGCTTCCACGGCTAAACAATGCACATCAATGTGCCATGACAGCTACTTAACTCCTCTTTGTGGCTTTACACCAGAAGGGAGGAGTACATGCATCTGTAGTAGTAGTTCACTATGCTTCCTTTGCTGGGGAACCACAGAACACTGTTGTGACAGCTATTGGCCTGTCTCTCTCTGCAGTTCTGGCTCTTGAAGATTAGAAGACAGATCCAGAAGCACCGCTGCCATAGCACTGTGCTGCATTCCTCTGGCCTGGAAAATGCAGTGCCGCACTGTGGCAGGAGTGGAGTTTTTGGGAGGGTACTGTCAGTTCATCTTGTCTTCATTTTTGAGTTCTGCCTGATGACCTGTTAGCAATTTATATGTGGAACTTCTCACTTAGGAGAACTTGGGGTCCAGGCTGGTGTGGTAGTGGGATGGATGCCAAAGCAGCTGTCGCATCATAATGAAATTACTTTTGTGTCATTCTTGTCTGTAGTCACTGATTGATGCCCTCACCCTTCCTTCTTCTTCCTTTCTTTCTTCTCCAGGCTGTTCCTCTAAGTCATTCAAGCTGTACTCTCCAAAGGAGCCCCCAAACGGCAACGCCTTTCCCCCCTTCCACCCGGGCACTATGCTGGATCGAGATGTCGGGTAAGTGCAAGGCCATTTGGTGCAAGACTGGGGGAGTCCTAAACAAAGCCAAGTAAATCCCAAACCTGCCTCCTCCTCCATCCATCTGTGAGTTAGGCCCTTGGCAGCCATCAGCCAACATAGGGGCTCTGTTCTCCAGATCAGAAAACATGAAATCATTGGAGTTTGACACATCTGGGTAGCCCAGGGGCTACATGTGACCCTTGGCTAACTTCAGTGTGGCCAACAAGCCCCTCCCCTTCCCTGCTGCTCAGCTGATTAGTGCTAGAAGCAGCTGAGGAGCGTCCCAATTGCTATGCTTCTTGGCTTTTTCCAGTGTTGATCAGCTGGGGAGTAGGGAGTGATGGAATCTCAGTGTGCCAAGAGGGAAGGTTTAACCTTCTGATACCTGTGTGCTGAGAAGGGGGGAGTGTGTGTGAGTGTGAAGGGAGGAGGAAAGCTGTGGGGGGGGGGAGCCCAGGCCCCATCCACTCCCAGCTCCAGCCATGCCCACTGCTGACATTTGGCCCCCAGGGTGCAGAACCTCAGGCCCAGGGGCCAAATCCAACCCTCTGGGGTTCCCAAGAAAGCCACACACCCTTCGCCTGACCACTGATCATCTGGTGGTTTCTTGGCTTTTGTGCAGTTTTTCCCCCATTCTGAAAGGTTGAAATGCCTCTCCTAAGATAGTTAGAGCTTCAGGCTAAAATATGCTGGTATTTTTTGCCTGTCCCTTTTGCCTTTGGCCCTGCCCATCGCTGGAATGCAGCTCCCGAGAGTTTTTGCAAAATGGAATTCAGCCCTTGGGCTGAAAGAAGTTCTGCACCCCTGCCTTGGGGGCAATAAGGTTGCCCACTCCTGACATGGAGTCTGTGAGGTCTATGAGATACCAGGGTTACTGAAGTCTGGGGACCAAAATGGTGAAAGACACCCTCTTCATCCCTGCATTAAATGATAAGACAAGCACATATGTGGTTTCCTTCTGTCCTTGTTGCCCACACTTCATTCTAGAGATGTATTTGCCTTATTTTTCATAGCTGAGGTTCACTTAATTTTTTTAGGAATTTAAAATCGGGGAAACCTTCTGCAAAAGGTTTACTTTCCCCAGCATTCAGAGGAGCCCACCACCTGTGTTTCTGCATGAGCCAGTCTTGATTGGAAAGAGGAGAGCCCAGAGCAGCTAGTCGCACAGAGGCACAGCAGGCAGCCATCACTGGGAACAGCTACTTTGTGCTGATAGAAGCCTTTCTCATGGCATGCTAGTTGTTCTTTCTGGGCATGCTGGTGTGCCCTTGCAAATGGTTTGAGAATTGCTCATCTGGAGCCATAAGTGTTTACTCTATAGCAGGCAAGTTTCAAGTAGGGTTGTCCATCGTTTGCAAATCTGGCCCTTTTGGGGCCCAACGGATTCCCACTGCCTGCCTGGTTCAGCTCACATTTGCAAGCCAAGTTGCAGATTTTTTCCTGAAATTTGGGAACTTTTACCATGTTTTTTTTTTTCATAAATAGAAAATTGTGCATATTGCAGCTATAATTTGTGTAATTTGCACAAATAGCCAGTGTAGCCAGTGTAGTGTAGTGGTGAGAGTGACGGACTGGGAGCCGGGAGATCCGGGTTCTAGTCCCCACTTGGCCATGGAAGCTTACTGGGTGACTTTGGGCCAGTCACAGACTCTCAGCCCAACCTACCTCACAGGGTTGTTGTTGTGAGGATACAATGGTGAGGAGGAGGATAATGTAAGCCGCCTTGAGTTCCTTGCAAGAGGGAGAAAGGCGGGGTATAAATGCAATAAATAAATAAATAAATAAATAAATTACAGCTGCATTTTGCACAAGTTACTCAAAATCGCAGCCAGAATTTGCACAACTTTTTATTTACAGAAAAAACAAACGAACGAGACATTCCACAAGCTGGCCCAAATTGATCTACTTAGAGTCGGGCCAGCTCATGGGGAAGCGAGCTGTAGTCTGGGGGGCTGAGCTGATGAAACCTTGGCGAGCTCCACCCCCTGGGTGAATTCCTCTGAAATCCCTAGTTTCAAGGGCATCACGTTCCATGGCAGTTGAGCTGCATGATCATTACCTAGGATATGGGCTAATTACTCCATGACCCACAGACCTACAATGATGCTCTGCTCTTCAGTGGCGAGGGAGAGTGAAGATGGCTGTGAGGCTTAAAATACAACCATCTTTATTGCAGGAGCTTTGGGACAGGGGCCAGTCTCTGCAGTGCCTGGCTCCAAAGTAGATTAACACTTAGCATTGAAGCTGGGCCATGGGAACAGCCTGCAAATACTTGCAAAGCAAGGGGACGTAAGAGAAGGGTAAGAGCAAAAGCAGAGCAGCTTCTTGGTAAGGAAGGAAGGGCAGAAAGCTCCGAAACAGAATGGGGGGCATCTATCTAAAGCAGAGATGGCCAGCTTCATGAGCCTTGGAGGCCAGAGTCTCTAAGCTGCTGGGGGGTGACATAGGAAGCTGCCTTACACCAAGTCAGACCCTTGTTCCATCTAGCCCACTGTTGTCAACACTGACTGGAAGCACCTCTCCAGGGTTTCAGGCAGGATTCTTTCCTCACCGTACCTGTTGCTGGGGATCGAACCTGGGACCTTCTGCAATCAAAGCAGGTGCTCCACCCTGGCTATGATGTCATCTCTCCCCACCCCAGCTTTACCAGTGAGCATGCTCAACCTCTTCCCCAGGCTCAAGAATCATAGAATCATAGAATAGTAGGGTGGAAGGGGCCTACAAGGCCATCGAGTCCAACCCCCTGCTCAATGCAGGAATCCAAGTCAGAGCATCCCTGACAGATGGCTGTCCAGCCTCGTCTTGAACTCTAGCCTCCAGTGTGGGAGAGCCCACCACCTCCCTAGGGAATTCGTTCCGTTGTCGTATTGCTCTAACAGTCAGGAAGTTTTTCCTGATGTTCAGCCGGAATCTGGCTTCCTGTAACTTGAGCCCATTATTCCGTGTCCTGCACTCTGGGATGATCGAGAGAGATCCTGGCCTTCCTCTCTGTGACAACCTTTCAAGTACTTGAAGAGTGCTATCATCTCTCCCCTCAGTCTTCTCTTCTCAAGGCTAAACATGCCCAGTTCTTTCAGTCTCTCTCCATAGGGCTTTGTTTCCAGTCCCCTGATCATCTTTGATGCCCTCCTCTGAACCCTCTCCAGTTTGTCTGCATCCTTCTTAAAGGGTGGTGCCCAGAACTGGACACAGTACTCCAGATGAGGCCTAACCAGTGCTGAGTAGAGGGGAACTAGTACTTCCTGGGATTTGGAAGCTACGCTTCTATTAATGCAGCCCAAAAGAGCACTGGCCTTTTTTGCAGCCACATCACATTGTTGGCTCATATTCAGCTTGTGATCGACAACGATTCCAAGATCCTTCTCGCTTGCAGTGTTGTTGAGCCACGTATCCCCCATCTTGTAACTGTGCATTTGGTTTCTTTTTCCTTGGTGCAGAATTTGGCATTTATCCCTATTAAATGTAATTCCGTTGTTTTCCGCCCAGCGCTCCAGTCTATCCAGATCACTTTGAATTTAGTTTCTGTCTTCCAAAGTATTAGCTATCCCTCCCAATTTTGTGTCATCTGCAAATTTGATCAGCATTCCCTGCACCTCCTCCTCCAAGACATTAATAAAAATGTTGAAGAGCACTGGGCCCAGGACTGAGCCCTGCGGTACCCCACTCGTTACCTCTCCCCAGCTTGAGAAGGTCCCATTGATAAGCACTCTTTTGAGTCCGATTCTGTAGCCAACTGTGGATCCACCGGATCGTTGTTTCATCTAGCCCACTTTGAGCTAGTTTGCTCATCAGGATATCATGGGGCACTTTGTCGAAAGCTTTGCTGAAGTCGATGTATATGATGTCTACAGCATTCCCACAGTCCACAGGGGAGGTTACTTGATCAAAAAATGAGATCAGATTCGTCTGGCAGGACTTGTTTTTGAGAAATCCATCTTGGCTTTGAGTAATCACGGCATTGTTTTCAAGGTGCTTCCAGATGGATTGCTTTATCATCTGCTCCAGAATTTTCCCAGGGATTCATGTCAGACTGACTGGTCTGTAGTTCCCAGGTTCCTCCTTTTTACCCTTTTTGAAGATAGGGACAACATTAGCCCTCCTCCAGTCACCTGGCACTTCCCCCGTCCTCCGTGATTTCTCAAAGAGAATAGACAGCGGTTCTGAGAGTCCTTCTGCCAGTTCCTTTATTACTCTAGGATGCAGTTCATCTGGCCCTGGAGATTTGAACTCATTCAAAGTAATTAGGTGTTCCTTGACCATATGCCTATCACCCTCAAGCTGCAATCCTACCCCTTCAACCTGTACTTCGCCTTTGCCAGGGGGATCGTAGACCCTCTTTTGCGAGAAGACTGAGCCAAAGTAGGAATTGAGCACCTCTGCCTTTTCTTTGTCATCTGTTATCGTTTTGCCATCCTTATTTAATAGCTGAACAACTACTCAGTCTTTTACTATGCACGTAGCTGAAGAAAGCCTTTTTGTTGCTTTTAGTATCCCTCGCTAACCTCACCTCGTTCTCAGCTTTAGCCTTCCTGACACCATCCCTGCAATTCTGGGCTACCTGCCTGTACTCTTCCTTTGTTACTTGGCCTTCTTTCCACTTCCTATATGTGTCCATTTTTGTTTTCAGGTCATCTCTAAGCTTTTTGTGAAGCCACATTGGCTTCTTCTGTTGTCTTCTACCTTTTCTTCTTGTTGGAATTGTTTGTAAGTGTGCCTTGAGAATTTCCTTTTTTAAAATCTCCCACCCATCTTGGACTCCTTTTCTCGTTAGTGTCGCTTGCCATGGGACCGTACTGATCATTGTTCTGAGTTTATTAAAATCAGCTTTCCTAAAATCCAGGGTACGCGTTTGACTACACTCGGCTTTTGCTTCCCTTAGAACCAAGAACTCAAGTACAACATGGTCGCTTTCCCCCAGAGTTCCTGTAACTGCTCCTTTATCCACCAAGTCATCTCTGTTGGTTAGGATCAAGTCATGGATAGCTGATCCTCTAGTTCCTTCTTCTACTTTCTGTAGGAGGAAGTTATCCGCCGCACAAGACAGGAATTTCCTGGAGGGGCCATGTTTTGCAGAATTTGTCTCCCAATAAACATCGGGGAAATTGAAGTCCCCCATTACTACTACATCATGCTTCCTTAAAATATTGGCTATTTGCTTTTCAAAAGTATCATCCTCTTCTTCTCCTTGATTGGGTGGCCGGTAGTAGACTCCGACCACCAGGTTCCTTGTGTTCTTTGCTCCATTTATTTTGATCCAGATGCACTCGATGGGGCTACCAAGCTCATCCTGCTGTATTTCTGTGCAGAGATATGTATTTTTCACATACAGTGCAACCCGACCTCCCTTTCTGTTCCTCCTGTTCTTTTTGAACAAGTTATATCCTTCAATTGCTGTATTCCAATCATGAGAGTCATCCCACCAAGTCTCAGTTATACCTATCAAGTCATAATTTCCCTCTTGTATTAAGAGTTCAAGTTCGTTCTGTTCGTTTCCCATACTCTGGGCATTAGTATATAGACATCGAAGACCATGTGCTTCATAGTCTGGCTTTCTTCCTACATGTGTCTGAAGACTATTATTGGGCGCTATCAGAGCTGTTCTCTCCATTGCAGTGCATGCGCCTACGTCCATTGTTACCCCCAACATTACATCTCCCTTCCCCGTAGGATTCAGATTAAAGCCCTCCTGATGAAGTTCTTCATGCTGTGGCCAAACGCATTCTTCCCATCCTTTGTGAGGTGCAGCCCATCCCTTGCCAGCAGCCCATCTTCCAGGAAGTATAGCCTGTGGTCCCAGAATCCAAATCTCTCTCGTCGGCACCACCTTCGTAGCCAGTCATTCACCCGGGGTATTTTTCGTTCCCTTTCTATCCCTCTTCTAACTACTGGAAGTATGGATGAGAAAACTATCTGGGCCCCGAAGTTCTTGAATTTCCTTCCCAAAACTTCAAAGTCTGACGTGATTTCTCCATAGCTCCACTTGGCGGTATCATTTGTTCCCACATGGACGAGAAGAAAGGGATACCTGTCAGTGGGCTTTATGAGTGCAGGCAACCTTTCAGTCACTTCTCTAATCTGTCCTCCCGGGAGACAATATACCTGGTGAGTCCACAGGTCTTTGCGACATACTTGGGTCTCGATCCCACGCAGCAAGGAGTCTCCCATTACTACCACTCTTCTCTTCTTGTTGTTGTAGGCCTTGGTTTCATCGCCTCTGTTTGACTGACCTTCAGCCTCTTGCTCACTCTCATATAGGTTCCCCTGTGATTCTTCCTCTGCAGGCTGTCCTCCAGACTCATCCGCAAGTACCTGGAATTGGTTCCACAGCTCCACTGCTTCCACTGGTGCAGAGTGGCGTCTAGTTCTTCTTCTCCTAACTGTCACCCTTTTCCAAGGAGTATCCTCTACTCCATTTTTCTTCACCTCAGCATTTCCCACTTCTGCCTCATCTTGCTGTTGCTGTTGCTGTTCAAGCTTCTGGTCTTCCCTTTGCTGCTGTAGTTCCCCCATTCTGTCCAAGAACTCTTCATGTTCTCTTATTCCCCGGAGGGTTGACAGTCGCCGCTCCAGTCCACTTAATTTTTCTTCCAGCAGCGTAATCAACTTGCACTTGTTGCAGGTGTAGGCCATGTTGTTCTCAGGCAAGAAAACAAACATGGCACACACCTTGCAGGTCACCACCACTGGAGAGTCTTGTCCTTCCATAGCCCCTTTTCCCTTTTTTTGTCTAGCTTTGTGATTGTTCTAGACTAGCCTGTGCCTGCTCCTCTGCTCGGTAGAGGTTAAAAGCAGAGTCCGACTGGTGTGGAAGTGTGTGTTACAAGACAAATAAATGAAAATAAAAAGTTAGTTAAAAAATAAAAAAAAATGTTAGGGGCCTCCCCCTTGACCTCCCCTGCCGAACTCCCCTGGCCAACTCCTGTTTGCTCCCCCTGTTCACTCACTCTGGTCACTCGCCGTCTGGGAGCTTGCTTGCTTCTGTAGTCCCTGGACCAGCTGGAGCAGCTTGCTCTGCTCTGCTCTGCTCAGCTGGGAGGCAGGAAACAGCATGTTTTACCCTTCTTTTCCGCTATTACTTTGTAACAGTTTTCCCCAACTTGGTGCCTTCCAGATGTACTGGCCTGGGCATGTGCATGCCCACAAGACCAAATGGTATCAAGTTTGCAACCACTGAGAGATTGGGGGGGAGCCTCCGCCTCTGCATGTCGAGTGTTCATTTTTTGTATTAAAAGAAGTCTCTAGCCCAAAGATGGGGAACTTGTAGGCCTCCACATGTTGTTGGACTGCAGTTCTCATCATCCCTCATCATTGGCTATGCTGGCTGGGGCTGATCGAAGTTGGAGCCCAACAACATCTGGAAACCCACACGTTCCCCATCCTCACTCTAGCTGTTTTATTTGTGGAGATATAAGGAAAAGCATGTTGGCGGTATTCTGCCCCATTATTTACTAAGAAGCAACACTGGTAAATAAACATATTGGGCTACCTGTGTTATGTTTTGGCTGTTCTTCAGAGATTCCCCACTCCCATAGGCCTCCATACTACCCAAAAAAAGATGGTTATGGGTCGTGCGGCTAATAGCTAATCAAGTCAAACCCTGATAGCTGGTAAGGCTAAGGAAGTAATTCATCATGCATTGGCAGAGAAGAATGAAATGGAGGGTGTAAATGTGAAATGTGGAATAGTATGCAAAATCTGGGATGCCCAAGGCAAGGATGGCTGTTCAGGAGCATTTGTCCTAGGCATTGTATGAAAACTAAGATAAACAGGTCTCTGCCACTACAGGATTACATTCTAATTAAGATGAGAAAAGGGAAGGGGGGCTAATTGGAGCTGAAATAAGAAAATTTAGGTTATAAAAGCAGCTTTCCCCAGCCTGTTGCCCTCCAGATATGTTGGGCTACAGCGCATGGCCATGCTGGCTGGTAATGGTGGGTGCTATAAGCCAGTACATCTGGAAGGCACCAAGTTGGGGGAAACTGTTACAAAGTAATAGCGGAAAAGAAGGGTCAAATAGCATCATGGAAAGGAAAATAATACAGACCGAGCTGGAAAATGAAACAGGGAACAGCTTTTTAGAAGTACTTAAAAAGCAGATGGGGGAAGAAGCCTGATGAATACTGGGAGGGAGGAAGTTGCATGCAGCACGAAAAAGAGGACACGAGCAAGAAATACTACACGAGGGCAAGGTTTTTGCAGCAGGTCACAATAAGAGGTGCGGAGAATGCAAAGAGAGAGGCATGAAAGAAAGTAAACCACAGAAAGAGCAGAGAGATTTAAAAGTAAGAAGAATGTTAAACATAAAATGGAAGGGATATGTAAATAGATGATGAGGGCGCATGAAGAACCATACCCTCCTGCCCTCTTGCAAAATTGTCTCTCTGGGTTAGACTCTGAATGTAACGACATGGCCTGGCTGGGGCTTTGATCATTGTGTTCTGTGCCGGCTTATTTCTCCACAGACCGACTCCTATGTATCCACCAACGTACCTGGAGCCTGGGATTGGGTAAGAGTCTGCGTTGTTCTTCCTTCTGACAAGCTGTGCTGATACAAGGGCAGAGACAGATGCAACATTGCGTGCGCAGTGGAAGTGATTTTGAGGAATCTTTTGCAGCACTCCAAGGCCGTTGTTTTCAGGGTAGAAGATCTGTGTTCAAGCCACTTCCATCATACCTAGAATGTTATGTCTGTCTTCACCCAAACAGAACCATTAAAGTAAGGTTGCATGCTGTATTTATGTGTGCACTTTGAGGGAATACAGATCGGGGAATACATACCAAATGTATTCCCCATTTTGATAGGAGTCAGAAAAGGAATGTAGGAGAACTACTTCTTCCGTGACATTAAACAAATGCTGATGGTAGAAAGCAATTAGAACCTACTGATACTAATAAAATTGATTCAAAAGTAATTTTACAAAACAAAGAACATTTGAGTGGGGGTAATAAACTTGGAAACCTACTGGCTTGTCAGCTAGAAGCAACAACAAAAGAGACAAATTCCCCCCACCCCATGAAAAGTGGAATGGAACTACCTAAGACTCCTGATGGGGTTTTATAAAATAATTATAAAATGTAACAGAGATGAGATAACCCAAGCAAACATGAGATTAAAAGCTTTGTATTTAAAATAAAAAAATCGGAATTAATCTATGAAGATCAGAAGGCCGTGGATGAACCTGTGCCAGTAAAAGAAGTAACAGATACTATTAAATTACTGGATGATAATAAAGCACCAGGGCCACTTTTGGATGTATACAGAATTCCCCATTTTGACAGGGAATTTCTGTGTGTTTGTGTGCGGGGGGGAGGTAGGAGGAAGTGAAGTGTAATGAAGCTGAGAAGGAGGATCCAGGGTGTATGTATATGAAACTGCCCTCTCATGGTTCAGGGAAATCCATGCAACGTAGCGCTCCCAGGACACTTTCTGGCTACAGCTGGAACATTTGCAGCACAATCCTATGCATGTTTACTTGGAAATAAGCCGCTCTGAGTTCATTTGGGCATACTCCCATGTAAGTGGTTAAAGGACTGCAGCCTTAATTGGTTAAAACCATTTTATCATCTAGAGACATTGATCAGATATAATGGCAGATATAATGTATTTTTAATACAAATACAAGTAGCTGTATAAACTTCTAAGATGACACTTGCCATTTGCAGAGACGTTCCTCTATTTGGTACAAATAACAGCTTGAATGGGATGCGTGGCAATTTTAACCAGTGGGGAGGAAGAGTAAAGCTGCCTCCCCCTATGGCACAGTCCTGATCTTGATTAGGGGGTCCCCCAAAGTTACTGTTAGATAGTTAGTTTAAAATATTTTTAGGCCAGCCTTCCTTATCACAGATACAAGGGTGATATGCAATAAACGTGAATAAAAGTAATCATAACAACAATCAATACCATAAAACAATCTAGAGGCAGCTAAAAAGAAGCACAACAGACTAAACAATATACTAACTTTAAAATACATAGGCAAATAGTTGCGTTTTCAGCTAGTACTGAAAAAAATTGTAACTTTGGCACCAGTCATACCCCCATGGAGAGGGCATTCCAATGTTTCAAAAATAAAGGAGAATCTCAAGCATGGGGATTCAAAGATGTGGTTAATGGCACATGCACTAAAGTTGAATCTAAGAGCAGTAATAACCAGCCCACCCCCCATCCCTCTTGGAGAAACTCATATGATCTAGCGGGTAGACGCAGATGTAGGAAAGCTGAATTCACATCTCTGCTCAGCCATTAACTCACTGGATGGCACTGGGGCGGCGGGTGTCCCTGTCTGTAAAATTTGAATAACAAAATAGTCATACATTCTGCACACTTAAACTTCCTGGATAAATGATTCTTTCACTGATTGAATTGCTGTGGTTGATTGACAGGAGGCACACACCATATGGCAACCAGACAGACTACAGGATATTTGAGCTCAATAAGCGGCTGCAAAACTGGACAGAGGTATAGTTCCGCGGGTTCAGTGTGTTTGAATTGGGAGAAGGGATGGGGGAAGCTTGTTGCGGGGTAGATTCCATGCTTTTGAAGCTGGAGGTACTGCCACCCTAGTAGGGGAAGGAAAAGGAGCCTGGGGTGTCAACAGAGCCTTCTTAAACCCATTTTCTTGGCTGCCTTTGGAGTATAGGTGGTGGGGGTCTAGCTTAGGTTCTCCCATCCCCATAGGTAATGCTCCTCTCTTCTGTGCCTACAGGAATGTGACAATCTGTGGTGGGATGCCTTCACCACTGAGTTCTTTGAGGATGATGCTATGTTAACAATCACCTTCTGTTTGGAAGATGGACCAAAGAGATACAGTAAGTCCCAAGCTAGGGTGGGTCCTACAGGGTGGCTGATGTGCACCACTGTCCTGCATTCAGGAGCCAGCTTTCATTTCGGAAGCTGATGTTGCAAAGGGCTGGATGTTGGGCTGGGTGCTTCAAAGTGTTCTCCAGCCTCCAGAAGTGGGCCCTGTTTTTTCTGCTGCCTGTGGGCTTGGGGTCTGGTTCACAGTTGGTGTAGCTCCATCAGACTCCCTTGCCTTCCAGTCCTCCTGAGGAGGAGACTCCAGAAGAATCTACTGCATAGTTCAGACACTATGGGAATAATGGGGCAGTATCCAGTTGGACAGTAGCACTAATATAAACTACATTGCACCAGCTTAAGGGACCTCTAGCAGAACGCCAATAGCATTTACTGGTACGATGGGTTTTCTGGGGAATCATGTTGGTCCAGCTAATGCTATTGGCATTTCAATAAAGGTCCCTTACACTAGTGCAGTGTAGTTTATGTTAGTGCTGGCGTCTGATTGGATACTGCCCTTGGTTATTGGGAAAGGGACATATACTGGTTGCTCAGCTATAAAAACCCACCATTCATTTTGCATCCCACAGTTTCCTACAGCAGCTGTGCAGGAGCCCAGTTCCCTCCTAACAGAGACTTAGCCTCTATGGCCTTGCTTAGGCGCTCTACTCTCCCCCTCTGTGTACCTCTTCAGTGGCCATGGGATTCCCAGCTGGAACACGAGACCTGCCAGAGGTGAAGTAGGGCAGGTTTTCAGGCATTTCTGCTGGCTGAAATTTCTCTTGATTTTCCTCCATGGTAGTAGATACATGTTCCATGATCCAAATGGATTTGGAGTGCTTCCTAGATACAGACACAACTAGGTTAATAAAGCAACACAACTTTGCCAACATCCAAATTAGTATGAAGCAAATGCTGCATTTGCTTGACTCTTCTTCCCCCTCCCCCTGCTTCCAAAACAGGCACCTGGTTAGATTTTCCTTTTGGATACCTTCCATATTCACTGAAAATGGAATATATGTTCAAGCCACACACAGCAGACACTGAAATCTTTTAGCCTAAAAAATATAAAGATAGTAACTACTTGAAACATTTTGAAGCATTTTCATCCCTATTTGGGAAGATCAGATACTTCTTCCAAGATACTTTTTAGTTCTCACTAAAGAAGTGGCAGGTTTCAGGGTCACAATGGTCAATATTAATTAATTAATTAATTATATTGCTTGGCTGCCTTTCATGCATACACACGCACACCCAGGGGCCTTACCTGGCCCTGAATCTGTTTCTTGGAGCCCTAAGTGTCCATTGGTGCCAATAGAAGATTTTTTCCTCAGCTTAACTGCAAGGGACAATTGGGGGGGGGGGGTTGCAGTTAGGGAGGGAAAGGTTAATGCCACCCCCACCCCCAGAGTGGCAGTTGAACTGAGGGGGAGAAATCCATTGGTACCAATAGGAATTTTTTTCCTATGTTTAGCTGCCATGCAGGGGGTGGGATGTCCTGGTGGAATCGCAGTTGGGAAGGGAGAATTAATCCTCCCCTCCCTGTGTACTGTGCCCACCCCACCAAATCCCTCCTCCACATGGCAGTTAAGCTTAGAACAACATTTTCCATTGATCCAGTGGAAAGATTGGGCCCTGTATCTTTGAAGTGCATAGCAACACACCAGCACTCGCCCTTTTATACACCATATTCTGGAAGACAGGCAAATAGTTTCAAGGTGAGAGTGTGCATTATCTCTATTTAGAGCAATCTGACCCATTCCCCATCTCACCTAGAGACATGGGTTCGAATGCCATTGTCCAAGTAGGCCTTAAAAGCATATCTTTGTAGAGGCCAAATTATTACAGTACCTGGCACTTATCATAGTGACTCCATTATTGTGTGAGCTCAGAGCCTACTCTCACTGCCTTTTCTCCCACCCTGCTGACAAGCCATGCCTAGAAAGCTGTCCTTTATTTGTCAATGACCTGTTTCATTTCTAGGCAGCCTCAAAAGTGTAAGGCACTTCCCTGAACTTCTGCTGTCCCTTGAATATGAGGAGAACGCAGTTGTTTGTTTGTAGTTCCAACTGCTCTTTACTCTGAGGTCACTTCCTGTCACAGGAAATGTTGTTGCTGGTTTTACTCCAGGCCTGGTGCCACCTACTGGGGCAACTGCTGGTTTTTACCCCAGCTGCTGACTGGTCCAGCTCTGTTGCCAGTCGCCTGCCCAGGGCAGAGGAGGGGGCAGGCAGGCAGTGCTGAGCAGAGCTGAACAGATGAACGTGCCTGCCCCACAATCTTAATTATGCCAGCCTTGCCACCAACATGCGTAAGTTGGGGATGGTGCTGGCGTACTGCAGTGGGGCCACGAAGGAGTTCAGGTGTGCATCAGTCATCACTACTGTCCAGCTACTTCTCCAGTTCCCTCACTGCAACAAGGACTGGATGGTGGGTAGCCCTGCATGCCAGGAGCAGGGTCAGCTAGTCCAGGTGTGTAGTCCTGAGCTCTGCTATCACTGCCATTATTGTGGACAGGCAACCAGTACGCCCTCAAGCTGGCAGGCCGCTGTGGGCAGTCTGCCCAGAGCCCTTTAAAACCTAGTTCCAGACCTGTTCTACATTTTGGTTTAAATACTTCATCTGCTGTCTTACTGTGTAAGCTTTCATCTAGCCCACTTGCAGTTCCACTGGGTGTTCAAGATTGTTTGATTTATTTTTCTTTAAAAGGATTTTTATCCCACTCCTCAGTCTAAAAGGTTCCTGGAGTGGCTTAGATATAATGAGTAAAACAAGATAATCCCTGTATGCAGGCTTACAATCTAAAAAGACATGACACACAAAGAAAAAGGAATGAGAAGGGAAGAGGAAAAATTAAGTCCTTCAGCAGGGCTGGTGGAGTGGCCCTGTTTCCCCCTCTCATCTCCCTCAGTACAGCCTGCTGGAATGGCTGCTGGTGGTGACAGTTGAGGGAGGAGGAGCCTTCATGAGAGAGGTCTTCAGCTTTCTCATCTCCAGAACTGCCTATCCCAGTAGTAACCCTGAATCTGTAGTGCAAAGGCTGAAATGTAATTGATTTCTGTTCCCCCTTTCTTTCCCTGTGTCTAGCGATTGGCCGCACCCTGATCCCCCGCTACTTTCGCAGCATCTTTGAAGGGGGTGCTACCGAGCTGTATTATGTCCTCAAGCACCCGAAGGAATCCTTCCATAACAACTTTGTGTCCCTCGACTGTGACCAGTGTACCATGGTTACCCAGCATGGCAAGCCCATGTTCACCCAGGTGAGAGTGAGCAGTGATCCCCTACCTCGCCCCGCTGCCTGTGTTGAATTGCTGCTGAGAGTAGCTCATACATAGCCATTCCTTATGGACCCCTGTAAAGAGCCCCTGTTTGGAAGGGAAGAGGTGGCTTGCTTACAGTGTGGAGAAGGCTCACCTGAACCTCAAGGCCATTTGCTTGCTTTTCTCTTGCCCAGGTATGTGTGGAGGGCCGCCTCTACCTGGAGTTCATGTTTGATGACATGATGAGAATAAAGACGTGGCACTTCAGCATCCGGCAGCACCGGGAGCTCATTCCCCGCAGCATCCTTGCTATGCATGTGAGTCCAATGCTTGGTACCAGCCATTAAAGTAGCTTGACTTGGTTTAAGCAGTTATGCCAGGAAGGGTCTTGGGTTCCCGAGCACATGCAGAGTTCCTTGCAGAGAGGATGGTCTGAGAGAGAGCATCTTCACCTCCATCTAGATGGTACATAGAAGGCTGTAGAAGAAGTGAGCTAACACTTTTACAGGAATCTGAATTCAGTAAAACCTGGCCTCTTAGTAGAGACTTGATTCTTGTTTTGTCCAGTCTTGCAATAGCCTCCATTTCTGATGTCAGTAGTCTACCCAGCAAATCAGAAAATTGCTTAGTGGCTGGACTCACCGTCCTAATGACTTTAAGTTAAATATCAGAACACCCCGCCAGTTGGAACCAGTTAGCCTATTTGAAAAAAGAGCTTAAGGTTTTGGTTGTATTTTGGAGGGTAAAAATGCGAGATAAGGTGAAATAAGGTTATTCAGGTTGCCCAGCAGGGTACTAACTTACTAGATGCTCTAGGAAGTAGAGGGTCAGTAGATATCAGAAGTAGAGGGTTTTCACACTAGGGATGTTGCGGAAATCTAGAGGAAGAGTGGAATCTAGTGAACATCCATCCACTTGTCCCCCCAGACACCAGTCCGTGGAACCCTGAGCTTGCCCGACTCAGCATGTGCCAAGATGGGCAAGTTTATGGCATCCTGTCACCCTGCAAGCTGCCAGTTTGCAAGAAATCACGGGTAAGCCATATACATAAATTGCGGTTTTGCCCATAATGATGGCCATAAATAGCACCATTTACGCAACACTGCAGGCATAAATGGTCTAATTAAACCATTCACACCTGCAATGGTGCGTAAATGGCGCTATATATGGCCGCCATTATCTGCAAAATCGCGTTTTACGTCTATAGCTTACCCATGATTTTCCACGAAATGGTGGGTTGTGGGCGGTGGGATGCTGCGCACAGCTCAGCAGGCACCCGCAGACCATCTGGCAGCTCACCCCATGCACCAAATAGGGTTGGACAGCTGGCGGGGGTCTGGTGAGTGGGGAGCGAGGCGGTGGCAGGTGAGTTCAGCCATCCCTATGTCACATAGGTTCGGTCAGATGCATTCTGTTATTTGTGCTTGCATTGTGCTACTGAGGTCCCCCCCCCCCCCTGTTGGTTCTTGAGACTTGGATCTTCGTAGACTGACCTCCTCTGGGACTAAGCCAGCCACTGCTGCAGAAGGGCAGAAGTGGATTCAGAATTCCAAATTCCCAAATTGTTTACCTTAGGTTGAATCCCAAACTTGAGGTTCTAATTCAGATTTAGCAACATTTTTTATATTTTTTAGAAAGATTTACACCCTGCTTTTCTGTTAAAATAATCAAAGTGGCCTATAGTAGAATAATACAAAATACAAATAGAGACCAACACTAAAGTTACATAATCAGTTAAAATATTGATAATCACAAAGAATAAGAGCAGCAAGAGAACAGAATAAATAGCAGGACTAATCTCCGTAAAACCACAGCTCACTTCTTAAGAGCCAAGTTAAATAGAAACGTTATTTACCTGCTGACCAAAAATAAAAAGAAAGGGAGCCTGGCAAATCTCCATCAGGAGTGAGTTTCCTAACTGGGGAAAGTTTGCAAAGCATTAATGTAAACCACAGTTCAGCTTTGCGGTTTCCGCGCAGTTCCACCTGTGCGTTTTGAACCTGCACACTGCCAGCTCTAAGAATGCTTTGGGATTTTAGCTAGGGAGAAGCTAGACTTCTGCCCCTCCCTCAAGTGGCAATGTCTGACTATCTGCACATGTTTGACAGCACAAAATACATGGAAGAAAAAACCTGATTGTTTGCCTGCGCAGTCACATAACCTTACTGCCTTTCCTTGCTGCAAGCATCACTTAACTGAAGTTGATACCTTGTCATGGCAGTGGCAAAGGAACTGAGTAGGAAGGCCCCCATCCTGTCCCTCCAAACATGCACAGGTAATTTTTAAACATTTCTTAATGGGAGGAGGAAGAGCACCAGTTCCCTGGCTAGAGCTCTAGTGTGTCCCTGGAATTGGCCCTGCAGAGGCATACAGCTCATAAATGGGACTGCACAGATGACCACTTAAACATCCTTTACAGGCAAGCAGTCTGGTTTGGTTTCCCCTCCCCATCTCCGTGCTATAAAATGTTAAAGGGTAAGGGTGACACTTCTGGTGTTTGATGTGCACAATATTTGCTGATATATTCTTGTTTAACTCTTCTGTTTCTCCCCCTAACATTCTCACTCCAGGCGCAAGATCCCCAGATGCTGGACCAGTTGTCCAAGAACATCACCCGATGTGGACTTTCAAACTCCACGCTCAACTACCTCCGAGTAAGTGCCTGTGAGGCTATGGAGCAAGCTCCCTAGGGCACCTTCCTCTTAGTCTTCAGAAAGAAGCAGGAAGCCCACTTTCAAAAATGTCATTGGGGGAAATAATGTTACTATGTATGTATTATCAGGATATAGATTAATATAACTTCATATCTCGCAAGCTGTCTCACGCTTTTGAGGAGACAGGGTATAAATAAATAAAAGCAAGCATATTTCTCCCTAGCTGGCCCTTCTCAGAAGTGGCAGTGCAGAGAGTTGGTAGGTAATTGAGCTGCATCTCCATGGCTGTGTGAAGGGCTGGATCCTAGCAAGACTCCAGGTACATGGGAGGAAGGCTGTGCTCAGATAGAGCAACAGGAAAAGTAGATTTGAGGGTTGTGCAAAGGAATGCAAGTTTGTGTAAATACATTTAGGTATGAAAATCACGCCTTACTATCAGACGCTGGGGGATGGCTTATCTTGCCAGAACATTCCTCTGTTCCTCAGGTTAACCTGTCTCCAGTTTCAGACCAGGTCCCACAGACCATTGTCTGCTTACGTCATAATAAATTAGATTCTGTTGTTGTTTTTCAAAATCTAACTCTCTCTTTCCGTCCTCCTCCCAGCTTTGTGTAATCCTAGAACCAATGCAGGAGTTGATGTCGCGGCACAAGACCTACAGCCTCAGTCCCCGGGACTGCCTCAAGACATGCCTCTTCCAGAAGTGGCAACGCATGGTAGCGCCACCAGGTGAGAGCTTTGCAGGGTAGGCCTGGGGTTATGATAAAACAGGGGTAGGCAACCTGGTGCCCTCTGGAGGTTTGGGACTGCAGTTCCCATCAGCCCCAGCCAGCAGAGCTGGTGGTCAGGGATTCTGGGAGTCGTAGTCCAAACCCTCTGCTGGGTTGCCCATCCCTGATGATAAAGCATCCTGTGGCTTGAACACCAAGTCGGATGCATTTCTTATAAAGCCCACCAGAGGGTGCTAGGAGAATTTCAATTCTATGGCTTGCAACTCCTAGCAGAGTCTGTATTGTGGTACATCTCCATACCGGCCTTCATGAGTGCATCTTGGGGCCAGAATTCCTGCCACTGGCTATCTAACGTGGCATGAGCAAAAACACCTGGCGAGTGAGAAGTGGGGGTTGTTGAGGCAGGTTAAAGGCGAGTGCGCCAGTGAACATTCAGCCTAGCAGATGAGTTGCTGCTTGGGGCAATTGGGGGACCCAGACTTCTTCTTTTACTGGGGTCCGGATGTCTCACCTGTGTTCCCCTTGCTAACACCTTCCCAGCTGAGCCTGCACGCCAGCAACCCAGCAAGCGCCGGAAAAGGAAGATGTCGGGTGGCAGCACCATGAGTTCCGGTGGTGGCAACACCAACAACAGCAACAGCAAGAAGAAGAGCCCAGCCAGCACCTTCGCCCTCTCCAGTCAGGTACCTGTAAGCATCCCCTTTTCATTCTCTCTTGTCTCTTCGACCTGAGAACTCCTCCTGCATGGGACCTGTTTCCATGCGGCTGGAGCAGCCTCAGAAAAGCTGGGCAGGGCTCCCTACAGCAGGGCTGGCCAGGCATCAGGCGAGTGGGATCACCTACTTCATGTTTTGCTAGAACCTTGAGGTCTGTCAGCCGGAGCCAGATGCGAAATAGCGGCTCTGGCTGGTGGATCTGTGGTAAGAATTCAGGGGAAAGGATGCCTCTGAGCATATGCTCAACCCAGGAATTTGTGATCAGTACCAGAACCAAGCTCGCAAATGCTTTCAGATCTCCTGCTTTCCCCCACAAGCATTATTTTTCAGCCATCTAATTTGGGGTGTGGGAGGCTTTTTAGTTGCCGCTATTGCTAGACAACTGGGAGGCAGATAAACCAATGTACTGCAAGGGAGCTGTGGATCAGTGGCAGAGCACTTGCTTTGCATGCAGAAGGTCCCAGATTCAAACCCTGGCATCTCCAGGTAGGGCTGGAAAAATTCCTGCCTGAACCTCTGGGAGCTGCTGCCAGTCAGTGTTGACAATACCGGGCTAGGTGGACCCATACGGAAGCTTCCTATGTTCCTTAATCATCCAGAGATCTCCCAATAGATCCCGATCTACCTTCTCCCCACCCCTGCCCTATGGCATGATGGGGGCTAGATGGCTTAGTTGTGCCTTAGTGCAGCAGCTGGTTTGAAGATGCTGAGACCATTTGGGGCACGGTTTGGTCCCGTTGCTGCCACAGCTACACCTTCTGTGATCAGGAAGGAGATTCTGTGTTCCTGGGGTGCAAAATGCCTCATCCCTATGCTGCCTATGTTCAGGCACAGTCAGAGGGCAATCTTTCTCCACTTGAGCTAACAGTAGGTCCTGAGCCATCCAGGTTGTCCTTCCTTGGGTCAGAACTGGAAGGCCGTGTCTCCCCAGTATCCCAGGATATCCCTGAACATGGCAAATGGCTACCAGCACCCAAACCCATGGCTGAAACTGGGGAGTGACAGCAGCAGCATTCCAAGCAGAGGAGGGGGGCAAATTGGGAAGGCAGCAGAGCATCCCCCCTCAGCCTGGCGCCCTCCACTGTGTTGGACTTCAACTCCCACCATTCCCAGCCAGCATAGCTACGCTGGCTGGTATTGATGGGAGTTGTAGGGCGCCAGGTTGGGGAAGACGGGTACAGTGCCTAGAGGTGGAGAGAGCGAGTGAAGTGGGGGCCATCCTGGGGGGGAGGACAGGGAACATTCTTGTTTTGTGACCGCTGGCTCCCTGGAGCCTTGTGGGGTCAGTCGGGGCAGTCTCCACCTCGATTATGTTTCGGGACCCTCTTCCCTCCTCAGGATGTGATGGTGGTGGGCGAGCCAACCCTGATGGGCGGGGAGTTTGGCGACGAGGACGAGCGCCTGATCACGCGACTGGAGAACACGCAGTTCGACGCCGCCAATGGCATTGATGACGAGGACAGCTTCAACAACTCTCCCGCATTGGGCGCCAACAGCCCCTGGAACAGCAAGCCCCCCTCCAGTCAGGAGAGCAAGTCTGAGAATCCGACGTCGCAAGCATCGCAGTAAAGCCCCCCCACCCACTGCCCAGCCAGGCCTTGACCTGACTTGGCTGGTGCCCCCACGGACTGAGTCGAAACCGTTCTACCTGGACAATTTGTGAAGAAGTGTGGCTGGCTGGCTGGCTGGCTGGCTAGGTATCGGGGCCGGTGGGCACTGCAGCACCATCCTGCCCACCTGCCTGCCTCCAGTTGGCTTGGCCACAAGTCCCTGCCGTCTGCACTCTTGGCTGTGCCCCCTCGGGCAGACTTGGGGCCCTGGGCCTGATGGAGCCTGGATCTCCCTCTAGCCCCAGCAGAGTTTTAATTTCTTCTCCCTCCCCACCCCACCCCTTGTGTCCACAGCCCCAGACATCGCCAGTGGCACTGCTGTGGGATGGTGTCCCATGTTCATTACGCAGCCCCTGGGAGCCGGACAGCTTTGCGTGATTGGCAGGGTACACTTCTGGAGGGGGGCGGGGCCAAGTGCTTAAGGAGATTTCACAGAACCTCCAGCCTGAGCATATTTGTCCAGTTCCATGTTTGACCTCCAGGGGGCTCCCTTCTAGCAGGAGAGTAGACACCGTTATGACTCGCGCTGGGGGCAGCTGGGATCCTTGTGGGACAGGCCTCAAGCAATCCCCCCTGGCTGCTGCGGGTGTGGCAGTGCAATTATGCCCGCTCTGCCAGAAGAATCCAGAAAACCAACGTGGGGGGGGGGGTGGAGGGTTGTTGTTTTTTTTGACGTCTCCTAGAATGTGGTTAGAAAACTACCCTGCAGCGGACATGGGAGGGCCCAAATCCCCTCCAGTCTGACCCTTGGGCATCGGGCCACCCTTCTGCCCCGGCTGCTTCTACAGAAAACTGCAATCCTCACCCCTCCCCCAGTACTTTGGTTTTGTTTGTTTTTTTAAACAAATATTATTATTAAAATCGTAAATTTAAAAAAAGAAAAGAAAGAATCTGCCCTCCCTCCCTGTTTTCCCCAATCCTGATTTTTGTACAGGCTTGTCTACCAATTGGGAGTCTTGGTTTTTATATACAGTTCCGAGAGCTTCAAACCAAGGAGAGACTTTGCAGACTTCCTTTATACGATCCTTTGAGGACAGCATGGCTGCCCAACTTTGCCCCTTCTGTGTAACTTGTGTGTGCTGCTCCCCCTGCTCTCCCCTTCTCTACCACCCCACCCCCCTTTCGGGTTTGTGTACCTCGTGCTTGTATATTTCTGCGCTGTAGGCCGTGTGTATGATACTGTTCTTTCACTGTGTTCTCACTAATGCAGCCGCCCGCCCGCCCCACCCTGCGCCCCTAATGAGTGTGGTTGGGGGTGTTCATTGTGATGGGCATCCTTCTTGGGAGGAACGAAATTTCAGAGGGTACTGCCACCAGGTTACAGCAGTGCAGAACGTGGGGAACTGGGTTGATGACAGGACCTCGTAAGAAACATATTCTGGAGAAGAGGA
This sequence comes from Heloderma suspectum, assembly GCF_057233095.1. Taxonomy (NCBI): domain Eukaryota; kingdom Metazoa; phylum Chordata; class Lepidosauria; order Squamata; family Helodermatidae; genus Heloderma; species Heloderma suspectum. The sequence continues at coordinate 261,291,450 of NC_139460.1, read as the reverse complement.
GAACGCGTGTTTTGTAAAGATGGAGGGTCATTTCCTCCATGATGGAGTGATATTCAAGGAAACCGTTTTATAGCCAGACCCATCCTGCTTTTGGATGGGGAGTGACAGGGCTTGCAAGGTCCCCAAGGAAGCAGGAGCTGTTCCTAAACCCCACCCACCCTGCTCTCCAGCATTTGGATGTCACCCTTGTTCTGCATTTCCTGCTCGAGTTTTGTTCTGTGCGCCTTGGAGAGAAGATCCTTTTATGTCACTGAGGCCTCGATGCAACCTTGTGTAAGCCACAGCTTTCCATCTTTGAGAGAGACATACAGAGTAGCGTGAGGTATTTTGGCCACTTCATGGCATGGACTTGATGGTGAGGGTTGTGGCATTTAGGGGACGCTGTCTGGACTGTCGTGGCAACCACCCCTTTGCCTTACTTAAGCTTTTTTTCCCCACTTGTTTCCTGACTGCAAGGATATTTTCTGTAGCAAGGTTGTTGCCATCCATTTGCCATAGAGCTGGTGTTTCTGGTCTGTCGTTGCTCCACGGTGGTTTGTCTGCCACGAGGGCATGGATTTCCATCTGAGCCATGCTCTGGATTCCCAGAAATTCTCCTCGCCTCCGGAAGAGCCCAGCTGGATCAACCTGAAACATCTTCTTGGGGGAGGGGTCACTTTTGTGTTACTGGGCCCAGATGCTCCATCCTGCTTCGCCCCTTGGGAGCAGGCAATACAACAGTCAATACTATCATTTACAGGGCGTTTTTTTCTGTATCCTTTTTGTACTTAAAGATACGAGTGTCACGTCCCCCATTGCTGTGGCACGGCATGAACTGGTGACGTGTACTCTTGTCTCCTTCCCCCCACCTTTACCCTTCCCACTTACCACCTCCCCCTGGGGCACTGTAAAGCCTTTTTTTTTTTTTTGCATAGTTTGTGCCATTTATGGTCATGTATGGTACCAATAAAACAACTTTTCAGTTTGGCGCTCTCCTTCCAGAGTCATTACTCATCTGGATCTTGAGAAAGGGGAACCACTCTCCCATGCCAAGTCCCTCCCTTCAGTGTTCCTTGCTTAGCCTGACAGGAGGGGCTGTGGCTCATCGGTAGAGCACATCCTTCTCGTGCAGAAGGTCCCGGTTCAATCCCAGCATCTCCAGGTAGGGCTGGAAAAAACTCCTGCTTGAAACTCTGGAGGTGTGTCGACAATACCAGGCCAGATGGACCCATGTTCTGACTCACTATAAGGCAGCTTCCTATGTTCCTGTAATATCTTCAAGGACTAGCTCTTGTTTCCTGATGCCCACAACTCCCGATCTTAAATTCTCCTCCTCCTCTCCCACTTCCCCTTCTATTTCTACAAAACTGTGTTTGTCAATAGAGAATGCATTCTGGAATCTGGCACACCGCTGAGTCACAGAAAAGGTCCAGCAGATGAAGGACGAGTGTTCTTGTGTGAAAGGGGAAAGCTGAGCCTTGTTCTTCCTACATCTACAAGAGGGAGGCAGCCGAGAGCTCATGCCTTTGCAACCCACTCATGATTGCACTGGCAGCTGCTTTACTTCTACAGAAGATAGGATAGATGAGCCTGGCAGCTGTTATTTCAATGTCAGAGCACCTAGAAACCTGGAGTGGGATTATTAGTTGCAGCTTTTTACCTACAGCAGTAGAATGTCCTGTGTTACTGACCTGAGCAATCATCACCAACCCCATATGTGGGCAGGGAAGAGGAAAAGATCTGTTATTTCAGGCTGACCTAAAGGGCTATATGTTATGTGCCTTGCTTTGGAAAGGCATCATAAGAGGCCATTCTTATTGCCCTGCATAGTTCTGGGTAATTGTGTATTAGCTGCCAGAGTCATTGCAGCCTCACTAGCCAAGGCCAGTTAGAGCACTACATTTGCTTGGATGTGTTTTCAAAGTGGGTGGAGGAAAGCTACCAGGAAATAGCCACAACGTGTTTCTTGGTAATGTTGGGAAGGTGAGTCACCCATTTTGAGACCTGCATTCGCAAAACGTTTGAAAGATGCGGGTCATGTCTTATATGTGGAATGGACCTTTCCAACATCACAAAAACACAAGGCTTTGGCTGCTCTCTTGCTCCTTCTCTCCATGCAAATTTTAAAAGTGAGGAGGGGAACATGATGTCAGAAGAGATCCTTGGCGCAGCAAACAGCCACATGCTGCTCCAGCTAGGCTGCTCTTCCTACTCAGGCCTATCCAGACATGTTATCAGTTGTTGAGCCCCATCATAAAAGGCTGGGCAGCACTGGCAGAAACTCCTTGCTGGCACAGGACTCCACCTCCTGGAAGTCGAGACATTTATGGCTCTAAATTTTATGTGACAGACCCACCCTAGGGAGGCCCCAACTGTTTTCCTGCTAGGATCATTCTTTGTGGTTCTGTAAGAGTCCGGAACTCAGGAAGGGAGGGGGAACAGACCTTTGTGCCATTGTTCTGGCATCAATCAAGTTCCTGGCCTCCTGGTGCCTTGGCTCTTGTCCATTTGCAGGAAACTATAGGCCTCAAGATGGAGAAAGCCCACACCAGTGGGCCCTGCTCTGCAGCAGGCTGAAGCCACACACTTGGGGGTGAGAGCAGGAGGAGGGCAAGAAGTAATTAACGTTGTGGGTTGCCCTATCCCATTTGCAAAGGACAAAAGGTCAGGTAAATCCTGGCATAGATGGGATTGGCCCAGATTACTTGCTCATTTCCTCATTGGTTTGAGCAGCCAAAAAGTTACTTTTTTGCTACATATCCTAACTCGTCTTCCCCTATAAAACCATGATGGGTTACTAAAAGCCCAGTAGGAAGAGACTGGTGTGTGGAATAAAACCTAGATCTGTTGTTGTCTTGGGCCCAAAGTCAGAGTTTCTGTTTTACTCAGAGTTCTGTTCTTGATCTGTGAGTTCTACTGTGCGTTACAAATTCTGTAGTTAGATATGCAAATAAACCTCATTATGCCAATTTTCTCCAGCTACCCAATTTCCAGCTGCAGATTTCCACTTAAATCTCATTTTATCTTTTTTTAAAGGATGCTGATGTGGGACTGTGAAGGTGGAAGGAGAGATGTAACTAGTCACTGATCTTTGTATTTGACATTTGGTAGCTATTGGAAGTAGGTGGCATGTTCTACAAACATATTCGTAGTAACAAAATGCAGATGGTCCTGCTCCACAGGGTTTCTTTGCTACAACATTACTGCAGCGAGACAGGAGTGAAGAAAGGCTAGTAACAAGCAGGGAAGGGCTATTTTTGTTCAGGTTATGGGACCTGTCAAGGAGACACAGCAACAACAGCATTGCTTCACTGAAGAAGATAGGACAAATTCCATAATTTACTTTCTCCCTTCGTCTCCCTTAAAGGGGGTAGGGCGGTTGACCTGTGCCATGGAAGGCTACATGGATGGACCTGGGGGGCACCTGAGAAAGGAGGGACTATCTTTGTGTTGGGAGGCAGCACTGTGTCTCCACAGGCCATTGCACAGAGATAGTCCCCAGCCACTGGATACCTCTAGCCGCAGACACCCTTAGAAATTCACACCCACTGAGGATGCTGGACAAAATAACTTTCTTCCCACTTGTAACTACAAGGAGTTGATGTCTTGCTTCAATGAGTGAGTTGTTGCAGAGTGATTGCCAACTTATACTTTCCTCTACAATACAATAGCTTACAATGTGATCATCCTAAACACAAGTCAACCTGCTCTACAAAATGACCAGACATGCGCTGACTTTGCTCTAGGACACAGAGGGAACTCTTGGGTAGACTTAAGCAGGGGTGGGTGATGTGGTTCTCCAGATGTTTTGGCCTACAAGTTCCATCATCCCTAACCACCAGCTGTGCTGGCTAGGCTGATAGGAGTTGTAAGCCAAAACATCTGGAGGGCCACAAGTTGCCTATGCCTACCTATTACTAGGCACAGAGCCTTTAAAGCTTGATAGCACATTCTAAGGAGGGCTGTGTACCGCTTCAGTCCGAGGCCCAAATAACAAGACAAAGTGGGCTGATTCAGAGGTGCCTCATCCTGCTACAAAGCAGATCTGAACAACACCGAGGTGCCCTGAACCAAAGCAGGTCACCTATGAGGCGCCTCGGCCCACCTCATATATTTGGAGCTCTTATGCCTTCTGAGCAGCCCAGACAGGCTGTCTCCAAAATGTATCGACTTGTGAAAGATCATGTGGAGTGAGAGGAAGGGGGAGGGTGAGAGGAGATGCTGGCTCCAAATGTATCAATTTGAGAGAGATCCAGCCATGGGGAGGGGCAGAAGACGAGGGGAGGGGCAGAAGATGACCCAAATGTCATGTATGTATTGTGAAAAGTGAAAAGGTTATGGCCATTTGTGTTTTCCTATGCATGTCAATGGGAAAACGCCAAAAACAAGTGATTAGAATGTCTGAATGTCACTCCGGATTTGGATCTGTGTTGAAGCAGATGGGGTCCGAATCAGTCTGAAGCAAAGTAGGGCTGCTTCGGAAGGATCAGCATCTTAATCAGCATCCAAAGCGAAGCGGGCGGTCCGTGCGCAGTCCTAATTCTAAGTACAAACCACTTCTGAAGGGCTTGCAGAACCCTGTGTCCATGGCAGTTGCTCACTTTAGGGCCAGGACCGTTTAGGGACCGTTTAAATCACCTCAATTTTATCCCATCATCCACTGTAATCTAATCCATCCTGTTGCTTTTCAAAAGAGCATGTGCCACTCACATGCTTTACTTACTTTATTATGTATTTGTACCTCACTTTTCAGCCAAGATTGACCCCTGAGGTGGCTTCTAATTGCAATCCACACAGAAGTACAATAAAAGAAGGGATGTGTTTGTGGGGGTGGAAGCAGTTTCGTTTGGCCCCTGACAGTTGTTACAATCCAGGTTGTTCTTTCCAAGAGAGACAGGGCGGAAGAAGCTGTGGATGTATTCAGGGGCCAAGTGATGGTAAAGATGTCAAACCACAGAAGCAGCCTTTCTCTTGGTTATAGTTATCAAAAAGGTTGGCCAGCAATCCTGCCATAATATCCCAATGAGTACACATGAGTATCTATTTAATTCATTATTAAATGCAACTCCATTGTGAAATGTGTATCTTTCTGCATCTAAGTGTTCCTGAAGCAAAATACAAATACACAGGACATGGGAGGAGGAATGCAAGCCATTTAGAAGAGTAAGAACACATCTTCATCCTTAACATTTATGTAGCACATTTTACATTTTTAAAGTGTGTTGCATTCTCTCTCTAATCTGGTAGCATCCTGTACGATGTACTGCGCAACACTAGGAAGTGTTCTCTTCACCAAGACGATTCACAATACGTTTCTCTGACTATGACCCATTCTGACTGGTCCTGAAATTGAAATGAAATGTGTCAACTTAAACATGGCTTTGTGATCGAATGAACATGGTGTGTTACGTGCAGTGTCTCCCAAAGAGGAAGTGGTCCTGATGCCAGCACAAATTCCATCCCTGAAGCAGAACAGTGTGGCCTTACTCTCCCCCACTGGCTCCCCATAATGTTCTTGCTTCCTGTTTGTGTTCTCCTGTGTAGCTAATCTCCGCAGAGGTGTTCCTGTCAGCCGCACCCACTTCAAAAATAAACAGCACCCTGGAGATTAAGAAAGATTAAAATAATTACAAGTTCAGAAACAACAGAAAAGTAACATTTTGGCTTCTTTTTTAGGTACATGCAGCTATGTATATCCATGTGCCTTACGCAGCTGTTGTAAGGATTATTGAAATTAGGCATGTGAAGCTCTTTAAATAGTTAGATGTTATATATTATTTTATTATGTATCTGTGTATTTAAATGCGCACACACACACGAGAGAGAAATTGATTGAGCAGGCTTTAGAGAAGCAACTAGCAACTGCTTATATTAGATAGGCTGTCGCCATTGCACTCTACCTGCTGTTATATATTGGCTGCCTCATTACTGGGGGAACTATGGTACTTTGCTCTGCTGAAAGGCCTTGTGCTCATGGGCACCAAGCTGAGCAGAGATAAGAACATAACAAGGGCCATGTTGGATCAGACCAAGGGTCCATCTAGTCCACCATTCTGTTCACACAGTTTCCAACCAGCTGCCCATGGGAAACCCACAAGATGGTGGCACTCTGCAGCATTCCTGGTGTCTCTGGTCCGCAGTTAACGCCATGGCAGGCTGTGGGCCTGGTCAGCTGCCCAACCATCCTAACCACTGCTGTTGGCCATGGAAGCACACACAGTGCTTGTTATGTATACAACTCAGAGTGAAATAAAGAGAAGGCAAAACCAATGAATACATGATAGGCTTATTTGCATGCTGGTTAATATGCTACTCTACCCTCCCCCAACCTGGTACCCTTCAGATGTTCTGGACTATAGTTCCCATCAGCCCCAGCCAGCATGGTCAATGCTCAGGAATTCTGGGAGTTGAGGCCCGAAACATCTGGAGGGCAACAGATTGGAGAAGGCTGTGCTAGAAGAGCAACTTTCCTTTACCAAGGAAAACTGCATGGAAGTTAACCATGCTAAAATGGTTAAAATAGACCAGCTACTCTAAAGCAAGCTTGAGAGAGATTGTATTTGATGAGAATATAGTTGTAGTTTCCCCGAGGAAGAACATTTATATGTGGAACGTATTGGGAAAATTGCTAATCATTGTATTATTATTATTTTAATATTAGTTCTTTATGTATAGAGCACTGGACAAAGTAATATAAACAAAAAGACAAATTCCTGCCTCAAGCAGCTTGTAGTTTAAATTTCAGCTGAGGGGGGACAACAGAGGGAGGGCAGGAAAAGGCTTAGAAATTGTGGAAATTGTGATGATTACAATGCATATTTCCCACTGTTGCTTACTGTCAAATGGAAACATCTTCTATGCATCAAATACTGGGCTGCCCCTTCTCTAATCTCTTATAAAAGAAACATGCATGCCAGTTTAAAGAAAAGAAAGCATGGAAATTGAACTTTCAAAACGGATGTTCAGAAAACGGGGTGCCCTACAGGGATCTTGCCTCACCCCTCCTCTGTTATCCTCTGCACCCGAGTTCACAAGCTGCTCTTTAAACTGGGAGGGAAGATTCAAAAGCAGAGCTTTTGCTGGTGTGGTTTGAAAACCCTGCTGCTGGGCATATGCCAGTCCCTTTGTAGGCTGAAATAGGCTCACTAGAATTGGCCTCTGCTATATCATTGCTGTAAGGAACACAGGCATGGATTTCTCAGCACAGTCTGGACAAGGGTGCTGAATTGTGGGTGTCTGCATTTTATATTACAAATCTGGGTCTCCTTGCCCCTCTTTCCTTGGATGACACTCCCTCAGTGTCTGGCAAAAAAAGAGTCCTTGAGCAGAGGACAACTACCAGGGCGAGGCTGTGGCGGTGCACTGATGTGTGTGGCCCTTTTCAATTGCAGCTGGGTGCTGTTTGTTTTGTGTTCACATTCACTAACCTCGAATCCCTAAGCAAACAAGTGTTTCCTCACGTAGGCAGATGCCTCCGCCTCCTTTGTCAATAGTGAGGGGAACTAGTCTTTATAGAGCCCAGTTCCAAATGTAGTCTTTACATTTTTATGAGATTTAAATATATATATATCTGTATATCTATATATATATATCCCTTTTTGTACCTGACTCGTGAGGAAGCACACTAGAGTTGTTTCAAAGCTTCTCTCCATCTAGCAGAATTCATTTTACGGGTAAAGGGGTGGCAGTCAACTCTGCCCCTACCACTCTGCCCCCTCAAGCCCCTCACACACACTGTCCTCCCTCCCATCCAGCTTTTTTTTGGGGGGGGATCTAGTAAAAATAATAAAATGCATCAGGACAAGGCAATTCCTGCCAGTTATCTGCAGCTCCTCATCGGATAATCTACACATAAGAACCAAAACCCTAAGAATTGTGGTACCATTGGATCAGCTGCAATGGGGTTGCTGTACTGTAATATCTAGCTGCCAGAATGTGCCCTCAAAGGCATCGGGCAGATATAAACTTAAAGTGATGGCAAGAGTCGGGGGGGGGGGGGTTCCTTAGTGTAAGCTGTCTATTAAAAAAATGGAAAAGTAACTTGCCCCAAAGAGGCCACACAGTTAATTCCTTCTTTCCCTCAGCCACCTGCACCCATCACTCCTGCAGGTTCCTGGTTTTCATCCTACTGCCATCTGTAGGTGTTTGCTGAGCCACATGCAGGAACACCTGGGAATCAAGATATTAGAAAATGCACATGGGGGGGATGTGTCAGAGGGAGGGTAGCAAGAGGTGCAACGTGCTCAGCAGCCAGGTGCCCATCCCATCCTAGCCACAGCCTGGGAACCATTTCTTGTTCTCTCATTTCCTCCAGTGTGTGTATGGGTGCGGATCTCTCCCTCTCACCATGGATTCATCCATTGGCCTGAGGGCCAAGAGCCACTGGGAGGCTGAACTCTCTGCCTCCCAGGAAGAATATCATGGCAAGGGGGAGTCCAACCTGGCACCATACATCACCCAGAGAAGGTGCTGCTGTAGGGAACTTGCTTTATCCTCCAGAAAGAATACCTATAAGAACTTCGTAATAAAAATTGGTGCCTGAGTTTTACATTTTTCTTCTTCCCTCCCAGCCCCTTTTTCTTGTGTGTCATCTCCTTTAGATTGGAAGTCCAAAGGCAGGGAGTATCTTATTATTAATCTTTGTCAGTTGCTCTAGAAGCCCTTTTCAGCTGAAGATTTAAAAATCCTTTAAGGGCGCAATCCTATCAGGATAGGCGGCTGCCTATCCAATGCAGGGCAGGAAAAGTGCAGAGGCGATCATCCCCTCTGTGCTTCAGCTGCCCTGCATCTACAGCTAGACAGCTGATTTCGGCTGTCTAGCTGTGGGACCTCACAGTACGGGAAGCAGCAGCCGGACAACATGTAGGATGTGTCATACCAGCATTTCTGACTTCCCAGCCCTGACATTCCCCCAGGAACACCCCTTTTTTGCCACTCCACACTCTTCTTCTGAGCGCGGAGCAAGGGCCCATTCCGCGCTGCCTACGAGGCAGCACAGGAGGGGGTGGAGGTCGGTTCCCAGGAACCAAACTCTCCTATGGCCATCTAGTCACTGACTAGCGGCCATAGGATTGCGCCCTAAATAAGTAATAAATTACAAAATCCATATTCGTGTAACACTTTTATTAGGCCAACCAAAAGATCACTCCCCCAAATGTGCAAGCTTTTGAGATCTTCCGATCTCTTCATCAGGAAAGATGTTACAAAAGCAGGTTTGGCAGGAAGAAGTGGGAATGGGGAAAGGAAAACCCCCCACCAGATTTGGTAAAGTCACATTGTCTGCATGTTCAGAGCCCCATGCATACCCTGTGACTTTACCATCAAGTCAGGGATTTTTTTTCTCCCCATCTCCCACCCTCCCCACCAAACATGCTTTTTGTAACATCTTGCCTGATAAAGAGACTGGGAGATCTCAAAAGCTTGCATATTTTAATGATATTTTGGTTGGCCTAATAAAGGTATTACACTAATTTGGATTTTTTTCTTACAGTCAACATGTCTACCTTTGTTCTTGTTTTTTGTATGTAACTTTTCTGTTCTACTGTTGCAAGATAAATGTTTGCCATTTATCTTTCTCATCAAGAGGGGCTTAACCTAGCAAAATAGGCCAGTTTCAATCTTCTGTATTTTTCTAGGGCTAAAAACAAACTGCGTGGAAATAAGCAACCCTGAATCTTTACTCCAGCAATCAGGCTATTTTTTTTGTTGTTTGTTTTTGCAAAACAATTCCCTTCCCTTGAGTCATGAGCTGTTTGCTAAGGAATGTCCCTCTGGAAGGATGAACCAGGAGCTCAGACTCCCAAGTGGCAGCTTCAGTCTACCCCAAGGCAGTCTTGGTGGGTTTAACCCCTGTGAGAAAATCCTCGTTCTCCAGGCTTCACAGAGTGAAGTGAAGCAGCCGGAAATGTGGTGGTACAAGTTCCCCTGAGGATGCTTGCTTTTGGAACAGGGCGGGAGAGGAAAGGTTCTCCTCTCCTCTTCACAGGAGAGGAGAACCTGACAGACCAAGTGGAAAGAAAAATGGTGGCCCCTTTCTGAGTTTGGATACTACAGCAAAGGAGATGTAGGGAAAAGTTTTATACTCACTAAATGAACAGGTGTGAATTTATTCACAATTGGAACAATACTTTTATATGAGAACATCGTAGTCTCATCAAACTTATTTCCATGCTTCATATTTTCCCACGTATAATGGATTGCTTTAATGTCAGGAACTGCCATTGCAAAGATTCCTTTTATTTTGAATTTCTGACTTTACATTTCTATATGGAACAAACCTATCAACTTCTTCTGACTCTAAAATGTGTCAGCCTGCCCTGAGCCACTCTCTCTCCTACAGCTCACATTATAGAAACTGCAATGCTTGCTGTATCTGAAAGTTCAGATTTGTTAGAAACTGCTTCACGACAAATTCCAGAGGGAAGAGTTGTCTGCTTTAGTAAAAATGAGTCCTTTGTCACTTCGAAGACTAACGAACATACTGAGGAAAAGTTTTCATAGGCAAAAGCTCACTACAGGTGCAGTCTTATGTCCTGCAACTCCCAGCATTCACCAAGCAGTCAGGCTGACTGGGGAACGCTGGGAGTTGTAGGACATTTTTCTCTCTAAACACGCATAGGATTGTGCCCTTAATCAAATACTTGCAAATGTTTCTGTCAGGCTCAGAGAGAGGTTCAATTAATTGCAGGCAAACCCTAGCTTTTGTTTAATGGAACTTCCTCCCAAATATATGTGTATAGGATGGCAGCCTTTGATTTTTTGCTTAGGAAATAGGCTAACACAGCATTGATCAGAGGGGACAAAATATTATTTAACAAGCTTGGAATGCATGGTACTAAGAAATTAACAGAAATTCTCATTGGTAAGAAATATCAAATGTATTATATAACAGCTCATACAATGTACTATTTCTTATTCAATCAAGATAAGGTGAATAAATAACAGACAATTGTGTTAGTAACCCAATAACCTAGCCATAATGCTGGCAAAGGAAATCAGTATTAATAACCTTTGACTTTTATTACTTCTAGTACTTTTATATTAATCTGCCCTCTTCTGCTCTTTGTTTCACCAAATGCCTTTCCACAGCACCTGCATCTTTGAGTTCGCTGTCAGTTGCTCTGTCTACATGCAGCCAGGGCTGGGATTCACAAATGCATTCTAGGGTTTACTGATCAATGCTGGGTACTCTGTCCTTCCATCTGCACCTTACTGAAATAATCCCTGTCTTTCCAGCTGTGATATTTCTGTCTTGGTTTCCTCTTCTTCTCCACATCCTCTCCACATTCCCCCTCCCCTCTTGTTGTCAACTGTCATGGAATCTTCATTGTTCCCTTTATGCCGCTCAGCCTTCTCCACTGCAAACAAATTGCAACAGAACATGTACTGAAAGAGATGTTGGCTGTGGAAGCAACATCACTAGTCCTAGAAGGTAAAGGTCTATAGGTAATAGTAGGTGTGGGCAGACTTCAGGCATGTGCAATCTTTGTTTTTTACTAGCACCCTGAAGTCCACCAGCCAAATCTTAGTGGGGCAAAATGGTGGGTCAGGGTGGTGGGGCTAGATGCAAAACAGTGGCTCGGGGCAGGGGGCCAGGGGAGCTATTGCATCCCATGAGCCATGCACTTCAATGGCCTGCATCTGAGTTGCTTCAGATAAGGGATGCTAATAGCCCGAGGGGTGGGGTAGGGGGAAGCCTTTTTGTTATGGTTAAATAATTCAGAAACTGTTACTAGCCTACTGCAAATCACTCGGATATCTACCACAGATTCCAGACTACCATCCGCTCACCCCTGCTTTATAGTTATACTTGTTAGATGTTATTTAGTAGCAGAACAAAACATTTCAGAGGGGGATGAAAGTGAAAGATGCCGTTTCCTTTTGTCAGTTTCCCTGACCACCAATCGTTTGGTGGTTATTCAGCATTTGTGCTTCCCCAATCCCGTCTAAAAGGCTGGAATGCCTATCCCAAGGGTTACTTACTGGCCTTAAGCTAAAATATGCTGGCATCTTCGGTATGTGGACCCTGCCCATTTGGACCACCCCTTTTCCCTTTGGCTCTGCCGACAGCTGGAATGCGGCCCCTGAGAGCTTCTCCAAAATTCACCTTGGCCCTCTGGCTGAAAGAGGCTCAACGCCCCTGCCTCAGAGGAGGCAGAACCAGCCTGCTGGCTGCCCACCACCCAGCTCCCTCTGGCTCCACCTGAGGGGTCCCTTCCTTTCCCCGCTGCCCACGTGGCGGCTGCTTGAGAACAATCTTATCCTGAGGGGAGGAGAACACAGTCAGAGTGTCTCGGCGAGAGCCACGCAGCCTCCCGCTCCCGCTCCCGCTCGTTCCGCGGAGGAGGTGGACGCCGGCTCACCCAGCTGCTACCGCAGGGCTACTGGAGAGCCTGCCGGCTGCGGGGCGGAGAGAGAAAGAAGGACGCGCCTGCCAGAGAGCCCGGCTGAAGAGAGCGGCGCGAAAAGAGCAGGCAGCGGCGCGTCCACACGCAGCTGCAGTAGCCCGTGACGAGCACGGCGGGTAACTAATGCCGGCGGCGCTCTCGCTCCGCAGCGGCATTTTCGCTGTGCGTTGCCCCGGGCGCTTGCAGAAGCGGAAATGCGACTCAGAAAGACAATAACTGAGTAAAACTCAGAAACCACCCGTGGGTGTGGGGAGAACATATTTTCGAGATCAACAGGTGGAGAGGAACTTTCCCCAGCTTTCGGAGGGGTTTTAAAAACCAGCCGGCCGGCGTTTATTAACGCTGAAACAGAATGATGTACGGAAGTCTAATGGCCGAGTATTGCGTTCAGCGGGCGCGTTATGAGGCGGCTGCTTCTGTCGATGAGGCAGCGGGGATGTTGTGCGCTCGAGAGCTCGTCGGGTCAGGCCTGACCCTCCGGGGCTCTTCTTTATTGTAGGTAAGAAGCGACGATCAAGTCTTGTCGCCACGTTTCCGCTTTCTTACAGTTTTTCTCCTGAACTGAGGCGTTCCCTCCGTTCCCTGCCTCAGTTTTCAGCGGGGAAATCCCGCGAAATCGAAGCCAGAGGAAAACTTGCTCGTGCTGCCTATTTAAAAAAAGCGAGGGAAAACAGGCGACTCTGCCCCCCCGCCCGGACTGAGGGGGAGCGCCGTGTGCGCTCCGGAGCGTGGGAGGCTGGCCTCGCCTTGCGGGGGCAGAGGCTCCTGCGTAGAGGTGCCCAGTAGCCCGGGGCTGGGGCGGGGCGGGGCGGGGCCGGGGGGCTTCGCGTCTTGGAGCGGCCGAGAAGCGGCAGGGCGGGGAGTTGCTGGCTCGGCTCGGAAAGGAGGCGAAGCTCTTCTGGCGGGCCCGGGCCCTTTGTTTCGCGTCGAGGAAACCCACTATGAGACTCCGCGCCCGCCTCCTCCCGCGCAGGCTGCCCCCGCCCCCGCGAGGCGGCGGCGTCAGGTGAGCTCAGTCCCTTCCCTCCCCGGGCATCGCGGGGGGCTGTGCGTGTCCCCATCGACGCCCCCAGCCACCCAACGACCCACCAGCTCGTGAGTTTCCCGGCAGTAAGAAAGCGAGGTCGGGAGGCGGAGAGATGAAAGGAGGGGCTGCTGCTCGCGTCCCTAGCTGAAGGAGCGAAGTGTCGAGAGCGCCAGAGGAGGGGATGGAAGTTTAGACTTCCCTGGCTGCTCTCTCAAGGGCGGCGGAGGGGAGCCGCGGGGCTGGAGCCGCCTGGAGCGAGCTGAGCGCGGCGCGGCGCTGGCGCGGCTGGATCCGGACGGCTGCGCCCTCCCCGCGTCCTATCGGGCCAGAGCTGGGCGCCCACGCTGAGCTCTGTGGCAAGAGCGGCCGCTGGCTCGTCTCTTGCCTTCTCCTTTGTGTTGCCTACATCGGGGCGCTGCTTGATCTAGCCGGGGTCATGCGCGCGCGCACGCAGGTGAGAACTTCTGGCCGCGGGGAGAACTTTCTAGGAATTATTCCTGCAGTGCATTCGATATTTAAAGACGGAGAGATCCTGAGGACACGATAAGGTGAGACCCAGATTTAGACCTACTTGGAGTAGAACCACTGAAATAAATGGGAATTAAAGCAGTCATGACTAAAGATCCATTGATTTCAGTCAGTCTACTCTAAGTAGGACTAAATCTGGATCCAGCTCATAATCTCAGAAGAGATCTAGTAACACAACAATTGCACAGGTAGGCAGGCTAGCATCTCAAGGACCCCACCAGATCTTGGGATCACAAGGGCAAGATGTAAAAAATGGTTTTGTTGTGCTCTTAACTAAATAATAAGGCCACTAATATTTGTGCAACTGTCACATGGGTCTGCTGCGGAGACAAGCACTGCCTCGTCTTATTTCATCTTATTTCATATTTGCAGTTCTCCTTCTCTTGTGCTCTTTTCTCCCCAATCAGCAATGGTCAGTGTTTTCTGCCCATGTACTGTTGGGTACTGTTGATGACTGAGGTTGGTAGAGGAGAAGGTGGCAGTGCCCTGCCTCTGAATCTTTTGTGCAAGCCCTTTTAGCTACTGTTTTAAAAGGCTACAGGGTGGCATGATGTGGCTAGTAGTGGGAGTGGGGTGGGGGGTAGGCCTTGCGGATTTAATTAAGGCTCTTCTACCTTCCCCTCCATAATCAGAGCACTGGAAAGTGTGTGTCACATGTTCTAACTCCAGAACACCCATATTAAGCACACTCTCCACCTCATCCCTACTCAGACAAGGAAGCAGGTGCTGACTGATATTTTTCTACCTGATCTTTTCCTGGTTGATTACTGAGGTAGACTCACACACTAACACCTCTGCTTTATTTCAGATAGACAGCCAAATTCCCTGGACTGGTGGGGGAAAACATCTGAATGCTTTGTATCCAAGTGGAGAGTGAATAGAAATCATTGCAGAGGCCAGGCTGCCTTTCCACGGCAGTGTGGGACAGGGATTCCTATGAAGGAAACCTGAAGCTCCTTGGATACTTTATCTGGGACTTGTGCTGTGCAGTTGCCCTGCTAAGATGTCTCTGCCAAACATCACACAGCCTGACTACCACCCACTACCCTCTGCCTCAAGTGGTGGCCTGCAGGGCTTGTTCAATATGGTTCACTCTTTCCTGGGGCTGGTGCAACCCAACGATTTCCCAGCAGGTAAGATGTATAGAAAGGCAGGACTGTTTTGCCCATTCTCCTGTCATCAAGGCCTTTTGTGGTATGGAATACAATTTGGTTATGTAGTAGTAAAGGGTAATCTATATAGGCTGTAATCAACAACTAATTTTCTCCATTGTATTCCTATTAATGCAGCTGCTTTGGGGTAAATCTTATGGAAGACAGTCTTCACCTTCTGAGTTCCCAGACTGAGGTTAGGCATCTGACTGGCATGGGATTTGGATGGCAAAGAACATTTGAGCGTCCACTACCTTGCTACAGCACTGTGGCTGTTTTAATAAAAGAGTACAGACGATAGATACAGTATTTTACCATGCTGAGATGTGATGTTGTTGAGATGGTGTGCCTGGGTGGCTGTTTGTTGGTTTGTTTTTTTTAATCCAAGCTCTGAACAATATGATAAAAACTGGGTGGATGGGTGGGGCATACTTTTCGTATAAGTTCTGTGAACCCGATAGATAGATGTGATCAACCGTCCATCTGCACCAGCTGGTGCATTTATTCTGCAATATTTCCTTCCTCAAATGCTGAGAAGCATGAGACAATATTTGGAGGGGTTTCATATTTACTGAAAAACTACAACACATGCAGTGCAATCCTGTTCATGCTTACTCAGAAGTAAACCCCACTTAGCTCAATGGGATTCAGTCTCAAGGAAGTGTACATAGGATTACAATTTTTATTTGTCTTCCTCTGCTTCCTTGTTTCAGATTCTTTAGTTTTTTACCATCACATTTTTCAAATTAAACTCCTTCTTCTGCTGTGAGTTTTAGAAAACCTTTTTTAAAAATGGAAGTGATTGCACTAAGGTGCCTTTGTGACTTATCACTGCTCATTTTTATCTAGGAATTAATATGTGACACAGTCCATCTGTATGGAATTTTATAGTGCTGAAAACTTAACATGACTCTGCAGATTAATATTTTTCTGTTTACTTTCCTCCAGTGGTACATACAAATGTACACAGTTTCCACAGTGACCCTTTTGTGGATGTGCACTCACTGCCTTTGAGATTGTATGTACTGTCTTCATCCCCAGATTGAATTTAGGGGTAAACTGTTTTTCTGCCTTGCAGCAGAAACCAGATTTCTGCTGTGCTGATAGATTAGCCCTAGTTTCAGTCATAAAGTCACTTTCCCTTTCTTGGAGTAGAGCTTTGCACCATGCTGATTGGCTAGCCTTTGTTTCAGTCACCCCTTCTCAGAGTAGGAGTTTTAAAGTGTAAAAATCACCTCAAAACGAAAAATCAAGCACTGAATGAGTGTTTGATCACGCAGCTGTGCAAGTGCTTGAAAAATAAAACAAAAGGAGGGCAGTCACCTGAAACATGTGGGCAGGAGAGATGATAGGCATTCAGTTCATATCCTGGTATGTGTGATGAAGAAAGACAGAGGAAAACAGCTTGCCCCAGAACAAAATAGGCCATCCCCACTTCTCTTTCCAGGATTGCCTGTTTGCAGCCTAAGAGGAGCCCCACACGTAACTTTCAGTTTGCTCTTGTACATTTTGCATTATAAACCCTTTATGATCAGCAGTATTTTCTAATGGAGGGTGCAAGCCTTCATGTGGAAGGAACTCAAGTGGAAGGCCTCAGAAGTGCTAAAGAGTGGGATTATCCAGAGCTGGTTCCAGACATTTTGGTGTCAGAGGGAGGAAATACAAATGCCCCCTCACTATTGATGGTGGTATACATGTGCGCTCTCTCTCTCAATAATTTACTGCCCTATAATGATTCCCCGAAATCTGCCATCTGAGGGCTAGATGTTACTAGATCTGATAGCAGCAGCATGTTTCTTAAATTGTGTGTCCTTCCAGTTCACCTATAAAGTGGGGAATAAGAGGTCTTATTTTAACATGAAAAAGGGCACGGGGTGGGGGGTGGGGGGAGTGAAGCAGCACCTGTTCCTGCCTTACCTCCCTGTGGCTGGTTGCACAAATTTTTTCCCCCCCAGCTGGCTCCAATACCAGAACTGAGTCAGTCGGGGGGGGGGGGGGAGGAGTGCTAGAGGCAACTGATCACAGGGAAGCAAGTTGAAGGAGGAACTAGAGTTTTGTTTATGTATTTAAAGTATTTCTATTTAATCCTTCAACTCAAAATTTCCAGGGTGATTTAATAAAAGCACAATAAGCCTAGTAAACTTTAGAGAAGTATTAAAAACAGTTACAGCAAGTTCCCAATGAACTTACCTGGGGAGAGAGATCCACAGATGAGGTGCCACAGCTGAAAAGGCTCTCTTCCCCCATAGCCATCTGCCTCACTTCAGATGGCAGAGGAAGGCCCTTGTGTATAGTCAGGGCCAGAAATATTGGAACAAGGATAACTGTTTTGGCAGTTGGCCTCTGTACACCACCACATTGAGGTTGAAAGGAAACACACCCAGATGGGAGCGAAGTCAGGACTTTCAGCTGTAATTCAAGGGGTTTGACAAAAGTGGGGCACTAACCATTCAGGAAGGACAGCCAGTGGCATACCCCCCCCACATCATAGGTGCCTCATAAATAATGGAACAAACCAACATCATGTCAAACTTAAGGATTGCCTTTAATACCTGGATGAAAATCCTCTGCAGTCAATGACTGCCTGAAGTCTGGAACCCATGGACATGACCAAATGCTGAGTTTCCTCCCACGAGATGCTTTGCCAGGCCTTTACTGCAGCTGCCTTCAGCTGCTGCTTGTTTATGGGTCTTTCTGCCTTCAGTCTTGTCTTCAGTAAGTGAGAAGCATGCTCTTTTGGGTTGAGATCAGGTGACTGACTTGGCCATTGAAGAACATCCCACTTCTTTGCCTTCAGAAACTCTTGGGCAGCTTTTGCTGTATGTTTTGGGTCATTATCCATCTGCAATATGAAGCGGCGTCCTATCGGTTTGGCAGTATTCATCTGAATCTGAGCAGAAAGTATAGCCCTATACACTTCAGAATTCATCCTGCTGTGTTTATCAGCAGTCAGGTCATCAATAAACACCAGTGACCCAATTCCATTGGCAGCCATACATGCCCATGCCATAACACTGCCTCCACCATGTTTGACAGATGATGTGGTACGCTTTGGATCATGAGCTGTTCCTTTCCTTCTCCATACTTTTCTCTTCCCATCATTCTGGTACAAGTTAATCTGGGTTTCATCAGTCCAAAGAATCTTATTCCAGAAGTGGGCAGGCTTTTTTAGGTGTTTGCTGGCAAAGGCTAATCTGGCCTGTCTGTTCTTGAGTGTTACCAGTGGTTTGCACCTTCTTGTGAAGCCTCTGTATTTACATTCATAAAGCTGTCTCTTGACTGTAGATGTTGACAATGACATGCCTACCTCCTCAAGAGCGTTCTTGACCTGGCTAGATGTTGTGAAAGGATTCCTCTTCACCATGAGCAGAATTCTGCGGTCATCCACTTTAGTTGTCTTCTGTGGTCTTCCAGGCCTTTTGCTGTTGCTGAGCTTGCCAGTTAAGTCCTTCTTTTTTCAGCCACCAGTGATGGGTGTGTGTGTATGCCACTGGCTGTACTTCTAGAATGGTTAGTGCCCCACTTTTGTCAAACCGTTTGAATTACAGCTGAAAGTCCTGACTTCGCTCCCATCTGGGTGTGTTTCCTTTCAACCTCAATGTGGTGGTGTACAGAGGCCAACTGCCAAAACAGTTATCCTTGTTCCAATATTTCTGGCCCTGACTGTAGGGCTTTAAAGGTAAGCACCAGCACTTTTAATTGTGCTCTGAAATGGACTAGAAGCCAGTAGAGCCTTTTAAGGACTGTCAAGATGCATTCCCAGTGTCTGGTTCCAGTTAGTAGCCTGAAGGCTCTGTTTGGAAACTTAACATGTTTCAAACGCAAACCCACATAGTATACATTGCAGTAGTCTAACTTGGAGCATGGATGGCTATAGCCAGGCTTTCTCTATCCGGGAGGATTCACAACTCAGATCACCTCACCAACATGTCTCTTTGCACCTTAAAACAAGACCCCCACACACACTGCTGCTTTATATATGGATAGAGTGGAAATGTGATGAAAGGTGGCTGCAGCTGTCTTATCTAGTTTGGCCCTGAGGTAGGTTGCTTTAGCCTGTGTAATGGTGAGGCAGGTGCTGATTTCTTATCTTGGATGTAATTCAGATTGTGACGCAACTCAGTGTGTTGCTAGATCCTCTTGGTAACAGTATTGTATGCTGATTCATGTTCAGTTGTTTGTGGTCTACTTTATAACCTAAAGCGTGTGACCTTCCTAATGGTTACTTTCTCTTTCTCCTTTAAGGACTAGTTCTAGACAAGACTCCTACAAATATAATATTTTAACTTTGGGGTCTCCAGTGTGGTACCCATGGGCAGCAATGTGCTGCTGCAGACCTCTCTTGGAGCCTGCCCTTCCTGATGTTTATTTTATTAAGTTTTTTAAAAGTTTGTTGTTCTTTTAACTGGGAGGCTGGCATGCTGCAAACCAAAGTGCTGCCCTCTAACACCATCTTTATTTGGGTCCTAAATAGAATTTTTGTGTTTTGGAGCTCAGGCCTCTCCTATAACTTAAATTTAAGTTCTTTGGCAAGCTACTTTTCTTTTAGTCTCACTATTTTGTCTTTTGGAAATGTGTGTTTTGTAACTAGCCATGCCCAGGTCCCCTTGGACCAATATTCTGTTTCCGAGAGTAGCCATGTGGGAAACTCATTGACAGGGTATGAATGCAAAAAACATTGATTGAGTATGCAGTATTCAGAGATTTATTGCTTCCTAAAACAGAGGTTCCATCTGGCTAATACCTGTAATTAGATTTATAGTTCATGGATTTTGTCTAATCCTTTAAAAATAAAGGACCAAGTGAGGTGTGTGGGACAAAACCCACCCCCTCCCTTGCTGTTCTCTGAAGATTTAAGTAGTTTTCTTTTTATCTGGCTCACTTATGCTGTTGGAACTAGGCTGGGGAACACTGCATAAAAGCTATGGTGCTCAAGAAGGTAAGAAAGGGGAAGGGTGATTTTGGTCCTCTCGCCTGCATGTTCCATTATCTGTAAAAAGTTACCCCCCACACACACACACATTTTATGTGTGAACAGGAATAGTATGTGTTCAACATACATGCTATTGCCTTGTATGTCTAGTTTGACCCTCAGCTAGTGGCCATCATTACATCTTGTGGAACTAAATTCCATATTTATGGGCTGCGCGAAGGGATACCTTCTTTTGTCCCTCTTGAAGTTACTGCTAATCAGTTCCATTGAATGGTGTCATATTCTAGTGTTATTAGAAGCATTTCTTTCTATTTATATCTGCCACACCATCCATGATTTTATAAACCTCTACTATGTCCCCCCTCCATTTTTTTCCTAATCTAAAAATCTCCAAAAGCCTTTCCTCACAGGGAAGAATTTGTCATCTTCACTGCAACTGTATACTGGGTTTATGCTTCAATGAGTTATCTACCACAGTCCCAACATGCGGGTACCTGCAGCCAGTTCAGGAACTCATTAGTATATATGTGGAGTTATGCAGGGGGGGTTGCCCCATGTGCTTCACATTCATTACACTTAACATACACTGACTTGGTTTGCATGTAATGGCACGCAACCCATGAACTGGTGAGGTTGCACAGGAGTGAGCAAGCATGCTGCCACCCACTTCCACTTTGCATCTGCTTTCTGAAACAATCCAGGAATACCCTTTTCCTGAGTTGTTAGCTGTGATGCCAGAATCCAGCACTCTGGGTTGTTGTGGGTTAAACAACCTAGAGTTTGAACCCTTGGTTTGTTGTTGGGTTAAAACTCTGGATTGTTTTTGTTGTTGTTGTTGTTCAGTCATTCAGTCGTGTCCGACTCTTCGTGACCCCATGGACCATAGCACGCCAGGCCTTCCTGTCCTGCGCTCTCTCCCGGAGCGTGCTCAAGTCCATATTCATTGCATCAGTGATGCTATCTAGCCATCTCATCCTCTGCCATCCCCTTCTCCTTCAGTCTTTCCCAGCATCAGGGTCTTTTCCAGTGAGTTTTCTCTTCGCATTAGGTGGCCAAAATATTTGAGCTTCAGCTTCAGTATCTGTCCTTCCAATGAGCAGTCAGGGTTGATTTCCTGTAGGATTGACTGATTGGACCTCCTTGCAGTCCAGGGGACTCGTAAGAGTCTTCTCCAGCACCACAGTTCGAAAGCATCAATTCTTCGGCGCTCAGCCTTCCTTATAGTCCAGCTCTCGCAGCCATACATTACTACGGGGAAAACCATAGCTTTGATTATACGGACCTTTGTCAGCAAGTTGATTTCCCAGAGTG
The DNA here is from genome assembly GCF_057233095.1 of Heloderma suspectum. Classification (NCBI taxonomy): domain Eukaryota; kingdom Metazoa; phylum Chordata; class Lepidosauria; order Squamata; family Helodermatidae; genus Heloderma; species Heloderma suspectum. Next base: position 261,270,114 of record NC_139460.1, on the reverse strand, counting down.
CCAGGTTCAGCCATTACAGCTAACAACCCAGGAACAGGGCATTCCTGGTTTGTTTCAGAAAGCGGATGCAAAGCAGAAGTGGCAGGTAGGAGGCAGCTTGTTTGCTTGCTCAGCCTGTGTGAACTGGGCCACTGAATTTCATTTTACTGTTCATTCACACAGTTTCAAGAGATCTTCTTGGAATTATTTATAGTCTTCTTGGGATTTTACCTTCCAGAATACGTTGGTGCCATCTGGAAACTTGGCAACCTCACTGCACTCACCCCTGACTCCACAACAAGTTAAATATTACGCTTCCCAGTAGAGATCTGTGGGGCGGGGACCACTACTTACTTAATTGTGTAGAATTTCTTTTAGTTTCTGTCCTCTGCTTTTTCTTCTTTAACAGTTACTATTCCATAAGGGGACTTGTCCTTTTATCCTGTGACCGCTAAGTTTTCTCAGGAGCCTTTGGTGAGGAACTTTGTCAAATGCTTGTTGGAACTCGAGATATATGCCTGCTGGATCACCCTGATCAACATGATTTTGTTGACAATCTCACATAATTCTAAAAAGATTGGTTAGGTCAGACTTCTCTGAGGAACAACCTGAAGAGCTGGGCTCAAGCATTCCCTTCAGCAAGGCCTTTGTCAAGTGCAGAATCCAGGTCATAATAGACACCAGCTATTTTCCTATCCTGTCCATCACAGGCCCGTGATGCCCTCCGTGGCTACCTTTTTACACCTTGTGTCAACACTAAGTGTGGCCCATTCTATCTGGAGAAACTACAGAGAGGATAGACCTCATTTGACAGGAATATTTAGTATTCCAGGGTTCTCTGTAAGAGTTCTGGAGTGGATTTGGGATTCTATTCCAATCCTTGGGAGGGCAACGAGATTTAATACGTCCTCGTGGGGACCAGAGGCAGATCTGAAGATTGGTTTGCAGTACATTTATTCACTTTGGGAGGAGCTGCAGTCTTCATAGAAGGCTTGGGTACCAATATTTCTGGTTGCTGCAAGAGGGCTGCTCCAGCTTCAGTTAATCATTAACTTTGTAAAATTTCCGTGCAGCCACAATCTGAGCTAGAGAGCAGGAAAGTGTGTTAGAGGGGGAGGAGGAAGAAAATGGAACTTAGAGAGATGAGAAAGGGGAGATAAAAGTGACGTTGGAGTGGAAAGGCTTTGGGACAGACAGACAAGGTGTGGTCAGCAAGGACTATCAGTGTCTCTTTTCAGCATTATAACGTTTTTCAAAGCTTAGTTTAGAGCCATGTCTTCAAGCTGCATGGAGCTGTTGCCCACTCTGAGCATTCAAATATTATGAGTTAGGGTATTCATATTTTGGCTTTTCATGATCTTTTACAATGCCTTTTCTTTGTTTTTGTGGCTCCAGTTTCCCTAGGATGGGTGCTACAAATGGCTATCTTTTTGCATTTCTGATTATTTAATCATGGTAATATTGTCACACTTGCCTGCAGTCCTTCATCTTTGAAGTTAGGAGAGCCTCATGTCTCTGAGACTACATCTTCCAATCAGAGAATATGCCCTCCCCCAGACCTGAGCCTCAATGACTTCTTCTTATATTAATACAAATATTCTGTATGAAATGAACTACTGCCTGCCTTTCTATGCTGTTGTTTTGAACATACTACTTGCTGTCCTTAAAATCCCCTCCAGTTTACTCAAATCCTTAAAATATAGTCACCGGAACTGGTCTCCATATTTCAGTTGAGATCTTGTTATTGCTGAATAGAATGGTACTGTTAATCTCCCACATACTTTGTTCACACAGGAATTTCCCCTGTCCTGTAATGTCACTCTATTGACTCATATTTAGTTCATATTGCCTGGAGCAATGTGAAGAGACTAGAGAGGTAAAATTTCCAGAAATTTTGAGGCCATGGAAAAAAATCTGGTTCCCCCCCCCCCCATTTTTTCAAAATGGAAATTTGGAGGGAAATGGGAAATTAAGCAATTATTTTTAGCACCATTTATAGATCTAAAGTCACTTGGTTGCTTTATGACAGCCTTCCCCAACCTGGTGCCTCCAGATATTTTGGACTTCAACTCCCATCAGCCTCAGGCACCATGGCCAATAGTTGGGAATGCTAAGCATTGTAGTCCAAAACATCTGGAGGGCACCAGGTTGGGGAGAGCTGCTTTAGGAACATAAAGCAGCCTTTTTGTCCCTAATTTTTTTTTAATGTATAACATGGTTTGCTCACAAAATGTTTGTCAGAATAAACTATACTTTTACATTACATGTACCAAACATTATAATAATGTCCTATGTTGCATCTATACATATGCAAATTTTATGTGACGCTGTGTATTTTGTCCTCTTTTTGGGAGGGGGTGATTCATGCCCCTGTTTTTTGGGTGATTCACAAGTGGCACCCTAGCCTAACAGCTAAAAACCAAGAAAAGTCTGCAGAACATCCAGAGGTTAAGTGCAGAAAAGGAAGGGGGCTTATGTCCCTTCCAGAGTTGTGAAGGCCCAGAAAACTGGAAAAATTTGGAAAAACATCCCCCCCCCCTTTTTCCCCTGAGGACTGTTTTTGTTTTGTTTTTTTCTGAAAACTGGAAAAATTGAACAGCTTTGGATTATAAAATATTTTATTTTAGGATTTAACACGAAGTGTTTATATATTGTTACCCAGCCTTCACTTCCCTCAAAATGATTTATAAAAATTATATAATAAGAACACTTTTATAGAAAGACTAGAGATGTAAAATGTCTGGAAACAATGAAGCTGTGGGGAAATTGTTTTTTTTTTAATCCTCTCTGTAAGCTTCCCAGCATAGTTATTTCTTTCATTCCTTATTAAAATTATGGATCTAAAGTATATTTTACTGATAGACTTTTATGCTCAGTTTCCCAACATGTGAGGGGAGTCACCATTGTGCATTCTGGACAGTAAATTATTATAATTTAAGTTATTTTTGAAGTTAGGGGAGCCCTAATGTCTCTGAGGCTACATCTTCCAATAAGAGAGTATGCCCTCAGCCAGACCTGAGCCTCAATAACATCGTATTATAGTAATACAAATATTGTGTATGAAATGAACCACTGCTTGTCTTTCTATGCTGCTGTGCTTTTCAAAGCTTTTGAACATACTTCTTGGTCTCCTTAAAATCCTCTTCAGTTTAACTGTTATAATTTAAATAGAAGTACAGTCCATCTCACCATATTGTGGAAAGCTGTGACCCGGTGACCTGTGTGTGCCTTGCTCAGTCTGCTGCCCAGGTGCTGTTGATGGGCAAGTTCAAGGCCTTTTCTCTTCCTTCTGATAGTTCTTTATCTTTAAACCAGACTTGGACTGGACAGCCCTTCAAATGGAGGACTGTTCTCTGTAAAAGAGGACATATGGCCACCGTACGTTAGGCACTTGCCTGAGGTATGGAACTATCTGCAAGTGGGCAGGTAAGCAAGTAGACCAGTATTCTGTCAGTACAGACAAATAACCTTGGTCCCCCTCCCTCCAGTTGCCCAGTCTGAGGGAGTACAGCAGAACTAGAAGCTTTACATCACAATGACCCAGGCTTTGCCCTCTGGTATCACCGGTGTCACCTGATTCTCCAGGTGCAGAGGATTTGGGGTTGTTCAGCAAGTGTCCCAACTTGCCTCCAGTCCCTTTCTGTAAGCAGCCCTGGTGGTGTAGGAAGCAGGGAATCCATGCCTGATCTGCAGGGCTCTCAGTTCGAGCCCAATGGCATCAGATATCAGCTGAGACTGTCTGTACATTTTTCAGGCTTTGCTCTGCCTTATTGTGGACTAGGAACATGCTTTTCTAGAAACAAACACTCAGAACCTGAGGATGAGTTTCAGGCCAGGAGAGCTGCATTTTGTGTTGGCAGTGGAATCACGGCCATGTGGATTTGCTATACCCTGCTGGCAGTAGAGGGGCTGTAACAGGAAGAGAGAACTTCACAGTTCTCTGTTCTTGTTCCTTTACTGGTGCTTCCCCTCCTTTTCACCTTTAGTAGGGTGGCTGTGCCAGCACCAGTGTGGTGTCTTGGCTTTGCTTAGTGGGATAGCTGAGGTGTGGAATATCATGCCAATTCAGTATCTTCATCTTTTGGGACAGTTCCATAATGTCTCTGTGCTGCAGAGTCTGTTGGCCAAAAACAACTTCCCCCCTGAATTGCAGCACTGAGTGAGGTGATCCCCACTGCACACTAATGTCTGCATTCCAGCAGAGGGTCCTTAGTTCTCAGGAGCATATCAGTTCAAGTCATTCATGGCACATCAGCAGCCTTTTTTTTTTTAGGAACCAACTCTCTTTCAATATACAAAAATTCCCTACTTGTTTGCTTGGACGCGTTCTTTACTCAACACAGGTGAATAAGGAACTGGCAATTTACAAGCTAGTTATAAGCACAGGAGGATACCACTACATCATTCATTTAATACAGCTGTACCTCACCTTTCAACCAAAGTTGGTTCCCAAGGCAGTGTTAGCAAGACCAGGATCATGCAGGCAGGCAGAGGCAGGATGTGTGTTAAGAGGAAGCAAAAGCAGAAACTTTTGAGCAAACACGAGAGCCGTTCATGCAAATAGGACGAACCTTGTCTGGAACTAGGTAAACAGCTGTGAGGGGAGCTGTGGGTTGCAACCTGCAGAACCACTTCCTATCCGTCCACCCATCCGACGAATACCAACCTTCAGTTGGTAAATTTCAAGATGAGAGACCTCTTGATGGAGAGTGGTGGTAGCGGCGGCGGCAGCATCAATTTCCTTGCTGTGCATAATTTTGAAAAAGGGAAGTTTCTTTCCATGAGTTCCTGGTTTCTGTATCTTCTGGAGGGCATCCCAAGACCTTTGGGATGTGCCAAAGCCGTACTATCCCCTGGGAGGAATTGAGGTTTAAATTCACTGCACATGAGCCCTCTGCAAGACCTGTCTGGTAGAAGATGACGTCAGTCTTATAGTGCTGGTGAAGGTATGCAGAGAAACTCAAGTGGCTGCTCTGTATATTTCGTCCGTATAGGCATTACTTCTAAATGCTGCTGTAGTGGCCACCCCCCTAAGGGATTGTGCTGTAATCCCAGAGGAGGGGAGCTTCCCAGCAACTGGTAAGCCAAGACTGGTAAGCCAAGCTATCTTGAAATGGTAGATGGGGAAACCTTCCTTCCCACAGAACAGCTCTGGTGCGATACAAACAAGGCCTCAGTTTTCAGGATAGACACCATCCTATCCAGGTAAAAGTGAAGGGCTCTATGCATGTCTAATTTGTGTCAAGCCTGTTCCTGGGGATGAACAGGCTTGGGACAAACAAAAGGCAGAAACACCTGCCACTGCCAATGAAAAACTGTGTTGACCTTGGGGAGAAAGGTGGGATCCATTCTTAGTACCGCATTGTCCTGATTAAAAATACAGAGTTGGGGTTTGAAGACAGTGCCCCAATTCCAAAGCTCATCTAGTAGAAGTGATTGCCACAAGAAAAACCATTTTAAAGTCAATATTTTAAGAGAATAGGAGGCTAGTGGCTCAAAGGGAGAGGCTATGAGAGCTTTTAGGACCCAATTCAGGTTCCATGTGGGGACCCTATGCACTGTAGGAGGGTTGATAAGGGCAGCTCGTCATAGGAACCTCTGAATGTGAGGATGACTGGCAAAAGGTCACTTCCCCCTACAGTTCAACATGGTGTTTAGGGCAGCCACCTGGCATTTCAGCGCACTGGTGCTAAGGCCCTTCAGCAGAACAGCCTGAAGGAATTCCAAAACAGTGGCTGTATCATCTGCTTTGGGAATCCTACCCGTCACCCTACACCAGACGAGGAAGAGCTTCCAAGTATTGTCATAAATTCTATTGCCAAGCTATGATAAGTGAGAAGGGTGTTCAATACCGCTTCTGAATACCCTAAACTATTGAGCCACTGCCACTCAGCCTCCAAACAGTCAGCTGGAACATCTCCAGTCAGGGATGGACAATGGGACCTTGGGAGAGAAGGTCCTTGCTGGGAGGAAGTGAGCAACAATCCTGAATTGACATGTTCACTACCTCCGGGAACCACGACCTTCTCGGCCAGTGTGGCACAACCAGAATTACCCCTGCTGCCAGTAGACAGACCTGTTGAAGAACCTGCAGGATGAACGGAATCATGGGGGGGGGCATACAAAAGACCCCCTGGCTAAGGGCAGGAGAGGGTGTTGACATCCACTGACAGTGGATGCGGATGTCTGGACGTTAACTGATCCACTTGAGCATTCTCTGGCATAGCAAAAAGATCCATCCTTGGCTGCCTGAAAAGTGATGCCAGCTGCTTGAACACCTGAGGATGAAGCCTCCACTCTGTGTCCTCTCCTGTCTGTCTGCTGGGCCAGTCGCCAATGTTGCTGTCTGACCTGGCCAGATGAACCACCAACAGGGAAAGGGGGTGCTCTTCCTCCCAGTAGAGGATCTCTACTGCTTCTTTGTTTAAGAATCCAGATTTTGTACCCCTGTTTGTTTATATATGCCTTGGCTGACACACTATTTGTTTGCGGAATATGTGGTTGCCCCTGATCTGATTGTGAAAGTGATGAAGTGTCAACTTGATTGCTCTTAGCTCCAAGAAGTTGATACTGAACTGTGATTCTTGGGCTGAACATAGAGCTTGGTTCATCTGATCCACGAGGTGAGTCTCCCAGTCCAACAGCCCCATGTCTGTGGTGATCACCAACTTGACAGGGACAGCCAGACTGACTTCCCTGGAGACTGTTTGGTGAGCCAGTCATGAAGTCCATGACATGTGGAGGTTTCAAGGGAGAGAGACTGTCTCAACTTGTATGCTATTACTTCCTGAAGGGGAAGAAGTAATCCCAGCAGCTCCCATGCCACCAGGTCCTGACAGGAAACCAGGAGTCCCATCAGATGGGCCAAGAACCTCAGATCCGCCTGCTAAATTGCCATACAAATGTTCCACTGACATCCCACCATAAGAAACATTTGGAATTGAATTGTGTCTAGGAGAATCCCAGGTGCTCCAGAGACTGCAATGGAATTAGAGAGCTCTTTTCTAGATTTAGTGCGAAGCCATGGCCTTAGAAGCAGTCCATTGTCGTCTTGACATCCTCTAGTCCCTTCTGAAGGAAAGGGGACCTGATAAGTATGTTTAAATAAGGGTACAGATGACCCTCAACCTGAGGTGAGCTACTGCATCCTCCAGTAATTTGGTAAAGATCCTGGGGTCTGATGTTAAACCAAAGAGCAGTGCCTTGTACTGAAAGTGATTGCTCCAGTATGCAAAATGTAAAAACATGCCATGACAGGGATGGATAGGCACATACAGGTATGCCTCCATCAAGTCCAGAGATGCCAGAAAGTCCTGTTGCATGATGGCTGCCGATGTGGACTTGAAGGTCACCATCTTGAAGTGTCTGTGTGATAGGAACTTGTTGAGCCATTTCAGATCTAGGACAGCTCTTAATTTCCAATTCCATTTGGAAATCAAGAAAAGAATAGAATAGACCCCGTAGGACCTCTGGCCACACAGAACCAGTTCTATTGCCTCCATCTCCAAGAGATGAGAAATCTCCCCCAGCATTGCCTGGTGTATGGAGGGATTTCTGGACCTTGGAGAGGTCCAAATGTTGTCCTTTTGGTGGCAAGCGAACTCTAGAGCACAGCCCAAGGACACCGTCTCGCTGATCCATGCGTCTGAAGTGGTTGATGCCCAAATCAGAACATAGTTGAGGAGACGGCCCCCAATTTCTGAGTTTGGACATCGGCATCAGGATGAGGGGGACTTTGTGGAACCCTTTGAGAAACTTGACAAGGGTGTGCTGCCCAACAGGCAATGTCATGCCCCTCTACCTGCAGCCCTGGGACGAAACCATGTGGATCTGGATCCACCCAAGGGCCTGCCTTTACTATGAAACTCAGCAAAATGAAAAGGATGGTGGGATCTAGCCCTTCTCTCATCCTTCTTGGAAGTGGGTAAGGCCTTAGTTTTATCCTTGGTTTCCACCAACACCTTGTCTAGTGGCTCACCAAACAACTTGCTGCCAGAAAAGGCAGTGCCAGCCCAGCTTGGGTCCTGGGATCAACCTCACACATCCTCAGCCAAATGTTTCTCCAGGTGACCACATTAGATGCTATAGCCCTGGATCCCAATTGAATTGCATCCAAAGAGGAGTGTGCTAGAAGGGCTGTGGACAAGACAATTTTGTTAAGTCCATCCTTGATGGGTTAGGATGCTTCTTCCATCTCTGCAAGGTCCTCTGCTCACAGGTATACTGCCTGGGCAAAGATAGAATTGGTAACTGCAGGTGAACCCTCAAAACCCCTTTGCAAAGCAGCCTCTCACCCACTCATCGCAGGGATCTGTAGGGGTGCCCTCCTCCTCAGTAGGGATGATAGCAGTGGAGGCCAGAGCCACCACCAGAACATCCACTGTCAGTACTCTGAGAGAGTCCATAACCACCTCCGGCAAAGAACAAAGCTTGTTAGCCACCTGAAGGGAAGCTTTGTTCCTGGCTGAATTGGCCCATTCATCCCTCTGAACTTTGTCCATAAAGTCATGAAAAGGTATTGTGAAAGGCTTGGGAAGACCCTGGAGGATCAGCCCTTGGCCCCTTTTGGAGGAGGAACCTCAGAGGGGGCAGCCTTGTCACCCATGTCTCCCACCTTCAAAATACAAATGGCCTTGGTAAGTAAGGTGGGAAAAAGCTCAAGAGGAAAAAGCCTCTGTTGTGCTGAGGCATCCATCTCTAAATCCTCTTCCAAAAGTTCACCCTCCTCCCTCCCTTCAGAATTTACCGAAACCTCTGAGCATTCTGGCAAGAGGGAGGGGAAGGCCTGTTCTGTGTGAGAGACCCCTCTCATGCCTTCTCTTCACCCTGGAAGGCAGAAGCAAGGGGAATGAGATGGGTTAGGAGGAATGTTTGTCTCTTTTTCATTGGCCTTTCCTCCTCAGAGAGTGTCTGGGGGAGGCATACCACCCAGAGGAAATGCATGATGAGGAAGATGGAGAGGGAGATCTGTGCTACTGCCTTCCTTTCCTACGCATAGATCTGCTCCTTCAAGAGTGACTACGCTTCTTTCTCTTCCCCTTATGGGATTTATGGGCTCTTGAAGAGGACAGGAGCAGCAGGTTCTCTCCCCTTCTCCTGGCTGTGGGATGGTGGATCTAACCTCTTTTGAAACCAGTTACCTAACGCATGCCAAAAGGTTGGGGTGGGCCAGATCCTCAGTAAGGTCAGGTGCTCTCTGGGCCAGGTAGGTGGGATTCAGGGAATGACTCACCCCTGCCATTTCATCCACCGAATCCACAGGCCGCTGAGGAGAACACAGGGAAGAGTCATCTCTCTTTGATGGCACTGCCTGCTCCTTCTCTCACATTGAAGCTTCCAGCCTAAGCTTTGAACTCGTCAGCCCTCCTGAGCCCCAGTTAGGGGAAGGTTAGAATGAGTTTGGGGGGGATGTACAGCCAAATGAAACTTGCTTCCCCAGTCTCTTTTTGGGAGGGATGGGGAGCTACTTGACTGGTGGACCCTCGCACCATCGAAGGTGAAAAAATCAACACGTGACAGCCCCACTCTTCTCAGTTAGAGAAAGTGTGTGTGGGCGATGGTCTGGTGTCCTCCACACCTTACACTGTATGCCTACCTGGAACCAGACCTCTTACTGGTTAGGGAGAGCAAGGGGCCAGATGACAAAAGTCCAAATGCTTTGTGTAGCAAAAAAGAAAATAGAGCTGAGAGCCACGCTCCCTTCAGTCAGGGATGGGCAGGGCTGTGTGCTTCAGGCCTTCGGGCTCTGAGGCAAATAAGAGCAGCAAAGTTGACTTGACAGTCCAGCTTCCTCCCAGTTAGCAAGAGCTTTGGATCCATTCAGCATGTGAGGTGCTTCTACCCGCACGTATGAGGCCCACCTATCTAATTAGGGCGGCCTTCCCTGAGAGATGTTCTGAGGTAAACCTCCAATAGCTGGTATAGGTGGTTGTCAGGAGTGCCCTAGCAGCCTCTTTCAGTCTACTCCAATAGCCAGCTCAAGACACAGACAAAAGGATTCTTTTCAAGGCTTTAATCCTTTTACAACTTAATGACTCTTTCAGATGCTAATCACCAGTGACTAAGCAATGAACAGCAGAGTAGCCTATGCTCTGGGTTAGGCAGATGGTCCCCGTTTGAAGGAGAATCACTTGCAGACCCTGAACTTATGGGCTAGGGAGAGTTCCTCCCTCTTTCCCTTGTGTCCACGGGATGCAACCGTTGCTTGCACGCCAAACGGGTGCTACGCCTCCTTTCCACGCCCTCCATCACTCGTTGCTCCCTGCGTCTGCGTCGAGCGTCTAGCAAGCCCCCCTCCCGCACTCTCTCACTGCCAGGGTCACTATCTCAGGAATGCCAGCAGGAGGAATCTCTGCCAGCTGCTGTGCCTGTGAGGGATGAGCGGGCTCCTTCCACGGATTGCTGTTCCTCCTCAGAATCAGAACTGCTGTGGGGTTCTATGGGCTCAGTTTCCACCCTGACAGTGGTCCTCCCTCACAATGAAACAATGCGGCTAAAACAGCCTCTGGTGAACACTGACCCCATCCCTGGCTGCTAAGCTGGAAGAAAAAGGAAAAGGAGAAAAATACTGTCAAAAACACTTAGAAACTACTGCTGAGCTCCTATAGCTCCACAAAGACCCTGCTGTCCTGTCACGAGGCAGGGCCGCTGTCTGGGAAGGTTGGGTAGCTTCTCCACCTGGAGAGGATTTTTAAAAATTGGATCCTGCCTGTCGTCCAGTGGGAGAGGCTAACCCAAAGGTCTTGGAATGCCCTCCAGAAGATATAGAAAACAGGAACTCATGGCATGAAACTTCCCTTTTTCAAAATTATGCACAGCAAGGAAATCAATGCTGCTGCTCCTTCCACTGCCACCACTCTCCATCAAGAAATCTCTCATCTTGACATTTACCAGTTGAAGATTGGTACTTGTCAGATGGGTGGAAGGATGATGGGAAGTGGTTCTCCAGGTTGCAAGCCACAGCTCCCCTCACAGTTATTTACATAGTTCCAGACAAGGTTCACTCTATTTGCATGAACGGCTCTCCCATTTGCTCCAAGAGTTTTTGCTTTTGTTTCCTCTTAAGACACATCCTGCCTCTGCATCCCCGCATGATCCTGCTCTTACACTGCCTTGGGAACCATTTTTGTTTGAAAAGTGAAATACAGGAGTCATAAATGAATGATGTCACCCAGTGGGAGGGGCTAACCCAAATGTCTTGGAATGCCCTCCAGAAGATACAGGAGAATGAAAGAGGCTGAGCCTCCAGCCTGCCTAGCAGTTATGCCCCCAAACCTGTAGAAGCTCTTTATCTGAACAACGAGCTGGTTGTTGCTACTCAGAGAAGAAATCTGGACAACTTCAAATACACTCGTTGAGTCCTGGCACTCACTGACAATAGTTCTGTGACCAAAGTTTGTTCAGATTACATTAGGATGGTGTAGTAAGCAACACAGCCTCCCGCTTCAGACTGCTGATGCCAAACATCTCATCTTCTAGCATAGACTTGATGCATGTAAAACTTCCACCTGAGGTTCTTATACTTACACCTAGTCACCATGAGGGGATGTACTGCACTGTTCAGTGTTGTTCCTGTTAGATTATCAGGTTTTTGCATTCTCTGTGGCATAGTGCCTCTTCCTTAAATCCGTTGAAGCTCAGGGGCTTCAGCATGCAGCATGGCACCCCTTAGTGGCAAAGTGGGGCATTGCTTGTCCTGAGCTGCAAAATGTCCTTTCTGGCAGTGTGGTGTTTATTGATGTTAGGATCAAATCCAGTGTCCTTACCCTGAACCTTCTAGCAAAATAAAGGGAGACATTTCATGTGTATACTGACAGCCATTCATATGAGTTATAGCAGGCTAGCTTTGGAGAAAGGCAGCTGCAGAAATAAGGGTCTCATCCTGGTAAGCTAGGCCCTGGGGCAAGAATTTCCAAAGAGATGTACGTTTTGGGTTAAGTACAAATGTCCAAATGATTAGTTGGTGGTGCCTTCTTTCTTCTCCCACCCATTACTAACCTGTCTGTGCTTCTCTCCAGATCTCCTGACTCGCCTGATCAAGCGCGAAGTTCACATCAGTGAGCCAGAAGTGTATAAAGAAGTGAGTCTTCCAGCAGTTGGTCATGGAACTCAAGAGGCTAGTGGGTGGCAATAGGAGACTCAATGGACTTAGACAGGGATGCAGGAGAAAGGGCTTCTGGAAGAGGAAATATTAGTAAAGTAAACGCCAGCACTCTGCGGAGAAGGTGACTCCTCACCCAGAAGTAAAAGGTGGTAATTTGTTTAGTAAACAGATAAATAGTACTGATATAAATACATTTTAATTTGCTCATCGTTAGCTAAGGAATTTTAATAGACGTAGAGATGCATGATGGCATCTGCTTTCAGGATAGTGAACTTCCAGCTGTAAGTTAAAATGCTAGAATTCTGGGGGGGGGAGAACTGGAGGCAATTTTTGGGATCAGATTAGGCTAACCCACTGTAAAATCTGGGAGCACTCTCTGATGAGCATCTGTCTGAGTCTGAGATCTGAGTCTGGGATCTAGGTGCTACCTCATGGTGATGACTTTATTCTGGAGGACTGACGGGGAAGTAGGGAGGGCCCAATCTATTCTATGCTGGTGGCAGCAGAGTCTGAGGTGCAGGAACCCAGGGTCACATCATTCACAGGAATTACAGCTGCTGTGGTGATACATGACTCTAGATGTACCATACATGGATGGGAGCTTTTGAGGCCTCTGTGCAAGGTGTTCTAATTCATACATTCATCAAATTTATTTGATGCCTTTCTCTAAAAAAGACTCAAGGCATCTTGCAGCAGGGGTTAAAACATACAAAGATTTAAAACAATTTAAAACAGTTAAAAACAATTTCAAATGCTAAGAGCTGGTGAAACAACTACATTAAGAAGCCACATCATATGCTGCCAAATGCCTGGAAAGTCTTAGAGGAAAGTCTTAAGCTGGTGGCAAAAAGAAGACAATGGCACCAGGTGGACCACACTGGGGAGAGAATTCCACAATCAGGGGGCCACAACCAAGAAGGCCCTTTCCCTGTTGCCAAACCTCCCTCAGAGGGGGCATTTGGCAAAAGGCCTCAGATATTGATCATAGTGTATGGCTAGGTTCATACCAGGTATTATATACTCTGTCAGGTATTGTGGTCCTGAGCCATATAAAGCTTTGTAGGTCAAAAGCAGCCCTTTGAATTGGGCTTGGAAATGTACAAGCAGCCAATGAAAGTGCACCAAAATTGGTGTTATATGCTCAGGCTTTCTGGTCCTGAGAAATCACACACACATGATGGTGACTTGATGGGGGGCAGCCTGATCTATCTCATGAATGCAAGCGTTGAGGCCTCTAAGCCTTGGCATGTGCTAAGGGCATCGCTGGCCCTTGCCAGATTACCTAGATTACCAAGTAAGACTCTAAAATAACAAACCTGATCTCCAGTGGGTATTCAGGAAAATATTCAAGTAAATCCATATCATTTTTGAAGCAGAACCAATGGAGTTGTCATGACAGCTAACCGTTGTGTCCTCTCTCTCTCTCTCTCTCTGCACCACCCTCATCTCTAGGGGCTCACATACGAGACAGGCTACCTAGTTTGTGTTGTCATTGGGCTTCTGTTCATCGTCCTTGTGCCACTGGTGGGCTTGTTTTTCTGCTGCTGTCGCTGCTGTGGACATTGTGGGGGTTTCATGTACCAGAAGCAGACCAAGAACATGGACTGCAAGAGGAAGGCATTATTTGCATCTCTGCTAGCAGTCACTATCATCCTTCTGTGAGTTTTTATTTATTGTATTTATTTGTTACATTTATATCCTGCCTGTTCCTCCAAGGACTCCAAGGCAGCATACGTGACCTTCCTTCTCTCCATTTTATTTGTACAATAACCCTATGGGGGAGGTTAGGCTGAGAGTCAGAATTGGCCCAAAGTCACCCAGTGAGCTTCATGGTTGAGTGAGAACTTGAACCTGGGTCTCTCCAGTCCAGCACTGAAACCACTGCACTCCACTGGCTCCCCTACACCACATATAGTTTTGTACTATGCAGAATATCAGAGGGGGGCGGGGCAGGTGGATGTTTTTTTTCCTTTCCTTTCTGTGGCCTGTTTCAGCAGGGAGTTGATTGCAAACTTTCCACTTCCTTTGCAGCCATTTAACTCCTTTTAAATCAAGAAGTACCTACACATGCATCACTGCACTGTCTTGTTTAAATCAGATTGCCTCCCCTGCACGTGCACTGTTAGCGTGCTCGATGGTCACTGCCTTCACGTGCTAATATTGTATGCATAGTGCTTGAAGGCCTAGTTTAAATTAGATGCTGGGAAAGTTCTTCTTGCCTGCTTGGCATTAGTTTTAAATCTGGCCGCAGTCATTCATGTGTTGTGTATGGGGAATGGTTTCCTGGAGCTGGGGGAGGATGGGCCGGTCCCAGCAGGGAGGCCCTACAGGAAACTGCCACTGTACGACAGCAGATTCCATTGTGTGGAACAAAGAGCTGAGACGGGAGTTCAAGCAACAGAGAGCAAGTTTCTGAACTAGTGGTGGGCAGAGAGCTGCCCCTGGAGATGTCTAGCAGCCTGAAATTACTTTTGTTGTTGTTGTTCAGTCATTAAGTCGTGTCCTACTGTTCATGACCCCATGGACCATAGCACGCCAGGCCTTCCTGTCCTCCGCTCTCTCCCGGAGTGTGCTCAAGTTCATATTCATTGCATCGGTGATGCTGTCTAGCCATCTCATCCTCTGCCGTCCCCTTCTCCTTTTGCCTTCAGTCTTTCCCAGCATCAGGGTCTTTTCCAGTGAGTTTTCTCTTCGCATTAGGTGGCCAAAATATTTGAGCTTCAGCTTCAGTATCTGTCCTTCCAATGAGCAGTCAGAATGACTTAGGCAGGGCTAAATTTATGCCAGTGCTCAGCCTGGGCCCCCATTTTCAATGCTAAGCACAACCCTAAAACATGAATGTGCCTCTGAGCAAATGAAGGGTGCATTTATGTCCTTGCTGAATTACTACAGAGATCTCCCACACACTGGGGACCAGAGAGAAGGGCTTCCAGGTGAGATGGCAGTATTTCCAGCCAGACTTGAGCTCCAGCAAGCCTTCTCCTAGAAATTAAGTAGAGGTCCCAACTCTGATTTGTTGGTCACTAATTTCTCTCAGAAAACTTTGAGAGACACGTATGGTGCATAAAGTGTGAAAGGGGGCCTCTGTAGAGCTGCTCGAATGTTCTGTGGAAAGCAGGAAGCATTTTGTTCTGGTCCACTTCACCGCTGCAACGAGTAATTGCCATGGTCCTGTCAGGGTCCTTTCTACATCATTTCCCCCTGTACTGTCTATTCCCACAGAAGATCCTGCAGACCTGAATGAGTTAGGTTATCTATGAAATGCTGACTTCTTTTAAATGCAGGCAGGATCACCAAGATATATAATATTATGAAGTTGGGAGAATTGAAAGGCAATCTCGTGTAACCCTGACTATGAAGAAGGGTAGACCATCCACTCCACAGTATGTTGCAAACACAGAGGAGGTGCTTGAGAGCATGTAGTTAGAAATGGATCCCACACAAATACAAAGCCAAGAATCCAAGAACAACACAGCTGTGTTCAGAAGGGCCAGCTGGCACAGACTGCTTGCTCCAAACCCTACTCACCTTTCACTCCACTGTACCTCCATTCCCTCCCAAATAATAACTAGCACACCAAAAAGGCACTTTGGGCTCCGTTCAACCTCATGCAAGCAGACTTCTACTTACACAATAGGACTTCCTCTTCCTCCCTCCCACATGCCCCCCACCAACCCTGGATCTGCAAATATATTCAAAAGGGTCAACCAACCCTGTGGAGCAGATTTGGGGGTGCACAGGGGGCTGCAGTGGGGGAGGGGCGGCGGGGGCAGGAAAACAATCCATTCTGCCAGTGGTGACCATTCTGCTGGTGGATGGACACCATTGGATACAACCTTTTATAAATAACAAGCCTGTTGGCTGTCTGCTGCTGTTTTTGTCTATGTCATCCTACTAGTTGCTATCAGTACAAAAAGCTGCTCTCCCACCTCTGAGTCTTTGTTCCATTCTTTTTCTTTCCTCCACTGCAGGGCTGGGGTTATCTGTGCATTCATCAGCAACCAGCGTGTAACTCAGTCTGTAGATAGAGGCTTCAGTACTTTGAACAATACGATGGACAACCTGCGTGTCTACCTGAACTCTATCCCTCAGGTACATAGAGTATATGATATATGATACCTCTGTCCCTGCTTCCTTTCTCCTGTCCCATCCTACATGCATGCTTCTCCTGTCCCATCCTACATGCATGCTTGCAAAATAATTAACAAGCTTGACCCTGCTCCATGCCCTTAGCCTTGCCCACTGCTGGAATGTAGCCCCTGAGATCCTTCCCAAATTGGAATTCCAGCCCCAGGCTGAAAAAGGTTGTTGCCCCTGCCTTACAATTGTATATCCATGACCATAATTATATTCATGATCTTGATCCTGTTTGCTATACCCTCCTCTGAATTTAGGATTGTATTTCACCACTTTCTTGGTTCTCTGCAGGAGATGGACATCCTCATTGACTCCATCTCAGTGCCACTTAATGAAGCCAACAACAGCCTGCTAGGTGAGTCTATGCCACTGGCCACAAACCAGGGTGGGTGGGTGTCTAGATCTCAAGTGAGAGAGGTCAAAAGGTGGCTTCTAGGTGACAGTTGGAAACCAGGCGACATTGTACAATCTCATTGGAGGACTATATCATCATGTGACCTTAAAGAATCAGGTTGAAATGGATGCCTCAGACCATGCTCAGAGCATTTAGAGCAAGGGTCTCCAACATGGTGCCCACCAGGTTCTTATTAAGTTTGTTTTAATTAAAAAAAGTAAACCATGTTTTTAAACTGGGAGGCTGGCACGTTGCAAAGTGAAGGGCTGCCTGTCAGGTTGAAAACTGAGCCGATAGAACCCCAGAGCAGTTCTGATTCTGAGGAGGATCAGCAATCCGTGGGAGAGGAGCCAGCTCATCCCTCACAGGCACAGCAGCTGGCAGAGATTCCTCCTGCTGGCATTCCTAAGATAGATAGTGATCCTAGCAGTGAGAAAGTGCGGGAACGGGGCTTGCTAGACGCTCAACGCAGACGCAGGGAGCGACGAGCAATGGAGGGCGTGGAAAGGAGGCGTAGCGCCCGTTTGGCGCGCAAGCAATGGTTGCATCCCGTGGACACAAGGGAAAGAGGGAGGATCTCTCCCTAGCCCATAAGTTCAGGGTCTTCAAGTGACTCTCCTTCAAACGGGGACCAACTGCCTACTCAGGGCATAGACTACTCTGCTGTTCCTTGCTTAGTCACTGGTGATTAGCATCTGAAAGAGTCATTAAGTTGTAAAAGGATTAAAGCCTTGAAAAGAATCCTTTTGTCTGTGTCTTGAGCTGGCTATTGGAATCTACTGAAAGAGGCTGCTAGGGTGCTCCTGACACTGCCTTCCAGTGCCATCTTTATTTGGATTAGTGAGAGTGGCTTTTATGCGTTGCAGCTCAGAACACATCTCTACATTTTAATTAGATTCTTGGGCAAGTTACCTTTGTTGTAGTCCCACCAGTTTGCCTACTGGGAAATCAGTGTTTTGTGACCGGCCATGCCCATCATGGCAGCCATTTTATGAATGGATAAACTGCACCGCCATGACAGCTATTTTGTGAGAGTGCCCATGACACACAGTTTGAAAATTCCAGATGTGCCCAGTGACCCAAAATGCTTGGAGACTCCTAATTTAGAGGCACTTACAGATCATTACCGCAGCTCTTGACCAGCTGTATAGATACACCAGATATTCAGTGGTCCTCCATGGATTTTCTATACCATTACTGCTTGCCTCATCCAAGAAGTCACTGCTGAGTCCTGCTCCTACTATATTGCAAGATGTTGGCATGAGCTGAGAGCATGGTATTGTCCATTATCCCTACATCTTTCATGGGGATCAGGTGGATTGGCTTTAAGTCCCAACACCCAAAAACCTGGCACTGGGGGTTGAGAGGTTACAAAACAGTGGGAAGTATTTCTGTTGATTGCCTTGTTCTGGTGCCATTCTGTCTTTGCAGACATTGGAGACAATTTGGGCAAGAAGATCAAGGCTCAGCTAGGTGGGCAAGCATATAAAGCACTGAACTCGACTGAACAGCTTCTCGGAGGTATCACAAAGGAGAGTGAATTGGGGAATATTAGTGGGATTCAACAGCAGAGCTGTGGGTACAGAAATTGGGTCTATGCATTTGTGGTACAGGGGCAGGGGATGTACAAAGGCTCAGAGGACAAAGGGATTTTAGTGGAAGGTGCTAGTAAGACAACCAAGAATGTTTTTTTTGGGGGGGGGGTTGGATTTTGAGAGGGTTCATTGTGGGCCCTAAGATAAATGGCTTGGCCAACTTCATCCTGAGAGATGCTATGACAAAAAAGAAGGCTGTATTTCTTTTTTCCAGACCCTGAGTTAAGGGTGGAGGGCTGCCAATGACTCATTTATTTAGGTCTCTTTATCTGTAGTTCATGTTTGAGGGGTAGTTTTCCCTTGATAAAAACTACCCATGAACAGGGTGCACCATGCAGACTGGAAAGATCCTCCTCAGGTCTTTTCTTCTGTCTCTTGCAGCAATTAGCAATGTGGAACAGGAACTCCATACAGTCAAC
Source organism: Heloderma suspectum (assembly GCF_057233095.1). Taxonomy (NCBI): domain Eukaryota; kingdom Metazoa; phylum Chordata; class Lepidosauria; order Squamata; family Helodermatidae; genus Heloderma; species Heloderma suspectum. Next base: position 261,251,487 of record NC_139460.1, on the reverse strand, counting down.
AATTCAGCCAATCACTTGCAGAATCTGCAGAAGGAGCTGGATGTAAAACTGACCACCGTGAGAGATGAGCTCAACAAAACCTTGACAAACTGTAGTACACCTTGCCAAAATGTGTCAGTGAACGACCTGAAGCCTGGGGCCAATCTAAGCATGGTAAAGTGGGGTTGGGAAGGCAGAGAACAATTTGGATAGGAATGGTGGATTATGGGAGAACATGAAACAAAGGTCATTTTTTTGTGAACTGCCCAGGCAGTACAGAAATGCCCAATTATTTAACTATGTATCAATAAGTAGACAATTAATTACCTTGGGATAAGTGGGATTAGAGCCTTTGGGTGAGACTACCACGAGGACAGGAGAGGCTGAAGCCAGTGTCAGTGGAGCAAAGCATATCAGGTTGTAACTCAAAGGGGGGCGAGGCTGGTCACAATGGCAGAGCATGTCTGAAAGAGGCATATGCATGCGTTCACCAGCTCTTGCCAGTACATAAATATGCAAGTCAAATTCATGGAGGATAAGGCTGTCAGTGGCAGCTAGTTATGATAGTGATATATATTACCTCTAGTGCTAGAGACACTGGTTGATCACGATGTGAACAGAACACTGAACTAGATAAACATTTGGACTATTCCAACATGGTTCTTCTTAGGTTATTATACAAATACTTACATGGATGGCAGCTTTCTCCCACCTACATCAGTGAAACACTGAGTGAAACACAGATTTTCACCCCACCCAGAACACAATTCTCCATGGCTTAACAGTTTGTTTATTTGTTTGTTTGTGTATACAGATAGATAGATAAGTTACCCTCTTATCTGCTCCCACAGGTTCCTGATCTCAAACAGCCACTTCAGCTGATAAATAAGCTGAACAGCAAAGACCCCAGTGCCACTATTGTGAAGGTAACATCCCTTTTTTTCTGGGCCCTGTTTTCTTCTCCTGCTCTTCAAACGGGCCATGCAGAATGTCTAATCCAAGTGGCAATGTGCCAGGATGGTCTGCCCAGAAGAGGCTGTGCAGCAGGTACAGACGTGCTGGCACCATGCAGTGAACTGTAGATGGAGCCTTGGGCCAATGGAGTTCACTGACCTCTCAAGCCTCTAGTGAATGTTCTTATCCTCTGTGCCCTCTTATGGGTATTGTTGGCTTGCTTTGCCTTTGGAAAATAGTATGTGTATCCTGTCATGGCTTTGTCTGTTATTGGAACAGGTTGGTGCCATATTATAGCATATGTGGTTTCGGGATCTGTGTCTTCTTTGTCTGTGTCTTTATCTGTGTCTGTCTTTATCCTGGGTTCTTATGCTGGCAGGCAAGAAAGGCCCTGGATGATATACCACAGATGGTCTCCAACCAAACAAAAAAGGTGGTGACTGGTAAGTAGCTCCAGCACATATCCTGTTCTCCATTTCATGTACTGTGTGAAAGGCAATTCCCTGGGGAATGGTCAATAGTTACTCCTATAATGGCCTCAGAGATCAGAGATGTTCTGCTAAAGTTCTGTCTGATTAGCTCAAATTAATATATGAAATTTACCCTACCAGCTTAATGGTTCAATATAACTATTTGGAGTTGTGCTATAATGCAGTTTTTCCTATATTTGGGACTTGTTCTACAGATACAATTTTTACATACAAACTGGAGATCACAATCACTTGTTTCTCAAATGTGCACATTCAGGGCTGCTTCATGCATCATGAAATTTTCTACCTAAAAGTCAGGAATTTCAGCTAGCTGCTGTGTATGCACAGAATGAAACTGACATGTGTAAGTTCATCACATGTGGATATATGAAGCTGCCTTCAATGGTCCCAGCTCAGTATAGGCTACTCTGACTCGCAGTAACTCTACAGATCTATGATAAAGGAATCCATCTGGAAGCATCTTGACAACAATGCCGTGATTTGACAACATGGATTTGTCAAAAACAAGTCCTGCCAGACAAATCTGATCTCATTTTTTGATCAAGTAACCTCCCTTGTAGACCGTGGCAATGCTGTAGTCATCATATACCTCGACTTCAGCAAAGCTTCAGCAAAGCTTTCGACAAAGTGCCCCATGATCTCCTGATGAGCAAACTAGCTCGAAGTGGGCTAGATGAAACAACGATCCGATGGATCCACAGTTGGCTACAGAATCGGACTCAAAGAGTGCGTATCAATGGGACCTTCTCAAACTGGGGAGAGGTAACGAGTGGGGTACCGCAGGGCTCAGTCCTGGGCCCAGTGTTCTTCAACATTTTTATTAATGACTTGGAGGAGGAGGTGCAGGGAATGCTGATCAAATCTGCAGATGACACAAAATTGGGCGGGATAGCTAATACTTTGGAAGACAGAAACAAAATTCAAAGTGATCTGGATAGACTGGAGTGCTGGGCAGAAAACAACAGAATGACATTTAATAGGGATAAATGCCAAGTTCTGCACCGAGGAAAAAGAAACCAAATGCACAGTTACAAGATGGGGGATACGTGGCTCAACAACACTACAAGCGAGAAGGATCTTGGAATTGTTGTCGATCACAAGCTGAATATGAGCCAACAATGTGATGTGGCTGCAAAAAAGGCCAATACTCTTTTGGGCTGCATTAATAGAAGCATAGCTTCCAAATCCCGGGAAGTCCTAATTCCCCTCTACTCAGCACTGGTTAGGCCTCATCTGGAGTACTGTGTCCAGTTCTGGGCACCACACTTTAAGAAGGATGCAGCCAAACTGGAGAGGGTTCAGAGGAGGGCAACAAAGATGATCAGGGGACTGGAAACAAAGCCCTATGAAGACAGACTGAAAGAACTGGGCATGTTTAGCCTTGAGAAGTGAAGACTGAGGGGAGAGATGATAGCACTCTTCAAGTACTTGAAAGGCTGTCACAGAGAAGAAGGCCAGGATCTCTTCTTGATCATCCCAGAGTGCAGGACACGGAATAATGGGCTCACGTTACAGGAAGCCAGATTCCGACTGAACATCAGGAAAAACTTCCTGACTATAAGAGCAATATGACAATGGAACCAATTACCTGGGGAGGTGGTGGGCTCTCCCACACTGGAGGCGTTCAAGACGAGGCTGGACAGCCATCTGTCAGGGATGCTCTGACTTGGATTCCTGCATTGAGCAGGAGGTTGGACTCAGTGGCCTTGTAGGCCCCTTCTAACCTTACTATTCTATGATTCTATGATTCTATGATCCTATCTTAGGTCCCTTAACTGGAAATGTTAGGGATTAAATCTGGGATCTTGTGCAACAAAGCACATGCTCTATCAGTGAGCTATAGCCCCTGCCCAAACTAAAAGGAAAAACAGGAGAGGAAATTGTCCAGATATTTCATGCAGTTAATAAAGTGGGTTTTAGTAAAACAAACAAACGAAAAAAACAGGGTTGGGCAATTTGTGGCTCTCCAGATGTTTTAACCTACAACTCTCACCCCTCCAAGTCAGCTAAAACATCTGGAGTACGTCTCTTTCAATAAAAGCTTCTTCCAAATTAATCTGTTAGTCCCTAAGGTGTCCCTGGAAAAGTGTATGTGTGTTTTCTGTGCAGGACTTTTTTTTCTAGAGAGAAGAGGCCCTCTGGGTTGCTTCACACACAATATTTCTTGCATAGACAGGTGCACATGGGAATAGGGAAAAGATTTATTTATTTATTTATTTATTTATTTATTTATTTATTATTACATTTATATCCCGCCTTTTTTCCTCCAAGGAACTCAAGGTGGCATACATAATTCTCCTTCTCCATTTTATCCTCACAACAACAACCCTGTGAGGTAGGTTGGGCTGAGAGTCTGTGACTGGCCCAAAGTCACCCAGTGAGCTTCCATGGCCAAGTGGGGACTAGAACCCAGATCTCCTGACTCCCAGTCCAGCACTCTAGCCACTATACCACACTGGTGTAAACCCATATACCCTATCATCTTTCATGTACTGTACATGAAAACAGCTGCATGTTGCAACTTCCAAAGACATGCACTTGTGGCAAAATAACATGATTTTGACACAATGGTGTACAGTGTTTTTTGTATACATGTATAAGAAAAAGATATTTTATAATCTGTCCCTCACTCACACAGAGATACTCCTAAATCAGGGGTAAGGAACCTCTTTCAGCCTAAGGGCCAAATTCAGTTTAGGAGAAGCTCTCGGGGCCCTGCATTCCAGTGGCGGGCAGGACTGAAGGCAAATGGAACAGGGCGGAAGGCAAAAGGGGCCATACATTAAAAAAAAATACCAGCATATTTTTTTTAAAGCTCTTACTGCCAGTAACGAAGTCTTAGGGGAGGCATTTCAACATTTTAGAATGGAGGGAAACTACACAAAACCCAGAAAGCCACCAAATGATTGATGGTTGGGTGAAAGGGAGTGGAACCAGGAAAAGGGGGCATAGCTATCTGGGGACCCCCAGAGGGCAAGATTTGTCCCCTGGGCCTGAGGTCTCCCACGCCTGTTCTAAATCATGCACACGTACTTCAGCACATTTATACTGTCACCCAGCAAACCTGTTGTGCCATGCAGCTCTATTCCCATCTTTCCAAACCGCTTGTTTCCACTGTTCACCTCCCATATTCATCTTTGTTTTTAATTTGGATTCTTTTCTCTGCTGGGATGCCGTTATTCCCTCAGTTTCTTGTAAGCCTCAATTTTGCAGGCTTCCTCCGCAAACCCAAACTGATGTCCTTTTTGTTTTCGCTGGTGATGTTTGCCCTGCTGGGGGTGGACACTGCATTTGGCTTTAGGTACTGAATACATGAAGAGGTTAGTGAGATTCCCAGTCACCACATGTATGGTGTCAGTCTGAAGGGTGGGGGTCAATTCTTATCCTCACTATTATATTACTACCTATTTATTTTTATTTTTTAAATAGCATCTTACACATGTGATTACATTGCTTTTGTAAAGGACTGCAATTATTTATTTCAATTCTGGGACACATAATTGCACAATTCTGTAAGCCTTCCACTCTTGCAAATGGTGCTTGTCTGTATAAGCACAGCTTCCATCATTTTTCAATCTCTTTGGCTAGACATCCCCAGGTTCCTGAGTTACGCTTGCTGTTTTTCCATTCCTCCCATGTGCAACTATTTACCTGCTCCTGCAATTATTTTTGTGCTCCTAGTCCCAATCCACAGTTTTTTCTTTATCCTACCTGCCTCTGACTCCACTTCATTCCACCTAATGGGAACTGAGTCAAGGAAAAATAGCCAGGATTCAGAGACGGCAGTACCACCAGACTTTGCCGTCTTCTATCCCTGTGGATTATCTGCTATGTAATACATGTTTCTCAAGTAATATTAGGATTGAATTATATGAGCTTTGCAGAGGTGTGGTGAGAACTGTATATGCATGGAGACCTGCTAGGCTATTGGATATGAAGCACCGTACCTTGCACATCTAGAATACAGAGATGATGGCTGCTGTGTGCTAGGTAGTCTGCTATAGTGCACAAAGTACAGTGGTTTATCTGTGTTTGCTCTGAACTTGCAGAGGCACAGGGTCAACTACAACATGTCAAAGATCAGACCAACAACATCCATGACGTCTTTTCCATACTTGGTGCATTGGGGAATGTCTCTGAGTTCATGGATGACATCACTAAGAAAGCGAATGGCTATGAGCCAACCGTTGCAACCTATGATGGCTACAGGTAGGAGCCAAAGCCTGCTCAGAGTATTGTAGGTTGCAGAATCCCTTGGTTTAGTTCAGGCCATGATAGATCCATAGCACAGAAAGTCTGGCTTGCTTTAGTTCAGATGAAATGGATGCCCTCTGTCCCTGCTGTCTATTTAATGGGTTGCATCACTAACATTCTTAAAATAACAGCTGTAGACAATGTGTGAGAGTTGTACTTCAAGAGAAGAGCTGATGCCTCTCTGGTCATTGTTTTGGAAGCCTCTGATGTGTAGTTTCATGGTACATTGATGTGCTCCCACAGCATTTTTGATGGGAACAAAACTGCAAAAGTTTAAGGGTATAATTCTTGTCTCCCTTCTAATTTGGTTAATTGGCTCAGATAGCATTTATATTTCCCCACTGTTCTACCATTCATTGTTCATATATGGGCTTGAATGGGGTCTCATGTTTTCTGATTGTTTCCTCTTGTTGCATGTTTTGGTGATAAATTTTGCACATGCCAACAGAATGTAGTCCTTCTGATACTGGTTTTAGCAGAGGTCTGGCATGTTACCCAGTTGGGGAGGTTTTGACCTCTTCCCTCCCTTAGTTGCTTTTTCTTTTGGAGGGTACTACTGTACTCACCTGACTAGACTCATTTCTCTCACTCTAGGTGGATAGTTGGCATCTGCCTCTGCTGTCTGGTGCTTTGGATCATTGTGTTCAACGTGTTGGGCCTGTTGTTCGGGGCTCTTGGCCTAGACCCACAGATGATGCCTATCAGTCGGGGCTGCCTCTCCCACTCTGGTGGAAACTTCCTCTTGGCGTAAGAGTCTTTGCTTCCTTTCTGTCTTCCATCTCAGGATGGGATGGGGTCACCCAAAAAGTCCCCCTCTTGATCATGGCCAAAGAGACAGAAGTTTGCTGAACTGTTTTATGGCATTGGGGTTGTGAGAGCACAGAGGAAGAGAACATTTCTGTATAATGTTGGTTATGTTGATGCCATTCCTTGGATAGATTTCTAGCGTACAATCTATGTTGTGTACTTAGCACAGGCTCCTGCTAGGAAAAGATAGGATGGGGCTGTCTGTAAGAACCAAGGAACACTCTGTAGTTCTACGGGTGGAATGACACAACCATCTATGCCTGCTGATTGTTTCGACACATTGCTGTTCTGATCCTATCCTGGGGTGTTTTATAGATCTTCAGCTGCTTCATGTGTTTATTTGCTGGACTGCCTGTGTCAGAATTGCCACCATTAATGTAAGGGTTGATTGTGGGGAACATGTAAGGGCTTTGATGGCTGCTTTTCCAGTGAAGTCTCAGACTTCCAGTGAAGTCTCAGGCTTCTGATTATTTCTGACCTTCCCTGACAGGAGTGCTGGGTTCAGCTTCATTTTTGCATGGCTGCTGATGCTGCTGGTTGGACTGACATTCTTCTTAGGGGGCAACACCTACACACTAGTGTGCAAATCCTGGGCCAGTGGACGTCTCCTTGAGGTAAGTCCCCCAGGCTACCGTTGTATTCATAGATGTTACTGTGGCCCCTCAGGAGTGGGAATGAGAAGGCAGGGGAATTAATGTGGATCAGGGGAAGTTAGTTCACGTCTATAGAGCTGGCCAAGGTATCCCTAAATCCCAAATCAGAACCCACACTGCAACCTCACGTTGCAGTCCTGGACTCTAATTCCCCTTTCCCCATTCTTGTCAATCACACCATTTTACTGTGAAAGTTGCTGAGGTAGGCCAAAGGCAGCCAGATGTTTCACAGACGAGTGGAGGGCTTCAGAGCTAGGAGGAAGCACTCCATGCATTATTTTGAATAGGTGGAGAAGGAATCTCATCAACTGTGTTACCGAATGTTCTTCTCTAGATGCATGTACAAACTTTTGCATGTGCTCAGGACAAATATTCATACAGGGGTCTTTTTTTAACTTTGGCATTAGTGCGTCTTTGACAAGACAAAACCCAATAATCCATAAATATACATGAGCAAGCTCCTTTAAAAAACGGGGAATATATTAAGCTAACAGGAATGTCAAATATACACTCATTAATCAGGGAAATTAATATGGTAGCGTGTTTATGATCAAAACAGTTAAAAACTTATACATAAACATGTGAGAAACTCTCAGCAAATGGAAAGAGAACTGGATTGCGGGGAAGTTAGGTTATTTCTCTCAGTGGCAGAAACCACTGTACTTAAAGCTAGGCCGCAGACATGTGTGAACAGTTCAGCCTGGTCTGGGATGGGCTTGTGTGTGTGAAGAGGTTGAGAGTTTGGGATGAAGTAAACTGGAGTCCTTAACATTGATAGGAAAGGAAAAAGAAAGGTTAAGGGTGAGCTTGTAAGAGTGGGGAGAAGAAAAGGATTTTAGGGAGGTGGTGCGATCAGGATAGTCCTGATGCATGGTCACAGTAATAAAAGGGGATGGGGGAAGGAGGCTACCTTGGCTGAAGTGCACACACAACATAAATAGAAAACTGCAGAGTAGGAGGCTACAGTTTGTACAAGGAGCTTCTGCAAATAGCATAGAAATTCAAAGACACCACTCCATGAGTCCGCGTGACTTGTTCCTGTAGTTAGAGTTTGGGGCACATTAAAATTCCTGAGTATCAGCAGGTGAAGGAAAAATGTGTCTGTTTAAAAGGGGCTTTTGTGGACCTTTGGCTGTGGCAAGGCAAGGACCTAAGCAGCCAGATGGCTTAGTCTGGTTAAAATAAGAAACAGCAGAAAAGTGACAGAACTGCAGTGTCGAGTAGCCTCTGGGTACTTCTCTCAGAGCTTTTATGAAGGTAGTGGGGACTCTGGGGTTTTCTCTCTCTGAGAGAGATTGGTTGGAGCTCCTGCCAAAATGTGGGTGGGCCAGAAGTCTGAGGGGTTCAGTAGCGAGGACCCAGATGGTACTGGTCATCCAGCTATGATTGGAAGCGACTGAAAACCAGCACCGTGAGTGCACGAAATCTGGGTTTTTTTATACATTTTATAAAAAGATTTTGATCTCATGGCAAAAGTACAAAAGTTGCAGGAAGTTTCTCAACTATTGAGAATGGCTTTTCCTGGCTGAAAACAATAAGGCTGATCACCCTGCTACCAGAGCCATCAATAATATGAAAGAGGGTGGTTCTTGAGAATCAGTGCTCCATCCAGAGGAGCTGAGCTCCTACTATGCAAAATTGTGAAACCTTTGCAAAGTAGACAAATTCCCATCCTTACACCTGGAAGTTGTTTAATCTGGAGGGGGATTCACTTCAGGGCTGGTTTCTTGCATGTTCAATTATTTTATCTCTTGCATGCCTTGAGACTTTCTACATGCAGTTTTGATTGGTTTGGTAATGCCATCTAGCCTTATGTACATGAACTGCTCAATAATCTCCTTTGTTAATGCTTACATTTCCTGCCTTGGCTCAAGCCACATTTCTCTTAAAGGCACCATGCTTATAGCTGCCGGTATCATGGAGGTTGCAGGGCCTACTCCACAATAATCCTAACAACTGCTGTTTATCTCCTTCCAGTTCCTGGACACACCAGGGTTGATCCCCGAATTAAACCTGACACGGATCATGCAGCTGAACAGTTCTGATGTGACCCTGTCTAGTCTGTACAAGTGAGTGCCAGGCTGTCTGGTTGGTTTCCTCCTTGACACCATGCCTGCCGTGATTTTGGTCTTGGCTTTTGCAAAGAGGGAGGGAGGTTCTTTTCTTGAGGTTATTTGAGAACTACAGGCCTGATGGTGTACACTGAGAAAGACATGCAGTAGGAGGACCTGGGGGGAGATAAGATCATCTGCTCATCCACATGTAGTGTCAATGAACCTTGCCCACCCATGCTAAGCATCCTAATGCAAGAAGCCCAGCTCAGACCTACAATTTCTCCACTCTTGCCAAGAGCTTGTTAGAGAAGGGATGCAGAACCTTTTTCAGCCAAGGGCCGAATTCCACGTCAAGAAACACTCTCTGGGGCCACATTCCAGGGACCACAAATACCAGCGTATTTTAGCTTAAAGCTTTTACTGCCAGTAACTACACCTTAGGAGAGGTGCTTCAACCTTCTAGAAATTGGAAAAACTGCACAAACCTTGGGAAATCACCAAGAGATGGGTGGTTGGGGGAGGGGTGTGGCCTTCTGGGGAATCTCAGAGGGCTGTATTGGAACCCCCAGAGGGCCAGATTTGATGTTCTCACCCCTGCGCTAAGAGTATCAACATGAGCCATGCTGTTCTCCCAAGCACCCTCCGGCATGGCTGTTGTGCCTCCTGGTCATGCTGTTTCCTTATAGTTCTTACCTAGGAGCCATTTTCCTAACCTGTTGAGTTATATCACCAGCAATCCCCTGGTGCCTGAGGAGAGATTCTGGCTCTTGGTCCCTGGGGGAAAGCCAGGCAGTCTGATTTGGTTTATATGATGCTGTCACCCCGTTACTGTTTGACAAAGCATAGTGCATCCTGGTTTCTTAGCTCAGTTTTCCTTCTTGCAGGAGCTGTAAGAGCAACGGCCCCTTGTGGAGCAGCCTTCACATGGATGATTTCATCCATCTGGATAAGATCCTCAACATCAGTGAGGTCAGTGATGGGGCCTATAGGTAAATCATGCCTGCCACAAGATAAACGGAATGACCTTCCAGTATCCGCTTTGAATCCTCAGTGGGTATAGTTTGAAGACCTGATGTGGAGCATATCTTCACCCCACCCCTGGAGAGCCTCAGAGAATGTACCAGATTATTGTGCGCTGTGTGCCCGCTCACCTTGTTTTTCTGTTGCTCCTGCAGTACACAGGTGATATTGATTCATCCTTGAAAAAAATTAACATCAGCGTGGGCTCTACTGAACTCCTGGACAAGGATCAGAAACAGCTCATGCGGGATCTGAGCATGAAGGATGGGCCGCTGCATCTGGACTTTGCTGTTGCTCAGGAACAAGTGAGATGGGAAATAAGGAAAAGGGTTGACGAAGAGAGGAAGGGTTTATCATAAGACAATTTCCTTTCTAGAACACGAGCTCTATGGGGGCCTGGTATCTGTGAGTTCTGCCTTGTCTAAAAAAGAATCATGGCATAAATGTGGAGGCCATTCAAAAGGGCTTGGGTTGGCTGGCAGGGACTGCTGTGACATCATGGCCACCATTAAATGTGCCAATGACATTAGTGTAGTCTCCACCCCCACAGAAAAATGAGCGTTATTCACACATGCTGGGACATGAATTGCTGTTCCCCAGCAACTGTAGCTGGGACTCTGCCAGCTAGGAAATGGAGATTAACTGACAATGGAAGGCTTGCTGGATTGGTGTTGTCTTGGCAGTTTATTGGTGGCTGCTCAGTCTACCCAGGAGAAAAGGTAGTGCTTAGAGAAGACTTGGGTGGCCTTCACACCAGTGTTTGAACTTGCAGCCAAACAAGGAAGCAGTTGCCCAGCAATGCCTGAAGACGTACTTGAGTTGTGGAGCTTTTTGTCTAGAAGAGATGGGTGGTTTTTTAAAAAAGTTAAAGATGACATATTTCATTAAAAATATGTCATCTTTCTGCCATAGTTGCTGTTCAAGGTGGTTTAATAAAACCTATGTAAAATTATGTCTAGTCTAATCTGATAAATGCATCAGTATAATAAAAAGATGCCATTCTACATAAAAAAAGCAGCACTCAGGTAGTCTGCAGCAGACAGAACCACCCAACAAATCAATTTACCTACTAAAAGACCAAGTAAACAAGACAGACATTGTCTGGTACTTAAAGGGTAATAAATGTGCTGATGGATCACTGTTGGGAGGGAGTTCCACCAGCACAGAAAACGCCACCTCTCCACCACATAACCCTTGCAGGTGGGGGCACTCAGAAAAGGGCACCTGATTACTGTCTGACAGCTCATTGGACAGGGAGGGTCATCCCACAGCTGGGATGAAGAGAAAGAATGGCTTGTCAATGAATGTGTTAATTAACACATGATGGAAAGAACATGTTACGAAGTGCACAAACTTAATCTGCCCCCAGCCCCGGACCTTACTCACTCCCATGTCTCTTGTTTCCCCCAAGGAGCTGACTCCTGTGTGTTCTCTGTCTTTTTCTTGTGCAGATGAACCAGAACATGACAAAACAGAATCTGTCTGCCTTGGCAAATGAATTAAGGAATCTGGCAAGAAAGACAGTGAGTGGTGCCTGGGCAGGATATCCCCATTCTCCCACAGTGCTTCTCTTCCTCAGCTCCCCTTCTAATGGTACCTTCGGGGAATCCCTTCAGAATTTGAACTCCAGGGAGCCTGGGATTTTGCATGTCTAGCTGGCTCTCATATGTCACATGCTGACTGAGGATGGGAAAACAATTGTATCCTAAATTGCCTCATGGAAATGTACCTGCCAAGTAGGATTTGCAGTGCACTGCAGCAAGAATAAGAGAGGCACAGCAGGGAGTTTTGGGTAGTGGTGCCTATGAAATGGAGGACATTGTTTGAACTAGGGATGATTGTTGAGAGAGGGTGGAGTGGGGAGGGGATGGAAGTACAGGGCACAGGAGTCCACTAAATGTGGCCCCATGCTGGTCTGTGTGTGTATGCGCGTGAAAACAATAGCCCATCAGTATCTCTTGACAGTGGTGGCTGTATACAATCATTTTCAGCCCAATGCAACCAGTAATGAGCTACATGATCAGGCTGATGAGCTGAACAAGATCCAGAAGTGGGTGAACATCCATTTTCCTCCAGAGATTGTGAGTTTTGCTTCTCCCCCCAGCACCTTCTTTATCTCCTTTGGCTGGGTTCTGGTGTGGCCCTGAAAGAGGGCTCTTTAGGTGGGGTTGTTATCTAGTTGTTACCTTTGCCATGCGAAGGCTGCTCCTATTCCTGCATGTGTGTATGATGGTTGGTATCCCCTGTCCCACCTTCTTCCAACTCAGCTCTTTCAGTTCTGGAGGAGGGATCCTCTCTAATGAGCTTTCTTTGCCCTCAGAAAGTCCTCAATAGCAGCATCCAGAGGTTGCAGAAGAACTTGCCTCAGATTCCGGTAAGCGGCTCAGGGCTGAGTGGAGGGCAAACCTGGGAGATGGGCTTTGATTCCAGAGCTCCTAAAGGCTTCCTCAAAGGGCACCTTCCTAGATATTTGAGGGATGGAGAAGGATCACTAGCAGACAATCTGCTCAGGCCTCATCGCATAAGCAAGAATGTGTGAACTCATGTTAGTAGGTGCCAGTTAGGAAGTGCAAGGGTTTCCCTTGGCATTGACTTTACAAGGGTAGGGTTTTTAGGATTGCTAGGAACAGTGAGGGAGGTTGAGTTGGTGGGCATCACACAGATGGTGTTAAAGATTGGCACCGGAGCACTAGTGCATTTAGGAATTCGCATGGTGCTGGGTAACTTATTTAAAATATTTATAATCTCCAGTCCTTGAAGTCCAGTCATGTTTTATTTTTTTATAGCACAGCCTTCCCCAACCTGTGGCCCTCCAGATGTGTTGGACTGCAACTCCTATCATACCCAGTCAGCAAGGCTGTGCTATTGCATATCAAAGGGCCTATCTGGACATGTATGCGGGATATGTCATGTCAGCTTTATAAGGTGTTCTTCTGAGTAGGCTGCATGGAACATCATGGTGTGCGAACAGCAGCTCCTGAGATGGTCTCTGCCAGGGAGTAAACCTAACAGTATTGTATTCTGCTAGGTGCTGGTGAACTCCACGTTATTGCAAATTGAGACAGCTCAAACATTTTTTAAGCTGCGGACAGAGGAAGTTGTCAAGAATGTGAGTCCTCTTCTCATCATTGATCGTGTTCCCTGATGGGGAGTGGTGTACACAGTGGACATTCCAGGTCTGGATTTAGCCCTTTTCACATAATGTAATGTTGAGGCCCATCCCCAACACTTCTGCAGGGGCCTAAGTGCCAGTTGACATGCTATGAACCAATTGGTTTTGAAGACACACTTGCTTGCAGAGGCCCATTTGTCAGGCACGTGGGAAAGGGCTTTCTCCTGTGTTGCTCCCAAATTCTGGGATGCTCCCTGGATGGAACTGTGACTGGTCCCCACTCTCTCTGCATTTAGAAAAGGGATCAAGATACGTCTTTTTAATTTGGCTTTTAAAATCATTGTTAGGGTTTTTAGTGCTTTACTATGTTTTATTTGATTATGTTCTAAACGTTTTGTAAACTATCTTAGTTGGTTCCACAAAGGCAGTATAAAAATACAATAAATACAATAAATAATAAATACAGCAGAGAGAAGCAGAAGCACATGCAAGGACTTGTGCCCTCAAGGTGGGACATGTGATTCCCAGCTGATCAAGCATGTATCAGCCTCGCCTTCTCCCTCCCGCCACCCCGTTTTCTAGTGCCTCATTTCCATTCCCTTTCCTGCAGCCATAAATGGAGTCTGTATGTAAAGGGGTATATAAGTCCCAGAAGTGAACTCCTGAGTTTGAAAAGGGTTATTCTATCCTCACCCCCATTTTCTTCTGTCCATACATCTAGGAGACCTTGGCTTTTGTGAACTCCGTGGTGGGTTTCTTTGAGACATACCTAGACTGGGCCAAGAGCAAGGTAAGTAATGTCACCTGATGTTCCTGGAGACTGGTCTTAACCTTTGGTGATGGCAAGATGGGAGCCTGCTTGCCTGCCCGCCCGCCCTTGCTTGTACACTTATCCAGTCATATCTAAGCTGACAGAGGCTGAATACTTGTTTGAGAGTACGCAGAACCAGGCCAGTCAGCCATTAATGTATTGACGCTAAAAGTCATAATAAATTGCATGCCCAGGTAAACATGCACACTTGTGCATGCATGCATCTGTGAGCCAGTCTTACGGCCACATACACAGGTGGCGTTGGATACATATATAAACAAAACCAAGTTGATCTTATTGAAAGTATACTGAGTTGTTTCCCTATTTCCAGGACACAAAGGCAGTGTGGAGTTGTTGGATTCACAATTCCTATCAATTTGGGGTAGGGTTTGTTGAGTTGGGCTGGCAACACATATATGAGAACAATGTGGTGAGGAGGTTCTTAGCCCAGGAGGGGAGCATGGGTGTGGGTCTTCTCCTTTGATAGTCATCCTGTTTTCTTGTTTCCTTTGCTGGCAGATAAAAGGGGAAGTGGGTCGCTGTGGCCCTGCAGCCTGGGCACTGGAGAGTGCAAACACCGTTTTCTGCAGCTACATCATTGATTCTGTGGTGAGGGAATCAGCAGGACTCAGTAGAGGGCAGCATTCATTGTAGTTGGGACAGATGGGATTGATAGATGTAATGGGACCACATGGATAAGGATAATAGGGTGACAAAAAGAGGGTGGAGAGATGGTAGTTATAGCTCAGGGTGTGGGAGTAAATTGTAGGTGGGAGGTCTGCAGGAATGCCAACTTTGTTTGGGTAGTGGGTTTGCTGAGTCTTTGGAGAGTCATGACTTTGGGAGGGAGTGTGGGGAGAAGCTAGAGAAACAACTATCTATCTATCTACATTTATATCCCACCTTTCCTCCAAGGAACCATACATGATCCTCCTCCATTTTATTCTCACAACAAACTTGTGAGGGAGATTAGGCTGAGAGCCAGTGACTGTCCCAATGTTGCCCAGTGAGCTTCATGGAAGAGTGGGGACCAGAATCCAGGTCTCCCTAGTCTTAGTCCAATACTCTACACCACAGTGGCTCTCTTGACATATGACAGCCATGTCTCTTGAATGGGCACTGGGGTAGGGAGTGCAGAATGTACCTGAGGGTGGCTCTAGTGCAAAATTGGGAGCATATATGGGAAATGCATCGGTAGGAAGTAGGTGAGGATATATCTCTCAGTAGTGATGCTTCTCTCAGGGGCATGACCTTAAGCAATGAAGGTGGGAGCTACAGTGAGGCAGTTGAAATACTATTGCACTAACACTGACAGCTTCCCTCCCCTCTTCCTTGTCTAGAATGGCTTCTGGTTCAGTCTGGGTTGGTGCACTGTCTTTCTGGTGCCAAATATCATCCTGGCTGTGCGGCTTGCCAAGTTTTACCGCAAAATGTTAATGGATGACTTCTACGAGTAAGGATGGTTCATATTTCTGTCTGTCACTCTTCCTATGGCCATGGATTAAATCAGGCTTAGGTAATCTTTTTGGAGCTATAGGCACACATGACATTTTCTGGAGGCTCGTGGGCACATTTTCTTGACCCCCCTTTTCCAGCATTCCCACTGTTCTTGCTCCCTTCTTCCTCCCCACCTGGGCTTTCCTTTCCCTGCTGCCTCTCCTTTCATATTTCCACCCCTGCTGCTTCTGACCCCTACTACCTCCCTTCTCACCTGTTGTTCCACCCCACTCATCCCCACTGTCACTTCTGGACACCAAATTGCTATCTCCTCGACTATGTTCTTCTCTTCTATGCCCAGCATTCTCTGTTAACAATAGCATAGACACCCTGTAGGGGCCAAAGGTGGAAGCCTCCCAGTGGTTCCATTGCCTAGGAGCATGACTCCAGGTATGGGGTGGCTGCCATTGTATAGCTATAAAATCCCCTCTCCCTTGTGATAGTGTCAGCTTTGAAGATACTAATAGAAAGTTGGGTGTTCCAGAGTCTCACAAGAGTGGTGCTACCTGCCTTCCCTAGGAAATGAAGCTTCTGGTCTTCTCACTACTAATACTGGGACAGTGCTTTCTCCCTTACTGGATGCAGGTAAAACTGGTCCAGTGGCAGCCACACCCATGCTGGTCTTGTTTCCATTCAGTTTATGTCATTTAGGTTCTATGGAGCACAACAAACTATGAACCTAGGCACACACTACAGACATGGCAAGCTCCAGAAACTCTTGCTTATCTGACTAGGGAAGATTTCTGGTGTTAAGGCAGCACTGAGGTGGCTCTCTTCCTGAACTCATGGTTAAATTTCCCTATCCCCAGTTTGGCTGTGTGATGCCAGTAGCAGACCCCAAAGATGCATGTACCAAGACGTATATACACAGGAGCCACGCTAGCCAGTAACTCAGGTGCTGGGGCTACTAGTTTTGTCAATGGCCAGGGCTTCTTTAGCAATTCAATAGGTGCCCAGGATTGGAAGCCTTGCCCAACCTGGCACCCTCCAGATGTGTTGGACTGCAACTCCCATCATCCCCAGGCAGCATGGTCAATGGAATGATGGGACTTGCAGTCCAACACGTCTTGAAGGTGCCAGCTTGGGGAAGGCTGGGTTATACTGTCCTGCCATCTGGGTTCTCTGTTAAAGTGCTAAAGTACTCTTCGTTTTAGCTCCTTGTCTAGGTTAGGGAACAGGGGCTTAGCTTCTTCCTGGCCAGCCTTTGTGGGAGGGATGTGGGAGTGGCAACAGATATCCTATTGACACTCTCCCTCTCTCCTAGCAGGGATGAAGTTACGGAAACCATGGAACTGTAGGTATCTTTCCATACTTCCTGTCTTATAGTTATATAGCACTGGAGTTCAAGCAGAAGTCAGTACTAGAGTAAGAAAATTGTCATATAGTTGGGGTAAAAGGAAGCTGACCCGGTACTGGGGAAAGGTGCTGAAGAAGCAGAGTGGAGAGTTGCCAGTACAGTGTAGGAAGCTTCCTGCTCTGGTGTTGGTGTTTGAGTCAGCACACTGAATGCTGCGCAGGGTAGGCCTTGATATTGTTTGCAATAAGGGGAGCTTTCTGTTGTATGCTGGCTCCAGCTGCAGAGAGGCACCATCTGGGATGTTTCTAGGAGGGTGTGTGGCTAACAATGCACACAGAACCCACAAAAGCCTATCTTGGCATGAACTGAAATTAAGGATCTGAGCTCCAACAGATGCTCTTACAGGAAGATATTCATCCTTACTTCCACTGTAGGACACCAACACCAGTTCAAATTAAAAGAGATAAGAGGGCATTCCCACAAGATTGTTTTCTCTCAAATAGCATTCAGAGTTTTGTCCTCCTCAGATCATCCACTCTCCCTTAATGCCCCCACCCAACCATCTAGGGCTGGTTCAAGCCTAGAAAACTGTTTTTGATTTCTCTGATCTCTTCCTTTGCAGATCACGCCAAAGTATGTTCAAAATCCCACGGGCAGAGCTGGGGAACTAGCACCTCCTTTCTCAACTCCTTGCCTCTGAACAGCACTATGGATGACACATGAATGTCTACAGAACTCCTGGACCTCTCTCGCCAAAGTGGAGCATGTGGGTCACTACCCTGCAGGAAATCTTTGCTGGCCAAGACTGAAACGGGAGCAGCAAGTTTTCCCCCCCCCGCCAAAGGGACAGTCAGGGGTTACTGCACTCACTTGCAAGTCCTGTTACACAGAAGGGCAGGCATAACTGTGTTCCCAATATATAATCTCACACACATGCGCTCTGCCTGCCCCTAACCTACTGTAGACACTGGGCTTGCAGTTTCTGCACTATGTCCTTCCTGCCTGCAAAGCCATGATCTTGCTGTTGGGACTGCGACTCCTTGTGCTCTGGAGATCCTACCTGTTCTTTTGACTTCATCATGTGGCACAATTATATCCTTGAGTGACTCTGGTTGCTCACTGTCCATAATGGTCCCGTCTCCCCATCCAGAAGAATTGAAATTATGTTATTGTTTTTTCTATGGAGGGACATTGGATTGAAGAGCGTCTTCCTAGATTGTGATGAATCTAGGATTTTGTGTGACAGTTAAGATGACTGACACTGGCCTATTTGATACCTACCCATGGACTTTAGGGGTAGCGCATCATAGCGGCCAACATGGTCATTCTCCCTCTAGAGCGTTGAGGGGCGGGGAACACTACTTCCGTTTTACGTAGCCGTTTTTATAAAATTGGAACCCAGTGGTCCTCCATATGTGTTTAAATTTATAAAGCATGAGTGCATACTCTGCATTCTGTCAGAATTAAGGTGTAACTACTATGCATCAAACAAAGTTGAATGTATACTCTTGCTGAAAGATGTAAGTAGTGCCTTCCTGGATCAGATCAAGGTTCACCTAGCCCTGAGTTCTTTGCAAGAATCTCAGCAACCAGAAAGTGCTAGGTTGCCCACCATCTGCCCATTCCTGCTCCAGGGACCACGCATGGAAAGAAAGGAGCAAGTGTGAACTACAGCTAAAAACTACTGTATAGTTTTATTAACCTGTACATGGCCAGAGAGCACACATTGCCTTAGGTAGTTTCTAGAGCCGTTTTTCACATTTCATTTTGTCCCTTGCTGTCCCTCTGAATTCTGCAGTTATATGTGCTTCTCCCACCACCATCCTTCATTTGCGGACTTTGCCATTTTATATTTTCCCCCAAATAATGTTGAATTTATGCAAATGCATTGTGCCAAAAATTTAGTCCCCTTCTCAAATGGTGGGGAAAACTCGAATAGAATTAGGAAAGACTTGGAAATTAGCAGTAGAAATTGACAAGTTGCCTAGGCTAATTGATACAAAATGTAAGAGGCTCCAATAAAAGAGGAAGGGACATGCTAGCAGTCCACAAGAGGGACATGTTTTCGCCAACAACTCCCATGACCTGCTGGCTAAGGTTGATGGGTGTTATAGGCCAAAACATCTGTAGGGCCACCCATTCTAGACCAAAAGCAAAAAAACATGTGCCTCTGTAATGTGTTACAAGCTTTTAGTAAGAAAACCAAGAAACAATCAGCAACAAGAAGTGCCATGCCCTGAAATGCACGGCACCTCCTCCCTGCACAACAACCAGTAGATTGTGCAACAACACAAAAAATGATGGCCAGAATGTATTCTTAGAATAATTTTTATACCAAGGTATTGGAGATCAGGAGTGTAGATGCACCATCTATTTTTTAAAATGGGTCTTTGTTTTTCCAGTGGTGTAATTTTCTGTGTGAGAAAAAAGCCTCCTGTACACCACTTTTCCTGTTTGCAATAAACTTTAAATCAGATTCCTAGCATGGTAGATAAAGCATTGTTTTTGCTTGCCTTCTGCTGCAGCAGGAGCTGTGTGAGTGCGCACATCAATCTTGTTGCATTTGGGCTATTTAAACTCAGTTAGGGTTTTGAGACTGAGCAGATTCTCCAGTCAATTAAAGGCCGTTCCAAATGATGTGTTGTTACTCAGCTTTCAAGTTGATTCACCATTGGTATACAGAATCTGGCAGTCATTTCCCCAAGTCACTGGTTGTGTTCTGGGGAATTTGCAACGATTTTGTTCCTGGGAAATGCAGTCCCCTCTGCACTAGCATGCTAATTGCTATTCTCAGTCGTAAGAATGTGGCTATGTATTGGCTAATGTGTATTACACCGCTGGTGCAGAAAAATATCAGTTTTTCTTCTCTACATGTCATTTTGCAAACTTGTCAAGAACAGGTCAGCGTGGGAACACTCAGAGCCTTTTAAAAATTAACAAATATTGGCTATTTTAACTTTTTATTGGCAATTCTCCTCTCCCTAAATGGCTTCTGTACTTCTTTAGCACCTTTCCCCATTATTAGCCTTTCCTCTTCACCACAATTATATAGCTCCTTAAAACACTGATCCATTTTATACCAACTTCCATTCTTTAGTCTTGTACCTATCTCCTAACATTAATACAAACTATTGTAGCAATCCCTTAATTCCTTACTAAGGCATAGGATAGTATGCTACTGGTGCTAGATCAAGAGGGACCAGCACAAAAGTTAAATCCAGGATAAAATCAGGGTGTTTTTAACCAGGTGGAAAGGCCCTGTATTATTACAACAGAAGGACGTGATAAAACCTAAAATGTTTTGCACCTGTCTCCACAATGTGCTAGAAGAATGTGTAGAGTAAGGCAAAAAACCCAGCCGAACTGAAAATTCGATTAGGGTATACTGGTGTGTACCTGAAACTGGTCCAAAGAACAAGCCACCACCATTTTGTGACCCTTTTGAAATGAGCTCATCACTCCTGCCTGTTGATGTATCAGGAGCAACTCTCAGATGGCAAGGAAATTTTGGATCCTTACAAAGGTGGCCCCGAAGTACAAAAATATGTAAAGAGAACAGCAAATAAATTGGATAAGGTATTCTAAGATAGCAGATTGTTCCTGTTATGACTGCAAGCAGTGCTCTTACCTATGTTCTTGACATGTTTTTTTACTGGAGTGACAAACCCACCACCAATCCAGTCCATCTCCTACTATTTGAGGAACAGAGAGAAAGCAGAAGAAGGTGGCTCTTAAAGCATCAGATTAATAATAAGTATATCCTGCTGTTTATACTTCTTACATCCATCTTCAAAACTGAGGCTTCTTGTTCTCCTGACGCATAGCAAGACTTCCCAAACTCCACTCCCCTTATGTTGGGGTGGGCAACTTGTGGCCCCTCAGATGTTTTGGCCTATAACTCCCATCATCCCTCACCATTGGCTATGCTGTCTCGGGCTGATGGGAGCTGTAGGCCAAAACATCTGGAGGGCAACAAGTTGCCTTATGGCATGAATGAAACTTAATTTTAGGCTAGTTTTACCTACTATTTTTCCTTTCTTCCCAGGCCTCATTGTATAGTTTCATCAAATCTCTCAGTATAATTTCTGCTTGAATGGCCGCTTTTAACCTTTACCACCCTTTGCTGGAGGCAACAGGGAGGGAACATAAAGGTAGACAGTGACCCCATAACTGCTTTCACAGAAGAAGCTGAGCAGCTGCCAGCACGGCTCTTGTGCTATGACTCAGCAGACAAAAGTGCACTGATTGCTAGCAAAACAACCTGTTTGCTGCAGTCTCCCCTCCCAGCAACGATCTGTGGAGGGACTTTTCTCTGTCAGGCTACAATTTATCTGCTAGGATTGTTCCCCATTAACAAATGAGGCCCAGAATGAATCAACAACTTGGACAGAAAAAACACACACAGCTGGGTGCTCGCAATGCACATGCCAGATACTTCACAGCCAAGGACAGTGTTCTCTTTTAAGGTTGGCCATTGTCTTTTAATACTGCACACAGGACACAGAAATGGCTTCAAATACCAGAAATGCATTAAAAATAGAATAAACTCATTAGTCAAGGTTAGCATAAAAAGCACCCTTCTGTTCCTCTGCCAAGTTGCTCATGATGGGCAGAGCACATACCATCCAAAGACATCATGTGGACAATTTCTTTCTCTCCCTTGCTTAGGAAGCCCCATTACCAAGGTAACATCAGAAAGAACATCCAAACCTTGCAAAGCCCAGCACTGTCAAAGCCTCATTACTTTTGCAAAAAAGAGGAGGAAGAGGCTTTTGTATAGCTTGGAAAGAGAAAGTGTTCTCCCGTCTACAGCCTTTGCAAGCGCCTACACCCTCAGAGCTTTTTTGACCGGAGGCAAGCTTTACCCTGTTCTTACTCTTAATTTTTTTTAAATGGCTCCAGGCTGAGGAAGCTTGTGGGTGCTTCGAAAACATTAAGGGAGCCTGTAAACAATAGGAAGTATTGTAGATATGTGTTGGCTAGGTTTGGTATGAGTCGTGCACTTGTGCTTTTTCAGTACAGATGCCTCAGAAGGGAACTCATTCTCCTCAGTAACACACTTCATGCCCTGGAGTACCAGGTATTGTCATATCCTCTTTCTTACTATCTGGCAGCGATGGAGTAGAGGAAGATCCAAAGCTGACCCTGTGTCTTGCTACTTATTCACCCCACCACCCTAGAAAGGGGTAGCTCACAGCCAGAAAAGAAAACACAGGAAATACCCAAGATTGCGAAGGTCTGGGTCTAGTCCACAAGGGATGAGCAACTGGTGACCTTCCAAATGTTTTGGCTTGTAACTACCAGCATCCCTTGCTATGCTGGCTAGGCTGATGTGAGTTGTAAGCCCAAACATCTGTAGGGCTACAAGTTGCCCATCTCTGGTCTAGTCAGAGCACATGTGATTTGCTTGAGATTCAGACAACTCAGTATCAGGACAGGCAGGATCCTGTCTGACCAGGGGCCATTAGGCACTAAACAGTTACCCAACACATTCAGCAAGTGGGTGGGGGGGGAGCTGTTGTAGCAGCAATCTTAGAATATAGTGGCTCATGACATTACATCTAAAGAGTCCAGACAGTCCTCATTGCCTTCTTTCACAGTTATTAAACCTATCCTTTGAGCAGACAGAACCAAAGTGCACTGATTTGCTTTTACTCAGCTATCTGCCTCCTTTGTGCCATATGAAGGAATCTTTGCATTTAAACAAATGATCTGAGCAATTTCATGAGGTTTAAAACCACATTCTCCCTGCCACCTATAAAAAGAAAAATCACTCCTGCCTGGAACAGTAAACACCCCCTCCCTCAATTCCTCCTGTTTCATCTGTGCAAGGCAGCTACGGTGATGAAACTCTGGCTAGGTGTTTGCTTAAGCCAGTGGAGGCCCACACAAAACTAGGCAAGAGTCACACTCCCCTGCAAATATTGAGGGCATGGATTATCCCAGTGAAATGCTGAGCCCCCTCTCTACTGACAACTTCCACCATTTAAAACTCACCACAAAAGATAAGGCCACTATAGGGGGCAAAGGTGTGTGCATGTATATGCGGTGGAAATAGTTGGGGCTTCCCCTTCTGCAAGTAAATATTGCATGCTTTACAGCTTGAGTGCATCTGAGGAGTGGGTCCCCAAACAGAGAAGCAGACAGCTGACATCCTCTTAATCAGGGAGTTTCAAAAGCTTTAGTTTCATGAGGAAGTAAAGCTGGCCAGTGAAACTTGGTAGTCCACAGCTGGCTTATTGCCAGGAAAAAAATTCCCCACACCTAAATGGTAGATGCACATAATGAGTTTGAGCATACCCTCAAGGCAGTCAAAGCAAGCAATTCCCCAGTTACACTAAACTTGCATGCAAATATGACTGATGAATGTAGACTGGCATTTTACCAAGATGTAGAGAAAGATTTTAACTCCAGCCCACTAGCATAATTTCATAAAAGGTTGGGAGTACATCAGCAGTAATTCTTCATCTAGCCTCACTATATGAGCAATGGTGCAATTCCTATATGCAATTAACTGCTCTTGTTTAAGGCACCAGAAGCCTCCAACCCTTGCTACAAGCTCTGCAATCTTCCAAATAAACCCACTGGCAGTATAATAATCTTTGGGATTTTCCTTTACTTCGGCAGGGGCAGCTTGCTGATGTAGGGTCTAAGTGGGATGCATAGGCTGCAGCTCTTGACTTTACCAGGAGCAATGACTTTGGATGCCCCTTTGCCTAGTTCCACCTCTATATTTTATGCCACACAATGTGCACTATGTGCAGTTCTGCAAGGGGATTTGCTCTTCCTGGGATGCTGCCTTTGGAACAACCTGTTGGTCCCTGGGTGGGGTTGGTGGAGGAAAAGTTGGGCCTTGTAAGGCATCAGCATAAATTTCAGCCTGGCCAGACGGGAACTGTGCCAGTCTGTGCAGTAGTGGCTTGAGCAGGCCGATGGTCATCTGGGATGACCCACCTGGAGGGAAGGGCAAGGGGTCCTGCTCCGCTGGGGCTAAATGTTGCTGAATAATGCTCAAGACACCAGAAGCACTCAGATCTGCAGGACAGAGCTCCCACAGCTTGTCCAAGTAAGGGTCCAGTGCCCTGTGCCGGCAAAACTCTCCCAAGAGAATAATAAAAATCTCTTTGTTAAGCAAAGGGCTTAGCATGGAGAACTTTTCAGCTGCCCCCATCACACGCTGCCATCGCCCATGCCGGATAAGGAGGCCCATGGCCTGCAGGATAGCTTTGGGCCTCTGGCTAGATAGCAGGAGCTCAATTTCCATTTCCCCGTCTGCCAACGAGCACCTGCTCCTCCTCCTTGGCAGCACAGCCAGTGCTCTCTTATAGAGGGGGACGCCACCCTCAGGGCCCTCCTTGTTGCTGTAAGTCCAAGCGGCACCCATATACTGCTGAGACAGCTCCACAAACTGCGGCAGCCATTTAGGCTTGAACTGGTACAGAGACAGACAGACAAGTTCAAAGAGGGGGACCATGCCATTTGGAGGCCCGTCGTCTTGCTTGCTCAGGCTGGGCACAGGTCCCCCCAGAATTTTCTTCCATACATCTGGAGTGGCTCTGGCTACCAGAACACCGTCACCATTCTGTTGCAGCTGCAGGTGATTCTGGATGGCCTTCCAGGAGGCCCCAGGAAAGGAGCCAAAGATGGCATTCAGGTATGCCAGGTTCTCCCTGTTCAAGTCCAAGTGCAGAAGGCGGCTGAGCTCCTGCTCCACCAGTGCCTCGCCATAGCTCTGCACCTCGCTTTCTGAAGCCCCAACCACACATGACTTGAGGAATTCCAGGTTCTGGTAGCTCTGCAGTTCTAACTGCATTGTGCCCAGCAGTTTGGCATAAGGCTCTGGGAGGGCTCTGGACCTTCTGTCCTTGGGAGCAAGGCTATGGCACAGGATGGACGAAAGCGCAATGGGTGCCTGAAACATGTCCCCCTTCTTCAGTTTCTCCACAGTGAGTTGGGAGCTGCTGAGGCTCCGCCGCTGATAGTACTTGCAGGCCTCTTCAAACACCATCTCCACTAGGTTAGGCTCTGGCTGGCTGCTCTTGTCGGTGCCAGAGAAGTCAAGGCTGTAAATGCCACTTGGAGCAAGGAGCTGCATTTCCTCCTCCTCCTCAGCATGAGAGTCCAAAAACAGCACTTCTTCTGTGCTCAGGGTTTTCTTTTCTATCAGCTGTCTACTGTCCATGTCCACAAGATAAAGAACCCCTCCCAGCAAGCAGGTAAGAGTGTCCCCAAATACCTTCAGCTGGACCTGCTCTCCTGGGGCCAAGGCCTGGCCCCCAAAGTCAAAGATAGACCTCCACACCCCATTGGGCTGAACCAACTCCACAGCACCTGCTTTGGTAACCAGGAGGAGGCCGCCGCAGCTAGAGAGGGCGCAGCTATGGATGTCCAATGTCTCCATGGATGCCAAGAGCCCCACATAGCCCAGCACCAGCTTCTTGAAGTCCACTTCACTGCCAGGCCGTGAGGCTTTTGTACAAATGCACCCTCTGGATGGAGCAGCAATGACAATGTCAGAATGTTCAGGCCGCCAGATGAGGACAAACTTGGTGATACCTGGGAAGGTGGTTGGGGTGGGCACCAGGAAGACACCAGAGGCTGAGGCCAGCACTTGGTAAACGGGGCTGTTGTGTAAGACAATCCTCAGGGGGCTCAGCCGGGCTCCCTGCTCCCCCACCTCAAGGCCTCTGGTGCAGATACAGTACTGGAAGGCTCTCCTCTCTGAGGTCAGCTGGGCATCCAAGGCGGGCCTCTCCTCACACCACACCAGCTGCCCACCCCAGCTGCAGATGGAGACAATCCGGGCACGGGCGCCATGGCAGAGCTCCAGGCTCTGCAGCAGTTGCCACCCCGCGGCGGGCACAAAGCGCCAGAGTTCGGTCCGGCCTTGCTCGCAGATGATAGTCAGCACCCAGGAGACGGCTGTGGCGGGGCTCTCCAGGAAAAGCAGCCCCACCACGGGCGGCCGAGGAGGCTGCCAGCTCCGCTCCAAGTCGCCCCCGTCAGCGCCCAGGCGCTGGAAGGCCACGACCCGAGCCTGGCAGGCCGGCTGGTTCCACAGCAGGAGCAGATGCTGCCTGTCAGGGCTGGCGAGGATGCGGCTGGGAGCCTCGTGCGGGAGACGCTGCTCCAGCAGCTCCCGCAGGCAGTGGCCACGCACGAAGTCGCTCCAGTCCGAAACCTGCCGCAGCGCCCCGGCTCGCTTCATCTCGGGGCGGCTGCCGGCCACATGGGCGACGGAGGTGAGAGAGACGAGCCGCAGCAGGGCCCAGCTCGGAGCTCACCAGCTCGCCGTGCCCGTGGCGAGGCCGGCGCGCCTCTCCCAGCTGGGAGGAGCGCCTCTCCCCGCCCCGGGGCCTTTCCGCCGCCTCTGGCGCAATTGTGTGCCGGCTAGACGCCCTCCTCTCGCTGGATCCCCGCAAGCCGTTCGGCGCCCGCGCGAGCTCCGTGCTCGAAGACTCCCGCGCCCTGGCTCGAGGCTTTCCCGGAGCTCCCAGGCTCCGTCCTCTCCCCTTCGGCAGCTCCTGTGCTCGCTAATCCTGCTGCTGCTGACGGTCTCTCGGCTCCGGGAGCAGCCAGTGTCTACTGCGCCTCGGCTCCGCCCCGCGTCTCCTGTTCCCAAGTACGCTGCTCCCCTGTCCTACTCGTGCTACCGCGCTGGCTTCCCCTTTTTCCGCCTCTCCCGTCTCTCGCACCCTGAGGGAAGTAAGGCAGCGGCGCTCCCTACGCGCCCCGCGGAGGCCGGACGCTGCGCTACGGTTCGATCCAGGCGCTTCTCTAGCAAAGGACTGGGCGCCCGGGTGGCGACACCCTTCCGAGCCGCCTTCTCCCTCCGGGGCCAGGAGGAACAGCGCCCCGCTCCTTACTGCAATCACGAGTTTCCGGGCGGAGTCGCTCCCCTCCCCGTACCTCGGCGCCAAAGCCGAGCTGCCTCCAGCTCTTGCACTTCCGTCCCTGCCCGATGAGGTTAAAGCCCCGCGGTCCCGGCGGCTGAGCTGCCCCTCTGCAGCGCGCAGCGGCTGGAAGAGAACGGCCGCCTTGTCCAGCCTATTTGGCAGCTCCGCCCAGCGTTAAAGGGACACTGAGGACTAAAACAGGCATCACTTTACATGAGCGTCTAGCCCTTCTGTCTTTGTATTTTTTTTTTTTTTTAAACTCTAGAATAAGCTCAGGGGCCCAATCCAGATCTTAAAAGCTTACCACGCCCCCAGTCCTGATCTGAATTTTGTTCCTGCACCTACTCTAGAATAAAAATGAAAAAAGAAAGAAAAAGATGTAGCTGCTAGAGACACATTTAAATTAATGCCTGTTTTTGCCCAGTAAGAGAGGAGACAGCATGGGCTACTTTCAGAACTCGATTCCGGCCGACAATGGGAGAGGAATAGGCTGTTATCCAGCAGGTCTGGTACAGTCCTGATCTTGTTCCTTTTGCATTCTTATTTAGGCTGAAGTTTAGGATTTCAGCCTAAACTTCTAACATGCTGTGCAGTCCACAAACAACTTAAGCCATGTGTGATAATGGCCTAAAATGTACACCAAAGGCAGCATCATATACAGGCTTGGGAATAACTGAATAGAACTTCTGAATATGCACATACAGTATTGGTCTGCGATCCTAAACACATTCATTTATAAGTAAGGCCCCCTAAAATTAATGGCCATTACCTTACTTTGAAGAAGGGTTCCACCCTCTACACCCTTACTTTGAAATAAGTACCATTGAACACAGCGAACCCTACATCTGAATAAATATGCATAGGATTGGGCTGCCTGTGTATTTCGGCTCAGGGTATTAACTAGTGAGGATATATTGTAATCATAGAATAGTAGGGTTGGAAGGACCGATAAGATGGTCGAGTCCAACCCCCTGCTCAATGCCATCCCATGCCTTTTAAATGGCAACTTCCTCACCTTATCTGCAGAGGAGCAGTTGGGAATAGGAAAGATGGCGTTCATGTGTATGTAGACTTATGTGGATACAGCAGAACTAACCAGGCCTTTTGCTTTGCCAGGAGTGAGTTGGATCCAGAAACGCACTTGTTGCTGTTAAGTTTCCTGTCTCTGCTTCTTCTACACAGATAAGTAGAGGCAGGAAATAACCTGGGGTTACAAATAAGCAAGGCAGAAACTCGGAGAACAACCATTCTAGATGAGGAATTCTTTAAATCTGCTGACTACAAGCAAAAACTACGTCAAAAATTTGTCCCACTCCACAGCGAGCATGCGCTGCAGGGCATAATGTGCACACAATCACTAGGCAACAAACTGGCCCTTGCTTTGGTGTTCTGATGGTTTTGCCTGGATAGTGTAATAGGGTTTCTGCTCACTTCTGCTTGTGTGAGCCTGTAATCACAGACAGCTCAAAACTCCTACATTGTAAACGGATCTACACAAGACTCAAGTTAATTCATGGCTTAATTAACTCAACAAAGATAAATTAATTACAACAATCCTATACATTTCTATCCAGAAATGCCCAAATTGAGTTCAAAGGGGGTTATTCCCAAGTAAGTAGGCATAGGAGTGCAGCCATATATCTTGGAAGCAGATTCTCTGCGTATTTTCCTTAGCACGGAGGTTGGGGGTGGGGTGAGAAATTTTCCATTAGGAAGGATTAGGATTCCTATGCACAAGACGATGGACCGTGCAGCCCAATCCTATGAACGTTTGCTCTGGAGTAAGTCCCATTGTGTTCAGTGGGGCTTTCTCCTAGGTAACAGTCCGTAAGATAGCTGCATAGGACTGAACTGTGAAAATTACAACTACTTCCATAATCAACTCTGGGGGTCGGTAGGGAAAGTCCCCCTGAGATCTACCTGTTCCAAATTTCCTTTCCTCCTCCGTAGCTTTATCTTGCTATCCTTTCCGCCTCCACTCGCGCTAGGACCGAGAAGGAGCCAGCGTCCACGAAAGGATAGTAGGAGGGCTCAGGCCGGTCAAGAAGAACGCGCCTGCGTGGTGGGAAGAAGGGCGGGGCGGAGGCTTCCTCGGTGACGCATGCGCACTCGGAGGCGGTCGCCCCGCTCAGGTAACAGAGGGTATGTTTCCCTGCCTCACCGGGGTCTGGCCTCGGCTGGCCCCTCGCTCTGTTATTCAGGCCACATTCCCTGATAACAGAGACGGAGTTAGTAGGCTTCGACGCTGGGGGCAGAGGGCGTGATAGCATTGCCTGGGATCGGGCAACAAAACGTGACGATGAGGGCAAAGGGAGCCCAGCTGGGATTTTGGGGGAAGGTGTCTGTGGGGGTTTCTTCGACGCTGCTGCGGGGGGGACACAGGGGTCTGTTTCTGTGAGGGTGTCTTTGTGTGTCTATATAGGGAGACTTTTCTGGGATGGGGAGAAGATAGTCTGACTCCTTGTAGAGTCAAGGTAGGGTGGGGTGAAGGCAGACGCTGCTCATGAGGCACCTTTATGCACTTCCTCTTCCAGTTCACCATCCCTCTTCATCAGGTGCTTTCACCTTCTGCCCCTGTTGCGGTTTAGAAGTTGAAAGGGCTTCCTTGGGCTGTTGCCCCAAGTATTTCTGTGTTACACTCTCCACATGGTTCCTGGGCCACTGAAACAGGGATAATGTACCCCTTTTTATTTCCACCTTCAAACAAAATTTGGGGCTATTGAAATGCCTGTACTAGTGCTCAATCTAGCTACATTAAAATCTGATTTTGCAGCTCTCACTTCTACTCTGGTGACATTTTAAAATAACTGTTTGGTGTGAAGTAGCAAATGATCTATCCAGGCAATAGAAGGTTCTGTCTATGCTTTTGGTCTCCATGTGTGTCTTTTTTTCCCCTTGTCTAGTCACTCCATTCCATTATCACTTCCACCCAATTGTCAGTTCTCCCCTGCCCCCTCAATCTGTCAGCTTTCTGTGCTCACTGAGTTATGATTAGACTGTTTTTTTGAGTGAGTCCCCCTGTCGGGGTTTTTTTCCTTAAGATTTTTTTTACTCTTGTAAACCTTGGGGTTACCCCAAGTCTGCTAATACCTCTTGTGTATGGGTGGTGTGGTTTTACCATTCACACACCTATGGGAGAATTTGCTTCGGTATTAGAAGGAAATGATTAGGGTGGATTCTTCCCTCTCTCCTCCTCCACCTTTTAGTTCACACTTATGGGTGAAGTAGCAATTTCTAATTTGTGTTGATGAAGGTGACAGCAGAACCAGGAATAGTTCTAGACTAATTAACATGGAGTACAATGTTGTGATCTTGTGAATAGTGAGAGCTTGTATAGCTTCTTTGGGTTAATATGAATCTTTACATGGAGCACTTATGTGAAGAAACTAGACTGTAATATGCAGATAGATTATCAGGTCGCAATTGCATGTATGTACCTTGTTCACAGGGAAGCTGGTTGTGGTTTTGTGTGTGAGAGTGTATGACTTTAATCACCTCACATAACCATCTGTATACATGTTGCATGTTACTTCCTACACAAAAGTAATTCCGTGCAGGAATTCTGTAGTACCTGAGTGTTCTTGCATATGACCATAAAATCAAGCAGCATCTGGAAGTACTATAATCTCCATATGCCAGTTCTGTTCATTTTTTTTTTAAAATTCCTTTGAGTTCCACTGTCTTGTGGGACATACATTACAAAGTGGGGGGAAGTCTTAAACTGAAATGGCTAAAAACTGTAACATCACTACAAATATTTTAAAAGTGGCTAATAAAATATATTTCATATGCAGTTTCCCATTCTATAAAGCAGGCTCTCTGGTGTGAAAGAGCAGCTGTAAAACCTAAAACCACAGTGGATGTGGTATTCTTGACCACCCTTGTCTTTGTGCATCAGAGTTTCCTTAATTGGGAAATACAGGTGGGATCTGCAACAAAATATTGCAGCATATTCTCACCTCCTAATAACAGTATTCCTCCACAGGTTTCCAGTCAGGCCATTCAATCCTCGATCTGCCTGCTTGCCTGCACGCTCAACATGCCATGGTTAATGAGCATGCTTGGTCCTCATTATGTCGTCTTGTGTATGTGTGGTGCCCTGTTAGCTTTTTTTTTTTAAAGATTACTTTTTGTATAACTGCAGGACATGGGGTTCCTCTGCTACCTTCCTCTTGCTTCTCAGTAGCTCTGTTGTGACTCCATTTCTGTTGGCTGTCACCACCTGAGTTCACAATTAGAAGTTATGATCTCATTTTCTTCCCCCCTCTTCAGTGGGTGCAAACCCCTGCATTCTATCACAGTGATAATCAGTTCAGAAAGTATTTTCAATGTTTTGCAAGTTTCTTGGTGTTTATCTAGAGGAACAAATTCCTTGGTTTCTATTCTGTGGTAGCAGTGATAGCTGTGGGAAGACTTGCTCATAGTTGTCTGTATTTGTTTCTTATACTTCCTCATGGAAACCCTCCCCATTTTAAAGATGGGGAGCTGAAATTGCAAGTGTATGGCTGACTGAAGACCAGCATTCATGTTCTGGCTGGGACCGATGTCACTCTGGCAGCTTCTCACGGATCTCCGTGGGAGCTTTCTCAAACAGCTTTTTAAAAGGTTGAAAAACCTTTTCATCTCCCCCCTGGAATTGAAGGGGCGGGGCAAGGCATGCTCTGGACAACATGGAGAAAAGTAACCCCCACGAGATAGTGGGGGGGCTGGATTCCAGGATTATCTTCCCAGGGCTTTAACAACACAAAAAGCTGTACTGAGACTCCTATTTTATAGGAGAAAACACGGCTGACGTGTTCCATAATATATGCTTTAAGAAATATCAACAACCTCTGAGGGATGATTTAAGAAATGTACACAGTATTTGAGAACATCTGAGGACCTGTAAGATCTGTTTGAGAGAAACATGTCTGTGCCGAGGAGAAGAAGGGAGCTGGCATCGACTCCCCCCACATCCTCTGTGTCAAAAGTGTCAAACAGAAGATATAGGGGAATTATTTACGCTGATAAAGACTTCATCTTCGCAATTTATGGAACAAGTCAAAAGGTTGGATTTAATCCAAAATTCCATCACCGCCCTGCAAGGAGCTGTAGATTTAATTAATGCGTCACGGCAAAAAATGGAGACGAAAATTAATGAGCTTGAAGACCGAGCGGCAGGAAATGAAACTACGACACAAATTTGTTTTAAAAGTATCTCTGATAGAATCTCTCAACTGGAGGCCTTCACAAAAAGATCCAATGTATGTATTATTGGGATTAAAAATCTGCCTAATGATATAAAATTGCCTGTTTTTGTGGATAAACTTTTGCATGAGATACCCCTATTCCATCTGATGACTTACTTGATACTGAGCAGGCATTTCATGTGCCAAATGCTAAAGGGACTGATTACACTATCATAGCTCAATTTGCAAAAGTCTCCACAGAGAATTATATTCTCTGGAAGGCAAGGGAGGCTGGAAGCCTTTCCTGGAAACAAGATAAAGTTATGTTATTTCCAGACCACATCAAAGAGATGGTGAATAAAAGAAGGCAATTTATCAAAGCAAAGAATATGGCAAAACAAATGAACTTACAATATTACTTAAAATATCCTGCTACACTTTGTATTGTGTCTGAAGGTCAGATGAAGAAGTTTCTAAATCGTGAAATGGCAGAGGCATGGCTTAACGTAAAAATGCGTGAGAATTCTGTTACAACCCCATGAAGTGGAATCTTTAAACAAGCTTTGTTAACTGTGTTTAGTCTACATGATCCAGGCTAATTCAGAAGATAAATGATTATATTTATATTGGTTTACTTTCTTTCATCTTTTATTTTTTCTTGCTTTTCTTTATATTTTTTATTTTAAAATAGATAATATATCTAGTATAAAATATTACTGGTGGTTGAAGGTTTATATTAAGTTTTATTATTATATAATATATATATAATTACTAATAATATAGGCTTTTGGGAATGAATTGTAGACCTGTTTCTTTGATATAAGATTGATGATATGATATAGAAATGTAAGGTTGTTTATTAAACTGTAAGATTGTTAAGGTTATAGATATAGTTTTTAAAATAGAATGGCATCGGAGGCCGGGGGGTGTTGGAGTTTAAACTCAATTCTTTAAGGGGGAGGGAAGGGGAGGGATTTTTTTCTTCACTTCCTTTCCTCCTCCCTTTTCCCTTCCCCCCCCCCCCTTCTCTCTTTGTTATTGTGGTGTCCTCATCAGAATATTGTACTGTTGGGAAATTGAAGTATTGATTAGGTTGTTGGTAATTTTGGTATTGTTGATTTCATTTATAAAAATAAAATAAATAACAATATATTCTCCCAAAAAAGAAAAGAAAAAAGACCAGCATTCATGGCTAAGTAGCAATTTAGATCCAAACCTCTCTGGTTTGAGTATAACATTTCTCACCAGATCACACTGCCATAGGAAAACTCCATTAGGGATTTGGGTCCCTATTTTGACAGTTAGGTTAGCATAATAGGGATTGGCCCAGAGGATGGTTTGAAAGTACCTGGCACAGTTCTCCTGCTGAGATGAGGCAGGTTTGGTCCCGTAAGGTACCTTAATGGTAGGCTTCTTGGGAATCCTACATAAACCATTCTGAGGAACTGAGGAAGAAGAGCCTCATTACATTTACAATGTCATAAATAAGACTTTCTTTGTATATATGTAACTGATATGTCCATTGGGAGGCACTATAGGGTTACTCTTAGTGTGTCTGCTGTTCTCCAGAAATAGTTGTGCTTGATTATACCAATATTAGCTAATCCTCTTCACTGTCTCTAATTCTTCTAGCTTACTCTTCATTTTGCTTCAGTGTTTCTACTTTGAAGAAATAAGAGCAGCTTGTTCAGGATTCCAGATGGTGATCCAGGGAGATCTGAGCCATGAGAGCTAGAGAAATTAAGGGCATAATCCTATGCATGTTTAGACAGAAACATGCATAGGATTTCTATGTAAACATGCATAGGATTGCACTGTAAATGTGTTAAGTCATAGTCAGGCATGTTTTAACCTGAGGGCTGTAAGATGGCAGGAAAGCAGGAGTTCTTGCATTATAAAATTGATCTTAGTGTACTCTTTTCCCCCAACCAGTTTATACAACAGAGATAGTCACTGCTTCACCACTGGTCTTTGATAAGGTGGTCAAAGATCCAAGTACACTAGGGACAATACTTGTGTTACACCTGTAACTCATGTTCTTTAAAATCAGACAGGCTTTGTTGAAATGTTTGATAATAACTGCCATCAGAAATTTGGCTTTCTCAGGAGATTGGCATTAAAAATGGCTCAGTACTTACCACAACTGTAGGTTTCAGGATGAAAAAGAAGTGCTTTATGGCTGTGGAGTGGCTTTACAAGTTACGCTAAGGCAGTTAGAGCTTATTACTCATGCACAAGTTGTTTCTTTAGTTCCATGTGCAAATGTATTCATGGCAGTTGGATCATAACGGGCTTAATTTAGAGAGACAGTAGACCATTCTGATGGAAGAGGTCATTCTAGACTTAATTTTGTTCCCTTTTAGTTTAATTTATAACTCTGGCAATAAGAAAGAAATTTGCTTCAGTCATGAGGGGAGATTTCCAGCTTTGATCACGAAATATAATATTTTACAATGCAATATCTAACACAGAGCTTCCTTTTTCAAGGAATATTCCAATTTAAGCATATCTAGTAGAGTTTGGTGCAATTACTCGGTTACTGCTTCAGCTTGCAACCATAAGTCAGATCTGAAAATCTATTTACAGTGGCTACAGAGAATTTTGAAAGGTTCACAAGCATGGCATAATGATGATATCCTGCCCTTTGTTAATTCATAGCACTTGGTGCATTGTTTGAAAATGGAGGCTGAATGGCTGTCATTTCCCCCAATTGCTGAGTGTGGTATACTGCAGGATCAAACTGCTACATATGAAAAATAGC
Organism: Heloderma suspectum; assembly: GCF_057233095.1. NCBI lineage: Eukaryota > Metazoa > Chordata > Lepidosauria > Squamata > Helodermatidae > Heloderma > Heloderma suspectum. Next base: position 261,216,733 of record NC_139460.1, on the reverse strand, counting down.
TCTTGGTATGGCTGTTGGGAGAGTGCTGTGATCCATCCCACCCATTGGTCTCTTGAGCTCAGCTTACTGGTGAGCCCCAGTTGCTGAGGGATCTTGGGCTGCAGCTCAATCTGCTGGTTTGCATAGAAACCTCATAAGTGCTCTATTGAAATAATTTATTGCTGCAGCTTCTGTCATAAGCAGCTTCTCTCCCATGTAAAACTGGAGAGAGAAAACCTCCTCAGTACTACTGATTTGTGTAGGTCATGAGATCAAATAAGCCCTTGACGTTCCAGAACAAGGATATTTGTGCTTTTCATGTGCTTTCTATGGATGTTTTGGGGATTATTTAGCGTAGGGACCTATAAGAACAAAGGGATTGTTCAATTGTTGCCTCTAGCGATTTCCCTTATGCATGTACATTCTCTCTTATTTGGAAAGTCTATGTCCCAGTTCTAGCCTTGTTGAAAGCATGAACTTATCTGCATCTTCTTATTACCTCTTTCAGCAGCACTCACTTTATAAAGGGTGGTGCTTAGTAGCACTCCGTTTACAAAGGGACCTAGAATCCTCTGCCTTCCTGGACATCCCATAAAAGTGCTGAAGTCTGCTGCTGAACTCATAGCTGTAGGTATACAAGAAGCATATTGGTTTTCTTTAACCCCATATAAGAACACTGAACTGGAAGCATGGCATGTTATTAGCTCTGACACTGATTCATTAATTGTAATACAATTAGAGCACTGTGAGTGGATGTACACAGGCTTGCGCTGCTGCTGCCCAAAATATTTGATTGTTAGTGAAGGACAGAAGTCTTCAAGCTTTTACCTCTCTCTGTCCCCGTTTCTAGAACATTCTCTCTCTCTCTCTCTCTCTCTCTCTCTCTCTCTCTTTATTTTAAATAGTTTTTTTTTTCACTTTTCCCATGATACAGGGAAAGAGAATAGGAGACTTTTCAGGAGAGAGAGAGAGAACATGTATCTGAACTAGGTGTTTTTGTGGCATGAACTTAAATTATTTTGCATTTACTATAAGATTCCATGGGTCTGATAAGCAAAAAGTTGTAGGAAAGTGATAACTGTAGTCCATTACTGTTGGATCACGCATGCTCACTGGGGAGATCTGCTTATGCTAGCCAGAGATAGACATTATTTTCCAAAGGTATGGAGATGTGAAGGCTTGGAAAAAAGCTGGAAAATTTTGAAAAAGCCCACAGTCCCCCCCCCCCAAGGCCTGCTTTTGTTTGTTTCTTAAAAATTGAACTATTTTGGATTATGAAATATTTTATTTTAGAGTGATGAATAAAATATTAACACAGTGTTCATATATTGCTGCCCAACTTTTATTCATCCAAAATGATTTCTAAAATCTCTGTAATAGGAAGACTTTATAGGAAGACTTGAGATGTACAATTTCTGGAAATGTTGAAGTCATGGGGGAGAACATTTTAATCCTTTCTGTAAGCTTCTCAGCATAGTTAATTCTTCTGTTCCTTATTAAACTTAATGATCTAATGTATCTTTTTCTGATAGACATTTAGGGATGCTCCAAGTCATGCTCAGTTTCTGAACATTTGACTAGAGTTGCATTATAATATGTGAAGAAAATGTGCATTCTTGTTAGTTTCGTTTTTGTCCTTTAGAGTCCTGTGTTTCTTGGCTTGTTCTGGTTAGATGTTGTAGCAGTGAATGTATGTAGTCCTAAAACCCACATGTGACGCCACCTCATGTGACAGAACAGTGTATGGGTTATCACACCTATGTTTGTTTTTAAAAAAACAACAGTGTTGAGTATGGAACTCACTGCCACAGTTTTTAATAAAGGTCCCAATTACACTGTTAGGGAATGCTGTCTCTGCTATTCAATCTTTTCGCCTTGCCACCATAACAAACCCAGAAACTCAGCCTGGTTCCTATGGTAAAGGTGTGGGATTGACAAAATGAACAAAAAATAAGGTGTTTATTAAGGGCAATCATTTACAAAAGGGAATAAAATGTCACTTTTCAAATAATAAGCTGAGATTGTGGAAATATTCTTAAATATGTTAAATCACCATTCCTCACAGATAAGAATCTCCCCCAGCTAAATAAACTCTCAATTGCTTTTCCTTCAGACCAGATTTCTGTAAACTCCACCCCAACCAATTGCTCTCAAACATGAACAGATACTATACGCCAGTCTTCCTCTTCCTCCATCTCTTCCTGTTTCTTCTGGCTTCTAAGATAATTCACATGTTTCAGGAGCCACTTGCTGAAGTTCCTAAAATGTATTGTGTATAACTTGGTTTGCTCATGTTTGGTATATTTAAAAGTATAGGTTATTCAGACAATACTTACAAATTTACTGAGTTTATTAAGTTAATGAAAATTTTAATGAGGAAGCCAAGTTATACATAATACATTTTATGTTCCTAAAGTAACAAAGTGACTTCAGATCTGTGAAGAGTACTAAAAAAATAAGTACTGGATTTTTTCAAATTCCCCCGAAATTTCAGTTTTCTTCTGGGAGTGGGGGAATAGGACAAAAAACAGTTTTTCTCCATTGTGTCAAAATTTCTGGAAATTTTACATCTCTACAAATGTAGCAATTGTTATAGTTCCTGTAGTTTGTCTCTTAGACCAGACAAATATATAGTAGAAACGTATGCTTTATGGCTTGCTTCATAAGCCTGGTATTTGCAGAAAATAAATCCCTTGAGTGGTCTGAAAGAGGTATCTGTCAGTCGCTGAAAATGCTCCTGGAGGGGAATAGTTATGCTATTTTCTCCCTGCTGTGTTCTCTCCTGTAGGCCAAATTGTTGAGCTCTCTAGGCACTGAACACGTTCTGCCATGTTTGTACTGTTCTGTGCATTATTTATTGTGCTGTAACGGAACTGCTGCATGTCCTTTCTTCTGCTTTACTTCTAATAGCCTGCATGAACACAGATCCTTGTTGCTTTAGACACACTGCTCTCAGAGCAGGGAGAGATGCTGGCAGAGAGCCCAAAGAAAGGGTACTTTTGCAAATTGCATATTGACTGTGAGATTGATGGGCAGTGTGAAACTTATTTTGTGACTTGTACACCAAAAAAGCTATGATAGGGGAAGCCCACAAGCAGGACATGAGTTCAACAGTACCCTCCTGCTCCTGTTCCCCAGCAGCTGGCATACAGAGAGGTGTTGTTGTTGTTTATTTGGTCAGTCGCTTCCGACTCTTCGTGACTTCATGGACCAGCCCACGCCAGAGCTTCCTGTCGGCCGTCGCCACCCCCAGCTCCCCCAAGGTCGAGCCCGTCACCTCCAGAATATCATCCATCCACCTTGCCCTTGGTCGGCCCCTCTTCCTTCTGCCTTCCACTTTCTCTAGCCTCAGCATCTTCTCCAGGGTATCCTGTCCTCTCATGATGTGGCCAAAGTACTTCAGTTTTGCCTTTAATATCATTCCCTCAAGTGAACGGTCTGGCTTTATTTCCTGGAGTATGGACTGGTTTGATCTTGCAGTCCAAGGCACTCTCAGAATTTTCCTCCAGCACCACAGGTCAAAAGCATCTATCTTCCTTCGCTCAGCCTTCCTTATGGTCCAGCTCTCGCAGTCATAGGTTACTACAGGGAATACCATTGCTTTAACTATGCGGACCTTTGTTAGTGTGATGCATGGAGCGACTGAAAAGGGGCATTCGGGGTGGTGTTCCGGGATGGGGATTGCAGAGCTGCGAGTATGACACATCTGATGTGTTGTATGGCAGCTTCCTCTCCCAATCGGTCCCCCTGCTGCTAGACAGTGGAAAACGGCTGTCTAGCGAAAAATAGCAAGGCAGGAGAGGCGTGGAGGGAATGATCCCTGCCCCCCATGCCTCTCCAGCCTTGTTTAGGATAGGCAGTCGCCTCCGAGTTTGGAGGAGGCCGCCTATCTTGATAGGATTGCACTCTTAATGTGATTTAAATGTTCTATTTTGTAGATGCTTTATTGGAATATTTTTAAACAGTTAAAGACAATAGCATGTATTTCCCTTTAACTGTTTAAATTTAAAGAAAAAAGAGGTACTGAAAACTGTTTAAACACTAATAAACTTTAGCAACCCAAAGAACTGTACATGATATGCTGACAACCACTTGTCTACAACTTTGAAAGTGCCACACTTGCAATACAGTATTGTATTTGCAATTGGCATCCATCTATTGTTACTAATGAACTTATGAAATGGAAAATTTTCTGTAGAAAAATAAAGCTCTGAGAAATTTTATTTTTCCACATCACAGTGCACTACATTTACACTTGCTGTTTCGGGCTGTTAAAACCTACGTCTGAGTGAGCTACAGCGGTCCTCTGAACAGTATATGGGAGATCTGAGTTTGAATTTTGGCTTAACCATGAATTTGTTGGGCTACTTTTGGCAAGACCTTCTCTCCAATTCCTCATTTGTTTAAAAGAATCTGCAGCCTTCTGTTCCCCATCTGTCCCCTACCTATCAAAAATACTTCATGTGAAATTATTCTTACACTGGCTGTAGGAGGGAAACTATTATGTGTAAAAATCATATGCATATCTGTTTGCTATGCATATATGTAACAAAATGTATGATTAAATTTCCTTATACCTTTTTATCCCCAGTATACATTATACCCCCATGTAGGAAAAGTGCTGTGGCTATAATAACCCAGATGATATTATGATGGTTCTAATGACTATGAAGTGCTTTGTGAGCTCCATACATTTGCTGAGATGATTAAGCATAATTTGAGAAGGTGTGAGGGCTATGTAGGTTTACTTCTAGAGAAGCTCTCTGAAGTCTAGCATGTCTCTCAATCCCTAGGCTGTAAACCATGGCACAAGCTGAGAAGAAAGGTGGATTGCTTCGGAAATCTTCAGCTAGTAAGAAACCCTTGAAAGAGAAAGTTGTGCTAATGTATGATGAGATTTTCATGGTAAGGGTTGTACTTCTACTCCTCTCATTGTGGCATTTTCATATATATCTGGATCCTGTTCTCAGTTTATATACTATATATTATATTTATATATTAGTAATATCAAGTATTAAGAATGAGATGTGGAGAGCAATTAATTGTGCCTGATGAAGTGCCTCTGGCCATGCTTTTACTTTCGTGTTTTGAAGAGTATATCTCTGCACTGGAGCACTTCCCATTGTAGAAGTATCTCTGCAGCTACTTCTAATCATTGATAATCTGCAGAAGAAAGTATGGTGTACCTCAAGGGCCATCTGTGCATGCTGTTCCCTGGATCTAGGAAGGTTAAAATAGTGCAATAAGATATTTTGTATCTAGTTCACAGCAGCCATGTAACAGCAGTTCCTTTCTGTTTCAGACAGAAGATCCCAGTAAATGCAACCCTCGGTTTTGGGAGGAGCTCTTCTTGATGAAGGTAATATGCTAGAGATTAAAACCATCCTCTTTCCCCTTAATGTTGCTTCATATTTACTCTCCCAGGTACCAATTCCCAGCCTTTAGTCATGTTCTCAGTGGCTCCATGAATTGGCTTTTCTTTCTTTGTCTGATAGGTGAATTTGGAGTACCTGGAAGGGAAGCTGGAGTCTCTAGATGGTGAAGAGTTAATGAAGATTAAAGATAACATTAACTGTTTGTTCCAGCACTGCATCCGAGCCTTGGGAGAAGAGCATCCCATCAGAGTGGTCAATGCATTACAGGTGCATTTTTCACAGGCAGGCCTTGGCTTCCATTAAGCTAAATGTATAAACAGGCAACTAGTGACAGTTGTATTAATGCTGATGATGGAAAGAGTCTACTTATTATTAAGATCCACTAAAGCACACACTAGTTTATTGTGCTAGTCCAGATATCCCCTCTTGAGAGACTGTTAACATTTAGACAATAACATATTTTCTCTTGCTTCTTTGTTGGCCTTCGTATGGTCAGTGGCTCAGGATTGCTTTTGAGAATAGTTGTATGCAAACTTATGTCAAATGCAAAAAGTAAACATGCTAAATATCCTGTAAATTAGGGTAGGGGACTGTGTGGCCTACAGACATTGGGTTAGAACTCCCATCAGCCCCAGCCAGCATGGCTGGTGGTCATAGATGATGGGAGTTGTAGTCCAGCAACATCTTGGGGGGGCATGTATTCCCCACCCCTGCTGTAAGGACATGGAAAACAAAAAAGGTTGTAGAATTAATCTGTGTTATACTAATCAGAGTTTAAATTCCCCAGAAATGTGCCTTTAAACTTCTGGGATACAGAGTGGTAGGTTCTTGGTGTTGTGGAGGCTTTGTCTAACTATTCCTGTCTTCTCTTTTTTTTCTGTTGCAGACGCTATGTGCGCTGATCCGTGGGGTTCATCAGAAGAACAAATCCACATCTGGTTTTGACATCATTAACATGCTGATGGGCTTTGACAAAGCTGAGCTGTGCATGAAGGTGAGTGAGGGCTTGCTAAACTGCAATAAGAGGCGGTGGTTTGCCCGTGGAAGAGACATAGTAGACCATTGTTAAACACATTGGACACAGTGTCTCCCCTAGTATTGAAGGTATGGACAGAGTCACAAGTTAAATATAGTTGATGTTAGGATGCCTACTCATGCTTTTGTTTTTACCCTGCTTGTTTGTTTGGGCCTCTGAATACTGGTAACAAAGTAGAAACAATAGTAGGCATCACCTTTTCTACAGTTGGTATGTTGGCTCCTAGTCAGTGGCTTGTATCCAGTGGTGTTGTTCCAGCAGTGGAACAGATTTCCTCTTCCCCCTTCAGTTCCCCAAATCTGCTCTGGTGGGTTGGGGGATTCTAGAGTAGATTTGGGGTGTGGGGGGGGGAGGGGAGAGGATGGGGAAGTTATGTCGTGCAAGGGTTGGATCCAGCCCAGTGTATACATCTCTGTAGTAAGGTTGTGGTCTGCAACTGAAGTGAAAAAATAGAAATGTGTTAAGCTGGTAACAGAGCAACCCTTGGCTAGAGTAATGTTATGCTCTCTCCCCCCCCCCCCCCATGCTGCCTGAGTAGACAATCCCTTAAGACACTTCAGAACTAAATGTACCATGCCTATTGGGGCTATTATCTGCCAGTGGAAGAAAGGAAGATTACAGTATAATTGTGCTGGACAACTGCAGCATAACCAGACAGTGTAGGGAGGTCCTTCCCAAGTGTCCTTCAGGCAGATGCTGGGTTTACACTTCCAGATTTCTGTTTTTGACCATAAGGGTACACCGTTTTTTGTTAAGTCTGAGCTGAGATTCTGAGGGAACAAAATCATGTTTCACAATCCACATTGTGTGGCTTGATTACAAGAAACACAGTTCTGGGGAGAATTGCTTCTTTAATATGTCTTGATTGTATGACATGGAAAATCTGTGTTAGGTGATATTTGTATTTCTTGTGGTAGGAAATATCTTCTAGGGGTTGAAATAATCTAAATCAGAATTCTTCAACCTGGTGTCCTCCAGATATGTTGGACTGCAATCCCCATCATCCCCATCCAGCTTGGCCAATGGGCATGGGGAGATGGAAATTGTAGTTCAACACATTTGGATGGCACCAAGTTATAGAAGGCTGATCTAAGTCAACAGCGTGTTAGCTAGACTGCTTGCCTTGGATTCTTACCAACATAGGTCCTGACCTGCTGATGGGATTCAGTCTTGCACAGAGCACAGCATCCGTGTTGTGGCTATAAACAGTGCAGGTGTGTAATGGTTTGTAGTAACTGTTCTCTTCTCTAGAATCTGATGGAGAGCTTGGATGCTCTGCTTTGTGCAGAAGGTTCTGAAAGCCTCAAGAGTTTGTGCCTGAAGCTACTGCTCTGCTTGGTCACTGTAAGTAAAGATAATGGAAGAAGTATTTACTATCCAGACTTGGAAAATGTTGTATTCTTAATCTCTAGTGAAGGGGCAGTTTCACTTCCAGCTGGTCAGTGTTTCTGTTGTGGAGAGGACTAGTTTCTAAATTACAGTCTTACATATAATTGTTGTGTTAGGTACATTAATGAAAAGCTGCTTTTTCTTCCACATGCATGGATGTGCTCTCAGTATAGTTCCTGTTTTAAAATAGTTTAGGGCGCAATCCTGTGGCCACTAGACAGCAGCTAGACAGCCATAGGATTGGTCGGTTCACGGAGAACTGCCTCCCTCCCCCCTCCCCCACCTCCTTGTAGGCGGTGCAGATCGTCTCCACGCTTCTAAGAGCAGCATAGAGCAGTGGAGAAAGGGGGTGTTCCCAGGGGAGGGGCAGGGAGTTCGTAAGTGCTGGTATGACACTTCCTATGTGTCATCTGGCCTTCCCACCCTGTGCTCCGATGTCCCATGGCTAGACAGCTGAAATTGGCCATCTAGCCATGAATGCAAGGCAGCTGGAGCGCAGAGGAGATGAACTCCTCTGTGCTCCTCGTGTTGTGCATTGCATAGGCGGTTGCCTCTGAGTTCAGAGGCAGCCAACTATCCCCATAGGATTGCTCCCTTAGCATATCTGTCCACTGGAGGGATTTTTGATGCCATTAAATATTTTAGGGAGGATACATTAATTTACTAAGAGGTTATTTTTGTCTCTGCTGCCTGCCTGCAAGAGCAGGTAATTGGTTTCCTTTTCTTTTTGCAAATTTGTACTGATATTTAAAATTTCTTTACAAATATACACAAAATAAACAAAACACCACATCTTGCCCACCCTAAACTATGACTTTTCCCAAGAGCTGACAAGGAACAAGGCTAAGTCATTATGAAGAGAGAGAGAAAGGGGTGAGAGATAGGCCACACCAGAATTTATGGAAATACATGAGCTTCAGGACTTAAACACATTACAAATTTCTGCCAAATAAAAGTGTAAGTTTCAAGAGTCTCTTTCCTACTATAAAAAGCAAAGGTAGCCATGTTGGCCATAAGAAAATTTCCAAAACCCATATTAGTGTAATACCTTTATTAGGCAAACTCAAAAATAGTTGATCTATTTTTGAAAATATAAAATCTAGCTGTTACTCTAAACTGTCACCATCCTAGATCCAGACTAAGTTAGTCCTACTGAAATGAATAAGACAAGTTAGTCAAGACTAACTTAAGTCTCACTGGTTTCAGTGGGATTGGAGCATGACTACATGAGTCTGGCTCCAGCCTGTATTTTCTAGCACAGTGAAAGCTCTAACTTCCACTGCTCAATAATAGGAAACGTATTCTAGTGATACTGCTGGTGTTGAAGTATTAGTCACGTTGCTTCTGCCGAACCTTGTTGAACCCATAGAATAACATATTTGGAAAGCACTCAGAAGGATAGAATGTAACCCAGAACCAAACCATTAAAGGGAAATAATACAGTTGAGGACAAAGTAAAATTAATACTATACTCAATAAAATTAAGACAGTGTTCCATGTCATGCCAAAAATCAGTAACGTTAGGGTAGCTCTAATACATATACACAAAGCATGGGTTTCATTACACAGAATATGGGAGAGTAAAATGACATGATTGAGGGATGTATGGATTCTTTCATTAGTGCTTCATTGAAGTATCAGATAATCAAAATTACCATGGATCAGTGGGTGCAATAGAGTAATTTTGCATGGATAGTAGTGGATGAGAGCACATTTTAATTTTGTTGAAGCTCACAAAAGGTTCTAAAAAAATTAATCCCTTTGGTTCCATTCAGGTGACGGATAACATCAGTCAAAACACAATCCTGGAGTATGTGATGATTAATAGCATCTTTGAAGCTATCTTACAGGCAAGTCTCCCTTCCCCCTTTCATCTCTGATTGGGCAGTTAATTTCCTATCATGCATTACTATAAATCATACATTTTGACTTGATGTTGCTTAAATCAAATCTAAGATGAGGACCAGGCAGAATGTTAACTTCTCTCTTACTTTAGTCTTCTGTTTTTGTTCTTGCTTTAGTAACAGCTTAGATTTTAAGAACTCTTCATCCACATTATTTATGAACATAGGGAGCTGAGTCTGCCCCCCCCCCATCCAATCTTATAGCCTTCGGTAGCTTGCTGTGATGCCTTTAATGAGTTTTTTGTGGATAAAATCTCTCAGACATGAGCCAACTTGGACGCTGTCATGGGGACAGAAATCAACAGTGGGGTGTCCAGCAACTCTGTTTGCACGATTAAACTGGATCATTTTCAGCTGGTTACTCCTGGTGATGTGGACAAGCTATTTGGTTTGGTCAAAAAGACAACTTATTTATTTATTTATTACATTTATATCCCGCCTTTTTTCCTCCAAGGAACTCAAGGCAGTGTACATAATCCTCCTCCTCCATTTTGTCCACAACAACAACAACAACAACCCTGTGAGCTAGGTTGGGCTGAGAGTTTGTGACTGGCCCAAAGTCACCCAGTGAGCTTCCGTGGCCAAGTGGGGACTAGAACCCGGATCTCCCAAATCCCAGTCCAGCACTCTAGCCACTACCCCACACTGGCTCTCAGTGCCCTCTCGATCCCTGCCCATCCTGGCTTGTAGTCCAGGTAGGGGAAATAGTAAAGCAACTTTTGCTGAATATTATTAATGCCTCCCTGTTGTTCAGTCGTTAAGTTGTGTCTGACTCTTCGTGACCCCATGGACCATAGCACGCCAGGCCTTCCTGTCCTCCGCTCTCTCCCAGAGTGTGCTTGAGTCCATATTCATTGCATCGGTGATGCTATCTAGCCATCTCATCCTCTGTTGTCCCCTTCTCCTTTTGCCTTCAATCTTTCCCAGCATCAGGGTCTTTTCCAGGGAGTTCTTCGCATTTGGTGGCCAAAATATTTGAGCTTCAGCTTCAGTATCTGTCCTTCCAATGAGCACTCAGGGTTAATTTCCTGTAGGATGGACTGACTGGACCTCCTTGCAGTCCAGGGGACTCGTAAGAGTCTTCTCCAGCACCACAGTTTGAAAGCATCAGTTCTTCGGCACTCAGCCTTCCTTATAGTCCAACTCTCACAGCCATACATTACTACTGGGAAAACCATAGCTTTGATGATACGAACCTTTGTTGGCAAGGTGATATCTCTGCTTCTTACTATGCTGTCTAGGTTTGCCGTAGCTTTCCTCCCAAGGAGCAAGTGTCTTTTAATTTCGTGGCTATAGTCACCGTCTGCGGTGATCTTGGAGCCCAAGAAAATAAAATCTGTCACTGCTTCCATTTCTTCCCCTTCTATATGCCAGGAAGTGATGGGGCCAGATGCCATGATCTTCGTTTTGTTAATGTTGAGTTTCAAACCAGCTTTTGCACTCTCCACTTTCACCCTCAACAAGAGGCTCTTTAGATCCTCTTCACTTTCTGCCATTAGGGTGGTATCGTCTGCGTATCTGAGGTTGTTGATAATTCTCCTGGCAATCTTAATTCCAACCTGTGATTCATCTAACCCGGCGTTTCTCATGATGTACTCTGCATATAAATTAAATAAGCAGGATGACAATATACAGCCTTGTCATACTCCTTTCCCAATTTTGAACCACTCGGTTGTTCCATGTCTGGTTCTTACTGTTGCTTCTTGACCCTCATACAGGTTTCTCAGGAGACAGGTAAGGTGGTCTGGTACCCCCATCTCTTTCAGAATTTGCCACAGTTTGTTGTGATCCACACAATCAAAGGCTTTAGCGTAGTCAATGAAGCAGAAATAGACGTTTTTCTGGAATTCTCTTGCTTTCTCCATGATCCAGCGAATGTTGGTGATTTGATCTCTAGTTCCTCTGCCTCTTCAAAACCCAGCTTGTACTTCCGGTAGTTCTTGGTTCACATGCTGCTGAAGCCTAGCTTGTAGGATTTTGAGCATAACCTTGCTGGCATGTGAAATGAGCGCAATTGTACGGTAGTTTGAACACTCTTTGGCATTGCCCTTCTTTGGAATTGGAATGTAAACTGACCTTTTCCAGTCTTGTGGCCACTGTTGAGTGTTCCAGATTTGTTGGCATATTGAGTGCAGCACTTTAACAGCATCATCTTTTAGGATTTTAAAGAGCTCAGTTGGAATACTGTGATCTCCGCTAGCTTTGTTGTTACTAATGCTTCCTAAGGCCCATTTGACTTCACTCTCTAGGATGTCTGGCTCAAGTTCAGTGACCGCACTATCATGGCTATCAGAGACATTCAGATCTTTCCTGTATAGTTCTTCTGTGTATTCTTTCCACCTCTTCTTAATCTCATCTGTTTCTGTCAGGTCTCTGCCTTCTTTGTCCTTTATCATGCCCGTCTTTGCACAAAACGTTCCCTTGAGATCTCCAATTTTCTTGAAGAGATCTCTAGTCTTTCCCATTCTGTTGTTTTCCTCGATTTCTTTGCATTGTTCACTTAAGAAGGCCTTCTTGTGTCTCCTTGCTATTCTCTGGAACTCTGCATTCAGTTGGATATATCTTCCCCTTTCTCCCTTGCTTTTTGCTTCCCTTCTTTCCTCACCTACTTGTAAAGCCTCATCAGACAGCCACTTGGCTTTCTTGCATTTCTTTTTCTTTGGGATGGATTGAGTTGCTGCCTCCTGAACAGTGTTACGGACCTCCGTCCATAGTTCCTCGGGCACTCTGTCTATCAGGTCTAATCCCTTAAATCTATTCCTTACCTCCACTGTATATTCATAAGGGATATGATTTAGGTCATACTGGAATAGTTTAGTGGTTTTCCCTACGTTCTTCAATTTAAGCCGAAATTTTGCAAGAAGCAGCTCATGATCTGAGCCACAGTCAGCTCCAGGTCTTGTTTGTACTGACTGTATAGAGCTTCTCCATCTTTGGCTGCAAAGGACATAATCAATCTGACTTCGATATTGACCATCTGGTGATGTCCATGTGTAGAGTCGCCTCTTGTGCTGTTGGAAAAGAGTGTTTGCTATGATCAGCGTGTTCTCTTGGCAAAACTCGATTAGCCTTTGTCCTGCTTGATTTTGTACCCCAAGGCCATGCTTGCCTGTTATCCCGGTGATTTCTTGACTTCCTACTTTAGCATTCCAATCCCCTATGATGAAGAGGACATCTTTTTTTGGTGTTAGTTCTAGAAGGTGTTGTAGGTCTTCATAGAACCGATCAACCTCAGCTTCTTCGGCCTCAGTGGTTGGGGCATAGACTTGAATTACTGTGATGTTGAATGGTTTGCCTTGGATTCCTACTGAGATCATTCTATTGTTTTTGAGATTGTACCCCAGTACTGCTTTTCCCACCCTTTTGTTGACTATGAGTGCTACTCCATTTCTTCTACGGGATTCTTGCCCACAGTAGTAGATATGATGGTCACCTGAATTAAATTCGCCCATGCTTGTCCATTTTAGTTCGCTGATTCCCAAGATGTCGATGTTCAATCTTGCCATCTCATGTTTGACCACCTCCAGCTTACCTTGATTCATTGATCTGACATTCCAGGTTCCTAAACAATATTGTTATTTACAACATCGGACTTTCTTTTCACCACCAGACACATCCACAGCTGAATGTCCTTTCGGCTTTGGCCCAGCTGCTTCACTCTTTCTGGCGCTACTTGGAAATTCCCTCTGCTTTTCCCCAGTAGTATATTGGACACCTTCCGACCTGAGGGGCTCATCTTCCGGCATCATATCTTTTAGCCTTGTGATATGTTCCATGGGGTTTTCTTGGCAAGAATACTGGAGTGGGTTACCATTTCCTTTTCCAGTGGACCACATTTTGTCAGAACTCTCCACCATGACCTGTCCGTCTTGGGTGGCCCTGCACGGCATAGCTTATGGCTTCACTGAGTTACGCAAGCCCCTTCACAACAATGCCTCCCTAAGGGAAGGTAATTTTCCATCATGTCGAAAAAAAGCAATTGTTACACTCCTTCTGAAGAAGCCTTCCCTTGACCCCCTAGACTTCGATAACTATAGGCCAGCAGGTAAATTACCATTTTTGGGCAAGGTAATCGAGAAGGCAGTGTCCATTCAACTCCAAGCAGTCTTGGATGAAGCTGATTATCTGGACCCATTTCAAACTGGCTTCAGAGCGGGATATGGAGTTGAGACTGCCATGGTTGCCTTGGTGGATGATCGCTTGGGAATTGATAGGGGGAGTGCATCCCTGTTGATTCTTTTGGATCTCTCAGTGGCATTTGATACTATCGACCATGGTATCCTTCTGGATCGCCTGAGGGAGTTGGGGGTAGGGGGCACTGCTCTGCAGTGGTTCCACTCCTTTCTCTCAGGATGGCTCCAGATGGGTGTCGCTCTGGGATAGTTGTTCCTTGAAAAAGGAACTGTTATGTGGAGTCCCTCAGGGCTTCATTCTATCCCCGCTGCTGTTCAATATCTACATGAAATTGCAGGGAGAGATCATCAGGAGGTTTAGGGCTGAGTGTTATCAGAATGCTGATGACACCCAAATCTATTTCTCCTTAACATCTTTATCCAAGGAAAGTATGACTCCTCTGAATGACTGCCTGAAGTCGGTAATGGGCTGAATGAGGGAGAACAAGGTGAAACTGAATCCAGGCAAGACAGAGGTGCTCATTGTGAAGGGTCCTAATTCAGGTATTGAGGTATGTCAGCCAGTTCGGGATGGAGTTGCATTCCCCCTGAAGGAGCAAGTTTGTAGCTTGGGGGTGTTTCTTGACCCAACCCTACCCCTGGCACCCCAGGTGGAGGCAACAGTGAGAATTGCCTGTTACCAACTTTGGCTGATAAGCCAGCTATGCCTATTTCTGGAACATGATGGTGGTGCATGTGCTGGTAACCTCTAGGCTTGATTTCTGCAATGCACTGTACTTGGGGCTGCCTTTATATTTAGTTTAGAAACTTCAACTGGTACAAAATATGGCAGCCAAGTTGGTCTCTGGGACATCCCATGGAGACCATATTATACCAGTTTTAAAATCTTTACACTGACTGCCAATTTGTTTCCGAGCAAAATATAACGTGCTGGTTCTTACCTTTAAAGCCTTACATGGTCAAGGTCCAAGGTACCTTAGGGAGCACCTTCTTCCCTACGTCCCAGTGCATCACCTAAGGTCCTCTGAGGGCTATGCTGCCTCATAATGCGAGATTGGCAGCCACACACAAGAGGACCTTTTCCTTTGCCGCCTCTCAATTGTGGAATGACCTGCTGGTTGAAATGCACCTACTGACCTCGTTGAAGGTTTTTAAGGAGGATTTAAAGATGCTATTTTTCCAGCAGGCCTTCCCTTTTTAGAATTCTTGTTCCTTTCACTGACTTTTGTATACTGTTTTAAGCAGTTGTTTTAAGCTGTGTTTTATTGTTGGATTTTTTAAAAATGGTTTTTAATTCAAAGTTGTTTTTAGTTATTTTTGTATATATTGTCCATATGTTTTATGTAAATGGTTTTTAAACTTTGCATATTGTATTTTATTGTATATTAACTTTTGTAAACTGCCCAGAGAGCTTCGGCTATGGGGTGGTATAGAAATATAATACAATAATAACAACAATAACAACTTGATCTGAAAGGAGCCACACAACACTCTGAGCCTAATTCTCTAGAGTGGTGTAAGTTAAGAGTAACCCATTTTTAGGAGAATCAGTCTGTCTGTACCCAGGTTTTTATTACCCTCAGATGCACTCATTTTTTAAAAATAAATTTTATTTTAGAAAAAAATACAATTTACAAAAATAAAAATGAGACAGTATTTCATGTCTTCAATCTGTAATTAGATTTACCGAAGAGAAGAAAAATGATCATATTAGTCCTAACAGTGCATGTGCTGAAGTGAATCTTGAACCTTATCATTTGAATGCATTACAAACTCCGTCTTTCGATGAACTGATCCATTTCTTGCCTTCCTGCCCTGATGCTCACTAAATTTGTGAGTTTAACCTTGCAAATTATATCTGTGCTCATTCTTTTCAAGGTAAGAATTTGGCTTCAATTTGCTCTTTGTGCATGTGGGAGGACAGTCCAGCCCTTTTCTGAGCAGTATAGATTAATTTTGGATACTGGAAGCTTTGAGTCTGTCTGATCTTTTCATATCAACTGCCCTTGGCTCTTAGTTAATCTAATATATTTCTTCTCTTGGTTTTAGATCCTCTCCAGTCTTCCCAGTCGCCGGGAACATGGTTATGATGCTGTTGTCCTGCTTGCCTTATTAGTAAACTATAGAAAGTATGAGGTGAGTGCTTCATGTAGAATATGTGTGCATCATTACTGTGGAGTGGGGGTCTACAGATTTTGCCTGACCTTAGTAATGTGTTGTTGTTAGGACCCTGGCCCTCCCCCAAGGGGAGGGGTTTTTATCCATGAAGACGTGCTGTGCGTTGGAAGCGTAATGCAAGGCGGGGGACTTTTCCCACTCCCCTAGGTGGGAGATGGTTACTGCAATAGTTATGCATTCCTGAGCTGCTCCAAATGCCATGCAAATGCACCATGAAAAGTGCAGCTGTCCTTCCAGCTTGGAGCGTCAGAGGAGGCTTGGGATCACTACACTTCCTAAGCCCTTGGAAGCACAGTGCAGTTGCAGGATGGTCCCCATCGTCCTCTCCAGTTCCAAGCTGGAGAGCGGGGTCTTGGACTTCTGAGGGGCCTCAGAACTGCAGTGGCAAAACCAGTAGCAGTCTTCCTCCCAACCTTGTAGCTAGAGGTGGCATGGATGGTCCCCACAGTTGTGCTGTGTGCTTCATAAGTGCTCAGAGCCTGCCTCTGAAGCACGGTGCAACTGTAGGGATGATCCCTTCCCTCCTCTTTAGCTCTAAGGTTGTGACAAAAGCTGGGAATTGTTGCACTCACTTGATGGTGATGGAATGTGGTAGTGAGCAGAATTGTGCACCCGTGCCCATGTGTTTCCAGTGCTTTAGCCATTTGAACACCATATGCTGGTTACTTGGTCAGTAATAGCAGAAGCATGTTAAAAATATGTGGCTTGCTTGAATCCAGGTGTACATGTATTTTATCCAATTTCGTAGTGTTTCCAGTATACTTTGTGTATGTGTTTAGAAATAATTCTGCAGTTCTTTCCTATAAAAATATAAGGAAAACCTATTTTTATGAAATATGTGTCTTAGTATGGGAATGCTTTGTTGGTTTGATTGCAAGCTTTTGTCCCCCTCAGAAAAGTTGTTAGTGTGGGAGGGAAGTTCTTAGTTGAGAATTACACTTCAAATTTAGGCATGTGATTTGGTAGCCAGCCAGCATGAGTCTAGCACCTGTGGGTGAATTAGTGGTCATGTGATCAGAGGATGACCTGGACTGCTATGAAGCTCAGAGGAATAATGTTTATGTGATTCTACTGCTCTCCAGCTATTAAGGTTTTTTTCCCCCTCCTTTTCACATGAGACACAGTATTTTAACTATGGCGTTTATTGTTTTGCCAAGACTGCAGGATTTGAGCTAATTTTTTTCTAATAGTTGCTGAAATCTGTAATAGCGGGCTGGAGAAGCAAGGTGTACCCGGATGCTTCATATTTCTGTAGTCCCTATGGGATGTTAATACAGGCTCTGGTCAGCAAGAAACACATGAAAGGGGAATTAAACATGAGAGGTTATAGCTAGCTATAACCTCTCAAGAGCTGACATGAAGAAGAGCACACAACTGTTGTGAAAAGACAGGACTTGCATAGAGATGGACTGTTGCTGGTTGGATAGTATGGGGAAGGACATGAGAGGCAAGGGGATGGCAAAGGCAAAAAGCCCTTAATGTTATGAATTGGAAGAAAGAAGGAGACTTCTAAGGGAAAGGCATACCAGGAATGATGGGGCTGATCCAGTTTCTTGGTGATAGAACGTTTTAGTAGCATTGTATGTATTTAATATCAGTTACATTCTATACTGTGCTTTGCTCAAGTGTAAAGAAGGACATACAGTACCAGAAGAATGCATCTCCAGCTCTGGTGGAAGGGATGATCTTAAATTACATTAAGTTTCTCTAATCTTGAGCCTCGTGTGGTGCAGAGTGGTAGGTGGCAGTATTGCAACCGAAACTCCCCACAACCTGAGTTCGATCCTGGGTCCCAGGTAGCCGGCTCAGGTCGACTCAGCCTTCCATCCTTCCGAGGTTGGTAAAATGAGTACCCAGCTTGCTGGGGGAAAGGTAGTCAAAACTGGGGAAGGCAATGGCAAACCACCCCGCTACAGTCCGCCATGAAAACGCCAGCGAAAGCGGCGTCCCTCTAGGAGTTAGCAGTGACTCGGTGCTTGCACAGGAGGAACCTTTCCTTCCCCCCCCCCAATCTTATTTTTGCAGGAAATATATCTGCTTCCCCCCACCCCTTTTTCTGATCCCCTTCCTAATTCTCTTCTGATTCCCTTTGTGTAGCCAGGCGTATAGTTACGGAGAAGTGCAAGTGACTCCTGCCTCTGAAATCCTTGGAAAAAAAGTGATGTATAAATTGGCCCTTAGATATTTAGTAGTGGTGCAGAGACTTTTCTGCTGCCAAGCAAAGTGCTTATTCTTTCATTAAAAGGTCACTTGGTGACTGCTGCCAAGGTGAGTGGCTGCAGAAGGTATTGTTGGGTCTTTTAGCCCAAGGCAGAAAGCTCTTAACATTTGTTCAGACCTGGTGCAAACTCTCCAGGATTAATAGCATTTCCAAATCTAAAAATAGACTAAAGATGAGTTGAAATATGCTTAGAAAAAGAGAAGATGACTGTTTTGCTGTGATCAGATAAGTAGTCAGATAAAGTCATTTGGAAGTCCCTCCTGGAGAAAATTGGCTTGCATAAGGGTTAATTTTTCTCCAAGGGTTTGTCTTGGCTTTGCATTACAGCAGAGAGAATTTCTTTCTATATGGTATTATATAAAGTAGTCATTGAACGTTGAGGAAAGGGTAGCTATTTCTTTTCCTGGTCAGTCTTGGTAGACGTTAGAATAGTACTGCAAATCTTCTCTTGGAGTTTGTGTGTGTTCTTTTTTAGTATGCTGTGAGAGTCTTTTCATGTTGCTGATCATATTCTATTTCCTCTAGAGCCTCGTGAGCGGCTAAATTGTTCCATTAGCTTAAGGAAATCTAATTGCATTGAGAGCGTATCTGTTGCTTATGGCTGTAATGCCTGTCTATAAAAAAAGCCCACTAGTGTGCTTGTAAAAACATGTTTTTAAATGTGTTCCAAGTTTAGTGAGATATCTGTTCCAGTCTTTATTACTGATCCAGCTGCTCCTTGTACTTTTTATTGCAAAATCTCTCTGATTTACAGAAACTGCCCAAAGTGCACAGATTTCCAATCTATTGGCCTCGCTGAGAGTTACACTGCTACCTCCAAATGCTTTCTTTATACCTTGGTGGGCGGGGCTCAGAGCCCTTTGATACCCAGTTGCCAAGTCTGAGCATCAAGCATTTCTGAAGTATTAAGGCAAGGAATTTAGTAGTCTTAAATTGAGAGGTGGGTGTTGTCCCCTTAATCCTAATTCATAACATACAAATCCATATAAATATATCCTTGTTTGAACGAAAAAGCAATATAAAAGCATTAAATGAATACACTATGTAAACTCATCTTTAGGCTGGATATCGTACCCAAGAGAAGGGCATGTTTTACTTTTGAAATGTAAATCAGGTATTTCTTTTCCGTTTGTATTCTCCTCTCTGTTCAAACAGCTTGATTAACTCTATCTATTTGTCTGTCTATCTTTATATTTTTATACCACCTTTCGAGGCAGAGCATCTGCAAGGTAGATTACAAAGTTTAAACAATAAAATATGAAATACAGAAAACTGTAGGAAAGGTAGACAACCCATGGTCCTGGGCTGCTCTCCTGGGGAGCCCCTTTAACTTGTCCCCACAGCCCACCTGATGAGTCATCAGCTGGTCAATGAGGAAAAGAGCTGTTCCTCTGATCAGCATCAAGTCTTACCAGCTTTAATGGTAATTCTCCTGGAATACAGGAGAATTTAATGGTAATTCTCCTGGAGTACAGGAGAAGAAGTTGTTCTGCTTATTTATCTCACCTAGTGGGAGTTGAAGAGGGCTTTAAAAACTATTATATACCAAATAGGTGGGCATGGCTGTTCAGCTGTGTGTTGTTAATCTCTTCCAGTAGACAACTTTGGCAATATTTGGAATATACATACAGGAAGGACTCCTACAGGTTTTGGGCTGTTGGCTTTGCCCATGAATTCAACTCAAGGGAGGAATGTTCTCATCTTCCTCCCCCCACCCCCAAATTTTCTTAAAGTGTTCGAGTGGCATAGAGTTGGAGTCACTTCAGCTCTGTTGTGTTTTATGAGTAGAAGATACCAGTCCATGGTTTGCCCTTTGCCAAGTCACAAAATCTAATAACTCAATGATAACCCTGTTATGATTGATTACACAAGCCTTAACTTAAAATACCAGAGGTAAAAGTATCTTCCCTCAGCTATTTTTCTTTAAAGAACAGTTTGGTCTTCGAATATGCAGTGATTTTGGTCATCTGTGGAAGTTATTTTTACATTTTCATTTTTTACATTTGACATTACAGTTCCTGAGTTCAGGAATTGGGTAAGTGACCTATCTTGGATGGGGTTGCACTCCCCCTGAAGGTGCATAGCTTGGGAGTACTCCTAGATCCATCCCTGTCCCTGGAGCCCCAGGTGGACTACGTAGCCCGGAGTACTTGGGACCAGCTTCGGCTGATCCGCCAGCTATGGCCTTTCCTGAACAGGGATAACCTAGCCACAGTAGTACATGTGGTGGTAACTTCCCGATTAGACTACTGCAATGCACTTTACATGGGGCTGTCCTTCAAGATGACACGGAAGTTGCAGCTGGTGTAAAATGCAGCAACTAGACTGCTGACCGGAACATCTCATAAAAATCATATAACACCAGTTTTAAAGGAATTGCACTGGCTGCCAATATGCTTCTGGTTGGAATTCAAGGTTTTGGTGATGACATTTAAAGCCCTAAGCAGCGTGAGACCTCGATATTTGAGGGCGCGCCTCTCCCTATATATGCCTGCCCGAGGACTGAGATCTGTTGGTGGGTCCTCCTCTGCATCCCACCAGTGCGAGACATACGCTATGGTGGGATGTGAGAGAGGGCCTTCTCTGCTGTGGCACCCCGGTTGTGGAATGCTCTCCCCTTAGATGCCCAGTTGGCACAGACATTGGTCTCATTTCGGCGCCAAGTAAAAACATGCCTTTTTATCAAAGCCTTTGAGGGCTAAATGCATTCCCTAAACTAGCGCACTGTTTTACTTGTTTTGTTGTTTTAGATTTTAATTGTTAGCTTGTTTAATGATTTAATATGTTTTCAGATGTTTGTTTATTGTTTTATACTGTTTAAATTGATTTTATCTGTATGCCGCCCTGAGATCTTAATGATATAGGGCGGGGTATGAATGTTTTGGGGCCGCGGTGGCTTAGTGGTTAAGACGCTGAACTGCAGACCGGAAGGTCGGCAGGACAGCAGTTCGAGACCCGAGTGCTGCGTGACGGAGTGAGCTCCCGTTTTCAGTCCCAGCTTCTGCCAGCCTAGCAGTTCGAAAGCAAGAAATTGCAAGTAGATAAATAGGTACCACTTCGGCGGGAAAGGTAACAGTGTTCCGTGCACCTCGGTGTTCAGTCATGCCGGCCACATGACCACGGAAGCGTCTTCGGACAGCGCTGGCTCTTCAGCTTAGAAACGGGGATGAGCACCACACCCTAGAGTCAGACATGACTGGTTGGGGACACCTTTACCTTTTTTATCTTTATGAATGTTTTAAATAAATAATTTGTATATTGTCTTATAGTTCACAAAGGCTGTCAAAGTAGGTAAGAACATAATTTTAGAAAAAGAAACCGCTTTCAGCAAAGAAAAATCATGAGTTTTCATCTTGAGCTAGTTCTGTTCCTCTGGAATTTCTTAGTGTAACCTAGTGGGCTTCTTTAGGCATGGTGGAATACATTGTTGAATATTACTTTTCTGTATTTGATGGGAAAGACATCTCAACCCATGTCTGTCAAATGCTGAGCTATTGCTGTGACTGCTTGCTCTGCCAGGGATTGAGGATCCATTAATGAGATGTACTGGCGGGTGCTTTGGTCAGCCATGGAATCTATTAAAAACAGGCTGGAGACACAGAAAATGTATTTATGATATTTATATGCCGTCTTAAAACAAAATGTTTTCGGGGCAGCTCTCACAATCCCTGCACACTGACCAAGATCTCTGGGGTAACAAGAGACACTGCTTTACAGTTTTTTCCCTGCCACGCTGTATTTTGTGCAGCCCAGCTCCACCACTTGTTTTCTCACCTCCTTCCACATTTCAGTGTGCTCTCTTAAGTGCAATATTATGCATGTCTGTTCAAAAGTAAGTCCTAATGAGTTCAATGGGACTTCCAGGCAGGTGTGCATAGGATTGCAAGGCCTCAGTCCTACACACCGGGGTAGATAACCTTTTTGGCTCCAAAAGCTGCATGCAGTGCCGGGTGGTTGATCGGGGGCTGCATGCACTCTGTTTCTCTCTCTCTCAACTCCCCATTCCCCACAGTCACATCTCAGCACGCAGGGATGGAGAGGTTTACATTTCCCCACCCTATCCACTGAGATCAGGGGATAGGATCATGGGAGTGGGGGAGAGGGAGAGGGGTTTAAAGCCTTCTTCCCCAGCAAACTCTGCATCAGGATTGGTGAAAGGGAGGTGAGTGGGGAAAGAGCAATTTGGCTTGGGATCACTGAGGTGGGGAGAGAGGCTTTAACCTCACCCCCTCCCAACGATCCTGATGCATATTGCTACTTCCCCACTGGTATGAGCTTCAGGGAAACTGCAATCTGTTCCCTGCCCTCAGCTGATGGCTGATCAGCTGGGTTGAGAGGAAAAGTGGGTGGGGCATCCATAAGTGCTATACATGCTTACCTGGGCTAAGCCCATTAAACTCAATGAGACCTCTGGGTAGACGTGGATAGGATTGCACTGTGAGATACCTTGTTTCTGGTTGTTTTAGTTGTCTTGGCCTTCTACTTTTCTAGCATTTAGTAATCCCTGGCCTTGTTTCTGATAAGGTAGGCTTTTGCCTATGAAAGCTCATGGCTCAATAAACTTATCTGCTCTTCAGATGATAAAGGAGTCTATATGTCTGCTGCACTACACTGTAATGCTTATTTTTCTTGATTTCCCCTCCCCCAAACATTTTGCTCCATTTAGGCTGTCACAGTGATCTGGAATTGGCATTGAATTTTTGGCTACAGATTCTGTTTACTTAAGACATTGATTCTGACACAACCTTTTGAACCAGTTATCAGTCCTGTCTCAAATCATTGTACACTGAGTTGTTGTCCTGGTGGTGGTTAATGAATTCTTGGCATTCTTAGGACATCTTTGACTTGAATAGGCATTGGTAATAGTCCTCAAACAAAAGCAGACCTCTGGGCATGTTATATGGTTTTAATTAATGGGTTTGCAATTCCTCTTGTTCTGGGTGCATCAGTCCGTACTTCACACATGAACAAGCATGGGACTATTGTGCGCTGGGCAGTCTGCATAATCAGTGTCTCATCACTTGGGGGGGGGTGTCGGGGGGGCACGGGGAGAGAAAGAGAAAGGTTAGGGTATCTGTCTTTAATTTGGAATGTTACTCAACCAGACATAGAAAGCTGGTATACTGATGGGCCCTCAGTCGCGAGAACGATGCAGTATTCAATCACCTACATAAACTGGCTTGTCTTCTGTCTTCTTAACTGTTAAACTGATAATATTGCTAACATATAAAGCGTGACCAAGCGGGTAGTAAATCTCAGCACAGTGGAGGGTTTTTTTATTTTTGTGGGAGGCTGATGCACTGGGAGAAGGTGTAGATCTAGAATACTGTGGTTTTAATTGAGGAGCATGTGTGTAGCCTGGCAGGACAAGGAGGGCAAGTCCATGTATGAAACTGTGAATCACTAAACTAACCCATGACTTTTCTTCTTCCCACCACAGTCTGTGAATCCTTATATAGTGAAGCTGTCAATCATAGACGATGAGGCCACACTCAATGTGAGTATGATAGGTCTTAAGTGTTGTGTGACTGTAGCAAGTTACTCAGAGTATTAGGATTACAGCAAGGAGCTCAGATACTTTGATTAAAAAGGATCCCTTCAGAGTCTTTGGCTTCTCTGTACATGATTGAAGCAGACCATAATATATGAGGGAGGAATAAACCTATGACTAGGGACAGACTGGACAAATAATGGAAACTGTAGCAAAGTGAAGCCTCCATGTTTCCTTTCATTTTCTGACTCAAGCTGGTGTATATGGTTCTCCCTGCCCCCCTCCCTTTTATTCACAACAAGCCTGTGAGATAGGTTAAGCGGAGAGAGAGTGTGACTGGCCCAAGGTCATCCAGTGAGCTTCATGGTTGACTGGTGATTAGCATCTGGCTCTCCCTGTCCTAGTTTCTCTAACCACTACACCACACCAGCTCACTTGCAATGCGGCTACTTGGAGCAGGATAGAGAAATGTGGTCAAAGTCCTGAAAAAAGCTTGACCTGTAGCCGATAGACCTAGTGTTATGAGCATTATTGTGGGTAATTTGGAGATGAAACATTTGGAGGCAGAGGGCTGTGTGTCTACCCTACTTTACATGTTACATAGTTAGGGACTAGAATGTAACATCTTACTCTATTCTTACAGGGAATGGGTCTTGTAGTTGCTCAGGCATTATCAGAGTACAACCGGTAAGTCAACTTAGGGCATGCTTTTAGAACTGCATGAGTAGTTACTTGTCTCTTTCTCAAAGAACTTGCTGATGGGCCTGTCAGCTGGTTGCTTAGGCAGCCTAGTGGCAAATGAAATGTCTAAATCTTTTCAGGTGCTGTATTCCTGCTGTCATTCCTCTCTTCAGGTCTGTGCCAGGCCTCACAGAGCAGATTTAGTAGAGGTTTGGTTTCACATGGGAACTGGCAGCATTGCATTTGTTTTCTTCTTGCTTGATCGCCATTGAGTGTACCTTTCTGTGAACTGCCTGCAACATCTACTCCCCAGCGATACATGACCTAGGGCACAATCCTACGCAGATAGGCGGCCGCCTCCAAACTCGGAGGCGACCACCTATCCAATGCAGAGCAGGAGAAGCACGGAGGGGATCGTTCCCTCCGTGCTCCTCCTGCTCTGCATTTTTGGCTAGATAGCCACTTTCAGCTGTCTAGCCACAGGAGGGCACAGTGGCGGAGGAGGCTGCTGTATGACACATAGGATGTGTCGTATCGGCATTTCCGCCCTCCCCGCCCCAAAACGCCCCGTTTAGGCCACTCCGCATTCCTCTTGTGAGCAGTGCGAAAGTGGGGGAAGGTCGGTTCTCCAGGAATCGACCTCAGAGTGCGGCCTCTGATGTTGGTTCCCGGAAAGCAAGATATCCTATGGCCGTCTAGCCGCTGACTAGCGGCCATAGGATTGTTCCCTCCGTGAATCACTGAGTATTGCTTCTGACAGAAAATCCATTTTGGTTAAAGCAGTTCTGAAATAAACAAAAATATCTAACCATGCAGAAACTAATAGAGTGGATTAGCCCCATGATCTGCCTTATCTAATGTCCAGATAGTAACTCTGATGTGGGGCCAGCTGCTTGAAGGAAAGCACAAAGCTTCCAGCAGAGAAGGACGTGTACTAGATCCCAGTTACTTTCAATTCTACAACTTTCTATAGCTTGCAATGCTAGAATACTAACTGGCTTCTCCTGCCTTTTCATGAATATGCTTGGAACAATTCCCTAGTATAGAAGAGGTGCTCAGCAGCTCAAGTGCATCTTTAGCAGATGGAAACTGCATTTGGTCTCTCAGCAGGGAGAAAGACAGATGATGACAGGATGAGGCAAATGAGCCGAGCTAGGTCTTTTACTATTTGTTTGCCCAGGCAAATAGTTTAGAAGGTCCCAGGTTCTATCCTTGTCTTCTCCAGGTGAACAATCTTGAGTAGCATCATGGTAAAGAGTTGTGTATAACCCTGGAGAGTATTTTATATAATAGACATGACGCTGGGATAAATGGACCATTGGCTTAATAGAGCATTGATAAGTCATTTTCGTTTATATCTTTCCATAAGACAGTCCAGTTCGCTGAGAGGGCAGAGCTTTGCACCTCCTGTTAGCAGCAAGGGTTGCTTCTCTCCTTTTCAAGCCATGCACCATTTTGAGGCCCCTGTACCTTTAAAGAAATTAGCCAGTGTTATAACCACATGGAGCAGATTTTCCTTCCCCAGTAATGTTACTCATGTAAACATCTTGGTATGAATAAACCATAAAATTCCTGCCAACCTAGCAGTTCGAAAGCAAGAAATTGCAAGTAGATAAATAGGTACCGCTTTGGCGGGAAAGGTAACAGTGTTCCGTGCACCTCGGTGTTCAGTCATGTCGGCCACATGACCACGGAAGCGTCTTCAGACAGCGCTGGCTCTTCGGCTTAGAAATGGAGATGAGCACCGCACCCTAGAGTTGGACACGACTGGTTGGGGACACCTTTACCTTTATGAATAAACAACTGTTTTTGTTACATAAGCAGATGACTACCCTCTGTTTTATTCATCTTCTGTACAGTAGTGGTCTCAGACAAACTGAGACTTAAAGTAGGTTCAGTCGATAATAAGAGGATAATGATTGTGGCATATGCCATATTATAGTCAGGTGAAAAAGAAAGTACATCCTCTTTGAATTCTGTGGTTTTACGTATCAGGACATAATAAGAACCATCTGGTCCTTAGCAGATCTTAAAATTAGGTAAACACAACCTCAGATGAACAACAACACATGACATATTACACCGTGTCATTATTTATTTTACAGAAATAAAGCCAAAATGGAGAAGCCATGTGTGAAAAACTAAGTACACCTTATGATTCAATAGCTTGTAGAACCACCTTTAGCAGCAATAACTTGAAGTAATTGTTTTCTGTATGACTTTATCAGTCTCTCACATCGTTGTGAAGGAATTTTGGCCCACTCTTCTTTACAACATTGCTTCAGTTCATTGAGGTTTGCAGGCATTTGTTCATGCACAGCTCTCTTAAGGTCCCACCACAGCATTTCAATCGGGTTGAGGTCTGGACTTTGACTGGGCCATTGCAGCACCTTGATTCTTTTCTTTTGCAGCCATTCTGTTGTAGATTTGCTGATGTGCTTGGGATCATTGTCCTGTCCTGGGATCACTGACCCAATTTCGGCCAAGCTTTAGCTGTCGGACAGATGGCCTCACATTTGACTCTAGAATACTTTGGTATACAGAGGAGGTCATGGTTGACTCAATGACTGCAAGGTGCCTAGGTCCTGTGGCTGCAAAACAAGCCCAAATCATCACCCCTCCACCACCGTGCTTGACAGTTGGTTTGAGATGTTTGTGCTGATATGCCGTGTTTGGTTTTCGCCAAAATGTGGCACTGTGCATTATGGCCAAACATCTCCACTTTGGTCTCGTCTGTCCAAAGGACATTGTTCCAGAAGTCTTGTGATTTGTTCAGATGCAACTTTGCAAACTTAAGGTGTGCTGCTGTGTTCTTTTTAGAGAGAAGAGGCTTTCTCCTGGCAACCCTTCCAAACAAACCATACTTGTTCAGTCTTTTTCTAATTGTACTGTCATGAACTTTAACATTTAACATGCTAACTGAGGCCTGTAGAGTCTGCGATGTAACTCTTGGATGTTTTGCAATTTTTCTGAGCATTGCATGGTCTGCCCTTGGGGTGGGACATCCACTCCTGGGAAGATTGGCAACTGTGTTGAATATTTTCCACTTGTGAATAATCTTCCTCACTGTAGAATGATGGACTTTAAATTGTTTGGAAATGGCCTTATACCCCTTCCCAGACTGATGGGCAGCAACAGTGGCTTCTCTAAGATCATTGCTGATGTCTTTACTCTTTGGCATTGTGTTAACACACACCCTGAATGCTTCAGACCAGCAAACTCCTGAGACTTTGGCTTTTAGAGAGGTGGTCACACTTGCTGATGATCAATTAATCAAGGGCATTTGATTAGCAGCACCTGGCTGCTACTTAGCCTCTTCATACCTATGGAAGCAGTAAGGGTGTACTTAGTTTTTCACACATGGCTTCTCCATTTTGGCTTTATTTCTGTAAAATAAATAATGTCACGGTGTAATATGTCATGTGTTGTTCATCTGAGGTTGTATTTACCTAATTTTAAGACCTGCTAAGGGCCAGATGATTTTTATTATGTCCTGATACGTAAAACCATAGAACTCAAAGAGGGTGTATTTTCTTTTTCACATGACTGTATATCCTTGTGTGGGCAGGTTAGCCTTGTAGTTTCCTAAACCTGAACATGCAAGTTGAGAAGTTTCGGTTTTCATTCTCCTTTTCTCCATTGCTCTTGTCTCTGACTCAAGTAATAGGCTGTCTAGATTAGGAGTCATGCAGTGCTGCTACTGGGACAAAATAATCACACTAGTTTCAAGACAGAATTGGCTGGTGCCTCAGTTGTGACCTTCTTCTTACTTTCCTTTGCACCTCTGGGACTACCAAAAGAACTATGTAATGGTATGGGCTCCAATAACATTTCTCCAGGAAAGATTCTATTGATGGGTTTGGTCATACTTTGGGATATGACTGATTAGAGGGAAGTTCATAGTTATGCTTGGGGCCTGTTCTCACATAATGACAACCCCTCAGTTTAAAAAACGCTGGGTTGTCGTGAACGAGTAGCGATGAGTGGGCGCGCTACCCGCAGCGCACCTGCCTCTTCCACTTTTACCCAACAGTGCAGGATCAGCTCCTTCATAGGTTGTGGAGAATGATGTCCAAACCTGGACTGATGGGTTGTTTAGGGGCTAAACAACCTAGCAGTTAACCCAACAACAGACCATGAGTTAACTGCTGGCTTGCTTAGCCCCTAGACAACCCATTGGTCTGGGTTCAGATGTGATGCTCCACAACCTACGAAGGAGCCAATCTTGGGTTGTGCAGTAAAAGTGGAAGTGGTGGGCAGCAGGCTCACTTGTCTTTGCTTGTTCACAACAACCCAGCGGTTTTTAAACCGATGGGTTGTTGTTACATGTGAACCAGGTCTTGGGGTCAAAAAGGAATCTTCCTCTGCTTCAGAATGGCTATTAACCTTAATTATATTTGTGTTGCCCTGAAGCATCTGACTAGGCTCACTTGTTTGAGTGATCAGAGCATATTCTGCAGGCACTGAAAAGAAGGGGGTTAGGCCAAACCACTTCCTTCTAATTTTTTCCTACCTAAAAGGGCGAAACTAAACATGATGTTAAATGTAATGTGTTATTGCATTTAATGTGCATGTTTTAAAATTTTTAAATAGCCGCTACATGGGGTGGGTGGGTGCAGAAGCATAATTGGGACTGTGGTTGGTGGGGAGGGGAAAATTAACCTCTCCCCCTTGTATTGTAGAAAAGCTCCCATGGGTACCAGTGAGGACTTTCATCCCAATACAGAACAGCAGCAGGGGTGATTATAGTCAGAAGTGTGTGCGTGTGTGTGTGTGCGCGCGTGTGCGCGTGGCGTGGTTTCAATACTGTGGAGTCTGTAAAGTTGCTGTTAATTGTACTCTGCTGGTTAGGGAAATGATTGATTCATTTTTTAGAGTAGTAGTAAGATGTCTTTGAGAGTGCCTTGGAGAGTTGCATAATAAAGCTTTGAGGATGATTTTAAAAGAGAAAGTTTATCTCTTTTTATTTGCTTATAATAAGGGGGTAGTCTTGTGTATTTGTGACTTTAACAGAACTGTGTAATGGACTGTCAGAAGATGTGGGGGAGCTGCCACACTGGTCGCAAAAAACAGAGATAACAGGAGTAGGTAAAATATCTTTTATTGGACCAATTTATGGCAAATTAATATGTAACCCTTGAATTCCTATGGAATTTGTCATCATATGGAATTAGTCCAGTAAAAGATGTGTTTGCCTGCTTTGCATCTGCTATAATGAGCAAATCTTGGCTGCTCTCTGGAGATTTTTTTTTTTTTTTTGCTTCTGAGAAATTGGCCCAGCTAAGTAGGTGGGAATTGGTTGTGGGATCATGCATTGCCCTCTTCGCAGCCCTTCTGTCCTTTTGTAGTTCCCTAGTCAGCCTTAATTATGGTCAGGCATTACAATGGTATAGTTAAGCATGGCTAACATTAACCAGGGTTTGGTAACCTGCTTTAGACCCTGGTTTCAAATCCTTGTTAAGAGGATATTCTGGTTAACATTAACCATAGTTAATGAAAGTGCTGATGTATTGCCTAATCATGGTGAAGGCATGGGGATAGATATTCATGCTTGAAAGAGAATGGGAATGTGATCCTCCTCTTGGTTTCTTGATCTTGGTTAAAGGGTCACTAGTGTTATGTCTGTATTGGCCAGGATAGAGCCGTATTGAACTTCCACTAGTTAGAGTTAGGCTTGACCTCAATTGCTTCTCCTACTTTTCTTAGCTTCTATACAGCAGGACACAAGGTACCTTAAATAACATGAGTTGCCACTTTCCTTTCAGCTTCTGGCCTGTTCCTTTAATTAATACAAGCAATTAAAAATCTTCCCTGGTATCTTCATATCTACTACTTTAAAAGCAAAAGTGGATGGATGTCGAGGTTTTCTCTTTTGTCTTAAGCACTGTTAAGAATTTTGGTCAAACAACCCTCTTTGTTTACATAGTTCTGCAGCACCATGGTTTTATCTATCTATTGCTGTCCTCCTTGTTCAGGCAGTACAAAGACAAGGAAGAAGAACACCAGAGTGGGTTTTTCTCAGCCTTGACCAACATGGTAAGAAGTGAGCGTGTGTTGCTGGCCAGTGCTTGCCACGTGAGGGGCCCAGTTAAAAACTTGTGAAATATAATATACAATATTCCTATAGACATTAAAACAGATTCTGACTCCAGATAGAATTTGTAGCATCAGTATTATTTTGAGAGTTACAAGCCAGCTCTTCTTGGGGGAAGATCTCAGTAGATCCTAAAGCTGTGCAATACTGCTTCTTTCCATAGGTGGGCAGCATGTTCATAGCTGATGCTGATGAGAAAATCTCAGTCCAGTAAGTACATTCATCAGATGGCAATTTGTCACTTTGATTTAGAAATATAAAATGTTACGCAGTGCTGACTTTCACTTAACATAAAGATATATAGCAAGAGAAGATTAGCACTAGCTCAGCAGCCTGTATTGGAGATGATAACATTTAGTCTGGTACATGAGCGAATTAGCAGATGCTGCAGTTACACTCTGGATTTGTTAGGGCAGAACACTATGCATTGGGAATGGAAAGAAAATGGGACAGGTAGGAAGGAGGAATTGTCATACTCAGCACTTGGGTACCATTACTCAGGAGCAGGGAACTTGTTTAGCACTGATGACCACATCAGAAAGTTTGCCACATTCAAGCTTAACTTAAAACAAACAAAAAATTACTTGGTGCCTATAGAGTCTCGTAGAGCTGTGTCAGCGCCTTGGTTTCCTGAGAAGCTGAAGGCAATAAAACAATTGGGTTGAAGGCTAGAACTCAGATGGCAGCAAATTCACCATGAGCCAGTGTGATGTAGCGGTTAGAATTTTGACTGGGATTCAGGAGATTCTAGTCCCCACTCGTCCATGAAGCTCACTGGGTGACTTTGGGCCAGTACTGACTCTCAGCCTAACCTACCTCACACGGTTGTTGTGAGGATAAAATGGAGAGGATGAGGACCATGTAAACCACTTTGGGTTCCTTGCAAGAGGAAAAAAGGCAGGTTATAAATGTAATAAATAAATAAATTACAGTCAAGAGCCCATTTAGGGACTTATGCTTAGCAACGATAGCAGCAGAGTAATTGTACTTTGTTGCCACCGTTGCATCCTCACAGTGTCAACCAGTGGAGCTATTTAGGGTGACTAATAGTCTCCTTGATAGAGGCCTGGGAGAGCAGAATGTGAAGTGTTCAGAAGCCCACTGTGATCAGTTTGCAGATAAAATTGCTCACATTTGCATTGATTTAGATGCTATGGTTTCAGTGTAGTCAGAGATGGATGGGGTTATCTTGTCATGTTGTTTATATATACTTTTTGCTTGTGCAGCCTGTGAATGTGGACAAGTGGCTTGGAGGGTTGAGGCCTACCACTTATTCTCTGGGTCCATGCCCTTTTTGGGTAATAAAAGCAGCCAGGTTTAGCGACTTGGATTTTGGAGGTGGTTAATACCTCCTTTAGGCAAGGCATGGTCCACACTGTTCTGAAGAAAGCAGTGGTGCTGCCTTTGTTAAAGAAATCAAGTCTGGTCCTGATAATTTTTGATAACTATTGTCCAGTCTCTAGCCTGCCTTTTGGGGGCAAGGTACTGGAGATGGTGGTGGCCTCTTCACTCCAGGTGCTCTTGGAGAATACAGATCATTTAGATCCATTCTATTCTAGATTCTGGCTTGGGGTTGGGATGGAAACAGCCTTGGTCACCCTGGTGGATAACTGATGCTGGGAACTGCATAGGAGTGAAACCCTGCTGGTTCTTTTAGATCACTCAATACCATTGACCATTCTTACTTATTTAAGAATCCTGTTGTTTTTGAGACTGACCTATGTTTTATAATTAATTTTGTGCTGTTGCCTGGCTTTATTGAATTTGGTTTTATTGTACTTTATGCTTTTATTTATTGTTGTGAGCTGCCTTGTAAGGACTACAACCTAAAAGGCAGGCTATAAATGTGGTTATAAATAAATTCATATGCACTGCATGTTGGCCACCTGAATCTGGAGGGAATGACTAGGGATGTGTGAAAAACTCATTCCAGTTCATTTTCGACCAAAATTTACCCAGTTCACATCTCCCAGAACTAAACATGGACCTGAACGCAACCTGCAGTGAAAGTGTACATTTCTGAGATTGCAGTGTGATTCGCAGAACAAAAAAAGCATACCAAAATGCATACATTTAAAAAAATGTGCATCAAAAATGCATACTTTTGAAAATTGTTCAGGTTGATGCATATATTTGGAACAATGTGCACGAAAATATGCACAAAATTTCATGCACCTCCCCCCCACCCCACACACATAAAGTTAACAATCTGATACAGACACAAGTCAGAATGAGCTTCAAGATGGAATTTGGAAAATCTTGACAAGCTCGAGTTTTGCCAAGTCCTACATCCCTAGGTATGACACGTGGCATGACTTTGCCTTAGTCCTTGGGACTAAGATAGGATGTGTGTAATTTTTTGCCAAGTTTCTAGTAGTTCTGGAAGCCCCGAGGAAAGAAAACCTAAAAGGGTCTAGCTTTCCAATATGATGCTTTTGGTTGTCAAGCTAGGTGCCCAGTGTTGCCAAGTGGTGTTGAGGGGGGATTAGTGATCCAGGATGTTACATACATTACTGCAACAAATGAGTTTGCCTTTTGTTCTATTTGTAGAACCAATGAGGCTATCCTTTTGGCCCTTTATGAAGCTGTTCATTTGAACCGAAACTTCATCACTGTATTGGCACAGGTGTGGTACAATTTGTTTTTGTATATCTGAGGCTGTGAGTGGAATCTGCTGCTGCTCTAACAGATCTTGGAACTCATCCTATTTTTTGTCAAATGCATTGTTTGCCCATAATGGTGTGAGCACATGGGACAAGCCTTGCTTTGACTTCATTAGCTTAGGGAGCAAATACTCCATGCTATGTTGGCTCTTTCTCTTCCTCCTCCCCCTGCCCCCCAGCCCCAAATAAGAAAAGACAGGAGGTTGATCTTGCCGCCCATATCCTCCTGAGCTCCTGGGAGGATTGCAGACAAGTCTGTTGCTGAAACATCCCTGAAACAGGATGTGAAACGTCCTTATTAACTACCAAGTAAGGAGAGAAGCTTAAGGCTATATTGAATTTGTGGGATCGTTTGTGCAGTGTGTGCATGTTATGGGGCAAGCTAGTACTATGCACCTAAAGGAAATCAACCCTGACTGCTCATTAGAAGGACAGATACTGAAGCTGAAGCTCCAATATTTTGGCCACCTAATGTGAAGAGAAAACTCTCTGGAAAAGACCCTGATGCTGGGAAAGATTGAAGACAAAAGGAGAAGGGGACGGCAGAGGATGAGATGGCTAGATAGCATCACCGATGCAATGAATATGGACTTGAGCACACTCCGGGGGAGAGCGCAGGACAGGAAGGCCTGGCATGCTGTGGTTCATGGGGTCACGAAGAGTCGGACACGACTGAAGGACTGAACAACAACAACAGTACTATGCAGAATGGCTCTCTTTTCCTCCTTGAATTCTGCAAGTCAACCTGTGTAAGTGGGAACAGACACCCTTGCGGCGGGGGTAGCTAGTCCTGGAGCAAAGGAAATGTTCAGTTTGGCCAGGAACGGCAGAGATTGCTATAATCCCCTAGAATCAAGGGCTTTGCGTAGTTCTCTCTGCTGACTGGTGTCCAGACCTGTTCCATACTACATCCTGCTCTTAAAGCCTTTTGAACATTGCTTTCAATCTCTGCCTTTCTGTTTTATTCTATCTACCTGAACTAAAAAAAATCTTCTTCCCTCTTACCTGAATTAAAGGGTACTGACAGGATTGGTCTTAGCAGCCTTTACTACTTGGTTTGTGCTCTTGCCATCTTTGCTTGTGCAGTCTTTGATCTGGCTTTCTTCAGGTTGTAGGTTTTTGCAAAAAAGTGAGTTTTTATTATTCTGCGCAAGCAGTTATTGCAGGATTGAGCCCTGTTCCCGAATGCTCCTAAATGTTGCCACAGTAAATGTGATGGCATTGTTTTAAATCAGGTTTAAATGAATCTGAACTGGATCAAGCTATTACCCTGGTGCTAGCACACTTGTGTTGCTCAAGTTAATCTTTTGAAGGCCTAAAAGGTACTAAATTCATTCTAATAATAAACCTGGCAAACCTGGCATAAATACACTTGGCATGTGTATTTATTTGATGTTGGAATCAGCTAAAACGTGAATAATTCCATGTGGTTTTGAGTAGCTTTGTTCAGTTTGCTTTGCATAGGCTGTGGACTACAGAGCAGAGCTGAACAGGGTATATGTTGGTTTAACAGCTTTTTGGTGGAGCTAGGCAGGAGTTGCTATAGCTTGCACAAAATTATATTGGAAGTTATGTTTCAGAAATGCTGTGCCAATCTCTTGCTGCTAGGCGGTGCTGTTATTCCTTAGCTGGCACAGGAGTTATAAAACTCCATTATAGCAAAATTCAGGCTTTTGTTCATAAGATGTTTGCCCGTAGTATTTTCAATGGACAGTTCATTTCAAAGCTTGCTGTAGAGGTTGGTTTCAAAAACCAAATCTACCACAGTTGGCCATGTGTTCTCTTACAAGATGGGCTGATAAGAGTCCATTATTAAACTAGACCTTTTAGATCTCTGACATGGCAAGCCCCTGTGTGAACTTTCATGAAATGGTGTGCAGTTAAAAGCAGATTGGTAGTTTTAGAATACGTTTCAAATCATTGCACTGCTTGCTGCTGAGAGAACATTTGGAGGTACATTGGTATGAAAGGCATTCTGCGAAACAGACTTCATTATTTCACTGTTGGATATAAAATAGAATAGTATGAGGATCTGAAATCTTGTCTGTACTCATGGATGACAGTGACACAAATGGAACCCTATTGAGAGTAAAGTTAAATCAGAAATTAGGTGGGGAGCTGCTGGCAGAGATGAAATGCAGAGAGGAACTATAGGAAGAAGGCAGAGAAAATCAGCAACAGTAATATTTACATAGCCATGTCCTCTCCCGAAGCACTTGGGTTTAGCAGTGGGGTGGTAACATGATGCATTGACTTGCTCTTTAAACAAGAATATATTGAGTGAGGGAATATAAGGACAGGGAGGAAAATATTGCTTTCACAGCAACTGTAATGTTTGGAGGGCAGAAGACTCTTTAAGAGCCATGCTTTGCAGTATTTTCCATACACATGGAAACAGAATTACAGATTTCAGCAGGGATTGCAGGTCCAGTCAGGTAGTAGAGGAGGAATACCCACAGTACCAGGAGTGGGATGGAGATGGAGCATGTAACGTAGTACAGGCTTTATGGAATATAACTGATATGCATGTGTTTGATTTCTAGAGTCATCCTGAAATTGGTTTGGTGACCATGCCAGTAAGCCCAGTTCCAACAACTCCAGTCACTCCACTTGGGACCACACCACCTTCTTCTGATGGTGAGCTGTTTTACCTATTAATTGGTTGCCTGTGACACGTTTTGGGCAAGGTAGCAACTGGCCACTCGATCCAGAGAAAGCTCAAGACTTCATAGTTAGATACTAAGATTTTCAACTGTACCTGGAACCCCACCACCAGCAAGAATGAAACACAGCACAGTGGTTTCATGTGGCTCAGTAATAAATTGGCCCCAGATGAGAATTTTCCTGCAACTGTTTTTGTGATGTGGGAAGTCAGTTGTCCTTAGGTAGGAGGCAGTACGCAGCTGGGTGTGCAGGGTTGTAGGTGGTCGTCCTGGAGAAAATAGGATAAATTGTTTATACCTGATTGCATAGTTTCCCTGTGTGTGTTGACTGCTTTATACAGCACAAATGGCATAATGGAAGAATGTGATGGGTTTGAATAGAGCTCAGTTTGTAAGAGTCTCAGGGTGGGAGCTGTGTGTTTCACCCTCTTACAGCTTCTATTCAGGTCACTCTGATATCATAGCAGAAGAGTATTCTTCTCTGGGAGGATAAATTCTTCTTGGTTGCCATGGATATCAAAAGCCTCAGTTTTAAAAAATTATGTCTTCTACCTCTGCGTATGTATTCCATATGATGCCGAGGGTTGGGAGCTGCTTAGGCTTCTTTCAGATTGTTCATTGCAAATGTATCCACCCACACACTTTTTTTTATACAGCAGGCAAAATGTGTGCTTACCTTCATCTCTCTCTCTCTCTTTCTTTTTAATTTAAATAGATAAACCCAGACTTCCACAGACAGGAATAGTGAGCACTGCCTTCCTATTGCTGGGAGGCTGATTAACAATAATAGAGGAATGTTTATTTTGACCTGCATCAGTAAAGGCCTTTCTTCACTTATGCTTTTCATCCCTCCTTTGTCCTCTTAGTGATTCAAAGCACAAGTCTACTTTGTCTTCCTCCCCAAGATTGTTGACTCTGTTTTTTTTAAAAAAGGCATGCAAGGATTACTCTCCCTGCCTTCCGACTCCTTCGTAAAGCCCTAGCAATGTAGTAATAAAATATTAGCCTGGCTCATTTCAGTCTCAGAGTGAAAGGCCACTTTTGCTTTTGGTTTGCCTCCTGAAAAGAATTTAGTTGAGCTCCTGTACATGTGGTTCTTGGTGCTTTCCCAGCTGCTGAAGTTTGCAAACAGGCTTAAGGTCTGAAACCACTTCCTCTGCATCTTACTAGAAGCATGGATTAAATACCCTTTTAAAGTTTCAAAATAAATACCTGTTCCTTTTATGAAAGAGTCAAAGCTGCAAGGATTGAGCTATGATAAGTAGTAACTTCCTGCACAGTGATTAAAAAGAAAGAAAGAGATCCATCTTTTTCTGTTGTTGCATGAACTGTGTCTAAGGTGCCCGTCACCATGGTATCTTAAGTGCTGATTTTGTTTGCTGCTGT
Source organism: Heloderma suspectum (assembly GCF_057233095.1). NCBI lineage: Eukaryota > Metazoa > Chordata > Lepidosauria > Squamata > Helodermatidae > Heloderma > Heloderma suspectum. The sequence goes on along the minus strand of NC_139460.1, from coordinate 261,179,540 downwards.
TAAATATTCATTCCTGGTGTGCATCATAGCAGCTTCAGAAGGACCCATTATAGCTGTTGAATACATATTAGCTAAATATTTGAGTGGATTAGGGCTACTGTGGGAAGGCTGCATACTTGTGATGGCAGAGTTTGCTGCTGAGCTGTGGGCCTGTTAGCAATGAGCTGAGAGCAGCCTCCTTGCTTGTTAAATATAGAGGAATGACCGCAGAAGAGAACTCAGTCCAGCACCCAATTTCAAACTGCCTTATTATGCTCATGGTACCTCGCTGGTGCCACAGAAGTAAGGCAGCAAAGTATATGTAGGCCTTGCAACGTTAAGTCATTGTATTCTAAGGATATGGTTCCTAAACCCAGCAGTGTCCTCGTCCAGAAATGTTTTTCCCTTAAGAAAAGGCATGTAAGACTTTGCTGTACTGGTTCTTCATTCGATAGAAGGGAAAAGCCCATAGGGTTTTGAGGCTGCCAGGCACTGTTAATGGTCAAAGAGATTCATGTCCTTTCTGGAAGCAGTAGAGTGAAGGGAAAGAAAGATGAACTCCTTGCTTGGGCTTCAGCTGAAGCTCAGCCCTGGGGTTCTTTTTATGTCCCATACTTGGAACCTTTGAGGGGTGATGAAACACATGTATGGATATTGTAAGAAAGGGGAACTAGTGAAGAATATGCTAATCTGGATGAACACAGTTGAGTCTTTTGTTCATGCCTCATCAGTTATCTGGCTGTCTCAGGACTAGGCAGCTGGGAACAGAAAAGATATCACGCTGAGGCTTTTGAGCTTTGTTCATGTAGGGCCACACTTGGAGAACAAGGTATCTGGCAGGGTGACAAAAGCACTACAAAAATGAAATATTTCTATGGTAGTGGATGGTCCTATCCCATGGCAGGCAGGAGGTGGGTGGGTTGGGGCTGAAGAGAAATACCTGTAAGATAGGATTCTGTCATAATAGAAGTACCTTCTTGACCTCCACTAGGAGGGCTTTCGGAACTGCTATGTGATGAGCAAATCTTATCTGACCTTTCCCAGTTATAAGCACTGTGGAGCTACCTCTGGATGCCGACGTGCAGACCAGCAACCTCCTGATAACGTTCTTAAAGTACAGCTCCATCGTCATGCAGGACACCAAAGGTAAACAATTGTGTTGACATAGCTTTATATTTCTGAAATCTGTTGGGGCGTGGGATGTGTGCATGTGTGTGTGAGGAGGAGAGGGATGTTGCTAGTTGGACTGCATACAGAAATCGGACTCTATGTGGAGATGAAAGTTCTTCACATTGAGAGAATGAACTGATTTTTCATTGCCAGGTGGCAATTACTGGAGACTAGGGAGCCCTAATGCTGAAGGGAAGAAAAACTAAATATAGAAGAGGAGAAAGTATAGTTCATAATAGCCAGAGGAGAGTCTTGCTATGTCCTCCCTAGGAGGACAAGCAGATGTAGTTTTCTGCTAAGGGGGCTGCAGGGAGCGGGGAGGAGAGATTTTTTCCATGGCATCTTCTGAAGAAGGGCTCAAGAAATAACTGTAGTGGCTATTTTCCCACCAAGGTTACCACTCAGTTCCTTTTAAGTTTCCATTGCAGTTCGTGTAACTATGGCATTAAGCAACACAATACAACTTTGTCTCTGGCATGTCTTGTAACAAAGTTTTGCATGAGCTTTTAAAAATTCAACAAAATGCGTCTTCTGAGAGGAAGCTTATATTTCTCCTCCTCTTTTTTAAAATATGCATTTTAATTGATTCTAAATTCCATGTATTCTTTGCTTTAAATGGGGATGTAACTAGGATTCAAGGGTAATCTTGTTCTTTCCTGTAGTTGACTGGATGGACTTGAATGCTGTATGTTAGGGCTGGAGTGTTCTGCCATAGTGGTAATCTGCTACCCTGGTTTTATTAGATTGTTTTGCTGTTGATGGTTAGGCCACCTCTTCAAATGCTCAGTGTGGCTTAGATTTTATAAATCCCCCTAGCCACTACTTTCATGGTGGCGCCCTCTCTTCCTTAGTCCCCTCTTCCTTAGTCCCCCTTCTGTGTTGCTTGAAGCAGAAGAACCAAGCTCTGGCCAGGTACCTAACTGCATAGAACTGGCTTGAGAGTAGAAGTTCTCTGCTTGTCTCTCCCCATCTGTTGCCTAGGACCAAAATTGGCAACCATCTCAGGGGAGCTGTGCCATTTTTATAATGCACTTAGGGCTTGTAAAGAATAGTAAGCTGTTCCGATGCAAAAGCACAAAACATTGGTCTCTGTGTTGCAGATCCATGGCCAATGATGTACTGTTGAACATAGTATGTCACTTGTAATGTGAGTGATCTAACGCTCAGGTACTTAAGATGGAGCAGTAATGCTTGCCATGTAATCCTGAAGGAGGAGGCATGTCTGTAGCAGCACCTGACCAATAAGCCTCAAGATTTTGCAGTGAAAAGATAATAAGGCTGCCTGGGGCTACTTCCTTTGCCTTGCTGGAAGATAAGCCTTTTAGCTTGTTTTTAAATTGTCATCAGTTGAGACCAGGTGTGTTACCTATACTTAAGTGTACCCACATGTAGTTGTGTGTCAGTGTCATTTACATGTACCCACACAACTGGTTCAGATGTCACAATAAACCATGGTTTATTGTGACAGAAATGGGCTGCAGTGAGCCTTGGGTTTGTGCTCCTGCCTCCTCTCTCCTTCTCCAGCATGGCCACAAGGAAAGTGGGTGCTTTTGCTTTCATTTTTGGTGAGCCACCATTTAGTATTGCATATGAACCTGACAAACTGTGGTTAATCTTAACTATGGTTTGTTTGAAACAAGCCAACTTCAAACCATGGGAAGTACTTTTGTGGATTATTACTTCAGGTAATGGGATATTTCTAATATCTTGTTAGTCCTTTAAGAGCAACCACATTACATCCAAACTGGGAACTGTGGTTAATGGCTTCCAGAGAAGCCAGGATTTGGAGGCCAACTTTCAACCATAGCTTCATATGGCTTGCTTAAAAGCTATTAGCCACAGCTTTCCCGTTTGGATATAATGGGAAGCTATGATTAACTGTGGCTTCTTTCCCCACTTGCACAAAGGGAGGAGTAAAGTGGGAGCAAAAGAGCTGTTTTCAGGTGTGTGAAACTGGTACACATCCTGCCTTGTTAAGCCAGGATTTAATCGTGTGAACCAGGCCAGTGTAAGTTATTAAGAGCTTGTTCCACTGTCTGACAAGCAGTAGTATTTGACTGTTATTTACAGGTTAGTATAAACTCTACGAGAAATGATATCTCTGCAGCAACAGAAAAACTAATGGCCTTATCCCATAGGTGATATTTCCAAAAAAAGTGGAAAAGATTAATATTGAAGATGCTAAAAGAGGAGAGAGTACCAAACCAGCCCCAACAAAGCAAAAGCCTTGTTATAGATATCTGGGGCCCTATAGTTTCTCTGTTAGGCCTGTAGATGAAGAGCTGTTGGTGCCTCCCCTCTTGCTCTGTTGTTCTGCCTATGGGGCACTGTGCTTCTTGATCCATATACTGACCCTTTGGTATATCAAGGTTTAGTGGCTCATGTGGGACCTGTTGTTGTTCATTTGCAGATGAACACAGGCTCCACAGCGGCAAGCTCTGTCTGATTATTCTGACCTGCATAGCAGAGGTAAGTCCCACTGCTTATGTCCTCCATCTCATTAGCACATCCATTAGCCTCTAGCCTATGACCTGGTACTATGTTTGCATTCCTTCACCTCCTTTCTTCTGGAAGCTGAATTAAAACCACCACAGTTCAGAAAGTTAACCATTTGCTGAGAGTCAGCTCACCAAACTCATCCTCCCCTCCTGTCTACTACTACTATTCTGATACAGAATGTTTAGTGCAGCAAATGTGGGAGATCCGTTAGGCCACCCTTCCCCAACCTGGTGCCCTCCAGATGTGTTGGACTACAACTCCCATCATGCTCAGCCAGCATATTGAAACATGTTGGATTTCAGGCTGGCAAGCGCATCTGTTTCCCCAGGTGTTAAAAAAAATAGTGGTACTTCCACAGCGAGAAGGAGGTACTTTATTTAAGTGATACAAAGGCAAATAGGAAGTAATAACTTTAGTGACAATGGGTTTGTCAAAATGCCACCCTAAAACTTTCTTTTTCTGTTATTGTAGGAAGGAAGTGGGGAGAAGCTTTCATGTCAATTCTGTAGGGCACATAAACATTTTCCTGACACTTTCAGCTACGATGAGCAAAGGGAAGCAGAAATTAGTTAAAAAGTGCACACTAGTGAAGTTTTAACAATTTGTTTTTTGAGCTGGGATGTTCAACTAGATGGGGAGTCCATTTGAAACCATCTGTTAGGATTGGTATTTATCCGTAGTTCCATGCATGAGTGCTGTCTTTCAACACTGGCTTAGAGTTCAAATTGCGTAACCATGCTTATTCTAGTCTCACCCCTCCGCTTCTTCTGTAGGACCAGTATGCAAATGCTTTTCTTCATGATGACAACATGAATTTTCGAGTAAACCTCCACAGAATGGTGAGTCTTCCTCACTAAGAGCCCGTGTTTGTCAAGCTGCCATGAAGTCTTGGAGCTTCACCACATGAGGCTAAAATCCCACATCTTACCGGGGCTTCTGCTTCAGGATTCTTTGCGGGATTAAAATTGGCTCCTTTACATTTGCGGACACGTGTTTTGAATCAGGGATTTCCTTTCTCAGCAAGTTCTATATGTTTCATTTTACAGCCACTAGATGGTGCTTTGGTTATATTGGAACTGTACAATTACAAACAGCTGATACATTGGATTAACATTCCTTATTGGGTTATCTCCATTCTTTTTAAAAGTGGGATAAAGGTCAGAAAGTGCAGGAGACACCCTGGAGATTATCAACGTTGTGTAAAGGACCCACAAAATTTCATGAATGACCAATCACCAGTGTTCACTAAAAGCCTTGTGTAGAAATGCTCTTGGATTCATTAGCTGCTTAGGTCTTTTTTGTCATTCCAGGCAAATAGGTGCTTTGACATTAGGCATGTGTAGTGATGCTAGGAAATATTTGGAAGCTTACTTAATGTGGACTAAATAGTATTTAATACATGTAAAACAACCAAGGTAGCTAAAGAGCATTTCAAATGCATCAGGACATCATACATTAATCCTGAAGAGACCCAGGTCAACGAAGTTGCAGACTTGTGCCTCCTTCCCAGCACTGTAAGAAACATCTTTTACCCATGTATTGAACTTGAACAAACCTAGAAGTGAATAAAATGTTTGATTAGTCAACATTTGGGTATCTGGGAGCCCAGGCCTAAACTCTGGAGTGGCAGTTTTAAACTGTATTAATGAAAGATTAATCTGGGGTATATTCTACAATCTAGAATAAGAGAATGGTTTTATGTATGCCATGGCACAGATGTTCAGTGTTGTAGGCTGCCCCTTGATTCCTAATTTTAAGGATTTGTATGAGGACTTGCCTGCCTGGTGTATGGTATGATGGTGTCCGTGCTGTTAGCTGGATTTTTGATCTTGAAACCTCTGAAGTTCTCAAAACTTTGAAAGAGTTTTTAAAAGCATATAAAATGTGCAGTCTGCCAGCAAACCATCTTAGAAAACTACAGAGACCTGTGATAAAATGAGTTGTATGTGTCCAATTTTACCTAGTGAGAGAAATTCCCCAAAGGCTGAAATCTAAAGTTTCTCTATTTCAGTCAGTTGGTTTTTCCTTTGATCCCCCTGTCCGAGTTCCCTCACTTTTGATCCAAGTTTGATAATTTCACTGCCACCAACAGAAGCCCAAACAACATAAAAACTATAATTAGACATTTCTGAATGTTTAACCTCCTCAGTGTCCCTGGGTAACGCTTTGGAAAATGTTCTCCAGCTGATTATGGGCCAAAGTTCCAGCTCCTGGGAGCTACTCAAGACTGAAACTGTTAAAACACAGTAACACCCCTCCACCCCACCCTACTTTTCTTTTTACAATAGCATAACAATTAGGTGTGGTTGGATAGCAGAAAACGCAAAACAATAAATCTGCACAGGCAGATTCTTAAAATAAAAAAGGACAAAAGTTTACAGAAAACATGCTTCTACTGAAATTACAAAATAAGTAAGAAAATAATTATATTTCACAAGTTCATGAGCAACGAAAGACAGTACATTGGATAAGTGCTCTTTCTCTCCATACATGCTCCCCAGGTCTTCCAAAGTGTAGGCTTATTTACTTTCGTTATTGAGAATTTACTTATTTAGACCATGATTTGAGGCATGGGTGCTTTAGCCAGTCTGAGTGTCCTGGTCCTCAGTGTAGCCAGGCTGTTTCAGTGCATCCTGAGGAATTTCTAGAATGTGTGTGTCCTTGAGTCCTTATATTCGACGGTGCTTCTTGGAATGGATGTGCCCCCTTTAAAGATCTTTCACCGCTATATATCCCCTTTCTGGACTCCATCTTGAATCTATAGAAAATTGTATCAGATTCTCTCCCTTGAAGGTTCTAGTGTGGGTTTCTCCAACATGATGCTCATGGAGCCCTGCCAGGGTGCCCATGCCTTATTTTTTTTTATCCCATCCCACAGGACAGCTGGGCATGGTGTGCAGCACTGGATCAGGCTCCAGCTCGCACCATCACCTTAATTTCCACAGAGTGCTTCGGGGGCCACATGGTCTTCCACTTATCCCTAGAAGCACTCTAAGGAAATTAAGGCCAGTGTTATGCTTTGCAGTCTGCCCAGCTGTCTTGGAAAAAGCAGAAAAAAGAAAAAAAAAGAAACTGTTTCCCACCAGTGCCTGGTAAGATATCAAGTGGGGAACCTGCCGAGGAACATGGGGGCAGAGGGCAGTGGAGTGAGCACAATGGAGATCAACTAGGGGACAAGGAGCACCGGGGAGCAACTTGGGCTGGAGTGTGAGGCAATGAGGAGTGGTGGACTGTTTTTCTCCCCCAAGTTTGAAGGTGCTGTTTTGGGGAAGACCCCCCATTCCTCTGGTGATCTGTGACCTCCCTACCATTGACTCTGATCCAGATCAGTTATGTTGTAGAATATCAGGCATCTCTACTGTAGCTCTACATCGGTATTAATTTGCATATTTGGTCTTAAAAGTTAATGGACTGGTTTGGACATGATGGATAAGCTGGGCTTCTAGGGGAACATCGTTTATGACCACCATGGTCCATGGTTTGTTTATTGTCCTTCGGCCTATAGTTTGTTTACTGTGATGTGTGAACAAGGAACTGTGACTTGTTTCTCTCCCACAGGTCAGAGTCATAAGCCAGCCAGAGTTGCTGCCTCATTCACGCTAAACCAGAATTCTTTAGAATTCCTTAGAATTTTGTCTTATTGTGCTGTGTGAACACAGCCAATAAGTTGGGACGAATCCACAAAGATGCATCTTTCTGATGTCATTCAGACATAATGCCAAATCATGGATTGGTGTTACAGGAACAACCAGCCCTGGACTTGTATGCTTCTTCTTTGCACTGGAATTGTCTTCCTTTGATCCTGGAGTGCAGCAAATCATAGCTTAGCTTGCCATTTAATTCAAATTGGCAAACTCTGGTCAAATGCAACCACTGATTGGCATTCTGTCTGAACCACTCCTTTGTGGAATGAGAGCAGTCTTTTCCAGCATGTTAAACACTCTCTATAGGCAAAGGTTTCTCACATCTGAAGACAATCCTTCTGGGAGGCAGAGTTTTCCTTGGGATTCCTGCCCCAATCAGACATGTCGTGTGTGAGTCAGTTTAGTGACACTTGAAACTTTGTACTAGCCAATGGAGAAATGGGCTTTCGAGTAGACCTTAATACATGTGTGTAGGTGTTAATCGCTAATATCCTTTCCTGATCTCAATTATCTGGACAGTGATCTTCCCTAACTATTCCTTACTGGACATTTGATCAGTAGGGATTGGTGGAGGAAGTGTTTTTGCAAGTGATGGGGGTGGGGGGAGTGAATTACAGGAAAACCACTTCCCTTCTCCTGAGATGCGATGCATCACGTTGTTCTCATGGAAATCTTGGTGTTTAGTTTTAATATCTACATAGATAATGTGTGAAAATAATACTCAAAAGGGGGTTTCTGTTAACGGCTTTTTAGTAGATAACACCCGATGGTGATTGCAGTAACCTGGTTGTGAAATTCCCCTCTTTTCCCAGCTGATGGATAAAAACATGACAGCCAATGACTGGATAAAAATCTGCCCTCCTAGCTCAGTATTTTCTCTCCAGCAGTGGCTGACTAATGTGTAGAAGAAAGCCACTAGCACTGCAGCTGCCTAAACCCCAGGCATTACACACCCTGGTCTTTGCTTACAGCCAGATCAGTAAAGTGACTACTCTGGTCTGGGAGAGGGATAAAATCATCCCTTCTGGCAGCAGATATATGTGCATGGAAAACAGCTGAGACAATGCATCTTGGGTCTCATTGCCTAGCACCATCTGATTGTTTCATCTCCATGTGTTTGAAGCCTATGAGACACAGAAAGAAAGCTGCTGACAAGAACCTTCCCTGTCGACCTCTGGTTTGTGCAGTGCTGGGTAAGTGTACTTGCCAGGTACGGTCAGCAGCTTCTCCAAAAATGGGGGCTGAGGGACTGATGCAGACAAGGAAGTATTTGTCAGCTAGGTAGCAATTCTGAAATGCTTCTGATTTACCAATATGGCATCTTCTCGCCTCCCCCCCCACACACCCCGCTTTCTTCTGACAAGGTAAAAAGCAAGTCTTTATAGATAAATCCATCTGAAACTGGTTGCAATGTAATGAACACATTTATTCTAAAGATTTTCAGAGGCTAATGAAGTATCTGTTTTGCCAGCTTTTGTTAGTTAGACAATGTGCTAATATTTAACAAGTTGGGGTGAGTCTGCACATAAATAAAAGTAACTACTGAAGTCTTTAACTAAGAGGCTGGATGAGTCAGTGTGGAGGATTGAATGAAAGGATCCTTTCGATCTCCCTCTGCTTTGCAGTATTGGTGGAAAAGATAGATGAATACTGGCAAAAGTATTTGGGTTACCTTGTCCACCCTGAAATACATAGGCCATGTCTAGAAATAAGAGTGGAGTATTTCTGGAACTCTGTGGTGTCATAAGCCTTTATTGGCTCAGAAGCACATGAACAATTTAAGGTGCTGTTGGGGTTTTGTCAGCTTTACTGTGCTTTAGAACATAACATGTAGTATAAGTCACCCCTTTACATTTTCTTTTATCCCCTGTCACAGCAACTTTGTTGAAACTCATTTTCTGCAGAAATTTACCACTGGTGGCAAGATTTGAAATAAGTAGAATTCTAGGTATCAAAAGTAGGTTTTGATATAGTTAACAATGGGGAAAGTGGACAGCATTTGAAGGATGTGATCCTTGAAACTTAAATGGCATCAACATAGACACCTTTCAAGGCATGCATTTCCCACTAATATATTCCTGGGTTCTTGGAAAAGAGAATAAACTCACATTTAATAATTAAATCTTAATGGCAGCCTTATCATGTATCAGTGCTGATGTAACATTACCCTAAACATGCGTAAAGGATCAGGAATGGGCCATGGGATTGTGTACTCCCTCCATCCAGTCTCTCCTCCCCGGGCCCTACATACAAATTTTACCCACTGCTCTTAACTGTGGTATGTTATGTCTGCACTGATGTTTACAATAGTTAATACTAACTAGGGTAACAACCTAGGATTTGAAACCAGGATTGAAGCTAGCTAGATCGTAGGTCTTTATGGTGATTCCTGTATCCTCTGGTGACTCCTGTATCCTTTTATTCTAGATCTGATGGTGGAGTTCATAATAACGCACATGATGAAAGAGTTTCCCATGGATCTTTATGTGTAAGTAATAGCTGCCTGACTTGGGCCCTAAACCATTTTGAGGTAGTCATCAACAGTCATACCATCTTTTTATTTCTTGACTAGAATTACATGTTCTGATGTAGGGAGGAGATCTGGCGAATTCCAAGGTTTCTGAGAAAATCCTAAGTGTCACGCTTTTATTCAGTGTGCCAAGGAATTGAACACGAAATGAATTCCCACTCTTTCTGAGAGCTTTCCTAAATTACTTCATCAAAAGAACAAGAGCAAAAATCCTAAGTGTTAAAGTCTTTCAAAGCACCAAGCAAGTATAAAACAAAGTAACCTGTATACCAGAAAATGAAAATGGAGTATGTGAAGCATTCCCCAGCAGAGACGGTGAAGTACAGTGTTAATGGCCTGGAAAAGGCCAAAAAGGAATTTGAGGTATTGATGATTTAATGCATGCAAGAACTCACTTAACATAAGAACTTAAGAAGAGCTGTGCTGGATCAGAGCAAAGGCCTATCAAGCTCAGCATACTGTTCCCACAGTGGCCAACCAGATGCCCATGGGAAGCCCACAAGCAGAACATGAGCACAATAGCACCCTTCTCCTCATATTCTCCAGCTACTGATATTGAGAAGCATACGCCTCTGATACTAGAGGTAATATATAGCCATCGTGACTAGTAGACTTTCATAGGTTTATCTTCCCTGAGTTATCTGGCTTCACTTCATTTCACCTGGTTTAGAATTATGTACCAAATGCAGTTCTTGGGGTATGCTTGCGTAGAAAGATTCATAGAATAATTCTTGTGAAGCATCTGTTCCAAAGACCTAGGGCTTATTTGGATGTTAACCCCATCTAACCTTTGGGTATTGTGAGAGATTGGCAGTCCTAACAATGATCAGTTGACAAAGGCATCCCTCTGTTAAATTTCCAGGGCCTTCCTTATTAATTTCTGTAGTAGACCAAAGATGATGAGGTTGTATGGTTTAGTGCTGCACTATAGGCGATAATGCTGCAGATCTGTGTGTGTGCGTGTGCGTGCGTGCATGTGCACGCGCTTCAGCACTACTAGACACATGTCTGCTGGCTGTTGAATGTGTGCCATTGCTCCCATATTGTACATCACAATTATATGCTGTTGATTACGCTGGACTTCCCTCTCTATTTTCTCCAGACGCTGCATTCAAATAGTACACAAGCTGCTTTGCTATCAGAAGAAATGCAGAGTGAGGCTTCATTACACTTGGAGGGAGCTCTGGTCAGGTAAATTCTTGGTCTTACTTTCTCTTCAGCACCATTTTATCATTCATATCCCTTCATAAACTTGAAGATAGTAGTTTGAGTTCAGATTTATTAAAGCAACTTAAGTTACTTGCCCATTAATACCACCCTCCAACAGCTTATGATGGATGATTTCACCAGGAAATGTAATGTGCAGGGAGCAAGGAAGGGAAGAGGTAGCTTTTTAAATCCACCCCTATTAATTGTTTTGTTTTTGTTGAACTGATACTTATCAGTGTCCTCCCATTCAACACTTCCCTGAGTCTCCATCAAATCCAGAAAGGGCAGATACTGGCTCCCTGTCTTTTCGCGGCTCTTTCTTGGAGCAGTTACTGCTGTGGCTCCTGCACTTCAGTACAGGGAGAGCCAATATCTCACCTTTCTGGACTTGCTGGAGACTCGGGAAGTGCTGAACGGGAAGAGCACTGACAAGTGTCGGTATTTTGCCTCTGGAGGATGAAGCACATTGAAGTGGTAGGTTTTCTAATCTCTGATTCTGTGTTGCTGTTCTGTACCTGGAAGCAGGAGAGGCAGGTACGTTTTGAGTACAACTAACCGCTCCCTCTCCAGAAAAGCCTTCCATGGCTTAATAAAGAATAGAAAAGCCCCAGGGTCCTTTCATATAGGACTAATAGCCTGGTTTATTCAGTGAAATTCTTCTTGGCAGGGCTATTGGGAAGCTGTGAAGAATGGTTCTTAAGAGCACTCTGTTAGTTGGCTAGCAGTCTCTCCTTTGTGGCTAAATGCAGCTAGATGAAAACGCTGCCATTGTCTGGCTCTGCATCAGTCATTTCACATTGCCTTTTGTGACATGTGGCACTTCGGGTTTTTCTAAATGCATCTTTGTACAGAGGGTGATGTATGGGTCTATGAATGAATTAACAAGATTTTTGTCCTGTTCACTTTTACGAGTGCTGAGGCTGAAATGATATGGGACTGCTGCTGTAAAATCATTGTCCTTTACTCTCCACCTGGTAAAGTTATTGGTTATAGAATCATAGAATAGTAGGGTTGGAAGGGGCCTACAAGGCCATTGAGTCCAACCCCCTGCTCAATGCAGGAATCCACGTCAGAGCATCCCTGACAGATGGCTGTCCAGCCTCGTCTTGAACGCCTCCAGTGTGGGAGAGCCCATCACCTCCCTAGGTAATCTGGCGGCCTCTCCCAGTAGATCCCAATAGCCAACTCAAGACACAGACGAAAGGATTTCTTTTCAAAGCTTTAATCCTTTTACAACTTAATGACTCTTTCAGATGCTAATCACCAGCGACTAAAGCAAGGAACAGCAGGGTGGCCTAAGCTTCAAGTAGTCAGTTGATCCCCGTTTGAAAGAGAGTCACTTGAAGACCCAGAACTTATGGGCTAAGGAGAGATCCTCCCTCTTTCCCTTGGGTCCATGGGAGGCGGCCGTTGCTTGCGCGCAAACGGGCACTACGCCTCCTTTCCGTGCCCTCCATCGCTCGTCGCTCTTTGCTCTTTGCGTCTGCGTCGAGCATCTAAGAAGCCCCCCTCCCGCATTCTCTCACTGCCAGGGTTGCTATCTATTTTAGGAATGCTGGCAGGAGGAATCTCTGCCAGGTGCTGAGCCTGGGAGGGATGAGCTGGCCCCTCTCCCACGGATAGCTGTTCCTCCTCAGAATCCAAACTGCTCTGAGGCTCTCTGGGCTCAGTTTCCACCCTGACAGTCGTATTGCTCTAACAGTCAGGAAGTTTTTCCTGATGTTCAGCCGGAATCTGGCTTCCTGTAACTTGAGCCCATTATTCCATGTCCTCCACTCTGGGATGATCGAGAAGAGATCTTGGCCTTCCTCTCTGTGACAACCTTTCAAGTACTTGAAGAGCGCTATCATCTCTCCCCTCAGTCTTCTCTTCTCAAGGCTCAACATGCCCAGTTCTTTCAGTCACTCTTCATAGGGCTTTGTTTCCAGTCCCCTGATCATCTTTGTTGTCCTTCTCTGAACCCTCTCCAGTTTGTCTGCATCCTTCTTAAAGTGTGGTGCCCAGAACTGGACACAGTACTCCAGATGAGGCCTAACCAGTGCTGAGTAGAGGGGAACTAGTACTTCCTGGGATTTGGAAGCTATGCTTCTATTAATGCAGCCCAAAAGAGCATTTGTCTTTTTTGCAGCCACATGACATTGTTGGCTCATTCAGCTTGTGATCGACAACATTTCCAAGATCCTTCTCGCTTGTAGTGTTGTTGAGCCACGTATCCCCCATCTTGTAACTGTGCATTTGGTTTCTTTTTCCTTGGTGGTGCAGAATTTGGCATTTATCCCTATTAAATGTCGTTCTGTTGTTTTCTGCCCAACGCTCCAATCTATCCAGATCACTTTTAATTTTGTTTCTGTCTTCCAAAGTATTAGCTATCCCACCCAATTTTGTGTCATCTGCAAATTTGATCAGCGTTCCCTGCACCTCCTCCTCCAAGTCATTAATAAACATGTTGAAGAGCACTGGGCCCAGGACCGAGCCCTGCGGTACACCACTTGTTACCTCTCCCCAGTTTGAGAAGGTCCCATTGATAAGCAATGTAGCCAACTGTGGATCCACCGGATCGTTGTTTCATCTAGCCCACTTTGAGCTAGTTTGCTCATCAGGATATAATGGGGCACTTTATTGAAAGCTTTGCTGAAGTCGAGGTATATGATGTCTATAGCATTCCCACGGTCCACAAGGGAGGTTACTTGATCAAAAAATGAGATCAGATTCGTCTGGCAGGACTTGTTTTTGAGAAATCCATGTTGGCTTTGAGTAATCATGGCATTGTTTTCAAGGTGCTTCCAGATGGATTGCTTTATCATCTGCTCCAGAATTTTCCCAGGGATTGATGTCAGACTGCCTGGTCTGTAGTTCCCAGGTTCCTTCTTTTTACCCTTTTTGAAGACAGGGACAACATTAGCCCTCCTCCAGTCATCTGGCACTTCCACCGTCCTCCATGATTTCTCAAAGAGAATAGACAGGGTTTCTGAGAGTTCTTCTGCCAGTTCCTTTATTACTCTAGGATGCAGTTCATCTGGCCCTGGAGATTTGAACTCATTCAAAGTAATTAGGTGTTCCTTGACCATATGCCTATCAATCTCAAGCTGCAATCCTGCCCCTTCAGCCTGTACTTCGTCTTTATCCACTAAGTCATCTCTGTTGGTTAGGATCAAGTCAGGGATAGCCAATCCTCTAGTTCCTTCCTCTACTTTCTGTAGGAGGAAGTTATCTGCCACACAAGTCAGGAATTTCCTGGAGGGGCCATGTTTTGCAGAATTTGTCTCCCAACAAATATCGGGGAAATTGAAGTCCCCCATTACTACTACATCATGCTTCCTTAAAACATCGGCTATTTGCTTTTCAAAAGTTTCATCCTCGTCTTCTCCTTGATTGGGTGGCCGGTAGTAGACTCCGACCACCAGGTTCCTTGTGTTCTTTGCTCCATTTATTTTGATCCAGATGCACTCGATGGGGCTACCAAGCTCATCCTCCTGTATTTCTGTGCAGAGATATGTATTTTTCACATACAGTGCAACCCGACCTCCCTTTCTGTTCCTCCTGTTCTTTTTGAACAAGTTATATCCTTCAATTGCTGTATTCCAGTCATGAGAGTCATCCCACCAAGTCTCAGTTATACCTATCAAGTCATAATTTCCCTCTTGTATTAAGAGTTCAAGTTCGTTCTGTTTGTTTCCGATACTCTGGGCATTAGTATATAGACATTGAAGACCATGTGCTTCATAGTCTGGCTTTCTTCCTACATGTGTCTGAAGACTATTATTGGGCACTATCAGAGCTGTTCTCCCCGTTGCAGTGCATGCGTCTACGTCCATTGTTACCCCCAACATTACATCTCCCTTCCCCATAGGATTCAGTTTAAAGCCCTCCTGATGAAGTTCTTCATGCTGTGGCCAAACACATTCTTCCCATCCTTTGTGAGGTGCAGCCCGTCCCTTGCCAGCAGCCCATCTTCCAGGAAGTATAACCTGAGGTCCCAGAATCCAAATCTTTCTCATCGGCACCACCTTCATAGTCAGTCATTCACCCGGAGTGTTTTTCATTCCCTTTCTTTCCCTCTTCTAACTACTGGAAGTATGGATGAGAAAACTATCTGGGCCCCAAAGTTCTTGAATTTCCTTCCCAAAACTTCAAAGTCTGATGTGATTTCTTTGTAGCTCCGCTTGGCGGTATCATTTGTTCCCACATGGATGAGAAGAAAGGGATACCTGTCAGTGAGCTTTATGAGTGCAGGCAAGCTTTCAGTCACGTCTCTAATCCGTCCTTCCGGGAGACAACATACCTGGCGAGTCCACGGGTCTTCGTGACATACTTGGGTCTCGATGCCATGCAGCAAGGAGTCTCCCACTACTACCACTCTTCTCTTCTTGTTGTTGTAGGCCTGAGTTTCATCGCCTCTGTTTGACTGACCTTCAGCCTCTTGCTCACTCTCATGTAGGCTCTCCTGTGAGTCTTCCTCTGCAGGCTGTCCTCCAGTCTCATCCGCAAGTACCTGGAATCGGTTCCACAGCTCCACTGCTTCCACTGGTGCAGAGTGGCGTCTAGTTCTTCTTCTCCTAACTGTCACCCTTTTCCAAGGAGTATCCTCTACTCCATTTTTCTTCACCTCAGCATTTCCCACTTCTGCCTCATCTTGCTGTTGCTGTTCAAGCTTCTGGTCTTCCCTTTGCTGCTGTAGTTCCCCCTTTCTGTCCAAGAACTCTTTGTGTTCTCTTATTCCCCGGAGGGTTGACAGTCGCCGCTCCAGTCCACTTTTTCTTCCAGCAGCGTGATCAACTTGCACTTGTTGCAGGTGTAGGCCATATTGTTCTCAGGCAAGAAAACAAACATTGCACACACCTTGCAGGTGACCACCACCGGAGAGTCTTGTCCTTCCATAGCCCCTTTTCCCTTTTTGTGTCTAGCTTTGTGATTGTTCTAGACTAGCCTGTGCTTGCTCCTCTACTCAGTAGAGGTTAAAAGCAGAGTCCCACTGGTGTGGAAGTGTATGTTACAAGACAAATAAATGAAAAAAAGTTAGTTAAAAAATAAAATTAAATGAAAAAATTTAAAAAAATTAAAAAAATGTTAGGGGCCTCCCCCTTGACATCCCCTCCCGAACTTCCCTGGCCAACTCCTGTTTGCTTCCCCTGTTCACTCACTCTGGTCGCTCTCTCTCTGGGAGCTTGCTTGCTTCAATTGGTAAAGTAGGGGAACTTGTGATGCAATAATATCACATCACACATTTTGCATTTCAAAGTGTTGCTGAGGAAGGGAGGAAATATGGGGCTGCTGGTTTTGATGACAGCCTTGCAGTTCCTGTAACGTCTCGTTCCAGCCTGAAGCTCAGAGGGAATGTTCTGCTTAGAGAACTGTTGTGCGAAAATTGTGAGGTGACTATATTTAAGTCATAGAATAGCAATGGGAACTGTACCTAGTAATTCTGGTCATGATCTTGCTTCTTTCGTAACGTTCATATTAGTTTTCTGTGAAATGCTGGCTATGAACACTGGTCAAGTCACTCCCAAATCCAGAACTGTTACTGCCCCATATCAGCAGCTGCAAGCTATGGTTGGTGCTGGCTTTTTACCATAAACATCTACATAGGAAGCTTCCTTATGTTGAGTCTGACCATCGGTAGGTACATCAAGCCCTGCATTGTCAACACTGACTGATAGCAGCTCTCCAGGGTTTCAGGCAAGAATCTTTCCTGGCCTTACATGGAGATGCCAGGAATTGAACTTGGGACTTTCTGCATGCAAAGCATGTACTTTACCTCTGATTTGCAGCCCCTTGCTTCCTTTTCCTTGCTTTCCCCTGTCATTTGGGCTCTCTTGCTTATTTGGTTACCTTCATTGATGTGTGTGTAGAGAGGTATGAATGGTGGTTGGATATGTCTAAGGTTCATAAAAAACACTATAGTTTTTAATTGGGAGGAACTTTCGTAGAGGATTTGAAATTGCAAGAGCTATTTTGGAGAGGGAAGGAGTTGGCAGAGGTTCAAAATCTGAATGGGGATTTTAAAAATGCTTAAAACTATTTCTGATTGGTTGACAAGTATGAACTAAAATTATTAAAATGTACATTAAAATATGTATGGGGGCTTACTAAGCTGGAATATTTATGGAAAGTCGAACTCACAAAGTTGTGTGGATGAATGAAATTCCTCTCCATTCCCTTTTGTTCTTCAGCTAGTTCCTCAAGAGTTGTTTCACCTTTCTGCTGGCAGGCTGCTGTACAGTCTGCTGAGTGTCATACTTGTTTTTCTTTCAGTTGTGACCTGCCTTTGTTAAATTTTAATCCTATTACTCTCTAAAAGCTTCAACGTGGCATCACTTGGCTTGATTTGCTAATTAGCTGGTGTTTACACAAGACTTAAGAAATAAAGGATATGTGCTGACTAAGACTGTAAGTTTTAGCTCTAGAATGCTTTATAAACTTTTAAAAAGTTATTTGCTTTTAATGACTTAGAATTAGCTATTCTATCTATCAAGAGTGATTTTTTAACTTGCATCCCCTAGAAACAACAGCAGGAGGGAGAATATTCCAAGATAGCTAAGATAAGCTTCCACTGACAATTCAAACAAAACAAAAGATGCAATTAAACTAATCTAGAACAATTAAAACTTTAAAGCTGGGAAAAGGAGCTGCTCAAATAACATCTCTTAAGAAGATAATGTGTGTGTGCGCGTGCATGCGTCTGTATTTGTATTTGTATATGTGTGTGTATGTGTATACATACACTGTGAAGGTAACTGGGCTCGTAAGGATCCATGTAGACCAGAATATTCATTCCTGGATTATACTGATGCAGTGGAAAAAAGGAGAAATGCCATTACACAGTGGCAGTGTATTGTCTTTTATTGATGCTGATGATAATTCTTCCTTACGGTTTTTCATATTTGCTTCTAACATTTCAATGGTTCTCTTATTTGAGTTTGATCTGCTTTGATATATTATATGATTTGTTCTGTAATTTTGTGCCTTGCCCTATCGCCGTATGTCCTTTTGTCACTAACCCAGCTGCTGCTGGTGTAGTTGTCATTGTCTTGTTATTGGATTTAAGTTTCATGATTGTACTGATGTTTTCTTTTATGGGGAGAAATCCTTGTTGCAGTAAAAATGTTGTTTTAAATAGCTTGGGACCAGCTAGAGGTAATTATGAACCTGCTTGTGCCCTCATCTTCAGAGATGATGCAAATGGTGACTGGGAATTGGGCCTGTAAAGGCTGAGATGTGGTAGCATCTCAGTGGTAGCATACTCTCTCCAGATAGATTCACAAGTCATCTATGTGTATGTTTTTCATTTAGGTACCAGTTTAAGACCTTTTTACTTATCAAAACTTGTTTTTGAAATGTGCTTCTGTTGTTTTACAGGATTTATTGGTTTTACTGACTACTTGTTGTTTGTATATTATCTGTGTTTAATAGTAATTTCTGTTATTTTGTTAAAATTGTTCTAGTATTATAAGTTTGATTGTGAGCTGCTTCAGAGGCTTCTTTTTAGAAAGCAACATAAAAATTTGGAATGAATAAATAATACGTCAATACAGAAAGCATTTTGGCTAGCCTGTAGAAGAGATCAGATTTACAGTGGGCTGATTTCTGTCTCAGCAGAATTTCCAGTCTATTCAGCTACTCCAGTGCCAGGATCACATTTTTTGTATGAATTGTGCCAGGCCAAGATGGAAAGAAACATTAGAAAGAAAAAAAATGGTCTAGGCAAATGTGGTGCAATTTAAATCAATCAGTGGCATGAGACCATGTCACATGCTGTGTTCACTTTAGGACATCCCATGTGATGAAAGGTATTGACAAGCTAGCCCTTAAAATAGTCTTATTGCCTTTACAGAAGTCCTATATGTCAGGTAAGCCTTTCTCTTTTCTTTCATAGGAGACTGTGGGGATGCTAGCCCAGTTACATTTTACATGCAGCGTTCAAGTGGCAGATTGGTGTGTCCATTTCTTCCAGCCATATGCCAGTTCACAGCAGACATTTTGTCTGCCTGTGGTGTTGTGTGACTGGGTACGTCTCTCCTTTTGCTTGTAGGACTTGCTTATATTGTTTTTTAAAATATATTCCCACCTCCCCTTTGGCAAAATCCACTTGCTTTCTTGATGGATTGACAGCGAGCCTGCCAGTGCAAGCAGCATCCCTTGGTAATTGCCTGCCATATCCGTGGATTCTGGGGTAGACTATGCCTTGGGGAGGTTTGATGCATTCATTTGAAAGGAGGAACTATTTCTAGGGCATACTCTGAATCCATGAGTCTCTCTCTGGAGGATGATACTGATACTTCACTGTCAGACCCTATTTGTAAATAGTCCTCTCCCAAAGCAAAGCAAGTATGTTTTGATCATTCTTGTGTAGCAATTTGATTGGTGTTTAGTGTGACTGGTTCTTGCACCCTGGCTAGCAAGCAAACCCTCCTGTTCCCTTAGGAGGCCAACTTCTTCCTGGAGCGTACCTACATTATGCCTTTGAATAGCTGTGGTTAAGTCATCATGGTGCTTATCATAGGATAAGTGTAATGTGCAGGCTCTGGAAGGCTAACTTTGGAAAAGTAAAGATGTTGAATCCTAACACCATAGATGCCTTAGGCCAACCTCAATTCCCTTTTTGGAAAATGTGGCTACCCACAAATGGCTTGGCCACTCCATTATAGAGATGTATAATCCCCCTCCCCTGGAAAATGGGAACAAATGCAGTACTTTTTTTTATTTATTTCTTTACAGACCTCAAGGCACTTTGGTTTGCTCATAAAATTATAATTGAAATTAAAAACATTAAAAAGTAAACTCAGGAGATCTGTAATGTCTGAATGTAGGCAACTTTTTTGGGTCCTTGGGTGCATTTGGCAATTTAAGAAACTGTCTTGGGCACTACCTTCTTGGTGGCTGGATATGCTGCAGAAGAAAGCATCGATCTGTAGCTACCTGCTATCTTCATTTACTAAGAATGTCTCTGACCCTACCTATGGCCTTGAGGCATTCATGGGAAATGAAGATAGCAGCAGCTGGAGGTCCTCACTTTGGTTTGGAGCGATCCCAATGCTTCAAGAAAATTTGTTAATTTTTTTTAGAAGTGGGAGGGGTGGGACACTTCAGTGGGCACCAAGAAAGGTGTCCAAGGGTGCCCATGGGCATCGAGCTATACATAATACATTTTAAGTTTCTATTTTATGTCTGACCAGAGGGAACCTCAGCAAGTAGCCCCTGAAGCATCTGAATCATTCTAGAAGCCACAAGAAGCAGAAAGAGATGGAGGCAGAGGAAGGCTGATGTACTGCACCTGTTCCTGTTTGAGAGCCATTGGCTTGGGTGGAGTTTAGGGAAATCTGGTCTGAAGGAAAAGCTATTGAGAGCTTATTTAGCTGGGGAAGACTTCCTTATCTATTAGGAATGGTAATCAAGCATATTTAATTTAAAAATCTTTCAGCAATCTCAACCTATTATTTGAAGAGTGCCATTTTTTCCTTTTTATAAATAATTCCCCATAATAGACATCTTATTTTTTGTTCATTTTGAAAGGTTGTGTCTAGTGGTGGTGTAAATCCCATGTCTACGCCATAGGAATCAAGCTACTGAGTTTCTTTTAGGTATAAAGGGTTTATTTTGGTGGTTTTATAGCTGAGGCAGCCTTCCCTAATGGTGAAGTCTAATTGGAAACTTTATTAAAAACTGTGGTAATGAGGTCCATAGACCCAAGCCTCAAAGTTGTTGTAGTTTTTTTTAGAAAGGAACATAGGTGGGATAATCCATATGTTGTTCCATCTCATGTGGTGGCAGTGAAGGGTAACTTACAGCGTTTCTCTTATACATGGATTTTAGAACGACATTTATTGACTGCTACAGCATTTAACCAGAACAAGTCCAGAAACACAGTACGCTATAGAACAAAACCCCAACTGCCAAGAATGCACATTTTCTTCACTGTTATGGTATGGTGACTCTAGGCACATATTGGGAAATTGACCATCCCCAAATGTCTTATTATTTATTTCATTTCATTTCATTTCTATACCGCCCAATAGCTGAAGCTCTCTGGGCGGTTCACAAAAATTCAAACCAAAAAGCACACAGTAAAACAATATAAAACATAAAAACATTAAAAACCACAATATAACAATACAACCAGAATAAAACCAGAGTAAAACCTAGCAGCAATGCAGAGATTTAAAATACAGATTTAAAACAGCAAAGCTAAAAGTCTGGAAAGCTAAAATGCTAAAATGTCTGGGAAAATAAAAAGGTCTTCACCTGGCGCTGGAAGGAATACAATGTAGGTGCCAGGCGAACTTCACTAGGGAGCTCATTCCACAGCTGGGATGCCACAGCAAAAAAGGTCCTCCTCCTAATAGCCACCCACCTCACTTCTTTGGCAGGGGCTCATGGAGGAGGGCTGCTGAGGATGATCTCAAGTGTCCGGGCAGGCACATATGGGAGGAGGTGATCCTTCAGATAACCTGGCCCCAAGCCGTTAAGGGCTTTGAATGTTAAATTTAGCACTTTGAATTGGGCCCAGAAATGGACTTGCAGCCAGTGCAGCTGGAAAAGTACTGGCGTAATATAAGCTAATTGGCCAGTCCCTGTTAACAGTCTTGCTGCCCTATTTTGGACCAGCTGAAGTTTCTGGACCGTTTTCAAAGGCAGCCCCACGCATAACGCATTGCAGTAATCCAGACGAGAAGTTATCAGAGCATGGATAACTGTAGCAAGGCTATCTCTGTCCAGATAAGGGTGTAATTGGTATACCAGCCTAAGCTGATAAAAAGTGCTCCATGCCACTGAGTTCACCTATGCCTCAAGTGACAGTTCTGGATCCAAGAGCACCCCCAAACGACAAACCTGATCTTTTAGTGGGAGTACAACCCCCTCCAGAACAGGTTGAATATTCTCTAGCTGGGCAGTTGAACTAACAGTACCTCCGTCTTGTCTGGATTGAGTTTCAGTTTATTGGTCCTCATCCAGTCCATTACAGTGCCCAGACACTGATTCAGAACAGCCGCTGCCTCACCTGGGTTTGATGAGAAAGAGAGGTAGAGCTGGGTGTCATCCACATATTGATGGCACCTCAGCCCGCACCTCCGGATAATCTCCCCCAGCAGGGGAGATAAAATAGAGCCCTGTGGCACCCTATGGCATAGTTGCTGAGGGACAGAGCAATAATCCCCCAGCACCATCTTCTGGAATCAGTCATCCAAGTAGGAGTGGAACCACTGCAGTGCAGTGCCTCTGACTCCCAACCCAGACAACCTATCCAGAAGAATACCATGGTCGATGGTATCGAAAGCTGCTGAGAGGTCCAGGAGAATCAACAGGGCCACACTCCCCCTGTCCCTCTCCCGGCAGAAGTCATCCCACCGGGCAACCAAGGCAGTTTCCATTCCAAAAACAGGCCTGAAGCCCGATTGAAATGGAGTGCCTAGAGCTGTCCTGTAACCACCTGCTCAAGCACCTTGCCCACGAAGGGGATGTTGGCCATTGGCCTATAATTGTTAACATCCTCTGGGTCCAGATTAGGCTTTTTCAGGAGTGGTCTGATTACTGCCACTTTTAAAGAGGCTGGCACCACTCCCTCTCTCAAGGAGGAATTTACAACCTCCTGGACCCAGCCAGACATCCCCTCCTTGTTTGATTTAATAAGCCATGAAGGGCAAGGGTCAAGCACACAAGTGGTCGATCGGACTTGGCCAAGCACCTTGTCCACATCCTCAGGCCTCAATAACTGAAACTCATCCAATAGAACTGGACCAGACAGTGCTCTGAATGCCTCTACCAATGCAACTGCATTAATCATGGTGTCCAATTCATGACGAATCTGAGCGACTTTATCTTCAAAGTGTTGTGCAAACTCATCACAGTGTGCAACTGAAGGTTCCAAAGTCTCTCTCCCTGGCCCAGAACATAACAGGCTGCGAATCACTTGGAAAAGCTCTGCTGGACAACACTGAGAAGATGCAATGCTGGTGGAAAAGAACTGTCTCTTTGCCACCCTCACTGCTACAGAGTAGGCTCAATAATGAGCTCTAACCTGTGTTCGGTCAGACTCAGCAGAAGTTTTCCTCCACCTGCGTTTTAGCCGTCTCCCCTCTTGCTTCATTGCCCTCAGCTCGGGTGTATACCAAGGAGCTGGCTGGGCTCTGCTCAGAGAGAGAGGGCATTTGGGCGCGATCGTGTCAACCACCCAAGTCATCTCTGCATTCCACAGAGCGACCTGGGCTTCTACAGGAGCACCAGCCATACCAGCAGGAAAAGTCCCCAGAGCCCTCTGGAATCCATCAGAATCCATTAGCCTCTGGGGGTGGACCATTTTAAAGAGGGGAAAGGCTGACAAGAGTCTAAACCTCAGCAGGAAGTGATCTGATCATGACAAAGGGACAGATGTTAATTCCTCCACTTTCAGATCACCATCCTCCTGCCCATTCGAGAAAACCAGATCAAGCGTGTGTCCTTTTACATGTGTTGGGCTGATGACATGTTGGGACAGCCCCATGGTTGTCATGGCGGCCATGAAGTCCTGAGCCACCCCGGATACAGCGGCCTCGGCATGGAAGTTGAGATCCCCCAGGAAGATCATCCTAGGGGTCCTCAACACCAAGCCCGAGACCACTTATCAGTCAAACCTAAATTAGATCAATGTTTTTTATCATGAATGGAAGAAATAACTATGCTGGGAATCTTACAGAGAGGATTAAAGTAACATTTCCCCCCATGGCTTTAAAATTTCCATATATTTTTCATCTCTTGTCTTCCTATCAAAGTTTTCCTATTGCATAGTTTTTAGAAATAATTTCAAGGGAATAAAGGCTTGGTAGCAATATATGAACACCTTGTTTTAAACGTTTTATTTATTATTCTAAATGAAAACTTGTCATAATCCAAAATATTTACATTTTTCAGAAAACAAAAGCAGTCTGGAGGGGCGGTATGAATAAACACCTTTCCGCCCTGTATTTTTTGTTTTTTCCTGAACTTTCACATCTCTAGAATGCTGAGCTGATAGTATGAGCTAACACCAACTGTCTTGTCAGTACTAAGATACAAGCAAGAGATTCTGGCACTACAGTTCATTCAGCTAGCTAGATATGCTTGATGCCTTAAATTTTGTCTAGCTAGGTGAACCAAATATGGTGCCATATCGCAGTATTGCTTATGATTGCTTTATGATAGAAAGATGCAGTTGAATGTCCTGGGTTCTATGCTTGACTTTCTCTTCATTATGCCAGGTATTCCAGGAATAATCTCTGCTTCATTTTATCTAGCTGCCATTGAAGAAAGGTTGGAAGGGTACTATGGCAGGCTTAGCTTAACCCTTGATAGATGTCGCTATAATTTTTTCAGGTTTGCTGAGAAGAAGGATTCACTAACTCCCTGGTTAAGCACCCTTAAATGAAAAGACTCTTATCTGTTTAGTTTTTTTTCCCCCATCTGCTCTTTCTTTGGCTATGGATAGCAGTTAGTTCAGCTTTATTTTACAATAGGACTTTGTGCATTCGTGTGTGTGTGTGTGTGTGTGTAATTATTAACATTGTACCCCAGCCTCTTTCCAGGCTTCATGCCTCCTGATGAACTGTCTAATTGCTTCAGCCTTGTCTCATACATCTTCCTTTCTAGCCAAGCCTTTTGTCATCTTTATTGCTCTCTCCTGTACCCTCTCCACTTTGTCTAATATATGTTCCTTTATCCTGGAGGCAGACTGTGATGAAACCTCTTTATCGAGAAGCCTGCAGGTAGAAGTTGCTAAAGGAGTTGTTCCTCATACTTAATTAATTTGATTGCATAATTGACCTTTTTTCAGTTTTTAGAGCTATTCGTCTTGATTACTTCTTATTTTGTTCTTGAATGGACATTCCACCAAATAGTTACCCCTATGCCAGCCAGCCAGCCTGCCTGGGGAAGGAATATGTTATCTGTGGGATCTTGCCGTCTCCCTCTAGAGGCCAGCACATCTGTAAAACTTGGGCTTATTTAACGAAGGGTGCAATCCTATGCATGTTTAGACAGAGAAAAGGCCTACAACTCCCAGCATTCCCCAGTCTTGTAGGCCATTTCTCAATCTAAACAAGCAGAGGATTGCACCCTAAGAGACTGAACTACAAGATTGTGTACTCTCAGCCCATCTCTTCTCTGCAACAGATTCCCCACCTTCACCTTAATCTGGTTAAATGTTACATTGTCACCAGCACTACTTGTGGTTAACACCAACCAGCATTGCCTCTTAACCAGGAATTGAAACCAGTAGTTAAAGTGAATGCTATCTGCTGTTAGACACATCTATTTGAATACCCCTTTCTGGAGATATGCTCACTGGTGCCCAAATTGTCCTATCATCGGTAATCCAGCTACTGTCCATACTTGCTTCAGTCTGCTGCCCTTCAGGCTTCAGCCCTTGAGCAGGCTATAGCATAAAGCAAAAGCCATCAGATCTAGCAACTAATCTCAGAGACATTAAGTAAGAAAACCCATGTTCGAGGTCTAGATTCACACATAGCCACCCATCGCTCTCATATAGCCTTGGTCCCTTCCCCTGAAGCACTGTGTTGCCATTTCATTTATCTTTTACTTTTTTAACATTTGCTTTTTGGGAAAAGGTAGCAAATGTGCTTGTAGAAGGGATTTTCTGTTCTTTGAAAGCCATCTGGGACATCCCTCAGGATCCTCTTTAAAACATGCACAAAGTCAACTGTTGTGGTTTTCCTTTCTTCTGCCTCTTAGCTGAAGCTTTACAATTAGACAGGAGGTAGAATATATCTGGACAGGCTTCATTCATTTATTCAATATGTGAGTGCTACCTAGGGCAGGAAACTGACGTGATCTTCAGTTTTGAGGCACAGATTTAGTAGAACATACTCAATGGTAGGGATGTGCAGATTTTATTAAATCCGTTCCATCTGTGTTTTGCAGATTGTCAAGCATCTTTCATTCTGTCATCTGTTCACTTGATGTGATAATTTTTAACCAGAATTTTGTTGTACTTGGCGTTAATTTGCACTAGTGCAAATCCTCCCCCAAAGTGAAAAACTGGTCCACAAGTCTGTGGAATCTGCGTGACTCAGAAAAAGATGGTCTGCTGCGGAATCTGCAGGTCAGATTCAGAGAGATCCAAACTCATTTGATTCAACTGCGGATTTCTCTGACATTCCTACTCAGGGGTCTAGCTTTCTACTCTGCTGCCTCCTCTTTTCTTGCCTTGAGAAGTGGGGCATCTGTAAGAGTAAGCCCTGGAGCCAAACCTGTCCTTGCTTTTGCAGGAAGTAAACAAATGATCTTCTCCAAGGGTACCTTGAGGGAGGTGAGTAAGTTGCATCTGGAGACTGGAATTGGGCATAGCACCTAATACTGAAAGTGCTAGCCTGTCTTATCCCCAAGACTCAATTCAGTTATCATAATTTTTAGGGTATCTTAAACAACTGCACCATCCATGGCTGGTGTTTTTTTTGCAAACTGTCATATAAATTCTGAAGTTTGGGCCTAGTAGTAAGAGGAGAGAAGCAGCTAATCCCTTTGAGATGTATTCATTCTACATTGCGTTAGTCCACTGGAAACCTACATTAGCTTACCAGAAACCTGCCTTTGGTACAAGATTTTGTGCAAACCCTACTGACTTTCTCCCTCTCTTTTTTATTCTCTCCCAGCACTTTACGTATACACTGGTCAAACATAAAGGTGATAAGCAGGAAGGTAACTTCATGCTAATAGGAAATGCTATGTTGAATTAATTTCAGTTGAACTGAATCCTGTAGCTACAAAATCAGGATGGATAGTAGCTGGCCAGACAATATTACTCCTTTTCCCATGGGTTTCTAGCAAATGGAATGAGACCCCAGCGTTTCCCCCCACGTGGTGGGCTGTAGATAGGCAGTTCATGCTTTGTGAGAAGGGAATTTCCTTTGTCACATCTTCTGCTGAGCACTGGAAGTGTGCATTTGCAGATTGGTTCAGAACTGTGTGAGTTGAAGAACCATACCAATTTGCAGCAATTTCAATTAAAAAAATATATCTTGAGGGAACAGCTTAAAAGCAGGTTATCCTACATTTTATCTTTTGGTTGCGGTAATCCTAGAGAGAGGAAATTGAGTGAGAGCAGTAATTGGGGCAGTCAGATGAAATCCTAGTGTTGTCAACTGTGGATACAGCCTCTTGCTGTGACTTTACTACTGAGCTCTGTAGTTTCCTCTTGGTTGGGAAACTTGCAGATTGAAAAGATCTAGACAAGCCAGCGGTTTGTGGGATGATTATGGGATACCAATCTATTCCTCATATATATTTTATGCATCTGTATGAAGGATTAGAGCAAATTCTTATGTGCTTGTGGTTTCGTATTTATCTTCTACGGTTTGTGCTGTTGGAAGCAGGCTGAATGGATAAAATAATAGTGTAGATTTGGGAAGTGGAAGCCATGGTAGGAATTGGGAGGGGTGTGTGCTGAAGTTTAACCTTATGATTAACTGAAGACCCATTTCTCCTGGTTGCTGCAGGCTGCTGGGGCAAAACCATAGGGCATGGCTGTTGCACCAAGGCTTGCCTCTGAGCTTCCCAAGGAGATCTAATTAGCCACTGTTGGGGAGACACTGCTGGGATCCTTGGTCAGATCTAACAAGGCAATTCCAATATCCTTAATTCCACTCTAGATTTAGAACCATTAACAGGAACTGACCATCTGTTTCCATGAAAAGGTTGCCATGATAGTTTTAAAATGAGGGTTCCCACATTCAGGGTAGAAATGAAACCACACTAAAATTGAGCAATCCATGATGCAATTTTGCAGTTAAACAGGTGATTTTAAACCCCACATGGGAAAGTGTTGCCTAACCTCAGAGAACACTTTCCATGGAGTGTCGTATGGAGCATTCCAATGACTTGAGTCAATGATCTAGCTGTGGAATTTCTTAAAGCTGGAATGTAGTTTTAGTGGCCCTCAAATATGTTTATCAGTGGAGGAAGTTGGGGCCACTATAGATGTAGCGCTGGGCAGAAGGTGTTATGGTGGTGGGAGACGATGACATTGGGAGAGGGGAAGGCGATTGAGACACCTGCGTGCTCTATCCCCTTCTGCTTTTCAACCTCAGTAATTCTGGTGGCTTGCCTGTGGCCCCCTCTAGCCTGCAGGTGCTGCTGATGAATGCCAGGTTGGCTACTCAAAAAGGTAATATCATTTCTGACTTTATAGCTGAAGAACATGCCAACCTGGCTTGTGTTACCGAAACCTGGTTGGATGAGCAAGGAGGAGTCAGTCTCTCCCAAATGTGTTCGCCAGGATTTCTTGTGTAGCACCAAGCTCTACTAGACGGGCGGGGCAGGGGGTTAGCCTTGGTCTATAGGGATTTTTCCTCCTGGTCAGGTTCCCTATCCAGCAGTCAGCCAGTTCTGAATGTCTGTACCTGGTGTTGGGCACCTGAGACAGGATAGGGATTCTGTTCTGTATCGCCCACCCCGCTGCCCAACAGTCTCCCTGCCTGAGCTGACTGAGGTGGTCTCGAGCATGACGTTGAGGACCCCAAAGCTTATGGTCTTGGGGGACTTTAATATTCATGCCGAGGCTACTTTGTCAGGAGTGGCTCAGGATTTCATGGCCACCATGTCAACCATGGGCCTGTCTCAAATAATCACTTGCCCAACACATGTGGCAGGACACACTTTGGACCTGGTTTTCTGTGCTGGATTGAGAGAAAATGATCTGTGGGTGGGGGAGCCAGTAGTGACTCCTTTGGCATAGACAGATCATTATCTGATCAGTTTTGACTTTCAGGCCACCTGAAACCTCTGCAGGGGTGGGGGACCAAATTTTATGATCCGCTCCCAGAGACTGATGAATCTAGATGGATTTTTGAGATCTCTTGGGGATTTTCCTGGCGGTCCTGCCGAGCTCCTGGTTACCACTTGGAATGAGGAGATGACCCAGCCTATCAATATGATTGCTCCCAAACGTCCTTGACCTAGTCATAGAACTGTGTTAGCTCCTTGGTATTCTGAGGAGCTGAGAGATGAAACAACTGTGTTGACGATTAGAGCGCAAATGGTGGAAGACTCGGAACAAATACGATTGAACACAAGTAAGAATCCACTTGCGATCTTATTCTGTGGCAGTGATGGCGGCAAAGAAATCCTACTTCTCTGCCACCATTGCATCTGCTCAGTGTTGTCCAGCAGAGCTCTTTCATGTGGTTAAAGGCCTCTTGGGTATAGGCCTTGGAACACAAGAACTTGAACCCTCAAAGGCCCTCTGTGAACACTTTGCAGATAAAATTGCTTGTATTCGTGCTGACTTGGATGCCATTGCTTTGACAGAATCTGATATGGACGGGGCTAGTGCATCATGTAGTCATGTTATGGATACCTTTCGGCTTGTGTAACCTGAGGGTGTGGACAAACTGCTTGGAGGCCTGAGGCCTGTGACTTGCCCTTTAGATTCTTCCCCATCCTAGCTTGTGAAATCTGCAAGAGCTGAGCTGGATATCCAGACATCTGAGGTGGTAAATGCCTCCTTGAGGGATGGCAAGGTCTCCGCAGCTTTGAAAGAAGCTGTGGTGAGGCCCTTGCTGAAGAAACCAAATTTAGATCCTATGGTTCCAGATAATTACCACCCTGTGTCAAATTTGCCATTCTTGGGCAAGGTGCTAGAGCGTGTGGTGGCCTCACAACTCTAAGCCGTTTTGTATGAAACTGATTATTTAGATCCATTCCAATCAGATTTCAGGCCTGGTTAAGGGAGGGAAACAGCTTTGGTTGCCCTGGTTGATGACTTATGCCAGAGAATGGATGGGGGGAGTGCAACACTGCTGGTTCTTCTGGACCTCTCAGTGGCTTTTGATACCATCGACCATGGTATCCTTCTGGATCATTTATCTAGATTGGGCTTAGGTGGCACAGTTTTAAAATAGTTCTGGTCCTTTCTGGAGGAGCAGGCTCAGAAGGTGGTGCTGGGGGACTTCGGTTCCACCCTATGGCCATTAGCCTGTGGGATGCCACATGGTTCCATCTTGTCACCCATGCTTTTTAACATCTACATGAAAACTCTGGGAGAAATCATCAGGAGGTTCTGGCTGAAATGTCATCAGTATGTAGATGATACTCAGCCCTACCTCTTGTTTCCATCTGCATATCCCAGGGAGGCTGTGGAACTCTTGAACCAGTGTCTGGAGGCTGTTTTGGGATGGATGAGGGTGAACAAGCTGAAACTTAATCCAAACAAGATGAAGGTACTGTGGGCTGGGAAACCAACTACTTTGGATGGAGGTTTACAACTGGTCTTAATTGGGGTTGCACTCCCCCTGAAAGACCAAATATGTAGTCTGGGAGTCCTGGACTCTGCACTAACTGGGGAAGCCCGGGTGGCTGCAATGTCCAGGAGTGCTTTGTACCAGCTTAGGGCCGCAGTTGGCATACCAGCCTATCTGGAGAGGATGGACCTTGCCGCAGTTATCCACGCACTAGTGATGTCCTGGATTACTGTAATGCGCTATATGTGGGCTGCCTTTGAAGATGGTTCAGAAACTCTAGCTTGTGCTGAATGTGGCCGCCCAAGCATTGGTGAGGTTACCAGTGTGTTTCCAAGCCCAATTCAAAGCGCTAGTTTTGACTTTTAAAGCCTTAAACAGTTTGGGACCAAGTTACTTGAAGGACTACTTTCACCTATCTCATTTGCCCACCCACACTTTAAGATCAGAAAAGAGGCCCTTCTCATTTGCCCATCCATGAGAGCAGTCAGGTGGATGATCACATGTGAGAGGACCTTCTCTGCAGTGGCCCCACACTTTTGGAACAAGCTGCCATCAGAGATCTGTCATGCTCCGTCATTGCAGTCTTTGAAGAAGGCCTTGAAAATGATTTATTTTACCTTGGCCTTCTATTGATACAGCTGCTATTGTTGCTGTTGCTGCTGTTAACATGGTTGCTGGTTTTATTGTTGGCTTTTATTTTTATTGTTGGCTTTTATTGTTGGCTTTTATTGTTTTTATATTTTTATCACTTTTAATATTTTAACTGTTTTTATGTATTTTATTGCTGTAAGCTGCCTTGGGAGGGCTTCTGCCCTGAAAGGCGGCCAAGAAATATTGTAAATAAATTAAATAAATAAATCTGAGCTGACAAGTAAAGCACATTATAGTTGCTAATATGAGAAGTGTCCAGTAAACTGCCATCAGAGAGACTCAGGGCAGCTGTCTTAGTCCCCAGCAGTGACTGCTTTGGATGGCAGCATTTGCCATGGAGGCTTAGTTACCTTGGAAACATGTTTTAACTGCATTTCTGCTGTATGAAGAACCCATTTAAAGCTGCTGCTTTGCACCGAAGGCTCATGCCTCTAAGCACAATATGGGCAGAAGTCTCTTTTGAACTGAATCAGTATGGCATTAAGGGCCTGTCCACATTCCAAAAAGCATAACGTGTAACATTAGCAAATGAAGCTGTAGAAACAGTGAGAATGACTCAAGTCACTGGGAGCTGTGTTACTAGCCTGAGGAGAGTGTGAGTGTGCATATTACTGCAGTGCCTAGCAGCACCATTGCTCTTAATCTGAGGGTAACTTTTTATCCTCTAAATCTGAGGATGAAATGTTTGGGTTTTTTTAATTTTTGCAAAGAGGTGTCCATAGTTGTCACAGTTGTTGCTTCTATGTCAGATCTAATTAGATGTTTGGGACTAAGATGAGTTACTAAACATTTTACCTGTCCTTTAGTTGTATAAATACTTGATCTACATAAACACCTGTAAATAACTTCAGCTCTATTGAAACATTTGGTCCTTCTATCCTTCCACTGCCTTTTCAAATCACTTTTTAAGTATACTGAATATCTCTGAGCTGTGGCTGGTTACTTCTTGTTCCTGTCTCCTACTATCATCCCTTCCATTGTTATTGACCGGTGGCTGAAATCTGTTCTGAATGAATGTTCTGAATCTGTTCTTATACTTGCACATAAGGGCAGAGTTCCATTTTTTGCCATGCCCAAGCTTAGTGTTTTTTCTACTTCGCATAATATTAATCTGTCTTGTATTCTTAGAGCTTCCATCATGTGCCTCACTTTTAACATTGCCCCATGACAAAGGGTAAATTCTGGGCTGTTCAGGTCTCCAGATGGATGATCAGTTGGCAGTGGGATAATCTGTCTGTTCTTCTGGATCCTGCCAGATTGCTCTTTCCCTAAATTGGCTTCCAGTTGTTCTGGGAGTTGTCAGCTTCTAGATCGTAGAGAATCTTGCTTTCCTGCATAGCACTATTTCCATAAGCAGGAATGCTGTTCATGATAAAACTCAAACTGCACGTCTGAAATTAAGCTCACAGGCTGACATTAAGCTGATCCATCTAGAAAGTTATCAAGAGCCTTTATTTATTTATTTTATTTCATTTCATTTCTATACCGCCCAATAGCCGAAGCTCTCTGGGCGGTTCACAAAAATTAAATCCAAACAACACACAATAAAACAATTTAAAATATACAGAACATTAAAACCACAATATAACAATACAACCACAATAAAACCTAGCAGCAGTGCAGGAGTTTAAAATACAGATTTAAAACAGCAAAGCTAAAAATTTAGAAAGCTAAAATGCTAAAATGCCTGGGAAAATAAAAAGGTCTTCACCTGGCGCCAAAAGGAATACAATGTAGGCGCCAGGCGAACCTCACTAGGGAGCTCATTCCAGAGCCGGGGTGCCACCACAGAAAAAGCCCTCCTCCTAGTAGCCACCCACCTCACTTCCTTTGGCAGGGGCTCACGGAGAAGGGCCGCTGATGATGATCTTAAGGTCCGGGCAGGCACATATGGGAGGAGGCGATCCTTCAGGTAACCTGGCCCCAAGCCGTTAAGGGCTTTGAATGTTAACACCAGCACTTTGAATCGGGCCCGGAAATGGACTGGCAGCCAGTGCAGCTGGAAAAGTACTGGCATAATATGAGCTCGCAGGCCAGTCCCTGTTAATAATCTTGCTGCCCTATTTTGGACCAGCTGAAGTTTCCGGACCGTTTTCAAAGGCAGCCCCACGTATAACGCATTGCAGTAATCCAGACGAGAAGTTATCAGAGCATGGATAACTGTAGCAAGGCTATCTCTGTCCAGATAAGGGCGTAGTTGGTATACCAGCCTAAGCTGATAAAAAGTGCTCCGTGCCACTGAGTTCACCTGTGCCTCAAGTGACAGTTATTGAAATAAACTTGTTTGTATGGCTTCTAAACTGTAAAATTTCTGCCTAGGAATTTGATCACAGAACCTCTACGTCTACTACATCAGCCATCCCCAACGTGGAGCCCTCTATGTTGGCTGGGAATTATGAGAGTTGCAGTTCAACACATCTGGAGGGCACCAGGTTGGAGAAAGCTGTACTACTACACCTTGCTTCAGAGCAGAAAACAATGTTCAATCCTATCCATTCACATAATCAGAAGCAGATTTTTTTTGCATGCCAAATAAGCTCCCAAGTGAAATAGAAGTGTGTATGTTTGAAAATTGCTTTCTGTTGTTAGCTTTGTGATTATGACATTGCTGTAAATTATATACATTTCTTGCCAGTGTTCAGAATGCAGCAATTCTTCATAAGCCACTTGTGATCAAAACCTTTTTGAGTTGGTAACCTGTTCACTATCCTTGGTTGGTTGATGTAAAAGAGGGATGCAGAATCTAGTGGCCAACATATTTTTGTCTTCAGGCAGAGCTCCTGAGAGAAGTGGGATGTGACATATCCTGCCTTAAGTAACTTGACACAGTGTGTAGTATCTGCTTGAGTGTCATACATGCCATTGTGAAACTAGTCAAGCTATTGCAGAGCTGCGCTGTACCTGGTTCTGCCTTGTGCATCATCAGCACAAGTGATAGCTGAGATTGGTTCTTGGTCTTCTGAGCTGGCGGTATATGAAACTGAAAGCAGACAGTTGATTTCCCAGGCCCTGGGTGCTACTTAATGTGCTGACAAGTAGAGAAAAAACCCTCTGTATCAATTGATTTGAGTGGCAGGTGACTCAACGTGAAATAAATCTGGGACAGGATAAATCTGGGCGAGCCAGACTTCAATTCCTGTGGTTGCTTATCTGTGAACGACAGGATTCTAATTAATCAACAAATGCTTCTTCTTTAGGTTTTGGGAAGGTATCTGCTTATGATAATGCAGCTGCATTCAAAGAACCCCTTTTCATTCTTTTCTCAGCTCTGATTAATCTTTTGAAGTTCCTCATGTCCAACGAAACTGTTTTGCTGGCAAAACACAACATCTTTACCTTGGCTCTCATGGTGAGTGTCTATCTTTGTGTGCAGAGCAGGCATGGATAAAGTCCCACTCCAGACAAACAATACTGAATTTAAAAAATAGAAACATAGTTAGTAGGGCATGCCATGGACAGAAACAGATAAAGTGCATATTGCAGGTATGTTGAGGAGGCCTGTTCTCCATCTCCATGTTTCCATCAAGCTGGGTTAGGAATAATATATGCTGACTCAAGGTTGCGGTGGGTCAGTGGACGGTTCTACATCTGGATATTTATTTGGAATACCAAAACATTTGGTCAAGCTGCTGAATGGAGATACAGATGAGGGAGAAATGCCCCTTCGTATGTATTGCACTGTGTGCTCTACTGTGAGGAACAGGTCTGTGACTGTTATGTGTTACAAGTGGAAGCTCAAAAAAAGAAGAAAAAGAAAAAAGAGAAGAGTATCCCTATCACCTAACTATTAAGAGATGGGGATACAGAAGCCCTTTTTAAAGGACCTAATAGGACTAATCCTATTCAGGGCTTCAGCCAGCCTGGAACAGGAACCTTGTAGTGCAACTGAGGCCTTTGCATGGGAGAGTCGGGGTTCTCCTGCAGTGCTGTATAGTGCTAGAGGGCTCAGGTTTGGGCTTGGAACAGGCTAATTCTCTCTTCTTCCCCTGCCCTCCACTTTCCTCACTCACCTTTCAGTTGACATCTCAACATTCTGTACTTTCTGGAAGCTCACAGACACTTGTCAGGTGCATTTTGGGGTCCTTACAACTTTTCTTTTCATTTGCGTATTTGCATATTCACCTGCATTTGTAGAAACAGCAACCTTATTTTGGAGTGGCTCCATTTTGCTTCCAAACTGATAGGGACTCAACCCCCAAGTTCCCTGTTGTAGGAAATGATATTTGCTTTCAGTGTTTTGAGTAGCTGACAGCAGCTTGTGCTCTCTGAATACCACAAAACACTGAATTTGTATGAAGGGAATATGGCTGTATTAACTGGTTTTATGCTTTTTATCTGCAAAGATGAAGTGATAGCTTCATTATTTGTAATGCTTAGATAGTTGCATATCTTCTGTATATATTTTTCTGTAGTGATTCCTATTGTCTTTTGTTTTTATAGGTGGTAAACCTGTTTAATATGTTCATCACTTATGGAGATACCTTCCTTCCAACTCCTAGCAGCTATGATGAGCTATACTATGAAATCATCAGGATGCACCAGAGTTTTGATAACCTCTATTCCATGGGTAAGTAGTGCTGGCTGTCATTTGACAAAGCATGCCCATATGAGAGAGAAGCTGTGTGGGCAAGAGAGAAGGATTGTGCATGACTCCTGATCTGTATGTGTGCTCACAATGTGGTTGTCAGTTAACACATGGATGTGAAATTCCCTGTTTGAAAGGATAACAGTTTCTAGTCCTGAGTGAAAGCCATTTTAAAAGTGGTTCTTCCTCAAGAACAAGTTTATAAAAACAATGCTGTTAGGGTACAGAATGATCACCTGGTCCACCAGTGTGTGCTGTGTACGTGAAAATGTGCTTGTTGCTGTTGCCAGGCATATAATATTGAAATGGTAATAAGAACACACTGTGCCCTCCTTTGGATTGAGCCAGCCTGCTGTGTGCAGAGTGCTCCCAGCTGGGAAAATCAGCCTTAGTCTCAGGTCAGAGAGCAAGCACAGCCCTCAGAGCCAATCAGCAGCAGGAACCAGTGCTGTAAACAAGAGGTGAAAAAAGCTTTTGATGGATGCACAACAAGAACCCTGCTACAAAGAACAGGTAGCACATGGGGTTGCAAACTTCCACAGAACCAGGTCAGTGCCTTGCTATCAGGAAACAGCCCACACAATACTTTTTGAATAGAGGGGCAGACAGAAAAATGCCTAGACCTGCAAATGATATTTTGGGTTGAGGAGTGGAGGTGTAGAGAAATGCAGTGTAATGCTGTGGAGCAAGGGTGGGCAACTTTTTTAATGTCAGGGACCACATACTGATGGTGGACATGGCCAAAGCCAAATGTGAGTGTGGACACCCCTTTTCTCTCTTCCTCCCCTTCCTCAACTTTTAATTTCTCTCTCTCCCCCCCTTCTCTCATTCTCTCTCACGCTTGCACGCACGCACACACACACACACAAATCCCACACTTGCCTTATTCATATATTCTCTCTCTCTCTCTCTCGCTCGCTCTCTCCCTCTCGCTCAGTCACACAATCCTGTGCTAGCGGTAACTCATGAAGAGCAACATTTCTGGATGGGAGGGAAAGGAAGTCCAAGCTCCACCTTCAGGTCAGCTTCAGCCATCCTCCCTGCTCCCCATTGTCTTTCCCTTTCCAGTCTCTTTGCCTCTTCAGTTCACAGCAAGATGGTTCACCTCTGGGTGATTTCCATACAGCTAAATCCCTGGCTCTCTCCCTCAGGGCAATCAGGCACATGCATGAGCTTGGAAGTTAAACCACAGATCACAGCACCTAGAGCAGCATAGAAAAAGGAAGCCACACTGCTCTAACCTACCCACTCAGTGGTTGGGCCGGCCTCCTTTTCTCTTCTAATTCTCAGCGCAACAGTGATACCTCGATCAAGGCAGGCAGGGAGGCATGGAATTGCTACCACTCACTGCTGGAAGGTGCAGGAGATACTGGGTGAATCTGTCAGGGGCAGCATAGAGTGGCCCGGTTCACACAACATGAGGGTGGTTAATAACTGAGGGTGGCTTGTTAACCACCCCTGTGCATGCTGCCTGATT
Source organism: Heloderma suspectum (assembly GCF_057233095.1). Classification (NCBI taxonomy): domain Eukaryota; kingdom Metazoa; phylum Chordata; class Lepidosauria; order Squamata; family Helodermatidae; genus Heloderma; species Heloderma suspectum. Next base: position 261,142,594 of record NC_139460.1, on the reverse strand, counting down.
TACCTAACTGCCTTCACCAGGCATGGCCTGTCATGACATCCAAACCCAGTGAGGTTGGGTGGCTGGGGTGGTTAACCACCCAGCAACCCTGGAACAGGCCATGGATATTAGATGAATCAGGCAGCATGCAACCGAGATGTGAGGGAGTGGTTAACAGGCCACTCTGGCTTATTAACCACCCTCGTGTCGTGTGAAACCCGGTCAGTGAGTCCAAAGGCGACATGTGGCCTGTGGGCCAGGGGTTGTCCAGCTTTGCTGTAGAGTAAAAACTTAGTGGGGAGACAAAGAACAAAGGAGAGGATGAACTAATGATGTGAGGGCATAATCAAGGAGTGTATGAATGAGCCTGTTTCTGAGAAACACTTTAGCAGAGCTGCTGTGATAGCTGCATATAAAGGGACAGCCTTCTGTGTCTCCTGTTGCTTTCCTCTCCTGTTCTAAACATGCAACAGCCATTGTGAGAAATTAGTGTTGGGCAAGAATATAAAAAACTATAAAGGTAATTGATAGATGGAGATAGATGATCATCATACACAGTGTGCTAATGTTAAAACAGCAAGCTCTTACAATAAAGGCAAAAAATAATTAAAGCAATAAATGAAATACTGAATGTACATGCTTATTCAAAGCCAGACAACATAGAATAACAACATTATTTTCCTCAGTTGTTTCTGCTACATGCTGAAGAAGCAAGGTAATAGGCTTCTTAGCAGCAGCTTTATTTGTGTTTTGAGCTGCATAGTTACAACACAATGAAATTCTGGGAAAGCTTCTGAGATTGTGGTGTGCTTTCAGAGTCTCACTTTCTGTTTCCTAGCTTCCAAGGCCAGGAAATAATCTGCAAGACTCATTATTAGGGAGGTGGAGTAATGGTTTACGTTTGCTGTAACTTACACTTCTGGATGCAATGTAAAAATAGTGCAGCACCTTTACACATATGGTGGTTGTACTTGGAGAGAACTGATGGTGGTACATCATCTAAGGTTATTTCTGTTTTTCTAAGAATTTGCTTAGCTGTATTATTGGCTTGGAAACTGTTGTGCTGTTGTCAAATAGATACCACAGAATATAACCCCTGTTTGGTTTCTTTTCCTTCAGTTTTGAGGCTGTCTACTAATGCTGGACAGTGGAAGGAGCCAGCCAGCAAAGTGACCCATGCATTGGTTAACATACGGTAAGAAATAGAAAGGAATTAACTGTAGCTGGAATGTATTTTTTTTAATTTATTATATTTTTGGAAGGTTCTTCTTACCCATTTGTGCTGTCATTCTCAGAGTGCTTTTCTTTTTGTTATAGTAAGCCGTATTATCTGAGGTGGAGGGATCACATCCTAGACCAGGAAGAGTCCTGTAGCACTAAAATTGATTATAAATAAATTTGTACAGTTTTTAAAAGTGCACTTCATTGGTTTTCTTGCTACAGACTAATGTGGCTGCTCCTCTGGGAGTTTTTTTCCTAAACCAGGATTGCCAAGTTGGGTGTAAGTGTTCCCACTTCAGCAGTGATTGCCTTTGTGAGCTTGGGGCACAACAGGTCATGTGGCTTTTCATATGAGTCACGACATGTGGACTTGTTTTGCTGTGGATTTATTTTGCTGTGGACTTAGCTTTGGTGGTCATGGGTGAAGTGTGAGTGTTTGAATGCATATTCTGTAATACAAATTCTTTACTTTTCACAGAAGTTGCATTTTCAAAGCTGTGTGCAAGTGTCTGTGAGCTTAATCCTCATGATATCCCTGTGGAATGATACATGATTCTGCTGGCAGGGAGGCTAATGGCCTAATGGGTTTTCCTGCATATTTAGAGTCTGAAATCTCCCAGTACTTGCAGGGGGGCCTGGAGTAAACAGCAGGTGGCTTTTGGCATGCTATGTCAGTCCCTAGGTGATGGCCTTGGAGCCTATCCTCAAGGTAACATTTTAGATTGAGATAAAAATCAATATTTAAAAGCAGATTATGGTCTGAAGGGTATTTCTTCCTCAGGGGGCAAACAAACAACTAATTGCTGGAGTGTGCAATTTATCTTTCTCAAGAGGCTGTGTGGGAATTGGGTCCCTTGCCTTTTCTTTCAGCAGTGGTTATTGCTGGAGACTAGTTGAGGGAGAGAGGAGGGAAGTGAATTCTAAATGTTTGGGGGATTGTATTACTAGAATTTGAATTGTAAAATAGAAAGGCATGGGATTCACTAGTTAGTACCAAATCTTCCCTTTTCTGCTCCCTCAAAGCTAGTAGTTGTGTCATGGAAAGAAAGTACACAAAGTCAGGCATACAGGCCATGCTTCTCCTGTGACACAGAGCCTACATTTGTTGTGGTGTCTACAGTTTTCTTGCTCAAGAAGACAGAATGTGGAAAACAAACTCCCTCTAGGCATTTTTCAAGTAACTTTCTGTGTCTGTAAACCACCATTAAAGATGCTCTCTGCAGGCCTCTAAGTTTCATGTCGTTATATGTAGGTTTTGCAAGATTTACTTTGCAGCTCTCTCTATTTTTCATAAGCAGAGATAAGTGAAGTTCTTGGGAACTGATAATGCTCTAAATGTAGCAGCTGAATAGGCAGTCATAGATAGGAGGATGCTCACTAAAGGATAGCGCCTGTGAATCTTCTGAAAAAGGAACTGCATGAAAAAGTCTCTAGAAGAGGGAGTAGAAAGCTACTTGCAGATCGAAGGCATGTGGTTGGAAAACAGCTTGATTGCTATTTCCTCTGTGGGGTCTTTGGCAATTACTTACTGTAATTGATCATCTTGGTCAATGGAAGCAACCACCAGACCCATAGTAACTTATTTCTTTGGCAGTGAAATAGGAGAAGGTACTCTACTAGGAGAATGATCTTGCTGACTCTTTTGGTATTGGGCTGTTTGCCCAAATGATGCATAAATCAGTTCTGGCATTCCACATTTATTAACCTAATTGAAAAGACTAAATTGACTTGAATCAGAAATTGCTTCTCACATCTGATTTTTTCCTGTCTAACAGCTATTGGTTAGTTGTATGCATCTTTGAGATGGTAACTGAGGAGGCTGTGATAAGCCAGATACTACTTGCTTTTGATTTGTGGGTTTTAACTTTCATCCACAGCTGTTTTGAAGGAGGCAACTGCATTTGGAAGTACTTTATTTTCTAGCGTTAGAACATGTATGGGTGATTTGGAGTTTTCTTGGACTTGTCCCTTCATTTGAAAAAGATGTGGTTTTGCTATTCCCTCACTTGGACTCTGGAGATTAAAGTTAAAGCAACATGATATTGCAGCTGCACTTCCTTTTCAAGGGAGGTGATGGCTTTCAGGACTTCGTAAATATTATCCATACTTTCTCCTGATCCCTTTGCCAAAGCAATTGTGACCTGAGCCTTTCAAATGTGTTCCGTCTTCTGATATAGATCTGTATCTTAAAAAGGTTTGAGGTGGGTTTTCAATAAGACTTAAAGAGGCTGGTTGTGCTGTTTTTTCCTTGGTGCTAAGATGCCATCAATATGCTGTGGACATGTTTACTTTGCACTCAAACCTCTAGTGTCTGTGAGCAGAGCTCTTTTGTGCCCTACTGTGATCTTTTGTCATGTGCAAACAAGTTCTCTGCCTGTTTCAGAATGCTTTAGACTGTTGATTTCAGATTGGTTGGACAGGCAGAGATATAGTTTCTTTTTATTGGATCAGCTTATTTTAGATGGATGAGGCATTTTCCTACAATTCTCATGTTTTATCTTCTAAAATAAAATTTAAATACATTAAAATATATTTTCCTCAATTTTAAAATCCCATTTTACCTACAGGATGTACTACTGGGGGACAGTTTACAACATTATGCATGGTGTGGAGAAAGTAGATAGGGAGACATTTTTCTCCCTCTCTCATAATACTAGAACCCAATAGGGTCATCCCATGAAGCTGGCATGTGGGAAATTCAGGCAAATAAAAGGAAGTACTTCGCACAGCGCATTGTTAAACTATGGATTTCCACAAGATGTAGCAATGGCCACCACTTTGGATGGCTTTAAAATGGGATTGGACAAATTCATGGAGGATAAGGCTATGAATGGTACTAGTCCTGATGGCCATGTGCTCCCTCCAATATCAGAGGCAGTATGCCTGTGAACACCAGTTGCTGGGGAATATGGGGGGGGGGGCTGCCCTTGCACTCATGTCCTGCTTGTGAGTTTCCTGTGGGCAGCTGGTTGGCCACTGTGTGAACAGAATGCTGGCCTAGGTGGAGCTTTGGTCTGATCCAGCATGGCTCTTAGGTTATTTTCTTATTTGGTCATAGGATACCATTAAATTTTTGTAGTACATCATTTGAAACATTCCTCAGTTTAAAAACAGAAAGACTAATCCTTTCAGAATGCTTTTCTAGTCATTTTATTCTATATAATTGAAGGGCAAGAGAAGTAATCAGTGATATCCAAGAGGAATATCTTCTTACCACTCACTCATTTTCAGACCTGTGGGTAAAACCCAGAGGAATTAACTGAACTCCTGGACTTTGTTGATTGCTCTGCAGTTATCTCTTCAGGTTTGCCTTTTCATGTTTGATGCATTGTGTGCTTGGGTGCTTTTTAATGGTCTTGCATTGTCATTAATATTAATAGAGATGCACCACATTTTTGCCTTTAAATGTTTTTGAGACAAAAACTGTCCTTTTCCTTTCTTTCCACTTCTTTCTGCTATTTTTCCACACCTGTTGTAGTCCTTGTTTCCCTACTATGCTGTTGCTTTGGTATTCTTCAAAATAACTTTTAACAAGGCTTCTTTCTCCTTCATTATGTTATACTAGCCAACCAGGGATCATGTAGTGAACATGATTATATCACAGAGCTGTGGAGCCAATCTAATTTGGCTGTGTGGTGATGTCAGTGGGGGCAAGCAAAGCCAGACTGCTCTTACTCTGAAGGCTTAATTCAGCTGTAATAGACCAAAATGCCAATTTGAATGTGCAGGTGGATGTTCATCAAAATGACCTTCAACAATGCATTCCACGGAGAGCAATATAATGCAGATAAACAACATCCAAACAATCCAATGCAAATCCAGGTGGACACTTTGTGTTCTGCTGGGCTGTACTGTGGCGAACTGGAAACATTGGACTGGTTGTTGAGACAATAGGGATGCCCCCATGGCTACTTTTGTACATTTTTGAGTATCTACCCCCAATTGTTGGGAAAAGGAGACATTTTTCAAGGGGCATGAAAATGTTTGTAAAACTCCCATTCCCCCACTCTTAGTTCAGCTTAACTCTAATATTAAGTAGCTTGTAGTTTATTTTTGCCTAATTAAAGGCCTTGAAGAAAATCAGTTTTCCAAGTCTTGCAAGTGAAGAAGCTGGCTCAGTAAAATAAATATATCTTTAACCTCTGCAAAGTAATTATTTGTTCAGGTCCTTCCTGGTCCTCTAATGCTTGCCCTGTAGCACAGTTGGGGAACCAATCAGAGCTATATCTGCTGGACAGGTATGATTAATAAGATCTTCCTCCAAATATTTCTTGTTCTTGTGGTCCTGATTTGGCTGGCTTCCAACTCGGCATAAGCACTGGAAAAGTAAAACTTCTGCATAAAGACAAACCAAATTTTGTGACAAGAAAATCTGAATTTTCCATCCTTTATAAAATAAACAAATATACATACGGTGGTTGCTTTTCTATAATTTAATCTGCTTGTTATATGGAGATAGCAGGAGCTAGGCAGGAGACTTAATTCTTGCTCCTTGACTGCTAGTAATAATATTATACTCCTACCCACCGCCATTTCTGGAATTTCACCAAGCATTGCCCAAATACTTTCAAGCCTATCCTTTCAGATACCAAGGTAGAAATTTACGTTTTTTAAAAAGAATAAAGAAAAATCTATATCCATCATTCTCAGGATGCTGAGTCCTCTACCCAGAATTCAATTCTGTATCTACATAACATAATTGTAGAATATACTGCCCTACTGGCAGAGTGGCAGATGTTATGGTCTCCAGTCATTCTTGATGGTGGCAGAACACACTGTCTTTTCAAGTAGTCTGCATGTGTCATGTGGTGGTTTCCCATGTAAAACATCTGGCCTCATTGGTTGAGATACCCAGCTCAACAGTTGATAACCGGCGATCTGACCTTCTCTTCTGTAAGGAAATAAGCAAATTTCAAGGCAAACAACTTTTCCAGGCTAATGAGCGCCTTTACTTTAACATCTTGCAGGTTTGCATTTAATGAGACTTGTATTAATGCAGAGTTCATAGAATCATAGAATAGTAGGGTTGGAAGGGGCCCACAAGACCATCGAGTCCAACCCCCTGCTCAATGCAGGAATCCAAGTCAGAGCATCCCTGACAGATGGCTGTCCAGCCTCGTCTTGAACGCCTCCAGTGTGAGAGAGCCCACCACCTCCCTAGGTAATTGGTTCCATTGTCCTATTGCTTTAACAGTCAGGAAGTTTTTCCTGATGTTCAGCCGGAATCTGGCTTCCTGTAACTTGAGCCCATTATTCCATGTCCTGCACTCGGATGATTGAGAAGAGATGTTGGCCTTCCTCTCTGTGACAACCTTTCAAGTACTTGAAGAGAGCTGTCATATCTCCCCTAAGTCTTCTCTTCTCAAGGCTAAACATGCTCAGTTCTTTCAGTCTCTCTTCATAGGGCTTTGTTTTCAGTCCCCTGATCATCTTCGTTGCCCTCCTCTGAACCCTCTCCAGCTTGTCTGCAACCTTCTTAAAGTGTGGTGCCCAGAACTGGACACAGTACTCCAGATGAGGCCTAACCAGTGCTGAGTAGAGGGGAACTAGCACTTCCCGGGATTTGGAAGCTATGCTTCTGTTAATGCAGCCCAAATAGCATTTGCCTTTTTTGCAGCCACATCACATTGTTGGCTCATATTCAGCTTGTGATCGACAACAATTCCAAGATCCTTCTCGCTTGTAGTGTGGTTGAGCCACGTATCCCCTATCTTGTAACTGTGCATTTGGTTTCTTTTTCCTTGGTGCAGAACTTGGCACTTATCCCTATTAAATGTCATTCTGTTGTTTTCTGCCCAGCGCTCCAGTCTATCCAGATCACTTTGAATTTAGTTTCTGTCTTCCAGGGTATTAGCTATCCCGCCCAATTTTGTGTCATCTGCAAATTTGATCAGCATTCCCTGCACCTCCTCCTCCAAGTCATTAATAAAAAAATTGAAGAGCACTGGGCCCAGGACTGAGCCCTGCGGTACCCTGCTCATTACCTCTCCCCAGTTTGAGAAGACCCCATTGATAAGCACTCTTTGAGTCTGATTCTGTAGCCAACTGTGGATCCACCGGATCGTTGTTTCATCTCGCCCACTTTGAGCTAGTTTGCTCATCAGGATATCATGGGGCACTTTGTCGAAAGCTTTGCTGAAGTCGTATATTATGTCCACAGCATTCCCACAGTCCACAAGGGAGGTTACTTGATCAAAAAATGAGATCAGATTCATCTGGCAGGACTTGTTCTTGACAAATCCATGTTGGCTTTGAGTAATCACTGCATTGTTTTCAAGGTGCTTCCAGATGGATTGCTTTATCATCTGCTTCAGAATTTTCCCAGGGATTGATGTCAGACTGCCTGGTCTGTAGTTCCCAGGTTCCTCCTTTTTACCCTTTTTGAAGATAGGATCAACATTAGCCCTCCTCCAGTCATCTGGCACTTCCCCCCACTTCCATGATTTCTCAAAGAGAATAGACAGGGTTTCTGAGAGTTCTTCTGCCAGTTCCTTTATTACTCTAGGATGCAGTTCATCTGGCCCTGGAGATTTGAACTCATTCAAAGTAATTAGGTGTTCCTTGACCATATTCCTATCGATCTCAAGCTGCAATTCTGCTCCATCAGCCTGTACTTCAACTTTGCCAGAGGGGTCAAAATAGACCCTCTTTTGGGAGAAGACTGAGCCAAAGTAGGAATTGAGCACCTCTGCCTTTTCCTTGTCATAATTTTGCCATCCTTGTTTAATAGCTGAACCACCCTTTCTTTCCTCTGTCTTTTACTATGCACGTAGCTGAAGAAAGCTTTTTTGTTGCTTTTAGCATCCCTCGCTAACCTCACCTCGTTCTCAGCTTTAGCCTTCCTGACGCCATCCCTGCAATTCTGTTCTACCTGCCTGTACTCTTCCTTTGTTGCTTGGCCTTCCTTCCACTTCCTATATGTGTACTTTTTTTGTTTTCAGGTCATCTCTAAGCTTTTTGTGAAGCCGTATTGGCTTCTTCTGTTGTCCTTCACGTTTTTCTCTTGTTGGAATTGTTTGTAATTGTGCCTTGAGAATTTCCTTTTTTAAAAACTCCCACCCATCTTGGACTCCTTTCGTCGTTAGAGTCACTTGTCATGGGACCTTGCTTATCATTGTTCTGAGTGTATTAAAATCAGCTTTCCTAAAATCCAGGGAATGCGTTTGGCCTGCACTTGGCTTTTGCTTCCTTTAGAACCATGAACACAAGTATAACATGGTTGCTTTCCCCCAGAGTTCCTGTAACTGTTACTTTACCCACTAAGTCATCTCTGTTGGTTAGGATCAAGTCAAGGATAGCCAATCCTCTAGTTCCTTCCTCTACTTTCTGTAGGAGGAAGTTATCTGCCACACAAGTCAGGAATTTCTTGGAAGGGCCATGTTTTGCAGAATTTGTCTCCCAACAAATATTGGGCAAATTGAAGTCCCCCATTACTACTGCATCATGCTTCCTTGAAACATTGGCTATTTGCTTTTCAAAAGTTTCATCCTCGTCTTCTCCTTGATTGGGTGGCCGGTAGTAGACTCCGACCACCAGGTTCTTTGCTCTGATTGCTTGCTAAGTGACGGAGGTGGTGTCTGAATCACTGTATTCTTTTAATAGACTTTCTTCTGATCAGTAATTTTCTCAAGGTGAATAAATAAACCCCATGATTAATAGATTGAATTGCTCCATTATCTGTAATGCAGTCACATCATTTTATGTCGTGTTATTTTATTTTTTTTGCTTTGAAACATTTTGAAATTGGCCAGTGAAGTGTTTGCTATGCAACCTGGGGTAATGTATCCTTGATGTATTACTTGGGTAACTGTGTTTCTCCTGGTGTAGCCCATTGTGTGTCTGCTTCAATTCTCTTACTTGCTTTATCTCAAATTCAGATTCTCTCTGTTCCAGTTACCCTTGCTGGCGCTTCTCTTTTAATACAGGAGGACTTGCTGTTTTTTGCGCTGTCATGAGAGCGATTGGTGAGGTGTGGCTGTTCTTAGAACATCATTTCTGCATGTGTATATATAATGGATATGCCAGCTGTCAAGTTGCGTTGGCAGTAGGGCTGTATTTCTCTTGTGTTTAAGTCATTTAACATTTAAGTTAATTTATCTTGCAGAACTGGAGAAATGGACATATTACATTGGGGCTGGAGTGCTTGATGAGTATATTCTTAGCTTTCATGGAGTATAAGTCAAGCTTTTGTTGGTTCAGAAGATGAACCACTGGGAGGTTGTCAAGAGCCGCTGCCCTAGAACGTTCATGATTACCCGAAGCTGTTCATTGTATATACCAGTTCCTACTGCAAGAAACCCTGTATTGAAGAGTAAGTAAGAAAAGGGTCCTGTAATGAAACTTCTGTCATATATTACAAGAACTGCTCTCACTAGGCGTGCAAACAGCCTAAACTAGTAGAGTCTGTATCTGTTGCTTAGGTAAGGATTTTCTTCCCATTGGAATGTTTCTTTCTGTATACTGAGGTGACTCTGGTGTCCTGAGAAAGAGTATATAGCAGAATCTTCCTGTTCCTGTGTCCTAGACAGCCACATTGCATAAGTGGGCATACGTTCATCAACATTGATGGTTATGCCCCTATAATAAACTCCATGTAGTGGCAGTATAATGACTCAGTTTAAATTGTTCACTGAGGTATGTTTAACAGTAATGACCTTTGGCACACTGTCACTGCTAATCAAGCCTGGCTGATCTCAAATTGCAGGATAACAAAGAGCAGCCAAGTAGCTAAAAATGCAGTCCTACTTATTGTTGGCCTTACATTAAATGCCTCTCCAAAGTTATCACTGAGAATATATATCTGGGATAGATTCTACAACACCGTCACATGAGTGAAATAGGGATTTTTAATTATTTATTTATTAATTACATTTATATCCCACCTTTTTTCCTCTTCAAGGAACTCAAGGCGGTGTACAGAATCCTCCCCTCCATTTTATCCTCACAACAACAACCCTGTGAGGTAGGTTGGGCTGAGAGTCTGTGACTGGCCCAAAGTCACCCAGTGAGCTTCATGGCTGAGTGGAGACTAGAACCTGGGTCTCCTGACTCCTAGTCCAACACTCTAGCCACTTTTTCTGAAATAAAAAGTGTTTCCTGTTAGGGTGCATGCTCATGTCATTTGGGAGGAGGGTGTATATACTGGGGTGTGCCAAGAATTAACTACATCCCAGAGCATATGTTGCCAAATCCAACAGAAGAAGGAGGGGAGGAGGAGGAAGAGTAGGAAGAAGAAACTATCTCTTATTGAGGGGAAGTGAGAGGTAGCAATTTGTGGAGAGGCTTCTGTGAATTCTCTTTCATAGGTGGCTGATGCATTTCATAAAGAGGAAAAAAAATCTAGTTTTCCTCCTTCTGTATTATTTTAAAAGCGAAACATGGTGTCTGTGTACTGCCTTAGAGAGATTGTACAGTTGGTGTATGAGGCATTCTGTGAGCTTCTTTTGATGTTGATCAAATGTATATCCTTGAGTGAAAATTTCTTTGTGATATCTTTCTGCAAGCCTATGTCACTTACTTAGCTGGGGAGGCAAGTTTACATAATTTCATTTATTACATTTCTATACTGCCCAATAGCCAAAGCTCTTGGTTTCATCTCAGGGGTTCGGTGTGGGGCATGGGAGCAGTATAGGGTTTGATCTTCTACACACAACTTGCAGGACTAAAGCTAAGGAGTCCTGGCTTCCCAGTCTTATTTACTTTCCTCCCAACCTGGGATTTATTTATAGGCATCTTTGGAAGGCCCCTTTTCTTCTGCAAAGCAACATATCATAAAATAGCAAAACCATCTGATCAGAAAATTTTCTCTAGGTATTGTGAATCTTGTGTGCCCCCTTTCCTCACCTCTAATGTTTTTATTGTTAAGGATGTCTACTTCCAGAAAGATGCTTGGGTGCTATAGTGACTGGGGTTTACAGAATATCTTGGCTTTCTGTTGCTGCTGCTTTGGCCCCATGCAGATGAAGGTGGTTGGGATTGAACCTGGGAACTTCTGTGTGCAAAGCATATGCTCTACCACTGAGCTCTGGCCCCTCTGCAAGCTCAGACACTCCTTTCCTTACTAGAGCACAAATTCTTGCTGTGGACCACATTTAAGGCTAACAGTGGTTCTAAAACAACCTAGAGCTCTGGTTTCAAACCTCAATTAATCGAGGCCCCTGATAATTTTGAACCATGGTTGAAGTTGCTAGAATAATTCATGTACCAAAAGGGAGGGGTCGGAGGAAGAGAGCAAGCAATTTGGCATTGTGGTGCCCCAGTTTCCGCTGACACAGCTAATTTTGACTGAAGCGAGATTCTGTCTTTAGCTGAGGACTCAGCAGCCAGAGCAGATGGATTCCAATGGAATAGCAATCTTTTTTATCAAGCTAGTTCAAGCTAGTTCGACTGGTGATTTGCGAAGGGAAGCTGAGGAAATAAAGTGGCAAGCAGTAAGCTTTTATGTATCCATGCAGAACCTACAGATCTGCCACCTGTTCTTTCAGCTAGTCTCACACAGTGGTTTCCCCCGCCTCTTCGTGTTTAACAGAACAGAAGCAGAAGCAACCTAGGAAACTTCATTTTTGTTTCTAGCGTATTCTACAGTTGTTATTTGAGTAAGAGATAATATCTCTTGAAACTTAACCCTGCATTGTATATTATTTGACGTTATTATTGTTGGTATAGCACTTTGCATATGCCAAAGCCTGTGTAGTCCTTTCCTCATTCATCCTTACAATAACTCCGTAAGGTAGGCAGTGGTAGTTCGCATTGTTATAGATGGGAAACTGAGTATGAAAGAAAGCTAGTAGTGTGTACTCTGCTTTGAAAAAACATCAAAATTCTACATTAACAAAAACATAATTCTGCAACCTACACAAATTATGCCTATTAATTATTTGTCTTAATTTGAATAATTCTGCTGTTACTCAAGGGAAATAGTAGGAAACTTTGTAGGATGCTGAACCCCAGCCACTGGAGTGTTTCTCAGCATTTCTTCCAGCTTCTGAGATTTCACCAGGAATGGCCCACATTAAGCCATTCTAGAAGCTTCCAACACTTACTTGCTTTAAAAAAAAAAATGCTGAGATTCTTAGGAAGCTAAATTCTGGATCCAATATCCCTTTCTGTGCTTTTCCCTATGCTTATATATAGCATTACCCCTCTGGCAGTTGTTTGAGACGCTGAGATATATTGTCCTGCATGTGGGAATATAAATCCCTCTGCGCTCTGAAATTTAGTATGACTCAACCCCTCTTGAATGTGATATTGTGACCCTAATCTGTCTAAGCAGCAAGCAGCTCGTTCTGGGCTTCCTCATCTTTGTGTGGCAGGAACCACAGTTTGAGACTTAGGCTTTTGGAGATCTGTCTGAAATATTTCAAGATTCCTTGCCTCTTTCAAGCAAGAGCACTTTTATCCAGAGCTTCTTTATGAAATCAGCACTTAATAATAATACTGTGTTTCTTAAGGTCTTTGATATTTGGGGTACAGGTTCATCTTTCCTCTCCTGTAGCTTAAACCTGGAGTAACATCCCACTCTTTACACTCAAAATGATAAACAGCTGTCTTCTCACTCCCAAACAATGGGTTGTTTTCCTGTTTGCCAGTACTGGTTATTTTAGTTCCTAATGTCTCCCAGTATATTTTGCCATGTACTTGTATGGAATTGCAGCAAACTCACAGTTGTTCAGTTACACTGGGATAGCTTTTTAAACTGTAAATGGAGGGGTAGGGATCCCCCTGCACTCTGAAATCGGTCTGACTGAGCCTCTCTTTGCCCCATGTATTGGAACTGATATGGGGTAAGCAGGGATGAGATGAGAATGAAGCAATATTGGTCACCATGAAAATAAACAACTGCCAGGATCCAAAACAATGTACAACTTGTTCCATATGCCCAAACTAGTTTTGAGCTTGTGTTCAAAGAGCCTCCTTTTTGGCAAACTGCTTTTGAAACCAAAGGGGCTTTTAGAATGGGGGAAGGAGAAGTCTGCTGTTCAAGCAGTCAAATATTCCAGAGGGCACACCTTTGGCCTGCCTCAAGTAGCTCTTTGGGTCCCAGCAACTGCTTTAAATTTAGATTTGCATCTCTAATCATATCTTCTTACCAAGGATGGAGAACATGTGGTCTTCCAGATGTTGTTGGACTGCAGTTCCCATATCCCTCTCCATTGGCTATGCTAGCTTTGGCTGATGGAAGTTGAGGTCCAGCAACATCTGGAGGACCACACATTCCCCATTCCTGGTTTATACTTTTCTCTGCATAAATCCATGTCTAGCCTTGGTGTCTATCAGTAGCTTCGGCTATTGGGCGGTATAGAAATGAAATAAATAAATCAGTATCACAGAGTCTGCTAGAAGTCAGGCTATTTTCCCTGTTGAAGAACTGTGACATTCCCACAGGTTAACTCTTAATGGAGTTCACAGTCAGTTAAATCCGTCCCTAAGGAGCTCACATTACCCTTTCCTCCTCCCATTCAGTGCTGTCAGACCTGTCATGCTGTGCTCAGCAGGTATATATGGACTAATAACTTGGACTAATATTTGTAAACTAAGAGGAACTTCCTGGGGTTTAAGCCAGAGAAGAAATAGGATTGATCAGAGTTCCTTGAGAATCTCTGGAATTGCAAAGGTTATAATGTTTGGGGCATATAGAAACAGGGATTATAATTAGGAAGATATACAGAAACATTGGGGAATTCTTCTTAATAGTAAGCAGTACATCAGTCACTTAGTGAAGCTGCAGCCAAGTTAGGATTTTAACTGAAGTCTCCCAGATCTATGTCAAATACTGGCCAATTTTGCTTGTCTTTACTAATCAGCATAGTCAAAATTATAATTGATCATGGCACGGTCTATTTCCATGGGGATAAACTGTTGACTAGCATTATGTGAACAGGTGCCAACAGCCATTGCAGGATGGTATAGCTAGTTATAGCTATCCATCAGATCAGACAGTCATTTGATTGAATGCTTTTCTTCCTGCAAGTAGTCGCCTTCGCACATGTTTCCCAGGAGGAGCAGGTACTGCAGTTGAATTTTGTGCCTGGCTTATACTTGCTTTTGTTCTGCTTATCAAATAGCTACATGAGGCACTCCAACTTGAATGCCATTAACAAATGTAATAATTTTATAGCTCTTTCTCTTCTTATGTCCGGCCCGACTTTCTGACACACTCTGGCAACCTGACACAGGACACAAATAACAGCAAAACTCTTCATTGCAGCAGATCAGGTTACACATACCAACATTCCAGACCTTGCAGCAAAGTTTACAGAGTTTATAGACCCTAATGAGATAGCCTAGGCAGAGGCTATCGGTATGTTGCTTTGTTCAAGAGAAAGTTCCAAGGCTAGAATCCACACAGAGTCAAAGTCAGAATTTGGCAATATATTCCAAGTCAGAGTCTTAACGATACAGGATTCAAGGCAGATAAGAGCTCAAGATTCACGAAAAATCCAGGCAAGAAAGTATTCCAGGCAATTAAGACATTGTTCCCAGCAAAGGCTCTTTGGTTTAAATACAGAGAGGGGCTGCTAAAGTTCCACTTCTGACGATCTATCCTGATGGGAATCTGGCCCATAAGCAAGCACTGTGTCTAAGAGGGCATCTCTGTTCTGCCCTGTTTAGTGGACACTGTAACCTGGGAGATACCCCTGAGTCTCCTCCCCTGTGGAGTCCTCCTCCTGCTCAGTTTTCACAACCCCAGGCTATAAATCAAAGGCCTCACTCAAGGCCACTTCTTACAGTTGTGGCTTATGGGAAGTATCACCCTCCTTCGGCCTGCAATCAGATGGGAAGCTAGGCAGAGCTGAGTTCCCAGGCCCTGAGCTTCCCATGACTGGATTAGGTTCTATCTCATCCTGATCTAACTCTGAATCAGACTCTGGCTCCAAAGCCATAGGGCCCACAGTGCTTGGGCTAGGCCTAATATTTTAGTCAAATAGATCGCTTGTCAAATTTCCCAGAGCCTCTTGTTGGCCAGGCTGCAGAGCCTTGTTGAAAGAGGACTGGAATCATGAGGCAAAGGTCTCCCCTTTCTATTTCAAAATTTGCCAAGGGTCTCCTTACCAGGGCCTGTACTTCTTTCTGGTTTCTGATGGGAAACCAATCTGGTTTCTTTTAAGACAGTACGGTATATCTGAAGGGATAATGGAAGAACACAGGAGCAGCCTGATCTATGCAGATTTACTAAGAAGTCCTTTGATGTTAGAGGGGGCTTCCTCCCAAACAAGTGTGCCCAGGATTGTAGCTTTTGCCTTCTAGTCTCCTTGTTCTATCTAAGTAGAGAACAATACTCTAAGAAGTGAGGAAATAGCAGCAACTGTAGGGGTATTCTCTCTGTCAGGAAGGAGGGAGTCCATAGGGATCAGATTGATTAGAGCTATTTCCCAGGGATGTAATCATGTGCTAGTAAATGTGACATTTACTATGAGCCTCCTCTTTCTTTTATCCCAGCATCACTGGGTCTGCTGAATCAACGTGGGACTTTTCCATGTTGGGAATGTTCTTCCCACCCCATATTCTTACTGTGTGATCTCAGCACTATGCAGAGAAATTGCAGATGGGAAAGCTGTTTTCAATCGCAGCAATATCCATGTACTACCAGCCCATATGGGAAGCAGCAGGGTTGGGGAATTTGTCTTGTTCCTATTGTTGCCTGCCTGAATTATATGTATGATTGAATTAACACATTTTTCCTTTCCAACCATTTTTAGCTGTCTTTGAATGCCTTGAATCTAAGCTTGAAATTCATAGAGCAGTTTTAATTGCAACCCTCCTTACATCAGTAGGGCATTGGAGCAGTTTCTCCCTCTTGTTGCTTAAATGGAAAAGAGCAGCAAACGTAATTATTTTACTCCTAGTACCCTGAGACTTGTGTTTATTGAATATGAGAGAGTACAGTATCCAATAATGTTTTAATTAATAGGTGATACAATTGGGGTGGGGGCTGATTTTGCTGAAGAAACAAATACCCATTTTTGAAATTTTTCCTTTAGGACTGAATTAACAAAGCATCAGCTCATTAAGTACATCTGCTCATTAAGGTAACAAAGTGCCTACCTTCATTGCCAACTGAAAACAGTGATTATAGTGACTGGCAGAGCTCCAATCCCTGAGACGAACAGGAAGATTGCCGCAAGAAAATGGTCCTGAGATAAAAGCAAAGATTACAGTCTCATGTCCTCAGGAGGACACTGCAGAATGCAAAGAGAAGATGGCTTGCTGGTTAGAACTGTGTGCTGGGTGCAGGGCATTCAAGGAATGCCAGCCAGCACAGCAGGGAATAAAGTGACACCAAAACACTGACTGGAAGGCAAAAGAATGCAAATTCCATGAGTCATCAAATGAATGTTTTCTTTCTGATTGTAAAAGGTACCTCTTAAGCCAAGTACCTGTCTGCAAATGCCAGTCTATGAGAATAGCAAGGGTTTGGCTGAGCCAGTTCCTGGCCCCTTGGAGTAAATGCCACTTTTCTGAAGCTTTGATATTGTGCTTCACAATAGAAACTAATGTTATGCCTAGGATCCTGTACCTATGGAGAATACACTCTGGGTTCAAAAGGCCAGCCAATGCCTTGCAGTTGAACTTGGCCTACTATTATCGGCAAGCAGAAGCTCTTTTTGCCTTCAGCAGTGAGGTGGCTATATGCAAGCCACAGCATTTTACCCTTGCCAGTGCTAATCAGAACCCCATGGAATGTATCACAAGGCTAAAAGATATGATGATGGAAAATGAGCCCCTCAGGTCAGAAGGTGTCCAATATACTACTGGGGAAGAGCAGAGGGAATTTCCAAGTAGCGCCAGAAAGAGTGAAGCGGCTGGGCCAAAGCCGAAAGGACACTCAGCTGTGGATGTGTCTGGTGGTGAAAAGGAAGTCCGATGCTGTAAAGAACAATATTGTTTAGGAACCTGGAATGTCAGATCAATGAATCAAGGTAAGCTGGAGGTAGTCAAACAGGAGATGGCAAGATTGAACATTGACGTCTTGGGAATCAGCGAACTAAAATGGACAAGCATGGGCAAATTTAATTCAGGTGACCATTATATCTACTACTGTGGGCAAGAATCCCTTAGAAGACATGGAGTAGCACTCATAGTCAACAAAAGGGTGAGAAAAGCAGTACTGGGGTACAATCTCAAAAACGATAGAATGATCTCAGTACGAATCCAAGGCAAACCATTCAACATCACAGTAATTCAAGTCTAGGCCCCAACCACTGAGGCTGAAGAAGCTGAGGTTGATTGGTTCTATGAAGACCTACAACACCTTCTAGAACTAACACCAAAAAAAGATGTCCTCTTCATCATAGGGGATTGGAATGCTAAAGTAGGATGTCAAGAAATCACCGGGATAACAGGCAAGCATGGCCTTGGTGTACAAAATGAAGCAGGACAAAGGCTCATAGAGTTTTGCCAAGAGAACATGCTGATCATAGCAAACACTCTTTTCCAATAGCACAAGAGGCAACTCTACACATGGACATCACCAGGTGGTCAATATCAAAATCAGATTGATTATGTCCTTTGCAGCCAAAGATGGAGAAGCTCTATACAGTCAGTACAAACAAGACCTGGAGCTGACTGTGGCTCAGATCATGAGCTTCTTGTTGCAAAATTTCAGCTTAAATTGAAGAACGTAGGGAAAACCACTAAACCATTCAGGTATGACCTAAATCATATCCCTGATAAATATACAATGGAGGTGAGGAATAGATTTAAGGGATTAGACCTGATAGACAGAGTGCCTGAGGAACTATGGACAGAGGTCTGTAACATTGTTCAGGAGGCAGAAACTCAATCCATCCCAAAGAAAAAGAAATGCAAGAAAGAAAAGTGGCTGTCTGATGAGGCTTTACAAGTAGCTGAGGAAAGAAGGGAAGCGAAAAGCAAGGGAGAAAGGGGAAGATATATCCAACTGAATGCAGAGTTCCAGAGAATAGCAAGGAGACACAAGAAGGCCTTCTTAAATGAACAATGCAAGGAAATCGAGGAAAACAACAGAATGGGAAAGACTAGAGATCTCTTCAAGAAAATCGGAGATCTCAAGGGAATGTTTTGTGCAAAGACGGGCATGATAAAGGACAAAGAAGGCAGGGACCTCACAGAAGCAGATGAGATTAAGAAGAGGTGGAAAGAATACACAGAAGAACTATACAGGAAAGATCTGAATGTCCCTGATAGCCATGATAGTGTGGTCACTGAACTTGAGCTGGACATCCTCGAGAGTGAAGTCAAGTGGGACTTAGGAAGCATTAGTATCAACAAAGCTAGCGGAGATGACAGTATTCCAGCTGAGTTATTTAAAATCCTAAAAGATGATGCTGTTAAAGTGCTGCACTCAATATGCCAACAAATTTGGAACACTCAACAGTGGCCACAAGACTGGAAAAGGTCAGTTTACATTCCAATTCCAAAGAAGGGCAATGCCAAAGAGTGTTCAAACTACCGTACAATTGCGCTCATTTCACATGCCAGCAAGGTGATGCTCAAAATCCTACAAGCTAGGCTTTAGCAGCATGTGAACCGAGAACTACCGGAAGTACAAGCTGGGTTTTGAAGAGATAGAGGAACCAGAGATCAAATCCTCAACTTTTGCTGGATCATGGAGAAAGCAGGAGAATTCCAGAAAAACATCTATTTCTGCTTCATTGACTATGCTAAAGCCTTTGATTGTGTGGATAACAACAAACTGTGGCAAATTCTGAAAGTGATGGGAGTACCAGACCACCTTACCTGTCTCCTGAGAAACCTGTACGAGGGTCAAGAAGCAACAGTAAGAACCGGACATGGAACAACCGATTGGTTCATAATTGGGAAAGGAGTACGACAAGGCTGTATATTGTTGCCCTGCTTATTTAACTTATATGCACAGTACATCATGAGAAACGCCGGGTTAGATGAATCACAGGTCAGAATTAAGATTGCCGGGAGAATTATCAACAACCTCAGATACGCAGACGATACCACCCTAATGGCAGAAAGCGAAGAGGATCTAAAGAGCCTCTTGTTGAGGGTGAAAGTGGAGAGTGCAAACACTGGTTTGAAACTCAACATTAACAAAACGAAGATCATGGCATCTGGCCCCATCACTTCCTGGTATATAGAAGGGGAAGAAATGGAAGCAGTGACAGATTTTATTTTCTTGGGCTCCAAGATATCTGCAGACGGTGACTGTAGCCATGAAATTAAAAGACGCTTGCTCCTTGGGAGGAAACCTATGGCACACCTAGACAGCATAGTAAGAAGCAGAGACATCACCTTGCTGACAAAGGTCTGTCTAATCAAAGCTATGGTTTTCCCAGTAGTAATGTATGGCTGTGAGAGCTGGACTATAAGGAAGGCTGAGCACCGAAGAATTGATGCTTTCGAACTGTGGTGCTGGAGAAGACTCTTACGAGTCCCCTGGACTGCAAGGAGGTCAAATCAGTCAACCCTACAGGAAATCAACCCTGAGTGCTCATTGGAAGGACAGATACTGAAGCTGAAGCTCCAATATTTTGGCCACCTAATGCGAAGAGAAAAGTCAGTGGAAAAGTCATTGATGCTGGGAAAGATTGAAGGCAAAAGGAGAAGGGGATGGCAGAGGATGAGATGGCTAGATAGCATCACCGATGCAATGAATATGGACTTGAGCATGCTCCGGGAGAGAGCGGAGGACAGGAAGGCCTGGCGTGCTATGGTCCATGGGGTCACAAAGAGTCAGACACGACTTAACGACTGAACAACATCTGAATCACAAAGAGCAGGATAGATATTAAAGCAGCCTCTGCTCATGGAAATAGGCTATGTGTAAAAGTCCAAAAGAGCATGGTATGTGGTGCTTTCAGTAATATGTTCTGGATGTTCCTGACATATTTTATGTATCAGAGACTGACATTTCTTTAAAAAGTTGAAACTCTGTATGGAAATGGAAGCTTTTGTCATATAATTTATATTGTTGGCAATTCATCAGAAGGGGTCTGACCTACACCAGTCACACCCCTGTTGGAAAGCCTTCCTGAGAGATTGTGAAATCCCAAAGAATGTGTTTTTCTTGCTGCTGATTAGTGATTAATTAGGCCAGTGCCATCATTTTGAGCATTAATTATAGTGATATTTTTCTTCCTCATTAGTTGAGTTATGAAGTTTCCATTGTTGCTTGGGAGGGGCTGGAGTGTTCCTGCTTCTTCATGGGTAAGAAAATGTAATCCTACCCCCAGACCCCCATTGCCTGGTCTACTGAACTTTGTGGGTTATATTTGTTAGGTAAAATCAGAAATCCTACTATGCTTTAGGGAAAATAGAGTTTTTGTTCTGGTCTCTGAGGGACAACAAAGGGAACAGACAAAGGCTAACTATATTCCTCAGAATTGGAACAAGGGGAAATGTACTGACTCTTCCTGAAGGGTTACCTACTGTACAAATTAATACAAGTTTTTTTGTGATGAGATAGGTTGGTGACAAGATACACATGATGGAGGTGCTTGTATGTTGCCCTTCTTGCTGGGTCTCGTCAGGTCTTCCAAAGAGATAGGCCACTACTAATGTGTGTGCAAAACAGAGGTAGTTTTTATTTATGCACATTATCCCTCCAATGGATGATTTAAGAGCTTGCTTGTGCTTTAGTTTATTTTTTCCTTTGGATTCTGAACTTTCTGTATTAACTTTTCATGGTCATCTGAGACGAGCCAGTCAGTCTGTAGCAGGTGTGCTCTTCCAGCTCTCCAGGGCAGCGTGTCTACCATATGCTAGTCGTGATTGTTCAAATTGTTTTGTGCTTGAAATACTCTTGTTGCTTTTGAGTCCGCATAGAGATAATTGCTGGCAGCAGAGAGTCAGGCTTTTAAAGCATGTGACTCCTCTTGTAGCTTCTGAATCAGCAGTAGAACTCAGCTGGAGCCTTTCAGGAAGGAGGTGAACCAGAAGACCAAAATGGAGCAGCTTATTCATTTTAACCCTGAGTTGGAATTGGAATAAAATTCTCAATCCTTTTTCTTATGGGTCTCTTCTTAGCCATGCAAGAACACCCTAAAACATGTTCTCCCCCACACCTCCATACAGTATGTTTTGTGCAGCACCGGTCCCTGACACTTGTCACCTGTTCCTCAGAGTTAGGAAACAGGAACATAGGAAGAACATAGGAAGCTGCCTTATGCTGAGTCCATCTAGCTGAGTACTGATGCTGATTGGCAGCAGCTCTCCATGGTTTCAGGCAGGATTCTTTCCCAGACCTATCTGGAGATGCTGGGGATTGAATCTGGGACCTTCTGCATGCAAAGCCAGTGCTCTACCACTGGACCTAACATGTTAAACAAATTTGTGCCACCACAGGGAGATGCCAGCTTGCAGATGCTTTAAATCCATGGGGGGTTGATTGAAATTAATGGCATGCTTCATACCATTTTGAGAAGCTGTTAATGCTACCTGTGGATTTCAGGAGGTGGTGCTGTTCATTCTGGATTTATGAGTTTGTTTTGCCACTCTTAAGATCAGCCGTATGGGCTTTTAGGGAGAAGACAAGTGTAAGAAGTGAATGGGAGAGTATTTGTGGGTTCTGTCAGACTTGTGAATCAGCCCAAGCTGATGATACCTGGTTTCTGTTATCACGAGTACATGTGGGGTGGGTTTATTGTGAAAGTGGTGAATGGAGGGAGGGCTTCTCTTTTGTGCTAGTGCTGGTTTTAGTGTATTAACTTTGGAATTCTGCCAGTGTGCCTTGGCTCTGGACTTGTTAACTCAAATTTAGGTTGGCTACAGTAGCATCTTTGCCCATCTTTGCAAATAGCCTCTTCTAGTTAATTTTTTAAAAGAGGTTTGTTAAAGAAACTAAGCCCAGAAGAGAAAGAAGGGCAGCCACCTCATTCTGCCTGTTATTGATGAACTTGTCAGCACATTGGGTCTTGTGGATGAGCTCCAGCTTTAAAGCACGGTCATTTATGAGAGAAAATGAGCCTGAGTATGATTTATGCTGTGCCTGACAATCTGACAGGGAGCTCCCTGTTGACTTGCAACTGTAATATTGCATTTCTGTCATGTGTATGATTGTGAAAGACTTGTCCATGACTGTATGAAACAGCACACCTTAACCACACCAGTTAATGTTACATGGAAATGTAGTTAGTGTGGATTAACTGTCAAGTGAATTAACCTCTTTAGTTGTGTGGGATAAATTTAACACTCATTAGATGAGAAACACATACTGGCCATGTTTGCACAATCATGGAGGGGAAAATGAGCCATGGTGGCTTATTTGCCCTACTGCGCATGCCGGGAATATTATCATAGTCCCTACAACAACCGATGAGTTCCCGGTGGTTTGATAACAAGGCAACAAGCCACCTTGGCTGGATTCATATGACACAGGAAGCTGTGCTGCCAAGGGTGATTATGCTAATCCCCTTGATATGTACAAGGTGGTTAACAAGCCACAGTGGCTTATTAACCACTATTCGGTTGTGCAAACCGGGTCACTGGCCAGGTTTGCACAATCGTGAGGGTGAATGAAGCCATCATGGATTCTCCCCCCCCCCGCCCCCATATGTGCTGTGCAGCGCCAATTGTTTACATAACTACGCATACTACAGTACAGGTTGGCATGTCATCTGAACCTAGGTGTAGCTTGGTGGGGGTGGCTTCGTAGCCACCCTACAACCCCTACGCATGTTGTGGGTTGTAGAGTGGGTATGAAGCCACCCCCACTGCACTGCACACCAGATTTGGATGACACACAATGACGCTGTAGCACACGTAATTATGTAACAACTGGCATGCACGTGGCATGTGCAGGAGTTGGGGGAGAAGCCACAATGACTTCTTTTACCCCTGCAATTGTGCAAACCCAGTCACTTTCTTAGCTGTTAGAAGTTTCTTTTCCCTCTAGATTTGTGGTTTGGTTTTTAATGCAGGTGTTGGTTAGTTGTTGTTGTTTTAAATATCTAGAGAGGATTCTTACATGTGGGGTTTGACCATATGGTCTAACGTTGTTCTAATTGCCTTTTGTAATTTTGCATATTGCCTTAATAGATGAACCTCTCCTTTAGCATGAGTCATTTTCCACTTCTCCACTCTCAAACAGAGAATTTATCCATTTAATGCCAGTTTTGGGCTGCACTACTTTGACCTGAAAACTCAGGAAATAACTTTGGATGCAAGCTGCTCAGAACTAGATGTTACTACCTTGATCTCCTCATTATTCTATGGTCAGTAGCATAGCTTGGTGGACTCCAGGAATCTGTCATTTGAATCAATTCAGAGTGACAGCAGGGCAGGGAAAAGGTGGCAGAAGCTGCATGTCTCCTGCAGTCTTTCTTCACATCTGACTCCTCTGATGAATTCAGTGAGCTTTGTTCAGATTAATTCATTATAGCAAGATGTATTGCAGTGTTGCACTGCATATGGCAAGACAGAATCCTGGCACTGGGTTTACTGTGATGATGAGTAATTGTTCTGTCACCTTTTAGTGTATGGTCACTCTTAAGTTGATTAGCTGTAGAACAAAAGGGAGAGTAACAAGCCAACATAACAGAAGCTGGAGAATATCGTGCCTATTGCAAAGGAGAGAATGGTGAATTTGGGCAGCAAAGCACAGAGAGCTTGGCAATGGCAAATGAGAGCTTACAGTAGGAAATCAGTGATACCAATATCCTTCTGCTCAAGCATTGGTTTAGCATTAAGAGTCTATTCACATGTGAGTGTGGGAGAGAAATTTGTATAGCAGCGTTGGCAAGGTTTGTTTGAGGTGACACATAGCTTGGGTTGTCTATGCAAAAAACGCTGTGGATGCTTGGAAGAGGTTTCAGTGGCTGCTGCTCTGGCGGTCATGGGCTCTCCTTTGGAGGTCAGTGAAACATTGTATGAGGACAAGAGCAGGAGAGCCTTGAGCTTTTGCCAGACTTGCATGACTAACCATAACATTTTTTTAAAAGTTATTTGCAAATAGAACAATAACAAACCAAAATGGGGGAGGGGGGACCACAAAAGAGAAAAGAAAGAAAACTTACCATAAAACATATCCATGCACCATAATCATTTACATCACCCTTAATGTCAAAAGAAAAAGAAAGATTTAACACTTCCATTTCAAATATATACATTAATATAAGCAGTCCATATATCTAAATAAACATCCAGACGAGATTGACTGCTGTAGGAGATAAATTCAAATGTAGCAACAACAGGAAGATCTTCAGTACATTGAATGATAGGTGGTGGGTATTTGTCCTTCCAAGCTTGAAGTGTAAGTCTCTTTGCAATTGTAAGGGCTTTCAGTATCCATTTTTGCTGTCCATGTGTTAATCCCCACATCACAGGAATATAATTGTAGTGATAGTATTTCCTGGCATCAGTTTCAATTGTTGCAGCCTGATGATGTGGACAAGACACTTGAATCAGTCCATCCCACCACATGTAAGCTTGACCCTTGCCCATCTAGGCTAATACGATCTAGCAGGAGTGGATTGATTGGATGGGTCCGGGGGGTGGTAAATGCTTCACTCTGTCAGGGTGGTGGTGCCTGCTGTCTTGAAAGAGGCTGTAGTGCACCCTATCCTGAAGAGGACCTCCCTGGACCCAGAGGTATCTGAGAACTATCGCCCCATTACTGATATCCCCTTTTTGGTCAAGGTGCTTGAGCATGTGGTAGCTGGGCAGCTTCAGAAGTTCTTGGAGGAAACTGATTATCTGGACCCAATTCAGTGTGGTTTCAGGCCAGGGTATAGCACTGAACGGCCTTTGTTGCTCTGACAGGCAACCTACTCCGGGTGAAAGACAGGGGGAGTGCTACCCTGCTGATCTTCCTGGCTCTCTCAGCAGCTTTTGACACCATTGATCATGGTATCTTACCGGATTGGCTCTGTGGGATGGGAGTTGGGGGCACTGTGCTACAGTGGTTCCACTCCTACCTGCTGGACTGATTCCAGAGAGTGGTATTGGGAGATTCCTGTTCTACCCCATGGCTATTAAACTGTGGGATGTCACAGGATTCTATTCTATCTGCCATGCTGTTCAACATCTATATGAAGCCGTTGGGTGAGGTCATTAGGAGTTTGGGGGTGGGGTGTCACCAGTATGCTGATGATACTCAGCTCTATTTCTCCTTGTCATCGGAGTTGGCTGAGGCAGTGAAGGTGCTGGACCAGTGCCTGAAGGCTGTAATGGGCTGGATGAGGGCCAATAAACCAAAGCTAAATCCAGACAAGACGGAAGCTCTGTGGATTGGTGGTTCCCAAGTCTGGGAATTAGGTAAGTGACCTGTCCTGGATGGGGTTGCACTCCCCCAAAGGAGCAGGTGTGCAGCTTGGGGATACTCCTAGATCCATCCCTGTCACTGGAGCCCCAGGTGGACTCCATGGCCCAGAGTACTTGGAGCCAGCTTCGGCTGATCCACCAGCTATGGCCTTTCCTGGACAGGGATAGCCTAGCCACAGTAATACATGCGCTGGTAACTTCCTGATTAGACTACTGCAATGCACTTTATGTAGAGCTGTCCTTCAAGATGACTTGGAAGTTGCAGCTAGTACAAATTGCAGCAGCTAGACTGCTAACCAGAACATCTCGTAAAAATCACGTAACACCAGTTTTAAAGGAATTGCACTAGCTGCCAATATGTTTTTGGTCAGCATTCAAGGTTTTGGTGATGGCATTTAAAGCCCTAAGTGGCTTGGGACCTTGATATTTGAGGGAGCACCTCTCCCTATATATGCCTGCCTGAGGACTGAGATCTGTTGGAGGGCCCTCCTCTGCATCCCACCAGTGCGAGACATACACTACGGTGAGACATGGGAGAGGGCCTTCTCTGCTGTGGCACCACGGTTGTGGAATGCCCTCCCCTTGGAGGCCAGATTGGCCCAGACATTGGTGTTGTTCCGGCGCCAAGTAAAAACATGGCTTTTTACCAAAGTCTTTGAGGGCTAAATGCATTCCCTAAAGTTGCACATTGTTTTAACTGTTTTATTGTTGTAGATTTTAATTGGTATTAGCTTGTTTAATGGTTTAATATGTTTTAGGTATTTAAATTATTTATTGTTTTATACTGCTCAAACTGATTTTATCTGTACGCCGCCCTGAAATCTTAATGATATAGGGCGGGATACAAATATTTTAAATAAATAAATAAATAAGTTTAAAATGCATGAACATTCACTGTTATCTCAGATTTTTCAAGAACAAAATGTATATGAGCAAAGACTTCCACAACAGGACATGGCCACATCATATGCCTCAATAAGGCATTATCCTCATTACATCGGCAGTATCTGGGAGACCTAGCCAGCTTCTTCTTAACAAGCTTATGTGGTGTCCAATGTATGCAAAACCTTGATTTTTGTTGAATCAGTCTCTATTTTAAATCCATAGAAATAGTACATATGGAAGCTAGGGCAATTTTCCATTGATTAGACTGTATAGAGCATTCCAACTCCTTATTCCATTCCTCACTAACATTCTGAACATCTAACATTCCAAACAACTTTTATAAATGGCTATTGTAGGCTTAGTTTTCTGTAAAGAACCAGCTAATTCCTCCAGCAGTGGAGGACGCACTGAAGCATTCCTTCCTGATGGCCAATATATAGACTCCAACAAATGCTGTAGCTGAATATACTGCCGACTAGCACTAGATGGTAAGTGATGTCTAATCCGCAGTACCGAAAACAATAAAAGCTCATCATCCAATCCTATATCTAGACCCATTTCAATCTGGGTTTTGTCCTGGTTACGGGACTGAATCAGCCTTGATCACCCTGGTGGATGACCTTTATTGAGAGAGGGACGGGGGAGTGCAACCCTGTTAATTCTGCTTGATCTCTCATCAGCTTTTGATACCATTGACCATGGTATCCTCCTGGATCGACTCCGTGGGATGGGTATCGGAGTCACTGTGCTACAGTGGTTCCAGTCCTACCTACAGGGACGATTTCAGAGAGTAACATTGGGTGACTATTCCTCAGCCCTTTGTCAATTATGCTATGGGGTGCCGTATCTTGTCCCCAATTTTGTTTAACACCTATATGAAGCTGCTGGGAGTGGTCATTAGGGGATTTGGAGCTAAATTCCATCAGTATGCTGATGACACGCAGCTCTGTCTCCTGTATCATCTGAATCAGGAGAGGCTGTGCAAGTCCTGAATCAGTGCCTTGACTCAGTAATGGGCTGGATGAGGGCCAATAAACTAAAGCTGAATCCTGGCAAGGCAGAAGCCCTGTGGGTGAGTGGTTCCCAGGTCCGGGAGATAGTCTCGTTGCCTGTTCTGGATGGGGTTGCACTCCCTCTGAAAGATCAGGTCCATAGTCTGGGGGTACTCCTAGATCCATCATTGTCACTGGAAGTCTAAGTGGCCGCAGTGGCTTGGAGTACCTTTTACCAGCTTTGTCTGGTTCGCCAACTACGGTCTCTCCTTGACAGGGAGAGCATGACCACGGCAGTATAGGCATTAGTAACCTCAAGACTGGATTACTGCAATGAGCTGTATGTCAGGCTGCCCTTAAGGTTGGTCTGGAAGCTGGAGCTAGTGCAGAATGCAGCAGCTTGGCTGTTGTTGGGAGCTGCACCTTTTCAGCATGCTACTCCTTTGCTGAGGGAACTGCACTGGCTGCCTATTTGCTGCTGGGCCAGGTTTATGGTATTAGTAGTAGTGTATAAAGCCCTAAACAACTTGGGACCAGGATACTTGAGAGAGTGCCTCCTTCTTTACCAACCTGCCTGGTCACTGAGGTCACCAGAGGGCATGTTTCTGGTTGTTCCACATGTAGGCATGGTGCAGAATTCTGCCACGGATCTTGGTGAGGCTGAATGCCAGTGCATTCAGCCCCCCGAAATCCGTGGCGGAACGAAGCCCCCCCCCCCCCCCCGCGAAATGGGCCTACCTTGGTCAGCCGTTCCAGTGCTCCTCGAATAGCAGCCGCATCTGCAGCTGCCATTCGTGTCTTTCGAATGGCCGTGATAGGCTACGTAAATACGTACGTAGCCTATCACGGCTAACGCAGGGATGCCATTTGCGTCCCTGCGGAAGCTGTGATAGACTACGTAAATACTTACGTAGCCTATCACAGCTAACGCAGGGACGCCATTTGTGTCCCTGCGGAGTCTGTGATAGACTATGTAAATATTTACGTAGCCTATCACAGCTAAAAAAGGGAACGCAAATGGCAGCCGCCATAGCCACCGCCATTTGTGTTCCCTTTTTTTTTGCCATGATAGGCTACGTAAATATTTATGTAGCTTATCACGGGCCGGCATAGGGACACAAATGGCGTCCCCTACACAGGACACCATTTGCATCCGCACCAGCCCAGCAGTGGCTGGAGGCCCTGCTGCAGGTTGGCCCGGCCGGCGGCTCTGCGGCCTGGCCGCGGAGCGGAGCCAGCCGAGCAGGATTCCGGGGGGGGGGAATGGATCGCCTCCCCCCGTCGAGGATTCCGGGGGGAGGAACAGATCGCCTCCCCCCACCTGCGGAACCCAGCGGAGCCAGGTAAGCGGGGTTTCGTACACCCCTATCCACATGGACCCATGGCCTGGTTGGAGTCCACCAGGAAAAGAGCCTTCAGTGTGGTGGTCCCCTTCCTGTGGAATTCCCTGCCTTTAGAGGTCGGCAGGCACCAACATTGTGTTTCTTCCAGCGCCTCCTGAAGATGTTGTTATTTTGAGAGGCCTTCCTTGCGTGACCAGCCGAGGTTTATTAAATTCCAAGTTATTGGAATTTGTCTTTTAAAAAAAGGTTTTAACTCTTTTAACCCGGTGTTTTATTCTTTTACCTTGTTGTTCATCGCTCCAAAAACTTCTGATGTGGAGCAGTATATAAACATTGTAAATAAATAAACAAATTAATTGATCTAAAGTATAAATGCCACTATCAGCCCAACTCCTCCACATAAAAGGCTCTCTCTCTATTTTCAAGACTGGGTTCTTCCATAAAGTTAATTTAGCATGCAAATATGGCTCAAACTGCAGCTGATAAAACATTGTATTTCAAGTCTCTCTTACTGCTCAAATCGTTAATGGAGCCATTCCTTTCTTTTTAATATATCTAGATACCAACACCATCCAGCCAGAAAGAGGTGCCAAGTAATTTCATTCCAAAACAACCCATGTAGGAGTATTAAAATAAACGGTTGTTTTCCAATCGCTGGTATGAGTTAACAAATAAGCCTTATGATATAAACTAAGATCTGGAGAATTAAATCCTTCCTCCTTGACAACTGCATCCTTTTTAGTGAAAAACAGGGAGGAGATGTGCTCCCCCCCCCCAATAAACTTCTGAAATGCTGCTTAAAGTTTTTGAAAATACGTTTGGGGAATGTATAAAGGAATACTACGCAGTACATAAATTACCTGTGGCAAGACATTCATCTTAAATATGTTAATCTTACTCCAAGTACTTAAATTGTTGTTGTTGTTCAGTCGTTCAGTCATGTCTGACTCTTCGTGACCCCATGGACCATAGCATGCCAGGCCTTCCTGTCCTGCACACTCTCCCG
Source organism: Heloderma suspectum (assembly GCF_057233095.1). Lineage (NCBI taxonomy): Eukaryota > Metazoa > Chordata > Lepidosauria > Squamata > Helodermatidae > Heloderma > Heloderma suspectum. Next base: position 261,112,958 of record NC_139460.1, on the reverse strand, counting down.
GAGCGTGCTCAAGTTCATATTCATTGCATCGGTGATGCTATCTAGCCATCTCATCCTCTGCCGTCCCCTTCTCCTTTTGCCTTCAGTCTTTCCCAGCATCAGGGTCTTTTCCAGAGAGTTTTCTCTTCACATTAGGTGGCCAAAATATTTGAGCTTCAGCTTCAGTATCTGTCCTTCCAATGAGCACTCAGGGTTGATTTCCTTTAGGATTGACTGATTTGACCTCCTTGCAGTCCAGGGGACTCGTAAGAGTCTTCTCCAGCACCACAGTTCAAAAGCATCAATTCTTCGGCGCTCAGCCTTCCTTATAGTCCAGCTCTCACAGCCATACATTACTACTGGGAAAACCATAGCTTTGATTAGACGGACCTTTGTCGGATGTCTCTGCTTCTTACTATGCTGTCTAGGTTTGCCATAGCTTTCCTCCCAAGGAGCAAGCGTCTTTTAATTTCATGGCTACAGTCACCGTCTGCGGTGATCTTGGAGCCCAAGAAAGTAAAATCTGTCACTGCTTCCATTTCTTCCCCTTCTATATGGCAGGAAGTGATAGGGCCAGATGCCATGATCTTAGTTTTTTTAATGTTGAGTTTCAAACCAGCTTTTGCACTCTCCTCTTTCACCCTCAACAAGAGGCTCTTTAGATCCTCTTCGCTTTCTGCCATTAGGGTGGTATCGTCTGCATATCGGAGGTTGTTGATAATTCTCCCAGCAATCTTAATTCCGACCTCTGATTCATCCAACCCGGCATTTCTCATGATATACTCTGCATATAAGTTAAATAAGCAGGGTGACAATATGCAGCCTTGTCGTACTCCTTTCCCAATTTTGAACTACTCGGTTGTTCCATGTCCGGTTCTTACTGTTGCTTCTTGACCCTCATACAGGTTTCTCAGGAGACAGGTAAGGTGGTCTGGTACTCCCATCTCTTTAAGAATTTGCCACAGTTTGTTGTGATCCACACAATCAAAGGCTTTAGCGTAGTCAATGAAGCAGAAATAGACGTTTTTCTGGAATTCTCTTGCTTTCTCCATGATGCAGCGAATGTTGGCGATTTGATCTCTAGTTCCTCTGCCTCTTCTAAACCCAGCTTGTACTTCCGGTAGTTCTCAGTTCACATGCTGCTGAAGCCTAGCTTGTAGGATTTTGAGCATCACCTTGCTGGCATGTGAAATGAGCGCAATTGTGCGGTAGTTTGAACACTCTTTGGCGTTGCCCTTCTTTGGAATTGGAATGTAAACTGACCTTTTCCAGTCTTGCAGCCATTGTTGAGTGTTCCAAATTTGTTGGCATATTGAATGCAGCACTTTAACAGCATCATCTTTTAGGATTTTAAATAGCTCAGCTGGAATACTGTCCTCTCCGCTAGCTTTGTTGTTACTAATGCTTCCTAAGGCCCACTTGACTTCACTCTCGAGGATGTCCGGCTCAAGTTCAGTGACCGCACTATCATGGCTATCAAGGACATTACTATCATGGCTATCAAGGACATTAAGATCTTTCCTGTATAGTTCTTCTGTGTATTCTTTCCACCTCTTCTTAATCTCATCTGCTTCTGTGAGGTCCCTGCCTTCTTTGTCCTTTATTATGCCCGTCTTTGCACAAAACATTCCCTTGAGATCTCCGATTTTCTTGAAGAGATCTCTAGTCTTTCCCATTCTGTTGTTTTCCTCGATTTCCTTGCATTGTTCATTTAAGAAGGCCTTCTTGTGTCTCCTTGCTATTCTCTGGAACTCTGCATTCAGTTGGATATATCTTCCCCTTTCTCCCTTGCTTTTTGCTTCCCTTCTTTCCTCACCTACTTGTAAAGCCTCATCAGACAGCCACTTTTCTTTCTTGCATTTCTTTTTCTTTGGGAAGGATTTCGTCGCTGCCTCCTGAACAATGTTACGGCCCTCCGTCCATAGTTCCTCGGGCACTCTGTCTATCAGGTCTAATTCCTGAAATCTATTCCTCACCTCCATTGTATATTCATAAGGGATATGATTTAGGTCATACCTGAATGTTTTAGTGGTTTTCCCTACGTTCTTCAATTTAAGCCGAAATTTTGCAAGAAGCAGCTCATGATCTGAGCCACAGTCAGCTCCAGGTCTTGTTTTGACTGACTGTATGGAGCTTCTCCATCTTTGGCTGCAAAGGACATAATCAATCTGATTTCGATATTGACCATCTGGTGATGTCCATGTGTAGAGTCGTCTCTTGTGCTGTTGGAAAAGAGTGTTTGCTATGATCAGCGTGTTCTCTTGGCAAAACTCTATTAGCTTTTGTCCTGCTTCATTTTGTACGCCAAGGCCATGCCTGCCTGTTATCCCGGTGATTTCTTGACTTCCTACTTTAGCATTCCAATCCCCTATGATGAAGAGGACATCTTTTTTTGGTGTTAGTTCTAGAAGGTGTTGTAGGTCTTCACAGAACCGATCAACCTCAACTTCTTCAGCCTCAGTGGTTGGGGCATAGACGACTTGAATTACTGTGATGTTGAATGGTTTGCCTTGGATTCCTACTGAGATCATTTTATCATTTTTAAGATTGTACCCCAGTACTGCTTTTACCACCCTTTTGTTGACTATGAGTGCTACTCCATTTCTTCTAAGGGATTCTTGCCCACAATAGTAGATATGATGGTCACCTGAATTAAATTCACCCATGCTTGTCCATTTTAGTTCACTGATTCCCAAGATGTCAATGTTCAATCTTGCCATCTCATGTTTGACTACCTCCAGCTTACCTTGATTCATTGATCTAACATTCCAGGTTCCTAAACAATATTGTTCTTTACAGCATCGGATTTTCTTTTCACCACCAGACACATCCACAGCTGAGTGTCCTTTCGGCTTTGGCCCAGCCACTTCACTCTTTCTGGCGCTGCTTGGAAATACCCTCTGCTCTTCCCCAGTAGTATATTGGACACCTTCCGACCTGAGGGGCTCATCTTCCGGCGTCATCTCTTTTAGCCTTGTGATACGTTCCATGGGGTTTTCTTGGCAAGAATACTGGAGTGGGTTGCCATTTCCTTCTCCATTGGACCACATTTTGTCAGAACTCTCTGCCATGACCTGTCCGTCTTGGGTGGCCCTGCACGGCATAGCTTATGGCTTCACTGAGTTACGCAAGCCCCTTCGCCACAACAAGGCAGTGATCCATGAAGGGGAGTACTTAAATTAAGTGATACCAACTCAAGAAATATTTTCATCAGTAACACACTTATATTCAGTTTAACCACTTTTGAAATGTCTCTGGGCACCACATTCCACATTCTACCAAATGCAAAAAATCTGCTTGCCCTCATCTACAAAAAAACAACCTATTTTTCAATTAAAAGTGTATTTGCAAAACTTATCTTACTGGAGATCAGTAAAGTAGCTGTTTTTGGTAGAAAATTCCTTTATGGGTCCCTCCACCTTTCTTTACTTGGAAGTCCCTGCTCTAAAGGACTTACTTTATGAACAGCTATTACGGAGTTATTGGTTTTTCTCCTTCCTTCATTAAATAACATAGAAGATCAAAGCATCATTTGAAAGGCTCATATTCTTATTCCTCGGTGTTTATCATTGCCTTAGTTAGGGAATGGACTACTTTTACCCCAATGGTCAAAAATAACTCTTCTGTACAAACAAGATAGCAATCTCTCCCATAAAATTCGGTGATACTCTGACAACTTGTATTTCTCATCAGTAATGTATTTCGAGCAATCTCCTTAAAGGGAAATCTATTCATTTGACTTAGTACTTCCTGTATTAATTGCTTCCCAAGCTAAATAGCTCCATAAAAGTGGGTACTTTTTTATCCCAATTTCTTCATGGCATGATTAGTTGGACCATTTCACGCCTTTGTATGTTAATTACACTGGCTTTTTCTTTGCTTTAATTATTATTAATTCTTGCACAGCATGTTTTGCTTCTAGATTTGTTGGCTGCTTCTTTAGAATCCTAGTGCTGTTTTCACTTTAAACATACTGTGCTTTAGAAAAGAGAGGAAACTGCATTACAAAATGTAAGAAGAGGGCAACCCTTACCTTACCACCAATTATTTCTATTAGGAGCCCATGTCTGCTAAATACTTCTTTAAAATGTATAAGCTGCTTTTCATTGGAGAGGGCCTCTAAGCAACATACTAAATAAAAATACAATCAACAATATTATGAAAAAACAGAACAGCAAAACACATAGGAGAGCAATCAACTGAAAAGCCAGGAGCCTCTACAAAACCACAAATTGGGGTCGGCGTGGAGGTAACCAATATTGAAGGCGTGTTAAATAAAGTCAGTCTTCATTACATGTACCAAGATAAATCACAATAATGGTATGTGGAGTCTAGACTATTTGTAGACATTTTTATGTGCATTCAGTGGTATTGTAGCTGTTTAAGGGGAAAAAATGGTTTTGAAAAAAGACTCTGATTTAGCCTAGGCTCTCTTCACCTTCTCGTTTTAAAGGCACTACCATCACATTTACAGTGACATAGAAGCCTGGCTTAATGAAATTGTGGTTGTACAGTATTAACTTAGGCATTTTAATACATACAATTTAACAATCCCACAGCAACATTACTTGAATTACAAAATGCACAGTTGTTGCACTTCTATTACTATTTATGCCGTTAGCCTCAATGCCTTCATTATTTTGTTGTTCAGTCGTTAAGTCATGTCCGACTCTTGGTGACCCCATGGACCATAGCACGCCAGGCCTTCCTGTCCTCCGCTCTCTCCCAGAGTGTGCTCAAGTTCATATTAATTGCATTGGTGATGCTATCTAGCCATCTCATCCTCTGCCATCCCCTTCTCCTTTTGCCTTCAATCTTTCCCAGCACCAGTGACTTTTCCAGTGACTTTTCTCTTCGCATTTGGTGGCCAAAATATTGGAGCTTCAGCTTCAGTATCTGTCCTTCCAATGAGCACTCAGGGTTGATTTCCTTTAGGATTGACTGATCTGACCTCCTTGCAGTCCAGGGGACTCGTAAGAGTCTTCTCCAGCACCACAGTTCGAAAGCATCAATTCTTGGGCATGCAGCCTTCCTTATAGTCCAGCTCTCACAGCCATACGTTACCACTGGGAAAACCATAGCTTTGATTATGTGAACCTTTGTCGGCAAGGTGATGTCTCTGCTTCTTACTATGCTGTCTAGGTTTGCCATAGCTTTTCTCCCAAGGAGCAAGTGTCTTTTAATTTCATGGCTACAGTCACCGTCTGCGGGTATCTTGGAGCCCAAGAAAATAAAATCTGTCACTGCTTCCATTTCTTCCCCTTCTATATGCCAGGAAGTGATAGGGCCAGATGCCATGATCTTAGTTTTGTTAGTGTTGAGTTTCAAACCAGCGTTTGCACTCTCCACTTTCACCCTCAACAAGAGGCTCTTTAGATCCTCTTCGCTTTCTGCCATTAGGGTGGTATCGTCTGCGTATCTGAGGTTGTTGATAATTCTCCTGGCAATCTTAATTCCGACCTGTGATTCATCCAACCTGGCGTTTCTCATGATGTACTCTGCATATAAGTTAAATAAGCGGGGCGACAATATACAGCCTTGTCGTACTCCTTTCCCAATTTTGAACCACTCGGTTGTTCCATGTCTGGTTCTTACTGTTGCTTCTTGACCCTCGTACAAGTTTCTCAGGAGACAGGTAAGGTGGTCTGGTACTTCTTAGAGACATACTTCATGTGTAAAAGCATTTTACCTTAATTCTTGTCAGGACTGATGCTACATTTGAGATATGTTAGTAATTTGTATGAAAGTGGTTGAATATAGAATATGTTCCATGTGAGTAATGTTTTACATTAAGGCTCCAAGCCAATCACTGCTCCACACCTTCTGAGATGCTGAGGAGGGGTGCATCATCATAATTCTGAAATTCTCTTCTCTTGGCAAGAGGTAGGATTAGATTGCTAGGATACCAAAAAGAAAGGGCTATATATGATGGGAGTTGTCGTCCAGCATACCTGCAGAACACCAGGTTGAGGAAGTTTGGTCTAGTGGGCTTATGCTTGTTCTCTCCTGCACCTGTTTGAATGGTAGCGGGGAGGGTCTTGAATACAGGTTGGGGAGAAAAGAAGTTCTTCATGGACCTTGCCAGTACTTTCTACCCATCTCCTCCCTGACAGTTGTGGAAGATGTGCTTATATTTTGCAGATTCCAGTGAATCTTTTATGCTAGTCTTCCTCCCTTATGGTAGTAAATGGGCTGCTAACCAACCACCCAGGGGTGCCCATCTCCCTTCTCACTACTCAGAGAAGGAAGCAAATGATAGAGATGCAAAGCAGCCTGTCCTTCAGTGCTGCTACATCAACTGTAACAGCGTTCAATGACACAGATGAGCCCACTTCCACAGTTACAAGAGCGATCCCCAAGGTGTGGTGGTGACAGTTGATTTCAATTGAAAAGCCCCATAGAGTGCTTGTGAGTTTCTTTTCTGTTCACTCCAAACCTTAATGCGGGTTGATGTATACTCAGAATTTCCCCATCTGGGTCCAGCAAGTCATCTCAGAGGAGGTGGGATGCTTGTTCACCTTAGAGTACACAAGAAAGCAAATGAGTACACCTAGAGTACCCAAGTGGCTTGCAACAGATTGCTTTGTCATTGGCCTTCGTTGCAGCTTCACACGAGAGGCAGTGCAGTTCAGAGTACAAGTCATGGCATTCAACTTAATATCTTGAACTATGCATCTGGGAGGTGGATACTCTGCGAACTGAGAAGACGGAATGCACTGCATGAAGACATTACATTCTTTTAAATAAGCACTCTGTTGTCCAGATTTGTCAGGAGGCTATAACAACAGCAACAGCAACAGCAACCACAACCAATTTAAGATAAATTTTGGGTTAATAGGAAATCCTCTTCCCATTTGAAAAAAATCATCCACCTCACTGCTGGCATTGATAGTAGTAGGTTACACTACATATCTCTAGTGAAATCCTCTAAAGCAGCCAACTCCCCAGACTCTGCCTTTGTGTTCTGCTCAGATAGTCTCCAAAGATAATCAGGTTCTTCTAGGAAGGCAGCATCAGTGGAAGCAATGGCTAGCGTCTTTTGCCTTCACTTGTCTACTTGGTGTGATATGTCACAATGGTTGGTAGCTCCCTTCAAACACAAAGTGAGGCTTCTTGATAAGATTAAGATTCAGAGATAAGAGGGAAGCACACATATCACTCTCACTCAGTGGGCCACACAACTACAAACTTACATACATGACCTGCTGCTGAATTCCTGTGGCTCTGTTCCTGTTTACACCAGAACTAGCCTTGGGGTCAGCCCGTACAGTTGGGTCATAATGTGGTGGGAAAGCTGACAGCCAAGCTAGAACTGCTATAAGTCAATACTTCTCCCATCTGTTTGGTCTCTGACCCATGGTGCCTCTGATGAACTAAGAAATCTGCAAAGGACTGGATGCCACTGTTGCAGAACCCTACGGAGCCCCCATTTTTATAAGTTTATATTGGTTACATCTTACTGTGTAAAAATAGTCTGTTCTCCTTGTGTGTAAATGCTACTAATAATGCAGATGTAAAAGACGAAGTCTACTGTTGGAGCATCTGGGAAGAGGGAGAGCTGTGGGGGAGAAAAACTATGGCCGGCCAAGTTGAGCTAATGTAATTGTAGTAAGAATTTTGTCATAAAGCTGCAGAGAAAATAATGAATAAACAGGGTCTTAGCAAGCTGCATAGTAGACAGCAGCCCTGACAGTTGGTTATAAACCCTTCTGATATCCCAAGTTCTGAATGGCCAGCATGCTGCTATGCCATAAAACCCTGTACTTCTCTACCGTGTTCTTGGGTGATCCTACGACTCCCTTTAACTGTCAATGGGCCAAACTTCCTCTTGTCTTCACCTGGACATTAGGACTTCTACCCCAGCTGCTCCAAGCTTCAAGAAGATTCCTCCCAGCCTTTCACCAGCCATGCATCTACTTTCTGGTGAACTACAGCATTGCTGGCTCTAAACCCAAGACCCTTCAAGATGTGTAACTTTATTTAGGAACAGACTACTGTGTCTAAAGTCAGTACTTTAGAGTTGATCAATTTACCTCAGAACTCTACCCAACAGTAACCAGCCCATGTTTTTGGCCAGTTATAGTAAACCAAACAATTGATCAAGCATAAAGAAAAACTGTTGGATGCAGGTAAGGGAACTATGAAACAAGGCAGTCCAGCAAAAAACAGTTCCTCATGGTCTCTGTGCGTCACACATATGGGCTCTGTGCCTGTGCAGAGCCTCATTTGGGAAACTTCTATAGCTGAGGAAAACATTTTTGGCGGGAACACTCCCCCCACCGTCCACTGCGCATGTCCCATCAGGTTCCTGCCTGTCTTCTCAGTTCTCTTTCGACCACCTTTCTGAAAGGATGCTTCGTTGGGAACTTTGTCTTACTAAAAACTCTCCATTAGTGCTGAGGTGGTTTAGGTAGCTTCTTCCTTTTCTCCTTCTTTCTCTTCTAAAAAAAAAAACTAGTTAGTTTAGTTTGTGGAATTATTTTTATTCACGATGCCAAGAGGCACATATGGCCATTAAGGCCCCCTTTCATAAATGCATTCAGTGCGGCACCAAACTACCCCCCCCCCCCGCCACACTAATGGACATACCTTGTGTTTGCTTTGCCTGGGGGAAGCTCATGTGGTGGAAACCTGCTGTCATTGTATGAATTTCACAAAGCAAACTAAGCACCATTGTTCAGACTGCTTAAAGGCTTTGTTATGGAAAAAAGCACTGGAAGCTGTGGACACTACTTCGAAGACTGACAAATCTCAACCTGCAGCTGTGTTGGGGAAGTCACAGACATCCTCATCTCCACTCTCTAAGTCCCTGGTACTAACCATGGACTAGATGGACCTGCCTATGCCTGGCCGTTCTCTTGCTGTTTCTACAGCAAAAAAGATTGCAAAGAAGGCTAGGACACCTAAGGCTTTGAAGTTAAGAAAAAGAAGAAGCCTAAAGCACGAGAAACATAAGTTATGGCAGAGAGTAGTGTTCAGCTGACTCAAATCCCGCCACCACCACAATTACTGGACTCTCTCATTGCGGAAGCTCCATCAGTATCAACATCAGCACCAAGGCCTCCATTGGTATCATTACAGGAGCAGTTGCTGATGGCATTGACCTCCGAAGGGGAAATAAGGGACTTATTGCCTCTGACTGCACTTCGGAGCTCTCCCCAATGATTGCAGCCCCCTTTGTTATCACTACAGAGGGAACATCTCACTCGTGATTTCTCACCAGATTCATTTAGATCTGGAAGGTCTGATTTCCCCTATACTGACTGTTATGATAGGGGTAGACGCCACAGGTCGTGTTCACCTATACGGGAATATAGTAGATCTTATGACTGGCTACACCTTGACTGCATTATACTTACGACGATTGGCAAAATCCTAGAGATTTTTTTCTGGAACGGACTCATTATTTTGGGGCCACCTCTCTGCATTATTGGCAGGTACTAGAGGTATCACTATCAAGGCCACTGCAGGAGGATTCATTTCTTCTTCCTCCTCCTGTCCCTACTCGGTCTTCTTTCATGAGTGTCAGGGTGGACACTGAGCCCATAGAATCCCAGAGTAGTTCTGATTCAGAGGAAGAGCAGTCGCTCCTGGGAGAGGAGCGTGCCCCTTTTTCCCAGGGCCCGCAGCTGACAGAGATTCCTCCCACCAACATTCCTAGATTAGAAAGCAGTCCAGGGAGTGACCCAGCACCGATAGCAGACTGGTTGGATGCGCGGCGCAGATGCAGAGAGCGGCGCCAAATGGAGAGCGCGGAAAGGAGGCGTAGTGCCCGGTTGGCGCTCAAAGAACGGTTGCGCCCAGAGGATCCAAGGGAAAAGGGGAGGGATTCTCCCTAGTCCTTATATTCAGGGGTCTGCCAGTAATTGCCTTTCAAACGGGGACCAACTGTTCCAACTTAGGGCATAGGGATGCTGCTGCTCAGATATAGTTGCTACCTGTAGAGTTGTAAGTTGTAAAAGAAGAATAAAGCTTTGAAAAGAATCCCTTTGTCTGCGTCTGGACTTGGCTACTGGATTAGACTGAGAGAGCCCTTCAAGGAGCCCTTGACAATGAGAAATTGCTCTCCTGCGGGAAATAGGGAATCCTCAGTTCCTGCAAGGCGTACATCTCCAGATCCTCTCCAGAAGGAGAAGACTAGTATGGCAATGCATGAGGAAGCGATGTCTCCACAATTGGTGGAAGACTATCAATCTGATTCTTCAATTTCAACAGCTCCTCCCTTGATATATTCGCCGGACAATGTGGTGAGTGCACAGGAAGGTGCATCACCTTCGGAAGGCCCTTTTCATTTTTCTGATCAAATTCTCCAGATGGCGCAGTCATCAGGGATTGAGACCCAACAATCTACTGAGAGATTACAAGACCCAGTTTTTGACATTGTTTATATCGCATCGTCAGCACCAGCTTCTCTTCTGTTTTTGCCTACTCTGTTGCAGACGCTCAAGGATTTCTGGAAGGCTCCTTCTTCAATGGCTCCCACTTCGAACAGGTTGGAATATCTATGTAAGGTGCAGGAGAAGGATGCAGGTTTTTTGTTTACACATCCTCGTCCTAATTTAATTATTGTGGAGTCTTTGCAAAATAAGTCCCAAAAGATTCATGCTTCTCCAGCTGATAAAGACAGAAGGCGTTTGGACCTGTTGGGCAGGCAAATCTACTCTTCTGCAGCTTTGAGGCTTAAGGTAGACAGTTACCAAGCCATGATGTCATGATACCAACTTTTTTAATGGGAAAAGATTGGGTCCCTCTGCGACTGCCTTCCAGATGAACAGCGAGAACTGGCAAGAATTTTTCAAGCGGAGGTGCTAAAGTTGTCACGTCAACAAATCAACACTACACACCATCAAGCGGATTGCATTGCTAAAGCTATGCTTGGGGCTGTATCCTTTAGAAGAGATGCCTGGCTTTAGTCATCGGGATTAACTCCAAAAGCACAATCCTGGATAGAGGACCTTCCATTTGATGGGGAAGGCTTCTTTAATGCTAAAACTGATGAGGCTATGGATGCCATATAAAAGGCAAAGAAGATGGCAAAGAAGATGGGGATATCACAACAGTTCAATACGCTCCGTATCAACACAGAAGATAGTATTGACAGCAGCCTTTTTACCAACAACGTCAATATCCGGATCGACCTCCTCAATTTCAGACCCAGACACAGAGATGTCAGCAGCAAACAAATCGCTTTCATCCCTCTCACCCTAAATGGGACACTTCTAAATGGGGGCTTTGACTTGGACTTACATTTGACTCATCACAGCCCCATGCGTCCAATGTTTGGTTCAGTCCTCTACCTACCTGTCTGGTTGACGACAAGCTCTGATGCGTGGGTCCTCGACACTGTCCAGTTTGGATATTGTATAGAGTTTGAAGTCCTCCCTCCTGTTGGTATTGTGAAGATTACCACTTCATCGAAGGTCCTACAGGAGGAGATGGAAACCCTTCTTGGAAAAGGTGCTTTTCAAAGAGTTGTTCCATTCAGGACAACAGACGGGGCTTTTTCCTGTTACTTCACAGTACCGAAGAGAGATGGAGGACTTTGACCTATTTTGGATCTTTGAAATCTCAATCTGTTCATCCACACCACAAAATTTTGAATGACCACGTTAGCCACAATAATGCCTCTTCTGACTCAAGGTGTGTGGTTTGTGGCAGTGGATCTCAGAGACGCATATTTCCATATTGCTATACAGAAAGGTACCAAAAATACCTCCATTTCATTATTGGGACGGTGATGTTCCAATTCCCTTTCAGTTTGGCACTGGCTTCAAGGGTTTTTACCAAATGTGTCACTATAGTTTGCACCTATCTCTGCACCCTAGGGATAGAACTATATCCTTACCTGGATGATTGGTTAGTAGTGGTGTCATACAAGAACCTTATTTTTCGGGCTGTCTCTGTGTTCAGAAATCTTCTGGATTCCCTGGGTCTTTTACTAAACAAAGACAAGTTGCAACTTGAACCCGCTCAGAGAATCCCGTTCATCCAGGCAATTTTGGACTCTGTGATGGCAAGGGCTTATCTTCTTCCCAACAGGCTGCATACCCTTGTAAGCCTTGCCAAGAGTCTTTTTCGAGAGCATTTGACAACAGCATTCAATATTCAGAGGCTCCTCAGTCTGATGGCATCAACAGTGTATATAGTTGCCTACATGAGGCTTCGGATGAGATGCCTACAGGGCTGGTTTCTATGAGCATTTGATCCAAACTGCAATGTCCGTCAGGTCATACTGACAATCCCGAAAATGGTGGCGGACAGTTTTGTGTGCTGGATGGACCCCTCCAATCTGATTCAAGTAATGCCTTTTTCGACGCCGATACCAACACATGTGTTGGTGACCAGTGCGTCTTGCTTGGGATGGGGCATTCATTGCAGCCCTCTTCAGACTCATGGAGTTTGGCTTGATACCGAAAGATGTTTATGCATCAATGCCCTAGAGGTACTGGCTGTAAAGAAGGTCAGTTGTTCAAGACACAACTTGCGCACAGGCATGTTCAGGTGTTAACAGACAATACGGCAGGCTTCTGGCACCTGAACAAGCAAGGTGGCACCTGATCAAGCACTTCGGTGAAAATGACAGTAGACATGTTCCTCGCGAGAGCCAAGTCTAACATCACCCTTGCGGCCCTCCATATACCAGGTAGGGACAATCTCCTAGCAGACTCTCTAAGCTGAATTCCTCAGGTATCCCATGAGTGGCAATAGGCGAGATCATCCCTCAGGACCATCTTTTGCAAATGGGGCACACCAGCTATAGACCTGTTCGTGATGGCTCAAAATGCTATTTGTCGCAGATACTGCTCAAGAGGAGGACTGGGAAAGGATTCACTCAGGGACAGCTTTCAACTTTGGTTGGGGAGCCTGCTTTACTTATTTCCACCATTTCCTGATACCAAGGGTTCTACAAAAGATCAGGAGGGACAGGACAAACTGCCTAATAACACCATGGTGGCCCAGGCAACTGTGGTTCACCCCACTGATCAAACAATCCAAAAGCCATTATTTCAGCCTCCCATTGATACTGACAACGGACAGCGGCCATTGTCACCCTGACTTGCACACACCCAAACTTACAGCTTGGAGACTTTGCCCACCATAGCATCCCTTTCAGGGAAGGTGCAGGAGGTGTTACAGGCAGCTTGGAAACCAAGCACAAGACTCTCTTATCAAAACAAATGGGAGACGTTTTCTAAATTTTTGGCAGGACATTGGAAGGACATTGATCCATACTCAGCTCCCTTAGACATTATACCTACCTTCTTGCATATGCTGTTTGAGAGAGGGCTTAAACTACCATCAATCAGAGTGTGTTTGGCGGCTATTACAGCTTTTCATCTATCCATTGAGGGTTTTTCAATGGTTACACACCCTGTTGTTTGTATGTTTTTGCGAGGACGTAGGAATCTGGTGCCTCCAGTTGAGAGTTTTGTGCCACAGTGAAGTTTATTGGTTGTACTAAAAATGTTAACCTCCAAACCGCTTGAGCCTTTAGCCAGTATGTATCGGAGACTGCTTTCTTGGAAAGTGGCATTTTTAATAGCCATTACCACATCACAGAGGTCTAGTGAACTTTGTGCTTTAAGGATAGATTCTTCGTACCTCATTTTTTATAAGAATAAGGTAGTACTTCATCCAGATCCAGCCTTTTTACCTAAGGTGGTATCCAGTTTTCATATGAACCAGGATATCTTTTTACCCACCTTTTTTCCTTCACCGTCATCTCAGTTGGAATCCATACTTCATACTTTAGACGTGCGTAGAGCATTCACATTCTATAAGGCAAGAACTGAGACATTTTGAAAATCACAAAGTCTCTTCGTATGTTATGAGAGACCAAAGAAAGGTCTTCAAGTGTCCTTGCAGCGTCTTGCAGCTTGGATAGTACATGCCATCAGTCTAGCATACGAGCTAGCTGGATTAAGCATAGATGGCCCTATTAGAGCACATTCAACCAGAGGTGTTTTGACATTGATGGCATTTGGAAGAGGTGTATCATTAATGGACAGCTGCAGAGCTGCAACATGGTTGAGACCATCAACATTCATCTCTCACTGCTGACTCAGTGTGCATGCTAGAGAGGACTGTAACTTCAGTCGAGCAGTTCTGTCTTCTGTCCTTCAATAGGACACCTACCCACCTCCGGTAAGTCAGCTTGTTAATCGCCCATATGTGTGATGCTCAGAGACACAAAGAAGAAATGCAGGTTGCTTACCTGTAACTGTAGTTCTTGAAATGGTCCTTTGTCCATTCACACAACCCACTCACTATCTCCACTGCAGTGTCAATGTCATTACTGTTGTCGATGCCAGAGTGAACAATTACATTCGGTATGAGGTTGGTTAGTTGGTCTCAAGGAACTGAGGAGACAGGCGGGAACCTGATGGGACATGCGCGGTGAATGGTGGGGGGAGGGCTCCCGCCAAAAATGTTTTCCTCAGCTACAGAAGTTTCCTGGATAGGACTCTGTGCAGGCGCAGAGCCCATATGTGTGAATACACAGATGACCCCTCAAAGAACTACAGTTACAGGAAAGCAACCTGCATTTCTAGTATAGATTAAGACAGCCTTCCCCAACCTGGTGCCCTGCAAATGTGTTGGACTGCAACTCCCATAATTCCCAGCCAGCACAGCCAATGGCCATGCTGGCTGGGAATTATGGGAGTTGCAGTCCAACACAACTGCACTAAGATTTCAGAGGACTCTCATGTGCAGAGTATCCTTAACACTTTATTAGGAAAAAGGGGTCTGGTACTTGATGTGATCAGTATGCCATCATTTGTTAGGTCAACCATGCATGGCAACTAACTCTGAAAGAACAGGTAACTTTGACATGTAAGCTTTCTGTTGCTTCTTGTGTTGCTGTATAATCTTTCAGGAGCAATAAATAATGGGCAGGGTGTGCTATCTCCATGTTGCGGGAGCTTGCTGGCATTTCCTGCTTCTTGTGATCAAGAATAAGCTATTTTGTATCTACTTGTATAGCGCTATGGCTAGCAAGGGATACCCTTCCCTTATTTCTGATCTCTCCTGTCCGTGTGCGTGCATGCGCACATACATGTGTAGCCCCTGGCAGACATGCAGTGCAGCCCTCAGGGTCAAAAAGGCTGTGTACCCCTTCTTTAAATTAGCCCTAAGCTATTTCACGTACATTATCAAGAATTCAACCACCAGCATCAGAAATGTTTTTTTTTAAACATTGACCTTGATGTACCACAATTTAATCCTTCAGGGAAAAGATCATATTATGGTAACTAACTAACTCTTCCATGGTTTTGTTTATAAAGAAAGATGCAAATAAATTTTGTGAAACAATGATTTACAGTAATTGTAGTCAGGCACAATCCAAGTATAGCTTGAGCATAGAGAAGAGCACAGCTTCTCTGTGATATGAGATTCGGCAGACAATGAACTTATTACATGAAGTCCTATTGCTATTAAGCGAATAGGTCAACAGGTAGCATTCATCTCTTTGTTCATACTGAAGAGACAAATATATTGGTAGGAAATCTTATACCAGCAACAAGGCTTGTTGTTCAGTCGTTCAGTCGTGTCCGACTCTTCGTGACCCCATGGACCATAGCACGCCAGGCCTTCCTGTCCTCCGCTCTGTCCCGGAGTGTGCTCAAGTTCATATTCATTGCATCGGTGATGCTATCTAGCCATCTCATCCTCTGCCGTCCCCTTCTCCTTTTGCCTTCAGTCTTTCCCAGCATCAGGGTCAATCAAAGTAACAATCAAAGGCTTTAGCGTAGTCAATGAAGCAGAAATAGACGTTTTTCTGGAATTCTCTTGCTTTCTCCATGATGCAGCGAATGTTGGCGATTTGATCTCTAGTTCCTCTGCCTCTTCGAAACCCAGCTTGTACTTCCGGTAGTTCTCAATTCGCATACTGCTGAAGCCTAGCTTGTAGGATTTTGAGCATCACCTTGCTGGCATGTGAAATGAGTGCAAATGTGCGGTAGTTTGAACACTCTTTGGCGTTGCCCTTCTTTGGAATTGGAATGTAAACTGACCTTTTCCAGTCTTGCGGCCATTGTTGAGTGTTCCAAATTTGTTGGCATATTGAATGCAGCACTTTAACAGCATCATCTTTTAGGATGTTAAATAGCTCAGCTGGAATACTGTCATCTCCACTAGCTTTGTTGTTAGTAATGCTTCCTAAGGCCCACTTGACTTCACTCTCGAGGATGTCCGGCTCAAGTTCAGTGACCGCACTATCATGGCTATCAGGGACATTAAGATCTTTCCTGTATAGTTCTTCTGTGTATTCTTTCCACCTCTTCTTAATCTCATCTGCTTCTGTGAGGTCCCTGCCTTCTTTGTCCTTTATCATGCCAGTCTTTGCACAAAACGTTCCCTTGAGATCTCCGATTTTCTTGAAGAGATCTCTAGTCTTTCCCATTCTGTGGTTTTCCTCGATTTCTTTGCATTGTTCATTCAAGAAGGCCTTCTTGTGTCTCCTTGCTATTCTCTGGAACTCTGCATTCAGTTGGATATATCTTCCCCTTTCTCCCTTGCTTTTTGCTTCCCTTCTTTCCTCACCTACTTGTAAAGCCTCATCAGACAGCCACTTGGCTTTCTTGCATTTCTTTTTCTTTGGGAAGGATTTCGTTGCTGCCTCCTGAACAATGTTACGGACCTCCGTCCATAGTTCCTCAGGCACTCTGTCTATCAGGTCTAATTCCTGAAATCTATTCCTCACCTCCACTGTATATTCATAAGGGATATGATTTAGGTCATACCTGAATGGTTTAGTGGTTTTCCCTACGTTCTTCAATTTAAGCCGAAATTTTGCAAGAAGCAGCTCATGATCTGAGCCACAGTCAGCTCCAGGTCTTGTTTTGACTGACTGTATAGAGCTTCTCCATCTTTGGCTGCAAAGGACATAATCAATCTGATTTCGATATTGACCATCTGGTGATGTCCATGTGTAGAGTCGTCTCTTGTGCTGTTGGAAAAGCGTGTTTGCTATGATCAGCGTGTTCTCTTGGCAAAACTATTAGCTTTTGTCCTGCTTCATTTTGTACACCAAGGCCACGCCTGCCTGTTATCCCGGTGATTTCTTGACTTCCTACTTTAGCATTCCAATCCCCTATGATGAAGAGGACATCTTTTTTTGGTGTTAGTTCTAGAAGGTGTTGTAGGTCTTCATAGAACCGATCAACCTCAGCTTCTTCGGCCTCAGTGGTTGGGGCATAGACTTGAATTACTGTGATGTTGAATGGTTTGCCTTGGATTCCTACTGAGATCATCCTATCATTTTTAAGATTGTACCCCAGTACTGCTTTTCCCACCCTTTTATTGACTATGAGTGCTACTCCATTTCTTCTAAGGGATTCTTGCCCACAATAGTAGATATGATGGTCACCTGAATTAAATTCACCCATGCCTGTCCATTTTAGTTCACTGATTCCCAAGATGTCGATGTTCAATCTTGCCATCTCATGTTTGACCACCTCCAGCTTACCCTGATTCATTGATCTGACATTCCAGGTTCCTAAACAATATTGTTCTTTACAGCATCGGATTTTCTTTTCATCACCAGACACATCCACAGCTGAGTGTCCTTTCGGCTTTGGCCCAGCCACTTCACTCTTTCTGGCGCTACTTGGAAATACCCTCTGCTCTTCCCCAGTAGTATATTGGACACCTTCCGACCTGAGGGGCTCATCTTCCGGCGTCATCTCTTTTAGCCTTGTGATACGTTCCATGGGGTTTTCTTGGCAAGAATACTGGAGTGGGTTGCCATTTCCTTCTCCAGTGGACCACATTTTGTCAGAACTCTCTGCCATGACCTGTCTGTCTTGGGTGGCCCTGCACGGCATAGCTTATGGCTTCACTGAGTTACGCAAGCCCCTTCACCACAACAAGGCAGTGATCCATGAAGGGGGCAACAAGGCTACCTTCTTATAAAATGAGGATCCTCAAGAACTGCTTGTACAAAATGTTTTGTTGTTGTTGTTGCTTTTTTAGCGGCATCTGATCATCGAGCAAGGTTGCCAATGTTTAGTGGATGGACTCTTTTCTCCCTCAAATTGCACGATTGAGAGAGGAACAAGTAATTCTGAATAGCCACTAGAAACTTTAAGAAGTAACTTGGTCAAGAGTTGGCTTATGGAAACAAGACGTTTTCGGGCCAAACTAGATGTGATGCCTAAAATACTTCATCAAAAAACATGTCAGTTTAAAAACAACACAGTGAAAATCATGTCAGTTGCTTAAAAATGTAATGGCAGGTGCAGGGCAGGGCCTGATTTTCATTAGGATCACAGGGCATGTGGAGGGGATGTTTAACCCTTTCCCCAGCCTCAATCCTGATGACACCCCCCCCCACACACACACACACAGGTCAGTTATGAGCCTTATGGTGAAAAAATTCCCATCAGTACCAATGGGAGATCCTCCCACCCCACTAAGGCTCATAGTCATGCAAGC
Organism: Heloderma suspectum; assembly: GCF_057233095.1. Lineage (NCBI taxonomy): Eukaryota > Metazoa > Chordata > Lepidosauria > Squamata > Helodermatidae > Heloderma > Heloderma suspectum. The sequence continues at coordinate 261,094,541 of NC_139460.1, read as the reverse complement.
GGGTGGGATTTTTGTTGGGATTGTGGCTGGAATGGGAAGTGTTAAATCTCCCTGCTCATTGCGGTCCTGATGAAAATTGCCCCCCTCGTACTTACTATTAAATGAAACAAAACCCAGCATAGTTTATAATGAAACATCATTTCTAGTCTGGCCCTCAGTAATACAGCATGCAGAACAAAAATAAGATCCAAGAATCTGGAGGTTTAAGCATCCTAATTCTAGACTAGGCAATAAAGTAAAGCTTTTCTCAGTGTGAGGTTAATCAGCTATTAAAAGAAGCTACCTATATGTAGAATATATATCCTTGATATCTTGAGTTTCTTTCAAGGTAGTCTAATCCTGTTATCATTTAGGGAATGTATGTGTCAAGTATAGAAGGCCAAGCATCACATGTGGAAGCATTAGCCTCTGATTACATGCATTCCATATTTCATTTTATGTTGTGTGAGGTTTGTGATAGGTATTGTCTGTGTTAATTGATCTGGCAGCCTCTCTTTTTCTAGAGAAGAAGCCCCTCCGGAATGCAGAATAAATACTCTGAATTTCACTCTCTTTTTGGTGTATTTGGAAGCTGGTGTGTGATCCCCACAGTAAAAGGAACCCCAGATGTGTCATGCTTTTTTAAGGGAAGAAGCATGTAATGAAATGACTAATTAGACTACTAATGAGCATAAAGAGTAATTAAAATATTTTTAATTTTTGCCAGTGCCAGACGCTGAAATGTTTTAAGTCTCAAAGGGCTGGAATCTAAACCCGTTATGAGTTATTTTGAAGCATTTGGTGGATGATGAGTTAATTTATAGACATTACTCTTGGCAGGTGGGGGGATCAACATTTACCAACAGACCCTATTTAGAGGTGACTAGGGGATTATAGTATCTGATGGATTTTTAAAAATTATTCTTGGAAAGCCTCGAGTCCTTCCACATTTCTGTGTAACTCTTGGTTAGTGATCCATCCCTACTTGTGGGTCAGACTCAACTTTTTTTAACAGACATAGCTGTGACTTTAAAGTACGATGAGGCTTGACCCTTAGTTAATTTCTCCTTGTGTGCAGGTATTGTCAGAACTTTGCCAGTTGCACTCATCATTATCACAGATAGGGCTGGAAAGGACACAGAGCATCTGATCTAACTAGTTTTGAGAGTATATCTTCATTCATATTCCATATTACCCAATCTGTAGTGTGTGACAAGCAAAATCTAGGGGTAAGATGTGTCATGTTCACTGAGCCTATGGTATAAGTTCGGTAAAACAATCCAATTAAGGCAGCCTTACTATAGGAGAGACAAAAGCATTCTTCCAGGTTACCAACAGTGTTAACTGGAAGGGAGACGAACATTTGGGTATAATAATCGATGGGACCAAAGTTCCTCATATTTTCTATTAAGACTGATATGCATGAAGTTCCCTCCAGCAGCTGACTCCAGATAGTGAGTTAGCATCTCCTCTTTATACCACCTCTAACCCATCTTTCTTCTTTGAGTAGTGCAGTCAGGCAGTTGGCCAGGATGACTGCCAGATGAGAATTCTAACAGGCGGTGGTGTCAAGAGCCACAGAGAGGCCCATCCTCCCATACCCATGAAGCCTGAGGCAAGGAAGTCTACATAAAAGAGAAATTGCCCAGAGAGAAACTGTGTTAAAAGAAAATGATCATGAAATAATTAAGGACAGATGCCGAGAAAAGAAGTAAAGCTGCCAAGTTCTGCAGGTGGTGGCCTGCCAGACCAGAATCCTGCCTTAGAGCCAGGGTTAGCCCTGTTTAACTATCTATATATACCCAAGACTCTGTGTGAGTGGGCCTCTGTGTACATTTCTCTGTCAGTTGCACAACTCTGGTAGCTGAATGTTGAGGAGAGTGCATGTGTGTAGGTGTGCTAGCTTCATATTTGGATGGTTTTTTTAGGTGGTCCTCTGGAATTGCCCATAGTAATGTAGATAACATTCAGCCTCATAGGGCAGCTTGCTCCTATCCTTGCTTGATCATGGCATCTCTGTCCCCATCACAGGGCTGTTGTCTCTGCTAGCTGCATATAAGTTAGACCACACAAAATGGAAAGCCTGTGAAAAATGGGTATTGCTTCACAAATTCTCAACCAAGCACAGTATAGGGTTGGGCATATAGACCTTATGATATATCCATCCATATCCATTTGATTATGAACTTTACTGCCTTGCCCCCAAATTAGGCTAAAGGCAGAGTCAAGGAGAAGTTGGTACTCCCACAGCAATTGCTTGCATTGAGTAATGTAGGATGACCACTTTTGAGAAGTATAGAGTTAATCCCTTGAGTGTGGAAGCAAACCCCCCGTGCACTGAGCCTTCTCAGAAGAATTTATTTAATACACCATATGCATTTTATGTCTCCTTGCTTTGCATAGCTTGCTTCTTCACAATGATTGCATAGGTATTTGGAGGATTGCTCTGTTCGTATCATCTTAAGAGGCATGATTCACAAGTCTTTAATGTGTTTGTTTTTCACATTTACCATACAGGTTAGGAGGCTCCTACAGAAATTACAGCTGGGAAGTCTGGAATACGTATATGCAGGAGATGAACTGTGCAAAGTGATCTTATTTATTTCATATCCAGAGGCATAGTTTAAGACATGTAAGAATAGCACTGGCAAATACTTCCTCATTGTCCGCTTATTTTTAGGCCTCCTGGGATGCCAATCGTTTAGGCTGATGTGATGTTGTCTTGGTGAATGGTTCAGAATGCTTGAACAGCTGAACTTTCAGCCTGGACTCAGACCAAAAGCACTTACCCCTGACTGTGGATCTGTGATGGATTAGCCTTCTTGGGTGGGTGGGTGAGGAATGCTGGAGGAGGATTTGCAGTCCTCTGGGAGAATGTTGAATATTTGATTATCAGTTTCTGGGAATGAGCTTTAAAAGGTTTTTTAAATACCATGCTTCACTTTGGGGAGCAGCCATAGCTCAGTGGTAGAGTATATGCCAGGAGTAGGCAACCTGGTGTCCTCCAGATATTTTGGACAACAACTCCCATCAGCCCCAGCTAGCATGGTGAGTGATGAGGGATTATAGGAGTTATAGTCTGAAACATCTGGACGACACTTGGTTGCCTCACCTGTTGTAGGCGATGTATGCTGCAGGCCCTAGGTTAAACCGCCAGTTTTAAAAAACAAAGCCAAAATCTCAGATGCATGATTAGTGCGGTCCTCACTCTGTCTGAGCCTCTGGTCCTCACTCTGTCTGAGTCTCTGGTCCTCACTCTGTCTGAGTCCTTGAAGAGCTGTTGTCAGTCAGAGTGGAGGGGGGACAGTCCTGGGCTAGATGGACAAGTGGTCAGATGCAATATAAGGCAGCTCCATAAGTTCACTTTAAAGTACTCTTTCTGAGTTTATTCCAGAACTAATATGAATGTTTATATGTTAGAGGAGGATGAAGCAAATAAGTATTGGATTGGCTGGGAGTGGAGCAATGTTAACTAGATTAGTTGCCTGTTGAGTTAATCAGCAACAGGAATAATTAACATGTGCATTGTCAAAACTGTAGACTGTCATTTTGATACTTGGCTATTTAAAGAAGCTAGCTCCTTATCAAATGCTGTTATTTTCTAATGAGCGCTCATTGATTGTGCAGATATTTATCCATCCACTGATCTTAGGAAAATTCCTGCTTATCTGTGGCAGACATATACTGTGTGAAATGTTGCTGTTAGTATCTACTTTGTATGCAGTGTCACTAGTAAATGGGAAATGGTCATACTGAAAACAGCTCTGTACCTCTGCTGTCTACCATACAAAAGAAGTCAAAGAGCAGTGATTTAGGAGGGAGGGGGGAGAACTCTGACTCTTCACTCATCTTAAATCTACAGACATGCCCTGCGATAGAAAATTAGCTCATTCTTCAAACCAGGGAGATAGACCAAATTGCTTAATATCCAGAAAGTGATGAGATATAGAAAATTGTGTGCCAGGAAAGGAATCAAAAGCATTTGGTGTGCTCCTTCTTGCAAGCAAGCAAACGGAGCCAGATGAAAGGAGAGATGCTGAAGGGCTGCTGAAGGCTCAGCCCACACAAGAAGGCCCACTTCTGTCCCCCACACCACCAGTAAAATAGGATATGAGGTTCCTTCAACACAGAAGCCATCTACTACACAAAGAATACATTGCTATTTGACAGGAATGAACAGGTGTAACAGGCTTCTTTCTCCTACCCTCTGACAACACTGCTGCGTCAGATCTTTTCCTGTAAGCTAAAAAATGAATGCACTCTTGCTCTCTGATTAAATTCTCCATTTGTTTTGCTTTCCCCCTGCAGTTTATTTTTGTGGCTAGTGGTTTCCTCTTCTAAAAGCACAAACTTGCTAGTTTATTTTTATGCTCATTACTGAGGGAGATAAAAACTGACATCTTGTTCAGAGGAATGGCAGCCTTATGATTAAAGCTGTGCCAGAAGGAGAATTCTGGCTGCCTTTTTTTGAATGGTTTGTTTGACTTGAACGTGCAACTGTGCACTTGCAACGACAGGAACCCACTCATGGGAGCTGGTTAGAATATCATATTTATTTATTTATTGCATTTATATCCCACCTTTTTTCCTCTTGCAAGGAACCCAAGGTAGCTTACATTATCCTCCTCCTCTCCATTTTGTCCTCACAACAACAACCCTGTGAGGTAGGTTGGGCTGAGACTCTGTGACAAGCCCAAAGTCACCCAGTGAGCTTCCATGGCCGAGTGGGGACTAGAACCCAGATCTCCCAGTCCAACACTCTAGCCACTACACCACACTGGCTCTCATAGTTAATGTCTGTGCTCTGGATTTCCAATTACAGCACCATTAGGCCACTGACCATGTTTGGATGTCACATTAAACCATAGCTGAAACATTAGTCTCAGTCGCGATTGAGCCTTGGTCTTTTGTGCTCCCTTCTCTGAAATAGCTATGAAGATAAAATCTGAAGCTTTTGCTTCTGATTTAGACTAAGCACAGCTTGTTGTGTTGTCCAAACCTGACAAACTGTGGTTGTGTTACTTTTTTACATAGGTGTGAGTGGGAGCTATTTGTTTATATGGGAAAAAACAAAACTATATTTCTAGGGGCCACCTGTCCTGGATGACCTGGCTTCCACTGAGAAGGAACCCATGGAGTGTGGGGGCACGGGATATGCAATGTGTCTCTTTAATGGGCCCCTTCCTCATAGTAATGGACATTTTAAAGATAAGTATGGCATGAGGACAGAACTGTCTGATCAGTGTGGAATATTCTGCTCAGTCAGCAAGCACAAGTGCAAGGCATGTGACACGTTAACATTTTTGGACTGCTGATTTTAGTTGGTTGAGACTAATCAACTGCAGCTTTCGTTACATATTAAAATTTACTTTTGAATTAGTGCAGCAAAGAACAATACTCTAGAAGGGGATGTCATTATTCAAAGTGTATATATATACTGGCTCAATCTGTGTGCTGATAACCAAGATATAAACATGGCTTTTCCTTTAACTTTGTAACTTTGGCTAGGAGATTATTTGCATTTCTGAGGGAAATTTTTGTGGGCTTTTTCCTTCTAAGTCTTACAAGTACATGAAGCAGATGGTATTCAGTTGAGATCTAATACTTTAAAAAAATCAGTATTCCCCAATACTCTTGTGCATTTAACATACTTATTTTTGCAGCTATTTTGTCTCTCGTGTATTACTGTAATAAGGAATATTCCATGCTTTCAAACAGAAAGTATTTGATACCCTGCCACCCAATGAGTGGTAGCTTCTGTTTGTTAAAATGAAGATCGTCCCTGTCTAGAGATTTCTCTCTCTGGTCAGGATCCTTAAGCTACCTTTTGAAGCTTTGTAATGTAGATGCTATTGAATTTCGTTGACCAAGTAGTTCAGAACTATACATATTTTTGTACAGGGGTGCCTTCTCTGCTGTGGCACCCCAGTTGTGGAATGCCCTCCCCTTGGAGGCCAGACTGGCCCAGATATTGGTCTCATTTCAGCGTCAAGTAAAAACATAGCTTTTTACCAAAGCCTTTGAAGGCTAAATGCATTCCCTAAAGTAGCACACTGTTTTAACTGTTTTATTGTTGTAGATTTTAATTGGTGTTAGCTTGTTTAATGGTTTAATATTTTTAGGTGTTTAAATTATGTATTGTTTTATATGGCTTAAATTGATTTTATTTGTACACCACCCTGAGATCTTAATGATATAGGGCAGGATACAAATGTTTTAAATAAATAAATAAAAATTCAATATTTAAGAATTTCATTGTTTGTCAACCATAGTAACTTTGGTCTTGAAGAGCAGGGTTTGAAGAAAAATGGGCTGTCGGAGTAGATACTCTAGAGCAGATTGCTCATCTGCAAATCTAGAGTGGACTGTGATGGAGCAAGTGCTGGGACAGAAGGCTTGTGCTGTGGGAAGGCTTTTGTAAGTGATGTTCTGACCCATGTACCCAGAAGGCTTAGCTGATTTCAAGAGTTAGTGCAGGCTCAGGTGAGTAATGTCAGTGTTGAGTTCTGTAGTGTACAGGACCCAGGCTTGGTAGCCCTTGCCTCTCGTGCATGGCTATCCATGATAGATAGTACTGTTGAAATCTCCACAGCATTGCTGATGTGCTTCCCACACCTCAAAATAATATTTTGAGAACACTTGGAAGAGTGTGATGTATAGCAAACTCTCCATTTTCCTGCAAAGAGGTGTTGTGGAATACGAAGTGGGCAAGATTGGTTTAAATATCCTGTCAGTCAAAGCAGAGTCATATGTTACCTGTTTATGAAGGAGTCCCCTACCAGCATCCCATGAATACCAACCACTCTTTCTCCTTACAGAGCAGGGATAAAAGGTCATGCTTGATTTAGCTTGTAGCGAATCAATAACTTTTATAAGTGCTAAGCTCCACCAAAACTAATTATTTTTGTGGTCTAGAAATACGTTAGTGCTGCATAATGATGCTGGCATAGGCAAGTGAAATCCATCAGAGTCACTGTTCTCAGCTGGTCGAGGAGAGCAGTCCACTTTGGGATGCGGCTCCTCCTCTTATTGTTGCAGGCAGGGCCAAAGGTTGTTGGGGTTTTTTTAAGAGTAAGTGGAGGAGCAATCCCTGCTTCCTTCCCAGAGTACTTCCTGCCTAATAGCAGACAGCAAGGCATTTGGAAGGCTCCAGCTACACACCACTCCACCCCATCCCACCCCCTGGCCCTAAGCTGAGAGAGAAAAATTAATTTATTGACCTAGTTCTCATGTAACACTAACCTGTGGTTACATGAATCCCATCAAATTTCCCTGATAAAAAAAATAATTGGTCTGAGAGCCTCTTTCTCCTTGTAGGATGAGTGCAGCTGTCTGTTTAGAACCTCTACTTATTATGGGACACTGTACTTGTTCTGTATAATTGTTGTATAAAGGAACCATTCTTAAAATAAAGAGTAGTTAAAAATAACTGCATTTTGAAAATGTTCTCTAGTAGCTGAAGAATAAATTCAAAGGGCTCAGTGAACAGGAGGTTTGGAGAGAGAAAAACTTGAAACTATATAAAAGGCTTAGGTGAAGGAAATTTAGCACAGTTGGCAATATTTAGGGTCATCCCCAGTGAACCTCATTCAGCCCATGGGGAAACTTGCTTTCGATGGAGTCACTGACTGGGTTCGCATGACACAACAACCCACCATGGGCAGCCAGCCAAGGTGGGTTGTCGTGTTGTCTGAACCTGGCATGTTTTCTGCAGAGTGGCTTAATTTTTGCAAACAAGCCACCCTGAGAACCTATGCTTTGTTGTAGGGTTGTTCATACCCTTGGTGGGTTGTCATGTTGTCCAAACCCTTTTTGTGGCTCCTTTTCAGCGCAGTTACTGCAATAACCACAGCAGCAACTGCTCCACTTGCCAGTTTTTGACATGTCATAGACCAGGACGTTGACAGAATGGGGAAATGAGGTAAAAATCATGGCACAACAGTAGAATGTGGGAGAATTTAGCGCAGTGTCCCCAGCAGCTGTCAGTTGCTCCTGTGCATTTGGCAAGCGTGACAGTGAGACATTAAAAAAAAAAAAGGACTGGCGAATGGAGCAGTTACTGCTGCAGTTACTGCAGTAATGCTCTGAACAGGAGCCGCAAAAGAGGGGTGGGGAGACAGTATCTTCCCTTTCTGGCTTTGCTGGAGTGTCAGGGAAGTGTTGAATGGGAAGAGAACACTGACAGGTGTCAGTTCAACACTTAAAAGCGAGAGGATTACATTGCGAAGTGGGAGATCATAGAATCATAGAATAGTAGGGTTGGAAGGGGCCTACAAGGCCATCGAGTCCAACCCCCTGCTCAATGCAGGAATCCAAGTCAGAGCATCCCTGACAAATGGCTGTCCAGCCTCGTCTTAAAGGCCTCCAGTGTGGGAGAGCCCACCACCTCCCCAGGTAATTGGTTCCATTGCCGTATTGCTCTGACACTCAGGAAGTTTTTCCTGATGTTCAGCCGGAATCTGGCTTCCTGTAACTTGAGCCCATTATTCCGTGTCCTGCACTCTGGGATGATCAAGAAGAGATCCTGGCCTTCTTCTCTGTGACAACCTTTCAAGTACTTGAAGAGTGCTATCATATCTCCCCTCAGTCTTCTCTTCTCAAGGCTAAACATGCCCAGTTCTTTCAGTCTCTCTTCATAGGGCTTTGTTTCCAGTCCCCTGATCATCTTTGTTGCCCTCCTTTGAACCCTCTCCAGCTTGTCTGCATCCTTCTTAAAGTGTGGTGCCCAGAACTGGACACAGTACTCCAGATGAGGCCTAACCAGTGCTGAGTAGAGGGGAACTAGTACTTCCCGGGATTTGGAAGCGATGCTTCTATGAATGCAGCCCAAAATAGCATTTGCCTTTTTTGCAGCCACATCACATTGTTGGCTCATATTCAGCTTGTGATCGACGACAAGATATGGTCCCCTACTGCCTTTAGTGGGCTTGCTTTTCTTGAATTTTTTTCTCTTTTTGGAGCTTCTTATGCGCAAATTAGCCTATCTGCAGTCTTGCCTTTTCAATTTCCTTGTATGTTATCTAGTCCACTTTGGTGCCAGTTGACCGCTGCAACATAAAAGGACATTGGGAGTATAGATATTGGACAGGCAAACGTGTGCTCTTGTGAAAGAACAGGAAAAAATAATAGAAAATTTTGAACACATTTGTGTACTCATGAAGCAGCAGGGGGAAAAAGTGGCGAACGAAAAGGGGTGGTGATCGGAATGGGGAGGGGGCCAGCGAGAGGAGACAAGATGGGTTCTGCCGTAAAGGCTCCTGGGATGTGTGCTGGAGCTGGCTGGAGGACTGAGCAGGAAGGCGGGGGAAAACAAGCCATGGCAAGCCTGATCGTCAGTTGGGGATACTGTGGGTTGTTCAGTGAACAACCAACCCACAGTGCTTTATTTGCAGGGTGGCTTAGCATGACATGTGAAGCCACCCACTGTAGCTCCACTCAGCTTCTTGTGAGAGAGGGCAATGGGAAAGGATACTCATCTTTCTAATCCAAAGAAATTCTGTATACAAGCTAGTGACAGGGTCATGGGCATGTGTGAGAGTGTGGATAGATAGACCAGATCATTTGGGGCTCTGAAATGTTCTTCTTTTCTGTTCCAAACAGAGTGCAGGTTAAATAATTCCTAAGGGTGTAAACGAGATTGCCTAGGTTCCTGTACTTGTATATGATTTAAATATACTTGCATAGTTCCTAAAATGGATTTTTCCAGTTTTTCAACCTTCTAAAATTGAGGAGTCCTCAATTTCCATTTTGGAATGTATTTTTCTTTAATTATTCCCAATGGGAGAAATCTGTGAAATTTCCTCTTCCCCACTGTGTTCTTATAATACAATAATAGATTTCTCTCACGATTGTTTACATATATAAGAGCTGTTATCACACTTACCTTGAGGAAAGCAGTACTGCAAAAGTTCACAGTTGGACATGGTCTCTGTAATGATTGAAGAGCTTGAAGATTTAACAAACTAGAACAAAAATTAAATTTTGTTTTTTGAAGATTTATTTTTGATCTCCATTTTCACTGTCTTACACTGCCCAGACTGTAAATCATAACAGTCTTGTATTGGGACCCAATATTACAAAGGGGGACAATTAATGCCAGTTATTTGAAATCTTATATTTTTGGTATCTTCAGATTCTCCCAGCTGCTCAAAACTTTGCAGATAAAGTTGCTTATATCCTGGCCAGCATAGATTACACAGTTTTGACACTGGATCAGAAGTATACTTCAAACTTGTTCTGCAGTTGCTTGGGTCATTTTCACTTCATATCACTGAAGATGCAGGCAAGGCACTTGGGAAGATACATCCGAACATATGTGCTTTGCACCCTTGGCTGTCTTGGCTGATAACATTAAACTTGGAGGGACACAATTGTAATCAATTTCCTCTAGTATTTGGTATTGCCTTGGAGCTGGAGATCTTCTGACTGGGAAATCTCCAAGAAATAGGCCAGTGTCATTGACAGTTTGGGTGCCAGTTCTGCCATTGTGGGATTCAGCTGCTGTCTGAGATTGATTGGGTTCTTTCAGCCTTTGCAATACATACCAACAGGCAGAATGCATACATGCAGGCAGGCAGACCTGAACCCAGTACTGCTTTTTTAGAAATTGATGGAAAAATAGAGGTAACTCTGAGAATGAGCATTCTGGAGCCAAATGTAGGCTTCTGCACATTCTGGGGTTATTGCCTAAATTAAGGCCAGCAGAAGGTAGGGAAAGCGCTGCTGGAAACATCTCCATTGTGCCTAGACCCAAAGCCAGTTTGGAACCCCCTTCTCCCAGCAGCATTTTGTATTATGTTTTAATTGCTGTAAACCACTTGGAACCAATTTTTGGCTGTGAAATAGGATAAATATATAATAAATCTGCTCTCCAAAACAAAAATATCCAAGTGATCATACTAAGACCAAGATTCTGTGTGTACATGTCTATATATTTCTAAGCAAATCTATCCCAGAATTGTCTCTAGGCAAACTTAAGGGGAGAGCTTCATGTCCAATTTAGTGTGGTTTCAAATAAAAAAAGTAGGATGAGATGACAACCTGATAACCACAAAGTAGTCCAATTTTGTGTATTATTTTTCTATGTAGGACTGATATGATGTGTAAATACATCCTTTGATGTGTTCACTTGAGGCTTTGTCAGCTAATACAGCAGCACAGCTGCATGACACGGTTGAAAGAAAGGGCTTCTATTCAACACTGGTGATGAGGGAAGATCATAGAATCATAGAATAGTAGGGTTGGAAGGGGCCTACAAGACCATTGAGTCCAACCCGCTGCTCAATGCAGGAATCCAAGTCAGAGCATCTCTGACAGATGGCTATCCAGCCTCATCTTGAATGCCTCCAGTGTGGGAGAGCCCACTACCTCCCTAGGTAATTGGTTCCATTGTCGTATCGCTCTAAGATCCCACTGTAACCTTCACATATGGTGTAAAATTCCTCTCTTTGTTTCAGAGCCATCATCAATCACTTCAATCCAAAGATAGAATCTTATGCTGCTGTGAATCACATCTCGCAGCTCTCGGAAGAGCAGGTGAGTTGCATGCTGCTTTTCCCTAGTGGGCATCTAGGTGATTCCTTTTGACACACTGCTGTCCGCAAGAGTTAACCCCAGAACTTGCTGCATCAGTAGTCTTCCAGTGTCCCCAGCTACTGCTTAGCAAGCTGCCAAAAAGCAGCTTATGTGCAAGAAATGGGACTTGTGCTGCTACATGGTCAAAGTCCTGGAAAGCAGAGGTGTGGACTAGAAAGAAATACTTCTTCAAAGGCCACCCTGAATTGCAAGACAGTGCATATCAGAATCAACATGCTTCCTTATTTGCAGATGTGTGTGCTTGATAACTGATGGCTCTGGAAATACACAATGAAATCTTGGCTGTAGTGTTGTTTGCCAGTTAGAGAAATATGTGGAATGCAGCTTCATTTGATAAGGAATGGGCAAATTAGAACATATGCAATAGTTGATAATACTGACTTTTCGGGGTAATTTTAAGTACATTTCTAAGTGGGAAGATTTTCCATAGGGAGAACAATTAGGGTTACATTTTATTTCCTCATAATTAACCTGATTTCTCTGCTCCCTGTCCCGTCAGACATGCGCAAGTGTTCAAATGAGCTTTCCTGAAGGTAAAATAACTTCAGAGAGGGAAAGGTTGCCTGCCTTAACTAGTTATTAAACCACCCACACAGAGAGGATTGGGATCTGAGAGTTTCAAAGCATGGCAATAGCTAGTCATTGGTTTGACCCACCCTTTCCCTTCAGTTGGAATGTATCATTTAGATCCTGGATGTGTGAGTGAGTGAGTGAGTGAGTGAGCATCCTTCTTATTGGCTCTCCTTAGTGCAATTGCTCTGCAGAAATAGTACTGCCAAGCTCCAGACATTTAAACTGATCAACTCAATTTTCATGCCGGGAGTTGCTGCACCCGTTACTACTATGTTCTATAACATTGTATTTTACAGAACCCCATTCATCTGTTCAGTGTTGATTTTATCAGGTTATGCTTTAAAAAATCCTCTTCAGCATGTATTGTAATTGAAAATGAGAGTTTGGATGTGGGAGGCTTCCCCACCATGCTTGGCTTAGTCTGCTAGTTTCAAGAAAGGGAAGCAGCTTCTCCCTGTCAGTGCAGCTGAGCATTCATCCCCCAGCAGTTCAGGGAGGTCATGCTAAATTCTTTCTTCACCATACGCCTGTACTTTAAATAAAACCACCAGCAGCAGCAGGCAGCAGGTAATGAAATCAGCTCTGATGCACAGAGCAGTTTGAGGAGAGATTATTAGGAAGCAGGGAAGTGGTTTGATTTCTCCTTTCAAAGGGAAGCATTATCCTGAAGTGGCAGAAACATCAAAAGAGAAAGAGATGCTGATGAAGAAGAGGTGGGGCCTCTAGAATAGCCCCCAGAGGGAGGAACTGGGCTAGGGCAATGCTAAATTGTTGTCCACTTCAGTTCTGAGTGTGAAGGTAAAGGTGGAAGCAAAATGTTAGCTGACCACCCTCAAATATCGTTTCCTTAATCTCTTTGCTGCTATGCACTGCACATCTTGGCTGTTGCTTTGGTACCATTTTATAAACTGGGTCGTCTTCTTCCTCGGAATAGTGAGCCCAACCAATCGCAGCTCACATAGTAAGAGTAACGATTTGTTGAGGGCAAATAAAGCCAGCTGTGTTGCCCTCACTGTGAACTGGATGATGAGGGGTAGGAGGGAGTGTGTCCCTGTTGCCAAGACAACCAGGCTTGTGGTCTTTATATTGTTACATTGCGCTAGGGTGGATGATTTGCCTACCTTTGCTATCACTACCTCTACACAAATGGCCAAACACTTGAACCTCCTTTCTCAGACCCCCACAAAAATCTCTGAAAGGGGGGTGGCAGCTGCATTTTGCAGCTGCTGAAAGGTTTTGAGAACTTCCTCACACTTTTTGGCTCAGCCAGAGTCTAGATGCCCATCCTAAGAGGGTCTTAGTCTTCTTCTGCAGTAAGAATAATGGATTTTGGATATAGGGCATGGCTCTATTTTTGAGTGTTGACTTAGCATTTCTTAATTGTTTTGCTTTTGACCAATCAATTGATGGATTAATGAGCTAAAATGTGTATTGCAGTGTTTTGAACAATAGCTTCACTAAATAGTACAGACACACTGTTAATGATTTGGAAATTCCTGTTAAAGGCATTGGCTAAATCAAGAGAGAGAGAGATTTTGTGTGTGTGGCAAGTCTGTGTCATGAGCATGGAACACACTTTTATGGGGACAGCTCCAGTTAAAATTTGATAAATCCAATTTTGTAACCTAAAATTGTTAATCAGATAATCTTATGATTACCCATGGGTTATGTCAGTGCTTTTTCATAGTCTGAAAGCATTACTATTCAGCCCACAACTGCCAGTGTTGTGGATAGAGTGGTAGATTTGCAATAAGTTACATTTGGTGAAAGGGCTGACCAGCCAATTTATAAAAGTAGGGAGAGTCATTGTAATCAAGATCATTCCCAAGTTCAGACTGTACACACAGCTCCACAAGGCAGCGCTTGCAACCAATCATTATGATTTAGGTAGCATACTTCTAACAAAATATAATATGTGGATTACTTCTCATTACTTACTGTGAATTTGCCTTTCAACATCTGTTCTCTCCCCCCCCACTCCATTTTCTTCTATAGTATATATGGGTATGGTAGAGCATTTGCATGAGTTTGCTGGTCACTCTCCTAGATAGATGGTTTTCTCAATGGATGGTGAAGTCATTTAATTGCACAACACCAGAACACCAGTCTTACGACAGCCTTTAAATGATTGCTGTGATTTGTGCTGCCCATTTAGGGCATGTTCATACATTCAGTTTGGAATCTTCATGCAACTTTGCTTTCAAGCTGCTGTAGCAATGCTGCTGTATTACACTATTCACAAATAGTCAGTCTTGTGCTGTCATACCACATTACCATGCATTTCCTGTCTAATCCCCCTGATTCAAACTTTTTTTCCTTTTGCTATGATTGTATGTCTTATGGCCTCCCTTGGTGGTCATAAATTATGAAGCTATTGGACTTCTGTTGCTCAGTAATACTGATTTGTGTAGAGCTACTGGCTTTATTTTCATTTTTTATTCTGTTTTTCATTCCTTTATTTCAAACATGATTTTTTTAAAAAAACATATAAACCTAGAAGGAGTTTACAAAATTACCATCAACCACAGAAATCACCAGTACCACACCATGATCCCAAGTGCTCCATTGTTCTGTTCTCTATACACCTGGGTATGTACAGAGTCCTCTGACACAAGTAAATAAAAATGGTACAGTTGCTTTAAGTGGCTCTAGTTTTTTTAAAGCAGGAATAAGTATGTCTGAGCCTTTCCAAGCCACTACTACCTTTTATCATGATCAAATCACATTTTAGTATGCATAATCTGATACAAGGAGTAAGATCTGAAGTGGCCTTCATTGTTAACATAAACTTGCACATATACCCACCAGGATACCATCCAAATTTTGTAAATATCCAGCTTTCATTTAAATATGACAGCCACATTAGAGAGCCAGTGTGGTGTAGTGGCAAGAGTGTTGGACTAGGAGCTGGGGGATCCGGGTTCTAGTCCCCCTCGGCCATGGAAGCTCACTGGGTGACTTTGGGCCAGTCACAGACTCACAGCCCAACCCACCTCACAGGGTTGTTGTTGTGAGGATAAAATGGAGAGGAGGAGGATAATGTAAGCCGCCTTGGGTTCCTTGCAAGAGGAAAAAAGGCGGGGTATAAATGCAAGCAAGCAAGCAAGCAATAAACAAACAAACAAACAAACAAACAAATAAATAATAACCCTTCCCTTCTAGAGATTGAATTCCAGGATCACTGATGATGATTTCTTGCTGAAGTAATGGTTTTATTACTTTTAGTACACACTGTGCTAGTTTACAGTTGAAGTAGCACACAGGAGTTGTGTAATATCTTTTGACAGCTTTAGAGCATGCATATGACAACATTAATTGTACCCCAGAAATATTCCTGCTTAACGAGAGAGAGAGAGAGAGAGAGAGAGAGAGCACAGTGTTAAGCCTCAGAGCAATTGCTTTAGTGCGTTTGAGTGGCTTCCATTAAATTTAATGTATTGGATACAATAAAACAAATGTCACTGGAGCAGGACAGAATGAGTAAAAAAAGCCATCTCAGAGATGGGATTGGTTCACTATATGCTAGGGGCAGTTTAACTTCTTATTTTCTCAGATTTTTTTTTTGTCCTTTGTTTGCAAGGTATTTCATAAATGCATCCAATTTCTCATTTAGTTGTGTTTTAATAACATGAACAAACTGTGGCTATTCAGGGCAGCAAATATACTTTGGCCATTGTGCTTTCTGAGACTTCCATCTGTCAAGAGCAAAGTGTAGGACTGAGGCTGGTAGTTTAGAAAACATCTGCAAGTACAAGTGTCTTAATTTAGTTTAGCAGCAAAATGTAGACTGCACTGATAAGAAGGGGAACGCAGATTAGAGATTTCTGTGTGAGATAGCCAAAGTAAACTACTCTTTTAAAATTACTGAATGAAAATTAATTGGGTTCTGCTACTGCAAACTATTAAATTGCAAAATATGTGTCAGTTTTCCCAGAGTGGATATGTGATCTGGTCTGCTGAGTGAGAAGACAACAGCCTTGCCTTGTCAAGTAAGAAGAGCAGTCTAGATCTTTCAGGACTGCCTGTCCCATCACACTTTGACTCTTCTAAGGAGAAGTGCTCTCATCCTCCTAGCCCTGCCTCATACTTAGGAAGCAGGATCTGCGCTGGGCTCCTCAGCGACCTACCACAAGTGCTTGTAGTTGTTACTGATTTGAGTTTTAATTTTTATTTCCCTTTTATTAGTACTTATCTCCCTCCCTTCACCTGACATATCCTAGAAAGGGGCAGTGATATTTCAAACAGGTGAGAGTAACTTTGGGGGTGAATTGTAGCAGCAGCAGCACCCCCACCCCACCCCCCTCACACACACATTCAAGCCTTCTGCCACAGGGTCAATTTCTTCAGGAAGTGAGCAACGATACCTGCTTTCCTATCGTCACTTTACCACCTTCCCATCCTGCTAAGTGTGATTGGGCAGCGATGCAGCAGGGAAATGTACATTGCTTCAGATGGCAATAAAGTGTGGCTTTTTAACATCCAAATGGGACGTAGGGTTGTTTCATATGATTAGGTCATTTGTACCTCCCTCTATGTGTTGGTTGCTCCATGTGGTGAGATTTGGTGAGCACTGACTTGTGTGAAGTGATCTTAAGAATTGGATTGTTCTGGTAAGCAGGCAGCCTTCACTGAGAATGGGCACAGAGACTAGCCAATCTGGTATTCAGGGCTGGAAGTGGAGAGGAAAACAAGATTTACAATTCCACAGTTGCCCTGTTTTAATTTTTACCAATGTAATAGTACTAACTACTTTAAAGGTTCACACTTCCTAAGGAATAGAATGTCAGGGCCAGACTCTGGATAGCAGTCAGAGATGAGTCAGGATAGCCAGGAACCATGAGACAAAGCCAGAAATTAGGAGGACTGAAGAGTAAGTTGGGACCAAAGGGCAAAATGAGAAGTCTTAGGGTGCTCTTGAATCCAGCCTTGTCACTAGAGGCACAGGTGGACTTGGTGGCATGGAGCACCTGTTATCTGCTTAGGCTGACATACCAACTACGTCCTTATTGGACAAAGATAGCCTAGTTACAGTTATCTATGCTCTGATAACTTCTCATCTGGATTACTGCAGTGCATTATACATGGACCTGCCTTTGAAAACAGTCTGGAAACTTCAGCTGATCTGAAATAGGGCAGCGAGATTGTTAATGGGGACTGGCCAATGTGATAATATTATGCCAATACTTTTCCATCTGCACTGGCTGCCAGTCCATTTCCAGGCCTGATTCAAAGTGCTGGTATTAACATTCAAAGCTCTGAACAGCTTGGGGACAGGTTACCAGAAAGATTGTCTCCTCCGATATATACCTGCCTGGACCCTAAAATCATCCTCAGTGGTCCTTCATGAGCCCCCGCCAAAGAAAATGATGTGGGTGGCTTCTAAGGAGAGGACCTTTTCTGTTGTGGCATCCCAGTTGTAGCATGAGCTTCCCAGAGAGGCTTGCCTGGTGCCTATGTTGTGCTCGTTTTGGCACCAGGTGAAGACCTTATTTCCCCAGACATTTGGTCTTTCAGTTTCTGTTATTTTAAATCTGTTACTGTATTTTAAATTTTTGCATTCCTGCTGGGTTTTTAAAAAGTATTTTTATGTTATACTGTAGCTTTAGAATTGTAAACTTTTATATTGTATCTTATGTTGTATTTTATGATTGTAATTGTTGTAACCGCCCCTCCCCGAGAACTTTGGCTACTGGGCAGTATGTAATAAATAAATAAATAATCGGGACCAAAAGACAAAAATAGGACTGGAGGTCAACCAAAGAATATAGGAACATGCCAGAGCTTAGGAAGACCTTGTTGCTCAAGTAAGCTTAACTGGAACAGTATGGCCTCTTACAGTCCTTCCTCTCCAGGCAGATCTAATGGGCGGGGTCAGCTCAAGGCCTGGGCATACGTAACTGCCTTGGCAGTTGCTGCAACACACAGTTCAGTGGCTCACCACATAGTGCAACCACACAGAGACCCAAAGGTTCCCAGTTTGAACTCTGGCAGCTCCTGATTTCCTTGCTATATGCAAAGGCTTGGAAACAACCATTTTAGGAGCAATGGAAAGATCCAACCAATCATTAGAGTAGGAAAATCCTAATATATTTCTTGCCAATAACAGCTTCAGAATTATTAAATAAATGTCTGTCTGTTCGCTGCTATCTGAGGACTTAAGGCTCAGAAAATGGCCTCTGCTTTTGTTTACCTGTAGTAGAACTAATGTTGGAGCATCTATGTGCTGCAAAGAGGGTTCAGACTCTGTGTTTCTGATGCTCAGATATAGCATAGTCTGGCTAAGGTACCAGGTGCTTTTTACTGCAGCAATCTAGGCGTAGAGGCCTGGGTTTGAGGTGGTTTTGGATCCATATCATGAGCTAAAAGGTCCAGGACCTAACATCCAGTATGTAGTGTGCATTTCTGCTGTCACACTAGCAAGCTCAATTCAGCTATCAGCGTATTTGTTCCAAGCTGTCCTTTACAACAGTAGGTGCTATCTTATGTGTACCATCCATGTGTTCAAGTTCTTCATGAGAATGCAGGCACAGAAGCACTTATGGAGGCTGCTCTGCTATTGTTGACTGCTCCCTAAACACTCACAAAAGCCTGGACAGCTTTCAAAAGCATTGCATGATGTTCCTAATTCTAGGCTATATTTCTAGAGAAGATTTTGTTTACTGTTTAGGTATGTTGTAACTTCCCATGAGCCTTTGTGATAGGGTAGGTTCAGTCCCAGTAAAATTGCTGCCACTGAAATACCAGCTCAAGAATTCTGTAGCAGATTTTTAACCTATTCTCTTCTTATAATCTGAATTCAGAAAGGTACTGAGTTGTGGACTAGTGGTCAGAGCACACTCATTGGTGTTCTCTGGGTGGGCTCATAGGAAAATCCTAATAATCTCCATTATTTGATTACACCAAATGGAGTAAGGTATATTTATGCTTTCCTAACACTGAGGTTTAATGTGCTGGGATTTGTGAAGCACATAGAAGTTTTTATGATGTTGTCAAATTCAGAGTGATGTTGTTGATTAGCCCTGTCATTAACCATCTGCTCCTGCTGGCTAAAGCACCACTGAAGATTGCAGAAGAAAGATCAAAAGAATCTGTTTTTAAGAGAGATCAAATTACAACATTTTGCATCTGAAACGAAAAGAGGGACTGTCACTTGTCAAGCTTTTATGAACATTTGATTATCTGCATTTTTCTGTTTTAAGTCTTCCCTGAAACCAAGGGAACAATAGGCACCAGCTGCTTCCAGGCATCAGCTTTAGTGGCATGCCCATGATGTCTCATGTCTGTCTTCAGTATTAAGGCCTAGCTACACTGGGTCAGTTGTTTGAATGCATGCAGTATGTTTGGGCCATCTGAAAAGAGACTGCGTCTTTGTCCCTCTTTGCTTCCCCAGGATTATCTGCCCTGCGTGGGTGACAACCATTTACCAAAGTGACAAACTAGGCTATCTGATTTTTATTTTTTTCCTAGCAGCGGGAAGCAAATCAGCTGCCTAGAACATCAGAACAATTGCTTGTGAAGCAAAAAGGTGCCAATGTCTGTAGGGAAACCACTTTAAAGCAGGAGCATGAACACTGCTTTGGTGGTTGGTTTGCTTCTGACTTCCAGATGCTATGAATTAAGTTCAAAGGTATAGCCAGTAAAAGCCTGCCAGCCTCAAGGTGCTAAAAGGGAATGCTTTTCCTTTCAAATGAAGGGAATCATGCACATCTGTGCTGAGATGTGTCACTCTTCTCTGTTTTACCTGTCCTGGGGTCCCAGGGGATTGAACAATGTCAAACACATGGAGAGCTAAGTATAAAACAGGCCACAACTTTATTAGAGGGCTTCCAAAACTTTGTAAAGAAGGCAGGGACAAGGCAAATGCTGCAGGCAAGAAACAAACAACTTCATCCTGGAATCCTACCTTTCCTTAAAGGAGAACAGATGGCTGTCTCCACCTGCAGCACCTCCTCCTGGTAGAAGTGAGGGTTGAATTCTAAACACCAGGGGGAGAAATGGCCCTGTCTTTTGAATAGGATTCTGTTTTTCTGAAGCCACTTTTTCTTATCCCTGCCCCTTCCCCTCTGTGGTCTCCAGGACTGAGGAATAAGGGAAACAAAAAAGCAGAGGGGTTTCCTCTCCTCACCACTGCCCTGTGTTGGGAGACGGTGAAAAACTCCAGTGAGGTGCTTTATACCTGTAATATGTGGTGTGTCTTATTCCAGTTCTCATGGTGGGAGATTGCTGGACTAACAACACTTTACAATGTGGGTGGAACACCCATTCCTCCTTCTACCAAGGGCTGAACAGCAGTTGCTGTTGCTAGCGGCATCAGCAGAGCAGAAATGCACAATTTCCCAGGATACCAGCATGCAAGTGGAGGGAGTCAGACTCGCGATTGGAGCCAAGGTATCCAAGCCAGTGGCTACTGCCACTTCCCCAGACTTGCCTAAACTTGAATTGACAGGGTGGGTTGTCTTAAATTAAATTAATTCTGAACAGAGATTTATCAGCACACTGAATAACCTAGCTCCCAGAACTTGTGGGGTGAATGGGTTGTGCCCTCTGTAATCTAGGACTGAGTGATCCTCTGCCAGAATAAACCATATTTATACAAAAGTAATTGTTTAGATATTTTTAAACAGGTAGCGGGCTGGTTTGCATGACACAACAGCCCTCCATGGATTAATTTACCCATGGGGGCTGTTGCATTGTGCTGGGTGCAGATGGGTTATTTGAAGGTTGTCTAACCCTTGAACAATCCCTGCTGCCTGGGTTTGCATGACATGACAAGCTATGGCAAGCCAGGCACCCTGCAGGTGCCCAGCACAACACAACAGGCCCTGTGGGTAAATTAATCCACGGGCTATTTTATAAACCAGGTCAGTGTGAGTCCTGTTCCTTCTCTTTAATTCTTTTATCAATTACAAAAATATCTATAGTATATCTATAAAAATAATATAAGCATTAAAAGAATAGAAATGAATCATGTAGTAAACTCCAATATCCCTCACTCTCTATTTTAAGTTGCGTTGGCTCAAAACTTGGGGACAGGCAGTTTGTCCCAGACAGAAAGTTCCAACTCTCTTTGCTCCGTCCTTCCTCTTAACAGTTCTTCTCTGTTATCAAAAATTATACCATGCAGCCTAATCACTTCTGGAAGGAGGATTTATTTTGTCTCTGCTTTCCAAAGCACTTGGGCACCAATTAACAAAATAATATGGCCTTTCCATCTTGCGACTGCCTCCAGCTTTGTAAGCATGTCTTGAGAAAAAAGGAGAGAAGAGGGCAAATGGGCAAACACAGCTCTTGGTTCAGCATGGCATCTATTTCATTTCTGTATAAGCCAGTTTCCACTAGTATGAACACAATTATCAACCATATTAAATGAGATCAATGTGGGCTGTGACAGGGTGAAGACCCCTCCAAAGACTTCAATTCTCCCAATAGGAGGAAATGGTCTGAAACACATCTTCATATGAGTTCCAAAGTTGATAAGCAGATCTTCGCATTAATTAGTGAATCCTAAGGGAGCTCCACACAGTTGTGAGCCTGTTTGGAGGGGGAACCCACCTCCTTGGATGAGAGAGCGCAAAGCATTTGGTTGGCCACTGTGGCTCAAATGAGCAAACTAGAACTATGAATTATGCACTTAGTGCTGCTCGCCTAGCACAAGGTCTTGGGAAGTGTGTATTCTGATATACCTCAGGAAACGCATATGCGAACAGGTACAGAGAATGGAGTTTTCATCTCTCCACAGAAAAGGCGAAGATCATTCTCCAGTGGTTCTGGAGTGGGGTAGTGTTAATTTTGA
Source organism: Heloderma suspectum (assembly GCF_057233095.1). Classification (NCBI taxonomy): domain Eukaryota; kingdom Metazoa; phylum Chordata; class Lepidosauria; order Squamata; family Helodermatidae; genus Heloderma; species Heloderma suspectum. The sequence goes on along the minus strand of NC_139460.1, from coordinate 261,072,601 downwards.
AGTATGTGTGATTGTGCTTATTTCTAGTAAAGCCTCAAGCTAAATTGCCTAGAAAGGGTGGCAGGACTTTGGTAATGGTCTGTAGGAAGGAGCTTTTCAAGTGAGCTGCTGAAATTAGGTGAAACCAGTTGAATGCTGCAGAACAAGGTCTTCTATAGTTTCCTGGGATCAGGAGATCTTAGTCAGCTTCATTTTTCAGTTTAAGTTAAACTAGCAAATTATAACAAGGTATATGTATGAATAACCAGTTGTGGAGCAAATCCCCTTGAAAGTGCTTTGCATCCATTGAACCAGTGTAAACGACAGGCTCTATGGCCAGGTATCTATCCTGCCAAGACTAATGAGTCCTTTCTGTCATTTGGCTTGAGTTCGTACAGTAGATTGGCAAATAAATGCAAACATTAACTGGAACAACATTCCAATATTCCTGAGTGCATGTATATTTGCATGTGCGCATTTGGAACATTGTACTATATTTTGAGATAATTTGCAAGTACATGAGCGAAGTACAGGTCAGCCACTCAAGTGAGATGCTGTTGGTGAAACAAATGCTTTGATCCTGTCTCTCCTGCTGTGCCCTTAGTGTCTGGCATTGGGGGGGCTGCGCCTGTGTACTTCAGGGCTTGGATGCTTGCTAACAGGGATGCTGGATAAGCCATGGAAGTGTCCATCCTGTGGCCTGGATCCAATAGGAAACCACCTTAGTTACTGAGGAGGAGAATAGCAGGCAAAGCCTTCTGGCAAATATTAAAAACCTTCATTTTGCAGAAGCATTTGTGGTATATTCTCAGTATGTATTAAAAGCCTCAATACTGGATCTTTTAATACAGTGTTTTGACCTAACTGAAGTAGCAGAGGAATGGGACTTACGGGAGTGGTGGGCAGTAAGAATTTAGGGCCAGGGATTGGGTACATTGTAAAGAGAAAGCAAGAGGAAGTAAGGAAACAAATGAATCTGATCTGGCAAATGAAGCTGAAATTGAGAGCTCTCTCTAATATGTGGGCCTTTAGCCGAAACTGTTTTCATGTGTGTGAATTACTTTTTCACTAGGTATTTGCCTCTGTCCTCCCACCTGCCTTGTGTTTCAAGAAATTTCAATGGTGGTGGCATTTGTAGAGCTTGTTTTTATTTTTATTGATTTTGTTGCCTTACTGTATTTTTATGATGTAAGCTATCTTGAGAGGGTTATACCATTAAAGGCAACCTAAAATATTTTTGAATAAATTGGCTCTGTGAAGTATGATCTGGTGAAGTATGAAAGATCTCTAGATCTGAGTATGATTTACAAATCTGTTTTTATTCCAGCTTTTCTGTACAGAATTAGGTTATGCTGTGAAAGTGCAATGGAATTTGCAAAAACTCTCCTCCCCGCAAAGGCTCCTATTGTCTTTTACTAAGAAATGTATGTCATCCCTACACTGCTGATGTAGAGTGGTAAATAAGTTTGCAGGGATGGTCACCCACCCCGTTAATTAATTAATTAATTAATTAATTACATTTCTATACCGCCCAATAGCCGAAGCTCTCTGGGCAGTTTACAGCAATTAAAACCACAAAATACAGCATGAAATACAATATAAAATTTAAAAGTTTAAAACTACAGTATAAAAGTAAAACTGGAATAAAAACTAGCAGCAATGCAGAGATTTAAAATACAATAACAGATTTTAAACAACAGAACTAAAATGCCTGGGAAAATAAAAAGGTCGTCACCTGGTGCCAAAAATCCCCCGTCCCGAGGTTCACTTAGGTTCTCACCCCTCCTCACCTTCACTCTCCTGCTACTTGATTCTCTCCCCACCCCCCATGCATATCTTACATGCATGCATGGAATGGGACCAGGGTGCCACAACACTTTAAAGGAGGAGTAGCAAGATCTGTTCCCTCTAGGAAATGCTGCAGTAGCCCTGCCCTCTGCTCTCTCTAGGTTAATAGTCACCCAAGTACCCCTCTCCACACTCTGGAACTATGCTTTCCCGCTCTTCGTATAGTGGGAAAGGATTAATGTAAAGCGCCCAGTAGGGCACTTTGGGAATTGCTAGTCGCTATGTCTCACTCTCTGCCGGAGGGAAAGACAGCACACTGCCATATTTCCTTGTGCAGAAACACAACAGGGCGCTTAGGCAGCTGCTAGCCTCTGTATGCTCCCCTTCTAAAGTTTTAGTTGTACAGTTGGAAGGAAGTGTGAATTTCAACATAAAAAGTCTCCAGAATGTAGCCTTGTCAGGTACAGCTGTGTTCTGGAGGCAGGGCTCAGGAATGTTCCTTCCTCCTCTAAGGTGTGCAGACCTCTGTCCTTTGCATGCCTGTACTTATGGGACAATGTATCTGTGAACTGGTGATGCTGCTGAAAAGATGCTGCTGCTGAAGGGATGTCTCAATCAGAAGAAAATCCTAAAAGGCACAGGAGCTCTTGGGCCTGAGACAGGCTCAGTAATAGCTCTGAAAGTCTCACCAACAGTTTCCCTTTTGTGTGGGATTTCCCATGCATTGCTTTTACAACAGTAGATTTATAAACAACAAAAAGATTATGCTAGGAACATGTTGGATGAATATCTGTTTCTCTTAGTGCATTCAGCACCCCGGAAACTAGCAAGATAGTCAGCTATACAGCTTTATCCCTCTGCTGACTACTGGTAGGGTAGGGTCTATGTTGAGGGTACCATATGTTTGCTTGGCACTGCTAAAACTGGCCCGCTTGCACTAGGTGCCACTACAATCAGCTTGTGAATGCCTTGCTCCAGTGAGGCAAGCAAAAAAATAAAATAAAAAAAAAATCCTCCCATAAGCAAGAGAATAGTTGATCTTCTTGACAAACAGGCAGATGGTCTCATAAACAATTTTTGCCATTCCTCTGCAATAATTAAAGCATCTGCTCTCTCCTTTAAGGGAATTTTGGTTTGGGACAGCAGAATCTGTCTCTGCCTTCTCCATGACAAAACGATCTAGAGGTCTTCCTGATACATTCCTAAGCCAGCCTTCCCCAAACTGGTGCCCGCCAGATGTGTTGGATTGCAACTCCCAGAATTCGCAGCAAACATGGCCAATTGACAGGGATTATTGGTGTTGTAGTCCAAAAGATCTGAAGGGCACCAGGTTGCATTCCCCTGGGCTAGATTCCATAGAAATAGTCATTTTAAAGTGGGAATCAGAATGTACATGTTTGTCTCTTGTACATGTTGGCTTCCCAAATCATATACTCATGGCAATATAAATATTTATGCCATACTTTAAAAGTAAGTGATGGTATACACATCTTTTCCATCATGGATATTATTTTCACATAGGCCAAACTTCATCTAAGAAATAGTTGGGATCATGCTGAGAGGGTCATGGGGGAAAAACAACAAGACAAAGCAATAAAAACAAAACCATAAAGGTAAAAAATATATAAAGAAAAATATATGACTTAGTGCAATTTAGTGGTTTTAAAACTGGAAAAAGCTGCTAATGCATTAATCTCTGCTGTGACGCCTCTACCTTCATTTTTGCAAATGATTTCTGAATGTCATCAAATCCTTCTGAAACTTGGGCAATACAGACTTGTCCCAGTACACAGTGCTCTGTAATCAGAGGAAATTAACCAAAGAAAGTGAGGCAAACTAACTAAATTGATAAATCATTGACAATAAGGAGCTGTATCTAATTTATCTAATATCGAATTTAATTTTTGTAAATTAATGCCCTATGTGCTCCTGAAGGGCTGGTGTGCTGACCATATATGCTAAAATATGCTAAAATGCCCTAGTGAGGTTTTGAAATCTGCCTGCTTAGAGATCATTGTGCACGTCACCTTCAATTGCTCTGGACAGCTTCTAATAGGGACTTTTTGCAGCTAAGTTGAATTTATGCAGTGGAGATTCACAATGGAAATTGAACAAACCTCAGAGTCACGGAATGAATCAAATCTCATTTCCTGGTGTGTGAAGGGTAGGCTTTTTGTCCTGTCCCTTTGCATTTCCAGTAACTTTTAAATTGCACTGTTTTCACACTGCCAGGTCAGATTCACCTTTCCTTTTAATGATCAGTTCTGAGTGCTTGGCCACTTCCCTGAACCTTTTTTTCCTTGTTCAAAAAATCCATCTGAGCTAATGGCTTCTCAGGTGCCTGGTGCCTAGGTGGAGCCTGTAGCCTTAAATCCAGCATGAGAGTGTTTAGGCAAAGGGGTTTCTTTGAGCTCACATGGAATACAGTAGAAGCCATAATTCCCAAATGCCTTCTGTACTTATCTGGGGGCGGGGGGGGGGGAATAAGAAGATCTTAGAGGGGATAAATTCAGCTTAAATGCACGCACACACACAAACTCACACTATGCTACTTTTTCTTGTGGTGTTTCTATATGGTTCAGTTTTATTTAAATTCTTAGTCTGCCCTATCCCAGAGGGTCTAGAAAGGTAGCAACAAAATCTAACTTCTCAAATAATAATTTAACCAGAAGAAAATATGATTTAGTAGCAAAATCCAGCCATCAAAAACTTAATCGCTGTCACCCAAAGCCAATCCAAATAAAAGTCTTGCAGTGCTTCCAGAAGCCTCACAGGCTTAATCTCTAGTGAGTCTCTAGGGGAATTGAGTTCCACAGTTGTGGGGCTGCTCTTCAAGCTGGATTGTTTTCTTCATTTAGCCTAAGTATGTAAATACTGTAACATCATCATATAATCTGCAGTGGGCAGCAGCCTGGAAAACAGCACGGTCCCCTCTCTCTTAGTTTTGAAGGCAGATATTTGTACAGCAAGACTGACTAGGAAGGAGGCCTGCCCTCTGTTGCTGTTTTCTAAACATATACTTGGAATGCAGATGATTCTCTGCCTCTATGTAGAGAGACAGGCTGCACAGGGTTTTCCTGCATACTTGAGAGCCTGATCTCATGGATGCAGTCACTTTCCTTGAATTTATACAGAATGGCTACTTGGTCCTCCAATATTTCTGCAGTAGTCACTATAGAATCCACACCCAGGCCTTAACAGATTAGGTTTACCTTGTTTGATTTGGGCACCATTCAGATTTGGAATACCACTCTGATACAATCAAACCACCAAACTACAGGGGCTACTGGAGAAGAGCATTTTTGGGATGTTAGCTGTGAATTCTCTTTCCAATAGTTACTTACTAATTACTAATACTAGCAGTCTATCCTGCCTTTTCTTTTCTTTTTAACCATTCCATGAGAACTTACTTTGGGCTGTGTCATTTCTCGTAAATTCTTCTTAGCACTTCCTCCTCTCCAGTTTCTGGGCAATACTTACTAAAAAATTATAGTAGTGAAACATCATAGTGTTACTTTGCTCATGGTCTGGTAGAGTTAGCATTTCCAAAATGTAGCCCGCTCCCCTGCATTATTACTGTCCAACAATTTCCCCTATCCTTGGTGTGGAGCCATAATGTTTAGAGCTAAATGTCTTGCTCATACTTTTTGCTCTCTTCTTGAACATCTGCAATGTGTAGAAGGTTTGCTCTGCTTTATGGCTTGACGCTGCTGTTGATTTACTGAGGTGCTTAGCTGCAACTGGTAGCTCAAACTTCTCTTGGAAAAGCCTGTCAGATTCTGCACTTAGTTTAATTGCAAGTGTGATAGGGATATTAAAGAAATTAATGTTCCAATCCATGGTTGCCTGAGCCAATAATAACATTGCTCATAGGAGTCATCCTGCTGACACCAACCAGCCCCAATGGAGAAAGTTTTTTCTCTTCGCTCCTCCTAAGAAATGCATCTGTGCTGTGAGCGCTGCTGCAGTTGCATATGAGGAGTGAATGAGCCTAAGGACTTCTTCCTGCATTGAGCAGGGGGTTGGACTCGATGGTCTTGTAGGCCCCTTCCAGCCCTCCTATTCTGTGATTCAACTTATCAGAGAGGATAGGAATCAGCAAATAAAGGACAATTTTGTTCTAATTCTCATCTCAGCCATGTACTTGCCATTTTGGGGAATTTTGTCAGCCTCAGAATCTCAAGCATAAAATGGAATATTATCCAAAGGATATAACCTCCCTATTGGACCTACTTCCATTGTTTAAAAATTGAAAGGTTTTGCACTACACAGAGGTGTGTTTTTTTTCCTTAGAGCAAAATTAAAAAGATGGACTAAGACATACTTAGGTTTTGTGTTTGATTTAAAGGCAATATGAAGGCAATTGTTCAACAAAATGACAATAAGAATTTTAGTTCATTTAGGCTGAGCTGGCTATAAGATCTTGGGAGAGCTATCAGGCAGAATTTCTTAAATTTTGGACAACCTGGATTCTGCAACCGAGAGATGCATAGCATTAATAGAAGGGAGGGAAGGGCATGGGGTACAAAGTACAGACATTATTTTCTTTGACTGAATTGCCAATAACTTATTGGAACAATGACTGCTACACATCAGAACTGTGTTGACATTTCCTATTTTACATTTTCTTTCATGGGAATGCTCCTACAAGTCATAAATGTGATCAACGCCATATTGTAGGAAGGGTTTTCAGCTGTGCTTGTTCATGAGTCAGGCACAAGTTTGCCATGTAGTTTTGGTTACAAGAAGATTAGGACTGAGTCTCACAATTCTACAAGTGAACCAGTGCCTTAATTCAGTCAAAACCCAAAGTCAATACAGCTGGCAATAGACCATTGAGGAAACCTGGAAAGTTGCCTCTCACATTTGCTCCATTGTACAGCAGACATGTTATTCTGCAATATTCCAAGGGCCTGGCAAGTCACTCCTCTGTAGAGCCCGGTTCTTCATGAGTACACTGCTAAACACCTCCATGCCTTTGCAGCATTAAGAACTGTAATACAGCAGTAGTTCAAAGTTATCAGTTGGACCAGGCCTTGTTGTGCTGTGGACTTTGAGACAACCCCAAAATCCAACAACCGGAGTTAAGCAGAATTTCAGTGTAGGAGGAGGGTGGTGTTCCATTGCTTAGCTATACTCTCAGAGTCTGTAAAGGTACAAACATGTATTAGTGATGCTGTAATCCCCTGCTGGCTCCCAGTCTGGCTAATACATGGGTTGGATTTAAAGGTGTTTTAGCAGCATGATGACACCCATACAAGCCAATGAGAGTCATATATGTCTGCAATTCATTAGGGAGAATACCATTAATGCATGACCTTTCAGAAGCTGTTGTAGAATCATAAAATAGTAGAGTTGGAAGGGGCCTACAAGACCATCGAGTCCATCCCCCTGCTCAATGCAGGAAGAAGTCCTCAGGCTCATTCCCATAAGCAACTGCAGCAGTGCTCACAGCACAAATGCATTTCTTAGGGGAAGCGAAGAGAAAAAACTTTCTCCATTGGGGCTGGTTTGTGTCAGCAGGATTACTCCTATGAGCAAAGTTATTATTGAATTCTTTTTAGCATTGACATTGTATGGAACACCACACAAAACACATAAATGGCAAAGCACCTGCCAACTGGGCTTACAATCTGAATAGTACGATATGACAAAAGTCAACACATGTTTGATAAAGTAGTAGCAACAATGGGGAAGGATCAGCTGGTAGCAGAAAGCACAGAAAGTAGAAGTACCAGAAACAATTGCTACTTAAGACTTGGAAGGTGGATAATTCATTTGAGGATGGGAGAGATACAAGCCTTTGTGGATAATGTGTCTTCCTGTATCTATGGAAGGCTGGCTGCTTTATAATTCTCAGCTCTGTGTGTAGCATATGGAAGCTGTATATCACTTTGTTTTGTGAAACGGGTGTGAAATTTCCCCTCTGTGGTATGCTTTTTATCAGTAATCAAAACCCTTTTGTTGCATTCAGAATGCAAACCAGGCTCAGGTAGCAATGCAGTTTTGTTTTGAACAATTGAAACTGGCAAATGATGAGTTTATTTTGGAGAGTGTGCCCTTGGTTGATGCAAATCGTTGACTTTGGCTAGTCAGGGATGTTTTTTAAAAGCTATCAACTCTTAATTCATATGCATTCTATCCAGCTGAACTAATGAATTTGTACAGCGAACAAGAGGGAGATGACCAAAAGAAAGAGGCAGACAAATTTGTCCAGGAAGAGAATGTCCTGCCAGGGTCCAGCACCACTAGCAAGGGTTGTATCCTCTTCAGACAGCTCTAGCTATCTTGCTATTGCCAGAGCCATCCAGCATTGTGCACAGCTTCTGCAGACGGCAGAGTTACACACACTGCAGATGGCAGCCATCATAATGGTGAATTTGATAGGTATGCCAGAGGGAGAGGCAAGGGCCCAGAATAGAGTAGATAGCAGTTTATCCACCCCCAGATAACATATAAAAGATGTGGTCTATCAGCCTCGGAGAGGTAATCCATGCTAAAGTGCAGCTAAGCCATGCTACAAAACAGCACCTTTTGGCATTGTCCTTCAGTGGGGACCAAGATGGTGACCAGGCTCAGGGATTTTATAGGTATGTATGTAATGGAGGGGATTATTATTTGAAGGAGGTTTTGAGTGGGTCAGATAAGGGGACAGTCTCATTAGGGAGGATGGTATAAGCTTGAAGAGTGGGTAAGCTAGATGAGAGAGAACTTCTCATTCATGCTGTCCTGCATTTCATACAGGGAAGGAGTTGGCATTTTTTTTCTCTTGACCACCATCAGATTTCTACTGGCTGCCTCCTCTTGCTTTCTGTTTTCTCCGGACTTATCTTGACCACTGGTATCTCTTGTCCCCAGCAGAGATGTGAGTTTCCCAGAAAATTCTGAGTCAAACATTTTCCAGAAATGTTTTTTTGGGGCGGGGGACTAAATTGTTAGAGATCAGATTTAGCATGTTTTTACTTACTTTTAGTAAGCTTTTTTTTTTTTTTTTAAGTCATCTTAATTTTATGCACTCTAGAAATCTCTGGTTTTTTTTTCTCCTATAGCCAAAAGTAGTTGAAGTGAAATATTTTATTAGGGGAAAATAATTAAATGAAGTGCATGTTGTGGTCAATGTCATAGTCCAAAACATTCAAAGCTTTTTTGATTGGAATATTCGTAAAATTTTTAACAAATGACAGCTTCCCTTAAATTAGATTTAAGAAAAGTAGGAAGGCACTGAAAACTGCTAACGTTCTAAGTTTAGAATACCTGAAGAGCTACGCACCTAAATATACGTTCTTCCTGGGGTCACCTGGAAAAAGTTAATTGCAACTTTGATTTTATATTTGATTGGTATCCTATCCATCATAGTTGCCCAGTTTTACTTGTATTGTGTTCATTATGTTATAACTAGTTTAATGAAATAATGCATTTCTAAAAGTGGAAAATACACTGCAGAAAAATGTAGTAGTGGAAAATCTGAATTGACAAGGGAGGCAGAAAACTGGGATTGTGGAGGAAAGGAGAGAATGGCATTTGGGCAGCGGTTCATTGGCACTGGGATCAGGGAAGTTGTGCCTGTCCTCATTTTCTGCTCTTCCTCTGCCTAAGATGGGGAGACTCAAAGCATCAGTGTTCCTGATCTGTGTCCATTGCCATTGAATGCAAGGTCAATGCTAACAAAAGAGTGACCATCCATGATGTTGTTCTGGATGAGGCAGTTGACTTTGCTAATATCACTGAGGCCTGATTTTAGCATATTTGGTACACTGGGATCTTGAGGGAGCTTTACTTAATAGAGAAATCTAGCTAAGACAATGCGTAAGTAAAATCAAGGCAGAGAGTTAGTTCCCTCTTCTTTTTGGCCCTGCTTGTTCCCATTCCTGATTTCTGTTGCTTTTGCTTTTCTGTTTAAACTGAACTTAGTTTTGTATCTGTAGTACAGTATCTGAAAAGCTTTGAATGTGTTGAGTCTCCCAACTGCCAGCTCCATCTGCTTGAACTAACTATGTGGTTTGGTTTTGTGGCTTAACATAGGATAACAACTGATTTTCTGAAGTGGCACTGCTGTACCACTGGCTTTCAGCTTTGGGCAGTGAACCACAGACTGGTAATTTTGTATCTCTGGGAAAATTTTGTTTGTTCAGCATCTCTGTCTATGGAGAAGTGAGCTTCTGGTTCAAATCCTGGCTTTGTGTGTGTTCTGTGATGGAAACTGCTGCTAGGAAGTGTCTGCCTCTGCAGCGCATCAGAACAGAGCATTTTGAGTGATCATGTGGTAACTAAGCAACTACTCTGTTGGTTTTAGTCCATCTGGGACTGTGTGTGTGCTGCTGCTTCTTTAAATTTATATCATGCCTTTCCACATAGTGGTGCCCAAGATAAGATACAATACAGAATAAAATGATCCTATAAATTATAGAATGGTATATAGAACAAGAGCAGGTAATAAAAATATAAATAAGACAGCAGCCAATTAACAAAACAGCTTGACAGATCAGCTAAATTAAATGGATCAGATTAAAAAGATCATCTTGACAGGCCAAAAGCCTGACCAAAGAAAAAGGTCTCTGACCTTTTGGCAGAAGATTACCAGAAGGAGCTAAATGGGCCTCCTTAGGAAGGGAGTTCCAGAGCTTGTGCAACCTCTGAAAAGGCTCTCTCTCAAATCCCCAGCAAATGTACTTTGGATGTTGGTAAGACAGAGAGAGGGAGGCCTGTCCCAAAGATTTTAAAACCCAGGAAGGTTTGTATGAGAGAAGGTAATCCTTCAAGTAACCTGGTCCCAAACCATTTAGGACTGTATAGGCCTTAACCAGCACTTTGAACTGTGCCTGGAAATGGACCAGTAACCAGGGAAGTTGTTGTAATAAGGAAGTTGCATTCTTTCTACAGCCAGCCCCGAATGCAACATTCTAAGCCAGCTGGTTTCTGAACATTTTTCAGAGGCATCCTGAAGTACAGTGCATTGCAGTAATCCAAATGAGATGTAACGAAGGCCTGTGTCACCATGGCCAGATCTGATATGTTCAGGATTGGGCACAATTGGTGCACTAGCCTCAAGCGTGCAGAACCATGCTTGTTAATATGTTATGTGTTGTTGTGTTGTAAGGATCACCTGACTGAATTGGGGGTGGGGCGGAATGGATGGAGGGGTTAAAGACTTGGAAACCAAGGTGATTTGGACAGAACTTCTGATTGTGGGGAGCAGAGTTTATGGATTGTCCATAATTTCCTTGTTAGCTCCCCTATATACATCTCTTCAGTTTTATTTTTTCCCCTCCCACCAGGCCTTGTCAAAATGCTTAGTACACTGTCAAAGCCTAAGTTTTGCAGCAAAAAAAAAAAGAGTCCTGTGGCATCTTAAAGATGAACAAATTTATTATGGCACAAATTTTTGAAGAAGTGTGCAAATATGATTTTTTTTTATTCTGAGGGAGGAATTCAGATTTTAGTGGAAATGAGCTGAGCACTCCTAGTGAATCTCTGAGATTAATATTGTGGGTTGTCTAATCACATTCTGGCTAGAAATCTAGAAACAGTTACAAAAATGTGCAGAGTGTTTTGTTTTTATTTAGCATCTAATTATTTTGTTACATACTTCGTCTTTGCTGCTTCTGGGAATTAATTCCAGTAGAGACTCCAGCTGCATCAGCAAATTCTTAAGATGCTGTCTGCAGAGTATGATACAATTTTTTACCCTTTTCTATATTAATTAGGACACGCTCTTGTAAAATTTGTCAATTATCTGTTGCTTTATGTAACGAAGCAGTCACTGCACCCCAGTTAAAGCAATAAGTCTTTCAATTACAAGAAGAAATTCTACTAGCCGCTAAATGCTTCCAAAAACATCTTTGGGGGTAATGGATTGGTATGTTAAGTGTGGGACTGCTTCTGTGTTTATTGACATACTGTGCTTTATTAGCTTTATTGTTTGGAGGAACAAATAGAAAATAGGTGTATAGCTGCACATAGACACCTCCTCCTTGGACTGACTTTTCTCTAACCAAATTTTTGAAGATCTAGTTTGTTCATTGTATTTTGGCCTCCATTAGAAGTATTTATTGTTTCTAGGAGTAAGTCTTTCCAGACTTCCCCTTGCATTAAGAATGTCTTTGTTTTACCATAGACATTTCACAGGTCTGTCCTTCAGTAGAACAACTGAAGCAGGCAAAAGGATCTGTCTGCAGTTTGGCACTGTCCTATCCTCCTATTGGATATCTGTACTAGGATGCTTAGGATTTAGAGCAGCCATCCCCAACCTGGTGCCCTCCAGATGTGTTGGACTATGACACATAGTCCTTGCTGGCTGGGGATGATGATGTGAGTTATAGTCCAAGACATCTGGAGGGCATCAGATTGGAGAAGGCTGATTTAGAGGGATCTGGTACTTGAGTGAACACTAGTGTGAAGAGGTTGGTAGCCAGCCTACACTGTTACAAGGGGTAGTGTATGTTGCCCCTTTCAGAAGAAACTAAAATAATTGCTGCTTTGGCCTATCCTATTCCCAGCTGGTTAAGACGTATCTCCACAGCAGATATGACAAGAAGAAAATAGAGGGTCCTATAGAAATCTGAAAGGGTAACTACAAGTTAATGTGACCTGCCGTGCATGCTCAAATTGGGAGATTTGTGGAAAAGCAAAATTGGACAAACTAATTGCACAACCTTGTTCCCAAGGTAGCTACTAAAACCTGACACTAATCTTCTATTTCCTACGTATGCAGTTCCACATTCCCTAGAGCTACAATTATTTCCTTCTGTGGGGCATTTTTTCTCTCTCTTGCTACTAAACCTATAAGAGAGATCAGGGAGTGAAGGGCTGATATCATGGTGAAAGGTGTATATGTTGCCTTGGAGACTCTTGATCTATTTGGCTACAAGTCCCTTGTTAGAGTAAAAGAGACAGGTTTGCCCTCCTCAGAAACAACATAATTCCCAATCATTGCAAAGAAAAGAAAAAAAAGTGGTGGTTGTGGTTTCCATTTATACAGAAAATGTAACTCTTATCCAACAGCCTGAGGGCATTTAGGCTGTAGCCCCCCCCCCTTTACACTTGATGTATGAGGGACATGGCTGAACCCTATGCTATTTTGTATAGAACTGTGACCTGATATGTAAAATATAGAATGTGATGCAGTTTTAGTGCAGCTTACATAAATCAGATCCCTTCATAGCAGCCATGCTAATTTATCTGGAAATGTGTCCTAATGGTACAAAATATAAAGTCTCACAGTATTTGAGGGCGGGGGGAACATTTTCTTCAACCAGATGCACCCTTTTTGCACCTCTGATACCCTGGATGATTCAAGAACTTAAATTCTCTCAAATTATGCAGCTTTCAAAAGTCTTGATATGCTTTTGAGGATATCTCTGGCATTTCATTGTGGTTGAGATAGAATTCAAAAGCACTTGATGGCCAGATATCATGCCCCAGGAGAAGTCTGGCTCAGATCAACATATCTTGAACATCTCCGATTGTAGTTTCTGAAACAGTGAAAACTGCACAGTACATCATGGCTGAGTGTGACAGGAGCTTCATAATAGTCACATATGATCATGTGATTGCAAAACTGGCTTTGGACATATAAGTAGAAGAGTCTAAATGTCCACAAGTTGCTTAATAAGACTCGCGTTTCTTGTATTCATATATACAATCAGGGCCAGAAATATTGGAACAAGGATAACTGTTTTGGCAGTTGGCCTCTGTACACCACCACGTTGAAGTTGAAAGGAAACACACCCAGATGGGAGCAAAGTCAGGACTTTCAGCTGTAATTCAAGGGGTTTGACAAAAGTGGGGCACTAACCATTCAGGAAGGACAGCCAGTGGCATACACCCCCCCCCCAGCGCTGGTGGCTCATAAGTAATGGAACGAATGGCTGACAAGCAGCTGCATGGCCAGGTGTGGCCTGTTTCCTGGGTACCCCATGACCAATCAAGCAGATAAAAGGCCTGGAGGTGGTTCTAAGCGTTACATTTGCATTTGGTAGCTGTTCACTGGAACTCCCAACATGAGGTCCAAAGAGGTGTCCATGCGAGTGAAGGAGGCCATCATTAGGCTGAGGAAACAAAATTAAACCCATCAGAGAGATAGCAACAACATTGGGAGTGGCCCACAAAACAGTTTGGAATATCCTGAAAAGAAGGAATTAACTGGCAAGCTCAGCAACAGCAAAAGGCCTGGTAGACCACGGAAGACAGCTAAAGTGGATGACCGCAGCATTCTGCTCATGGTGAAGAGGAACCCTTTCACAACATCTAGCCAGGTCAAGAATGCTCTTGAGGAGGTAGGCATGTTATTGTCAACATCTACAGTCAAGAGACAGCTTTATGAATGTAAATACAGAGGCTTCACAACAAGGTGCAAACCACTGGTAACGCTCAAGAACAGACAGGCCAGATTAGCCTTTGCCAGCAAACACCTAAAAAGCCCACCCAGTTCTGGAATAAGATTCTTTGGACTGTTGAAACCAAGATGAACTTGTACCAGAATGATGGGAAGAGAAAAGTATGGAGAAGGAAAGGAATAGCTCATGTTCCAAAGCATACCGCATCATCTGTCAAACATGGTGGAGGCAGTGTTATGGCATGGGCATGTATGGCTGCCAATGGAGCCAGGTCACTGGTGTTTATTGATGACCTGACTGCTGATAAACACAGCAGGATGAATTCTGAAGTGTATAGGGCTATACTTTCTGCTCAGATTCAGCCGAATGCTGCCAAACTGATAGGACACTGCTTCATATTGCAGATGGATAATGACCCAAAACATACAGCAAAAGCTACCCAAGAGTTTCTGAAGGCAAAGAAGTGGGATGTTCTTCAATGGCCAAGTCAGTCACCTGATCTCAACCCAAAAGAGCATGCTTCTCACTTACTGAAGACAAGACTGAAGGCAGAAAGATCCACAAACAAGCAGCAGCTGAAGGCAGCTGCAGTAAAGGCCTGGCAAAGCATCTCGTGGGAGGAAACTCAGCCTTTGTCATGTCCATGGGTTCCAGACTTCAGGCAGTCATTGACTGCAAAGGATTTTCATCCAGGTATTAAAGGCGATCCTGAAGTTTGAAATGATGTTGGTTTGTTCCATTACTTATGAGCCACCAATGATGGGTGTATGTGTATGCCACTGGCTGTACTTCCTGAATGGTTAGTACCCCACTTTTGTCAAACCCCTTGAATTACAGCTGAAAGTCCTGACTTCACTCCCATCTGGGTGTGTTTCCTTTCAACTTCAATGTGATGGTGTACAGAGGCCAACTGCCAAAACAATTATCCTTGTTCCAATATTTCTGGACCTGACTGTAAAAACCTATCTGTTGCAATGAGTGAAAATTGTGCGGAGAACATAATGGGTTTTTGGACTATGCATTAGAGACAACTCTAGAATTTCCACCGTCCCACTGGACAAAACCAGTCTGTTGAACTGTAACTAAAAACTTTTTGATTGACAGCTTGCATTTGCTCCATAGCCACTGTAATGGGATGCCCACTTAGACAACCTATTCCATTGCAAATTGTCACTTGCATCTAGAGCAGTTTCCCCACCCCAACCTGATGGCCTCTAGATGTTTTGGACTACACTGTCCAGCATTTCTGACCATCGGCCACTGCTGGCTTTGGCTGATGGGAGTTAAAGTCCAAGACATCTGGAGGGCACCAGGTTGGGGAAGGCTTACCTAGCGTATGATCCTACTTATTGAGGTGCAGAGAAACTGGTAATATGCAAATGCTGTTGGGACAAGTGACAACTGCTCAAGGATAAAGGATTATGCAGCAAAAAGGCAGTGGTTGACTTCACTGTCACCAAGATACTTGAGACCTAGGGTATAGATGGCAGCATGAGGGTGGTGGCTGACACTTTTGAAAAATGTAGCTGCAAAGAAATGTAGAGCAAGCTATAATTGAATGAAGAACCAAGCAGATTTATCAAAGAAACCAGCTCTGTTCCTGCTGCAAGTGGCCTCAGCCTAGATCTTCAGAAATTCTGAACTGCATCTGCTGCCTGTGGAAGGGAGGAAGGCTCCAGAAAAAAACACAGCAAATGCCAGTCTTTTAATGACAAGGTGAAAGGGCTATCCTCAGTGGAGGGTAAGAATGGGAGGGTAGACCTGTGGAGGAGCTGCTCCCTACCAAGTTCTTGGCTTAAACCATTGCAGCTATTTTCCGACCTTCTGGGGTTCTCTTTTGCCAAGACTCTAACCAGTCTTTGTGTGTGCCATCAGTGCCCACACACTGAGGCTTTTTTGCATCTTCAGACAGTGAGGTGAGAGATGATCTGTTACTGCATTGATCCAGCAGAGACAATTAAGCGCAGTCTCTCTGTTTTGTATGAGGGGTTATGGTGTTCTCTGTCCCTACCATACCTACTCTGTCTCAACCTCTAGTTCATAGGGATGACATTCTGTCTGCCGCTAGAGGAAGGAGAGAATAGAATTCTCTGTGCAGCAGTAGGAGAGTGACACAAGTCATGGGCTGCACACCACAAGGTACGCCTGCCTAAAGATGATGTCAGGTATTTCCATTGAGTCATTAGGAACAGACAGCCATTTAACTGTGAAAACATAAATAAAAAGTAACTCAATGTAAATGTGATGTGCCTACCTTGAGTAAAAAAAGAAAAAAAGTCAGAACTTGTGTATACAAGCTCTTACATTCTCAACATCTCTTGGGCTCGGTCATTCAAAAATCAGATAATGGGAACTTTTCAGCCTGGCAAGGTAAAAAGAAGCTTAACATATGAGAACACTATACATACAGCCTTGAAGCTGTATGTATAGTGTATTCAGGAGACATTTTGCTCAGAGCCACCTCTTCCCATTTCAGGCAAGCTTTGCCTTCTATGTCGTTAATTGCAGGGGACCTGAATCCCCCCCCCCCAGTTGGCAAGAGGACAGAGATTTCATTCATGGAGGATGTGGTGATAGCCCTCTATTTTATGTCTGGTGGAGGGTGTAGTATTGCATTCTGCTTAGTCCCCAGTGGCTAGCTGCATTCCAGAGTGAATTATTCCTCCTCCTAGATCTACTCTCTGTGCTTGAGGTCTGTGTTGTCATACACTTATTATTCCCATCGTAGCCTCAGCACATATACAAGAAATGGCCAATTGAATTTGTAGATAGCTGTTATTGCTGGGGATTTTTTTCTCTCTGCCAGTAAACCTGACAAACAGAATTGAGGAAGAAGTCTGTTTGCAGAGGAGGCAGCATACTCTAGCAGCAGCAGGACTGCTGACAAACTATTCAGAAGTGACCTTGTAGAACGTCAACATTTATTCATTTCCCTGCACCTTCCTGTTCTCTGTTGTGTGGTGCATGGATTGCACCTGTGGAGAGTATCTGCTAGGTGCTAGGCAGCACATTCTAAAATACCTACTTGGATATCCTCTTGAAGTTTCTCGCAAGGAGATGGAAGCCTGGATATGTCTATGTACTCTTGCTTTGTAGTAGACATATCAATGTTTGCTTTTGGAGAATCTGATTGATTCTCTGACAATCAGAGAATGGCATGGCAGGAAACAGAGTTCTGTCCAAATTGTCAGAAGGCTTCTCTACTTTCTTAGCCTTTGTGTGTCTTTCCTGGATGCTCACTCACATGTTCTTAAAGCTTGGGCTCTTTCAGACCATAAGGGCCTAAGGACACAGGGGTGTTGAGGCTTGGCCCTTCTTACATGCTCAAAGTAAGCTTGTTCCACAGATGACAGGAAGTGTTTCTTCCCACCTGATCCACTATTTGGGGGTGGGAGGTGGGGAACAGTATACACTGGGTGCTGGTAGATGCAAAAAATCCATCTAGATAGATCGAGGATATCTTGGTTTTCTTTAAGCCTGGCTTTTGACTTAAGTTTAAAATAATTGATGCTTCTTTCCCATTGTGTATTTGCGATGCAGGTTTTGGAAGTGGTGCGTGCCAACTATGACACTCTCACCCTAAAGTTGCAGGATGGACTGGACCAGTATGAACGCTACTCAGAGCAACACAAAGAGGCTGCTTTCTTTAAAGAACTGGTGAGATTCAGCTCTGTAATAGGAGGCTCAAAGCCATGGCACAACCAGACCTGCCCTTGTATCCACGTAACCTATAGCTGGTGCAGATGCAGAAGCACATGCATTAGTATGTTTTTCATTCATAGGTAACATCTAACTAGATACTAAGCAGACATAATTAGGAACAGAGAAGTTTTAGTTCCACTAATCTTGGGGTTCCTTGAACTCTTTTTGCAGCGTGTTCCTGAAGTTGGTTGGAATTACATGGTTAAGACTTTTCTTCCATGCCCATGCAGCCTTTTCTGAAAGTCAGAGAAGTGTCATGCTGAGTGCACCTGCCAGTAGCTTATCAAGCACAGCATGTTCCAACAGTTCCATTGATGGAACAGGAATAAGGGCGCTTCTTCCACATGAGACAGACTTAGCTTTGGGATTTGAAATGCTCACTACATCCCATTCCCACAAATTGAGCTGATTCACCCCAACAAAATTCTTCAAACAGTTTCCTCCCTACTAACATGTTACTGTAACTTCTTTCCACTCCTGTGCTATCTTTGCCAGATAATCTCCAGATTGCAAGTATTGGAGCAATGGAGGAGGGCAGCTAGAAATGCTTTTCTTTTGCATTTGCATATGTATCTCAGGAGGGAGACAGCTGAACACAGAGGTCTATCTTGAATAGTGCAGGAACGGCCATGTTTGTTCTCACCTGTGTTGTGGAGCATTCTCCTCCACTTGTATCATGTCCATGGCTCCTTTTGTGCATAAGCAATGTATGCTGCCTCAGTTCTCTCCCTCTTTCCCCCAGCCACTGTTGAGTGTCCTGCTATTCACTAGCTGAAGAACTTTGCATTTCCTCTGATTAAAGTGAAGACTTCCCTTTTCTAATTTGCTGAGATTGTATTTTCTTTCCAGAGTCCATCCTCCTAAGTACTAGTAATTTAGATTCAGTATCACTGAGTATACTTAACATCATTGCCAGTAGTCTTCCATCCCTCTTTTTTTTATGAGAAATGCCCAAATGGACCCTTTCCCGGTTGGATGAAGACAGGGAGCTTTATTCATTATTCCTCATGTAGTGATTAAACAAATACAACCAGTTTAATCCCTATTTCTCTAGAGACTTAATGAGCCTCCTCCAAGCCAATCCCTTATTGAGAGCTATGACAAATTTATAATGTGTCCCCTGAGTTCATTATCAAAACAGGGTGGGGGACGAATCAAGCTGATCTAGTTTGACGCTTTGTTAAAAACCCTTACTTTTCCTTTCACTATCACATTTTTCTTCTAGGTTCAGAAAAAACATGCCCCCTCCCCAGAAGACACTGGGTCACAGTGCTATGTCACACATGATGCTCAGTCAGATCAAGGACAGCACATAGGTTTCTCATGTACTGCTTACTTAGGTGCCATTGAAGAGTGATAGCATAATAGCTTGTTGCAAAATTTCCTTCCTTAGTCGACCTCCGAAAAGGAAACTTGAAGCCTGCTTTATGTCCTGAGTTGATCAAAGCCTGTGGACAAGGCAGAGCTTTTGGAACTGGGTGTATTCATGCAGAGGTAAATTTAGAGCAACAAGCGATGGTGACTTGAAACCAAAGCTCTGGATTAGAGCTGATGGAGGTCCAACAACAGTGGCAAGTCAGGGAACAGGCCAAATAACAAGGTTGGTAGGACTGTGGACAGCTCCTAGGCCAGCCTTCCCCAGCCTGCTGCCCTCCAGATGTTTTGGGCTACCATTCCCAACATTCCTGACCATTGGCCACTGCTGCCTTTGGCTGATGGGAGTTAAAGTCCAAGACATATGGAGGGTACCAGGTTGGGGAAGGCTTATGTAGAGTATGTTCCTACTTACTGAGATGCAGAGAAACTGGCAATGTGCAGTGCTGTTGGGACAAGTTGCAACTTCTTCAGTGATAAAGGATTTTGCAGCAAAGGCAGTTTTAATGTTGAACCCATTTTCTTTAGAGTATGTATGCATCAGATCTCGCCTGATAAATGGCTCCTTCATAGGACATACTGATCTTTAGTACTGAAGCCTGTTTCCCACAATTGAAACTCTTGGTTTCTTGATGGGCTTAATTCCACAAATCAGTCTTTTTGCATCAAAAGCTGGCCTGTCATGGTCTCTTTCAGTACCAGAGATGTTGAGCTGTGTCAGTGGTACCTGTAGTGACTGTTGTCTCTCCCACAGGTTCGGTCCATCAGCATCAATGTGCGACGAAATCTGGCCTTTAACACCCTAAGCCAGGAGGCCCTGCTTAAAGAGTTTTCAACCATCTCCTGAAGCTGCGTTATGTACCTGCTTCCTGGCCAGTCCTGGTGTTACTGCGCCCCATTCCCCAGCACTGACTGTAGCTCCTGGTTGTGGAGTGGTCTAATCCTAGTGCACGTGTCTCTTTTCCAGGGAAGATCAAGAGGAGATTTGGACGTGTCTCACATTCCTGGGCAAAGAGAACTGATTATATGGACTACACTGGGGAATGGAAGTAGGGAAGAGGGATCTGTAGTTAATTGCTCTTTCTCACTTTCTCTGTAGCAACTATGGTACAGGGATAAGATTTTTTTTCCCCCAGGTGAGAAAAATCAGAGCAGAACAATGTTGATCAGAGAGCTCATCCTTATAATTCTCTGAAAGCTGTCTGGTGCTGGTCAGAGGCCTGAAGAGAGAAAGTGGTGCAGGATAAGCCCTTGATAATATGGGGCAGACTGACTGAACTCCTGTCCTATGTACACTTGTGCTATGAAGCCCAAGTCATCAGCTCTGCTGGGGTACTTTGCATCTGCTGTCCTTGTTTAGTGTTAGCCACATCTCAAACTGATATTGAGGTTAACAGTTGAGGGCTCTGCCTTTCACTCTGAGCTAGTGCCTCCTATTTGGAATGGTGCTTTCCAGAGCTTCTTGAAAGCTTTCCTGGTTCCCAGCCTAAAACACTTGGTCTCTGGCATTTCTTAACTAAGAGGCTACCTTTATGCTGTCCCTACTACACTGTTTTAAAGCTCTGGGGTTGAGAGGATTAACATGGGTCAGGTTTTTTTTTTTCTTCCAAAGGAGCAATAAATTAGTGGGCTGTGCTTTTACTGCTCATGCAATTGCTGTGTAATAGAGTAATTTCTTCCTGATCCCAGGAGGTTGCCTGATCTCCTGCATTAAGTTCCTTAATATCTGGACCAAGTGCTCCCATTCACATTGTCAACATCCTGCCCATCAAACTGCCTAAACCAAATTCCACATTGACTGAAGCAGGAACTGCTTAGCTCAGCCCAAAATCTAACTTCTCTGAACTCCAACGAAGTGCTTCACTGAGTAGGTAGAATTAGGGAATTAATTTTGCACAGCATTTTCAGGAAAAAGGAAGAATCAGTGCTCTGCATATGTGTATTCAGTTCCACATTCCTGTCCAGCAAGTGATATGACTGCAGACTACAAGACATGTCGCTTGTGTGGTCAACCATCCCATCAAACTTCTGTCACTCTTTGTGCAGAATTCATTTTTCCCATTTTTAAAAAAAGGTAAAGTAAGTCACTTAATTGCTTTCTATTATACATGTAAGGACATGTAAATATAGGACTGTACTCTGTTGGAAAGCCAAAAGTTGACTGTGCCTTAGGCACTGTACTCAGAGGAAAGAGCTCAGTCCACAGATAATCCTTAGTAAAGGGGTTGTTAGGATTTGGCATTGTGTCCATTTGGGGTGGTGGGGAGAAGGTGTCTCCCACCTGCATATTCTCTTCCTTGTTGCAGAACCACTTCCACTGGATGAGCAGGAGTACATACACCTTACTGGGATACTGGGATCTTTCCTGGTATATGCTGGTTTAGCAGATTAACATGGAGACAGACTTTGCTTCAAAGAGGACTAATTTTGTGTAACTTCTCTGTTGAGAAACCCCCTCCCTGTGCCCTTTCTCATATATTGATGAACCACAGCCATGTCTAGCAGTGAATTTTGAGGCCAGAAGTTCAAAGAAGTCTTTTTATAGAAGAAACGCTGTAAATGCCCTGCTGCTGAAACAGCACCTATAAGAGGATGTATATAGAACTCCAATAGAGTTCAGTAAAGAGGTGGAGAGGGGTGTGCCTCTGATTGCTCTTTTGTGTGCAGTGTATCCTTTTGTGTTCTCTTTGGAAGAGGTAATAAATTATTATTACTATTAACATTTCCTTGGTGCTAACACTGTGCTAGCTGCTGTACCCAGTACGCAAGTGACATAGTCCTTTCCTCAGGGTGCTTGCCATCTAAGTAAAGCCTATAGGATGGAATGTGTAAGATGGAGAGAACTTGGATTTGAAAATGTGGGAATTGCAAGCTTAATTCTTAGAATTCTTTTTTCAAGAGAGGAAGCATGTTCAGTGTCAAACTCCAGAGGCTCTTTCTTACTTCCATTCTCCTTCAAGTAATCAGAGGGAAGTCTTTTTCATCTGGGATTGTGCCTACTCTTACTTGGACAGCAGGGTCAGTCTCTTCTGACTTTACCAGAGGGAGGAACTTATGGTTCCTATCTCGGCCCTATTTTGGGCCTGGGAGTAGGGTGTGCATAACAGTTCACCACAGTCCTTTCAGCAGGCCTTTACTTTAATTTTTATTATTGTTATTTCTAATCTTTTCCTTTTCCTACTTGGCACCTATAGTGTATGCTGTAGTTCATTCTCAACTTCCAGTAAGAACACACTTTGTGTTAGGATGGGTGTCTTAGCTAATAGTGATTGATCTCTTATCTATATATGCCTTTGGTTTATCTGGCTCAATTAGAAATATCTTGAGTTGCAATGTAATTTTTCCAACTGGGATCCTTTGAGCAGTTGTGCACTTACTCTATGCCTACATATCCCTTGGTAATGCATGCTTGTGACAAAGGGAAGGTTACAGAAATATGCTACCCCCAGGATATTCACATCTGTTTTTCTACATATCAGGCAATACAAGGTGGCTTTTCCAGTGTCCCCCTTTTTACTGTTGTTCCACACTACACTTTTTTCTTAGCAGCACTCATTCCTTCAACTGCAGCCCTATGGAAGTGCATTGGGCCCAAGTTGTTGTCAGTCATCAGCAAAATCTTGATTACCTTTTTGACTGGCCTTCCTTTTATCCTCCTTGAGCTGGAACCACAGCTATCCTTTAGGCAGAAAATTTCCCCAGGAAGGGTGGGGCAGGGAGCAGAAAATTACATTGTGGCTGACAGAACCCACTGAAAGGGAAAAGGTCTCATTAATATGAATTAGAGTTATGTTAATAAATCTAACATCAGTAGGTCTAGTGGCATAATAGGATCTCCTCTGTTCTGAACTACAAGCCTAGCCCTGCTTGAGACAGCTGTAGCTTTTCATCTCTTTTCAGTCCTCTTGTATGTTTCTCTACTCCTTTCTACCAGATGCTGGCTTAGACCCTAGAGACAAGATAGGTTTAGCACTAATGAGAAAGGCTAAGATGGGACTTGTGGTTCAGAATTTCCATGTATCTATGTGGAGTGCATGAATGAATTCTATTTTGTAATTATTAATTTATAGCTGCCTTCACTGTCAGTTAGCTGCCTCTGAGACTCTGGAGTTGCCAGGTCTTAAATTGAATGGCAGAGGCCAGGAGACAAATGTTTTAACATACAATGACCTAATCCTGTCAGAGAGAGAGATTGGTTGGAGGAAGAAAAAGAGACTAGAGTTATTAAAACTTGTTTTTCTTTCTCTTTGAAAACGTGCAGGTTTTTCTTCTGTGGTCTGAAGGGTTCCATTTTTCAGACACTCTAAAAATAAAATAATTGAAAGATCCTGAAAGTTTTCCACCCCAGCATCCTACACAGAGGCAAGATTTTCTGTACCAAACTGTGCTTTTTATATTGGCTCATGCTGTAGAAGACTCTGGCATGAATATTTTGGGATCAATGTGCATTTTAAGAGGATTTAAGGCACTTACAAATTCTGTCATGCACCAGAAAACATGAAAAGGTGTGTGCTTTTAAGTTCTAAACTTTTAATTCTGACAGCCAACCTCTTGCAAAGCTTATTTTAACCTGCAGAGAGCAATCTTGTGACTGTATTAACAAAAAGCAAAAGCAAACATACCCAAATACCATCACCACACACAGAGTGTGTGTGCCTCCCTCCACCCCATCCCCCACCCCCCTTACAGGCTTCTGCTGCTGCAGCCATTTTTCTTTGGGGTAGAGCTTTGCCGAAGCCTCAGTTTGCCAAACAGACATGGACTCAATATTTTCCCTGAGTTAAATGGTGGATTAAAATATGAACTTGGAAACTTCAGAACTGTTTGGAATATTCACTGGATTTTCTCTAAATCTGTGAAGGGGAGACTCCTACAATATCCTTGTTTGCTTGATAGAATTTAAACTGGCAAAATGAGAAATGGGAGGTACGTTACAAAATGGAAGTTTTTTTGAGTATTCAGACTGAATGCTTGCAAAGGCTTGAGCTTTGGGGGAGCATTTGATTCAGACAGTTACAGATAGCTTGTAGGGCATTCACTGCCCTTCCCCCTGCCTTAAAGGACTTTGCCTTGGGGCAGGGCCGGGGCAGGTGATGGGGGGATGCTCCCCAGGCCCTGGTAGAGCATCTTTTCATGATGAGGATGGGATTGGAACTACCCTTATCAGAATCCCTGGCAGGGAACTGAAGCTATTCACATCATTTTTGTTGGATTTGGAGGACCTTCTTCCTGGCAGGAATGATGCACAAAGTTTCAGTTTCCAGTCCTGTCTCCAGTGGGCAAAGATGCCATCATCTTCCCCTGCCCCAAGATAAGTTACTGGACTTTGGGGCAGGGGGCAGCAGAGACCAGTCTTGTAGGGCTGAGGTGACCAAAGGCTTTGCACACAGGATACTGCTTGTTTCAATCCTGCTCACAAGTATTTGAGCAGAGGTACTCCTCAAGTGCTTGCAACATCCTGACATTTGTTGGATTTTTCTGAAACCTGGCCAGATTATATTACTAACCAAGTATATTTTCCATGCCAAACTTCACATTAATAAAACAAATCATCTTACATTTATAACAAATAGGATTTTCTGTTGTTATAATTTAAGAATGCTGAAAAAGCCGGCTGCCTTAACTGTACAGCTGCTGTTCTGGCTGTATAATCACCACGAGAGTGCCACAAACAGCAAGAGAACTCAAACGTCCCTCACCCCCACCCCCTGCCCGTCTGTCAAAGCTGTCTGCTACACAAAGATGGGACAAGATAGCTCAATCAAGTCCTACCACATTTTGTAGATGAAGGGAAATTCTGGCATCATCAGCTAGTCTGACATGGGAGAGAATTCCTTCTCTAGTGGTTCCAGGGTTCAGTAGTCTTTACTTTCAGGAAGTAGTCCAGGGTTGGGTAGTCTTTACATCCTCTTGGTTGACAGACAGCACCTCCAGCAATAACGACATCAAGAGGAGGGGATTCTCCTCCGCTCCCAGGCCATCCCTGTCTGGCTAGCAGATTTCTGGCATGGCTCGTATCTGAGCTATTGTGACACAATTTGAATTTTACATCAGCAGCTTATTAACTAGGATAAATAATGTAATCCTCAAAATAATACTATTTTTAATCTTCAAGGTGGACATTTCGGGGCTGTATTTGCTAGAGACAAATGGCTGCCATACGCAACACGTGCTCTACCTTGGTGGTGAGTGAAAAAAGCACACAGTCAGAAAATACAAAAATGGCATAAAAACCACAGACTCGCCATCAGCATCCCTGGAAATATTGCCAGTGGCTACCAATCAGGAACAGTTTTGGTGACAACTCCCATGTGGAGACAGCCAGTGAACCCATGATGCGGACATGCTCCCAGCACATCCCTTGCATCACTGTACATGCAACGCAGGAGCCAACACCACAGTGCCCACATTCCCACCAGTCCCAGGGGCTCAGGCAACAATGATCCGAGCCCTGTTTTTTTAACACAACACACAAAGAGGAGGAAGGAAGGCCCACACAAAATGAGAACCTTTAGCACCTTGCACAGAAGTTAGCTTGGAAAAGATCTGATAAGTGGATACAGAAAACTGCTTCCAAGTACAGCTGCTGAATTACCCAAAGGTAGTTTTTGGCTAGAGTGCTGGACTGAGAGTCGGGAGATCCGGGTTCTAGTCCCCACTCGGCCATGGAAGCTCACTGGGTGACTTTGGGCCAGTCACAGACTCTCAGCCCAACCCACCTCACAGGGTTGTTGTTGTGAGGATAAAATGGATGAGGAGGATTATGTACGCCGCCTTGAGTTCCTTGGAGGAAAAAAGGCGGGATATAAATGTAATAAAATAAATAAATAAATAAATAAAATAAAATAGGCCTCTGTCCTTAACACAAGAGATCCTGTTAGTATTCTTGACTTCAAGCAAAGTGTCCCGCAGGCACTCAGTGCTCAGTTAATGGAACCTCCTAAGCATCGCAACATTCAATCCATTTAAGCCTGAAGCAGCTCAATCACTGCATGAGGAATTTAAGTTTTTCATCCTGGAGTGACAGGAGTGGTGCCAGTATTTGGATCACTGTGGCAATTGTTGATCCTTCAATCAGTTCAAAAGGGGTCTCTACAAATGTTTCCAGTACAGAAGGTTTCCAGTTACCTCTTTCCAGCCTTATGGGGTTTTATGAAAGCTATTATAAAGATTATGGCGCCCTGTGGCCTGCCTTGTCTGCCACTGCTTCACTTTTATTCTAGCAGAGAGCTCTCTTCCTCTGATGTAGAGAGGAGAAATGCTGAATTTGTGAAGAAAAATAAGTTGTTGATGCTCACATCCAAGATAGGGACACCGATGAGGACTTTGGGCACACGTGTAGAGCTTATAGTATGCGGGTCATCAACCACTAGGCATGATGATCTCCTGAAAAGAGTGATGGGTCTGGATTCTACAGAGCTGTTTTCAGAAGCTCCTTCTGCCTTCCAAGTTGTGACTGCAGAGCAAACATGCCTGTAGAGTTAGATCATGAAGGGCATTTGGGTATTACTATATTGGTACCTGTTCTTAACCATACTCAGCATAGGGATATCTATAACAGAGCCACAGTGAGTCCTCCTTAGGCTTGATACCTACTCCCCCCATTCTTTTTCTTTGTGTGTGTGCAGAATATCTTGAATTCAGGAGCTAGAATGGCTTTGTAGAGCCAAGAAAGCATCACTGAGGTGGCTTTGAAGCAACCAGGTTAATGTTCTGGGCCCTCCAGGGTCACATCAGGGGATTAACAGTTCCCACCTATTTGGGCAGAATGGTATTGTACTCTGCCCGGATATGTTAAACATGACAGGCATTATAGAAACTTTTTAAAATACATTTATATCTTACAATGGCTGCAAGGCCTATATTGTTCACTAGGGAGGCATGATGACATCACTACAGTGATTATCCATACAGTACAGATTGAGGTGAAGTGTGAACGCAAGAACTGAGCTGGTTCCAACTGTTGAGTTCAAAAATAAATAAGGGATCAGTACAAACTTCTCAAAACTTTAAATGTCAGCCTTATTTGCCATCCTGGTACCCAACAGAGGAAGAGCTATTTTTATGTTTACCCCACATATGACACATTTATTCCCAAGATTAACTTGCTTATATGTCTAAGGACATAGTTTTGCCTTCTTTTTGCCTCAGTTCCTCTCACTGAAAGTAGAAAGAATTACATGACATGCTTCTATTTTTCTAGGACACAGGGTTTTTTCATATGGGTTAGACACTTTGTGTTCTGGGCTTTCTGCTTCCACAGTGATAGTTGGCAGGGCCAGTGCAAGACCTCCCGCCACTGCCCTCTCCTCTCTCCTTCCCCCCAACCCTGGCTGCAACAACAGCAGCAACAGCACCCCCCTTCTCTCCAACTATGTCAATCAAAGTCTGTGGGGAATTATTTTAGTTTTGTGGAGGATGGGGTAAGTGGCCCTTATGCCAAGAACTGGCCATTCCATTAGATTATTATCATAAGCCATTTCTAACACTTATCTTGCCCTCTGCCATCTGGAATGTGAATGCTTCCAGTTGTTTCTGGAAAGCAATGGAGCAGCAGCTCCCATAGCATAAAAGAGCAGGTCCTTTCCCCATATACTGTGGTCAGCTGCTATCACCTTTATCATGATTAACATTTCTTATATAATCTTGTGAGTGTGTGTAACTGTTCAGTAGCCTTCTGCCAAGGCATGGTATTGAGACTCCATCTGCTCTGATAGAAACTTATCTAGCATTCTGACATAGTTATGGTACCCATTTCACACCCCCAAAGTCATCACAAGCGCATTCTCTGTGGCACATTCACACTGCAGAGCTCACTTACAGTAGCATGTCTCACTGCAAACTACCTTCATGCGCTGTTAGTGCACAATAGCAGTTCCATGTGCACTGGTTGGACAGTATAAATGCTACCCCATAGGATTGCTGACCTTTTGGCTAGAAGCTTATTCCAGTTCCATGGCTCTACAGCAGTGGTGGGGAACCTGTGGGGGCTCCAGATATTATTGGTTTCAATTCCCATCAGCCCCAGCAAGCATGGCCAATGGTCAGGTATCATGGGAGTTGTCGTTCAACAACATCTGGAGGACCATAAGTTCCCTTCCCCTGCTGTAGAGGAAGGCTTGTTGCTCCTTATCACATGCCAGCCCCAGCACACGCTTGCCTGCTACCTGATGTGAAAGCGCACACGCCACCACTGTACTGCTCTCTTCCTGCTGCCGTGTTGTGCCCCCCTTCCCTTTACTGCCTCGCATACCTCTTCCCCTTCCAGTATCATGCCTCCCACCCCTTTACTGCATCATGCCCCCATACCTTTACCACTGCAATCAGCACAACCAGCCTGCATGGTTCTTTAGAGACTGGCCAGGCCAAAATGACTGACTCTGTGGAGGTCCTTCCTCAGAGCCAGGCATAGGAGGGGTGCCCAGGAGATCACCTGCCTCCCCCTTTCCCAGCTCTGTATGGGCTTCCCAAGCTGTGGAGGAGTATCTTTCCTGCTAGGGATGAAATGCAAGACCATCAGTCCCAGAAACCCTGGTGTGAAACTGATATTACTTGTGCCATTTCTGCCTGGGAGAAGGCCCTCCAAGAATTTTGAAGCTGATAGTTCTAATCCAGGTGGGAAAAGACTCTCCATTGGGCCCATTTTGTCCTGCCCTTTTGGGGCCCTTGGGGAGTACTGGAGGCAATAGGTGCTTCACAAAAGCCCTCTGAACCCTCTGAGCTTTTCACAAGCATTCAAATAAATACTTGCAAAAAGTCTTGATCCTGTAACTTTGGGAACAAAGAGCAGCATCTCAGGTTATCCTGTACTTGTGGATCTTGTGTTCAGCATCACCTATGCCCAGCAAGGCAGAGGTTTGAAGATAAGCCCATAATATTTTGGGGGAAAAACCCTAAGGGGACAAAAAGAACCCCCATCCATAACAGTCCATAATTATTCAATGGCCCAGAATGTTGAGCAGCTGAGACAGGGAAAAAAATGACAACAGGGTGGGAGGGGGAATGGAAAGCAAGGAGGGAATGGAAAGCAAGAACAAATCCTTCCAGACGAATCTGATCTCATTTTTTGATCAAGTAACCTCCCTTGTAGACTGTGGGAATGCTGTGGACATAATATACCTCGACTTCAGCAAAGCTTTCAACAAAGTGCCCCATGATATCCTGATGAGCAAACTAGCTCAAAGTGGGCTAGATGAAACAACGATCCGGTGAATCCACAGTTGGCTACAGAATCGGACTCAGAGTGCTTATCCATGGGATCTTCCCAAACTGGGGAGAGGTAACGAGTGGGGTACCGCAGGGCTCAGTCCTGGGCCCAGTGCTCTTCAACATGTTTATTAATGACTTGGAGGAGGAGGTGCAGGGAATGCTGATCAAATTTGCAGATGACACAAATTGGGCGGGACAGCTAATACTTTGGAAGACAGAAACAAAATTCAAAGTGATCTGGATAGACTGGAGCGCTGGGCAGAAAACAACAGAATGACATTTAATAGGGATAAATGCCAAGTTCTGCACCGAGGAAAAAGAAACCAAATGCACAGTTACAAGATGGGGGATACGTGGCTCAACAACACTACAAGCGAGAAAGATCTTGGAATTGTTGTAGATCATAGGCTGAATATGAGCCAACAATGTGATGTGGCTGCAAAAAAGGCCAATGCTCTTTTGGGATGCATTAATAGAAGTATAGCTTCTAAATCCCATGAAGTACTAGTTCCCCTCTACTCAGCACTAGTTAGGCCTCATCTTGAGTACTGTGTCCAGGTCTGGGCACCACACTTTAAGAAGGATGCAGACAAACTGGAGAGGGTTCAGAGGAGGGCAACAAAGATGATCAGGGGATTAGAAACAAAGCCCTATGTAGAGAGACTGAAAGAACTGGGCATGTTTAGCCTTGAGAAGACTGAGGAGAGATATGATAGCGCTCTTCAAGTACTTGAAAGGTTGTCACAGAGAGGAAGGCCAGCATCTCTTCTTGATCATCCCAGAGTGCAGGACATGGAATAATGGGCTCAAGTTACAGGAAGCCAGATCCGGCTGAACATCAGGAAAAACTTCCTGACTGTAAGAGCAATACGACAATGGAACCAATTACCTGGGGAGGTGGTGGGCTCTCCCACACTGGAGGATTCAAGACGAGGCTGGACAGCCATCTGTCAGGGATGCTCTGCCTTGGATTCCTGCATTGAGCAGGGGGTTGGACTCGATGGCCTTGTAGGCCCCTTCCAACCCTACTATTCTATGATTCTGTGAGTAAGGAGACCCAGATATAAAGAAGTGTAAAAAGATGTCTATATAGGTCACTTCCTGGTTCATACTGACAAGGCATTTTAAAATGTCCCCAGAGATGGAAGTGAAAGCTGCCCATGTACAACAATGGAAAAATGAACAATTTTAGTGTAGCTGGGACTTGGCACAACTGTGTCCACTTATCCCCAACCCCCCAAATGGGGAGGGGAACCCACCCAAATAGGCCAATGAGGACTGAGCATACTTAATGGACATAGAATGCTAACTGAAACAAGCAGTGGTGGTGGGGGGTGTAGAATGTAGTAGCTGGGACCTTGAATAGAAGCACTCCACACCACAACGTTTTGTTGCAGGGCCCCACTTGTAAATGCCCTGAATCAGCTTAACAGTTTCTGTAGTTTGCAGGGAATATGGTTACAAATGGGTTTTTTGTGGGTCCCAGACAAGAGAAGTCTGGTGTGATCCCTTCACATACACAACTTGGCTGGCTGCATAACAGGTGGACTCCTCCCATGTGGCAATAGCTGCTGCAGTTCCTGCTACTATTACCTGTTGCCACTGTTGCTTGTTCACTTGCCTGCTTATGATGTAGCAGCTGCTGTCACACACAACCATCTCAATGGACCTAGAAAGATGGGGGTAGAGAACAGGCAGGAGGGCATGCGAGCAGGTGAGGGCACCTTTCCTGCTGTACGCACTGGAGTCCAATCGGATCACAGTAGTGAGGAGGAGCCACCATGATGTTGGGCCCAGGAAGAAAGAGGATAGCAAGTCACCAAGGACAACAAGGTGGGGATGGCTGCTCCTCTTCTCATCATGATTGATGAATAGGCAAGAGGGGGATGGAATGGATAGCAGTGGCTTCCAGGAGGAAGAGCCACCATACAGCAAGAGATCTGGGTGGCTCTGGCAGGCAGTGGGCCCCACACTGGTGCGTGGATGCTGGCAGCTGGCCTGGTTACAGATTTAATACACAACGTGCACTTGTTCAAATAAGCATGAGTAGACTGGGTGGAGTTCATCAGCAATTCTCATATTCTAAGGCAGTCTTGTCTAACCTGATGCCCGCCAGATGTGTTGGACTGCAACTCCCATAAACCCTAGCCAGCATTAGCCATGCTGGCTGGGAATTATGGGAGTTGCAGTCCAACACATCTGGAGGGCACCAGTCTGGGGAAGGCTGTTCTAAGGCCACCCCTTAGAGTTCCTGCACAGGTAAATGCTTTTTAAACTGTAAGGGTACATCAGAGCCAGAGCTAGGTATGCCTTAAAGTTGAGGTGGCTCTGGGAAGCATATACTTGCACATGGAAGAGAGAATCACATGTGCAGAAGGCATGGGGGCCTCCAGGTTTGCTGCTAGAGATTGCAGTTTTTTAACAGCCAATGGCTGCTGATCTCAAACAGCAGCATCATTCTACTGCAGAAGTTTTGAACTGTTCGCTCTTCAATCCAATGTCAACAAATGAGTAGTATGGGCACCTGACAAATATTTAACCTGGCAGCATAACAAGATTTTAAATGTATTGCAGCCAAGCAAGCCATGTAACGTGCAAGGAAGGAGTGTCCCATATAAACCATTAAAGGCGCATATGATTCCAGTTGCACAACGTGACAAAGAATTATGAATGAAATGTCCATGGCATGCAGGAAAAAATGTTGACGCTTTGGTCCTCGTGATCTATTATTTATTTAAAACATTTGTATCCCACTCTATATCATTAGGATCTCAGGGCAGGGTACAGTTACAATCGATTTAAACAGTGTTAAACAATAAATAATTTAAATAGCTAAAATCATATTAAATTATTAAGCTAGCTAATACCAATTTAAAATCTAAAACAATAAAACAGTTAAAACAGTGTACAAACTCGGGGAATTCAGTTAGCACTCAAAAGCTTTGGTAAAAAGCCATGCTTTAACTTGGCACTGAAATGAAACCAGTGTCTGCGCCAATCGGGCCTCCAAGGGGAGGGCATTCCACTACCAGGGTGCTACAGCTAGGGATGGGTGGATTCCCCACCTGCTGCTCTGGGGGGAAATCCGCCCGCAGGGGCAGGCAATCCTGTCCTCCCCCCAGAATTCTCTTCAGCTGGCTCCGCTCCATGGCAATTCCACAGAGCCACAGGCCAGCTCCCTAGCACCAGGGATACAGCCACCATTGCCGTGCCGTATCCCTGGCTGAGGGCTCACTCCAGACACAAATGATGTCCACTACGCCTTTTGTGGCAGTAATGCTCTTAGATTAAGCCAAATGCAGCCGTAAATGGCTGCATTTAGCTTAAACTAAGGGCTTTACGGCCACAAATGGCATGCGCTACGCCATTTGCGTCTGTGGTTTTTCCCACGATCACATTTGCGTCTGGAGTGAGCCCTCAGCCAGGACTATGGCACGGCAATGGCGGCCGTACCGCTGGCACTATGGAGCCAGCTGGCGGCTCCGCAGAATCACCACAAGGAGGATCCGGTTCCAGAGGGAGGTGGAGGTGAGTTGTGCCATTCTGCCACGGACTCTGGAGGTCAGATTCTATTGAATCCGGCCGCATTGGGGTCCGTGGTGGATTTCTCCGACATCCCTAGCTACAGCAGAAAAAGCTCTCTCCCACGTCCCACCATAGTGTATGTCTCACACTGGTGGGATTCCAATAGATCTCAGTCCTCGGGTAGGCATATATAGGGGGAGGCGCTCCTTCAACTATTGAGATCCCAAGCCACTTAGGGCTTTAAATGTCATCACTAGCACCTTGAATTCTGACAGGAAACGTATTGGCGGCCAATGCAATTCCTTTAAGACTGGTGTTATGTGATCTTTATGTGATGTTCCAGTCAACAGTCTAGCTGCTGCATTTTGGACTAGCTGCAACTTCCAAGTCATCTTCAAGGGCAGCCTCATGTGAAGTGCACTGCAGTAATCCAATTGAGAAGTTACCATTGCATGTACTACTGTGGCTAGGTTACCCCTGTCCAGGAAAGGCCATAGCTGGCGGATCAGCCAAAGCTGGCCCCAAGTACTCCAGGCCACAGAGTCCACCTGATGGTTCAATGACAGGGATGGATCTAGGAGTACTCCCAAGCTACGCACCTGCTCCTTCATGGGGAGTGCAACCCCATCCAGGACAGGTCACTTACCCAATTCCTGGACTTGGGAACCACCAAATCACAAAGCTTCCATCTTGTCAGGATTCAGCTTCAGTTTAGTGGCCCTCATCCAGCCCATTACAGCCTTCAGGCACTGGTCCAGCACCTTTACCACCCCAGCTGACTCTGACGACAAGGAGTAGAGCTGAGCATCATCAGCCTACTGGTGACACCCCACCCCCAAACTCCTAATGACCTTACCCAACGGCTTCATATCGATGTTGAACAGCATGGCAGATAGAATAGAACCCTGTGACATCCCACAGCTTAATAGCCATGGGGTAGAACAGGAATCCCCCAATACCACTCTCTGGAATCAGCCCTGCAGGTAGGAGTGGAACCACTGTAGCACAGTGCCCCCATCCCACAGAGCCGATCCAGTAAGATACCATGATCAATGGTGTCAAAAGCCGCTGAGAGAGCCAGGAAAATCAGCAGGGTAGCACTCCCCCTGTCTTTCACCCGGAGTAGGTCGCCAGTCAGAGCAACCAAGGCCGCCTGAAATGGGTCCAGATAATCAGTTTCCTCCAAGAACATCTGAAGCTGCCCAGCTACCACATGCTCAAGCACCTTGCCCCAAAAGGGAATATTGGCAATGGGGCAATAGTTCTCACACACAATAGTTCTGGGTCCAGGGAGGTCCTCTTCAGGATAGGGTGCACTACAGCCTCTTTCAACCACCCCCTGACAAAGCTAAGCATTTACCACTGCCTGGACCCACCCTGCTAGATCGTATTAGCCAAGATGGGCAAGGGTCAAGCTTACATGTGGTGGGATGGACTGATTCAAGTGTCCACATCATCAGGCTGCAACAACTGAAACTGATCCCAGGAAACACAACCAGACAGAGCACTGGACGCCTCCCCAAACTCTGCGATAACTGTGGTGTCAAGTTCTGAGCGAATACGAGCGACTTTCTCCTCAAAGTGCCTAGCAAATTTATTACAGCAGATGACTGAGTGTTCCAGTCCCAATTTCTCTGTGCCCGAGCCAGATCCCAACAGGCTCTTCACCACTCGGAACAATTCTGCTGGGCGACATTTTAAGGATGAAATAAGAGAAGTGTAATAAGATTTTTTTTTGCCATCCTCACTGCCACATAATAGGCACAACAAAGAGTCTTTGCTAATCTTTGATTGTACTTGCTCTGAGACCTGCACCACCTGCATTCTAGCCGTTGTCCGGCCTGTTTCATTGCCCATAGATCTTCTGTAAACCAAGGTGAATTACGGGCTCCACAGCACCAGAGTGGGAGCAACTTGGGAGCAACTGTATCGATAGCCTTTCCCATCTCACCATTCCATAGCGAGACCAAGGCCTTGACCGAATTGCCAGCCCTATCAGCTGGAAAATTCCACAGAGCATTCAGGAATCCATCAGATTCTGTAAGTCTCTGGGGGCGGACCATCTTAATCTATCCCCCACCCCTGCAGGGAGGACCTGCTACTTCCAAACCAACTTCACAAGGAGATGATCTGACCATGACAAGAGGGTTGTTGACCACCCCACCCCACCTCACCAGATCATCCCTCATCTGCCCAACAGCAAAAACCAGGTCCAGGGTATATCCTACCACAGCTGTTGGGCCAATGATGTACTGAGACAGCCCCATGGTTGTCAAGGTTGCCATGAAGTCTCAAGCCGGCCCTGTCAGGATAGCCTCAGCATGGACGTTGAAGTCCCCCAGAACCACAGTCCTAGGGTTTTCCAGCACCACCTCAGCCAGCTCAGGCAGGGAGACTGTTGGGCAGTGGGGCAGGCGGTACACCAGCAGCATACCTGTTCTGTCTCTTTGTCCCAATACAAGGTACAGACCCTCAAAACTGGTGCTAGGATGGATGGGTTTCCTTGTGAGGGAGATGGAATCCTTATGGATTATGGCAATGCCTCCCTCCCGACCCTCCAAACTAGACTGGTGCTGCACTGAGTACACAGGTGGACAGAGCTGAGACAGATCCACCCCACCCGACTCATCCACCCAGGTCTCAGTAAGACACACCAGGTGAGCCCCTTCATCCACAATCAAGTCATGCATAGCAATTGTTTTATTATGGACCAGCCTGGTGTTCAAAAGCAGCACCAATAGGTAAGAGGGTGGGCTGATAGGGCAACTTGGATTTTGAGGTATGGAGGAAGGGCCAAAAGATGGGACAGATTTCAAATATCTGTCCTGCCTTTCCCTTACCTGACATGTCCAACCCCCAACACCTTACCTCCCTATGCTTGAGATTACTCCAATAGGGGCACCCCAGTCCTCCCCTGGGATTCACCTGAGCACATGTATTTTAAAATACTATAAAAGTAATAACAAAAGGCCAATACAGCCAGGCAAACAAACCAGGCCAGGAAAAGGCTGTAGCAGCAAACCGCAAAATTAAAAGCCTAGCCTACCTCCCCCCTCCAGCACTCTACAGTTCTACACTCCCATAAGGCTGTCATCCAGGCTATGGCTAGGCTCTCACCCTGGCCAATTGCCCCCCCCCCCAAACTCTCACTTAAGGGATGGTTGGACCTCAGTCTCCCCAGCTATCCCACACTCTCACCCTAGGATAGCTCGCTTGCTCTCACCCAAAATGTGTGTGTGTGTGTGTGTGTGCGCGTGCACGCGCGCGCACACATGCACACACACAGTTGCTCAAGGAGGGGGTAGTGCCCTCATCACTCCCTGAAGGACTGACCTAAAGGGGCATGACCTGCTACCTCAGCCAGCCAGCTTCCAAGAAGGAGACAGGTGGAGGTTGTCAGCAACAGCTGGTTCAGTACCAGGAGCCTGGTCCTGTAGGGAATGGTGGTCTGCCAAGCAGAAGTCCACAGGAAGAGAGCAGCATTGATAGTAGTTATGGTAGCAGCAAGCAAGTAGACACTCCCTCCTCCTCGCGCTACCCCGTTCTTTGATGGCGGCTTCTCCTACAGCAACCTCAGCCAGCCAGCCAGCCAGCTTATATATCTCCTTCCAAGAAGGGGACAGGTGGAGGTTGTCAGCAGAGCCTCGCTCCTGGATAAAAGAAATAAAGAGCAGTTTGTTCCAAGGATGCTGTGAGCCAGTCCAGTTTTATCACTGCTTGCCCCTGAGCATTTGCTTCTTTGTTGCTGAGCTATGCAAAAACAAAACTGCTAAAGCTTGGAACCTGTTCCATTTTTCAGGTTGGTTGGGGACTCTGAGCAGAGCCTTCTGGCAGAGGCCTGTCTCCTTTAGACCTTATCTGTGTTCTTGTTGACTGTGTGCTTGCTCTGCCTCTGTGAACTTTGCTGGCTTTTGAGTCAGCTGCAGCACTGGGGATGAGCCAAGGGGGATGGCCAAACCATATGGTAAGAAAGCATGGAGAATGTGATACCCTACAGCACAGTGACTCGCTGGCTGCCCTGCCTTGGCTGCAGGAAAACATCTCCCAGGTAAATCAGTGCTTGGTGGATAACCATAAGGATTGATGGGGAGCCCTTAGCAGGGGGAGCAGCTAGCTATCCATCTGGGGTCAGCTTGTCTGCTTTGCAGTTATTTATTCTAATTTCCTGTCTTAAAGCACCCTGTTGTCTAACTGCAAGCTGCTATGTGGCATAACATATTTCACTCTGTTGGCACAAAAATAAGGCTGCCAATGTTGGCTCAGAACTGTGTGTGTCCCTGATTCACAGGTGGCCAGTTCCTTATATAGGGAGTGGGACTGCCTTTCACAACATGGCACCAATATGAAGTCATGTTCCCTCTGACTGCAGCCCCAGCCTATGGGTCACAGGGCACCAGGGGTGTGCGAAATACCCCGTTCCGGCTGGCAGTCTGCGGTGGGGGGGGAGGCGATCCATCCCTCCCCCCCCCCCCCGGAATCCTCCCCGGCCAGCTCTGCTCTGCAGCAAGGCCACGGAGCTGCCGGCCAGGGCTGCCACAGCCAGACTTC
This sequence comes from Heloderma suspectum, assembly GCF_057233095.1. Classification (NCBI taxonomy): domain Eukaryota; kingdom Metazoa; phylum Chordata; class Lepidosauria; order Squamata; family Helodermatidae; genus Heloderma; species Heloderma suspectum. Next base: position 261,035,141 of record NC_139460.1, on the reverse strand, counting down.
TGGCTGCTGCTGGGCTGCGGCTGCAAATGGCGGCTGCTATGCCGGCCGCCATTTGCTTCCCTGCCTTTTGCTGTGATAGGCTACGTAAGTATCTACATAGCCTATCACGGCAAAAGGCAGGGACGCAAATGGTGACCCGGAGCTGCCGCCGCTGCCAGAGCTGGAGCTGCCACTAGGTAGGTCTGTTCTGGGGGGGGGGATTTCAGGATGTGGCGGGGGGTAGTCCATTCTGCCATGAACTCCGGGGGTTCTAACTTCTATAGAATCCGGCCTCACTGGAGTTCGTGGCAGAATTCTCCAACATCCCTATCTATCACACTCTGTTCAGCAAACTGCATTGGTTGGCATGGAAAAGTATATCTATATAAAACCACGTGTGTATGTGTGTGGGGGGACTGTATGAGAGGAGCTGGTTCAATACCTGTCTACTTACCAAAGATGATGTCACCATTTCCTCTGTTAAGCTGAAACCCACACCTTTGTATATTTTACATGAAAGTAAGTCCCATTGAGAACTGTAGGGCTTACTCCCATGTAAATAGCCATAGGAGTGTTCCTCTGGCTGTTTTTCCCTTGCAGAGCTTGCCTATGCAGCAGTGGAAAAGAAATTGCATGACAGAATAATTGTGCTTCCTTTTGCAGATTGGTCTGTTTATAGAAATGTGTTTTGTCTTGAATTGTTCGTGCTGATCTCTTGCAGAAGAATCCAAACATAGGCCGTTCCAGAGCCAAAGACAAATGAGCGTTGACCAGTCTGGGCACAGATCAGTGTGTTTGTCAACTGTACTGCCTTTCATTCAGCCTAGGCCTTTGGTCTCCATGTCCTTAAATGCTCACCTTCCTCTTTGGACTGTCGTGTTGCTGAAGAAGTGCTGCCTGACTCTGGCATTTTCTCCCTCAGCCCTCCTGGGCTAATTGAATTAAGCAGATGGAAAGTGAAACCAATTGACTAGATTAAATGAGCTGAGTGCACATCTGGCTAGAACTCAGGGACTTGGAAGCAGTGAAGCATCCCTAGGGCAAACCAGCAGCTCCCCTGGCTGTGGCCTTTCCTTGCCCCCTGAACTCCAACCCCATTGTCCATGCTTCATCACAATTTCCCTTTTGCTTAACCTATCATCTGTGGTCCTCCAGCAGCCCCTGCTGGGAAAGTTTGTTGGCTCCCCTCTCCTCAGACTCTCTCTCGCTCTTCTGTTGCACAGAGCCTTCTTACTCTCCTAGGTGATTAGTAGATAATTAGCCAAGCTGTCTGACTTGGGCATGGCCCCCTCTGCTCATGCTTCCCTCATGCTGAGCCTCAGGCCTGGGAGTATGCAACAAACTGACAGCTCTGGAAAGCCCAAGTTGCATTTGCTCTTTTCGTTTCTGCTGCATCAGCTACAAGCACAAAGGCTCTGAGGCTCTTGCTGTGCTTGGGGCTTGAGACCTTTGAGCTGTTCTTTCAGGTTGTACCTGGAGGGTGTAAATGCTCTGGTGACAAGTGCCAGCTGTGGATTGAGCAGGCTGTGAAGCATAGCCTTCTTCAGTGCCAGCATCCCCAGTCTCTCTTCTCCTTTCCCAGTGTAACAAGATCAAGGAGCACAGACTGTAATAAGACCCAGGTACTGCCATGCTGTCCCATGTGTTGTTGGTGGAGGAAACTCCCAGTTATCATGGGACAGAAGTTGGTGGCCTTAGCAAAGGATCCAACAGGTAACCTCAATTTCTCTCTCCCTTTCTAGGGAGATATGAGCCAGGAGGCAAACTCCCCTGGAAATAATGATCTCTGATTTGGAAGGTTTTGTTATTGAGGTTGACACTCATACCTTGTTCTGAACTGGAGATTCATGAATAGAATCTCCCATGATTTTGATGCTGTTTTTATCAGCTGCTTTGAAAATAGAGGGTGTGGAGTTCTGGGACAAATTGTTTCACCCTTTTCTCCAGTGTCCTTCCCCTGATGTAAATTTCACTCCAACCTGCCCTGGCCAAAGCTACTATTACCTCCATGGGGGTGGGGGGGAGCCCTCAGGAACAGCATCTATTACCTGTTCCTTCCCCACACTTTGGCCTCTGCTGCCTATGGAGATAATAACAGTTGGGGTGGGAAAGAGATGGACATCAGGGAAAGGGCATGGGAGGAAAGGCTTAAAAGTTAAAACCCTCTCCCTGATTTTCAGACTAACCATATGAGGCTGCAAATTCATTCTTTTTCTTTTCTTTACATACACAAAAAGGGTGATCTTAATCACGGATCTCCCACATCCTGTCAAAAACTCACAAGAACAGGACTAAGCTTCCCAGCTCTCTCTCACACATCTTAAATCCTTGATAGGTTACAATATCTGCCAACAAACATGGATTTCTTGTCCATGGAACAGACAAGAAATCTGTACCCTCCCTTAATCAGTACAGGGGCTTTTTTTAACTCATCTGCCCACTCCTAAAGACTACATCAAGTAGAACAGAAGCAGGAGCTAGGAAATGAATCCACGTTCCTGAATTCCATCCTGAACTGGGATGGCTGCAGTCTTCCCTGCAGGACCGGAACACCAGTCTTGCTCATATGGAGAGGAGGAACAGCCACACTTCAGAGGCTCTGGATTAAAATTAATAGGATGAAGTGCAAGTGCCCAGGGTTTAGACTGTGGTGACTATGCCTCTGTTTGAAATGTACTAATGCTGGGATCCTGTGCTTGACTTTTCCCATAAAGTCATAAGAATGGGAGAATGGAATTAGCCAACAGTGGGCCCAGTAATGGAGATCAATGCTCTGCGTTTGCCTAATGAGCTGTTAAATTGGATCCCGGAAACAGATAACTTGCAGAGCAACCTTGCAGGCCATTGTGGCTAGGAGGAGAGGAGCTGCAGTGGTGGCTGTGACGTGTTCTAGCGTGAGTGCACCTGTCCTTTCTCCTAGCATTACTGAAAGTGCTTAAAGTAGCCATTCTTCATTTGCCCTCTTGCTTTATAAGGTCACAGCATCTTGATCCTGAAGGGGAGTTATGACAATGCTCTTGTATGTTGCAAGAAAACAGCCCAAAGGTGAGTAGAGAGACTTCATCTCTTGCCACTCTCCCCCAAGATGTTTTTATACCCAGGTGACTTCACGGGTCTTGTAAGAGCACAATGAACTCCAGCTCAGGTTGCTTTTGCATCCCAGCTGCAAACTTTGAGCATAATGCTCTTGTAAAGCATGTTGTAAGCATATCGCTTAGGGATTCTCATTTGAGGGTCTGACTATTCCTGGTCTATTACCTGAGGTATATGTGATGGATCCCTTCTTTGATCTAGACCAGCATTTGAGTAATTGCAGCACATTCCATCACAGGTTTTTCTTTATAAAAACAAAACACAGGAGACACTCCAGGAAGGTGGACTAGGGAGTGGTTTAGCTCTATTCTATGGGATTTGAGACATTAAAATCTCCCATCTATGCTGGCCTTTTGGGCCTCAAAACTGTTACTTTAAGGTTCCTAGTGCAAAATATGGTGCCCTCCAGATGTGTTTACAATTCCCATCTTTCCCAGCCAACATGGCTATTGGGTGTTGTAGTCCAACACATCTGGAGAGCACTGGGTTGGGGAAGGCCACCATAGGAAATGTCTCTGAATTTTCAAACTTTCTATATAATGTTTTGTCCTGCACTGAGCTTTGTGGCTGAGAATGTAAGCAACGAATGGCCAAACTAGATGTTTGGTCATGGAGTTGTTTGTATCTTTCCCCCCATTTTTAAAAACTAAATAGTTGGGGACTGTGAGGTTTAGCAGAGGAATGGCGGGAGGTGGGGTCTTAACCCTTTTCCTTCTAGCTTTTTCCCCATTCGCCCCTGCTGCTTTTCTTCCTTTGGGAAAAGGGTTAAGCACTGCCCCTGACATTCCTCCACTAAACCCACAATCTTCCAAGGCTACTTATGATGGAGGCAAGATGCACATTATCATGTCTGATGGAGGCAAGATGTACATAACCACACGTCATACCTAATTTAGCCCTGTTTGCTAATGCATTGAAGCTGTCCAAGTTGATTCTTTTGTATCTAAGTCTTTGTGAAATGCTCCACATCAGGGTAAGTCAAGTAGCCACTGGAAGTTTATCATGAGGGAAGTTATTTCAAACAGCACAGGTATGACTCAAGACAGCGTTATGTCCGGCAAAGACATCACTAAGCAGCAATGACTTTGTCATCTAAAAAATTGTCTTTCAATTTAAAAATAAACACGTGATACACCGCCCTCTGTTACTGCCCCCCCCGATTAGTATTGAAAGAACTGCAGAGCAGAGAGTTGCTTTTGTGCACAAAACGATGAGAATAAAAACAAAAATGCCTTCTCCAGCAAACCCAAATGGGTACAATAAAGTATATTGTACAATATGGGTACAATATAAAGGCAAAGAAGGGCATAAAAGTAGATCAGCTAAGCTTGCACACAGCAAATATGGTGGTTGAGTGCAGTACTAATTTGATGTTTCTGTTTCCATACATTGTTTGTGTTTGTACTTCTATGTTTAGCTGTCGCAGTGACCATCTTGTTTAAAGTGATACAGCTTGCATTGCAAAATCCCCACCATCTACCATTGCAGTACATGGAGTTTTGAGTTTGGATGTAAGAGATATGCAGCTGCAATCCAGTTCTATCTATGTTTACTTGAAGTCCGTCCCACTATTTCAATGGGCCCTGCCCCACTTCCAGGTGTAAGCATGCTTAGGATTGCAGTCTCAGTTTCAAATCTCCATCTGGTTAACTAGATGACCTTTGTGTAAAATGATGCACGTTGAGGCAAAAATTCCTAACTTCACATGTACCCTGCTGGGGTCAGAGCTGGGGATGACTGCCCAGGGGGATGTCTCTGTGGTTGCTTTCCTGTGAGCTGGCTCTGTTTCAAGGTCGTTCGGGGCACATGACATTGTGGTCATCCTGCAGCCACCCTGGAACTTTTTGTGGAAAAACTGGATTTCCTGAGACTACTTTAAGTCCGATTGTTTTCCTTAAGTTGGGTTCTCCAGAGTATACACCCGCATTTACCTCAGGTATGCTAGTCATGCCTAGGGGTGTGCTTTCACCATGACCCTGGTCAAGGGTGTTTCTTGTCCCTGTGTTTCCCAGCACAAACCAATTAGTGTCTACTCAGAAGTAACTCCCATTATGGTCAATGAGGTTTGTCCCCTGAATGCACACTTCAGAATTCACAGAGATCCTCCTCAATTGAAATAACACATCTTAAAGCACTAATTCCCCAAAGGCTATAAAGCACTATCTCGAAGCTGCAATTCTCTGTTGTTCAGTTTATTGCTATTTGGAAGTAACTAACTTGCACCTTCGATCATGCGCAGCATCAGGTTAGAAAGGGGGCTGCTTTCCTGTCCCTGTGTTTCCTGTCCTTGTCTTTCCCACCACAAACATATACGTGTCTACTCAGAAGTAACTCCCATTGTGTTCAACGAGGCTTGTCTTTGATATTTACTTCCTTTCTTTTGGGAAGTGATTACTTTGCAGCTTCACTCTTTTGCAGCATTGGGAGCTTCAGGGGAAAGGAGAAAGGGGATTAGCAAAGGGGCTGACTGGAACCAGGGTGCTTCAAGTATTCACAGGGTTAAGTCTCCTAAAGGCTCTGAAGCACTTTACCAGCTGTAAGGGAGTAGTTAATGTGGAACTTCACTCTATCACAGCATCCCGAGGTTTACCGGAGGGAGAAGGATCTACAGCTGTGTTTCTGTAATGTTTCCTGCTGTAAGGAAGTAATTAATGGGGGGGGGAGAGAAGGCAAGTGCTTTCGTTGAGACACAGGAGGAAACGGCCCAGGATTTTATAGGAGAAAGCTCAGTGGTTGAGGGGCCCCTGTCAGTCAGATGAGGTTCACTCCAAACCCCCCACACCCGACCTGGAAATGTTCTGTGAAGCGACTTATGCTGGTGCAGTGCACTCACTTGTGGAGCCCTGCATGGACCAAAGTGCACCAAAGCTGATTCCTAGGAAAACCTGAATAATCCTCCATTTGCTTCTCTTTCTGTTGTTGTAGTGAAACCCCACAGGAAAGGGAGCTGGGGTTGTGTTGGATGCTTGATGAAAAAGTTGGCCCAGGGTGGTATGGCTGTGTGAAAAAGGCAAATTCCATGTTGGGGATTAGTAGGAAAGGAATCCAAACCAAAACTGCCTATGTCATAATGTCCTTATATAAATCTGGTGCAACCACACTTGGAATACTGGGTACAGTTCTAGTCACAGCACTGCAAAAAGGATATTGTCAAGTTGGAGAAGGTGCAAAGAAAGGGCAACAAAGATGATCAAAGGGATGGGGGAAGTCTCCTGTGAGGAAAGGTTGTAGTGTCTGGGACTGTTTAGCTTAGAAACAAATACGAATAAGGTGGCAGAGAGGGGGGGGGGCATGACAGATGTGTATAAAATCATGCATGGTGTGGAGAAGGTGGACAGGGAGACATTTTTCTCCCTCTCTCATAATACTAGAACCATGATTAGCTGATTGGTGAGAGATTCAGGATGGAAGGACTTCTTCATACAGTGCATAGTTAAACTATGGAATTCACTGCCACAGGATGTAGTGATGGTCACCAACTTGGACAAATTTAAAAAGGGGGTTAGATAAATTCAGAGAGAATGATAGAAACATATTCCTCTCAATACCAGTTTCTGGAGAACACAAGAGGGGACGAGGTGCTATAGCACTCCTGTCCTGCTTGTAGGCATTTGGGCATCTGGTTGGCTACTATGGGAAAAGAACACTGTACTTGACAGGCCTTTGGTCAGATCCAGCAGGCTCTTCTTTTGTTCTTATGTCTTTAATTCTAACCAACTACATATTTGTGATTATAAATGAAAAAGTGGGGGTGGGAGAGGATTGTAAAGCATTTTGTCCATAGAACAGTATATAGTAATCATTAGTAGAAAATGATAGATAATAAGTAGCCCAAGAAATATATAGAACATACTTCTGCGTGTGTGTGTGTTTTAAAGAAACATGGCTGAACATGCGACAAGCAGTAGTATAGTGGCAAATTCAGAAGTACAGGGTCCCTTTGTGACAGCCACAGCCTCGCCCCCTCACAGCCACGCCCGCTTCTAAGATTATACAACCTTGTAAGATATACAGCCTTCAGCTGGGATCCAAAAACAGTGCAGCTGAGAGTAAGGCAGTGGTATTTCAAGTGGACGTCTGAGAAAAAATGCAGGGGTGTTAAAACCTTTTTCACCCACTGACTCACTCACTCACTCAAACACAAACATTTTAGGTTTTCAGAATATGATCCTCTATGGAAGCTTCACCCTCTCAACTCAGCCCTCATGGACAGATCTCATTTAAACAGCCCCCTTGCACACTCCTTCAGCGCCCCAACGTTACCCATTAACTTTCCCTAAGCTCCTTCATTATATCTCCTCCCTCCCCCTCCAACAGAAATGTCCACACACCCAGCTGGATTGAACTACACACACATACACACACACATATACACACACACATATACACACACACATATACACACACACACATACACACACACACATACACACACACACATACACACACACACATACACACACACACATACACACACACACATACACACACACACACACACACACACACGGTTTTGGTTGTGGGAATACTATAAGAGCACAAGTGTTGGGGATTATCTTTGAGTTCTCTTTCAATGTTAAAATTCTGAGTCTGCCACCTTTCCATAAGTCACTATGACTTGCTCCTAGTGGGAGCCAGTTCACACACACACATCGACATCACTTGATGACTTGCAACACACAGGCCTGGTCTACACATGCAGCAGAATAAGGTGACACAGTTCTGAGGTGGCAAGATTGACTATATCACTTCAGATTAGAGGTGAGGGAGGAAATAACTTTGGGGTTTTAAAAACACACACCCTGCAAATACAAAACTAGCAAAGCAGGAAGCAGACTGGGATAAAAGTTTTCTATCAGACACATTATGTGTGCATGTGTCTGTGATTATTATTTATTGGGAAGGGTGTGGGTTTTTTTAAAATGTGGAAGCACTCAAATGAACCCTCCTCCACCTGCAGTCCACAGTGGTATGGTCCATTACCACCTCAGGCTTTCATCATGTCATACTGTTGCATCTGTAGCCAGGTCTGAACATACGAACCCAACCCATTGGAAGACATTGTGCTTGTGATACTGTGTGGTGCTTGATCTATGATGGCTCTTTTTGCATGTGCATGGCAACATGATGCTCAGTGACCAATTGCTAACCATGTCTATGAGAACGAGTTTTGAGACAGCTGTTCTAAGGTACTTCCTCTCAGGAGCTGCTGCCATTTGCTTCTAGGGATGTTGGAGAATTCCGCCGTGGACTCAAATGTGGCCGGATTCTTTGGGATCCGGCCTCTGGAATCCATGGTGGAAGGGATCACTTACCTCTGCTCCAGGAGGATTGCAGGCAGAACAGCACACCGGCTCCGTACCGCTGGTGATACGGTAATGGCGGCCGCCATTATCGTTTTGCTGGGAGCAATACAGCCACAAATGGCGTATTGGTCGCTACTTGCGGCCGTAAAGCGTTGAGTCTAACCTACCTGCAGCCGTAAATGGCTGCAATTAGGTTAAACTCAGGGCTTTACGGCCGCAAGTGGTGTCCAATATGCCATTTGCGGCTGTGTGTCTCCCAGCGATATGGTAATGGCGGCTGCCATTACCGTATCGCCAGCGGTACAGAGCCGGTGTGCAGCTCCGCGGAATCCTGCCAGAGCGAAGCCACTTCAGAGGATTCCAGGGGGAAGGAACAGATCACATCCCCCCCCCAGGCGAAAAAGACAACGGAACAGACAGTAAGTAATCCGTCTATCCCTGTTTACTTCTGCAAGAGCTTCTCATGCTACAGAAAGTTGTCTCCCGTTGGGTTGTGTACTATATTCATGTTTCCTTCTCTAATAGTGAAGTTGTATTTTGTTGTTTTGTGCTTCTGTGATCTGTAGTTTAGTGTTCTCAACTCATGCGCACAAATACTATTACCTACCATCTTCATATCACTTATCTGCTGTAGACTTGCCTATAAACCTCATGCCCCATTAAACCAGTATGACTCTCTGAGGTGGCAGAGCACTTTCTGTTTTCCTACTGTTGTACAGGCCGAAGAGCTACTCTCCTGGAAGCTGCAGCGGGAATCTGCAGACTATCTCTGCAGAGCTTGCCTGCAGACTCTCTGACCCAGGGAGCAATTGCCCAAACAGCTTTGATTAACCCTTATTTGACAGCAGTTGAGGAAAAATAACCTTGGCTAGAAGAGTTTTTAGTACTGATAATTTAGCTTGACATCCTGTGTGCCCTTGACAGACCTGGGGAGGGCTACATGCAGCTGGAACCAGTGAAGTGACTCACTTCTATCATACATAATCTGCTCTTTTAATTCAGCTATTGTCTTCTAGATGTCTGCATCTAGAATACCTAAGCTGCAGGCCAAATTCCTGGGCTGAATTCCTCCTCTTCCCTTATCAAGCAGCATGGGAGAATCTCTTGGTGGCAGGCAATCCATTCTTCTCTTCTCACTCCACAAGCTGCTGGTCCCTCCCTCAAAGCACAGGGCTTTAGTGCTCCAGGCTAACCAGTGCAGGGTTTTGTTTTTTTTTGGCTCTGAGAGATTCTAGCTTGCCTAAGGCCACCAAATAAGTTTATGGCAGAGGTGAGATTCAGGGCTCCATCACACAGGTGGAGAATTCCACATCACTGCTGGTTCTTTCCCTATCCAGTATCATTGCAGGACTGAGTCATGCTCTATAGATGGCTGTCCCCATCACGTTATTTTTCGTTTCTTTCCTTCTCATGGGGGTGGTGATGCCACTCAGAGGCATCGCCACCTTTTCGCAAAAAAACCTTACACGCGCTTGACGTGTAGCGACAGCTCCTCCCTGGTTCCTGCCCCTTTCCCTCCCCTTGCACGATATTGGTGGATGGGGACTGACACGCAGACAGTCCCCCCGCTGATCTCCCTGCCCCCCACCTCCCTGTTCAGTGTTTTTGACAACCTCTGCCATTTACGCAGCTGTTTACTCACTGGGAATGCACAGCAGGGGGGCATCCTGGCAGGTTGGAAGGCCGGCACGCTGCCCTTCTGCCTTGTTCAGAACGCTGCAGGCCGAAAATGGCAAGGACCCAAAATAGTGCAGGCAAGAATCTCTCCCCACAGCCCGTCGTTGCCGCCTTTGCCATCATGACTGCACCCCCAACAACCACCCACAGCCACCAACACACAGTGATTCATTTGCACTAGGGGAGAAATACACAAGGAGGTCATGGCGCTCCATTTGTGCATATTTGGAAAAATACCACATTTTTTCCGTTTGAGGAAAACACGGATAGGTGGGTTGAAATGGTGGGATAATGACTGGCTGATGACGATGTCATGTAATGGACCTGCACAATTCAGTGAGTGGCCAATCATGAATGTGCAATAAACTGGAGGTGTAGAGACGCCCTCAGGCTCTCTTCACACCTTGTTTTTTTAGCAGGATCATTCTTTAATCACTGGTTTCACAGGAGCTTTAGATGCTGCTGCTGCTGCTATCTCACAACTCCCCCGCACCTTCCCGTGTTATCCGAGAACGGGGAAAATCCAGCATTTTCTGTGCTTGCACCTGAAATCGCCATTCCGCCCCCCCTGTGTATTTTCCCTTTAGTGCTTTGTCCCACTTTGTGTGGGCGTGTGCTGGGGGTGTTGCTGGGCAGTGTTGAATAACATTGTCATGACAACAAATTGGTGGGAGGGTGGGGCTTTCTGCCTCCCATTCCAGTGGTTAACCATCCCAAATGCTTCTCGAGATCCCTCTGAACACAGCAGTGCCTACTTCTGAGTAAACCCAGTGGCTGTAAGGCTTTCCCTTCCTGGGAGTAAGTGCCATTGAAATCTGTGTGGCTTGCTTCTGAGTAGGCATGCATAGGAGTGCACTGTAAGTCTTCTTAGAGTAGCAGTCTTAAGGTCTCCCATCCCCTTCAATACATTTACTTTGAACCTCCCCCTCCCATTGACTTCACTGACAGCTTCTTCTCCCTTTTGCTCACCAGATTAATAGGCTTTTTTCCTCCCAGGGTGGGTGGAGGAGTCTTCAGCAACGCAGAAGAAAGGCTTGACAGTTAGGATTTCAGTCAGTATTAAAAGTTCCTTTTCTCCTCCCCTGAATAAATTCATCATGCAGAGCTTGGAATGGTCATTTTTAATGGTTTCTTTTGTGTATGTGTGGAGTTGTTTTAGATAAGGCAGCAATGCTAGGTAGTTTTCCATAGTACTCCCTCCCACCTAGCCAACCACTATCTCTTTGCCTAGCCCACCCTGCAGGGTCATTGGGAAGTCAGAATAAGGGGGAAGAGCAATGACAGCATGGCAGGGGGGAGCAAGCTGGGTCTAATGAAGGTGTCCCCCATAAAGCAGTCATCAAGGGGGCACTGCTAGAGATGGCTTGGTGCACGGACTGTATACAAATCCATTTGTGGATTTCTTACTTCTGTAGTTGGGAACCCAACAATTCCAACAAGAATAGTTGGGAACCCAACAATTCCAACAAGAAGAAAAGGTGGAAGACAAAAGAAGAAGCCAATGTGGCTTCACAAAAAGCTTAGGGATGACCTGAAAACAAAAAAGGACACATATAGGAAGTGGAAAGAAGGCCAAGTAACAAAGGAAGAGTACAGGCAGGTAGCACAGAATTGCAGGGATGGTGTCAGGAAGGCTAAAGCTGAGAATGAGCTGAGGTTAGTGAGGGATTCTAAAAACAACAAAAAGGCTTTCTTCAGCTACGTGCATAGTAAAAGGCAGAGGAAAGAAATGGTGGTTCAGCTATTAAATAAGGATGGCAAAACGATAACAGATGACAAAGAAAAGGCAGAGGTGCTCAATTCCTACTTTGGCTCAGTCTTCTCCCAAAAGCGGGTCTATGAGCGCCCTGGCAAAGGTGAAGTACAGGCTGAAGGAGCAGGATTGCAGCTTGAGATGGATAGGCATATGGTCAAGGAACACCTAATTACTTTGAATGAGTTCAAATCTCCAGGGCCAGATGAACTGCATCCTAGAGTAATAAAGGAACTGGCAGAAGAACTCTCAGAAACCCTGTCTATTCTCTTTGAGAAATCATGGAGGACAGGGGAAGTGCCAGATGACTAGAGGAGGGCTAATGTTGTCCCTGTCTTCAAAAAGGGTAAAAAGGAGGAACCTGGGAACTACAGACCAGGCAGTCTGACATCAATCCCTGGGAAAATTCTGGAGCAGATGATAAAGCAATCCATCTGGAAGCACCTTGAAAACAATGCAGTGATTACTCAAAGCCAACATGGATTTGTCAAAAACAAGTCCTGCCAGACGAATCTGATCTCATTTTTTGATCAAGTAACCTCCTTTGTAGACCGTGGGAATGCTGTAGACATCATATACATCGACTTCAGCAAAGCTTTCGACAAAGTACCCCATGATATCCTGATGAGCAAACTAGCTCGAAGTGGGCTAGATGAAACAACGATCCGGTGGATCCACAGTTGGCTACCGAATCGGACTCAAAGAGTGCTTATCAGTGGGACCTTCTCAAACTGGGGAGAGGTAACGAGCGGGGTACCGCAGGGCTCAGTCCTGGGCCCAGTGCTCTTCAACATTGTTATTAATGACTTGGAGGAGGAGGTGCAGGGAATGCTGATCAAATTTGCAGATGACACCAAATTGGGTGGGATAGCTAATACTCTGGAAGACAGAAACTAAATTCAAAGTGATCTGGATAGACTGGAGCGCTGGGCAGAAAACAACAGAATGACATTTAATAGGGATAAATGCCAAGTTCTGCAGTGAGGAAAAAGAAACCAAATGCACAGTTACAAGATGGGGGATACGTGGCTCAACCACACTACAAGCGAGAAGGATCTTGGAATTGTTGTCGATCACAAGCTGAATATGAGCCAACAATGTGATGTGGCTGCAAAAAAGGCAAATGCTCTTTTGGGCTGCATTAATAGAAGCATAGCTTCCAAATCCCGGGAAGTACTAGTTCCCCTCTACTCAGCACTGGTTAGGCCTCATCTGGAGTAGTGTGTCCAGTTCTGGGCACCACACTTTAAGAAGGATGCAGACAAACTGGAGAGGATTCAGAGGAGGGCAACAAAGTAGGGATGTACGAAAGTCACTTTCCTTTTCGCAGATTCTGTTCATGGTGTGTGTGGGGGAGGCGTTCCGTCCCTCCCCCCGGAATCCTCAACGGGGGGGGGAAGGCGATCCGGTCCTCCCCCCCGGAATCCTCGACGGCCGGCTGTGCTCCATGGTGGCTCCGCAGAGCAGCCGGCCAGGCCCAGGCCAGGCCGTCCGCAGCTGGATTTCCGGCCGCGGAGGGCTCAGGGTAAAAAAAAACGCATACGCAAATGGCGGCGGCTTTGGCCGCCACCATTTGTGTTCCTTATTTTTAGCTGTCTTAGTCTACGTCAATATTTACGTAGACTAAGACAAAGAAAAGAAAGGGGAACGCAAATAGTGTAGTGGGTGCTATTTGTGTCCCCCTTTCTTTTCTTCGTCTTAGTCTATGTAAATACTGACATAGACTAAGACGGCGAAAAATAAGGAACACAAATGGCGATGGCCGTAGCTGCCGCCATTTGCGTAAGCGTTTTTTTTAAAAACCCAGACGTGATAGGCTACGTAAGTCTTTAAGTCGCCTATCACGTCTGGGGGGGGGGGGGAGAAAAAGACCAGACTGCAAATGGAGGTGGCAGCGGCGGCCTGTCAGAAGACCAGCCGCTGCCGCTGGAGCCGCCACCGTCCAGAACATCCACCCCAGGTAAGTCTCCTCCCAGGGCGGGATCCGCGGGGGCCAGAGGGTGGTAGGCTGTTCCGCAATGGATTTCGGGGGGCCGAATGCACTGGCATTCAGTCTCACCAAGATCCGTCACGGAATTCTCTGACATCCCTACAACAAAGATGATCAGGGGACTAGAAACAAAGCCCTATGAAGAGAGACTGAAAGAACTGGGCATGTTTAGCCTTGAGAAGAGAAGACTGAGGGGAGAGATGATAGCGCTCTTCAAGTACTTGAAAGGTTGTCACAGAGAAGAAGGCCAGGATCTCTTCTCCATCATCCCAGAGTGAAGGACACGGAATAATGGGCTCAAGTTACAGGAAGCCAGATTCCAGCTGAACATCAGGAAAAACTTCCTGACTGTTAGAGCAATACGACAATGGAACCAATTACCTAGGGAGGTGGTGGGCTCTCCCACACGGGAGGATTCAAGACGAGGCTGGACAGCCATCTGTCAGGGATGCTCTGCCTTGGATTCCTGCATTGAGCAGGGGGTTGGACTCAATGGCCTTGTAGGCCCCTTCCAACCCTACTATTCTATGATTCTATGAACCCAGAAATCAGTATTCCCTTCAAACGCAGTAGTGCAAGCATTTAATTCTGAATTTAATTCCATTGCACACTGACATATTTAGCAGAGAAGGGCTACCAGCACAAGCAACTTAGGGGTGAAGACTCTTTCTCCCTCGCCACAAATTTGGAGGAAACCAGTTCCCATAGCCTACTATCCAGATCACTAGAAGGGCTTCCAACTTCCCTCCTCTGTGGAGGAGTGGAGGGATGGGCAGAGCCATCAATCATGTTACAGGAACCAATGATCAGGGGAGGGGAGGGGGCATGGGGCCAGCAGCCCCTTCTGTCCTGATTGTTCCCTGCAGCTCTGTGTAGCCATGAAAAACTGTAGAGCTGAGAGACATGCTATGAGAGATGCCTGTATACAGAGCCAGTGTAAATCCCAGCAAGGATCTGGAATCAAAAGGACCAGTTTGTAGTGGGATAAAGAGAAGAGAGCCTCAAAGTGGAGGCTTGTTCCTGGCTTGCAACTCATTCTTTCAATCTTTTAGCCACTACGTTATAACAGGTGGTGGTAGTGATGAGCCCAGGGAGTCAGGTTCAGCCTTGGAAAGAACCTGTGGTTTTCAATTCAGTAGTGGGACTCTGCTCCAGTACTTGTGAAGTAGTAATTAAGGGAACAGTGCACTGGGCATATGCAGAATAGAGTTTAATTTCAGCTAAGTGTCGTGACAGTTTAAACTTGGAACCTGTTTTCATTGCCTGGGATATGTCTGCACTGTCTAGTTGTGCTCAACTAGAATGAAATCAAAGTTTTTTTTATGAAGAAGGTGGGTAGTGTAAGGGGAAATGAACAAGTTGCACAGTGAATAAGATCAAAATGCATTTTCTATGCATGTTGGATGAGAGGCATGAGTAATGTCCAGCATTGTAATCCTGAAGGGGCCGCGGCATCACGTCAGGGGTAGTATGCAATACTGGACCTACTTAGAGTAGTCCCACTGAAATGGATGGGGCTTAAGTTAGTCATGACTAACTTAAGACTCACTCATTCCAATGGGTCTATTCTAAGTAGGCCTAACATTGAATGCTACCATGTGAGTGCAAAGCAAAATAAACAAAGACCGTAGTTCACTTGCTGTTAAGAAAGCTCTGCAAAACGTGGAAAGCCGCTGGGTCTCCAGATGTGGATCAATGGATCTTAGATCTCACAGCTCATGAATGAAAAAAAGGGAAGGAAGATGAATGTCAAAGTATCAGGCTGAATTTGTACAGAACTCTGCATGACTAAGGAATAGAATCATAGAATTGTAGGGTTGGAAGGGGCCTACAAGGCCATCGAGTCCGACCCCCTGCTCAAGAAGACTGATTCCTCCCCCATGTGCTACCACCCTGCTGTGGGTAGCACAAATACCAAGATTTTCCCCCCTTTCATTTTCACCCTTTTCTTAATTTTCCTTGGATTTCTTTACATACTTCCAGAATAGGCAAGCCAGTATACATGTAAGTTACAACTGTAAATTGTTTAGTATGAAACTTTAAAGGCACAGAAATTGACACATGTTGGTGACCTGAGGGGAGAGATTGCAGTGGGGGAGGGAGAACCATGGGATATGGAGGCTTATGGATATAAATCCTGTATCATCAGCTGTATAATTGGAAAGGGGGGAGGGGGATTCTTCTGTTAGAAAAGTCTCAAAAATGTTTCACTAAACCACAATTAATCTCTCACCCACATGCACACACACTCAAAAAGCTGCAACATATTACTAGTATTTCAACTAGGATCTAAGTGTACCCAGGAAAGGGAGCATAGGTGTGCTGGTGATTGCTAGTTCCATACTTCCTCTGGTACCTGGTCAACCAATATCTGTCTCCTCCACCTTTGGAGATAATAGAAAGCTGGACTGCAGTTTGGGCTCTGGCACAAACAGATTTCCTCTTTGCTCTACATCTCTCAGGAGAAATACTGTTTGCTGCCTAATTGATAGTTCTATCAAAGGAGGTTGTTCCACTTTGTAACAGGTAAAGCCAGGCTAGATAAATTGTGATTGGGGAGCAGGGTTTGGGGGGTGGGACAGAATGTCACCCTGAGGAGAAGAGCATCATTTAGAGAAAGAAAAATAGCTGCTGTACCAGAGCTTGGGAATTGGGACACTTATATCATGATACGCTGGCAAGACAAGACTTGATGATAAAATGTGAAATATATATTGAATGTGGATTTACCAGTAGGTCAGAATTTGTTTTTATATTCTTTGTTGCCAATATCGATTCCTCCTTATCTCCTTACCAACTCCATACACCTTTTTAATAAACTCCTTCAATTGGATTGTAAGTGCTGACTGTTTCAAAGGGTGTTAAACTAGTCTGGGCTCCATGATTCTAATGAATTTTTATTGTTTCTGACAAATCTCCAAAGGGTCTGGGCTCAGCCTGTACTCTTTGCTGCAGGGGGAAATTGCAGGGGCTCATAGCATCCCAAGGGGAGGTGAAGTCAGCACCCTGACATCCAAACAATAACATATGAAACTTTTGCCATTTTTCATAAGGTACCATACAGAGCTACCTTGCACCAAAGAAACAGGAGACCTTGTCTTTCCTGATTTGTCTATGACACCTCAGAGCAAAACAATCTGCCCCACCATGGGTATTTCCTGCCTTGCCCCAGTGGGATGGGCTTGATGTCCTCTTGATTCAATTTCTGTTCCTCCCTCTTAGTCCCTCTTCTTGGCTGCAGCTTCTCCAAGCATAATTCAGTTGCTTTGTCCCTCAGTTGTAGTTTGTAGCCCCCCCAGTTACAGGGCAGCTTTGGGATACCTCTGCCATCTCTACATAGCCCTCCAGTCTGACCCACATCTCCTGCTGTCCAAGGGCTCTGATCCCTTTCAGCTCTGTGGACCTGCCTTCATGGGCTACACAACCCCTCTTAATGATTTTTTCACTGTTCCCATCCTGCCTGTGAAAGCCAGTTAAGACCCAGCCTTTTCTCCCTCTGGTCTTGCTGTGCCTTCCAAATTGCTCAGCTGAAGCCCTTGAGTCCAGCTGACCCACCCACTCCCGGCTTCTCCTGTGATCATTTGTTACGAGCCACTGGCAGGCTGTTTCATTGCGCTTTTGCTTGTCCAGCACACTTGGCAATTGGCTCCAATCAGTACCAGACCACACACTGACACTGCATGCGTGTGTGTGTGTGTGCGTGCGTGTGTGCGTGCGTGCACACACACACATACACAGAGCCCTCTTTAGCCCTCTTTAGGTTCAGTATTAATTAGGGGGGGGGGCTGCAGAGTTTTCTCCCAGCCCCTGTCTCCCAAGCCTACTGTGTGCCCCATTTGCTGTGGGAATGCTGAACTCCTGCATTCAGTTTTTAGAGTGAGAGCAAGGAAAACCTCATACTAATAACCCTCCCACTCACCATCAGAGTGAATTGGGGTGGGAGGGCAGGAGAGAGAAAGGGAGGGCTACATGCAACAAAAGAAGTGATTAGAAACTGATTTTCTATCACAGGCGGGAGCCTGGCAGGGAGGGGGAGAGAAAGCCGGCAGAGGGCACTGGGAGCCACAGGAACAGAGGTTGCTAATCTCCTTTCTGGCTCCTAATTTTGAGGTGCGATTTCCCACTTTGCATGTATGTGCCACCTGTTCTAAAATGCAGCAGGCCTAAAGAGGCATTGCTGTTCTTCAGCATACAACCTGGAGTCAAAAGAGCCCACTCCATCCATCCTGGCTTTCTGAACAAGGAAATGCGAAATAACCCATTGTCTTTAGATTGGCCCTGTGGATGTGAACACAGCAGGTATGTTTCTCCCTCACCCTGAACAACAGTGATAAAAGTCTTGAAATAATATTTGCCCCAGGGACTCTGCCTGTCAGGAATTTCTGGGGAAAGAGGGTAGAATGAGAGAGAGAGAGTGTGTGTGTGTGTGTGTGAGAGAGAGAGAGAGAGGGAGAGAGAGAGAGTAATAGGTCAGGGATCCCTTGGTAATGCCAGCAAAACTTTAATGGAGATGTCTTTATGGGCATAATAGAGCTGGAAGCAATAGCGATGGCTTGGCCTGCCATGCCCCCCCATCCCACCGCAGATTTTCCAGGCTCCAAGCCTGAGCTGCTTGTGGAAGCTATCTGGGCTGTCCTTTAAGTCAGGGACTTAATTGGGGTTTTTCATAATTAATGTTATGAAAACATTAACACTAATAAACAATAAGACTACTTAGGAATACGTTGAATACCATCTGTCATCAATATCCTACATTACTATCAGGGATTGCCTCACCAAGCTCTATTCATTTGTAATTGGGTTTTGAGAATAAAATCTTACTCTGTTTTGCTGCGTTACCTGTCCCCAACCCTTGAGGACAGGGCAGGCTCTGTTTGTCTGACTATCTCGAAGTGTGAATTCAGCTTGTTTTCTAAAATTGCATATTGTGAGTTTCATTAGAGCAGCAAGGAGCTTACATTTCAAGTTTGTGGCTGTGTTGGGCCCCTCTTTTTCACCCCAGAAGGCATCAGGACCGGACCAAGACATTTTGCTGCCTGAAGTAGAGCAGCAAGTGGAAACCCCCCCCCCCCCCGGTTAAAGTCAGGGTGCAGAGCAACCTGTGCTGGTCTAGCTATTTTGGCACCTGAGGAACAGTACCTCACAAGTGCCTCTCTCCATTTCTGGGAGAGAGAGAAAATACCATCATAGCAAGTCAAATAACTAACAATTTGTTGCCCTTTGTTGGCAACCAAAATTGGCTGCTTGGGGTGGCTGCCTCAATCTGCCTGATGGTAGGGTAGGGTGGGCAACTTGTGGTCCTCCAGATATTGTTGCACAACAACTGCCATCAGCCCTAGCCAGCATAGCCAGCTGACATCATAGTGAGGGATGAGGGGAGTTGCCGGTCAGCATCATCTGGAGGGCCACAAGTTGCCCATCCCCATGTTGGGCCAGTTTTGATATGAATCATTTCTGCAGGAGCTTGCAATTTGCATGTATTCTTTGCAAATGACTGGCTGTGGGTCATGTGTACTAAGGCCCATGTCAGTTTCCATTCCACTCCCAGGGCGCCGTTGTTATTTTTAAAAAGTGAATCGATATAAATTGGAACTCTCAACTGGGATAAATTACAGCTCAGGCATTAATCACTGGAAATACTGTAATCCAAATCAATCCAATAAATGGCACACACTTCTGCCTCCCATGTGTGTGCCCTCCAGATAGACAGCTGTCAATCTGGTGTCAGCTGCTCCCCCTGTGATACTCAATCCATCCGATGAAATTAGCATTGACATTTCTCCAGCTGTCCCTAGCCTCTCTCCCTCTCCCCCTCTTTCCAGTAGGGGCTTGCATTTTCTCACTAAAAGAAGAATGCTGCTGTTTCAAGATCCATGCATTTCTTGAGGGGTTGTGACCCTCCCCTTACAAATCTCCTTGATATAACACACACACTCCCAACATTCCCTTTTTCTACTTTGTATGTGTATCATATAGTTTGGGTTGTGGTGTCACCAAGGGCTCCAGTAATGGGCAGAGACCCACTCTGCTAGGCTAGGAGAACATGCACAACTGGAAAGCAAAACTCAGATCTGAGGAGCTGGCACTGCTGGCCAAAAGGCTGAGCAAAATTGCTGCCAATTTTGTACGAAACCGCAAAGGCCAGCGAGAAGAGATGTCGAGATAGTTTGGTGCCTGAGGCAGGACATCCAAGTGGCACCTCCCCCCAAATAGGATGGTAAAAGTAAAATAGGGAATTAAATAATTGACAGTGTGCTGTTCTTAAATGATACCCCAAAATTTGCCTGATGAAGCAGGCCCCTCTCCCTGCCTCGCAGTAGGGCCAGTCCTGTTGGCAAACCTTTCTCTGCCAGATCATCTTGCAGTCCTTGGCTGGTACTGCACAAGCATTTTCTAGGGTAGGGGTGGGCAACTTGTGGCCCTCCAGATGTTTATATTTATTTATTTTTACACTTATATCCCATCTTTTTTCCTCTTGCAAGGAACCCATTGTCTGCCTCTTCTCCATTTTATCTTCCCAACAACCCTGTGTAGAGGTAGGTTAGGCTGAAAGTCAGTGACTGGCCCAAAGACACCCTGTGAGCTTCATGGGCGATAGAACCCACATCTCCTGAGTCCCAGTCTAATGCTCTAACCACTACATCACACTGGCATTGTTGTTGAACTGCAATGCCCATCATCCCTTACCATTGGCTATGCTGGCTAGGGCTAATGGGAATTGCAGTCCAACAACATCTGGAAGGCCACATGCAGAAGTTCCCAGGTTCGATCCCCGGCATCTCCAGGTAGAGCTGGAAAAGCTCCTGCCTGAAACCCTTGAGAGCTGCAGCTGATCAGTGTAGACAATACAGGGCTAGATGGACCTATGGTCCGACTCAGTATAAGGCAGCTTCCTGTGTGGCACTTGAAATCCTAAAAATGGACAGGGTTTGGGGTGTTTCACCAATGCTTGTTCACCCAAATAATTGTGCCCATATTATTTCCCACTCCCTGGCCTGAACTCTGTGAGGAGGTGTACAAGCTCCAGTTTCCTGTCACATAAAAAACAAGCAAGAACAAAGAGAGGACGTATTGAGAGGACTTGTCAGCCTGAACAAGCTCTGCTACTCTACCTGTGCAAAATACAGGCCTGAATTGAAGAAATGGGGATGGTAAAAGGAGGCCAGTGAGCAGCAGCACTACCCAAAAAACCACTTGTGTGTGTGTGTGTGTGTTTTGTTTTTTGTTTACTGTCCTGCTACTCTTTGTTACTAAACTACAGTGGTGTGCTTTCCTGCTGCCTCTTTGCTGGCTTGCCGCTAAGCAGCCACTTCTGGGGCAGAACGTTTCAGCAGGCTTGCCTGCAGCAGTGTCATATACTGATTTTGTGTTGGAATCACACTGGCTGGTGTTTAAATCATAAAGCATAGACAAGAGTATAAGCAGTGTTCATTAATTAAGATTAATGGTGTGGGCTAAGGAAAGTGGAGAAGATGCTTTAACTGCATTTCCAGGCTCCACAGGAAGATGCTTCCCTTAAAAAAAATTGCCCCCCAAATCCTATTGCTTAGATAAAATTAAGAAAGAAATGTTACCAAAGGGAAGCCAAAGACTGAGATGGGTTACAGGGTGGCCCAGTCCAGAAGCAGTATGTCACATCAGTTTTCTTTTCCGGTTATTGGGACACGGCCTACACCCCATTCCTGGACCACAGGGTGTGATTTCTTTCTTGCGACAATCACCTGCCAATATACACGCCCCCATGCCCCCCGCAAAGATACTGTCTATAATGGTCCCACAGTCACTCCTCAGTAGCTGAGTGGATGGGCATGGGGGACCAGGGCAGCCAGCTTAGTTAGGTATGCACTGCAGGGATGAAATGCACTCCAAGAGTTGTACATCTAACAGCCGAAATCCATCCTGGGGAAAGGTTTCCTTCCTGTAGCCACTGACCCCATGACCCCTGCATGCTGTCTACCTCCAGCGCCTCCTCGGTCAGGAACTTGTATGGTGCAAGCACTGCAAGGTGTCCCAGATGTCCCTTCCCTTTCTATTTGGACGCAGGACCTGCCTTTTATTCTGGCAGGCCTCTTAAGTCACAAACAGCTGCAACAGGCAGATATTCAACAGGTGAAGCTCTCCCATCAGTGTGCTTTTGTTAAAAAAAAGGGGGGGGGAGCCCAAGGAGTTTCCCTCCTGTCATGAACCGGTTAATCGTAGAGAAGCGCTGCCAGTTTGGGGGCTTTAACTGTCCCCCTAAACTGAGTCCGTAGAAGACCAGAGACCCCCAGCGACTCCTCTGAACGCCTCCTAGAGCCGACGGTCCAGCTCGCTTCAGGGCGGGGGGCGCTCGGCCGTGTGCGCAGACGCAGTGTTGTGGCGAGCCCCCCAGGCGCGAGGGAAGCGCCTTTTGTCGGAGTCCCACCAGGGCGGCCGACCCGCGCCCCGCTCGCCTCGCGGAGGCCGTGCCCGGCGGGACCCGCTCCCCCGCGCGCGCGCGGCCTTCCCCGGGGCGCGGGGTTCACGTGCGCCCGGACCGAGCTCCCCGCGCCCGCGCCTTCTGTACTCACGCATCTCCCCGCGCGAGGCGCTGGGCCGGCTCCGCCGCCGAGGGGGCGCCTCGCGTCCTTTCCTCCTGCCGACGCCAGCGTGAGTGTTTGTGTACACACGCACGTGTCTCCCGGCCGGTGGAGACACGTGTCGAAGTGGAACCCCCGCCCCGCCCCCGCGCGCTCTTCCTTCGCAAAGCCCCGGCTCGGATCCCGTCGGCCGTGCACGGCAGCAGAGCGCCTCGCCCTCGCCCTCCCCCCCCCCCCGGAGGGAAAGACGCGGCTGGCTCCGGTGCCAAGCCGTGGGGCGGCGCAGAAGCCCGGCGCGGGGCTCGAGGAAGGCGCCGCCGGGAGCGGGGCGCGGAAGCAGGAGCGGAGCCTCGCCCGAAAGGAAGACCCCGCCGCCCGCTCTCCGTCTCCCCACCGCCGGCGGGAGCGTGGGGAGCCCGCCCGGGTGAGCGCGAGAGGAGAGCCGGCGGCGGTGCGCAGGAGCTGGCCGCGGAGGCGGCGGAGAGGCAGCTCCGGGGAGGGCGCGGACTGGCGCCCGCGCCCGCTTCTCCCGTTGCCGGGGAGCTGGGCGCCGGCAGCTCCTGCCCTGCCCTGCGCCCTCGCGCCCCCGCCGGGAGGACCTGCGGAGGGCGCCGGTGGGGAGCGAGGAGCCGGAGCCCGAGCGCCCCGGGCGCCCCGGCGCCAGGAAGGACGAGGGCGAGGCGAGAGGAGACCCGCGGCCGCTTCCCGTCCCGTCGCAGCTCGTCGGGGCGTCCCCGCCCCGCAAGATGCGCGGAAAGGGCAGCCGGAAAGAGAGCCTCTCCGACTCCCGGGACCTCGATGGTTCCTATGACCAGCTCACGGGTGAGTTCCTCCCGGGCTGGCAGCGCCTTCTGCTCGCGGGGCCCGCCTCGCCGGGGGGTGGGGGTGTAGCATCCCTTCGGCGGTCGGTGGAGAAGGTGTAGCATCCCTTTAGCAGCAAACTGCCTGGAGGGGGGTGGAGGTCCCGCGTCTAAAATGTTTTCCCCAGAACTCACCTCCCCCCCCCCGCCCACTCCCTCAGCACACGCACCTGTCACAAGGCGCGATTCCCTCTGTGCGCCCCCGTCCCGGTCTGGGGATCTTGGAGGTCCTTTATACGATCCCTGCCCAAACTTCCATTTGTACAAAGTGGGTGCTGATGCTACATCGACTGTGTCCCTTGACACCTGGGTCCCGTTGCTTACCTAGGCGGGCACCTGAAACATGTTGGCTGGAGGGAGGAGAATGTGTGTGTGAGCGTGTGTTTGCGTGCTGGAGAACAGAATCTTCTTTGCTTGGTTTGGGGAGCCGCAAATGGTCCCGGCACTGAAACTATCTGCTGGTTGTGATGCCCTCTTCCCAAGACTCCAAGGCATTCTTCATGGATTGAATCTCTCGACTCTTGTGTTGAAGGCAAGGCTAAATGGATGGAACCTGGTGTGACCCACTTGAGATGGGCAAGTGGTCACCCAGTAGATCACCTGAGAGGGGACTCATGTAAACCTCTGCCTCCTCCAGACACGGAGGAGCAAGATCAAGTTCCATCTTAGATGTGTTTAGCTTTGCAGCTTAGGGCCTTCATCCCCCTCTTGTAAAGGACCCTCTTCCCAGGGGACTGAGAAAACCTCTCTGGAGGCCTGGTGCTGTCCGTGGTGCTGGCTTTTGTCTGTCTGTCTGTCTGTCTGTTTCTCCCCCCACCCCCAGCTTTCTGGGTCCTCCACTGTCTCCAGCAGACCAATTTCCCCATGCGCCTGTTGCCCCTAAATGTCACTCGAGTGATTCGGTGCCTTCAAAACAGGCTCTTCACCCGCAGAGATGTGATGAAAGGAGATATTTTGAGCCGAGTAGGAATTCAAAGCCCACACAACTTTCCCTTCTCTCTAGTGACTTTAACACGTCCATATGGATTTTAAAAATCAAAATCCAGTTAAAAATAAATTCAGGTCCATCCCAGGCTGCGACCTTTGATTGCAGAAGCTGCTGGGGAGCCGTATGCATTGTGCTATTAATCCTCTGCTGCCCAGGTAGCAGCCTTGATTTTGCTGTTGTTCAGTGGGCGGAAGATCCCCTGTTTATCTGAAGGGAAGTGAGGCCTCGTTGAAACTAACTCCTCCTTCACAATTATGAGTGAGAAGACCCATGCCAATCTGTTCTGGTTGTGGTCATTTTTGGACATCATGGATTCATGCTCTGTTTTTGTTTATTCTTTCTGTTCCCTGTGGCATTTTAATTCATTTTGAAATCAAGTTAAAAATACAGGCAACAAAAAAGAAGGATGCATATAACAATATAACAGGATCAATTAAAAAAGCTCAGTGATTATAGTTCTTAATATATCATGGATATGCTTGTGGGACAATTAGAATAAAACAGACAAAGGAAAAGTTAACTATCTAATGAAATACTGGATATATGTTATATGGCATAGATATGCTGTGTGTGTGTGTGTGTGTGTGCGCGTAGGGACTAATTCTCTGACCCTTTCTTCATTTTCATTTACAACTGAGCAAAATTTTCTCTTGGAACTAAATTTCATACCTTAAACTGCTGCAAAGAAAAAACGTTTTAAAATGGATTTTCCCAGTGAATAGGTATTGTCTTTTAAGCCAGTTGCTTTTTTTTGCTTCAGGCAGGTCAAGATCTGATCCTGTGCCTCTCAGTCACTGACATTGTCCCATCCTTTGCAGTTACCACTTCATGCTTTCATTCTCATTTTAGGTCTACTCTCTTACCACCACCACTGCCACTACCACGTGGCCTCTGCCACCAGTTCTCTTGAATCATCCCCATCTTTGTAGTAGCTTCCCAGACACAGAATGGTAAGCAAAGAGGCAGTTAATCAGAAGACCAAATAGAAGTGAACACAAAGGACACTTTCCCTGGAGCAGCTTAAACCATGGGGTCTGAAGATTGTGTAGATTTAATGTTCCATGGTCTGCTGTTCCATGGCCTGCATTGTAGCAAAAATGACTTCCTAGCAGACTTGCAAAGAAAATGCAGTGAATAGTCTGCTCCTGGTTCTGCTGTGCTGGCTCAATCTCCTTGATGTGCCCAATTCTCTACAGCTGTCGTGGGAAACAGTGATAGTTGCAAAAGGCAGATCTGTATGCTTCACTAGAATAAGGTCAGGGCTACTGTGCAAGTCCAGATTGTGACTTGACTCACCTTGGTTTCTCCCCCTTTTTCATAGAGTTTTCAGGAAAGTGGTGAGGTGCAATGCTGCTTGTATGTGTAGAAGCTAACCTAGTTCAAATTAGGTTGAAGTCGCTAAATTATTAACCCCTGCTGTTAAGCATTTTAAGGATGGTTGTGTGAACTGGTGCCCAGTGAGCAAACACAGAAAATCTCTCTCTCTCTCTCTCTCTGTCTTTCTGTTTCTCTGTTTATGTGGTATTCTCAGAAGCACTTAATTTTGGAAGTGGCTACCAGCCTTAGCTGTTCTGAACACAGCGCCTTTGGCCTTGGAAATACCTGAAAAGCATGATAGAGTTCTGGCAACACATTCTACTCACATTCATTGCTATGTTTACAGTACCAGCAAGATATTACAGGAATGCCAATAAAAATGCAATTCACTTTCAGTGCCATGTCTGGCTAACTCGGAAACAACCCTGCTTTTTCAAATAGATGTTTGAAAGCAGTCTTGGATGTAGAATCTGGCTAGACCGCTGCTTGTTCCTATCATATCTCTAAGTCATCCAGGACTTACTGACATAGAAGACCCCACAAAACAGTTAAGGATTGTCCTATTCCTTCTTAACCCCTTATTGCTATTCTAAACATGTAGATGTAAAATGTTTAAAAGCAAATGTGCACAGGCCGCTTTGTCATTTCTCTGGCAAGGCACTTGTATGGGAGGTCAGGCCAGTTTTCAACATGTCACTGCCACCGCACACTTTCTTTGGGTATCTTGCAGCGGGGTAAGGAATATTGGGGTAGAGACATTTGGTGCTACCTAGATTGTGCTTTCGCTTATTTGTGTACGCAGGGCATTCAATGCTGCCGCGTGGAAATCACAGCACTCTATAAAATGCTCCTGGAACCATCACAAATGCTGCAAGTTGCTGCTGCATGTGAGGAAAAGGCTGGATTTTCTGACCTGAAAATTGGCTGTTAGACACACATTGCTGTTATTCTGATCTATTCAACTGTTGTAGCTGCCCATCTCTAGGGCTGGGAGGCAATCGTTTTTTAAAAGAGTTGAAGGTGATATAATAGGGGCATTGTTGCCCATGATCTACACTTGTTTCTGGGGAAATGGGTTTTTCAGGTTTCAGAGCACCACAAACACCTGCAAAACCTCTTCTATCAGAAACAATCATGGAGCAAAAAATAAAACAATAATAACCAGCATGTATTCTACAGGTAGTGACAGCTGTATCATATTGAGTTCTCTTGAAAACTATTGGCTGCCCACATCTTACAGCTCCTCTGGCAGGGACTAAACCTGCAGCAGACAATTAATATGTGACTGGCTGTGGCGTTTTTGTTCTTTCTGCACTGTTTTGTGATGTATTTCACAACTCACAGTTCAAGTGTGAGTTGTGAAATAGACAGAAACATGAGATGTAGATGATCCCAAGCCCTGATCATTCATGACTTAAAATGTCATCAGCCCTGCCAGGAATGAGGTTGGTCTCCAAGTTTTGGTTGCACACACTCCAGTTCGGGTAAGCACTTTGCCTCTGCTGTGCCTTGATTTCCCCTGAGCATCCAGCAAGCATTCTTCTCCTTGCACATCCTTCGTCATGTTGTTGACACTGAACAGCTGGTGTGTTCAACCCCAGAGACAGCTGCATTTTGGCAGCGGGTCAATGATCACTATAGAAACAGCTTACATTGTGCTTTGGGACCCTGTCAGGGCATAAATTCACTTCACTCCACTACAGCGGCAGGTAAAGAGCCTGCTGTAACTCATATTGCCTCTTCCAAATCACCCACTGGGAATGCCAAGCATATTTATGTATATGGTTGCAAGGTAGCATCTGGCCTGAACCCTGCTCCCTTAGAGCCCATGGAGGGGGGGGGTGATTAACATTGCTTTCAGCATCAAATGTAAGGCCAAACATGCAGCCTGCTCCTGCCAGTGTGTGGGAGGAGACACAGAGGTGTGATGATCACCCGCAACTCTTTGTCTGCCTGGAAGAAGGCAAGTGAGATTATGGTATTTTAACAAGTGTTGACATTTCATGTGCGGTGTGGCTTCCAGGCAGCTCAAACCCCTCATCAGGCAAGTGGTACAAGCCAGGATGTTTTCTTATTTACCCAAGTAGCACTTTTTTTTTTTAATGTGTCCCCTCACATTCCCTTGAAAACAGCTCATACAGTGGCCTAAATCAGAGATCAGAGCATTGTTTTATATAGTATAGCTATATGGTGTGTACGATGTGTTTATATCTATTTGGGGAGTATGCTGGTATTAAGTATTGCAGTTATATGGTAACTTGTGTGCGCATGAATGCATGTATGGAGGTGCCCCCCCTTATGTGCCCCTGTCTGCACCCCCCACCCACCCCCACAAATCTTGACCATTTCAGCCTTACGTCAGCCCATTTCACATGCTGAGGTTCATGGGGATGAAAGCCCCCAAACACACAGGTAGCTTTTCCTCCACGTGCTGTTGTGGTGGAAATGGGTGGGGCCAGCCTGAATCCTGAGTAGCCCAACTCCCCATTATGTGCCCTGCTATGAGATTTCCAGGCACAACTGTTTTGCCCTACAGGGATGCTGCACCTTGTGAAATAAATCTTTCACTGTATGTGGATCCAAAGGTACTTGCATGTGGTCACCTCTTCTCTGTATCCTTTGTCCATTTGGGGGGCTCGTCACCTCATTTGCTGTCCTGGCTTGGAAACTCCCTGATCTTAGGCTCACTAATTGCATCTGATTTGCTAGGGTTTCACCTGGCTCTGTGTCCAAATGAGATTGTGAGTTTTGTGATGGGCAGCAGGATATGTATACTATGTATGTGCCTGCAGAGCTGCTGTGGTGTTGTAAAACAGATGGACTGGTGTGTGGGTGTGGGTGAGTGTTTCTGATTCTGCTCCGAAGTGTTGAGCAGGGGTCAGTCCGAGGCAGCAAGGCTTGCATGGACAGAGGGGGAACCGGGCTTCTGTGCCAGAATCCCTGAGTTTGGAATTACTAGAATACAGTCTGTGGAGTTGGTGGGCAAGTGCTGGTGCCAGCAGCAAACCTGGGAGCAGGCTGGGGTACCATCCTGGGCTATTTTCCCCAGGTTGTGTCTGGATTTAGCTTCATCTTGAAGATTGTTTTGTGCTGATTCTGGAAGGACAGAACAAAGGGCAGAAGTTGTCTATCTGAGCCTGTCTGGTGACAGCTAAGCACAATGGCCAGTGCAGCCACATTGACATGGGGATTGGGATGGGGGGTTGTGTCTGTGTCTGAATCTTTGCTTTTGCAAATCAGTGCAATTTTGCATCTGTCATCATGAATCTGCAATCCCGGGGAAATTCAGAATTAGCTGCATTAGCCCTTTTCCTTGTCCCCACCATCATCTGTGTGCAGGGATGAGATTTCCACACTGCTTTCTGTCAGATGGTTTTTAAGGGAATGCCCATGTGTTCTCTGTATAAGTGTCCTGATTACAGCTTCAAGACTGGCCATATTACAAAGGCAGCAAGATGTCTCAGCAGCCAAGCAGTCATTTGGACAAGATGCACAGTGACACCTTGGTACAGCTGGGGCTTTTCTTGTGCAGGAGCCAGGAAAGCCAGAGGCAGATTGCAGCTCAGAATAGAGGAGCTTTAACAAAGGTGACCGAAAAGCCAGTCTTGAGGAAGGAGAGACCCAAGAGTCAGGTTTGAGGG
Organism: Heloderma suspectum; assembly: GCF_057233095.1. Classification (NCBI taxonomy): domain Eukaryota; kingdom Metazoa; phylum Chordata; class Lepidosauria; order Squamata; family Helodermatidae; genus Heloderma; species Heloderma suspectum. The sequence goes on along the minus strand of NC_139460.1, from coordinate 261,005,979 downwards.
AGTCTGGCAGAGCTGAGCATGACAATCCAGTTGCCCAGAACTCTTCCTAAGGGCATCGTCCATCCATATGGGAAGTTTCCCTTAGTGTCTGGTTCATACTTGAGTGCCTACATACTCCTTAGTACTCCAGGTCCTAGTGAGTCCTGTTCTTCCAGCCCCCACAATGCAGCACAAGGCATCTTGCCTGAACTCTCCAGGAGCAGTGCCTCTCTTGAACTTGGGGGACCTTCAAGGTATCTAAGATGGGTTTGAAAGGCTCATCACTGCCATGCATTCCTTACTCTTGGCCATGCTGGATGAGGATGATAGTCCAGCACACCTGGGGGGTTTCTCCACAACAATGGCAGGAGAAGTGAAGGGAGGATTACCTGGATTTTTTCAAGGGATTGGCTTTGGTGTGCTTTGGTCCATGCAGAGCTCCATGAGTGAGTGCTGCACACCAGTATAAGTCGCTTCATAGAACATACTTCCGGGAGGGGTGGGGTTGGAGTGAATGTCATCTGGCTGGCAGGGGCTGCTCAACCAATAAGAGAGGCTTCCTTGCTCCCAGCCAGACTCCCCGCCCATTCTCCTTTGATAAAATCACTCTCCTTCTCTCCCCCCCCCCACATTATTTATTCGCTTAAAGCAACAATCGTTACAAGAACAGAGTGTTCTCTCTGCTTTGAACCTACCAAAGCTTGAACAATCTCCTTCTCTTCCCCCCGCCCCCACATTACTTCCTTCCTTAAAGCAACAATGAACACAGTGTTCTCCCCGCTGTGTTGCGATCCATGGAAGCTTCGAAGCATTGACATTAAGGCTCCTGAATGCATTATTTCAGTTCATGGGAACCTCAGTAACTTCAGGAGTGCCCATTTCGGAAACAAGCCTCATCGACCTCAATGGGAGTGACTTCTGAGTAGACACATTTATGTTTGTGCTGGAAAAGGCAGGGATGAGAAACAAAGGGATGGGAAACCAGCCCACTTTCTAACCTGATGCTGAACAGGATTGGATGATGGAAGGTGGAAGTAGTTACTTCCGAATGGCAATAAACCGAACAATGGAGAATTGCAGCTTCGAGAAAACACTTTACAGCCTTTAGGGAATTAGTGCTTTAAAATGTGCTATTTCAATGGGCGGGGGGGGGGGTCTCTGTAAATTCTGATGTGCGCATTCAGGGGGCAAGCCTCATTGATCACAATGGGAGTTACTTCTGAGTAGATACTAATTGGTTTGTACTGGGAAACACAGGGACATGAAACACCCCTTGACTGGGGTCACAGTGAAAAGCGCACCCCTGGGCTGGGCAGGGCTAGCACACCCGAGGTAAATGTGCGGGTTGGGACACACAACAACTATACTGGGGAGAACCCGACTTAAGGAAAAGAATTGGACTTTACGCAGTCTCTGGAAATCTGGGTTTTCCTTGATGAGGTCCAGGGTGGCTGCTGGATGACCATGACATCATTTATCCCTAGCAGCCTCCAAACACAGCCAGCTCAGAGTAAATCGCTCATGGAGATACTTTTCTGGAGGGGACCAGGCACAACTAGAACTACAAGAAATGGCTCCAAAGAAAAGAAGGGAGGGATGTGGGGTGGGGTTTCTTGCATCAACCCGGCATCCTCCTGTGGCTGGAGTGCAGCAGCCACTCAGAGCCTGGGATTCCCTATATTTCCCATATGGATGGATGGGGTGATCGGAGCTTGGCAGCTACATATGAACAATGCGCAGCTTACAGGTTTGGGGAATGAGCAGTCCCCAAACCCTTCATGACTGCAGAAGTATCTAATCAGACCTGTCGGCTCTTGTGTTGCAGAAGCACAGCATTCATGAAAAAAAGGAAGAGAGAAAATTGCGTGGGGATAGGCATTTAAAACTCCTCCCACCTAGCCTGCATTCCAGTTGGCAGGTGGGAATGGTTTGGATTGCAGAGATGGGCGCGTGTGCGTGCGTGATGGTATTCCTGACCTGCTGAGAGATGCAGCTACCTCAGCTGTGTTCTGGGTGACCTGTTCCTATATATGTGTCCCCTAAAGGGCACTAATAACCCTGCAAACTTATTTCTTAAGGGCTCAAAATGAGATTAATAAAATGGAGATTGCCCATTGGGGAAGGCTGAAAGAAAGGAATGGAAAGGCAGCCTGGCTTGGCTCTTCCAATAGACTGGATTTGCTCCCCTCCACCCCTCCTGCTTTCCATTTTATCAGCAGTGATTTCATTAAGCAAAGTGCTTTTACTTTAGTTTAAGGCAGATTGCTACACTGCGAAGCTAGTGATTAATCAACCAGTTCTGGTGGCTTCCTCTCTTAGTAGGGATTGTAGGAGTAATGCTGGGGGTTGTTGGGGCCTGGACACAGTTTTGGACAAACTCAATGACCTCCTGCTCTTGGCTGAGGTGGTGTGCATGGATGCTGTCATTATCCCCACTAATCAGCAATTAGCCATAGGGAGTAACTGCCCAGCCACCAGTATCCACTGCCCAGCCTGACAGCCATATAGTTTCAGCATCCAGTCGATGCAGTCATATTCTCCTGGTCTTCACTAGGCACTAGCAAGTTATGCTGTTTGAAGTGATCTACTTGCACCTGGAAGATCATTCTATGCAAGCTAGAGAAGACCAGCTGGCAGCATCCAGCTAAGCCACGAATGACTGGACAACTTCAGACACAATGCTTTGTCTGTCTCAGTTTCTTGCCTGTTAAATGGGAGTAATAATGACTTACCCTACAGGATTCTTGTGAGGTTAATGAGCAAAAGATTGTAAAACGGCTCTGCAAACAAAGCATGCTAGATGAAGTAATAGCCTCCCATTCATTGTCAGCATTTGTGGAAGGGGGCTGAATGGTGTCTAGGCTAGGAAGAAAATGAGCTACTGAATGGTGTAAAAAGGGAATAGTATTACCATGTGTACTCTTCTCAGTTGAAGTACAAAATAAACTGTGCCTGGAAACTAAAATTTAGGGTCCTGTTGAAAAAAGAGATGTGATCAATATTGTGCAACTTGAGAAAAGTTGACCCAGGGTGAGAGGGTTGTATGTTAACGCTGAGCCCTCAAAAAGCAGGCAATTTATCTTGCTCTCTTTTTGGTTATTGTGACACCATGTCTGGCCAAGGGCCTTCCTTTCCCTTCAGCATGGTTTTGGCTTACTGGAGAAGAAAATGTCTGTTTCACATCTCTTTTCTCTATGCTGCTGGTTTTACACACACGTGCGCGCGCACACACACACTTTCAACTGTGAATCCCAATATCCTCTTTGTAGGTTTGGCATTTGGTGAGAAGATGCCTTAGTTCTGTGCAATGTCTCTGTTACCTGTTAGTAGATAGCTACCTAATAATGTAATAGTTCTATACAGGGGATGATTAGCAGCTCTCTTTAAAAATGTAGAATCTGACATTTGCAATAAGGAAAGTGAGATAATACATTTTGGAGTGCTTTGAATGCTCAACCAAGCACTATTGTTGTTGTTGTTGTTCAGTCGTTCAGTCGTGTCCGACTCTTCGTGACCCCATGGACCATAGCACGCCAGGCCTTCCTGTCCTGCACACTCTCCCGGAGCGTGCTCAAGTTCATATTCATTGCATCCGTGATGCTATCTAGCCATCTCATCCTCTGCCGTCCCTTTCTCCTTTTGCCTTCAGTCTTTCCCAGGATCAGGGTCTTTTCCAGGGAGTTTTCTCTTCGCATTAGGTGGCCAAAATATTGGAGCTTCAGCTTCAGTATCTGTCCTTCCAATGAGCAGTCAGGGTTGATTTCCTTTAGGATGGACTGATTGGACCTCCTTGCAGTCCAGGGGACTCGTAAGAGTCTTCTCCAGCACCACAGTTCGAAAGCATCAATTCTTCGGCGCTCAGCCTTCCTTATAGTCCAGCTCTCACAGCCATACATTACTACTGGGAAAACCATAGCTTTGATTAGACGGACCTTTGTCGGCAAGGTGATGTCTCTGCTTCTTACTATGCTGTCTAGGTTGGCCATAGCTTTCCTCCCAAGGAGCAAGCGTCTTTTAATTTCATGGCTACAGTCACCGTCTGCGGTGATCTTGGAGCCCAAGAAAGTAAAATCTGTCACTGCTTCCATTTCTTCCCCTTCTATATGCCAGGAAGTGATAGGGCCAGATGACATGATCTTAGTTTTGTTAATGTTGAGTTTCAAACCAGCTTTTGCACTCTCCTCTTTCACCCTCAACAAGAGGCTCTTGAGATCCTCTTCGCTTTCTGCCATTAGGGTGGTATCGTCTGCATATCGGAGGTTGTTGATAATTCTCCCGGCAATCTTAATTCCGACCTCTGATTCATCCAACCCGGCATTTCTCATGATGTACTCTGCATATAAGTTAAATAAGCAGGGTGACAATATGCAGCCTTGTCGTACTCCTTTCCCAATTTTGAACCAATCGGTTGTTCCATCTCTGGTTCTTACTGTTGCTTCTTGACCCTCGTACAGGTTTCTCAGGAGACAGGTAAGGTGGTCTGGTACTCCCATCACTTTAAGAATTTGCCACAGTTTGTTGTGATCCACACAATCAAAGGCTTTAGCGTAGTCAATGAAGCAGAAATAGACGTTTTTCTGGAATTCTCTTGCTTTCTCCATGATGCAGCGAATGTTGGCGATTTGATCTCTAGTTCCTCTGCCTCTTCGAAACCCAGCTTGTACTTCCGGTAGTTCTCGGTTCGCATACTGATGAAGCCTAGCTTGTAGGATTTTGAGCATCACCTTGCTGGCATGTGAAATGAGCGCAATGGTGCGGTAGTTTGAACACTCTTTGGCGTTGCCCTTCTTTGGAATTGGAATGTAAACTGACCTTTTCCAGTCTTGTGGCCACTGTTGAGTGTTCCAGATTTGTTGGCATATTGAATGCAGCACTTTAACAGCATCATCTTTTAGGATTTTAAATAGCTCGGCTGGAATACTGTCATCTCCGCTAGCTTTGTTGTTACTAATGCTTCCTAAGGCCCACTTGACTTCACTCTCTAGGATGTCTGGCTCAAGTTCAGTGACCACACTATCATGGCTATCAGGGACATTCAGATCTTTCCTGTATAGTTCTTCTGTGTATTCTTGCCACCTCTTCTTAATCTCATCTGCTTCTGTTAGGTCCCTGCCTTCTTTGTCCTTTATCAATACTAATAATAAACTTGTAGTCTGAGCGTGAATCCTTATGTAGCCAAGATGGCACCATCCTCTCACAAGAGGGAGGGAGGCTTGGGGGACCCTCAAGGTTGTAGAAGTACATGAAATCTTTAGGGAAAACCTCCTAAGGGGATGGGGACACCCCAAAACAGCCTGATGTGGACTGAGCATTCTCAGAGAGCATGGAATGCTGACTGACTGTTTGGGGGAATGGAAAATGGGGTAGGGAGGGGGAATGGAATAGCCTGGGAAAGGGTATGGCTGGCTGGAGTCCTGAACTGGAGCATTTCACACTTCAACTTTTTGTTGCATTTTGTTAGTCACTTGAAATGACTAAACTTCATTCGTTGTGTTTTGTCCTGCCCAATCCAGACAGAATATTATCAAAGTTTGAGACAGGTGGTAGGAGGTAGCTACTAGGAGAAGGCCAAGCTACTTCCTGTTCTTCTCTCCTCTTGGCCCCACTTTGTTTTGCATATATCTTGATTGGGCCATAAAGGAAATGGGTGGACTTCTCTCTCTCTCCTCCATCACCTCAGGCATTGTACTGCCTCCTGCTGCTATATGTGTGTTTGTTCTCTCTCCCCTGCCTCAGTTTGGACCAGGGCCAGCCCTACCATTAGGCAGAGTGAGGCAGTCACCTCAGGTGGCCGCTGCTGAGAGGCAGTAGCAAGGTGCTGGAGGAGAGAGCTGTGTGCTGTGCAGCCTGCCCTGTGCCACCTAAGCTTGCCAGCTCCCTTCAGGTGCAGTGGAGGACACTGTCACTTAGCCAGTGTTGAAGCACTATTCAGCTGCCAGTTCAGTCAGCTTTTGTACATGAAATGAGAGGTGGCGCCATCTTGTTCTTCGACTTCAGCAGCAAAATGTCTTGGGTTGGCCCTGATTTTGACTGATAGTGCGGGGGAAATGGTGCAATTCCCTACTTTTTACTAGCCTTATGGCATTATGCTGGGGACTTAATGTGGCCCTGCTCTCTCCCACCCTTTTTCATCGATCTGCCTGGCCATGTGCCTGGGAGTGTGCTTTGCTGGCTAATTTGTCTTCATTTTGTCAGTTACAGTTGCAGATGCCCAAACTGTTGATCTCTTCATTTGGTGGGGTAGGGTGGGGAGGCTTGCTGTAACGAAGCTTCATTCATTCATTCATTCTTTCATTTCATTTCATTTCATTTCATTTCTCTACCACCCAGTAGCTGAAGCTGTCTGGGCAGTTCACAAAAATTAAAACCACAAAGTACAGCATAAAACAATATAAAATATGAAAGCTTAAAACTACAGTATAAAAGTACAACCAGAATAAATAGCAATGCAGAGATTTAAAATACAGATTTAAAACAGTAGAGCTAAAAGACTAGAGTGCTAAAATGCGAGAAAATAAAAAGGTCTTCACTTGGTGTCTGAAAGAGTACAATGTAGGTGCCAGGTAAACCTCTCTAGGGAACTCATTCCACAGCCGGAGTGCCACAGCAGAAAAGGCCCTCTTCCTTTGGAGGGGCTCTGGGAGAAGGACAAACCCTGCCCTAGATCCTCCACAGAAAAGTATCTCTGACCTAGCTACTGACCCCCCAATGGAGAAGTGGAGGTGTCTGTCTCTTCCCAAGCCCCCGCTCCTTCTAAAACTCTCATCCTTCCCTTCCTTTACCTCCAGTTTTTTCTCAGGGCTTGTCTGCACTGCAGCCTGTGCAGTGTTGGTGTGCAGGGCTTACTCAACCTTTACAACAAACAATCTGCTCTTGTAACTGCTGCAAGATCTATCCAGATCTTGTGTTTACACAGCCGTGAACTACTCTGTGCTAGGAAGGCTTTCCTTGGGCTCTGTTGAAGTTTTGTTCTTCCTCCCCGTTGGCAGGTGTTCTGCTACAGCTACCACACATGGCAGTCATGCATATAGTCCTTTATTGTTGTTTTAAAAAGTTGCATGGGGAATTTTGATGTTGTGCAAAATGCATGAAGAAATCTTTCAGGAAAATGGGCCGCTACACAAATCCAACCTGTGACCAGGTGGAAGTTAGGCTTGTCTGCTGCGTAGTCATTTCTCATACCAGGAGAAATGGACAAGGCAAGGAAAAGCAAGGATCACTTGGGGAAATATCCAGAAACACAGGCACAGCGGTACTATCAGAAAAAACATTTAAAGGTTATGAAAAGTGTCCTTCTGCACCACCTTTGGAATTTATCCTAAATTTATCACAAGTGACATTGAATTTAGATTCACAATATAAGCACAACTAAAATCAAACTCCCGCCAGTCATCCTTTTATAGATACATGCTAAGGACTCCGCACCTCTGTTGAGTACTTGAATCAATTGTGTTCATATGATAGTTCCCACTATCAAATAATAACAAATAATAACAAATATATAACAAATAATATTTGTTTACTTCTCTCATAATATGTTTCTGATGCTCTATGTTGGAATATTTTTAGACATTGCTTAGATATAGATATAGATATAGATATAGATATAGATCAGAAAAATACAAGTGCGTGTGCGCACATGCGCGCGCACACACACACACAAAACATTTCAATTTATAAAACAATGTACAGTTTAATATAAATACAAACATTAAGCTAAGATATTATCATATTTAAAAACCTTTTGAAATAATCTTAATTCTTCCAGCCCTATGGGTGTGTCCAGACCAGGCTTTTATCATGCAATCACCGTGCCTCATTCACAGAATTTTATGGGGGGTTCAGATGATGTCATCTGCCACTTCTAACCCTCCCATGCCTTCCCACCAGTTCCTGCATCTTTTTTCTTTCCACAAAAAAAAATTAAGGAGGAAAAGATGGAATAGCTGCACCCATGCCTTCATATTGATAGCACTAGGAGTCCTCTGTCTGGAAGCTCCCCATATCTCTGTACAACCAATTTAAGAGCAACCTTTATTTTAAATTTAAAATGATGGCTCAATAAATAAATACAGGGAGATGAACATTTGCAGTTTACTAGCTAGTACCATATGAGCTTTTCTGTGAGTCAAAGAAGACATCCCTATTACAAGGAAATCTTCAGGGTTAGCATGGTCCTTTCTGGATATTTTCCTTTGATTTGATGTGTGAGCTTTTCCATAATGAGGTGCTCCCCCACTTTGTGCCACCAACTGAGTACCTACTCTTCCTTTTCCTTTCCCCTATTTTTCTGTAATCACCATCTGGACACAGAATACACCGTCTCAGCCAACATACCATATCTATGATATAGGTTTAAGGCAGCCCTTTCCAACCTGGTGCCCTCCAGATGTTTTGGACTTCAACTCTCATCAGCCTCAGCCAACATGGCCAAGGGTTAAAAATGCTGGTAGTTGTCCAAAATACCTGGAGGGGGCCAGGTTGTTGTTGATGGGGAGGCTGTTCTAATGCATGAACCATTTGTCCTCTTTTTCCCTCTGTTATTCCAGGACCTGGCCTTCCCCTTCGCATCCTCCCTGTGCCTTGCTGCAACCAAGCACAGTTGGTGCAGCATATTTGGAAGTACTGAGTTTGGGCGTGGTATGTGACCTGCAGTTTCAGATCCTTGCTTGGCCATGAAGTTTGCTGGGTGGCCTTAGACAAATTGCTCCCTTTTGCTGCTGAATCTGCTGCACGGGATTCTGGTGAAGATAAATGAAATGTTAGACATCTTGTATGCTATAAAGTGTTGCTGCTGCTGCTGTCATTTGCTAAACTGGTGGTGAGTATGCCAGTAGCAAGCGCTGGAGTTAGATTAGGATTGCTTTGAGCATGCTTGGTGTGGGCCAGAAAGCCACCCTATGATGACAGTAGCGCATCTCCTCAACGATACACATGAATGGCTTGGTGTGTGGCTGAAACCAACATGAAACTGCAGCTGCCACAGTCTGAAATGAACATTGGCTCTTGGAGCCAAGCTGATCCCTGTTCTGGCACCACAGCTTTTGAATGTTGCCCTCTTTAATCTAAAAATCAGGAGATGCGCTCCTGTGTTAATATCCCAGCCTTGTTGCCATTGCATCATGTCAGTGGAGGCTGGTGGCTCCGATGTCAGTGGGGTAGTGAATCCACTCCGAGTTTCAGTCAGAACTAGTCAGAACTCTAAAGCAGCTATCCAAGGTGCAAAGAACTCCTTTAGAGTTCTGACTGGTTCTGACTGAAACCTAGAGCAGATTCACTACCCCACTGACATCGGAGCCACCAGCCTCCATTGCATCATTCTGGCCTGCACAATCACTTTGACTAGAGCGTAGCCCCAGACCTTAAAGGCAGCTCCATTGGCTGCAAACTGAGCTCCACTCCGAAGGATCCCTTGAGAGCACTATCCTTCCAATGCTGGCCATAACAACGTAAGAAGAGCCATGCGGATCAGACTAAGGGTCCATCTAGTCTAGTATTCTGTTCACACAGTGGCCAACCAGCTGTCGACCAGGGACCCACAAGCAGGGCATGAGTGCAACAGCAACCCCATCCCCCCCTGTTTCCCAGCAACTGGCGTACATAGGTGCACTGCCTCTGGTACTGGAGGTAGCACATAGCCATCAGGACTAGGAGCCATTGATAGTCTTTTCCTCCAGGAATCTGTCCAACCCCCTTTTAAAGCCATCCAAATTGGTGGCCATCACTACATCTTGAGGTAGCAAATTACATAGTTTAACTATGCGGTGTGTGAAGAAGTACTTCCTTTTATCTGTCCTGAATCTCCCACCAATCGGTTTCATAGGATGACCCTGGGTTCTAGTATTTTGAGAGAGGGAGAAAAATGTCTCCCTATCCACATTCTCCGCACCATGCAAAATTTTGTAGACCTCTATCATGTCTCTCCTTATTCTCTTTTTTTCCAAGCTGAACAATCCCAGCTGTTGTAACCTTCTCTCATAGGAGAGATGCTCCAGCCCCTTGATCATTTTAGTTGCCCTTTTCTGCAATTTTCCTAGCTCTACAATATCTTGTTTTAGGTGTGGTGACCAGAACTGTACACGGTATTCCAAGTGTTGTCACACCATAGATTTGTATAGGGGCAGTATGATATTGGCAGTTTTATTCTCAATTTCTTTTCTAATTATGCCTAACATGGAAGTTTGCTTTTTTTGCAGCAGCCACACACTGGGCTGACATCTTCATTGAGCTGTCCACCACAACCCCAAGATCTCTTTCCTGGCCAGTCACCTCCAGCTCAGATCCCATCAGGCTATACTTGAAGTTGGGATTTTTTCCCCCAATGTGCATCGCTTTACACTTGCTTACATTGAACTGCGTTTGCCAGATAGATTCCCATTCTCCCAGTTTGGAGAGATCTTTTTGGAGCTCTTCACAATCCCTTTTTGTTTTAACCACCCTAAATAATTTGCTGTCATTGGCAAACCTGGCCACTTCACTGCTCACTCCTAATTCCAGATCATTTATGAACAGGTTGAAAAGCATTGGTCCTAATACAGATCCCTGTGGGACCCCACTATTTACTTCCCTCCATTGGGAGAATTTACCATGTATTCCTACTCTCTGCTTTCTGTTCTTTACCCAGTTACTGATCCATAAGAGGACCTGTCCTCTTATTCCCTGCCTGCTAAGTTTGCTCAGGAGTCTTTGGTGAGGGCCAAGGAGCTTTATCAGAACCAAAACAGCAAAGTTAAACCCAAAAGTTCTTTAAACAGGGATGTGGAACCTCCAGCCCATGGGCCTAATGTGGTTATTGCCTTAAGAAACTGCCTTTGTACCTCCTATTCTCGCTGCCACTTAAAAGTATCCTTGAAGCTCAGCTACTGGGAGAGCAGTAAGGGGATGAATGAAGACGATGGACTTGACAATGGAGGGGTGTTCTAGGGAAGCAGAGTCCATATCTTTCTTCAGAAACTGGAGGCTGAGATATAGGAAATGAATGGTTGTGTCTGTTTTTTTCTGTCTGCTCAGGGTTTGGGTGGCTTTTCTCTTTTAGGGCTTGCTTTCTGGATAACTCAAGGACAAGACTAGGTTTTATTAGTTTTTCATGCACGCTTGTCCTTCATGTTCCATTAAAGCACATTGGCATAGCTGGGCCCCCATAAGCAAGTCAGGCATGGGCAATGAGATTCCTGCCATGTCCTCGCTGTGGGTGTTGCTTAAGTGGGAATAAAAGAAGAGATGATGCTGTCAAGGTGATGCATGCCATATGCCAACAAATTTGGAAAACACAAGAATGGCCATCAGATTGGAAAAAATCAACTTATATCCCCATACCAAAAAAGGGGAACATTAGAGAATGTTCAAACTATCGAACAGTGGCACTTATTTCACACGCCAGTAAGGTAATGCTCAAGATCTTGCAAGGTAGACTCCAGCAATTCATGGAACGAGAATTGCCAGATGTACAAGCTGGGTTTAGAAAAGGCAGAGGAACTAGAGACCAAACAGCCAATATCCGCTGGATAATGGAAAAAGCCAGGGAGTTTCAGAAAAACATCTATTTCTGTTTTATTGACTATTCTAAAGCCTTTGACTGTGTGGATCATAACAAATTATAGCAAGTTCTTGGTGGTATGGGGATACCAAGTCATCTTGTCCGCCTCCTGAGGAATCTGTATAACGACCAAACAGCAATGATAAGAACAGAGCACGGAACAACAGACTGGTTTAAGACTGGGAAAGGAGTACGGCAGGGTTGCATACTCTCACCCTACCTGTTCAACCTGTATGCAGAACACATCATGCGACATGCTGGACTTGATGAATCCAAGGCTGGAGTTAAAATCACTAGAAGAAACATTAACAATCTCAGATATGCAGATGATACCACTTTGATGGCTGAAAGCGAGGAGGAGCTGAGGAACCTTATGACGAAGGTGAAAGAAGAAAGTGCAAAAGCTGGGTTGCAGCTAAACCTAAAAAAAAACAAGATTATGGCAACCAGCTAGATTGATAACTGGCAAATAGAGGGAGAAAACGTGGAGGCAGTGACAGACTTTGTATTTCTAGGCACAAAGATTACTGCAGGCGCTGACTGCAGCCAGGAAATCAGAAGACATTTACTTCTTGGGAGGAGAGCAATGACAAATCTTGATAAAACAGTGAAGAGCAGAGACATCACACTGACAACAAAGGTCCGCATAGTTAAAGCAATGGTATTCCCTGTAGTAACCTATGGCTGCGAGAGCTGGACCATAAGGAAGGCTGAGCCAAGGAAGACAGATGCTTTTGAACTGTGGTGTTGGAAGAAAATTCTGAGAGTACCTTGGACTGCAAGAAGATCAAAGCAGTCCATACTCCAGGAAATAAAGCCAGACTGCTCACTTGAGGGAATGATAGTAAAGGCAAAACTGAAGTACCTTGGCCACATAATGAGAAGACAGGATACCCTGGAGAATATGCTGATGCTAGGGAAAGTGGAAGGCAAAAGGAAGAGGGGCCGACCAAGGGCAAGATGGATGGATGGATGGATGATATTCTGGAGGTGACGGACTCGACCTTGGGGGAGCTGGGAGTGGCGACGGCCGACAGGAAGCTCTGGCATGGGCTGGTCCATGAAGTCACGAAGAGTTGGAAGTGACTGAACGAATAAACAACAAGGCACTAGGGAAATATTTTAAACCATTTTCCCATTAAACTAATACAAAGTATTAACTTCATACCTTTATCCCATATAGGACTGCATATTATCTATTATTTTTTTAAAATCTAAATTCTATTTTGCACAATATGATTTTTTTCTTTTCGATCATGATCAATTATTTATTTATATAGCCCCATCAGTGTGCATGGCACTTTACAGAGTACAAGAGGACAAGTCCCTCCCCTAAGGAACATACAATTTAAGATTTGAAACATGGGAAGCAACAAAGGAAGGAAAGGGATGTAGAGGAAGGGATGAACAGAGTAGCAAAATGCAGTTGTTTCAGTTGTACATTAGTAAACATAGGGAGCAATCCTATGGGGATAGTTGGCTGCCTCCGAACTTGGAGGTGACTGACTATCCAATGCAGGGTATGTGGAGCACGGAGGTGATCTTCTCCATGTTCTGGCCACTCTGTTTGTGGTTAGATGTCTGATTTCGGCTGTCTAGCCAGGGCACCTCGGAGTGGGGTATGGGAGGCTGGACGGCGCATAAAAAAAAGGTAAAGGTGTCCCCAACCAGTCGTGTCTGACTCTAGAGTGTGGTGCTCATCTCCATTTCTAAGCCGAAGAGCCAGCGCTGTCCGAAGACGCTTCCGTGGTCATGTGGCCAGTGTGACTGAACACCGAGGTGCACGGAACACTGTCACCTTTCCTGCCGAAGCGGTACCTATTTATCTACTTGCAATTTCTTGCGTTTGAACTGCTAGGTTGACAGAAGCTGGGACTGAAGACGGGAGCTCACTCCGTCACGCAGCACTCGGGTCTCGAACTGCTGTCCTGCCGACCTTCCGGTCTGTAGTTCAGCGTCTTAACCACTAAGCCACTGCGTGCCTTGGACGGTGCATAGGAAATGTCATAATGGTGCTTCTGCTGTCCCCTCACTGCCCCCAGGAATGTCCCCTTTTTGGCCACTCCATGCTGCTCTTACGAGTGTGGAGCCAGGGACGAACCGCGCCGCCTATGAGAGTGAGGGGGCAGGGAGTCGGTTTTCTGGGAACCGACCTCTGAGCACTGGCTCTGAGCTTGGTTCCCAGAAAATGAAAAATCCTATGGCCATCTAGATGCTGTCTAGTCTGTCAGCTTCCTGTCAGCTTCCAAACTCTGAGGGTGATGGGCATTCTGTGCAGAGCAGAAGAAGCGTGGAGGCAATCTTCACCTTCATGCTTCCCCCACTCTGCATTTTTGTTAGATGGGCATTTTTGCCTGTCTAGCTAGGGCTCTGCAGAGGGGGAGGGAAGGAGGCTGGGGAAGGCTGGAGATAGCTCATATTCCTGCTTCCCCTCCCCTCCCACAGAATTGCCCCCTTTCCCTTCCCTCCAAGGTCGCCTTTGTGATTCTCTCCACTCCAACTATGAGGGGGAGAGGGGGGAGGGCGGGGTCTAAGGTCAGAGCTAGGTCTCTGAAAAATCCTATCCCCCCCCACGCTGTCTAGGGGCCATAGGATTGTTCTCCCCATTACAAGCTGGGTTACAATAGGACATGGGAATAATTGATACACCTTTGATAACAAACCTTTGATCATACCCATTATTATCCACTCAGGTTTTTCTCATTCCTCAGACATTCCCCTATATGTTTCTTTTAAAGCCAATTTCTTTCCTTTTCATATGTCCAAGGAACATATTTCAAGGAGTTATTCATTCCTTATTGTTCTTGTATCATCCAAGATACATTTTTATCTTGCTTAACCCACTCCAGCTCGGCCTGTTTTTGCACAGCATAATAATCAGTTATGTAAATTTGGAAATGGTAACATTATCTACTTTATTTTAATCTGGGTTAAGACCTGTATTTACTCTTCCCATTGGACCAACAGACTTCCATAACTTTTTGCCAGGTTTTAAAATATGTTTATCATTAACTTTAAATGTAAGGTTTTGAAAGAGAGAGAAATGTGAGAATCATATACATTTTTATAAGAGATATTCAAGCCCTTCAGCATCTGGAGATCTTTTTGAGCTTTTAACTGAGCCAAAGTGTATTAATGCTAATTCAATCAGTTTATGAATCAGTAGAATACCTAGATACCTGACTACGCTTCAGACTCCACTGAGAATCAAGAACTGCATGAGTTTTTGTTACACATTTAGATGAAATCCAATGTACTTGTTTTGGAATTGTTGATTTTATATCATGACATGACTTCTAATTATGAAGAATAGATTTAATTTGCCCCAAGGGTTGCATGGGATTGAGCAAATTTGACATCATGTCATTTGCAAAAATGGTTATTTTTACGTCTTTACAGGGCCAGCCCAAGACATTTTGCTGCCTGAGGCAGAGCAGCAAATGCCACCCACACCCCCTGCCACCTCCCATCCAATTCAAGGTGCATAGTACTCAAGGCCAGCCAAGTTATTTTGGCAGTTCATGCAGAAAATCCCACAAGCACATCTCTGCCTCCCTGACAGTAAAAATATAAATAATAAATTAACTAACAATTTGCTGTCTTTTTGTGACACCCCAAATCAGCCAAGAGCCTCATGTGGCGCAGAGTGGTATGTGGCAGTATTGCAACTGAAACTCTCCCCACAACCTGAGTTCGATCCCAGCGGAAGCCGGGTCCCAGGTAGCTGGCTCAGGTCGACTCAGCCTTCCATCCTTCCGAGGTCAGTAAAATGAGTACCCAACTTGCTGGGGGAAAGGTAGTCACAACTGGAGAAGGCAATGGCAAACCACCCCGCTATAGTCTGCCATGAAAACGCCAGCGTAAGCAGGCATCCCTCTAGGGGTCAGTAATGACCCGGTGCTTGCACAGGAGGAACCTTTCATCCTCTTCATGGATCACTGCCTTGTTGTGGCGAAGGGGCTTGTGTAACTCACTGAAGCCATGACGGACAGGTCATGGTGGAGAGTTCTGACAAAATGTAGTCCACTGGAGAAGGAAATGGCAACCCACTCCAGTATTCTTGCCAAGAAAACCCCATGGGACGTATCACAAGGCTAAAAGATATGACGCCAGAAGATGAGCCCCTCAGGTTGGAAGGTGTCCAATATACTACTGGGGAAGAGCAGAGGGTATTTCCAAGCAGCGCCAGAAAGAGTGAAGCGGCTGGGCCAAAGCCGAAAGGACACTCAGCTGTGGATGTGTCTGGTGGTGAAAAGAAAGTCCGATGCTGTAAAGAACAATATTGTTTAGGAACCTGGAATGTAAGATCAATGAATCAAGGTAAGCTGGAGGTGGTCAAACATGAGATGGCAAGATTGAACATCGACATCTTGGGAATCAGCGAACTAAAATGGACAAGCATGGGCGAATTTAATTCAGGTGACCATCATATCTACTACTGTGGGCAAGAATCCCATAGAAGAAATGGAGTAGCACTCATAGTCAACAAAAAGGTGGGAAAAGCAGTACTGGGGTACAATCTCAAAAACGACAGAATGATCTCAGTACAAATCCAAGCAAACCATTCAACATCACAGTAATTCAAGTCTATGCCCCAACCGCTGAGGCCGAAGAAGCTGAGGTTGATCAGTTCTATGAAGACCTACAACACCTTCTAGAACTAACACCAAAAAAAGATGTCCTCTTCATCATAGGGGATTGGAATGCTAAAGTAGGAAGTCAAAAAATCACCAGGATAAGAAGCAAGCATGGCCTTGGTGTACAGAATGAAGCAGGACAAAGACTCATAGAGTTTTGCCAAGAGAACACGCTGATCATAGCAAACACTCTTTTCCAACAGCACAAGAGGCAACTCTACACATGGACATTACCAGATGGTCAATATCGAAATCAGATTGATTATGTCCTTTGCAGCCAAAGATGGAGAAGCTCTATACAATCAATAAAAACAAGACTTGGAGCTGACTGTGGCTCAGATCATGAGCTTCTTGTTGCAAAATTTTGGCTTAAATTGAAGAACGTAGGGAAAACCACTAAACCATTCAGGTATGACCTAAATCATATCCCTGATGAATATACAGCGGAGGTGAGGAATAGATTTCAGGGATTAGACCTGATAGACAGAGTGCCTGAGGAACTATGGACGGAGGTCCGTAACATTGTTCAGGAGGTTGCAACGAAATCCTTCCCAAAGAAAAAGAAATGCAAGAAAGGAAAGTGGCTGTCTGATGAGGCTTTACAAGTAGCTGAGGAAAGTAGGGAAACGAAAAGCAAAGGAGAAAGGGGAAGATATATCCAACTGAATGCAGAGTTCCAGAGAATAGCAAGGAGAGACAAGAAGGCCTTCTTAAATGAACAATGCAAAGAAATCGCGGAAAACAATAGAATGGGAAAGACTAGAAGAACTCTTCTAGAAAATCTCAAGGGAACGTTTTGTGCAAAGACGGGCATGATAAAGGACAAAGAAGGCAGGGACCTAACAGAAGCAGATGAGATTAAGAAGAGGTGGAAAGAATACACAGAAGAACTATACAGGAAAGATCTGAATGTCCCTGATAGCCATGATAGTACGGTCACTGAATGTGAGCCGGACATCCTAGAGAGTGAAGCCAACTGGGCCTTAGGAATCATTAGTAACAACAAAGCTAGTGGAAATGACAGTATTCCAGCTGAGCTATTTAAGATCCTAAAAGATGATGCTGTTAAAGTGCTGCACTTAATATGCCAACAAATTTGGAACACTCAACAGTGGTCACAAGACTGGAAAAGGTCAGTTTACATTCCAATTCCAAAGAAGGGCAACGCCAAAGAGTGTCCAAACTACCGTACAATCGCACTCATTTCACACACTCAAAATCCTACAAGCTAGGCTTCAGCAGTATGTGAACCGAGAACTACCGGAAGTACAAGCTGGGTTCCAAAGAGGCAGAGGAGCTAGAGATCAAATCGCCAACATCTGCTGGATCATGGAGAAAGCAAGAGAATTCCAGAAAAACGTCTAGCATCACCGATGCAATGAATATGGACTTGAGCACACTCCGGGAGAGAGTGCAGGACAGGAAGGCCTGGCATGCTGTGGTCCATGGGGTCACGAAGAGTCGGACACGACGTAACGACTGAACAACAACAACAAATCAGCTGCCTGAGGAGGTCACTTCACTCTGCCTAATGGTAGGGCTGGCCCTGCTTCTTGATGCCCGAATTTCATCCCTTTGGTCAGTGATATGGCGGTAATGAGTCACAGTGATGGGGAAAAAGTAGAAATGGCTAACTGTCTCATCCAAACGTGATTGGTTGTTGAATTTGTTAAATTGAACATGTAATATTGGATTGGATCCACACTAAGTTAATTGCACTTAGGGCTCATTGAAATAAATATGGAACGTTAGTCATGATTAACTGAATTCCTATTGATTTCAGTAGTACCTAAGTACAACTACTTTAGGCTTAATCCTATGCAGACTTACCTGCGAGCAAGTCCCATTGAGCACAGTGGAGCTTACTTCTGAGTAAACATGCATAGGATTGCACTGATAGTCCAGCTCTAACCCATTGATTTTAATGTCAAGCTTTTTGAATCTTAAATGCATTTTAATATATTAATACCATATTTTCTAAAAATGCAAACATGTATCTAGGCACACCCCTGAGAGCTGGAATTGGCTGCCACTTCCTGCCATATTTCGACAGGGTTGAAAACAGGTGTTTGGAGTTTAATTAGACAAAAAATGTAGGATTTTAATTGGAGCTGGCTTCTGAAAGGTGTTCAGTGCTGATGGCATTTTCATAAATAATGCAATTGACAGCTCTTGAGTTAGGAAGTGGTTTAGGGCCACTAATGACCTTACATGAATCTCTGCATTTAAGGTGCACGTCTTATAAAATGCATATGGCAGATTTTCTTGAAAAAAGCAAATATTACCTGTGGCTAGCACAAAAACTACTGGACCAAACTGTCTGAAATTTGGCAGGTTCTGTCACCTCTATAGGGGCTGCCAGGTTGTCAGGGCCCGGCTTCAGCACTGTGATGGGCCTTGTAGGTTATAGCCAAGATTTTATTTGAAGTAGCCTGGAAGGGCTTGGGCCTATTCAGCCTCTGGAATGTCAGAATCCGTGTGAGCGTCTCTCTGCCAGTGTTCCCAGAGCAGAGCCAGGGGGAGTCACCCAACTCCCTGTCGACCTGCTGGTTTGGCCTTGACAGGCAGGGAGGCTGGAAGCTGTCCATGAAAACCTGACAGAGGTGGGGTGGGGTTTGCAGAAGGGTCACCCATCAATGGTGGAGGGCTGAGCAGTGACATCCTGTTTAGACAGGGGCCTTGCTGAAAGGCAAAAGAGGTCCGGGGAGGCTGTTTTACAGTCACGCCTTCCCTTTTAAGCTGATAAAAAAGTGAAAAGCTTTTGCTAGGAACATCTCATCTTCATTGCCCGAAGCCTTCTCTGTTTGGATCCATCATCGTCTGGGCTTTTGGAGGCACTCTGCACATGGACTGTCCCTTAATTAGAACTTTGGATTGCTAAAGACTTGCTATGAAAAGTACTGTGAGGTTTTTCATAGACTTCAGCTCTTATTTGCTGTGGATTGTGTGTCTTTGTTTGTCGTCAGCTCAGCGTACCGGCAGGCTGGGTATGATCTACAACTTTTGGACTTTCCTCTGTCTGGACTCATGCAGCATGGAGTTACCAGTGCGAAAGTGGTGGCACGGAACTCCTTGCGTGTGTGAGTTTACCCTTCCCTTGGTCTTGATAGGCCTCAACCTTGTAGCCTAGAGTTATCAGCAAAAAATTCAAAGTTGGACTTTCTATGGGTGTGGGTTTGTTTAGGCCTTTCAAGAATTTACTCCTTGGTTGCCTGAGGGATAATTCCAGGAATCATTGCCATTCCTTCTCTGGGGCGTGGAACCCCGTCTATGGATTGCCTAGGTGAGATACGCCAGGAATCCTGAGTCCCTTCCCTTGTGTTCAGAGCTGTGGAGATGGCAACGGGGAAGCCATATTGATGAGGATCTCGGTCACAGTGTAGTGTTTAGCTTTGGACTGTACTGGAATTACATAGAGCCTATAGCTACTGACTATCAGCTATATGATTTCTGAAGAGTGTAAGCGTTAAGCTTTTGCTCTGGGATTTTCTGCAATAAAGAAATCTCACTGATTTAGGTGTCTGGTGTCAGATTGCCTGAGCATCTGTGCTGGGAGGATCGGGAAACCTGACACAGGTCTCCAAATTTAATGTATCATAAAAACTAAAAAAGCTATGGCCATTTCTGTTTTCCAATGCAAGTCAATGGGAAAATGTAACATCCAAATAATTTGGATGTCCAAATCTTGCTTCAGATCCCGAGTCTGATGAGGGTTGGGGCCAATTCAGAAGCACCAAATCAGCCTCTGAAGCAGGTTGGGGGGTCCATGCACAGCCCTAATTACTGGGATCTCAGCAGGCACAGAGGAGGACTTAACCCTTTCCTCCCTTCTTCTAGTCCTCCTTTGAAGCTGGAATTTGTATTGGGAGGAAATTTCCCTGTCCTTGCCCATGGCACCAATTTCACCCTCCACACCTGCTGTGATCCCAATAATTGTCAGCCCCAAATGATGCTGTTTTCATTTTTTTAAAACCTGAACATTAAATGCAAAGACACATTTAATTACATGTGTAATTTGACCCTGGGCACTTGATAGGATTTCCACCGTAGTTAATGACTTCTGCATATAGGTACATCACACATATATGTGTAGTTTAAGAACAGAATATTTCTGTGTATATCCATGTAAAATAATCACAAGATCACCTTTACTGAGATATCGTAATCATATTAATTTTAATTACAGGCAAGCAATTAATTACAGTTAATTGACTAGAGGAAACTGTAATTTTTTTGACAACCCTATTTTTGACTTGTGTCATCCACATGAATGTCTGATCCTGCTTTGAATCCCTGTATATTTCTAAAGTCAATGTCTCCCTGCCACTAGATTCCAGCTTTGGTCTGTGGTAACGGTCAGTTCTTACCTTCTGCTCTCCTTCATGTTCCCTATACAGTTCCTTAGTCCAGCCTCAGATCTTATGCTGAAATTAGGGGAGGAGTACTAAAAATGAAAAGAGGTAAAGCCCACCCTTGAAAAACATTTTAGATCCTTGTTGTGCCACAAACCATGCCTTCTTGAGAGAAAGGTTCCAAGGAATATCCCGGCCCTTTTTGGGTGCTGGTTCCCACCAAAGGTCATACCCGATTACAGAAATTAGCAATCAGGCCCAGACCCATTAATATCTGATTCTATGACTGCAATCCTATGCACACATACATGGGAATATGCCTGAGGTATAACAGCATTAACCATGCGTAGGAGTGGGTCATGTATTGCCTACATTTTATTAGGGAGTGACCCCTTAAGTATGCTTTAGTTGCTTCTTTCTTCACCCTGTCAAGAGGGTTATAGAATGGTAGAAGTGGGTGTCTTCTCTGCGAGCCCAAATAGTATTGTGAAGATAAAGTAGTGTCACAGATACATGCTAGGGAGAATGGGGTTGATTAATGAAAGAAAAACAGATGGACATCAATCTAGGATAGTCTGATTCAGCCTTCCCCAACCTGCTGCTCTTGGACTACAACTCCCACCATTCCTGACCATTGGGCATGCAAGCTGGGGCTGATGGGAGCTGTAGTCCAAAACGTCTGGTTGGGGAAGGCTGGTCTGACCATTTGCATGAACATATGTTGACAAATGAGAAAAATCACTTTCAACAGCCCACCGATTGTGGAATTAAATTCACAGTTGATTATTGCTTTCTTTGTGAACAAAGCATAGTAAAAGTGCATTATGGGAGTTATGAGAACTGTCAGTGCCCTGAGCGGATAAGTTGGAAGGTCCAGAGATGAGGCTAAGCCAAGGTCTGGAGCAGTAAACACAGATCATATGGGTCAGAGGCAGGTATATCATCGAGGACATGCAGATGTCTGGGTTATAGAAGGTAGCAGCCCAGTGGAACTGAATGTGTGTGTGTGTGCACGCACGTATGTGCAGGGCAAAATAATGTGAAGTGCAGGGGTCTTTAGGGCTACTCTGAGTTTCTGAAACTTAGAAACCCACCATAAAGCAACACTTTATATAATTGGATCCCCAGATAACCTGTTTTGGTTGGCCTGATGAGCTGCAAATTATCTGGGAACACAGCAAATAGCTCTCTTGGATCAAGAGCTGCCCAGGTAGCACAGGGAGGAAGGCACCTGGGCCCCGATGTCAGGGTCCCTGGCTTGAGTCCACTGGTACTTTGCAGGAGCTAATCAGTGTAAAGGGATTTTGAGAAAGGGCCCTAAAACATTGTTGCTATTGGGCATTTATTCCAAATTAGAGAGATCGTGTAGTTGTCTAGACCTTAGCACCATGTTTTTTGAACAGTGGGGTGACTCCTGGGGTGGGGGGAGAACAAGGCACCTGGGAGTGGGGAGAAGTTCCAGGAAGCAGCCATGTTTAGAAGCAGGCAAAGTTCAGAGATCCCAAGAACCAAGGTCTCACATGTGTGTTTGCATGATCACCCACCCCTCTGTGTAAGTGCCCCGGGTTGCACGGTCATCTCCACAGCACCGCAGGGCAGACCTCAGCAAGCTGACGAAGTCTGAGCATCAATGGATTTAAAGTATATACATGGCTGAGCAGCAGTCTCTGAGGGCAGCCTCTCTGCCTGATGCAAAGCAGGGGCAAGGAAATGCTGGTGGCTAGGAGGGCAGCGGGAATTTCTTTAAACACCTCTGCACTGTTGAGGATCCTGGGCAATGTACTTGTGGATAGCCAGTTTTCTCCACCCCAAGGGGGGACCTGGGGACTAAGACTGGGAGAGGGAGAGGGAGCACCCGGGGCTCAGATGGCTCCATCCAGCAAGTTATTTCAGTACCATCGTTTTGTGGTCACTGGAGCTGCTCTCTTAGCTGGATTAGATGAATGAACTGCCATTTGGATAATCGCTTTGCTGCTCTTTAGATTAATTTTTTCTAAATTGCATCACGCAAGGGAATTCCCCCTCCCCCAACCTTAGATATGTTTGCAAAGCAATAATCTGGGCAGCCGTACAATTCTGCTGAGCCCCAGCCTTGCCTCTGCTCCACAGACCACTCTCCTTCCCCTCCCATGTCAGCTTGCAGCTTCTGACACAACTAGGAAGTTGCTGGGAGGGAACGGCGCTAATTCCGTATTCAAGCCAATGTGCTCGCTCTTGATTTTCTCCAGTGAAATGTCAATGAATTTTAAATGGTGTGAGTTCTGGTGACAGCAGCCTGAGTTCCCCTGAGAGGAGGCCAAGCTCTCGGTTACAACAAACCTGAGAGAGCAGCAACAGCAAAGGAGATACCTCCTAGCAGAGTTTGCCTATAGAGGCCAGTGATACCAAGAAAAGTCTCTGTGGGTCACTTCAAATGTTCTGCATTTCCTACACTGAAAACACTCCTGTGTAGAAAGCAATCTGAAAAATTGTGAGCAGGGCATCTATTTCACTGCATGCACATACTCTGTACATGGAGTAAAATGGACACTTATGTAACCTGAATACCTGACAGTGGCTGCGGGTGCATCTGGGATGTACATTTATCCGTTTCTTGTGTGGAGAAAATGTCACGTGTGAAGCAATATTATAATGTGGGTGATCCAGAGGGTGGAGAATTGGACTTCAGCAGGGCAGCTCTGTATAAGGCCACCTCTGCCAAAAAATCACTCTGCGACCTTAGCTGAGTCACTCTTTGTCTTAGTCCTCTTGCTATTATTTCCTCTGTAAAATGGGAGTCATAACGGCCTGTCTCCCTGGGTTGTTGAGACAGCACACAATAAAAATGATGAAGAACTCTTTCAGTGGGAAATAGGGTGCTTCCAGGGGAGGCTTTTATAGTGCAATCACCCTGCCTCGTTTATGCAGTATCAAGGGGGTGGGGGTGGTCCAGGCGATGTCGTTTTCCACATGTAACTCTCCTGTGTTTTTCCACTGCTTCTTTTGCCTTTTCTTCTTTCCACAGAAAATCCGTTACAGTGGAAAAGACAGAATAGCTGCACAGTGCCCTCTGTATGGAAGCAGCCATAGCTGTAGTGTAGTGCAAATCATGTGGCGGGTTGCATGCTCCTAGTCACCAGGATTAAGAGCCACCAAGGGAAAACCAGAAGTATTCTGATGGACATTGTTAGCAGGGAGAGCAGTAGTCTTTGGCCTGGGTGAGGGAAGCTAAGCTTCTCTTCTTGCATAGTGTAACCCCTTAACTTTTCCTCCATCCTCAAGGGTAAAATTGCATCCCCCAGAAACCTTCTGTTGCACCCAGTCGTGCAGTGGTAGATCTGGAAGTTCAGGTGCTCCCTATGGACAGTCTCCATAGCAACGCCCCCAAGGAGAGGCCGAAAATGCAGGCAGCTGTACTGATCCATAACAACAAACCCATTCTACCAGTTTTCATTTGTACAGCTATATATTGTTGCTGTGAACATTCATTAAAACCCCTCCCCCACGTCCCCAGCTACTGTGAGGATTGCAGCTAAGCTTAGAGGGAACAGGGGGCTCTGAGGGGGGGGGGTGGCAGACGATGTCAGTGTTCCTGCAAACCAAAAAGTGCTAGCGCTGCGTCCCTGTGAGTCCTGTCTACTATAGCACTGCTTGCACCTTTATTGAAGAGCACTAGCGGCTGAGACACACACACAACCACTCATTCTGTTGCTGATGAGCTGCTCTCCCCCACTTCTTCCCGAGCTCTGTGGCACAGTCCCAGGTAGGCAGGATGACTCCCCTGCTCCACCGGTTTATTAATGCTGGTGGAACAGTCTGTTACATAACTAAGCAGATAAGCAAAACTTCCCTGCTTTGATGAGCCTCTCATCTGTTAGATTCCTCTTGCAGCTGTGTCTCTGTATCCCCAGAGCTTGGGCTGTGGGAGCAGCAATGGAACTGAGCCTGGGGGCTAGACCCCTGCCTTTCTTTTTCTCCCTGCCATAACGGGGGGTGTGTGTGCAAAAGAGTGGGAGCTGTGCAATGCTTGCTGAGGCTGTAAAACAAGGCAAACTTGGTTCACACAGCCAGATGTCCCTAGTGCTATGACTTGCCCAAGACCTTAGCAGCTGAACCAGATCGTGAAAACATGCCTCCCAGGTTCCAGGGCTAAGCAATTCCCAAATGAAATAAGATTGATTCATATGTCCTATTTTTTGCATCCACCCATATTGTACATGCCAGAAATGTATCATCCCCCCTCTCCCAATACATGTGCAAGGAACAGGTCAACATAGGGAATTCCTGATTGATCATGGCTCAGCCAGGGTGGGCAACTTGTATCCCTCCAGGTGTTTTGGCCTACAACTTCCATCAGCCCTAGCCAGCATGGCCAATGGTAGGGGATGATGAGAGTTATAGGCCAAAACATCTGGACAACCACACGTTGCTCACCCCTAGTGTATACCCATAAGAAAACACATCTTTTTATAGGGTTGGGGTTGCTCTGACTGACCTTTCAAGGGTCCATTACACAGCCCAGTGCCTCTGACTGAAAAGCGATTCAGAATCCCTTCAAGCTCTTGTAATGCTTGACTCTGAAACCTGGTTCACATGTAACAACAACACAGACTAGGGGTTGTCACTGAATCATGGCTTGTCATTATGTGCAAATCCTGTACTATGGTTTAACTATGGGTGGTTAACCATGAAAAACCCAGGGAAAGAACCCATTGTTTGTTGTTGGGCTGTGAACTCTAGGTTGTTTGTGGTTAATAACCCACAGTTAATCCATAGTGCAGGGTTTGCATGTCATGACAACCAATGATTAAACAACAACCCATACTCAACCCATACTCTGGGTTGTCATTATGTGGGAACCAGGCCTAAGATTTCTGTAAGTAGAGCCATCTGTGTGGGTGCCATAAGGCAATACCTCTTAAAACCTGACAAAGGATGGTTGATAGCCAGTAACATTCTAGTGATGTGTTTCAGTGGGAGCTAAGATGGCCCAAGAAGGCATAGGTGATGGACAGAGATGAACCATCTTTCTGCCTGCCACTAGACTAGGGGAGGGGATGAATGAGGACTGTGCATGTAGCAGGAAGCCAGTGTGTGCTGGAACTGAAACTGAAAGGGGCAGAGGGCTGGCTTGTTTTCTGCAGGAAATCCAATGGTACTATGGGTTCCCCTAGTCATCTGATGAGGAACAGGAATCTGCTGGAGTGCTAATACTGTGGTCCTCCCCCCACCTGTTATGCTCAGTTTCTATATATCACAGAAAAGCCATAAGTCTCCAGTGATCTCCTTTTAAAGGAATGGAAACTTGGGTAAGTGGTGGAATGCCTGAAATTTTCCACCACTCAGAAGTGGGGTGCACATGCATAACAAAATGTTTCTTGGTAAACTGTGTGAAGTAGCGATAATTTGGTGCTAGCACTTGCTCCAGCAGCTTTGGTGATACTGCTTTGAAGAGTCCAGGATGTGAGGTTGGTTCACATGGTGGCGGGGGGGGGGGGAGGTAGAGGAATGGGATTGATACCCGCTTCTCATAGTTTTGAAAGGGAGGGCAAAGTACTGCTGGCACGTACTCACCCCCATGCGATGCGGCAGCACACCGTGGTGACTGGCTGTACACACAGAGGCCGTTTCAAACTGTCTGCGTGATAAAGGTAACGTGTAGCCTAGCAACTGCCTGGCCCTCAGTTTTGCTCCTCAGAAATCTTCCATTCGCTATTCTCATGCTGTCTTCTAAATAAGAGAGCCACCCTGCTCTCATTTGCCTCCCCCCCACGCCCTTCTGTCCATGGTGGCTCCCTCCTCACAGGGCATGCATCATTTGAGTTGTTTGCTGTCAGAAGAACATGCAGTTTGCGAATTGCTGTGCTGGTGTGTGGCTGGAAACTCTGTTAATGGTGAACGAATCGGGGATGCTTCTAATGTTCCCAGATGAAATGAAAACGCCTAACAACACATGATATATCTTGGTGGTGTTTGAAGGATCGGTGTGGGCCTGAACATACCTTGCCTGACAAGAGTTTACGCAAAGTTGGCAGGATTCCTGTGTTAGGGATCGCTTAGACTGGATATTACCAGGTGTGCCTTCCTAGTGACAGTGGAAGCAGCAGCACAACCACCACTGCCACCCCTGGCCCATGACCTATTTGCCATGAGCAAACGGAAGTGAACGGCATGCCCCTGGCCTACGACAAAAACGGATTGAAGTGTTGCTTCCTAGGAACATAGGAAGCTGCTTTATACGGAGGCGGACCATTGGTCTGTCTAGCCCAGTATTGTTGACACTGACTAGTAGCACCTCTCTAGGTTTTCAGGCCGGATTTTTTCTACCCCCACCTGAAGATGCTGGGATTAAACCTGGGACCCTCTGCATGCAAAGCATGGGCTCTGCCACTGAGCTATGACCCCTCCCTGTTACCACTGCCCAACCAGGATGATGCCTCTGTGGATTTTTTCCCTTAGGAACTGTTGGCCCCAAAATGGCAGTGATCCTCAAAATTAATCATTTCATGTGAGGGCTGAGAAAGTAGCATATTTGGGAAGGGAGTTGCCAGGAAGGGTGTCCTTTTGGAATGTGGGGAAAGCAGCAGACATGGAGAGGAGGAAGAATTCCTGCCAGAACAGAAGTCTTCCTCCCCATCCCCTCTACACATACATGATTGATATCTCCTTTTCACCTGGAAGCCTTAGAATCCCCCAGGCACCCCACACTTCCCTGCTCCCTGACTCACTAAATAATGTGATTAACTCTAGCTAATGAAGTGCTAATGGCCTCACACTTCCACTCCTATTTAATTAGCTGACAATAAAAGCAAAACTTATTTCCCTGGGAATTCTGGCAGCCTGTAGTTAACACAGAAAGGGGGGAGAGGGGGATGGACTGCAGGGAGGTACTCCTAGCAAAGGGTTAATGCAGGATGGCATAATTTCCTGTACTGCTCCCTTGTGCTCTGTTTCACCAGGATCGTAGCCTGGGAGTTAAGGAGGAAAAGGAAATGGAGTGTGGTTGGGAATTAATCTCCTGCAGGCCAGTCAAGGTATCAAGGCAGAAAGCCGTTGCCTCTGGGGAGTGAGTGGCTCACCAACAGCACAGCAAGCAAGAGGGAGGTGGCATCGTGCTGACAGGCTCTTTAGCAGCAGCAGTCATTGCTTTTACACTTCGCTGTTGCGATTTGCTGTTTGGATGTGCTCATGGGCCAAGTGCCCGTGCCTCTGCCCCATGAGCTGATGAAGATTCCCCCTGCTTTGCCAAGGTAGAGGGGCCCATGAGCCATTCTTGGGCAACTGCAGCAGTGCCTAGCCATAAGTGCATAAGAAGAGCCCTGCTAGATCAGACCAAAGGACTTCCTAGTCCAGTATCATGCCTCCCAGGGGGGCCAATCAGATGTCTCTGGGAATTCCCACAAGCAGGACATGCATGCAATAGCACACTCCCACTGTTCTTACCTAGCAACTGGTATTCAAAGGCATATTGCCTCTGGCCCTGGAGGTATTATATAGCCATCACAAATAATAGCCACTGACAGCCTTATCCTCCACAAATTTGTCTAATCCCCCCTTAAAAGTTGGAAACTGGGATGAAGCCATGCCACAACTGCTTTGTGAGGTGGGCCAGTTGTGCACACTTCTGTCAGGTTAGTAGCTTTCTGCTACCACCTCCCCGTTTCCTATAACTCTGTCCGGGGAGGAAGTCTAGAGCTCCAGGATGGTGATCTGCCTGGGAGATGTAGGGACCAGCAAGACCCCTCCCATCACCACAGACAAGAGCAGCTTACTGCTTTCCTTTTTGCCCTTCAGGAAAAAATAGATGGTGCAACTCCATACAGTCTACACAGGTGGGAGGAGAACTCTCCTGTGGGTTTTGTCAGAAAAGTCCCTCTCAAACTTTAGGTCCAAATTGAAAGGAAGACCTTTATGAAAAGGGATGCAAAGGGAACAAGGAGAAGCAGACAGATCCTTCGAAAGTAAAAGAAATGTTAAGAAGCTTGCTAACCCAAGGGTGGGCAGAAAGTAGATCTCCAGATGTTTTGAACTTCATTCCCAGTATTCCTGACCATTGGTCATGCTGGCAGGGTCTTCTGGGAATTGAAGTCCAAAACATCTGGAGATCTACCTTCTGCCGGCCCAGTGTTAACCTACACTAACCTCTTGGAGGAAAATATAACACATTTGTGCCATCCAGAGAAGAGTCAGCATAAAGCATCCTTGATCGTTTAAGGAGATGAGGTAACAAAGGAATACAGTGATCTTAATCCATTTTAAAATGGCAATTAGCCAGGGGGTTAGGCATCCCAGGAAAATAGGTTTTAACAGATCCCATGACCAGCACATATCCTGGAAGGTGTAGGTGATGGGCTAGAAAGGTATTAATTAAAAAGGAGATGGCTCTGGCTATCTGTGGTAGATGTCATATATCAAAAGGATATGTGATTGCAAGGAATGTAAATAGTGTGCTCCACTACAACACACTGGTGTGTTTTCCATGTGTGTGTGTATGCATGCTTTGTTGCTTGGCATCACAATTCATGACATTTAGAAACCTACACAGAAAATCCTCAGAACTGGGAATTTAATAGCACTAACACAGCAGAGTTATATTTAAGCTTCATGCAAGAAGCAAGAGCAAGAGTGAAAAAGCAGATGTACAAACACAGTACAACAATCCCTGAGAATGCCATATTTTGCATATTTTCTGGCATCATCGCCCTTATCATAACACTGACAACTTCACATGACTTTTCAGGAAAGGAGTCCCTATGTTCTAGAATAATTTCCCTCTTGGAAAACCTGATGAACACTCTAGGCTGGTGTGCACACAATGCAACCCATGGGTTGTTTGACCCATAGGTTGTTGGGCAGGGGTGGGAGCAAGTGTTTGTGCTGCCTTGGGTGTGCTTGTCACTTCCGCTTTCAGTTAGCAACCTATGATTGCCCTGTTTGTAGGTTGTTAGCATGATGTCCAAACTCGAACACTTTGTGTTGTTTAGGGGTTAAGCAACCCAAAGTTAACCCATGGTTTGTTGTTGGGTTAACTCGGAGTTGTTTAACCCCTAAACAACCCAGAGTATCCAGTTTCAGATGTAATGCTAGAACCTATGAATGGGGTGATCGTAGGCTGTTAATTGAAAGTGGAAGTGACGAGTCTGCCAGAGGCAGTGTGCTTGCTTGCTTGCTTCTGCTAGATTTTGGCAATTTGTGGATTAAATAACCTACACATTGCCATTAAATGGGAACTGGGTCACTGTGGAGAGTAGCAGTGGAGACAATGGGGAATGTCTGTGGCAGAGGGAGGAGAAATGGGTATGCTTGGTTAGGGTTTGCAGTTCTAGAAGATCATTTACTTTTCACGTTGCTGTCACTCACTTTTTACATCAGCTAAGCTAATGCAATGCTGGCATTGACTTGAATGTTGAACTGCGCAACTTTTCTTTTGGAACTGCACTTCTTTTTTCTGGAATGGAATTACACATTTTGTATCTGATCGTTGCACATTTTTTTAAAGCCCCGCTATACAGAGCTTGGATAAGGCCTTCCGCAGTTAATTTACATGGTAGAAAACAGTGCCCAATGCATTCTTTACTTACACAGCTCCCGGATAAGGTTTTCAGTAAATGTAGACTTTTATAAAACAGTACCCAACGTATTTCCCTTGCCACAAAGAGCTTGGTTAAGGCCTGCTAACTCAACTCAGTGTCACACAAGAGCTTGCCCCCTGTGGCTAGGGTGGCCACTTCCTCATTGCCCCAAAGAGGATATGGACCATGAAAAAAGGGTACAAAAGAGGACGCAAACTTGCTTATGTTAATTTGTATGTATATACACACATTTAGAAGTAATTGCTATAATTTAAATTTCACAGAAGGCAAGCTAATTAATTTATTGTCAAAATCACCCCAAATTAAAAAAATCAAATCATTTGCACCCCACCCCCAGTTCACCAGTTCCTCTTCAATGAATTTAACCCAGTTGATTTGCCACCCACATCCTGCCCCCCAATTAATGGCCCCTTCAATTAATTATTTCATTTATCAGTCATAATTACCCTACCTTCAAATTATGATTTTTTAATTGTAGGTTGCCCTGTGTAGGTGCAGTTATCACAAGTGAAATTAAATGTCAGCTTAGACACTCACAATTAGTTGCTTGCTTGGAGAAGTGGAGTTTAGTTGTGGGAAACAAAAATTTGTCTAGACTAGAGCCATTCTCCTTTCTACAATCAGTATAATGAAGGAGCCAGTGCTACATGGAGAGAGCAATCTTATGGTCCCTGGGTGAACATCCTAGGGACCACAGGATGGCTCAGAAAACCCCTTCTGAGGTCGGAGATAGTTCTCTGACCTTGGAAGGGGAGTTGGAGATCCATCCCCCATCCCTGCCCCATTTCAGCTGGCGCAGAGAGAACTATGCCAGCTGCCTCTCTGAGATCAGAAAATCGACCTCAGGAGGGGGACAAAGGGGGCGGGGAGGGGAGGAGACCAGAGAGGCCAGGATATGATTTATCCTGAGCCTCCTTTGGCCTCCTTCTCTCTCCCTCCAAAGTGCCCTTGCTGGACTGGCTAAAAAATTGAGGAGTGGGAAGGCAAAGATCACCTCCGCCACTCCTCCTGCCCTGTTGGCTTCAGCCCAGCAGGGCATAGGAACCTTGGAAGCCTCCAAGTTTGGGGCTTCCAAGCAGCGAGGGCTCAGTCCATTGGATTGCACCCTAAGAGCATTATGCTCCTTTCAGTTCATCTACATGAGCTAATACTATACACTGTGTTTGCCAAACCACATGAGAACAAATGACACAGAACACGCCGATCATATATGCACAAGCCCATTGACCCTAGAAGACACGTCACCCATGCAACTAACCACTTGTATGTACACAAAAGAAGACTCTGCAGTCATTATCCCTTAACTCAGCCTTCCACAATCTGCTGCCTTCCAGATGTGTTGGATAACAAGTCCCATCATTTCCAGGTATGTGGGCTGAGCATCATGGAAGATTAGTCTGACACATCCAGAGGGCACCAGATTGGGGAAGGCTGAGCTCAGGTAAACTGGCTAACTTTGGGTGCCTCAACTCCAATGAGTAAAAGAAAATGGCATATTTCTAACTAATCCCCAATGGCTCAGGTCAAGCAGCAGGTGTATTCTGTGGCATTTGGGATTAGTCAGAAATATGGCATTTGCTTTTACTCTTTGGAGCCAAGGCACCCAGAGTTAGCTGTTTTATGTTACAGCTATACATCTGAACAGTCCTAGCTGCCCAATGTAAAATTACAAGCATGCACTCTTCTACTTGCGTTTAAACTACATTTAAATTGATAAGGAGCGGGTTTTCCTTGGCCATCCCATGTTAAAACATTCTTCATCCAAGCTTCTGTGAAAGGTTTATTAGAATTCTACATGGATCACTGCCTTGTTGTGGCGAAGGGGCTTGCGTAACTCACTGAAGCCATAAGCTATGCCGTGCAGGGCCACCCAAGACGGACAGGTCATGGTGGAGAGTTCTGACAAAATGTGGTCCACTGGAGAAGGAAATGGCAACCCACTCCAGTATTCTTGCCAAGAAAACCCCATGGAACGTATCACAAGGCTAAAAGAGATGACGTCAGAAGATGTGCCCTTAAGGTCGGAAGGTGTCCAATACTACTGGGGAGGAGCAGAGGGTATTTCCAAGTAGCGCCAGAAAGAGTGAAGCGGCTGGGCCAAAGCCAAAAGGACACTCAGCTGTGGATGTGTCTGGTGGTGAAAAGAAAGTCCAATGCTGTAAAGACAATATTGTTTAGGAACCTGGAATGTAAGATCAATGAATCAAGGTACGCTGGAGGTGGTCAGACATGAGATGGCAAGATTGAACATCGACATCTTCGGAATCAGCGAACTAAAATCGACAAGCATGGGCGAATTTAATTCAG
Source organism: Heloderma suspectum (assembly GCF_057233095.1). NCBI lineage: Eukaryota > Metazoa > Chordata > Lepidosauria > Squamata > Helodermatidae > Heloderma > Heloderma suspectum. The sequence goes on along the minus strand of NC_139460.1, from coordinate 260,973,596 downwards.
GTGACCATTATACCTACTACTGTGGGCAAGAATCCTGTAGAAGAAATGGAGTAGCACTCATAGTCAACAAAAGGGTGGGAAAAGCAGTACTGGGGTACAATCTCAAAAACGACAGAATGATCTCAGTACAAATCCAAGGCAAACCATTCCACATCACAGTAATTCAAGTCTAGGCCCCAACCACTGATGCCGAAGAAGTTGAGGTTGCTTGGTTCTATGAAGACCTACAACACCTTCTAGAACTAACACCAAAAAAAGATGTCCTCTTCATCATAGGGGATTGGAATGCTAAAGTAGGAAGTCAAGAAATCACCGGGATAACAGGCAAGCATGGCCTTGGTGTACAAAATGAAGCAGGACAAAGGCTCATAGAGTTTTGCCAAGAGAACACGCTGATCATAGCAAACACTCTTTTCCAACAGCACAAGAGGTGACTCTACACATGGAAATCACCAGATGGTCAATATCGAAATCAGATTGATTATGTCCTTTGCAGCCAAAGATGGAGAAGCTCTATACAGTCAGTACAAACAAGACCTGGAGCTGACTGTGGCTCAGATCATGAGCTTCTTGTTGCAAAATTTTGGCTTAAATTGAAGAACGTAGGGAAAACCACTAAACCATTCAGGTATGACCTAAATCATATCCCTGATGAATATACAGCGGAGGTGAGGAATAGATTTCAGGGATTAGACCTGATAGACAGAGTGCTTGAGGAACTATGGACGGAGGTCCGTAACATTGTTCAGGAGGCAGCAACTCAATCCATCCCAAAGAAAAAGAAATGCAAGAAAGAAAAGTGGCTGTCTGATGAGGCTTTACAAGTAGCTGAGGAAAGAAGGGAAGCGAAAAGCAAGGGAGAAAGGGGAAGATAAACCCAACTGAATTCAGAGTTCCAGAGAATAGCAAGGAGAGACAAGAAGGCCTTCTTAAATGAACAATGCAAAGAAATTGAAGAAACCAATAGAATGGGAAAGACTAGAGATCTCTTCAAGAAAATCGGAGATCTCAAGGGAACGTTTTGTGCAAAGACTGGCATGATAAAGGACAAAGAAGGCAGGGACCTAACAGAAGCAGATGAGATGAAGAAGAGGTGGAAAGAATACACAGAAGAACTATACAGGAAAGATCGTAATGTCCCTGATAGCCATGATAATGCGGTCACTGAACTTGAGCCAGACATCCTAGAGAGTGAAGTCAAGTGGGCCCTAGGAAGGATTAGTAACAACAAAGCTAGTGGAGATGACAGTATTCCAGCTGAGCTATTTAAGATCCTAAAAGATGATGCTGTTAAAGTGCTGCACTCAATATGCCAACAAATTTGGAACACTCAACAGTGGCCACAAGACTGGAAAAGGTCAGTTTACATTCCAATTCCAAAGAAGGGCAATGCCAAAGAGTGTCCAAACTACTGTACAATTGCGCTCATTTCACATGCCAGCAAGGTGATGCTCAAAATCCTACAAGCTAGGCTTCAGCAGTATGTGAACCGAGAACTACCGGAAGTACAAACTGGGTTCCAAAGAGGCAGAGGAACTAGAGATCAAATCGCCAACATTCGCTGGATCATGGAGAAATTAAGAGAATTCCAGAAAAACGTCTATTTCTGCTTCATTGACTACGCTAAAGCCTTTGATTGTGTGGATCACAACAAACTGTGGCAAATTCTTAAAGAGATGGGAGTACCAGAGCACCTTACCTGTCTCCTGAGAAACCTGTACGAGGGTCAAGAAGCAATAGTAAGAACCAGACATGGAACAACCGGGTGGTTCAAAATTGGGAAAGGAGTACGACAAGGCTGTATATTGTCACCCTGCTTATTTAATTTATATGCAGAGTACATCATGAGAAACGCCGGGTTAGATGAATCAGAGGTCGGAATTAAGATTGCCAGGAGAATTATCAACAACCTCAGATACGCAGACGATACCACCCTAATGGCAGAAAGCGAAGAGGATCTAAAGAGCCTTTTGTTGAGGGTGAAAGTGGAGAGTGCAAACGCTGGTTTGAAACTCAACATTAACAAAACTAAGATCATGGCATCTGGCTCCATCACTTCCTGGCACATAGAAGGGGAAGAAATGGAAGCAGTGACAGATTTTATTTTCTTGGGCTCCAAGATCACCGCAGACGGTGACTGTAGCCATGAAATTAAAAGACGCTTGCTCCTTGGGAGGAAAGCTATGGCAAACCTAGACAGCATAGTAAGAAGCAGAGACATCACCTTGCCGACAAAGGTTAGTATAATCAAAGCTATGGTTTTCCCAGTAGCAACGTATGGCTGTGAGAGCTGGACTATAAGGAAGGCTGAGCGCCGAAGAATCGATGCTTTCGAACTGTGGTGCTGGAGAAGACTCTTACGAGTCCCCTGGACTGAAAGGAGGTCCAATCAGTCAATCCTACAGGAAATCAACCCTGACTGCTCATTGGAAGGACAGATACTGAAGCTGAAGCTCAAATATTTTGGCCACCTAATGCGAAGAGAAAACTCCCTGGAGAAGACCCTGATGCTGGGAAAGATTGAAGGCAAAAGGAGAAGGGGACAGCAGAGGATGAGATGGCTAGATAGCATCACCAATGCAATGAATATGGACTTGAGCACACTCTGGGAGAGAGCACAGGACAGGAAGGCCTGGCTTTCTGTGGTCCACGAGGTCACGAAGAGTCGGACACGACTGAACGACTGAACAATAACAAAAAGTCAGCTTTCCCTATCATAATAAAAAGGAATTTAATAAAATTCAAGCATTTCTATTCAGTTACATCTTTTAGTTTTTTAAAACTGCTTCCATCGCTTTCTACAGAGACATATTTTTGTCATTGTTTTATCATCCTCAGTACCAGATATGAAAAAGAGAACATTTTTCAGTTACTACTAAAGCACAGATTTATAGATGAGAACTGAAGCCATTTCTAAAGCAACTAGGACTATTCTCTTGAAGCTACCAACAACACAATTCCCTTTGGCTTCTGTGAAGAAAGACTTGCATTGTGTATGATTTGCTTTTACCAGGAAACTCCGGTCTGACCATAATTCTAACAGCCTAAAGGTTTCAGCAGAAATCAAAACAAGAAAGATAGTGCAAATAGGGAGAATATACACAAACATTTCTGTTCAGCGGGAGGTCTTACTATGAAACAAGGTGGCCAGTGGGTGATAGTGGTTTCTCTTTTTTTAAACTTAATTCATAACGATATCCTCCATTTTTGTATATACTTTGGTTTTAGGATATTATGGAGTTAAGAGTGTGTGTGTGTGTGTATGCACTAGTCTGTTTCAGCCAAAAGTTTAATAGTTTAGAGGTCAAACCTTTAGTTAGAATATAGAGGTAAGAAAGTTGTGCTCAGGAGCGGGAGATTATAAAGTTCAACAGAAGGTCAGAGGAAGAAAGGGGGAAGTTTTAACTCAGGAAACAGAAACTTAGTTTGCAGAAATGAACAAGAGACTACTCTCCTGATTGGTTGGAGTTGGGGAGAAAGAAACATAATTTTAGAAGATATTAGTGAAAGGCAGAAAGGCAGAGAAGAAGAGGAAGTGGAGAAGAAGGCCAGAAGGCCAGAGTCCTAGGGCACAGAAAGAGCTGCTGGAATTGGAGAACTGATTGAGAGAGCTGGACGAATAAATAAGATATTGCTTGGATAAGAGACTTGGATAAAAGTCTTCTTAGGTGAGCTGGTTGTGTTTATTCCTGGCTGCTTTATTACACTATTGGTCATATGGGTTTTGTGTGTGCGTGCGCACACGTGTGTGCATGTGTGTACATCCATTTAAATTTTGAAAGGTTTTCCTATTGACATTTTTCTTCAGTGAAATCTAAACTTTGTTCTTTGAAACTTTGTGGTCTTTGGGGAAGTTACCCACTCAACCCCATGTCTAACAGCCAACCCCCACACTACCTAGAGTAGATACTTCAGGCTTAGAGAGTTTTGAGGCTGGTTTGGTGGATGCAGCCAGAGAAATAAAGAACTCCATCTGGTAGCAGCAGAAGAGGCCACAGTAATGGAACAGCAAAAAGAAATGTAGACAGACTGACCTGGTTCTCAGGTCATGGTGGCAATTCCTGGGTTGTTTAACTTTTTTAACCCAGGAATTGCAGGGATGAGTGGAGCATGCATGCTCATCATTTCTTGATGGGTTAACTCTGGGTTGTTTAACCCATAAACAACCCAGAGTTTCTGGGTTCGCATGTCACAAAACAAAGCAGGAAAGGGACATTCCTGGGTTGTTAACTAAAAGCAGAAACGATGAGCACATGGCTTGCATGTTGTGCTCATCTCCACAATTCCTAGGTTAAACAACACTGAAGAAGGTGCAGGGGAGACTTTGGAAGCCTACAGTTCTCTATTGCAGAATGCTGCTCTAGTGCCATTGAACAAACTCCTCTCCAAGCTATTTGGCGATGAAGCCAGATTTCTCTCTTTCTGCCTTTTCCATCCAGTGCAGACATGTTTATAGACAATGGACCTGATTATGGAACAGGAGGAGAACTCTGAGGTGCTGGCATTGGCTTGGAAGCAATAGGACCAGGAACATTGACTGAACATTGCCACATTGTCTATTAACCTGGAGAGTGTGCCCTAGCTAAAGAGCGACTGCCAGCCCACTGTCTTATTCATTTGTTTCCTGAAAAAAAAAAGTGGGCTGATGGTTTATGTCAAGGGAGAGCACCTTTGCCCATTGCCAGATGAGGATAAGATCCGTTTCTCCTAGGATGTTAACCAACATCCAGATACTTTTCTGTGCCTTTGGTTTTCCTCTTTTCATTCTTGAGCCTTCCAGCTGTTTGTTTCTCACTCCCAAACCTGCAAACTATGTTGCCTTCTTGCTGGGGTTTTATAATTCCTGGAAAATAGGGCAAATTTCAGATAATGTCACCAGCTTATTAGCCACATAACTGCTGCCCCCCTCTAGGGCACTCATAGCCAAATGTCAGTCTTCTCCAACCTGGTGCTCTCAGAAGGTTTGGACTTCAACTCCCATCAGCCCCATCCAGCAAGGCCAATGGTCAGGAATGCTGGGAGTTGTAGTCCAAATCATGCTACAGTCCTGATGAAAATCCTCTCCCCTCTGCCACCCACCCACACAAAGCTGCTATTCCTCCAGGGAAGGGAGTTTATATCTCTTGCGACTCAAAAGGAAATCTTATAAACCTAAGGCAGGGGTGGGGAATCTGTGGCCCTCTGGATGTTGGACTGCAACTCTCATGATGCCTGGCCATTGGCCATGCTGACTTGGTCTGATAGGCGATATAGTCCAACAACATTTGGAGGTCCTCGAATTCCCCACCCTGGATCTAAGGCTTCCCTTGTGTCTTAGTCACAGCATCCTTTTTGCTGCCTGCACCAGTTCCCTCCTCACTTTGTAGCTTCTGACCCTTTCCTTGATGACCGATTTACAAATCAGACATGGCATATCTATACTATGTCCCTTCACCCCAGGAAACCCTGGGAAATGTAGTTCTCTCTTTAGGAGGGGTAGGGAGACTAGGGATTCTGAGTATCCTTACCAAACTATAATTCTCAGGTGGGGTTGGCCCAAGATATTTTGCTGCCTGAGGTGAAGAACAAGACGGCGCCTTCTCCCATTCCATGTACAAAAGCCAACTGGACTGTTTCTTCAATGTTGATGATGGGGCAGCATCCTCCACCACACCTGAAGGCAGCAGGCTAGCTTAGGGAGAACAGAGTGGGTTGCTTGGCACACAGCTCTCTCCTCCAAGACCTTGTTGCTGCTCCCAGTATCTGCTGCCTGAAGCGACTGCCTCACTCTGCTTAATGGTAGGGCTGGCCCTGTTCCCAGGGTGCTTTGATATAGACAAGATAGAAGTTTGTGTGGAATTCATCATTACGTTTTGATCCCACCCTTCCTTTAAGGAGCTCAGGGTGGGGTATAAAGCAGGAATGTGGAACTTCCAACCCATGGACCTAATTGGGACTGGGGAGGTTCCCCATCCAGCCTGTAAAGCTTTCTCGGATTCCACCAGAGGACGGGCTTGGCCTCCAGGCCCCACCCCCTGGAGGAATCCCCATTCTTATCTGTGATCAGAGATAACAGTGTGGATTGTGCTCCGCCTCTCGGTTGCCCGGGAAATCCCCATTGTTATCTCCAACTACAGATTGGAGGGAACAGCAGGGATGTAAGCTGGGGACTTGGCTAGCGCTGGGAAGAGTGTGTTATTTGTTCTATGTTATTATGTGAATGGTTTTATATTTTATATAATGTATTTTAATGGTTTTTAATTTTTGTGAACCGCCCAGAGAGCTTCGGCTATGGGGCGGTATAGAAATATAATAAATGACATTAAATTAAATGAAGAGTGTGCGCTATTCCCAGCATGGGCTGGATCCATTTGCATGCTGCCCCCATGGGGATGAGGCACAGCGCACAAAGTCAGGGATTTGGCCAGCAGAGGGAGGAGCAGCTGCTCTTCCCAGTGCCAAGTTGTGCCTGGCTGCATGCTGCCTGCATTGGGACAATGTGTGGTGCAGGGAGCCCGGGACTTGGCTGGCACTTGGAGGAGCGGCTGCTCTTCCCAGCACCATCCCTTTCTCTGTGCTGGGAGAGGCATGGAACTCCATGCCTCTCTTAGCACGGAGAAAGGCATAACGGGCAGGGCGATGACATCAGTGGGTTCATCCCCGCAACGTGTTTCCCACCTCAGTATATAGCTTCTCCCTCCCCTATTACCCTCACAATATCCCTGTGATGTAGGCTAGGATGAGGTTCTGTGACTGGTACAAGATCACCTCAATGCGCTTCATGACCAAATGGGGATTTGTACTCTCTCCACTACACCAGGGATGTGGAGCCTCCAGCCAGGGATGTGGAAGTGTCCTAACCATCTTGCAGCCTCACCCAGATCCCTCCCCAAGCCTCTGCCCCCAGAGCCTAACAGGGAGAGGAATCCCCGCTGTTATTTCCAATTACTGACTGGAGAAAACATTGGGGATTCTGAGATCCCCCAGAGCATCTCAGTTGGATGAGTGAGCAGCACATTATATACTTCACCTGTCCATGTCCTCCGCAATGGGATGGGGTGGAGGAGCGCCAAGGGTTGGTCCAGAGGAACACTGGTCCAGGGTGGTTTCACTGTGCGCTGGCGAATTTGTAATCAGTTTTTCCCTGTCTTGTTCATGTTAACACTGCTTCAGTGGTAATGGATTTAGAAGAGAGGAAGCGATCTTTCTTGTTCCCATCTCTTCAGGCAAAGATTGTGCTAATGAGTCAAACCTCAGTGGTGTCCCTCAAAAAACAACAACACAAAAACCTGTTAGCATTCCCAGCATAAAGGCAGTTGCATAGAAACCCAGAGGGCATGTGGTAGGGAGTACAAGGTCTTTAAGGTGTTTACACCTAGGGAACCTAAGAATTCTGAGAGTGTGTTTGAAAGGGTTATTGGAAGATGGATACAGCTAGGCAGCAGGCATAGGTGAAGGATGGATTGCTTTCTTTCCATAATCCTAAAGCAGCTTCAGTAATAATAAGCAAGTTAAGCATGGGGCCACACGAAATGTAAAAGGATAAAAAGAAGCCCCAATAGTCACAAATATTTTTACAGAGCTGAAGAGCCTTGCTGTAAATCTGTGTGCCACACAGCCTGCCCTGTGTCATCTAAATGAGGGTCTTGAGTGTGCAAATTCAAACAAATATCCACCTGATTTTTAAATTAAGCATCTGTCCCCGTCTTATCTCAGTCAGAACATTACCTTGATGTGCTAGCGGTTGCGTTACTAAAAACTTTCAAACTTCGTGGAAACAGCCAAAGGATTTCATGGTGGCAGGTATAGTCCTTGACATGAAGGCACATCAGTAATTTAAGCTGGATGGGGACGTTTCAGATGGGGATATTTAATTATTTTCATTTCGATTCAGCAGCTGCATCATGTGTGAGCAAACATCTTTGGGAGCCAGATCTCTTTAAATTATATGAGGTTTAAGTAGCTGTGTTGCACTAGGAAGGTGTGTGTCTGTTACAGTGTCTGAAGAAGGAGGCACCATCTGTGAGAGGCCAGCCTTTTAAAAATGTATGCTCTGTCCAAGCAATATAGACACTCTCACAGACATACAGGGACTGGGTTCGCACGACACGATAAGCCACAGTGGGATGTGAGCCATGTTTGTTTCAGAGTGGCTTGTTGTGTTGTCCGAACCCAGGAGCATGGTTTGTTAACCACACACAAACCACTCTGGCTGTGTTCAGATAACACGACAAGCCACTCTGAAACAAACATGGCTCACGACCCATCGCGGCTTATTATGATGTGCAAACCCAGTCACTATTTCACACACGTTTTCTCCATAACTAGGGTAATTCTTGAGGTGTGCAGAGGGGATTGCATCTTGCATTGTGATGGGTCTGTATCAGCTGTGTCTGCCAGGCAGACATAAATGCCACATTAAGCCATAGGTCAGGGAAAACATTGATTTTTAAATAGCAAAGGAGAATGAAGATGGGATGGCGGGGGGAGAGTGGTAGGAAAGGAAGAGGTGGACTTCCTCTTCATTCAGCATGCAAGTCCCTCCTCATCCAGAGATGAATTTTGCACTTTTGCTTTTCCAGAATAAGACTGCAGCACTGAACCATGCAGTGGTGATATCCTAAGCACAGTGAACACATCTTTCCCATTTACTAACTGTCCTGTGCCAGTTCCTTTCCTGGTTGCATCCTTGCATTTGGTTTGTCTGCTGATGCTAGGAGTTGTGTTGGAGATGGCTTGAAAGTTTCAGCTCCTCTAGCAATGATCTGACTCCACAGCAAGTTCAAAGTGATTTGTGAGCAGGGATGGATATAGCCGGAATATATGCATGGACCTGGGTGCAAGAATCCAGGTCTAGGCCCTAGCTCTAGGGAATCACAAAAGACACAAGACCATCCAGGGTTTCTGTTAGACTTGTCCAGGCTTCCCTCAGCTTGCGGTTACCTTGGAATCATGAGTTTCAAAGAAGGAAGCTGTATCCAGGATGGGCCACAGGCAAGTTTTTCAGGTGGTGAGTGCTCCACCCAGTCCATTTTGTGTGTGCATGCTGTGTACCAATATGCAGGCACACGCCCAGCTCCCTTCTGTGCCCATAACCATGTACTGCTCTCCTTGTTTAGCCAACATTACTGTGGACAAATAGGGCAACCTCTTGAGGCCACCTTCACGGTCGATTTAAGGCAGTGTAGGAGCACCTTGAGGTTGTTCACATCACATGACATCATCTCCAGCCATCCAGCAGCTTCCATCCTGAAAAGCTGCATTTTCGGAAATTCCTTTTACTCATTTTTTTTTAAGTTAAAGCGTCTCCTGAGTGGTCCCGCTCCTATGTGCCCTTTCCCCCCACCCCACATCAAATCCTGGGCATGCCTCTGTGACCTGGCTGTGACCTAGCAGTGACATAGTCAAGAGGTGGGGCCGCCTTCCCTGCCCACTCGCTTTTTCCAATTCGCAGTAAGAGCTTTTGGAGGCTTCCTTTCCCACTTCCCGCTGTAGCCTCTTTGCCCATTCACAACAAGCAGCCTGCCTTTCTGGAGTAATCTCTGAGCCAGGGAGGGAGCAAGCAAGCAAGAGGCAGCAAGGATGGTGGGGCTGGGGAGCGAAGTAGCAACTCCACTCTCTGCTGTTTCTCATTCATAAATTGGGTGGTGGAGGAGGAAGCCGCCATCCCCCTCCCTCCTACAGGAAAGTGGCAAGTCCCATTGGAGTAAGTTGCCATTTTGATGGGGAGGAATAGCTCTGTGCCACTTTTATGCCTGATCAAAGCAGGCTAGTTAGACCAACTGAGGTAAATTGCCATTCTGACAGGGAGGAATAGCACTTTGATGAATGGGCAAGGCAGGCCAGTTACAGAATCGGTATTACTTGCTCTCTGATTCATCAGAACCGGGGGAGCTTGGGGTGGGAAACAGGCCTCTCTCATTCACTGACCAGCACTTCCCAGGTTGATGACATTCAACTCTCCTCCCAGACTCCACCCACCCAACCCTGAAGTGTCAAGCCCCTTGTGACTAGAAAAGTGTTTTTTTGGTGCTGTATACTCCACTTTTCTTGCTTTGTGCATCCCTGACGGACCAAAGCCGATTTCATGAAAATCCAGATAATACCCCAAAGTGCTTCTCATTCTGTTGTTGTGTCGATCCAGCCCTTGTTTTCCATGAAACAATTGTATCTCTGACCCAGTGGGGGCTAATGGCTCTAATTTTGGTGGGGCTGTGAATCCATTCTGGGTTTCAGTAAGAAGCAGCCAGAACTCTAAAGGAGCTCTTTGAGTAACCCCAAATTGGGTTCAGCAACTTTCAAGTTTTGGGCTGGTTCTTACTGAAACCCAGAATGGATTCACAGCCCCACCAAAATCAGAGCCCCCAGTCTCTACTACCCTGACCTTCTTTTTGGGACTCGAAAGCATCCATGTGATCCTTTCCCCCACCTCCCACCATTGGTCTGTCTGCCAGTGGCTTGTGGGTGAGAATGGGCTTTGGTACTCAAGCTAGCAGTCTTTTGCTTCAGTTACCCCCAAGGAGCCCTGAACAGCTATTTGCTCAGGAGGACAGTTGTTATGAAACCATTTGCTCACACTTCTCCAAGTCTGTAAACATCATATGCTAATCATGTCCATCCATCCCCCACCCCCACGCCAAGTGGCTCTACCTACACATTATGTTCGAGTTCTGTGACTGGAACTCCCAACGTAATTTAATTCTGAAAAAAGCAGCCATGCCCCCTAATTTGGATCAGGGCCATGGTATTGGGTAAGGGTGTGTGTCCCCAACCCTTTGCCCCTTTCCTATTCCCTGACTTAAATCCGCTCCCCCTAGCTGCTTTTAGCCATTGAGGAGAAAACATATGTCTGTGCCATGGCCCTGATCCAAACTAGGCTCCCCATATCTGCTTTGGGAAGAGGAAAATTCCAGAGTGCAGGGGAAGAGAATAAACATCAACCCCCTTGTGCCTTTTGGAGCCTTTAGAACTGCCCCAGAATGAGAGAGTAGGGCATGGGAGAGATCGACTGTTGCAAGTTGTAAGAAATCTGCTTGCTATTTCCTGCATTTGGTACTGGTTGATAGTTGTGTTTGTTAATGCCTCAGTTCATTGCAAGGGTGTTTGGCTCTGGCTTATGCATTACTGATACAGAATACCAATCGAGACTGTGTTTTAGTGGTCCATTTTGTAATGAAGTTAAAACGTTATAATGTTAGTAATAGTGAAATGAATTGTATGAGTTGTTATTATGGTAATGATGTGGTATTGCAATTGGTGTATTGATTTGCAGTCTTGTTTTTGTATTGCTTTTATTCTGTAGTGAGCCACTTTGGACACTTTGTGTGGAAAAGCCGCATACATATTTAAAGTGATAATGATGAAAACTATTTTGGGGGTTGCAATCATGGAACTTCGAAGTAGTATATAGTTAACTCTGAAGACTGAAGTCCTGTGAGCTGTCAAGGATCAGTGATCTCTAACGTAGGTAGTTTGCTGATAACAGATCATTTATAATGGCTTGGTTTAAATCTGATTACACTTACATGGACAACAGACTGGTTTGCTGTTACAGGAAAGACAACATGAATTCTAACCTTGAAGCTGTTTTAAACTTGGCCCTTCTCCCTTTTGTCCTCATGAGACAAACACCACTTATTAAATTCTGAAATCCATATTAACATAATACTTTATTGGGGCAACTAAAATCACCACTCCTCCTCCTCCTCCCAAAGTGCAAACTTTCAAGAATTCCAGACCTCTTTATCCTGCAAGATGCTACAAAAAGCGGGGCAGGGGGGAGGAGAAAAAAAAGCTGACTTTATGAGCATTTCTATACCAGGCTAAAATCCTGCAACTTTACCAGGGCTTCTGCTTCTGGATTCCTTGTGGGATTACAATCAGTCTCTTTGAACATGGTTTTTTGCTTTTTTCTCTCTCTGCAAGTTCTATATATTCAGTTATAAAGCCACTAGATGGTGCTGCATTATTATTTCCGATAAAACGCCATTTCATCAGTACACCATAGATTTTCTGTGGTTCATAGAGGGAGGAGGGAAAGTATCACACTTTCGTTGTCATGAAAAACAATGCGAGAAAGGCTGCAAAGAGCAAGATGACAATGTCATGTATAGGACCTGCAAACTTCTGTGAGTGACCAGTCATGAACACACAATAAATGCCTCATGTAGAAATGGCCAACGTTGTGGTTATGAAGTCTGCATGGAGACTTCATAACCACATGGAGATAATGGAGACAACGTTGTGGTTATGAAGTCTTAATTAAAGTGGAAAGTGGGAGGTCATTGCACTCATAAACATCAGGCTGTACCTGGTGCTGTGATGATTTCAGGTTGCACCTGGGACTCTCGCCCAAGGGTTGCTGGGAAGAAGAAACTAACAATGATTGATCCCCCCATTTAAAAAAATAAATACAATCCAGCTGTTACTCAAAGCTGCCTCCAACCTTAGGTGAAAACACAGGCTGCTTGGCAGACAGAAGCAGAGAGAAACTAGATAGTTTTTGTATTAACAAAGCTGGAGATAATTTTAGATGATGTGCAGCTTCTTCTCTGTGCTGTCTCTTCCTGTCCCCTCATAGAATATCTGAATTTATTAATATGCTTCCTCCCTGGTAGTAACCCCTCACTGAGTTTCCTCTTCATTTGCTCTAACATAATCTCAGTTGTGAATTCAGCAACAGCATTTAAGTTTTACTGCCCTCTGGCTGGCTCATTGTGAACATGCTCAGAGTGTCACAATCTGTGGCTTAACCCATAACTTTTATACTTTGCTTGAGATTTCTGACCCTGCCCTCATCTTGCAGTGATCATGAGCTTCAGAGGAGACTTCAGTGGCTCTGATGGTGAGAAATGTGCGGTGTCACTTTTAACATGCCAACGATATGGTTTTAGAGCTGAATGCTCTGAAACAGCCCCCCCCCCCGCCCTGGTACCCTCCACGTGTGTTGGATAGGGATGGGTGAGAGATTGGTTTCAGTTCATTTTTTGACCAGAATTGATCCAATTTGCACTTCCCGGACCCAAACGCAACCTGCAATCTGAAGTCTGTACATTTCTGAGCTTGCAATGCAATTATTTGCACAACAAAAAAGAGTTTGAAAAATGCATGCTTTAAAAAACCGCACAAGAAAGAAATGCAGACATTCGAAAAATGTGTGCAAACATGCTGTAGTCAACGAGAGAAGAATGCATACATTAAAAATGAGGACCGTTGATGTGTACATTTGGGGAAAAAAATGCATATGAAACACATACACATTTTCATGCAAAGTAAAACAACAAAGCTTACGATCCAGCATGAAAATGAGGTGGAACCAGCTTCAAGATGGAATTCACAGGACCGCAACGAGCTCAAGGTTGGTGAGCCGCACGTCCCTAGTGTTGGACTGGAACTCGCATCATTTCTAGCTAGCATGGCCATTGGACCACATGCTGCCACCTCAGTTTCAGCTTGGGTGGGTGGGTGGTCATCTTTCCTAAAGTCCAGTGCTTTCTGGGGACCCAGCTGGTTTCTTAGTCTGCTGTGAGAATGCAGGATCTTAGTTCATGATCTGTGTGGTCTGTTAGTACTACCACTTCTTTTTGCTAACCTACAGCACAATTGCACTTCAAATGTAGTCCAGCACTTCTCCCTCACCTATCCCCAGGGTGAGGTGGAATATACAGTTAATCCACGCAGATGTAACATTTGGGGGTAATTATAGCTGTATTTCTGCTTCTGCAGGAACCATAATGCATCTCACCCAAGCAAAAGAGAAGGCAGGGCAAATTTGCCACTAATTAGGCTCCTGAAGCCTCCAGTCGGAGCCCCGGCTTCCTGCTTATTAACATGCCTATTTGTGTGCTGATCTGTGGAGCAGGCCTAGCATGAGTGTGCATAGGAGAAAGTCAGACTGTGCCCCATTTTCAACCATTTATCTTTTTTGGGAGCTCAACCGCCCCTGTAGAAGGCCAAGAGCAGCAAGGGGAGTCAGAATGAGTTTGTTAGGGTGGGGGACTCTAGGTCAGCGGGGTGTTACCTGGCGGCACAGAATCCTGGATGTATGAAATATGTGAGTTTTGTTTTATGAATTGATGGATTGTGTGTGTTTGAAAATGGTGCCTGAGATCCCCTCTGCTGGATTATAATCCATTAAAGGGTTCTTTTGAAATGCTGAATCTACTGTTTTGTTTCCTCACATCTAATGCCGGTTTTATATCAGCCTCTTTTGTTGAGGTCTAAATCCAAAAACAGCACTTACCTGTGAAGACTTCCTAAAATGCTTAGAATCTAGCTTTACAAGGGGTTTTGTGCTTAGAAATGGCAACTGGCTGTCCAAAGGAGTCTTGGTCAGAAAGCACTTTGGACTGGCCAAGCCATTTCAACAGCCCATTTTTAACAGGTTGCCACCTTCGCCTGTGTATAAAGAAAGACTTCAGTGGTGGCAACATAGCTGTCCATCAGAATGATGGTTGGGGACACTCTTTTGGTTTGGACTATTTGTGCAAGTATTTGTGCAACTCATAAGTACTTCCTGTACTATATGTTGGCAGCCTCACAATACTGGTTTTGAACCCATGTACTTTGGCCTTTCAGTTTCCCCCCATCCTTTCATTTGGTGTAATGCCAAGGGTAGCTCATGGAACTGTGCACAAAATGTCAGATGTTCCTGAGAGTTGTTTTGAGACTCATTGTTAAGAGCCAGTTCAAAACCATGCATATGGTACAGCCCTTGCAGGACTCAAAAAAGTCAATATACATGGAAAGCTAGCACATTTGGGAGGGGCACAAACAAGAACCCACAGAGCTTGTTTTCTGCATGCAGGGACATTTTGCTTGGGGGAACATTCAAATACACACCCCAGCCAGCTGCACCAGATGGACCCTGAGCCTGTTTCTGCCCCTGCCAAACAAACAGGTACTTAGGTGGGGCTGACAGAGGCAGCACCTCGGCATGCGCCTTGGCAATGCACTAAATGCACACTTAGCGTTGCACTTGGAGACGCATGGAGGAGCATATGAAGATCTACCCACCACCTCTCCAGAGACATCAGCAGCCAGAGATAACAGCAGCAAGCAGCAGCAGAGGGCAGCAGCGTTAAATACCAGAAAGAAAGGCGCAAACACAGTTTCTACCTGCTCCTTTTTAGCTGCTGCTCTCTTTTAAATATTTTATATATTTTTATACAGTTTTATATTTTACATCTTAACATTTTAATATGTGCCTGGAAAGTCCTTCAAGCAACTCAGGGGGTCAGGGAGGTGCCACCATAACTGTGGTCACGGGTAGGGGGAGGTATGGTGTTGGGGGATTAACAGGCCAGCTGAGGAGAAGAGGGGCTAGACACCTTACAGCTGTCCCTTCTTCTGGTTCTTCCCCCAACCAGATGGTTCCTGGTAGCCTTACCGGCTTGCCCTCGGGTCTGGTGCTGCTGCTGCTGAATGCCAGGTCGGCCCAAAATAAAATCTCCCTCATCCATGATTTGATTGTGGATGAGGGGGGTGACCTGGTATGCATTACTGAGACCTGGGTAGGGGAACTGGG
The DNA here is from genome assembly GCF_057233095.1 of Heloderma suspectum. Classification (NCBI taxonomy): domain Eukaryota; kingdom Metazoa; phylum Chordata; class Lepidosauria; order Squamata; family Helodermatidae; genus Heloderma; species Heloderma suspectum. Next base: position 260,958,091 of record NC_139460.1, on the reverse strand, counting down.
AGGGGTTACTCTCTCCCAGCTGTGCCCTCCTGGGTACTCAGTGCAGCACCAACACCGACTCGAGGGTTGGGGAGGGAGGGTTGCCGTGGTTTATAGGAATTCAATCCCTCTCTCCAGGCTTCCTGCTCATTTGAGTGCAGATCTTGAGTGCTTGTACCTAGTGTTGGGTACCTGAGACAGATTAGGGATTCTGTTGGTGTACCGCCCACCCTGCTGCCCATCAGACTCCCTGCCTGAGCTGACGGAGGTGGTCTCAGACTTGGTGTTGAGGGCCCCTAGGATGATGGTCCTGGGAGATCTCAACTTCCATGCCGAGGCCGCTGTATCCAGAGCGGCTCAGGACTTCATGGCCACCATGACAAACATGGGGCTGTCCCAACATGTCATCGGCCCAACGCATGTAAAAGGACACGCTTGATCTGGTTTTCTTGACTGGGCAGAAGGATGGTGATCTGAAAGTGGAGGAATTAATATCTGTCCCTTTGTCATGGTCAGGTCACTTCCTGTTGCGGTTTAGAGCCTTCCTCCTCTGAAAGGGTGGGGGACCTATTAAAATGGCCCGCCTCTGGAAGCTAATGGATTCCAATGGATTCCAGAGGGCTCTGGGGGATTTTCCTGCTGGTATGGATGGTGCTCCTGTCGAAGCCCAGGTCGCTCTGTGGAATGCAGAGATGACTCGGGCAGTTGACACGATCGCGCCCTCTTGGTCTGAGCAGAGCCCAGCCAGCTCCTTGGTGTACACCTGAGCTGAGGCAATGAAGCAAGAGGGGAGACAGCTAGAATGCAAGTGGAGGAAAACTCATGCTGAGTCTGACTGAACACAAGTAAGAGCTCACTATCGAGCCTACTCTGTGGCAGTGAGGGTGGCAAAGAGACCGTTCTTTTCCACCAGCATTGCATCTTCTCAGTGTTGTCCAGCAGAGCTTTTCCAAGTGGTTTGTGGCTTGTTACATTCTGGGCCAGGGAGAGAGACTGTGGAACCCTTGGTTGCACACTGTGACAAGTTTGTGTGACACTTTGAAGATAAAGTCGCTCAGATTCGCCATGACTTGGACACCACGATTAATGCAGTTCCATTGGTAGAGGTGTTCAGAGCACCGTCTGGTCCAGTTCTATTGGATGAGTTTCAGTTATTGAGGCCTGAGGATGCGGACAAGGTGCTTGGCCAAGTCAAATCGACCACGTGTGTGCTTGACCCTTGCCCTTCATGGCTTATTAAATCAAACAAGGAGGGGATGTCTGGCTGGGTCCAGGAGGTTGTAAATTCCTCCTTGAGAGAGGGAGTGGTGCGGCCCGCTTTAAAAGAGGCGGCGGTAATCAGACCACTCCTGAAAAAGCCTAACCTGGACCCTGAGGATGTTAACAATTATAGGCCAGTGGCCAACATTCCCTTCGTGGGCAAGGTGCTTGAATGGGTGGTTGCAGGGCAGCTCCAGGCACTGTTGAATGAAACGGATTATCTGGATCCATTTCAATCAGGCTTCAGGCCTGGTTTTGGAACAGAAACTGCCTTGGTCGCCCTGTGGGATGACCTCTGCTGGGAGAGGGACAGGGGGAGTGCAACCCTGTTGATTCTCCTGGACCTCTCAGCAGCTTTCGATACCATCGACCATGGTATTCTTCTGGATAGGTTGTCTGGGTTGGGAGTTGGAGGCATGCACCGCAGTGGTTCCGCTCCTACTTGGATGGCCAACTCCAGAAGGTGGTGCTGGGGGATTATTGCTCTGTGCCATGGCAATTGTGCCATGGGGTTCCACAGGGCTCTATTTTATCCCACTTGCTGTTTAACATCTACATGAAACCGCTGGGGGAGGTTATCCGGAGGTGTGGGCTGAGGTGCCATCAATATGCGGATGACACCCAGCTCTACCTCTCTTTCTCATCAAACCCAAGTGAGGCAGTGGCTGTTCTGAATCAGGGCCTGGGCATGGTAATGGACTGGATGAGGGCCAATAAACTGAAACTCAATCCAGACAAGACAGAGGTACTGTTAGTGGGTGGTTTGTCTGCCTGGCTAGGTGATATTCAACCTGTTCTGGAGGGGGTTGCACTCCCCCTAAAGGATCACGTTCATAGTTTGGGGGTGCTCTTGGATCCAGAACTGTCACTTGAGGCACAGGTGAACTCAGTGGCACGGAGCACTTTTTATCAGCTTAGGCTGGTATACCAACTACGCCCTTATCTGGACAGAGATAGCCTAGCTACAGTTATCCATGCTCTGATAACTTCTTGTCTGGATTACTGCAATGTGTTATACATTGGGCTGCCATTGAAAACGGTCTGGAAACTTCAGCTGGTCCAAAATAGGGCAGCAAGACTGTTAAGAGGGACTGGCCAATGAGCTCATATTACGGCAGTACTTCTCCAGCTGTACTGGCTGACGGTCCATTTCCAGGCCCGATTCAAAGTGCTGGTATTAACATTCAAAGGCCTTAACGGCTCAGGGCCAGGCTATTTGAAGGATTCCCTCCTCCCATATGTGCCTGCCCGGACCTTAAGATCATCCCCAGCAGCCCTCCTCCGTGAGCCTCTGCCAAAGGAAGTGAGGCAGGTGGCTACTAGGAGGAGGGCCTTTTCTGCTGTGCCACCCCAGCTGTGGAATGACCTCTCTAGTGAGGTTCGCCTGGCACCTACATTGTATTCTTTCCGGTGCCAGGTGAAGACCTTTTAATTTTCCCAGGCATTTTAGCTCTTTAGACTTTTAGCTTTGCTGTTTTAAATCTGTATTTTAAATCCCCGCACTGCTGCTAGGTTTTATTCTGGTTGTACTGTTTACTGTGGTTTTAATGTTTTATATATTTTGTATTGTTTTATTGTGTGCTCTTTGGTTTTAATTTTTGTGAACTGCCCAGAGAGCTTCAGCTATGGGGCAGTATAGAAATGAAATGAATGAATGAATAAATAAATAAATAAATAAATCATCTTGGGGTGGCACAGTCCTCACAGATTTATACTGCATGCTTTTTCTGAATATTTCAATGGGTTCTAAATCCTATTCCTAGAAACGATGGGTAGGAGAGATGCCACTCCTTGGTGCTTGCCTGATTTCAAATGCAGTTGTGGCATTCAAGTCAACCCTTCCATTTACTTTTAAGGAATAAGGCCTTGTTCACTGTAGACCCAAACAGAAAGAAACTGCTTGGATAATGCTAATACATAATTCTGAGTTGTGTTTTCCTTTCTGCCGCTACAACAGCAAGGAAGCTGTGTCAAAGCAACATACGGGCTGGGGCCAGATATACACTCCATATATGCAAACACAGTAACTGTAGCCTGATAGCTCTTTTTGAGGAGGAAAAGCTGCTTTTGGAGGGAGTGGAAAAGTAGTGGGTAGTGAAAGGTGCTTAACCCTTTTCTCACCCATCATTTCCCTGCTCCAAATTGCCCCCATGCAGTTTCCTCTCCCACCTTCCAGACTTCAACTTGTGTGAAATTGACAGTGTGGTGCTGTCTTTTCTGGTAACACAATCGTCCCTAAATCCTCCAAAAAGTGGTATCAGAGCCTGACATCATTCAAGTCGAGTGTGTCAATCATTCATGCTGAGCCTGGAAAGCTCTCCCAGCTTAAATGAGGAAGGTCTGCATGCAGTTTATGTCAGCCCCTGGCATGTTTGTCTGGCTGTTAACCAACCATCTTTCCTGGACATAAATGTGTGGTTGAGTGATGGCAGCTGGCCTGGATTCAGGCTCAATGTGAAACTTGATTTAGTTATGCTAGGGCTGGCTCTGAACATGAGGAGCCACTTAGGGCTTCTCTACATGAAGCTAAAATCCCACAACTTTACCAGGGCTTCTGCTTTCGGATTCCTTGCGGGATTACAATCAGCTCCTTTCCGTGTGGTTTTTTGCCTTTTTTGTTTCTTTCTGAGCAAGTTCTATATGTTTCATTATAAAGCTACTAGATGGCACTGTGATATTACTGTGATAAAGCACCATTTCATCAGTACACCATAGATTTACTATGGTTCATAGCAGGAGGAGGGAAAATGCTGGACTTTCATCGTCATGAAAAACAATGCGATGAAGGTTGCAAAGAGTGGGAGGTGCCCTGGAAGAGGAGGATGTCATGTATAGGACCCACGAACTTCCGTGAATGACCAATCATAAGTGCACGATAAATGCCGCGGTAGAAACAGCCTTAGCGTCCCTGCCTACCAACCCAGAGTGCTGTGGCTAGATTCACCATCATACCACCAAAGCTTGGGAGCTGTCCAACAAGACAGGAGTAGCAAGCACTGATTTGAGGCAAGGTGGATTAAAACAGCTGGGGAGCTGCACAGACATGTTGCCAGGCTAAGTCACAAAGTGGTGGACAGAAGATGTTGCACTAGCAACAGCCAGGCTACATGCAAGTGAGCGGTTTTTTGCTGTTCTAGTGCCTCCCCTGATAGAGAATATACTTAAGTTCATGCTTCCCCCACAAGAGGGCTCAGAGATGGGCTGCCTTGTGCTGCTTGATGTGCACTGCACCTTCTGGCCTAGTTTTCAGCTGGGGCTCTGTCCCTGCTCCTGGGGCCCTGGAGGTGATTGTGGAGGGTCTGGAGCTAGGCGTGTGTGTGCAGTTTGGGAGGTGGGGGAGGAGGCATTTAGTCCCCCAATTCTGTAAACTCACTAGGTGAGGCATCTTCTGGAGTGGGAGCCTTGCACTTTCCATGAGGTTATCCCAGCTCCCTTTGATCCCGGTCAGGGCTTCTAGCCTGGACTGGTGGGCATATTTGGAATTTGGGGAAGTGTCATAGTTGCCATCACAAAGTGGCTGCCATGGGGGGTGCCTGTGCACGAAACGAGCACACACACCATCCCAGCAGCCAGTCACAGAACACCCATTTCACAGACAGGGTGATGCTAAAAGATAAGCAGCTTTCAAACCTGGCAGGTGCTTTGCAAAAACCAGACCCGTAGAAATCCCTTGAGAACGGCCCTATGCAACAGTGTTGGTAAATTCCACATGAGCGACCTCAAGAAGATGATGACGCCTCCCCACTGCCCCAGTAGCCCTTCTGCTTTCCCGAACCCGCTTAAGGAAAACAGGCTTGTGCTTACTGAACCTGAATACAAGGAAGGGATGGAATCTGAGCCTTAAAACACAAAACCACTCCTTTGAACCCACAGATCACTCCCTCATTCAGGATGGGCCCTCCCCCAAATTCTCTCTCTCAGTGCTCTCTCTGCCAGCTAACAAAATTTTGAAGTGCACCTGGCCACCCAAAATACAAATGTAAATGCAGTGGAGGCAGGTGGGTCCTATTTCAGTGGGGCTGTGATTCCATTCTGGGTTTCAGTCTGAGCTCTAAAGGAGCTATCCAAGGTGCTCAACCCATTGTGGGGCTAAGATTCAGCACTTTGGATAGCTCCTTCAGGGTTCTGACTGGTCCTCACTGAAAGCCAGAGTGGATTCACAGTGCCAGTGAAACAGGAGCCACCAGCCTCCACTGTGTAAATGGAGAAATGAAATGAAATAAATCACAGGTATCAGCAGGGCTCTTTGCAGGCACAGGGGGAAGTATCCTGTGTTGTCCACCACTATGCAGGTGCTGGTGGCAGGGTAGGAGGAGCTCTCGTCCAATTCTGAGCCTGGAGATGGGCTGCTCTGGATTGTTAGTGGCGCTGCTACTTCAGTGTCATGATGGCCAGGTGTATTGGCCCCAGGAGTGTAACCAAGCCACCTGTAGTGTTAGAGGGGCCTAGAGATCCATAATGCTTGCTTAAGTTCATTATTGGTACAGCCCCCTTGTTAGTGAGGCTCTGAGCATGTGAGATGAGTCAAAAGGCTGATAGCAGCCTCGGCACGTTCCGTACTAATGAATGAGAGTGTTATCAAGCACTCTGCCTGGGAAGCGAAGTTTGTTTGTCTTAAAGCTGCAGGTGGCTGTGCTGAGAACCAAATGCTGTTTGTCCATGCTGGGAATGAATGCTAGGGGGCACTTGCTGCTGTCATGCTGCCTCATTGCTAACATGTATGCTATAAAACCCATTGTACCCCATGGCTCTGGGTTCAGAGAAGGTGTCTGATCCAACCACTGGGTACGCCTGTGTGCTGATTGTACTCAATAAAGTGCTCCTTGTAAGTAAACCTGGATCTGATTTATCACTATCTTGTCACCTCTAACCTAAGAGTTCAAAGCCCATGGCCGGGGCAATACACCAGGTAAGCACAAGCCTGTTTTCCTTATGCAGGTTCAGGGAAAGCAGAAGGGCTACTGGGGCAGTGGGCAAGTGTCATCATCTTACTGGGGCTGTTCAGGTGGAATTTACCGACACTGTTGCATAGGGCTGTTCCCAAGGGATTTGTATGGGCCCAGTTTTTGGAAAGCATTTGCCAGGTTTGAAAGTGGCAAGTGGATGTGACTGGGCAGCCACACAAGAAGAGGGGTGTCAGAGCATATTGTAGCCTTAGTGAAAGAATCAAGGTCACACACCTGCCTTGGTTGAAGTCTCGGGGCCACCTGCTTCCGTTTGGCGTGCCTTCTTGACCCCACCATAACTGAGCTGTCCATAGTGAAGAATGACAAAGACTCTTGTGTGCCCTGCAGGGCAGCTCTATGATACAGCAAAGCCAGGAGTGCTCATCACTTGGCAAAGGCTCTTTTCTCCAGGAGCCTTCCTGGCATTGGCTGTGGAACCCTGCTAACACCTGGCCCTTAAATGGATTCTTTCATGACTCATCAGCTCAAGAAAATTGAGTCATCTGCAGAGTCTGAGGTGGTGTACAGTTGAGGAGGTGCTGCACAGAGACCAGGAGGCAGGGGGGTTCAAGCCTGGGATCAGGGCTGACACCTAGGGTTGGCATGATTGGGCGGGTGCCGAGGGCCCACAGCCCAGCAGGGGCCCACTGAAAAGAGCCCCCTGGAGTTGCTTCTCCTCTTCACCATTGCAACCTGCTTGTTCACTTGCTTCTCACTTTGGCCCAGACAATGGTGGTGATGAGATGTAGGAGAAGTAGACACTCCTGCCTACTAGCTCCCTGGCTCTCTGCCTGTCAAGCAATTATGAGAATGAGAAAGAGGACCTGGAGCTGCTGGTGACATTGGCAATGAAAAGGCAGAATCACTGAAGGAGGAGGCCTAGTGAGGGTGTCTTCCCCAAGACCCTTCAAAAACCTAGAGGTGGCCCTGCCTGGGATGGGAGGATGGTTGGGCCCAGAGGTTGTGGATTAAGCGATATCAATAGAACTGAGCCTTTCCCAAATGCCCCAGCTGGCTTGCTTTGTGTATGTGTAGCTTTGGGCTGGTGCAACAGTTCTGTTTGTGTGTGTCCCAAGGTGTTTGATATTGCACTGAACAACTGGGCGCTCAGAGGGGCAGTCCCATAGCACACTGGCTTCTTTTTATGCGTCTCTCCACCCCTTCCTGATTGTGTTTGATTGCATTAAGGAACGTAGAAAGTTGCCTTATGGCAGGTCAGACTGTTTGCCCTGCTAGCCCGATCTTGATTACTCCACAGTCTCAAGCAGAGGTCTTTCCTATCGCCTGTTTTTTGTGTTTTGTTAGCTGGAGGTACAGGGAATTGAACCTGGGAGCTGAGGCATGGAAAACATGTGCTCTACCGGCGAGAGATGGGAATCTGCTCCATCTGCGGGCATAGCTGATGTCTGTTAAGTCCTGCTTTGGGCTGGCTGGGTGGGGGATAGGCCTTGAGCGGCTGGTTCCTTCTAGCCATAGTCCTCTCTGGACACTGTCCTGGCAGCTGATGATTATGGGGCCCGAAGTCTGCCTACTAGGCCTCCACTTTTACTTTTTTCAGTCCTACCCTATAGGCAGCTGGTCATTATGGTGCTTCAGGCAACTATGTTCCATCGTCCCACCAGCTACAACTCCCACCAGCCCCAACCAGCATGGCTAATGCTCAGGAACTAGGGGTAGGCAACTGGGTGCCCTCCAGATGTTTTGGACTACAATTCTCATAATCCCTAACAATTAGCCATGTTGGCTTGGGCTGCTGGAAGTTGTCCAAAACAACCGGAGGGCACCAGGTTTCCTCCCCTTGGCCTAACAAGTGCATGGCCTCAGGCAGCGCGTGTTCTTCTGCTTCCATTCATGTTGTTTTAATAAGCTTGACTTCTTGGTTAAATAAACCTGTCTGTTCTGATCTGGGGGATTTCTTTTAAATCTCACCCCTGTGTTAAGGCCTTTGCCTTTCCAGCAAAGAAAAGAAAGTGTTAATCACTTGGAGTCAGGGGTTGGATGGTTAGACACTGGAAGCTGGCGGAATTGGAACTGCGTACCCCAATTGGAAGCACCCATTCCTAATAGCAAGAGTTTCCACTGCATTCACAACAGTTGGTGGCAGCTGCTGATTTTAAGGTCTTTGGGGGTGGATTTGGTTCTGGTGGTAAAACTGGAGTATTAAGATATCCTCGAACCCAGTTTACTAAGCAGTTCCTGAGATGCCAGTGGGAGGATTCTCCTGAGGACCCTGGGGTGTCACACTACTGATTAAGGCAGGGGTGAGCAAGTTGCGGTCTGTGGGCCAGATGTGCCCCCGGCCAATTTTTCCAGTCCCACTGCTGTGCCACTGAAATTCAGCGCCGTAGTGGGATCCCCCTGCCCCATTTCCCTTTAAAACAAGATGCAGGGGAGTGCATGGCATGTTTTAAAGGAAAACTGCATTCCCAGAAGAGTCCAGGGAGCACCATTTTGCTCCTCTACCCCTGCTGGTGCATTGACTGTTTTCGGTGGGAAATATAGCAGTGCAGCAGCAATTCTGGGGAGGGTGTTATTCCCACTGGGGATTTGGTCCCCAGGACCAACGGAAGTTGCACATCCCTGGATTAAGGGACAACCCCTAGTTTGAATCTTTTCTTACACTTTGTGACTTATGCCCTATTTATTGTGGCTCAGAGACAGATATAAGTGAGGAGGCATATCATGTCACTGCCAAGGTATCTGAAGTCCCCAAAATGTCTGCGCTGGCCTAGAAACGCCACTGGTAGTCTCCTTTAGATAAGATGCAGCAGGGAATTAGATTCACTGTTCTCTCTCAGGCCATGTCACCGGGTACAGGAGAATATAGTCATCTTGCTCCTCAGCAGTTCATTCGTGATGTTCAGAGAGGTTTCTCACACTGGGGGCAGAGAAGTCATACTGTGATATTCAAAGCCATTGCCTCGGGGGAGGGGGGAGAGTGAAAACAGTGGAGGCTGGTGGCTTTGATGTCAGTGGGGCGGTGAATCCAGGTTTCAGTCAGAACCAGTCAGAACTCTAAAGGAGTTCTTTGCACCTTGGATAGCTCGTTGAGAGTTCTGACTGAAACCCAGGGTGGTTTCACCGCCCCCTGACATCGGAGCCACCAGCCCCCACTGAGTAAACGAGAAAGAGAGATAGAGAAAGATCACATCCTTTCACAGATTCACACTTGTGTGGTCTTGTGTGCAACAAAGTGAATGCGATTATACAGGTATTAGCCCAGTGACAACTTCAGTTTGTTGGGGAACAACCTCTGGGCAGCTGCGTGGAAGCCATTAACTTCCCTTCATCACAGAGACAGAGACCTGTGGCAAGGAGCACTGCTTATAGCGGGCAGATCCCATTACCAGCATAGAGCATGACATAGAGCATTACTACAGTGTATGCTCAGGCAGTGTGGGAACAGATAGGCACTACTACCATGTAGTAGCATGGCCTGAAACGTACCAAATGTCCAAGGTGTGGGTTGGGGTGTGTTGATTCCATGCCTGTTCCTGGAGTTACAGTTGATGACTCCAGTTATTCACATTCAAGGGTTTTAGATGCTGCTTTAGCAATATAATTGTATTTCAGGGTCATAATGTGATATGGATGTGCCTCTGCTTGCCTTTGCCAAGTGCGTTGGATCCAGGATAATTCCTTGGCTTGTGTTTCACACCTGGCCTCTGACCTGTGGCCTTGATGCCGGATGCATCCATGCAGCCGGTACCATTGCCCTCTCTTTCTCCTAAACTAGTGAGACAGGCCATTTGAATTATTCATTCCTCCCTTGGTACCCACCACAGCCTTCTTGCCTGCCTGGTGCCAATCTGGGCCGAGGGGGTGAGAGCTTTCCCATGTAAATCCCCAAAATATTTAGCAGAACTGACTGAAAAATGCAGATCTGCTTGAGCAGGCAACTTGTCTCAGCCAGCTTACCCAGAGCCTAATCGAGAGTAGAGGTAGCTCACCAGACTAGCCCTGTGGTGCTCTTGTTGTGGGAACCCGATCTGCCCTCCACACACAAACACACACAGAGCCATCCCTTGAACTTACTCTGTCTCTGCGTTCTAGCCCAATTCTCTGATGGCCTCTTCCATCCTTAGCCTCCCCATGCCAGCTCCCAAGACTTCGGCAGTCGCCGCTTTCCACTGGGCAGAGTAAGCAGGATTTTCGGGTGCCAACATCTGTGGTGGTTGGGGCTGTTTAGAAGAGTCAGCTCTGGTGCATGCAGAAGGCCGTCTGCAGTAATGAACCTGGAAGAAAGAGCTGGCAGGAACGAAGGAGCAGGGCAGGTCCAGAGGGGGGTGCTCTGGAGTTCTTTTGGGTGGGGATGCAGGAAGCTTGTTTAGGTCATTCAGCTGCCGCTGAGCCGGCTGATGCTCACCACCACTCATCACCACCACTGCCTTTGTTAGCGCCAGCGGAGGCCAGAGGCTCGATGGCAGCGGGGCTGTGCGTCTGCTCTGGGCCAGTACTTTAAGTCAGAGCTTTACAGGAGCTGTCCAAGGTGTTGAACCCATTTTATTGGGGCCAGTACCTTGGACAGCTCCTTTAGACTTCTGGCTGAAACCCAGAGCGAATTCACCACCCCACTCTTTCTCTTTCTTGCAATTTGAACCCACAGATGTGGGTCCTACCTTCTGGAGCAACAGAAAAGGCATTTGCTCCGCCATCTATGTCGCAGACCTTCAAATATTTAAATATTTAAATATTGCTATCACATTGCCTCCTAATAATCTCTTCATCTGGGTTTCTGCAGAGGTATAAGGATGAGATTTTCCTTGCCTCGGGGAGATGCATGTGAGACTTATTCAGATAGACAGAATCACAAAAACTGGTAGTATGATCTCACTCGTGCATCCCATTTTCCTGCTCCTTGAATGTCTAAAGCCACACTCAAAACATCTTCTGTCTCCAGCTGTCAGATTTTTAGCTAAATTAACAAGCTGTTTGTAGGTTTTGTTTTCAGATATGCATGAGCTTATGCTTTGTTTTCATTAAATAAATGGTTCTTTGTTGAGAATAATTGTTTTGCCTTGGGCGATTAAAAAGCTCCCACTTGCCAGTGAGTGTACTTGTGCTTAGTACTACATTACTGAAACGTAAAACTGTTGAACAGATTAGAAAGCCCTCTTGTGTCTTAATAGGAGCAGAGTACATTGAACTTAATGGCAATTCTAGGCATTCTCTTGTTTTCAGAGTTAACCAGGGATTTCTGTGTACTTGGATATAAATGACTGATGGTGCATAACCTGATTTAAGCATCAACAGGAAATCTCAGTTTGCGTATTCCCTCCGAAGTCACTAGGTCTGAGTGTGAGAGGAACCACCTAGAGACTCCCCCAGCTTCAGGACCCAGTACTGCCCCTTTCAAAGTGCTGGCCTAGGCAGCTGCCTAATACATAGTAGTAAGGCCACCTGGCTCTGGATCTTCTCAGTGAGGTCAAGAGGGAAGCTGCTGGCTAGGACTTTGTGGTTCCGCTCAGTGGCTGGGGAATTGCTCCAAGATCCACAAGGTCCCGGCAAGGATCTGAAGAGCACCAATGCGGTCTTGTTGGCAGGAGGGGCGGAAGCATAGAGCAAGGTGAGGAGCTTGCAACTCGATGGGCTTAATTATCTGTTATGTGTGTGGAGAACCATCATTTGGAAGGTAATCTCTGCTGTTTCTGTATGAGGGCAGGGAGGGGAGCCGTGATTAGTTCCCAGCCCACAAGTTCAGGCGCTGAGATGACATGACATGTAATGACAGCACGTCCCACGTCAAAATGATTGCAAATCCTGGAGGCTAATAGCTATGCAAATAACCTCATTATCTACCCTATTTATTTCCTCAGCTTCACTCTGTCTATATTTAAGCTATTCTCTCAGGCTGTCACTCCTAGAGATGCGGTGGGGGTGGCGGTGTTCCCATAGTTTCCCTGGAGTGGCTGTGGAAGGGGTTCCCCTTCCTGGGATCTCTCCTCAAAGGTGCCTAGAATCTATAGTCCAGTCTTCCCCAACTCGGCACCCTGTGTTGGGACTACAACACCCAACACCCATCATTCCCAGCTAGCCAGTTGGTGAAGGTTGCCATAGGCCAACTCCATGCTCAGTCCTTTCTTTGGTATGTAGCTGCCCTACAATCAAACCAGGCAATCTGTATAGCTGCCTTCCCCAACCTGATGCCCTCTGGGTGCTTTTGACTAAAACTCCCAGCATTCCTGTCCATTTGCTATGCTGGCTAGGAATGATGGGAGTTAAGTCCAAAACATCTGGAGGGAATCAGGTTGGGGAAGGGTGCTGTGTAGCCATGTATAATACCATTGTTGGTACAGCTGCAGGGACAAGTTCAATGGGCCATGCTTATGTTGATGCATTCTTTGACTGTGGGCATAACAAACACTGTACAGGACTATACTTTTCATGCACATATGCGCACTGTGCATACAAACAAAATTATATTTCTAGGAAATCTTAATTCTATGCTTCTAAATTAGGCAAATCAATCTGTTTTCCTTCCACGTTTTGGGCTTTCAAAGACCCTTGAATTGTCTGGTGAAGACAGAGGGTGGGGTGGTAGAAGTGCCAGGAAGTTGGCAGCAGAATGATACCAATTGCAATAATCAGTATATTATGTACAGTTCCAAAGTCCAAGCGGGGATCTTCACGACAATGGAATGAGAAGTGCGTTGGAGTATTATCCGGATTTTCATGGAATCAGCTTTGGTCCCTCAGGGACACACAAAGCAAGAAAAGCCGAGTGTGCCATACCTTTAAAATCTGGTTTTCATGGGTCACACAGTACTTGAAAGGACCATACTTCCAGGTGGGGTGGGGGGGAGTAGAACTGAATGTTATCAATGGGGCAGGGGCTGCTCAACCAATGAGAGAGGCTTGTTTCCCAGCCCATGTCCAGGCTCCCCCACTGCTACTATATTATTATGAATGGAGAGTAACTAATCCACAATTCTTTAGAAACAACCCAATTATCTAGTACAGCATCTGAAGGCTCCCTCTGAGAGCAGCCCACCACCCCAATTTTGCCCCATTCCAGAAAACTGTTGTGGAGTTATTGTTCCCACCCTATTTTCCCCAATGTGCACACTTTTGCCCAAAGAAGCCAAAATCCCTGATTCTTCAGTGCAGCATCTGAAGGCTCCCCATGAGAACATCCCCCCGCCAAGTTTCACCCCATTCCAGCAAACTGTGGCAGAGTTATAGCTTCCACCCCCACTTTCTCCTTCTCTGGGCACTTTCTCCCTGCTCACAGTGAAAGGCTTCTCTGCTCTGTGGTCCCAATACCTCAGCTGATCGCTACCGTGATAAAGCCCTAAGGCACATGTGTTTAATACCAAAGGAAAGGGTATAAGCTCATTGTTCGACACTTTTCCAAGGCGAAGCCAAAATCCCCAATTCTCCAGTGCAGCATCTGAAGGCTCCCCCTGAGAGTACCCTACCACCCCAATTTCACCCCATTCCAGCAAACTGTCACAGAGTTGTAGCTTTCAAGCATTTTTACTGCAAGCATTAGGGAAGCTAAGTAGTGCAACGAGAAGCAGCGAAGCAAAGCATCCCAACAAGAAGCAGGGAAGCAAACCAATGTGCAAGAATCAGACAAGCCCTGAAGTAAATCAAATGCAAAGTACCACAAACATCAGAGAAGCCGATCAACCCAACATCAGGCAAATAGCAGAAAAGCACATAATGATGGGGAAAGGGAGGCTAGTTACTCCCACTGGTGAAAAGGAAATCCAGTGCAATTCTGAAGGCTCAAAAGAGCTCTCTAGCATTTTGATGAGTTGGAAAGGCAGGCTAGTTACTAGTCCCTGGGGATAGTAATGCCAATGGGGAAAATGAGTGAATGTGGGGGCGGCCCCACCCCTTGACCATGTCACTGCCAGGTCACAGCCACATCACAAAGGCATGCCCAGATGTTAATGCAGAAGAATGCAGCACTCTGCAGTGGAACCACATGGGAGCCACTTTAACTGGGGGGGGGGGATGGAGTAAAAGGACTCTCAGATAATGCGGCTTTTCAAGACAAAAGCTGTTGGTTGGCAGTGCGCTGGCCGTGACATCATGTGCCGTGAACAACCTCAAAATGCTCCAAATCCGTAGGAAATCCCCCGTGAAGACAGCCTCTGTTCTTGACTACTGACAGCCCAGCCCAATTAGCCCCATTTTAGATTTGTATTAAACAATGACCTGGCTCATACAATTGCAGGATGGTTAATAAGCCAAGTGTCAAGGGCTCCTTGGAGGGCTCTCTCAGTCTAATCCAGTAGCCAAGTCCAGACGCAGACAAAGGGATTCTTTTCAAAGCTTTATTCTTCTTTTACAACTTACAACTCTACAGGTAGCAACTAGATCTGAGCAGCAGCATCCCTATGCCCTAAGTTGGAACAGTTGGTTCCCGTTTGAAAGGCAATTACTGGCAGACCCCTGAATATAAGGACTAGGGAGAATCCCTCCCCTTTTCCCTTGGATCCTCTGGGCGCAACCGTTCTTTGAGCGCCAACCGGGCGCTACGCCTCCTTTCCGCGCTCTCCATTTGGCGCCGCTCTCTGCATCTGCGCTGCGCATCCAACCAGTCTGCTATCGGTGCTGGGTCACTCCCTGGACTGCTTTCTAATCTAGGAATGTTGGTGGGAGGAATCTCTGTCAGCTGCAGGCCCTGGGAAAAAGGGGCGCGCTCCTCTCCCAGGAGCGACTGCTCTTCCTCCGAATCAGAACTACTCTGGGATTCTATGGGCTCAGTGTCCACCCTGACACCAAGGTGGCTGTGTGTGCTGGTTGTGGGCTTCCCAATTTACATAATCACTCTTGCTAAGCACAGCTTGTCATGACATACAAACCCAGCAAGTGTGGTTGGCTGAGGTGGTTAACAAACCACCTAGAACCCATGGCCTGTTGCAGGGATCTGGGGTGGTTTCTTAACCACCCCAACCAACCACCCTCACCTGGTTTGGACATCATGACAAGCCACACTCGGTGAGGGTAATTATGTAAATTGGGCCAGTATGCGAACAGCACATGCAGAGTGATTAACAAGCCACTGTGGCCTATCAACCACCCTTGTGTCGCTGAACCATAATATACATGAGCAAATATATCCCTGATAAAATGATCAGCAATGGAACACATTACCTTCTTGGTTATTTTACATGATATTTTACATTTTATTTTTCTCTGCAACTACAAGTGCTAGTAATGTGTGCTTTAAAGAAGGTACACACATAGGTTCTCAGCATGAAACTCTCCACAGATGTTTATCATTTTACCTAAGACTTGTTCTGCTACATCATCCAGATATAGACCTGGTTGGCACGTAATGATAACCCAGAATATGGGTTGTTGTTGAATAGTGGGCTGTCATTGGATTGTGGGTTGTTATGTGTAAACCCTGCACTATGGTTTAGTTATGGGTTGTTAACCATGAACAACCCAGAGTTCACAACCCAACAAGCCAGGGGTTCACTTCCTGGGTTGTTCGTGATTAATAGCCCATAGTTACATGTTTGAGACATGATGTTTGTGATGGTGGTACAGGAAATGTAGGGTGAGGTCCCAAGCTGCACAAGAGCGGTTTCTGCATACTGTGGACACTCCCTGCCAACGATAATGCCAGTTATGCTAAAATGATCCCACTACTTGATGCATTTGATTGCTTTCCCTGAGCTTCCTTCCTTCCTGCCTTCCTAGTGACATTTTCTCATTAATCAGTGTATTCCCTTCTTTGGTAGCCCCTCCAGCTGTGGAATGATCTTCCCACTGAGGTCTGCCTAGTGCCAGCATCATCATCTTTTTGATGCCAGGTTAAGACTGTCCTCTACTCCCAAGCATCTAGCAGCATATGATGGCATTTTAATGTCAGGGTTATTTTTATCAGCTCCCAGTATCTTGTTGTAACTGTCTTTAGCTGTTAAAATGTTTTTTTTTTTTAATTATGTTAAGTTTTTATATTATGTTTTGTAATTTTTGGGAACTGCCCAGAGAGCCTTGGCTATTGGGCAGTATAGAAATAGAATTAATAATAATGAAATCATATGGTCACCAAGAGCCATTCAGTGTCATCCATCCTGCTGTCTATTCAGAGCCATTTGAAGCTGGGACCTAACACATTGGGATCCTTGCGTGCTTTCAGAGGTGAGACTCTTTTCCCACAAATCTGGTTCATAGATTTGGTCTTCAGGACTGTGTTAATGCCCAGGGTTATATTGCATAAGTGCCTAATAAATCTCTACTAGTCCCACCTTTCCCCCCACCTTAGTTTCTTCCTCTCCTCTTAGCAGCTGTGCTAATAAATATTCCACTGCAAACAAAAACTCTGCATTCCCTGGGCTGACGTTTGCTATCAGGATGCTCTTGTTGTGTACTAGCTCAAATGGTGGTGCATTAGGAAAGCGGCTTCTTTGCCAGGCGCTAGTCCCTGCGGGTTGCACAAACCTGGCAGTGTCTCGGGGAAAGTCTCAGGAGTTGTCCAGCAGAGAGCGAGCTCTTGCCATTAGTGCAGTCGCATCTTGCTCAAAGCCTAGCATTGCAGTCTTGTGCTCACTTACTGAGGAGGCAGCCCCATTGGACTCAGTGGGCTGTAATTCTAAGGAAACATGTATAGGATTGAGCTTTTCCAGATTATGATGGTTGTGATGAAGAGTGGCAGGGAAGCATGGCAAAATCTGGTGCCACGGGATCTGTGCCGCACGGGGCCCTTGGCATTCACATCGGTGGATTCAGTCAGATGGAGCGGAACTTCAGCTGTGGCACAGCTCATGTCATCTCCTGGAGAATTTTAAAGGAAGGTGACATTGGTAGTTCCAGGATGCCCCGGGACATGGCAGGATAAATACCTGCCTTGTGTCGCTCTGGGCTAGTTCCTATGAGCAGGGCTAGCCAGGCAAGCAGTCACCTGAGGTGGGGGATTAGGGCACTCTTCCCCAACCAGGTGCCCTCCAGCTGTTTGGACTACAACTCCCTTCATCCCCAACCATTATCCATGTTGGCTGGGGCTGGTGGGAGTTGTAATCCAACACATCTGGAGGGCACCAGGTTGGGGAAGCCTGGATTAAGGGATCCATTAAAGCAGGAGTGGGCAGAAAGTAGATCTTCAGATGCTTTGGGCTTCCAACTCCCAACATTCCTCACCATTGTCTGTGCTGGCAGGGGATTCTGGGAGCTGAAGTCCAAAATATCTGGAGAGCTACCTTCTGTCTGTCCCTTGAAGTATGGGAACTGGTTATTTATTTATTTTTCCTGGTAGTGGTGGTGTCATCCAGATATTCTGCTTCAGGTGCCAAAAAGCCTGGATCTCTGGCCATATCTGTGAGTGGTTCTTTCTCAGGTTGATTGGATTTCCCTTCTTACTGCTATATAGTACTTACTGCTTTCTCTTTGGGCTGTCACAGCAGCTGCTTATACCATCACAAGCTTGCAGGAATGGGATTGGAGCTGCACCCAGGTGAAGAGGTTCCCAAGTGCACAGACCTAGACTGTTTCTACATGAAGCATTTATCATCTGTTCGTGATTGGCCACTCACGGAAGTTTGCAGGTCCTTTACATGACATTGTCAACCTCCAAGACGTCTCAGTGGTTTTTCCTGGTTACCCCGCATTAAAAAAGATTGGAGATAAGCTAGAATATACCCCTCCCCGCGCACATTCCGCTGTGTAGTGCCAGTGTACTGTGACAATTCTGCCACTAGATGGCACTGTTTTATTGAAAAATATAGAACGTCTCAGTAAGGCTGCTGAGAAAGGGCATTTTCAATTCCACATCACATTCGTCATCTAAAGAAGCCCATCCTAATTGCGCCACAGAAATGGAAGCAAAATGCTCTGGTTGGGCTGTGGGATTTTCCGTTAATGTAGAGATGCCCCTTGAGATCTGATTCCTGCATCCATTTATGATGAGATAAAGCCACAAGAAAAATATCTCCCCACACACACCAATAATTTTACATTTCACATGTTAATACTTTTCCTCTGACTGTCCTCCAGATAGTGAAAAATTTGTTCCCAATCTAGAGAACTATAGTTCACCATGACCTGTAAAATGATTGAAAATAATCAGTCTTGCTACATTAGGGATATTTGGATAAAAGCTTTAGAACATTAAAATGGTGGGAGAAAGCCGCCTCTGCCAGTTCCACCTTCCTGATATTACTCCAACAAAAACATCAAATTACCACTGCTATTTATATACATTTGGCTTATATTTTAAAAAATGTGGAATGGGTACACACAGGCCCTATTCTCTCTGTGTCCTCAGTATTCTTTGTTGCTAGACCTCACCTCAGTTCTTCTACGCTCAAAGTTGAGGGAGTTGTATTTTTCCACCTTTTTTTTTCAGAATTACAACATTTGGGAAGAACTGGGTTCTGACTTCAGCAGGGCTTAGCTAGAGGGTTGCTGTGAAGAACAGAGCCTACAGATGGATCTTAACCCATTGCGTTTCCTTTCCAAAGATTGGTTGGTGTCTTCCTCTCGAATGCAAATGTCATCAATGGGATTGTAGTGCCACCTAGTGGCAACTCTCTGCTCTGCTGCAATGCAGAGCTAGATGTTCTTTCTCTCCTTATCACCTGGAGAAGTAATAGTAAGCAATAGCAACAACAACTATTGATGACGATGATGACTTTGTTGTTGTTCAGTTGTTAAGTTGTGTCCGACTCTTCGTGACCCCATGGACCATAGCACGCCAGGCCTTCTTGTTGTTATATTTGACTGCTGATTATGTTTGGCTTGCATTTTTAAAGCTTTTGTTGCAGGCACAGCAACTGCATGCAACAAAGGTTAAAACTTTGTTTGATGTGCTTTACACTGATTATTTCAGCAATTCATTTACAAAGTAGATTTTAACTGAATTTGAATGACACCTGTGTCCCGAGAAAGCTGTTGTCAGGAGCTGGTGGAACTGTATGCTGCTCCCCCAATGGGGTGAACCATTCAACTGCAGGTGTTGGCTTCTCAGTGAAGTGCTTTCAGGCCTGGGACTGTCTTCCCCCACTCAGGCTCGTCATTGGATCCTCCTGGAAGGAAGGCACATAACAGGACCTCTTGTTCCAGCTGGACTTTACTTGAGCAGCAAGGTATTTCTAGGGGCTGGTATGCAGTGGTGCAGCTAGGCAATTTTGGATTCTGGCCTTAATGGTCTTATGTCCTCTTCCTTTCAACGGCCATATGTATTAGTTCAGTTGTGAAGCGCACAACCAGGATTTCCGTGTCCCCCTGCCCCACCATCATTCCTTGCTTTACTGCTGCATCTACACTGCTGACCATGCTACAGAGGGGAAGAAAACCCTGTTTGCCAAACCTGATTAAAAAAAAGAAAAGGAAATACTCTCGAGTATGTGCAGTTTTGTATTGAAGTGCACACTACCGTGAGTACAGGCTTAAAAAGGAGTTTGCGTCTGCTGCCTTGTCTGCCTGGGGATAAGCACCATTTTGTTGAGGAAAGGGATAATGTATTTTAAAAGTCAAAATAAGAAAACAAGCATCTGTGACCATATACAGCACCAGTCAGCCTCTTCCCTGCTGTACAATGTTTTTAAAAATACGAAAACAATGACAGTGGCCTGATATGCCCATGATGTTTGTTTATTTATTTATTACATTTATATCCCACCTTTTTTCCTCTTTGAGGAACCCAAGGTGGCGTACATAATCCTCCTCCTCTCCATTTTAGCCTCACAACAACAACCCTGTGAGGTATGTTGGGCTGAGAGTCTGTGGCTGGCCCAAAGTCACCCAGTGAGCTTCCATGGCCGAGTGGGGACTAGAACCCAGATCTCCTGGCTCCCAGTCCAACACTCTAGCCACTACACCACATTTGCTGCTGCCCCCTTCATCTTCCTCTCTCTGCGTGGTCTCCCCCCCCCCCCATGAGGTCGTATTGGAGTAAGGGGGTGGCAGTGGTTGAGAAATGGGAGGGCAGGGGGAAGAAGAGAGGGGCACAGCCAGGGGATGGGGAGAAGAGAAAGTGGGTATGTCCACCAGGGTGCCAAAATATCATCTTGCCCAGGCGCCAAGGTACTTAGAGATGGGCCTGACGGTGGCCCCACCTACTACGGAAATGCGGCCCCTGCGAAGTTTTCTAAAATTTTATTTGGCCCTCTGGGAGAAAGAGGTTCTGCACCAGTGCTCTAAAGTGTTTGAAAGGCCTACACCATTGGGGGCTTTAATGATCAAACCGAGCCCCTTTAATTCTGAAAAACAGCAATCTTAATTTTGATATATGTAGCTGGTGTAGGTAAACCAAGATTGGAATTACATGCTTTCTGCATCCCGCTTCTGTTAAGAGGCAGGCTGCTGTATTCTGCACCAGCTGCCGCTTCCAAGCTGTCTTTCAGTTCCAAGCCATTTTTCATGCCTGTCTTTACAGCCAGGAAGGATAGAAACTTTTGTTTTTAATGAAAGCTGAGATCTTCAGGTAACTGAATTCTGTGCTCCATATTACATTCTGCAGAATTGTGGCACACAGACCTGGCCATGACCCTTTATATGTTTGCTGCACACAAGGCAGTAAAAGTTTGGAACCTGACTTGGCTGAGCTTGACAGCCTGTTGAACCCAGTAATACGTAAAATGAAACCAGAATATGGCTAAGCATGTGCAGAGTCCTTTATAACTGAATTACTTGTTAGAGGGCAGGTTTCTGGGTCAGACATTTTGGTTCACCGTCCTGATGCCTCTTGCTAACAACTGGCTACTGTGGGTTTTAATAACCCACCCTAAGATTGTAGGAACATAGGAAGCTGCCTTACACCAGGGCAGACTATGTATCCATTCGGCCTGCTATTGCCTACTTGGACTGGCAATGGCACCCCAGCGTCTCAGACAGAGGTTTGTCCCATCACTGGCTGCCTGATACTTTTAACTGGAGATGTCAAGACTTGAGCCTGGACCTTCTGCATGCAAAGCATGTACTCTACCACGGAGCCACCATCTCTCCCCAAATGAAGCAGTACTCTGATTTTAAAAAACACACGTGTTGGGTCTACCAGCCAGGAAGATGAGGAAGGAAGGGCAATTGTGTCTGGCCTTGAGATGTTTCCTTCTACAAACCTGCCAGGGAAGCAATCTGACCTTCCTGCAGTTGAAGCTGGTAGCTCCGATTTCGGTGGGGCTGTGAATCTATTCTGGGTCTCAGCCAGAACCAGTCAGAACTGTAAAGGAGCTATCCAAGGTGCAGAACCTTTCTGAGGATAGGGCTCAGCACCTTAGATAGCTTCTTTAGAGTTTTGGTGGTTCTGACTGAAACCCAGAATGGATTTATAGCCCCACTGAAATTGGGGCCACCAGCCTCCACTGTCTTCCTGTTTCTTGTCTATTTGTTCTAGCACCCATCTTGAAAATGGGTGCATTAGAGCCCCAATGCTTCTCTCCCACCCACCCCTTTAAAAAGAAAGAAAAACGGCTCCAGGTGGGGTGAGCTTGGATAGAAGAAGCACCAGTAGGGAAGCATGCGTTTTGAACCATGTAGGGGTACGTGTGTGTGTGTGTGTGTGATGTGAAGTGGAGGAGCAGCTCTCGGGAAAGGGTTAAGCACCCCCTACTGCTGCTTCTCTGCCACAAACCACCTCCCATCAGTGCATTTCTAGGATTGAACAGGCCTGGCAGCAGGGCTCTTAATACCTGCATTTGTGTCAGGAGGCTCTGGCTGCCTTTTGAAATCCTCAGGTAGTCAGAATCAACCCGCAGACAATAGGGCTCTTTTCCAAGGCTTTATTTCCATTCATCCTAATGGCACTTGCAGATGCGAATTGCCTGACCCTAAGGGGAAGACTTAAGAGAACTTCCTACCAGGAGAGTTCTAGCCTTAGTGAATCAGTTGGTCTCTATTTGGAGGGAAGAGGCGGGAAACCTCTGAACTTATGGGCTAGGAGGAGAGAGTCCACCCCTTTCCTGTGGGGCATCGGGGCGCAGCTGTTGCCTTCACGCCAAGCGGGCCGAACGCCTCCTCTAGGCGCCTGCCATCTCCCGTTTGTCCCGGTGCCCGCACCTAGCATCCAGAAACCGCTGTTGTCCCTCCCTCTCCCTGCCAGGGTCACTGGCACTCTCAGGAACGTGAGCAGGGAGGGGCTCTCCCGCCGGCTGCGCCTCTGGACAGCGTGCGGGTTCCTCTCCTACGGTCTCTATCACTTCCTCGGAATCAGAACTGCTTTGGGGCCCTCTGGGCTCCGATCCAACCCTGACAATTTGTGTGAAAGGATGTTTGATGGGTTGCAAATGAGGATGCTGCTGGGAGAAAGCTCAGATGTATTGGCAGTGCTCTGAAACCAATGGGAGACAGGAGGGAAGAGGTGGTTTGAGCCTAGGCTCATCAGAATTTTCCCAAGTCCGTGCTGCAAGTAATTAGCCTCGGGGGAGGCGGGAGGCATTCATCCTGGCTGGCATTTGGGTCAGAAATTGTTTAATGGCACCTGAAAGCAAACCGGAAATCTGCCACAGCACCATGGCAACAGTGCAGCTCTGGGTTGCTGTTGTTTTGGATGGGCAGGGCTCAGCCACTGAGGCTCCTGAGCCTAAACCAGGCCTTTGAGGGATGCAGCCTAGCCCTCCAGTCCCCAACCCAAAGGCTAAGAGGGAGTGATTGTAGCAGAAGGACCTTACCCTGTGAGGCCACTCTGGGGACTGGGGTGTGTGTCATTGGCTCGCCACCCCTGGAACCCTCCAGGAAAATTAGATACAGATCCAGGTGCCTCTGTATGTGCGTATGGTGTTGTTTTTTTTTACATCGGGGTATTGAACCTCTTTCAGCCTGAGGGCAGATTCCATTTCGGAAAAGCTCTCTGGGGCCTCACCCCAGTGGTGGGCGGTGCTGAGGGCAAAGGGGGCAGGGCCATAAATACCACCATATCATAGCTTAAGGGTGCAATCCTATGCAAGCTTAGACAGAAAAACGTCCTACAACTCCCAGCATGCCCCAGCCAGCATGGCTGACTGGGACATGCTGGGAGTTGTAGGACCTTTTTTCTGTCTAAACATGCATAGGATTGCACCCTAAAGCTCTTACTGCCGTGATTAAGCCTTGGAAGAGGCAGGTGAACCTTTTAGAATAGGGAGGAAACTGTGCAAAGCCACGGAACAATCAGCGGTCGGGGAAAAGGTGGTGGGGCCAGGGGAAGGGGTGTAGCCATCTGGGGAACCCTGGTGGGCCAGACTGGGAGTCCAGGTGGGTTTGATTTGGCCATGGGCCTGAAGTTCTCCACCCCTGGTTACATGGATGCAATCGAAGATGTCACTAAACAGCCACAGTCCATCCTTGGAAGGGGAATCCCACAATTGCTTTCATTTCTAAAAATGGTACCAGCTTTTCATTGTATTTGCAACCCTTCCTTCCTCCAAGCAACCCAGAGTGGAACACATTGTGTGTTTTCCTATTTTATCCTCAGAACAGACCCGTGAGGTAGGTGAGGCTGAGAGAGACTTGCTCAAGATCACCTAGTGAGCTTCAGGGCTAAGTAGGGATTTGAGGTCAGGTCTTCTTACTCTGAATCTAGCAGCACCGACTTATACACCACACTGCCTCTTGTTCCCCAGGCATATTGCTGCCTGTTCCCGTAAGCTTCTCTGGGCTTGAAGATCAGATGGGATGCCCTCCTCTGTCAGAGGGACATCCCACCTCAGGTGGCGTAGAGATGCGGCTAAGGGACTAGCTGCCTTTACACTAAGGAAAACTCCCACAGTCCTCCCGTTCTGGAGCCTTTCTGCGCTCATCCTGGTCTCCCAGGCAGCGACCACGTGATTGCTGAGAGGGGAAGCTTTTAATTGTCAAGGTTCCATAGAACTCAGTGAAACAGTGCCATCTAGTGGCTGTTGTAATCCGAGTTAAAAAAAAAAAAAAAAAAAACGGTTCCAGATCTTTTTCTGACGAAATAAGCAGGAAATACCTCTGGATGTGCCTTGGAGGTTAACGACATCATGAAAAGGACCCGCAAACTTCTGTGAGTGAGCAATCTCAATAGCAGGATAAATGCTCAGTGTGAAGGAGCCTTAGGTGGCCTTAGGAAAACCTATTCCAACAGCCTGAGCGCACACACACCCATCTGTAACGTGGGGATAATAATAGTGGCCCACCTTACAGGGTTGTTGTAGGGATTACACCAGTATGATGTCTGTGAAATGCTTTGAACTCCTGAAAGCCCTATAGGAGGGGTGGGGCACCTGTGGCCCTCTAGATCAGCGTTCCCCAACCTGGTGCCCTCCAGATGTTTTAGTCCACAACTCCCAGGATTCTTGACCATTGGCCATGCTGGCTGGGGGTGATGGGCATCGAAGTCCACAACAGCTGGAGGGCAGCAAGTTGGGAAAAGGTGCTCTAGGTGATGTTGGACTCCAGCCCCCAGCAGCCCTAGCCACCATGGGCAGCAGTTGGGGATGTTCAGAGTTGTAGTCCAGCCACATTTGGAGAGCCACGTTCCCCATCCTTGCACTATCGAAATGCTGCTTGCTATTATTATTGCTCTGGCACTTTTGTGTGCTTTTTCATCATCTTGCTAAGTCACTTTCTTAGATTCTAGTGCCCCTGTGTGGTAGTTTTGTGTCTTCTCACTCTGTATCTTATATTCCGCACAGAGAGCCTTGGCTATTGGGCAGTATAGAAAAGAAATTAAATAAATAAATTATATTCACCTTAAAAAAAGCTCTGTCCTTTGGGTGATATGTTCTTGCCAAAATTCACTATTTCAGTGCCAGGTAGCCCATCTCAAAGCAGAATTATATAACTTGAAATCCAACTGATCTATGAACTATTTTTTCAATGGATTTAACCAACGGATGGTGCCTTCCTCTGATGGAACAAGCTGCAGTATATACGTGGTGGGTCGGGCTCGCAGGAAATGTTTTGGTTCTTCTTGAGGTCTAGAAGAGGGGCAGGGTATGTGTGTAAACATAAACCCCTTTGAGTTTCACAAAGACATTTTGAAAGCAGCTTCTCATAGCATTGACAAAGGACTGGAGCACAGCTAAACTCTGTCACATCAAGGACTCATTAATTAGCTTCTCATAGCAGCAGTCTCCATAGGGCTAGGACCCCCAATGTTTTTGGACCCATGGAGACATTCAGGAATTTGAGAAACTGCTGTGGGCATCACCACGTAACAAGACGAGACATGCTGGATCAGAGCAAGGATCCATCTAGTCCAGCATTCTGTTCACACAGTGGCCAACCAGCTGTCAACCAGGAACTCACAAGCAGGACACGAGCACAACAGCACCCTCCCACCCATGTTCCCCAGCAACAGGTGTACATAGGCATACTGCCTCTGATCCTGGAGGTAGCACATAGCCAACAGGACAAGTAGCCATTGATAGCATTCTCCTCCATGAATTTCATAGAATCATAGAATAGTAGGGTTGGAAGGGGCCTACAAAGCCATCGAGTCCAACCCCCTGCTCAGTGGAAGAATCCAAATCAGAGGATTTATCTAACCTCCTTTTAAAGCCATCCAAATTGGTGGTCATCACTACATCTTGTGGTAGTGAATTTCATCGTTTAACTATGTGCTGTGTGAAGAAGTCCTTCCTTTTATCTGTCCTAAATCTCCTACCAATCAGCTTAATAGGATGACCCCGAGTACTAATATTATGAGGGAGAAAAATGTCCACATTCTCCACACCATGCATAATTTTGTAGACCTCTATCATGTCTCCCCTTCCTTTCCTTTTTTCTGAGCTAAATAATCCCAGCTGTTGTAACCTTCCCTCGTAGGGGAGATGCTCCAGCCCCTTGATCATTTTAGTTGTCCTTTTCTGTACTTTTTCCAGCCCCACATCTTTTTTTTAGGTGTTGTGACCACAAAATGCCTAATCAGTGTATCACTGCTTTGACATCTATCTGATGCTTCTATGGATCTTAGACTGTGTCTTATTCAGCAAAAACATTGGTTTCGTGTGTATTGGAACTAATAAGGGATTGTCTAATTCAGCTAATTGCTGGTGGTGCAATACAGCAAATGTTTCTTTTAAGCATATATTTTGGCAATGTCCAGTAGTTGCTTGTTTTGGGGTGGGAGGTTATTACACAGATAAATTTTGTACAGGAATGGTCTTTAATATTCACTGATATACAATTTAAATTATTTACCTGCTTCATGGAAATTAACAAATGATCAGAGTAAATGGATTCTCTGCATCCTTTTGACAGCTAAAAGACTGATACTACAACACGGGAAGGACGAACACTCACCCCCTATAATGCAATGGATTGAGGACCTTACAGTGTTTTCAGTATTTGAACGGGTGGCATATGGACGTCACCTTCAAATGGATACTTATTTGGATTGGTCTGCTTTTCTTGAAGCCTATGTATGATTACTAGAAGTTGTATGCATTTTATACAAATCCATGTATGTATATTAAAAGGATGGCTTTTTTTTTTTTTAAAGGTTATTCAGGTGCCTGGAAGCACAACAGTGCAGACCCTTTTGCATGCGCCATTGGAGGTGTCCGTGGGCGCTGTGTTGCCCATGGGCGCTGTGTTGGGCCCCCCTGCCATAGGGCAAGCCATTCGTGCATGCCAGCTTCCCACACATACTGGATGGTTCCACACCACTGCAAACAAATTTGCAGGCAGGGGGGATGGGTACAGAGAGAATCCTCCACTTTACAGGTAAAGCCACTGTGGATGAATGGCTTGCCACATAGCGACACCAGACACAGGAAGTGATGTAGGGCCTATGATGTAATTGGAACGGCATGGCTCTGGCTTCCTGTGACTGGATCCCAGACCAGTCCGGTAATGTTCAGTTGACTGAAATCATGTTGGCGGATGGATGACATGGGAGATTTCTATAGCAGCTCTATGCTTCATTGAGGGCTGGCTGCCAGAGCTGTCTGGGATGAGACATTCTCACATGATCCCTCCCTCTCATGTGATTTCAGCCTTCAAAACATTACTGGAGTAGCACAGGACCCAGACTTGGGGAGCAGCAACTAACATGCCAGCAATATAGCCCTCCCCAAGCTGGTGCCCTCCAGATGTATTGGACTACAACTCCTATCATCCTAATATGACCAATGGCCAGGGATGATGGGAGTTGTGGTTCAAAATGTCGAGCGTACTGGGCTGTGGGAGTCTGCTGTAATCTAAGAGCTGGCCCTTAGAGTAAACTCCTCATGGCCACAGTACCATGTGTACCAAGCTAGAACCATTTCTCTTTCTCTCATAATATGTACCACTGACAAGTGTGAACACTGCTATTGTATGGAGAGGGGCAATTACAACTGTGAATAGCAAGTTAAATCTGTTGTAAAATTTTATTGCAAATGCAGCTTTAGATCCCTTTATATCTAGGAGTAATGGCTTGGGGGCATTGAAATATTAAACCACATACCCAGATGTTTTGCACACAGAATTGGGAATAGTTTATGTTAGATATTTTATCTTTGTAATTAAATAGTAGTTCTACGTATGAGTCAACCGAGGAACTCAAATAGGCTTGAAATGGCCCCCCAACCCTGTACACACTACCTGGGAAGAAGCCCCATTAAAGACAATGGGATTGTTTCATAAATAAACATGCATAGGGTTGTGCTGAGAGATTATAGAAGTGGCAGAACTGTGATACTCTGTCTGGGCCAATAAGGATTAGTAGAACAGGTACTGTGAGAGGGACCAGCCTCAGTGTGGCGTTGGAGAAATTGTACTAGTCATTTGAAATCTGGCGTCTAAGCATGAGAGTGAGCAGGTAGGCTGAGGATTTCTGCAGCAAGGCAGTGCTATCTTAAGGCTGGAAGCAAGGCAGAGCAGTCTTAGGGCTGAGTGTAAGAATTCCTGCAAATATCTGGAAAATCCGTATCTCAACTTTTGGCAGTTCTCATTGCATTGATATGGAGGGGAGAGGACTTGGCATTGGCAGCGCGTAACAGTTATGAGGTCTGAATACGGGGGTAACCAAGTGGCTGCTAGATAGTCTGCATTCCATTCTCCTACCCATACTATTAACCGCACCTGATTTAATCCATTTATTCTTTATCTTAAAAACTTATATCCCATCCTTCAGTATTTCTACTCTCAGGGCAATTAATAATAAATAGTTCAAAGGATAAGACAACATATTAAGACAGCAGACTGGAACATTAGCAGAAACAAGAAAAGCATTGTGGCAATTCAGATTATACTTTAAGGGCGCAATCCTGTGCATGTTTAGACAGAGAAAAGTCCTACAACTCCCAGCATGGCTGGCTGGGGCATGCTGAGAGTTGAGGGCTTTTTTCTTTCTAAACATGCACAGGATTGTACCCTAAACCAGGGATAGGCAGAAGGGAGATCTGGCTCCATTGGAGGTTCTCCTGGTGATTTGCAATAGATCCTTGGCAAGGATTTCTGACTCCCAGTTGTTTAATGATACAAGGAACAAAATGGCTCCCAGGCCCAGCTCTCAATTATACTGCTGACATTAGAGTAAACATTGGAGTAAACGGGAGTTGACTGTAGAGTGGCCATGTGTCCTCTTTCACAGAGGACAGTCCTTTGTTTGAAGGGCTGCCGGAGGACTGTCTCCTCTTTGAAGACGTCCTGTCCAAGGGCATCTCTACACCAGCCTAAAATCCTGCATTTAAAACAGGGCTTTCTGCTTCCGTTTTAAATGCAGGATCACAACGACCCCCTTTTTCACATGCTTCCTTTCCCCCCACCCCCTTCCCCCCGTGTATGTGTCTTCCATTATCTTTCATTGATCTCGCACCTCTTCTTGCCACTTTAACTCTTTTCACGGAGGAAACTGAAGCAGAACAGAATGGGGTAATTTGATAGCTCATTATCTGCGACCTATTAAAAAACAGAACAAAGGTGCAAGGGTAGTGCAAGAGATGCCTTGTATGATCATGGCGTCATGTAAAGAGCCCTCAAACATCCGTGAAGGAGCCATCTCAATCGCAGAATGAAAGCTCAGTGTGGAGGAGCCCCAAGTCCAGTTTAAAGATAATGAACGATAAGGACTGTTTCCCATCAATGATTAGCAACTGAACCGCAGGCTGAGTATGCAGGCATGCAGGTCACCTGGTCACAGCCTTCCACACAATGATGAGATGTACTGTCTTTCTTTTTAACGTATAATAATTATTTCTTCATTTGTGTCTTTACATATAAATGATGCACATTTTATGTAAATCATGTCCTCTCTCGTCCTCTTTTTTGGTTATGCATTTCCTCTTTTGTTTTTATTTTGCACTTCATAAGTGGCCTCTCTGGTCTGTTCAGCTCTGCTACTCAAAACAAGTTCCTGGACTTGGAATTCTTTAATTCTAACTGCATGTCCTTTGCACCAGGCTCCAATTGGTAGATCTTAGGATTCTACTAAAAAAATCAAGGTCGATCGACGTCTGCCTGCCCCTGCTTTTAACAATGCAAATGATATCTTTAAAAGGCCCAGTGAAAAACAAAGGTCTTTGTATTGCACTGAAAAGACATCATAGTAGGTGCCAGATCAGCCTTCATGAGGAGAGAATTTCACCAACATGGTGCCACAACGGATGAGGCCCTCTCTCCATTCTCTCTCTGCCAAACTTCAGAAGGTGGGGGTGCCTAGGTCCAGATGGCCCACAATGTTCTGAAAGGCACCATTTGGAGATCTGTGCCTTGGATAGTATAGTGCCTGGTATGTGATTCAGTTCCTGCCAAGTCAGGGGAGGGGGGGAATGGAGGGAGGGGGCAAGGACTTGGGAGCAAGGCAGGACTTGGCAGTGGTGCATTTGTAATAAGGAACCAAAGAAAGGTCAAAGGGAGAGCTTGAGCAAGAAGCTTTGATTGAGTCCCGGCCTTATCACAGAATCATAGAATTGTAGGGTTGGAAGGGACCTATAGGACCATCGAGTCCATCCCCCTGCTCAGTGCAGGAATCCAAGTCAGAGCATCCCCTATCATAGGACTCCCTCTGTCCAACTGACATTCAAGAGGCTCCTTCTTTAGTATGGGTGGCTCTCTTTGTACCTCTCTTCCTACGTCTTTGGCCTGTGGTTTTGTGTGAGGTTCACACACAGGCTGAGTTCCTGCCTGATGATAAGACCTAAAGAGAAAAGAAATGTGTTCAGGATTTAGGGTGTAAAGAGTAATCCAAGCAAAAGACAAGTAGCATTGCTGGACTCTTATTGAAAGGAGAGTGATTTAAAGGAGATGGGAGCAATTGGGGCCCTTGGGAAGCACTGAGTGCTATACACAGTTGCCTGGGAATTAGTCCCGTTGAACTCAATGGGGCTTAGTTCTGAGTAGACATATATAGGATTGTACTATTAACCTCCCAAGGGAGTCTTTGTAAGCCCTGTTCCTGAATCCTAGCTCTATAGGGAGCTGGCTATGGATATTCAGTAGGGAGGGAGGCTGCAAGACTGAAAGCAACAGGGATAGTCTCACTCAGCCTAACCTACCCTCACAGGGTTGTTGTGAGATAAAACAGGGGTGAGGAAAACCATATATTCTGTCTTGAGTGCCTTGGACAAAAGATGGATATAAGTATAATTAAAAAATAAATCAGTAGGGTATAAATAAACATTCCAATGAGATACTCTGGTCCCATCTGATTCCAGCCATGCTTGTTCACTGAGCTTCCTTGACTCCTGCTTGGATTTCACAAGTTCTGTTTTCTTCCGCAGTAAGCAGCCATCACACAGCTGTAGTCCAGCCAGGAGCTCACCCAACTGGGTGGTTGTGCTTGAGATGCATCTATATCTGCCTTGGTCCAATATTATGGCCACGAGAGCGACGCCTTGGTTAAAGGGCTGTACCAACTTGTTCCACCAGATGTCCTCCTCCTCCAGCGCTTGCTTGACTGGAGGATTGAGGACCCTGTGCCAAGGCCGATTAAAGAGCCCCTTCCTGCACTTTCATGCACCATGTGTTCTAAGCTAAAATCACTCTCCTTACATTTTTTGAGCAAAGTCCTAGTAGCCCACCAAGTGCAAAACATGGAGCAAGACAGTAACTTCTTTTCCGACTAGCAAGTTTTGCTGCCGGTGGGCTTTTGAGTAGCATAGAACTGAGATTTTCAGCAAAAGAAAAAATATGTTGGTGGTTTTGCCAAGTTCTTGTCATTCAGTGAGGCCATCTCATACTTGCTGCCACTGTTCGTCTTGCTGGATACTAGTTGAACAACAAGGTACATAATGACTCAGACGTAAGATTGCATCCTTGTACTCTTTGCATTGCATCCTCTGGAATAACGACCGCCCCATGCTTCAACATTTACAAGCACTGTGATCCATTTCACACAGTCCCATCATGTATATACTCTGCACATGGAGTAGCCTTAGGCTGAGCCTCAGGCTTATATTTGCACATGCACACACACCACTGTGTGTATGGCATCATGTATATGTATTCATGTATATCCCGCCTAACTGATCCATCCACCTCTATTTTTGCATCAAACACTTCACCATTGGGGCATAGGTATGCTGAGATGTGTGTGTGTTGATCAGACATGACGTAATATACATGGTGTGTGTGGATGTGTGTGCACACGTGCGAGCAAGCGAGCCAGAGATTCACTCTCATGCCTCACTGCTTGTGAAGCCTGTGCACTATGGGGAAAGTATGACTGTGAATTGGCCTTAACATAGGTTAGAAGGATCCCCACTTCATCCAATAAGCATGCATTGAAATAGGAAAAGCCACACTTCATTACCACTCTTTGAGGGGGGGGGGAATCATGTGGTTCCCCCCCTTAAAGGGCAGTAATAAAGTGTCAGGGGGACGAGGACATAAAAGCATGCTGTGTTATGACTGCTAGCACATGAAAAGCCAGACATCTCTGGGTTTCACCTATGCTGCAAGCCAACCATTCCCATGCTTGGGAATTCAAGAGAGTGGGGCAGTGGGAAAGATGGTAATGCTTAGCTTATTTGGTGACTGGAGGCTACAGATGGCTGGATCCCTGTGCAGTCAGGGCTGCCAGCTACCTAGTGAGTTTTTAAACATACACTACACAGTATACCAGGGATGTTGAAGGCTTGGGAACAAATCCAGCCAGCCTGGGGTCCCAATCTGTCCCTCTATGATTCCTTAGATGACCATGCCCACTTTCCCTGGCTCCAATGCTCCCCCCCCAACCACCAATTGTTTGGTAGTTTCCTGACTTTTGTGCATTTTTTTCCCCATTCCAAAAGGTTGAAATGCCTTTGCTACAGCTTAGTTACTGGCAGTACACACTTTAGCTAAAATATGCTGGGTTTTTGGCTAGGTTTCTTTTGTCTTTGGCTCTGCCAACCACTGGAATGTGACCCTTGAAAGCTGCTCTGAAATGGAATCCATCTTTCGGGCTGAAAGAAGGGGGAGAGTGGCTTTAACACTTTGCCCCCGCTGTGATCCCAGTTGGAATCGCCCCCTGTGCCTGCTGTTTGCAGTGGGAGGAACGGCATAGCATTAACGCTCCTTCTCCTCATGCCATGGTCCCGATCCCGTTTGGCCATCCTCATGTGAGCTATTTTTTAGAACACCCTACAAGGGCTAAAGACATGGATAACATCACAACTAGTTTGGGCCTAAGTCCCACATGACACCCTCAGATGTGCCCAGGGTACTGGGCCTATTATGCTACTATTCAGGCATAGCATACATCTAGCAATATGCTGTATTAGTTGCTGTCAGGGTTCCCCTTATGATCTGGACCCCCTGAGCAACTCCTTAGATCTCTTGCCTCCTTAAGAGTCCCACCTTCCTTCTTTTAAACTTCCCCTTCCCATTAATGGGGGGTTTAGGCTGTAGACGTGGGGTGATCGATACACCAGACACTTGGGGTTTAACTGCAACAGTTTACTGGTAAATTTAAAACAAGCAATCACAACTATAGGTATTTACATAACAGAGCTGAGCGATACAAAAGGTCTTAAAAGACAAAAGTTGCAAAACGCAAAGTCCTTTACCCTAGCTGTACTTAATTTCCTCTGGGCTGCTTCTTCCTCCTCCCTCTTAGGCTCTGGTCTCCTGACTCTGCTCTCACTGCTCTGATCTTTCTCTCTCTTTTTATACCCTCCCCCCAAAACCAAAAGTACTGCTTCAAATCTAAAGAAATGAAACTTAGCTGGGGAAATGAAACTGAAACTTAGCTGGGGAAATGAAACTACTCCTCTCAGGGATACCCCCTCCCAACAAAAAACCCCCAGGCCTGACCTTTTCCCCTTTTGCCTCTGTAGGCCTGAAATCTTCACAGATGCACTTGATGTTTAGTTCATGCCCCAAGCTATTTCCATCTTGTCTGTCTGCCTCATCTGCTCTGGAAGGTGTCACTGCCTTTTGATCAATGTTCTCTTCAATTCAAGGTTTTCTGGCAGTCAGTGAGAAAGCCCTTCCCTCCAACTGATAACCAAAGCTCTCTACATACAGTATAGCAATTGGAGCACAGCTGCCTTATACTAGGTCATATTTTGTCTATCCAGCCCAGTATTGTCTCTGACTGGTAGTGGGTCTCTAGGGTCTCAGGCAGGGTTTTTTTCCCCTTCACCTGCTAACTGACCCTTCTAACTGGAGATGCTGGGAATTGAACCTGGGACCTTCTGCTTGCAAAGCAAGTACTCAACCACTGAGCTATGGCCTCATCCAAATTTAGTATGTGTTCCCAACATGACGGTACCTGAAACATGTTGTGATTGGCTCTGTGTCATTTGGGTTTCCGATATTCTTCCCAAATTCTCAGGAAGGCTTTTCCATAAAAGAGAACCATGCCTGGGTTTAGGAGGTTCCAATTTATTTGTCTGGGGGAATCTATGCTGTGGAGGAGAGATCTGCTTGCTCTCCCAGGATGTAGTCTTCTTTGGGATTGACCAAAGACTCTTGATGATATAACTACGAAAGTTCACGCTGTTTTTAATGTAGTTTTACATTGGTGATCAGTTGTGTTTTTCTGTTTTGTGTGGACTGCATTTATTTGTATTTGGGGGTTCAAGTGTTGTAAACTGCCTTGTGAATAGTTTTTAGTACTCTGCCTTCTGTAGGTTTCTTTTAACATCTAAACCATGAGTTGGCAACTTCCAGCCAGTGGGCCTACTCCAATCTGTGGAGGTCCCCAATCTTGCCCACAGACAGTTGGGTACCCTCTGTGGGCCCCACCCATTCCCTGGCCTGGAAG
Source organism: Heloderma suspectum (assembly GCF_057233095.1). Classification (NCBI taxonomy): domain Eukaryota; kingdom Metazoa; phylum Chordata; class Lepidosauria; order Squamata; family Helodermatidae; genus Heloderma; species Heloderma suspectum. Next base: position 260,923,888 of record NC_139460.1, on the reverse strand, counting down.
CTACCAGGGGCTTGGGGAAGAGGCAAGGAGAAGAATCTCCTTGTTATCTCCAGTGGTAAAGGTAGGCTGTGATCAGCTATCATATATGGTTGCTTTTATGTGGTTTTATCTTGTTTCCTCAACTAAACCCCTTTGCCTTTGTTTTAAGATGTATTTGCCCCAGGTTATTCAAGGAGCACATTTGCCTTTAGCTCATTTATGTCTCTGATCACTTGACTCTAAACCACTGGTTATAATAATCTTTAGGATTAGACTTTGGTAAACTCCAGGGTTAAGTAAGAAAGTGTATGTATAGACTTTTGCTCCAGTTCCAGATACTTTTGTTTTGTGTTTATCCACTCTCTTGCTACCGAGATCTAGACAGATACAGATACAGAGAGAGAGAGAGGTCAGGTAATGGCTGTGAAAGCCTGAGATTAGGTGCCTGTATGAAAGCGGATTAGCCTTCTCTCCAGTTCTTGTGTGTTTAAACCATTATTCTCAGTCTTGTCTCCTTGGTTTGTGACACATGCAATCATCGCTCCCACGCATCATATAACAAATCCCATTTCTATTGCATGTTATCTTCAGAAGCCCTTCACAAGCTTGGCCGAAGCATAAGAAGTGCAGACTTGAGCACCACTATGGGTGTGGCCAGCCCCCCCCCCCCCCCCGGTCTGGGTTGAAATTCTCCTGTCTTGTTAATCCATATCCTTTTCAGATCCAGAGACAGGTGGCTTTGTCATTCACAGCTGCTTCTCCCATCCCTTTATTTTCTCCCAGCTGCATCTTCTCCTTGTCACCCACTGATGTACAATCATGGTAGTCTGAGGGATTGTTTTGCATGTGCTTCTTTCTTGCACAGAGCAGCCAGTTTTGGAGCAATGCCTGGCGTGTGTATGACTGTGCCTATCCTCTCATGCTTTACCCACTGTGGAAGGAACCTCCGTGTTGCCTTCAGGAAAGGAGAAAGGAGGAGGCAGCGCCCCATTGGTCAGTGGGACCTGTGGAGTCAGACCATCGCCATGCCAACCGGCACTGCCTCTGGTTTCCTCGGAGCTGTGCTGTGAAGCGCTGGGTGTGGCAGAGGAAGATGCCAGGCAAAGCAGCAGGGATTCGAGGAGGCATCTGCCGGGCATCACCTGGAAGGGGACACTCCCCCGGAGTAGGGGAGTGCTGGCTGCCCCCTCCAAAGAACTATGTGACTGGCTGGGAGGGCCATTTAGTACTGCCTAATCTGTGGTTCTGGCTTCAGCGTCCATTCCTGGTTGCTTCTCCCAGCAACTTTGCTGCACGAGGGAGTGTCCGAGGAGGGAGCATCCACTGCCTTTCAGCAGAACAGCTCAAGGTGGAGACAGCAGCCAATCCTGCTCTGCCATCCTCCTAAGTTTTCAGAAGCCCTGGGAAGTGCTGGGACTTCCTGGATTTGCTGGGTGAGGGAGACAGCTCCGGGCGTGTTTCTTTGCTGGCAGTCGCTGCTCTCTCAGTGACCCAGGAGCAACTCCGCTCACACATTGCCTCTGCCACCACCAATCCCAGCAGGATTATCTCAGCACAAGCCTCCTCCTCCTCCCACCTAGCCTGCTGCCTATGTGAGATCAGGGGTTCTTTGGGCTTTGCTGGGGTGTCTGGCTTGGATGTCTGGGTGCTCTCAGAGCCAGGAACAGAAGGCACCATCCTCCCTAAGCACGCCTAGTTTTTATCCTACCTTGCAAGCCTAGAAGGGGGGCTGTTTCTCTGCTGGGAGGGGGCTCAGCTAAGAGCCACCCCACCACTGTGTTGTTGGTGACAACATGACTCACTGCCAGCAACGGTGCAAGAAGCAGCTGGGGCGGGCGATCCGGTTCTTCTACCAGTTTGTCACTGGGACCCTGTCTCAAGGTAGGTGTTTCCGGGGTTATAGAGGAGGGATGGGTTGGACACAAGTGGAGTTGGCATGGAAGGCAATCAGGATAGAGGGCTAGGTGGGGACTTTGTGCATTTTGTGGGGTGGGCTTTCTTTCAAGTCCTGGGCTCTGTGGGAAAACACAAGGAAGGAAGTAGCCTGCCCTCTTACCCCTTAGTTGTAGGGGGACAAATTTGTTTTGGGAAGCTTGGAGATGCTGTTTATGCATCACACCTTTTTCAGGCTCTCTGTTGCTTTCAACATGAAGTGTCTGATGTGTTGGCTCCCATGCCCCCACCCTCTACCGGCCTTCTCCCTGTTAGATGGGAGCTCTGGTCTGCAGACAGAATTATATCTCCCCCAATAGAAGCACAGTGAGAGTCAGGCAGGAGACCATGATTTTCGCTGGGAGCTCCTCCCTTCTGATTTGTTACATCCAAACTTTGTGCTGATTCCTGTGATCTGACCCAGAAAAAGCAAGCCTCAGGTGGCTGAGCTACAGCAGATGACAACCAATATGAAAACTCTGGGTTTTCCTGGTCATGAAGTGCGTGCTGAGCCCTTCTCTGTTCTTGCATTTTCCTGTCCCACCCCCCTCCCTGGGCATAGCCTCTGGGGAGAGACCATGCATTAAGGAAGTGTAGTGATAGTGAAATGCACAGTCCAGCCCTATATGTGTCCTCCCTTCCAAGTTATATCTCTAACACTGTGGTTCTCCCCTGACGTCATCCTTCCCTGATCTAGGAGTTCATTCATTTGAAGAAGAATCCCATCCCCACTCTCTCTCCCCTCTGCCTGTTGGTCCCCAGACTGTTCAGTGAATATTCAATGAATCTCTGTTGCAGGATCAAGCTTCCCAATGCTGCCAAAGCACAGCAGAAGGATAGACACCCCTCTTTCAGCTCTCCTGTACAGGGCTGGGCCCAATATTTCACGACTAGTCTCTTCCTGTGTCCATTGTCTATCCCAGCCTAATTCTGGACCAGTGGCAAGGTGTCCTGCAGCATGAAGCTGTCTGTGTCTGGTCCAGATCCAGGCACAATTGCTCTTTGCTGCACTTTCATACGATGCTGGAATTGTTCTTTGAAAAGTTGAGGAGCAGCCTTTTACAAATTTTCTCCTAACGGATGCAAAAACTGTCCATCAGCTGTGTTTGCTGCCTCCCAACTCTACCTTTTAGTGCAGGGGTGCAGAAGCTCAGACCAAGTCCACCCCCTGGCATCCCAATCCAGCCCTCCAGGACTCCCCCAAATGGCCAAGCCCCCTTCCCCCGGCCCCCCTTCCCCCCAACCACTGATTGTTTGGTGGTTTCCTGGCATTTGTGCAGTTTTTCTCCCCCATTCTAAAAGGTTGAAATGCCTCTCCTGAGGCTTCGTTACTGTCAGTAAGAGCTTTAAGCTACAATATGCTGGTATTTGTAGTATTTGGGGGTTCACGCCTTTTGACTTCAGCTCCTGCTGCCACTGGAATGCAGCTCCGAAGAGCATCTATGAAATGGAATTCAACCCTCGGGCTGAAAGAGGTTAAACACCCCTGCTTTAGTGTGCAACGCAGATTCTGTATTGGGCAAGTGTCAGGCTTAGTTTTGCACATTTCACTGTGACGGGGCATCTTCTTGAGCAGGGAACTGAAACAGTCTAGCTTGTTGATATGTTGGAATATGCTTGGAATTTATCTGACCTTTACCCAGGGGAGGTAATGATGATAACTTTGCCTGATCATGAGGACTGCTTGGAATTAAAACCTATGATCTGGAGAGTGAAGTGGAGAGTCTAAGTGATGCTGGAAAGTGTCTGTGCTGTGACACTGACACTGATCCAAGTATTCTTGTACACTGTTAATAAGCATCATATTACAATGTATTATTTACTTGCCTAATCTAGCTGGGACTCATGGCAGAGAAGGTAGGTAGCTCAACCCAAATCTCCCTGTTCCAAGTCCCATACCCTATCAGACATTACTAGGTAAGATAAGGGTGCCATGTGTCCTTCTGTCCTACTTTGCCAGCTTTTCCCTCCATTTGTCAGCAAAGTCCACATCACAGCTTGGCATGAGAATTCAGGTGTCAATATTGCACATTCAAAAGTATGCATTTTATCCTCTGTGGCATAAAATGTGACACCCAGGACATTGAGTCCCTGAGCTCCCAGAAGTGGGCATGTTAGAGTCATACCCATGTTTGCCTGAGGATCAACACTCACCCAAGCAACAAACAAATTCTTATTGGGCCCTGCCTCAGTTTCTCTGGATCAAGCAGTGGACATATTCTGAGCCATTTGAGAATAGCTAGACATATGTAACTTTGCTTACTCTTTGGACTCATTGAAGCACCCTGTGATAGCTGTCTTAACTTAGCTGAACCTGCAAGCAAAAAGGTATGGCCATGGTTTGGGTTGGGAGTAAACAAAGGCAAATAGCATTTCATGTTCTTTTCCAGACTAAAGGCCAATTGACACTTAATGAGGTAAGGGTGTTTAGTGCTGATGCACCAGGGTGGTGAACACCAAAAAGCGAGTTCTACTGTTCTGATTTGGTTTGTTCCAGATGTTCACATGTGAACACTTCTGGTTTAAAGGTGGAGCTTTCAAGCACTGAGATGACCCCTCCAAGCCCGCTTTGTTCACCTCTCGCTCTGCTGTTCACAGCCTTTTTGCTGCCCAATGGCTGATGCTTCCGTGTAATTTGTACAAAAAAAATAAAATAGAGAACATGTAGTCAGCGAGACGATGTCGCACAGCCGAATAAAACTGGACATATGACAGCATCACCAAGCCAGTTCTTAGTAAGGGCAACACTTTCTGCATTGTATTCTTCTCGCTCTGAATGGGCATTGGGTGTGGTAGGGAAGCAACGGTTTAAACATGGGAGTGCTTATCAGGGGAGCAGCATGGCTGTTGTGCTGTGAATACTGTCACCTTAAAAAAAAAAAACCTCAGCAAAAAGTGGGGACACTATTTACAGTGGAAGAAGACCTTTGTGAAAGCCCCCCTCCCAGCATTTTTGGCTCAGTGCCAATTGCATTACTCCAGCCTTCTACAATCTGGTGCCCTCCAGATGTGTTGGACTGCAACTCCGATCATTCCCAGCCAAATGTAGTCCAACACATCTGGAAGGCACTAGGTTGGGGTAGGCTGGAATAATGCACCCCATGAGTCATACACTGGAATGACCTGCATGGGTTGCTGCAGGAACAACAAATATACGTACATCTGCACAAAACTCTAAAACTAGCCAAATGAGCTACATCAAGACTTGATCAAGGGCAGCTAATTAATACTCATATTTTACAGGTGAGGAATTCTGAGGCTGACAAATGTGATTATAAATTTTGTTTTTGAAAGTTTATGAAACAGCAGGCAGTGACAACACTTTAGAACTGGGCAATGCTGATGCTCAGAGATATACAATTTGCCAATGGATCAGGCAAGTAAGTTTGCATAGGATTAGAGCCTTTTTGTGAAAAAAAATTGGGAGACAGAAACACTTGTTGATCTACTGGAAACCACCCAGAGATCTAGCAATAGATCCTGATCTGTGTTCTACCTACCCTTGAGTTAGTGTCATTAGCAAAGATGTCGTCTGGTAAGCCTAGTGATATGATGCTCTTTATTTTATATGCTGAAATTACTTTGCTTCTTTTAAAATAAATTTGTATTTGTTTAAACGTCAAGTTAATCCCTTTTTTGCCTTGGGATTCAGGGGGCTCAGGTCAGGCGCTAGGGGTAGGCCCCTGCCAAAGTCCTCACCCCTGCAGGGGACCCACTGCCACTCTCTGGAGCCTCTTGGTCCTACAGTTCCTTCTCTTTGCTGCCCTTTCCTGTTCTCCCCTCTCCAATCATGCAAGCAATGATAAAAGGGAAGTGATGGGGCAGCAATATCCACTTCCTTTTCACTCTCATTCTGGGCAGCTGTGCAAATTGGGCCCAGAGGAAGAGGTCAAGCAAGAGGAGTGGGTCCCACTGAGCTCCTTGCCCAAAGGCCTCCCCAAACCTGGAACCAGCGGTGATGGGATTGCACCTCATCTTATAATTGGGTCTTATAATTAGGTCTTATAACTGGGTCTTGTAATGCTTTGTTCCTGCTTCCAAGGAGCTTCAGGGATACTAAGGTTCAAGCTTGCTTAGAGCTTGGCTCTTTTTCCAGGAAGGCCATCTCAATTAATCCTAGATGTGTAGGAGCAGATCGTGGTTATTCAGCAGTGAGTGAAAGGCACTCTGCACGTTCCCAAGGGCACTCTCTTCTTTATTAACTGTTCACATGTTACAGAACTGAGCCCCAGTCCAAATGAAGCCCTGGCTCTCCTGCTAAAAGAGCCCTTGTGAGGCTGTAGGCTCCCTGGACTATGTGACCTTGGGCAAAGAGAAATTATTCTCAATCAATTAACCAGACTGGAGCAGTAGCATTGGTGGCTAAAAATAGTCTTTTGCCAATATTTGGCTGTGCTTTATTAACAATCAGCTCCCACTCTGATTAGCAGCACTGTAATAAGATTCAGCTGTGACCTAAATTTAACCGTCCTAATGGACAGATAAAGGGCGGTGGTGGGGAAACAATTAAAAAATTGGAAATATCCATCATTGCGTCAGCTTCGGCAGGCCAGGCCGCTCAGGTGACTGAGCCGCTATGGGGAAGGGGGCTCATGTCAGCAGAGGAGGACACTGCCTGTTTCTGTCACTGGGTAGTATGTGCAGAGCGCCCGATTCTTTCAGCCCCTGCATCCGTGCTTGCCCTGTTGCATTTTAAGGAATCCACTGCTGTTAGATAACTGTCAAATGGTCCATGTGATCCATTGTGCTACTTCAGATAGGATTGCATGAGGTAGCATGCAGACATGCTGCCCTGCCCTGCATGGTGTGGGTCACCTCTTTGGCTGTCTTCCTGGAGGGGGTCCTGCGACAGGCTATGGCGATGCAGGATACCCAGGGCCTTCCGCTGAATCCTTGAGGCATACCTCGCCAGCCTCCCTTGGACTTGCAGAAGAGGGAAGCAATCCCACCGGGCTCTTCTTATGTTGAATGCACATGGCATTTTGGGGAGCAGCCCACCTGAAAGACCTGTGCTGTCCTGTGTGGTGTTTGGGGACATGCGTTACCCCGGGCTCCATGGCCTTGGATCCCTGGGGGGTGCACTGACAGTGGCACGGAAGGCTGTCTGAGCTTGAAGCCTTGTCTATGAGCAGCTCCGGCTGCTATTTATACCCAGGCAGGTGGGTGACTGGTTAATTTTAGCTCTGTGCCAGTGCTGTCTCGCCAGGGAACTGGTGGGTGGCTGTGTGTGTCTCTGCGTGTGCGCGTGCATCTGCAGCTATATTTTAGAGATGCAGTGAGGAAAGTGGGACAACGGCGCCCAGCCTTTGGCCTCTGAGGACTGTGCAAAGGGGCACTTCTGGCCACACATGCTTCAGGGTGCAAGAAGAGGGCAGGGGCTGACCGGCTAGAGATGGCATTGTGGCCACTAGGCTATTGTAGCAGAAAGGGGGTGCTGTGGCTAAGAGGCCCAGCTACAAAATAAAAATAAAATACATACGTTTTTCTTTTTTCTTTGGTTTTGTTATGTTTTCAGTTTGTTTTGTTAACACTCACAATAAAAAATTGGAATATATAAGAGGCCCAGCTGCAAATCAAAGAGTCCCCAGCTGAAATTTCACCACTGGCATGAAGTGGATAGGTGGCCTTGGATGAGCCAGTCCGTCTCAGCCTCAGCCCCACCATCTGTAGTATGCAGGCTAATAATGCTGATTTACTGTGGCTTACAGCAGGGGTGGCAGTGGGGCAGTGAATTCACTCTGAGTTTCAGTCAGAACCAGGTCAGAATTCTAAAGGACCGATCCCAGGTGCTTCGCGAAGCGGGTCAGAGGTTCAACCTCCCTGGCTTACAGGGTTGTTGTAAGGATTACAACTAGATAACAAAAGTGAAGCAATTTGAACTCTTGAAAGCACAATACAAAGTTTAAGGATTATTATTAGGTCAAAGGGTGGTGCAACTGAGCACATAACCCTAGAGAGTGTCCTTATCTACTTCACATATAGATCACAAAAGGGTCGCCGTGAAGGCTTTGGGAGAAGGCTGCTTATGCATCTTGCGTTTTAAGGCATTTCTGCTTGGCTAATTGCCATATGTCCAGATGTTATGCTAAAAGTAGGCTGTAATAAGCTCTTGTGTACCTCTGATTACCTGTAGTTATTGCTTAGAAAGAGACTTACAGCTCCCTAAATACATACAGCAGTTTTGTCCCTGTGCAGCCTCTACAGAACAAAGGAAAGTGTGTGGTCCTCTCTGTCTGTGCCAGATAAATGTTATGACTTTGGGTGAGGGAGGAAGTCTCTCTCTTTCTAAAGTGAAGGGCTGGATGTGACTGATCTCGTCTGATCTCGTAAGCTAAGCAGGGTCAGCCCTGGTTAGCACTTGGATGGGAGACCGCCTGGGAATCAGGCTTCCTGCACTGAGCAGGGGGTTGGACTTGATGGTCTTGCAGACTCCTTCCAACCCTATGATTCTATGTTCTGTGTCTAAGGCAACACTGTTTCACTGTTTACCCACATGGATTGTCCCATGGTGACATGAGGTACCTGCAGGTCCGGTATCACGGGTAGGCATGGTTTGGCACCCACTGGTAAGAGCCCCCTAGAGTTGCTCCTCCTCTTCACCGGTGCAACGCATTTATTCACCTGCCTCTCGCTCTGGCCCAGACAATTGTGGTGGTGAGGAGGAGAAGGAGGAGCAGGAGATGCTGCCGCTGACTTGCTCCCTGGTGCTCTGCCTGCCAAGCAAGCAGAATCAACGATGACCACAGAGGTGAGCAGCAGGAGCCATTGGTGGCAACGTCAGTGAGAGGGTAGCTCGCTGAGGGAGGGGGGCCCATTGAGGGAGTCTTGCCCAAGGGCCCTCCAGAACCAGGCGCCAGCATTCTGTGTCTGCGTTGTTACTCTGAGATGCCCTCTTTGCAGAACAAAGATTGTGGTTAGGCCTGAAACGGGATTCTGCAAAGCACGTGAAGAGCTATCCCCTTTCCTTGTGCTGCTCTTCATCTATATCAGCCACACAGTTTTTATTTTATTTTATTTTTATGCTCTGAACATCTACACTGGAGGAAGAATTCTGTGTGACTTGAAAGCTTACTTCTGTAATTCTAAGCACTAGGCAGGACGTACTGGCTCACTGCTTTCGTGGAACCAATCCTGCTGCAGGAGCCCTCGATGCCTGTGTTCTCTGCCCTGCTGCTCTTTTCCATTGCTTCTACAATTTGAATGCAATGGAGGTAGGTGAAACTTAACTGATGGTGTGCATAAGTGTACTCACACACACACACACACACACACACATCCAGGTCTAACGCATTGCACGAGTTCTGGACGCGGTGGCCTTAATGCATCTCTATGGGCACTTCATGCCCCCAAGAGAGGAGCTGTAAACCAGTGGCAGAGCACCCGTGTGGCATGCGGGAGGCTCCAGGATCAATCCTCAGCATTTCCAGGTAGTGGGGCTGAAGAAGAGTCTTGTCTGAAACTCCAGAGGGCCATTGCCAGTCAGCGTAATGCTGAGCTAGATGGTCTGACTTGGTCTAAGGCGGCTTCCTATGACCTGCTTCTTGGAAGGGGCACAAGCAAACCTCCATACATATACAGTACGCTGACCTGGGCTTCAGGATGATGAACCCAGCTCCTCTGAGCAGTAAGCTGGGTGGGGAAGGGAAAGAATTAAATGTGCAAGTAGAGGAGGCAATGAAGCGATATCGGCGGGGTGAACGGCTTCTGACCTCCATGCCTTACCTCCGGGAGAGCTTTGAGCCGCGGAGAGAGTTATTGTCTCTTAGAGAAAGTACACACACACACACACACACCCTAGCCACTTCTCATTTGCATTAATTCAACGTGCAGTTTAATTAAATGCAATTTCATATCTTCCAGTTCACTATTATTAAAGTTCGGTAAGAAAAAGAGAACGCCTTTAGCGGCTAGGCGGAAACCCTTGCTGTGGGACAGAGAGAGTCTCCCACGTTAGGGATGTGAGACTGGTATCCCATTCACCTAGGAAGCACCAGTGAATCAGGGCCCAGTCCTGGCCCAGTAGCTGATCTTCTTTGTGCTCCATCTCTTCCATTCCCCCCCCACTGGGCTCCCCCCGGGCCAGCCAGTTATTTTTAGACCCGTGCCATGTGTTGGAGAAGAAGAATTAATGTAATTGGTTTGGGGAGCCTGGTTCATGCGCGTGGCCGAGAGCTCGAAATTCACCTTCAACAAAAGGCTAATACCAAGGTAAAATAAGACTGGGGAAGCCAAGGCTGAGTGGGGGGGGAGCACATCTGGCATGGAGAGGGAATCCCCACACAGCGACAGCCTCCTGTATGCCTCCCTTATTGTCCTCCTCCTCCTCACGTCCTACTGGTTCACTACCAAGTGCTTCAAGATCCTCAGCGGCATTGAAGGTGAGTGTGGGCTGGGAACAGCTGGCAGAGAGGGAGCGCTAAAGGCTGGGCCCAGGTGGAACCCCTGGTGCTGGGTGGAAGAGGATTTCTTCCTGCATCTGCATGGCAGGCAGGAAAATATATCAGGAAAGGGTCTCCCACTCCCTTTACAGCCTCGGAATCTTCCCTTTCCCTTTCCACTCCGAAGGATCGGTCAGTTTCTTCTGTAATTGCTTTTCTCTAACTGCATTTTTCTTCCTTTCTCGGGTCCCTGATCTCTAAGAAGTACCCCCTCCATGCAGGCCAGGGGTACACCACCTGTGGCCCAGGGGCCACATGCAGCCACCCAAGGCCTTTACTGCAATCCCCACTGGATATTATGACACTGCCACCGCCAATGAATTCCCCGTTGCCTGCATCCTCCACTGTCCCCGAGAGATCCTCATACAGATCACTCTTTCCTTGCCATTGCTAGAAGCAAGGAAAGAGCCATCTGAATCAGGATTTCTGGTGTGTGTGTGTGTGTGTGTGTGTGTGTGTGCATGTGTGTGTGTGAGAGAGAAAGAGAGGGGGAGAGAGAGAGAGAGAGAGAGAGAGAGAGAGAGAAACCCCCTAAGCCATCATCCGATCTGGCTCTTGGAGCCAAAAAAGTTGTGCACCCCTGTTGTAGACACTGAGCTTCCCATTCCCCTCTCCATTCCCCTTGAAGCTGTTTACCTGGGTTTATAATGACCTCAAATATTTTTTATGGAGGATAAGACTATCAGTGGGCACTAGTCATGTTGGCTATAGCTTACCTCCAGTATCAGACGCAGTATGCTGGGGAGCATGAGCAGGAGGGTGCTCTTGCTTTTATGTCCTATTGTGGGCTTCCCATGGCCATCTGCTTGGGCACAGAATGCTGGGCTAGAAAGGGCTTTGGTCTGATCCAGCATGACTCTTCATATGTTCCTGAGTTGCCCATGCCAGTACACTAATCCATGTTCCAAAACCAACACATCTGATAGCCATCCTCAGTGCTTAAATTCCTCAAATGAGAATTGGGGGGGGCCCCCCTCAGGTCCACATGAAGTCACAACTTCTGACCTGAGTCTTATATCTAATCTCAGTGATATCTGGGTTAGTTGCACTTACTTGATAGTAGAAAAAGCACTGTGCACATGGTCTCAGTTATTCTTAATGTTCATGTTCTTTGGACTCTTAAGCTTAGCTTCTTCAGGCAATGCTTTGTGTGTTCAGCTCAAATTAACTCCTGGCATTGCACAGACGGTATGGGATGCTGCCTGTATGATTGTCACTTTGTTTTGTTCTCTGAGCAATTTTCACATCGGACAGAGGCAGGGAAAGGAGAAGGGAGAGTGAGCCATGATTTTGCTTTCCGCAGTTCTGCTGTAATGTTTGAAGTGGGGCTTGTTATTTGAGAGAAGGGAGCATGGATATTACTGTCTCAGTTTTCCAGGGTTGCTTTAGCAGACATCTTAGGGCTGGATGTCCTATTACACCCTCTCCCATGTTGGAAATTTGGAGTGCTAGCACTGGGGTGGAGAGAGAGAGAGAGAAGAGAACAGAAGAGAAGAGAAATGGCACTTTGCATTGCTTTATCTGGGCACATCTATTGGCCTGGTGCTGCAATTCGAAGAAGCCTTGTCAGGATGTGTTTCCTCCTCCCATATACCAGTTTACAGATGGATGCATACACACACACACATATGCAGCCAACCACACATAAAATATAGTAGCATGGAACAGGTTGTGCAAAGTGATGCAAAAAGAGCTGTTCACAGGCAGGGTGTGGGATGGGCTGCAGCCAACAAGGTCTTTTGCCCTAGAGCAGGGTTGGGCAGCATGTTCAGCCTGGGCACTGAGTTCTCTCCATTGGGGCTGGACCTCAGCGATGACCAGCCTCCATCTCTCTCTCTCTCTCTCTCTCTCTCTCTCTCTCTCTCCCTCCCCCTCTCTCACTCACACACACACATAGACATTGCCCAGGGAAAGTCTTACCTGTGAGCAGTGGAGGCTGGTGGCTGCAATGTCAGTGGGGCAGTGAATCTGCTCCGGTTTTCAGTCAGAACCAGTCAGAACTCTAAAGGAGTTGTTCTAACTGGTTCTGACTGAAACCTGGAGTGGATTTACCACCCTACTGACATTGGAGACACCTGCCTCCACTGCCTGCTAGGCAAGCATTCCCCAAACTGGGCCCTCCAGATGTGTTGGACTACAACTCCCATGCTCCTGAGATTGCCTAGGCAATGTTCATGTTCTAAGGGGCAGGAGAGAGTGCTTGGGCTGTGCCTGAGGCCACCCTCCCTCTCAGCTGATCATCATCCCTGTGATAGCATTGCTCCTATGGCAGTGATGTCATGCTACCAATATGCTTGGATGAGCAGAGAAACAGATTTGGGAGTGGGGGGGGGGCAGGTAGAAGCAAGGCAGGGGGAGAGAGACAGACCTGGGAGGGAGTTGGTATTTTTGAAAGGCAAACATGGCAACCTTGGTTATAATAACAGGTCAACCTTGCATCAGTGGAGACCAGAAATGCATTCCAAAGGAGCAGCTCTGTGTGTTCTTAGGAGCACAGAGCTCAGTTTGTTCTCCCTCCACCCCTGACTCCAAAAGGATCCTCCTAGCATAGAGTCCTAGGGAAGGCTATGGACAAGCAATTCTATGCATCCATAGTCCTTTGCTAATTAACATTTGTTTGTTTGTTTGTTTGTTTATTACATTTATTGTTTATCTCTCCTCCAAGGAGGCATACACGGCTCTCCCCTATTTTGTTCTCACCACAACTCTGTGATGTAGGTTAGGCTAAGAGAAAGGGCCTGGCCCAACCTACATCACGTGGCTGGGTGGGGATTTGAACCTGAGTCCACCCACTCTTCACCCAGTGCCCTAACCTAGCCTTCCCCAACCTGATGCCTTCCAGATATGTTCAGTTCCCTCCCAGGAAGGATGGGAGTTGTAGCCTGCTCTAGTCACTACTCCAGCATGGGTCTCATTAAGAGCCAGTATTTTAATGTCAGATCAATGAATCAAGGTAAGCTGGAGGTGGTCAAACATGAGATGGCAAGATTGAACATTGACATCTTGGGAATCAGCGAACTAAAATGGACAGGCATGGGCGAATTTAATTCAGGTGACCATCATATCTACTATTGTGGGCAAGAATCCCTTAGAAGAAATGGAGTAGCACTCATAGTCAACAAAAGGGTGGGAAAAGCAGTACTGGGGTACAATCTTAAAAATGATAGAATGATCTCAGTACGAATCCAAGGCAAACCATTCAACATCACAGTAATTCAAGTCTATGCCCCAACCACTGAGGCCGAAGAAGCTGAGGTTGATCGGTTCTATGAAGACCTACAACACCTTCTAGAACTAACACCAAAAAAAGATGTACTCTTCATCATAGGGGATTGGAATGCTAAAGTAGGAAGTCAAGAAATCACCGGGATAACAGGCAGGCATGGCCTTGGTGTGAAGGCCAAGTGAATGAAGCAGGACAAAAGCTAATAGAGTTTTGCCAAGAGAACATGCTGATCATAGCAAACACTCTTTTCCAACAGCACAAGAGGCGACTCTACACATGGACGTCACCAGATGGTCAATATCGAAATCAGATTGATTATGTCCTTTGCAGCCAAAGATGGAGAAGCTCCATACAGTCAGTAAAAACAAGACCTGGAGCTGACTGTGGCTCAGATCATGAGCTGCTTCTTGCAAAATTTCGGCTTAAATTGAAGAACGGAGGGAAAACCACTAAACCGTTCAGGTATGACCTAAATCATATCCCTGATGAATATACAGTGGAGGTGAGGAATAGATTTCAGGGATTAGACCTGATAGACAGAGTGCCTGAGGAACTATGGACGGAGGTCCGTAACATTGTTCAGGAGGCAGCAACGAACTCCATCCCAAAGAAAAAGAAATGCAAGAAAGCCAAGTGGCTGTCTGAGGAGGCTTTACAAGTAGCTCACGAAAGAAGGGAAGCGAAAAGCAAAGGAGAAAGGGGAAGATATACCCAACTGAATGCAGAGTTCCAGAGAATAGCAAGGAGTGACAAGAAGGCCTTCTTAAATGAACAATGCAAAGAAATCGAGGAAAACAACAGAATGGGAAAGACTAGAGATCTCTTCAAGAAAATTGGAGATCTCAAGGGAACGTTTTGTGCAAAGACGGGCATGATAAAGGACAAAGAAGGCAGGGACCTAACAGAAGCAGATGAGATTAAGAAGAGGTGGCAAGAATACACAGAAGAACTATACAGGAAAGAACTGAATGTCCCTGATAGCCATGATAGTGCGGTCACTGAAACTGAGCCGGACATCCTGGAGAGTGAAGTCAAGTGGGCCTTAGGAAGCATTAGTAACAACAAAGCTAGCAGAGATGACAGTATTCCAGCCGAGCTATTTAAAATCCTAAAAGATGATGCTGTTAAAGTGCTGCATTCAATATGCCAACAAATCTGGAACACTCAACAGTGGCCACAAGACTGGAAAAGGTCAGTTTACATTCCAATTCCAAAGAAGGGCAACGCCAAAGAGTGTTCAAACTACCGCACAATTGCGCTCATTTCACATGCCAGCAAGGTGATGCTCAAAATCCTACAAGCTAGGCTTCATCAGTATGCGAACCAAGAACTACCAGAAGTACAAGCTGGGTTTTGAAGAGGCAGAGGAACTAGAGATCAAATCGCCAACATTCGCTGCATCATGGAGAAAGCAAGAGAATTCCAGAAAAACGTCTATTTCTGCTTCATTGACTACGCTAAAGCCTTTGATTGTGTGGATCACAACAAACTGTGGCAAATTCTTAAAGTGATGGGAGTACCAGACCACCTTACCTGTCTCCTGAGAAACCTGTACGAGGGTCAAGAAGCAACAGTAAGAACCAGAGATGGAACAACCGATTGGTTCAAAATTGGGAAAGGAGTACGACAAGGCTGCATATTGTCACCCTGCTTATTTAACTTATATGCAGAGTACATCATGAGAAATGCGGGGTTGGATGAATCAGAGGTCGGAATTAAGATTGCCGGGAGAATTATCAACAATCTCCGATATGCAGACGATACCACCCTAATGGCAGAAAGCGAAGAGGATCTCAAGAGCCTCTTGTTGAGGGTGAAAGAGGAGAGTGCAAAAGCTGGTTTGAAACTCAACATTAAAAAAACTAAGATCATGGCATCTGGCCCTATCACTTCCTGGCATATAGAAGGGGAAGAAATGGAAGCAGTGACAGATTTTACTTTCTTGGGCTCCAAGATCACCGCAGGTGGTGACTGTAGCCATGAAATTAAAAGACGCTTGCTCCTTGGGAGGAAAGCTATGGCAAACCTAGACAGCATAGTAAGAAGCAGAGACATCACCTTGCCGACAAGGTCCGTCTAATCAAAGCTATGGTTTTCCCAGTAGTAATGTATGGCTGTGAGAGCTGGACTATAAGGAAGGCTGAGCGCCGAAGAATTGATGCTTTCGAACTGTGGTGCTGGAGAAGACTCTTACGAGTCCCCTGGACTGCAAGGAGGTCCAATCAGTCCATCCTAAAGGAAATCAACCCTGACTGCTCATTGGAAGGACAGATAATGAAGCTGAAGCTCCAATATTTTCGCCACCTAATGCGAAGAGAAAACTCCCTGGAAAAGACCCTGATGCTGGGAAAGACTGAAGGCAAAAGGAGAAGGGGACGGCAGAGGATGAGATGGCTAGATAGCATCACCGATGCAATGAATATGAACTTGAGCACGCTCTGGGAGAGAGCGCAGGACAGGAAGGCCTGGCGTGCTATGGTCCATGGGGTCACGAAGAGTCGGACACGACTGAACGACTGAACAACAATTTTAGTGTGGGAATATTGAGAAAATTTTTGTGAACTGCCCAGAGAGCTTCGGCTATTGGATGTTGTAGAAATGAAATGAATAAATATATCAGCATCCACAGCCAACTGCTGTTGAGCATGAACTAGCTGGGAGTGTAATTTCCAGGCATCATCAGACCAATGGCATCCAATCCCTCCATGAAGATTGAGGTCTCTCCAGGGCTGTTCCTTTTGAACACCTTCAGACTCTGCTTTGTGCCAGTTTATTGGCAGGGACACTAGTTGTGATATCCACTTGGAACAGGAAATGGGGTTTCTGCAGCAGCTGTGTTTCAGACGACAGCAGCGTTTGAATGAAACATAGAATTCAAGTGTAGTTAATAGTACAGCTCTGTTCTCTGCCAGAGAAGGTACAAAGAGGAAGCTGGGGGTTGTGAGACCAAATGCATTAGGAGGGCACAGCCAGCAAAGGGAGTGTGGGAAGAGAAGTGCTGGCACTGTAAAAACCCAGAGCAAAATAAAAGCAGAACATTTAGAGTCTTACTACCCCCCCCACACACACACACCCCATGGCCAGGTTTATGGGGCTTGTATTCCTCGTTGATAGAGTCATTTGTTGGTTATTTATTCATGAATTTGCTATTAATGAATTCAGACTTATGTCACTTATTTGTTATAAATAATTCCTATAGCACTTTCAGTGTGTCAAATGCTTTACTATTCTCACTACTCTCAGAATCCCTGTGAAGTAGGTCATTATTATTTCCATTACAAGGGTGGGAAATTGAGACCGAAGATCAAAAAAGCGTGCTCCAACTGAATTTTCTTCTTCGTGTGATATACTTGCAAATCTAGATCCAGTGCCAACAGTGCACTCTCCTGTTTCCATGTAATGGATCTGAGGGTAACCTTGCTGCCCTTTTTCCTTTGTCCTTTTTGTGATAGTGCTGGTAATTGTGCAGTCCAGCACTAGCAGAGGAAGAGTGCACCGCCTCTAAATGATGAAAAGGAAACTGAAGGCAGCAATGGGAGCAAGTGGGTGGGTGGAATCTTGATGTTTTGCTGCTTGTTTCAGCTTTTTGGAGACAGGGGGTGATTCAGATGAGTTCACCAGTGCTAAGGTTTGTTACATTTCCACCAACACAGGAGCCGATGGGCTTGAAGGCATGGGCTTGTGAGTGAGGCGGAGGACCTGCCAGCAAGGGAAGGAAGACTAACAGCAGAGGCCAAGCTCTAGGTCAGGGGGTGGACAACTTGTGGCCCTCCAGATGTTTTGGCTTACAACTTCCATCAGTGCTAGCTAGAATAGCCAATGATGAGGGGTCATGGGAGTTGTAGGCCCTAGGACCAGTGGAGGCTGGTAGCTTTGATGTCAGTGGGATGGTGAATCTGCTCTCGTTTTCAGTCAGAACTCTAAAGGAGCTGTCCAAGGTGACAAGCTGATGGCTCCACTGTTGTGGGGTGGTGAATCTGCTCCAGGTTTCAGTCAGTTAGAACTCCAAAGGACCTTGCAAAGCACCTTGGATAATTGGAGTTCTGGCTGAAACCCGGAGTGGATGCACTGCCCCACTGACATCAGAGCCACCAGCCTCCACTGGTCCTACGGTCTAGGAAACAGCAGTTGGATCAATGGGAGAGCTGCCCACAAGGTAGATATAGCAAGGAACAAAGAGTTGAGTCATAGGTACAAAGGCTCTGATCTTGAAAGGACTTAAAACTGGGTCTTGGCTTCAGGAGCAGAGCATGAGAAAAGGAAGGGTTTGCTGCCAGGTGAGCACTCCCTCTTGTAATGATGGCTTCTTTCTGGGTGTCAGGAGCACCCTAGCTGCCTCTTACAGTCCCCTCCAATAGCCAACTCAAGACACAGACAATAAGGATTCTTTCCAAGGCTTTATTCCTTTTACAACTTAATGACTCTCAGATGCTAATCACCAATGACTAAGCAAGGAACTGCACTGGGGTAGTTAGCAGAGTAGCCTAAGCTCCAGGTAAGGCAGTTGGTCCCCATTTGAAGGAGGAGGGTGGGAAGACTCTGAACTTATGGGCTATGGAGAGGTCCTCCCTCTTACCCTTGGGTCCTCAGGACGCAACCGTTGTTTTAGCACCAAGCGAGCAGAGTGCCTCCTCTCGGCGCCCTCCATCTGGCGCTGCTCTCTGCGTCTGCGCCAAGCATCCAGCAAGGCTCCCTCCCCCGCTCTCTCATTGCCAGGGTCACTATCTCTCTCAAGAATGCCGGCAGGAGGAATCTCTCCCTGCCGCTGTGCCTGTGAGAGATGAGTGAACTCCTCTCCCACGGGTTGTTGCTCTTCCTCAGAATCAGAACTGTTCTGGGGCTCTATGGGCTCAGTTTCCACCCTGAGATCGGGTTCAGCACCATTTTTGTTTCCAGCACCCAGGGGTTCTTCTGGGAGATGTACTGTGCTTGGGGCGGGCAGGCTAAGATTGGAGCATGTGGAATATGTCACATGCTGTGGATTTGGTTGAATCCAAAGGCAAGGAATGCTCCATAGTGGCTGTCTCAGAGTTTACACCATTTTATTTGATGTTTAGGGGGCAGAGAGGGGGGACTATGCTGCCCTTCTGTGCAAGATTCCCAGGCCTGTGTACATACTAAAAACAGTAAAAATGAGCCAAAGCAACAAATACAAAAACTCAGTAAAAAGGCAAAAAAAAAAAAAATAACAAAGCAACCATCAAACAGATCAGTAAAAGTCAGCAGAGCAGATAAAACCCTGGTTAAAGCCATTTGATGTCACAATGCTGTATCACCCAGGCAATTCTCTTAAAAAGTCTTTGCCTGGAGTCAGGGTGACATCAAGGTGGGTGCCAGTGAGCTCTTCAGGGGTGGGGCGGGGGCAGAGAGGTGCTCTCAGAACTACAGCTGAGACACCATCTGCCTGTCATGGTCCTTTGTCCTTTCCCTTTGCAGTCAACACACTCTAGGAACAAAGCTTCAGGCCAACACTACTTTATTAGTAAACGCCTAGCTTCTATACCCCTTCATGGATCATATATAGGATTTAAAATCCTAAAAGATGATGCTGTTAAAGTGCTGCATTCAATATGCCAACAAATTTGGAACACTCAACAATGGCCGCAAGACTGGAAAAGGTCAGTTTACATTCCAATTCCAAAGAAGGGCAACGCCAAAGAGTGTTCAAACTACCGCACAATTGCGCTCATTTCACATGCCAGCAAGGTGATGCTCAAAATCCTACAAGCTAGGCTTCAGCAGTATGCGAACTGAGAACTACCGGAAGTACAAGCTGGGTTTCAAAGAGGCAGAGGAACTAGAGATCAAATCGCCAACATTCGCTGCATCACGGAGAAAGCAAGAGAATTCCAGAAAAACGTCTATTTCTGCTTCATTGACTACACTAAAGCCTTTGATGGTGTGGATCACAACAAACTGTGGCAAATTCTTAAAGTGATGGGAGTACCAGACCACCTTACCTGTCTCCTGAGAAACCTGTACCAGGGTCAAGAAGCAACAGTAAGAACCAGACATGGAACAACTGAGTGGTTCAAAATTGGGAAAGGAGTACGACAAGGCTGCATATTGTCACCCTGCTTATTTAACTTATATGCAGAGTACATCATGAGAAATGCGGGGTTGGATGAATCAGAGGTCGGAATTAAGATTGCTGGGAGAATTATCAACAACCTCTGATATGCAGACGATACCACCCAAATGGCAGAAAGCGAAGAGGATCTCAAGAGCCTCTTGTTGAGGGTGAAAGAGGAAAGTGCAAAAGCTGGTTTGAAACTCAACATTAAAAAAACTAAGATCATGGCATCTGGCCCTATCACTTCCTGGCATATAGAAGGGGAAGAAATGGAAGCAGTGACAGATTGTACTTTCTTGGGCTCCAAGATCACCGCAGACGGTGACTGTAGCCATGAAATTAAAAGACGCTTGCTCCTTGGGAGGAAAGCTATGGCAAACCTAGACAGCATAGTAAGAAGCAGAGACATCACCTTGCCAACAAAGGTCCGTCTAATCAAAGCTATGGTTTTCCCAGTAGTAATGTATGGCTGTGAGAGCTGGACTATAAGGAAGGCTGAGCGCCGAAGAATTGATGCTTTCGAACTGTGGTGCTGGAGAAGACTCTTACGAGTCCCCTGGACTGCAAGGAGGTCCAATCAGTCCATCCTAAAGGAAATCAACCCTGAGTGCTCATTGAAAGGACAGATACTGAAGCTGAAGCTCAAATATTTTGGCCACCTAATGCGAAGAGAAAACTCTCTGGAAAAGACCCTGATGCTGGGAAAGACTGAATGCAAAAGGAGAAGGGGATGGCAGAGGATGAGATGGCTAGATAGCATCACCGATGCAATGAATATGAACTTGAGCACGCTCCGGGAGAGTGCGCAGGACAGGAAGGCCTGGCATGCTATGGTCCATGGGGTCACGAAGAGTCGGACACAACTGAATGACTGAACAACAACAAAGCTTCTATACAAATGTAGATTCTAGGAAATTCTCAGGCTGCATAGAACCAGCTAATCCACACATCTACAAATATCAATAGAGGATACGAAGTGGAAGTTAGAGCAGTTGCCAGCAGTCTGGCCATGAACTTCACCGCCAGACTAGCTTCTCAGGGATGCCCCTCCTGTAGGGTGGCTCCCTCCTACGTTGGCTTCCATGATTGGCCAACGTGGCGGAGCATCTGAGCCCTGCCCCTAACTTTTCCCACTTCACTCTGTGATGGACCCTAGCATCTCCCAAGTCACATCCCTCCCCCTCCTCCTCCCCCTCCTCTGAAACTTGAGTTCTCATGGTGGAGGAATAGAGGGAGCAGTTCAGCCTGGACCATCTGTGTGTCAAGGTCTTGGGAAGAAAGTCTCACCATATCTAGACTTGCTAGGGAGGCTGCCTCTCTCTGTTCTTGCTGTTCCCATTCTGATTCTGAATCTGAGCTGCCAGACATCTCCACATGCTTAGATTCATTCCTGACACTGCCTCATCTCAGACAGCAGGGCAAGACAGAGACTTCTGACAAAGACCACGAGGTTTGCACAGTCTCATGTGGTAGAAGGTGGTCCTTTGGGAAACTGGATCCTAAGTCTGAGGTGCAGAACCTCTTTCAGCCTGAGGGCCAAATTCCATTCCGGGGGACCTCCCTGAGGCTGCATTCCAGTGCTGGGCATGGCCAAAGGCAAAAGAGGTGGGGACACAATACCAGCATTGCTAAGCTTGAAGTTCTGACTGCCAGTAAGTAAGCATTTACTTAGGAGCAGCATTTCAATAGGAAAAAACTGCACAAAGGACAGGAAACCAACTACATCATTGGTAGTTGGGGGAAAGGGGGTGGAGCAGGAGAAGGTGTATGGCCAACTGCAAGAGGGTGAAGGTCAGTCAAGCAGAGGCGATGAAACCAAGGTGTACAAGAACTAGAAGAGAAGAGTAGTAGTATTGGGAGATGCCTTGCTGCATGGGATCAAAACCCAAGTATGTTGCAAAGACTCATGGACTCGCCAGGTATGTTGTCTCCCAGGAGGACAGATTAGAGACGTGACTAAGGGTTGCCTGCACTCATAAAGCCCACTGACAGGTATCCCTTCTCATCCATGTGGGAACAAATGATACCGCCAAGCGGAGCTATGAAGAAATCACGTCAGACTTTGAAGCTTTGGGAAGGAAACTCAAGAACTTTGGGGCCCAGATAGTTTTCTCATCCATCCTTCCAGTAGTTAGAAGAGGGACAGAAAGGGAAAGAAAAATACTTTGGGTGAATGACTGGCTATGAAGGTGGTGCTGGCATGATAGATTTGGATTCTGGGACCACGGCCTATACTTCCTGAAAGATGGGCTGTTGGCAAGGGACGAGTTGCACCTTACAAAGGCTGGGAAGAATGTGTCTGGCCACAGCATGAAGAACTTCATCAGGAAGACTTTAAACTGAATCCTACAGAGGAGGGAGACATAAAGTTGGGAGTAACAATGGATGAAGGTTCATGCACCAAAATGGAGAGAACAGCTCTAATAGCGCCCAATAATAGTCTTCAGAAACATGTAGAAAGAAAGCCAGACTATAAAGCACATGGTCTTCAATGTCTATACACTAATGCCCAGAGTATGGGAAACAAACAGAATGAACTTGAACTCTTAATACAGGAGGGAAATTATGACTTGATAGATGTAACTGAAACTTGGTGGGATGACTGCCACGACTGGAATACAGCAGTTGAAGGATATAACTTGCTCAAAAAGAACAGGAGGAACAGAAAGGGAGGTGGAGTTGCACTATATGTGAAAAATACATATCTCTGCACAGAAATACAGGAGGATGAGCTTGGTAGCCCCATTGAGAGCATCTGGGTTGAAATAAATGGAGCAAAGAATAAAAGGGACATGGTGGTCGGAGTCTACTACCGGCCACTCGATCAAGAAGAAGACAAGGATGAAACTTTTGAAAAGCAAATTGCCAGGGTTTCAGGGAAGCATGATGCTGTAGTAATGGGGACTTCAATTTCCCCAGTATTTGTTGGGAGACAAATTCTGCAAAACCTGGCCCCTCCAAGAGATTCCTGACTTGTCTTGCTGATAATTTCCTCCTATAGAAAGTAAAGGAAGGAACTAGGGGATCGGCTGTCCTTGACTTGATCCTAACCAACAGAGATGACTTAGTGGATAAAGTAGCAGTTACAGGAATTCTGGGGGAAAGTGACCATGTTATACTTGAGTTCTTAGTTCTAAAGGAAGCAAAAGCCGAGTGTAGCCAAACGCGTATCCTGGATTTTAGGAAAGCTGATTTTAATAAACTCAGAACAATGATCAGTAAGGTCCCAAGGCAAGCGACTCTAACGAGAAAAGGAGTCCAAGATGGGTGGGAGTTTTAAAAGAAGGAAATTCTCAAGGCACAATTACAAACAATTCCAACAAGAAAAAAAGTGGAAGACAACAGAAGAAGCCAATGTGGCTTCACAAAAAGCTTAGAGATGACCTGAAAACAAAAAAGGACACATACAGGAAGTGGAAGGAAGGCCAAGCAGCAAAGGAAGACTACAGGCAGGTAGCACAGAATTACAGGGATGGCATCAGGAAGGCTAAAGCTGAGAATGAGCTGCGGTTAGCGAGGGATGCTAAAAGCAACAAAAAGGCTTTCTTCAGCTATGTACAAAGTAAAAGACAGAGGAAAGAAATGGTGGTTCAATTATTAAATAAGGATGGCAAAATGATAACAGATGACAAGGAAAAGGCAGAAGTGCTCAATTCCTACTTTGGCTCAGTCTTCTCCCAAAAGAGGATCTATGACCCCCCTGACAAAGGCGAAGTGCAGGCTGAAGGGGCAGGATTGCAGCTTGAGATCGATAGGCATATGGTCAAGGAACACCTAATTACTTTGATGAACTGCATCCTAGAGTAATAAAGGAACTGGTAGAAGAACTCTCAGAACCACTTTCTATTGTCTGTGAGAAATCATGGAGGACAGGTGAAGTGCCAGATGATTGGAGGAGGGCTAATGTTGTCCCTATTGTCAAAAAGGGCAAAAAGGAAGAACCTGGGAACTACAGACCAGTCAGTCTGACATCAATCCCTGGGAAAATTCTGGAGCAGATTATCAAGCAAGCCATCTGTAAGCACCTTGAAAACAATGCAGTGATTACTCAAAGCCAACATGGATTAGTCAAGAACAAATCCTGCCAGACGAATCTGATCTCATTTTTTGATCAGGTAACCTCCCTTGTGGACTGTGGGAATGCTGTGGACATAATATACCTCAACTTCAGCAAAGCTTTTCACAAAGTGCCCCATGATATCCTGATGAGCAACCTAGCTCAAAGTGGGCTAGATGAAACGATCAGGTGGATCCACAGTTGGCTACAGGATCGGACTCAAAGAGTGCTTATCAATGGGATCTTCTCAAACTGGGGAGAGGTAACGAGCGGGGTACTGCAGGGCTCAGTCCTGGGCCCAGTGCTCTTCAACATTTTTATTAATGACTTGGATGAGGAGGTGCAGGGAATGTTTATCAAATTTGCAGATGACACCAAATTGGGCAGGATAGCTAATACCTTGGAAGACAGAAACAAAATTCAAAGTGATCTTGATAGGTTGGAGCACTGGGCAGAAAACAACAGAATGAAATTTACTAGGGATAAGTGTCAAGTTCTGCACCTAAGAAAAAGAAACCAAATGCACAGTTACAAGATGGGGAATACTTTGCTCAAAAATACTACAAGCAAGAAGGATCTTGGAATTGTTGTGGATCACAAGCTAAATATGAGCCAACAATGTGATGTGGCTGCAAAAAAGGCCAATGCTCTTTTGGGATGCATTAATAGAAGTATAGCTTCTAAATCCCATGAAGTACTAGTTCCCCTCTACTCAGCACTAGTTAGGCCTCATCTTGAGTACTGTGTCCAGGTCTGGACACCACACTTTAAGAAGGATGCAGACAAGCTGGAGAGGGTTCAGAGGAGGGCAACAAATACAATCAGGGGACTGGAAACAAAGCCCTATGAAGAGAGACTGAAAGAACTGGGCATGTTTAGCTTTGAGAAGAGAAGACTGAGGGGAGAGATGGTAGCACTCTTCAAGTACTTGAAAGGTTGTCCCAGAGAGGAAGGCCAGGATCTCTTCTCAATCATCCCAGAATGTAGGACACGGAATAATGGGCTCAAGTTACAGGAAGCCAGATTCCGGCTGAACATCAGGAAAAACTCCTGACTATTAGAGCAATACGACAATGGAACCAATTACCTAGGGAGGTAGTGGGCTCTCCCACACTGGAGGCAGTCAAAATGAGGCTGGACAGCCACCTGTCAGGGATGCTTTGACTAGATTCCTGCACTGAGCAGGGTGTTGGACTCAATGGTCTTATAGGCCCCCTCCAACCCTACTATTCTATGATTCCATGAACCGGGGAACATCGGCCAGCCATAATTGGCACCTGTGCCTGAGGTTCTGCACTCCTCTCCTAAGCCATTAAAGCTGTAGGGGTAACCACCAGAATGTCAAGTGAAGTGTGCCTAGAAATGGACTGGAGCCAGCGTAGAGCATGCCAGTTCCTCCTGGCTCAGCATGCATTGGGGTCTGTAGTGAGACTTTCCTTCCCTTCCAGTGCCCCCTCCTCTGGTCATGAACTTTTTTTTTTTTTAACAAGGATGGGCAGCTTTGTGGTCCAGAAGCTGGAGCTAGTGCAGAATGCAGCAGCTTGGCTGTTGTCAGGAGCTGCCCCTTTTCAGCATGCCACTCCTTTGCTGAGGGAACTGCACTGTCTGCTCATTCACTACTGGGCCAGGATTAAGGTATTAGTACTAGTGTACAAAGCCCTAAGCAACATGGGACCAGAATAGCTGAGAGAGTGCCTTCTTCTTTACCAACCTGCCCAATCATTGGGGACATCAGAGGGCTTGCTCCTGGTGGTTCCACATGGACCCATGGCCCGGTTGGAGTCCACCAGGAAACGAGCCTTCAGTGTGGTGGCCCCCTTCCTGTGGAATTCCATGCCTTTGGAGGTCAGGCAGGCACCAATGTTGTGTTGCTTTCAGCACCTCCTGAAGACATCGTTATTTCGAGAGGCTTCCCTGAGTGACCAGCTGTGGTTTATTAAGTTCAGAATCTGTTCTTTTAAAATGTTTTAATTGTTTGAATTATGGGGTTTTATTCTTTTATCTTGTTCACTGCTCTGAAATCTTTGATGTGGATCAGTAGATAAATATTGTAAATAAATAAACAAACAGGATGATGTTGCTGCTCCTTAAAACTGCTTTTTAATGGACTGAATGTCCTCTCCTCTCCTGTGCTGCAGTTGCATTTTTGCAGCAGCATGCAGCCTGTGAAAACATATCATTTAAGACTTGTTAAAATAAAAGATTGCACAGACATGGGTGGGTTGTTGTTGCTCCATACTAAGGATAGTGTATACAGTAATAAAATATGTGTCTGTGACATTTCTGCACATAGCACATCTATTGCTATCGAGACTGCTCTCTGTGGGACACATCACATTTGATCAGGTACAAGGTACCAGACATGGGGAAAAAGAGGTATACCCACCACATAAGGACAGCCTCCATGAAAGGCATGCAGAGTGTGCTCAACAACAAACAAGTAATTCTGGAGAAAAGGGGACTATGTATAACTTGTTTATATTAACTCTGGTCATTCCCTTGACCAGAGAGCAGCTATCCTGAAAGCTATATGCATGCATGTGCATGCATGAACATGTGTGCAGCCCATGGATCATAGAATCATACAATCATAGGATTGGAAGGGGCCTATAAGACCATCGAGTCCAACCCCTGCTCAATGCAGGAATCCAAGTCAAAGCATCCCTGACAGATGGCTGTCTAGCCTCATCTTGAATGCCTCCAGTGTGGGAGAGCCCACCACCTCCCTAGGTAATTGGTTCCATTGTTGTATTGATCTAACAGGAAGTTTTTCCTGGTGTTCAGCCCAAATCTGGCTTCCTGTAACTTGAGCCCATTATTCTGTGTCCTCCACTCTGGGATGATCCAGAAGAGATCCTGGCCTTCCTCTCTGTGAGTACCTTTCAAGTACCTGAAGACTCCCCTGAGTCTTCTCTTCTCAAGGCTAAACATGCCCAGTTCTTTCAGTCTCTCTTCATAGGGCTTTGTTTCCAGGCTCTTGATCATCTTTGTTCCCCTCCTCTGAACCCTCTCCAGTTTGTCTGCATCTTTCTTAAAGTGTGGTGCCCAGACCTGGACACAGTACTCAAGATTAGGCCTAGCCAGTGCTGATTAGAGGGGAACTAGTACTTCATGTGATTTGAAAGCTATACTTCTATTAATGCAGCCCAAAATAGCTTTTGCCTTTTTTGCAGCCACATCACATTGTTGGCTCATATTCAGCTTGTGATCTACCACAATTCCAAGATCCTTCTTGCTTGTAGTGTTGTTGAGCCACGTATCCCCCATCTTGTAACTGTGCATTTGGTTTCTTTTTCCTAGGTGCAGAACTTGGCATTTATCCCTGTTAAATTTCATTCTGTTATTTTCTGCCCAGCGCTCCAGGGCAGAAAACAGGGATCCCCCTGGCAAAACTGGATGTGGCTGTTGGGGCCAAAAAGTTTGTGTACCCCTGCATATCAGACATGGCTGTCTTGTTATCTCTGTATATTATAAATTCCACAGCTGTTCAAGTCAATTGTTAGGCTAGACAATTTACGTAGATAGCTCCTGGTAAGTGCTAATCAACTATCCTCCTTCCTTGCATGATGATGACATACACAGTCTCTTGTTCTAATTTGCAGTTCTATCTGAAAGTCTTGATTGGTTTCCAAAGCACCTGGCTCATGAGATTACTAGCTGTACCTGGAAATAGGAGCAGGCAATTTAACCCACATAAACCTCAAACTGCTTGATGTACCTGACTTAAATAATAGTCTTTAGAAGAGTGGGCAATGAGATAATGGTGAGATCCTTTTGTTAAATAAGGGTGTGCATAGAGTTTACATCAGCATGGGTCCTTTGTGTTAATCATGTATATTTATGTGCCTGTGCTTTAATATGGGGTGAGGTGGTGGCAGCAATCTTGAATGGGTTGCCAGCGTGAAAGTTTAAAATTAGTGCTGCACTGAAATCTTTGTGAGTTTAACCTTTGGTATGAAAAGTGAGTTACCCCACAAAAAAATTGCCCTCTTTAGTGGTGTTTTGCACCACTGTGTTTTTTCTTCCTCCCTGTGTGATCTCAGCCAATCAGGGATCATATATTGAACATGATGTCATGGCACTACATAGCCTATCAGATATGGTTAGGTGGCTACATCACTGAGAGCAAACATCCTCCTCCCATTGCCTCCACTCTGAATGGGGGTGGGGGGAGAAAAGGGAATGTGTTCCCATTGTCTAGTCAACCAGTGGATGCTCCCTGTCTTGCCATGCTGCACAGGTGGCTTCATTGTCCACCTTTGCTGAACAGCAAGACTTTTGCCCCGATCCAGCTCTAGTTGAGCATGGCTATGTATGCAAATTCAAAAGCACCAGGCCTGGAGAGGAGGCATCAACCTGGTTGCCCTCATAATGGGGACATGTTCCTCTTCTCTCCAATTCCTGTTCCCATGCAAACAATTTCACAACTTGCACATTTCATAAGGGGTAGGAATGTTTGTGAAACCCCTTTCACACTCAGCACTATTTTAAATTAAGTAAGTGGATTTAAAGTCCCTATTTATTGGAAATCAGCGAGTTCTTGGATCTGGAGCTCAGCCGCTTGCAGTTTCAGCACCCTGGATAGTTCCTTTGCTTCACATTCATGGTAGAACGTCCCATTGTTTTAGGAAACACTGATCCTGTTAGGATGTAATGGCAGTATCCAGCTGCAAATTGTGGGTTAGTTAATTAATTGATTAATTAATGGCTTGTTCTTAGGTTAACTTGGGGTTGTTTAAGCCATGAACAACCCCAAGTTCCCCTGTTTGGATGTCATGGAAACAACCCTCAAATGCTGCATTGCTTTTAAAGCAAATAGGAAGTGGCTTGTGTGTGACTCGGGCACAGTGTGCAATGGGTTAATTAACCCACGATTTGCTGCCAGATATTACCATTATATCCAGACAGGGACATCGTTTATGGTAAGGAGAGGAGCAGCAACACAGGATGTACAGCCACATTCTGAGCATTGACTCATATGAGTTTAAATGTTTTAACTATTCTTAATCCCAACCAATCCAGGACCTTCCTTTGAAGCATCATTTCCCTGCACAGTTTTGTAATTAATATGCTACAGATTTGGGGAATGGAAAGAGTGATCTGGTTTAGGGCTCAGCTACATTCAGAAGCAGGGATTGGCTCAACTGTAAATTCTTTTAACGTGATCTTCCCTGACATCCCAGAGTTTCTTTTCTCATCTACATGGCAAGATAATTTGCTAGATCAAAGAGGAGTTTATAGAAATTGGGGATTAGAGAGAGGAACTGGTACAGTGACCTAGCAAGTTAATATGTCATTTTACATTCTTCTGCAGCTGCAGTATGAACAATTAAGGTACACAGTCAAGATGGATTCATACTCGTTCATATGTAATGACAAACAAACAATGAAACACTTTTTAAAAAATCCTTCACTGATGTTTTTGGGGAGTGAATATCAGGGCTGCTTCAAGGTGGAGGTTGAACAGGGCAGCCTTAGGTGCCAATTGATGCCCTAAAGGTGGCAGTGGCAGCTGTGTGGTGAAAGAGGTGGTGGTAGCACTTTGGCTGCTTCTCTGAGCTCTTGCAGAGTGCTGGGAGGACTGCAGTTGCACATCATTCCATTTGTGCTGCAGGGTATTGAGCACCCTGATGCTCTGGCTCTCCAGAGCAGCAAGCCAATGCATCATTCTGTGGGGTTTTCAGAGTGAGGCATCAGCCTGCCCAGTGCTCCAGAGAACTGCACTGGCTGGTCTCCTGGTGTGGCAAATACCACAGAGGGAGAGGACCCAGCATGGCTTTCCAGAACACCACCCTCTGAGAACCCCTCAGAGTTAGGTATTGGTTGGGTGGGCTCTCTGGTAAGCTGCGCCAGCTGATTCCCTGCTGCAACAAATGCCACAGGAGAAAAGCAGCCGGTGCACCTCTCCAGAGATCCTGCCTGGCCCAAATGCCAGGTTCATGAGAATGAGGCATTCTGAGTGAGGTGGCTTTGAAGATCCTCTGTGCTCCTGTGGCACAGGCAATCTCCAGGGCCACCTCACCCAGAATGGCTCACTTTGAGGAAGGACCCCTCACAGCCAAGTATAGAAGGGGAGGCTGTGCTGTGCTGCCAGGGAGAGGAAGGAGGAGGAGGAGGAGGAGGAGGGTGCTGGTGGTGGGAGATGAAAAAGGGGAGGGTGGTGGCAGCTGCATCTGTTGGGGTGTGAGAAAAGAAGAGGGCATGCCCACCTGTGGGGCACCAAAATACCTAGAGATACAGTTTGAGTCTTTTACATATTCATTAAAGGGAGTTAGTACTTTATGTTGCGGATATAAGAAAACATTAATTAAGCCAGCTGCATGGAGTCTTAGATTTTAGTCAACATGTGTGAGTGCAGTTGCTCCAGGTTCTTGGCCCATGCAGGCAAGCATCATTGTTGATTTTGCCTGAAGCATCTTCCCCCTTTGAGTGATTATCTCTGGCTCTTCCAGACAAGTCGCTGCATCATTTACATTCTAGTCTCATTTCTCATACAACATCCATATGAGGCAGGGCACATAATCAATATCATCTGATGTGGATTACTTTCCCTTTAACAAACTTCCAGAGGGTTAGGAATGTTAGTATGTTGCAGCAAAAATAACAAAGAGTCATGTAACACCTTACTATATGTTCACCTTTGTACAATGGCCATTAATAGTGGCAAAAGGATGCAGGTGAAGATCTTTTTATTTTACCAGCATTTTAGCACTCTAGTCATTTAGCTCCGCTGTTTTAAATCTGTACTGTAAATCCCTGCATTGCTGCTAGGTTTTATTCCGGTTGTACTTTTATACTGTAGCTTTAAGCTTTCATATTTTATATTGTTTTATGTTGTACTTTATGGTTTTAATTTTTGTGAACCACCCAGAGAGCTTCTACTGGGCAGCATAGAAATGAAATAAATAAATACATATTTTTCTCTTTTCTTTTAATTATTTACTTAGAAGATCTTTAACCTGCTTTTCGTGGTGCACTGCACTTACAAGACAACTTACAATATTACAAAAACATGAACATACAGTTAACATACACACACACACACACATATATATATGCAGATGCAGGAGCAGCAGCTAATAATTTTTAAGCACCAGATGCTGGCTGGAATAGATGTGTCTTTTAAGTTGTTGTTTTTTTAAGCCAGCCATGATGAAGCTATATGTATCTCTCTGGGGAGAGAGTTCCAAAGTTGTGAGGCCACCACTGAGAAAGCCCTACCCCTAGTACCTGCCAGTCTAATGCTTCTTGCTTCTGAGCCTGAGCCTGAGAGTACCCAACACCTGGTTCAGACATTTATGGGTGAGTAGGGATTTAATCCACTTTATTGATTGTTATAGAAACATAAGTATTCCAGTTAAATTAATTAACAGAGTGTTTGTGCATTTCATGAAAAAATATTTTGAGTTTGGCAGCCAAAGTTACAGCATTCTGATCCTGTAAGCAGGTTGATGATGGTGATAACTGGCAAAATGGTTTAACTTCTGATGGCTTAGTTGATTTGATCTGCAGAAAGATGAGAAGTGTCAGAGGTGTCTTTAAAAAACAAAACAAAAAAGACCACACGAGATTTCATGCCTGCAGAGTGCATTAAGAAGTGTCTCAAAGGCTATGAAAAACTCAAAAGGTTTTTCTGCCAGAAGCACAAGAAAAGACCTGTTTAGTAATCCTCACATTTTGGGTACAGGCTACTACTTAGACACCTGTACAAGGTAGCTTTCTATTCCAGCAGGATGAAGGAGAGAAAATTCCATTTAATTTATGTCATTTGGCATGGACAAGTTCTGGTCTGCAGCTAGAGATTATCAGAATGTGGTAGCAAGGGATGCTGAAGCCCTCCAGCATGTACTTCTGTTTGTGGTTGTTCAAATAGAATCCAGCCACCAGAGGGTGTAACAGAGCTGCATTTTAGTATAGCACATCTTTCCTAAGGTCAAATGATGCTGTTGTATATCCCACAGGCACAGGCCAAGCTGATTCCATACTTGTTTCTTGAAGCCCCACGTGGTACATTGCCTCCTTCTCTCTTATTCAAGTTTGACCTATGGTGGATTCAAAGTACTCCCCTCATTGTCCTTACAAATTCCCTGATAGTGACAAGAGCCCCTCTTCATTTAAGCCTTGTCCTGGCTTGGGTTGATTCCAGGAAAAGGAGCCTATAGCATGTGCCACTCACAGATGGCTTAGTGCCAGGTCAAGTCTTGTAAAACAGGATCACATCCGGTAAACAGAGTCACATCCAGTTAAGTGCAGTCTGGGCCAGGAGAGCAGGGTCACCACATGGTAAAGATCAGTAAGGACCCTGGACAGCACACTGCAGGGGATACACACTGGAGTGTTTCTCCACAGGGAGAGTTGTCCCAGTAAAGAACTGCAACCAACTGAGGCCTATAGAAGGCTAGCAGGCCCAGAGCTTTCAGAGGCACCACCTCCAATGGACACTAGCTGTAGCCTTTAAAGAGCCCACCATTAATTCTGTAGCGTCATGCTTCTGCATGGCTGAGGAACAGGAGAAGCTGTACAGGAGTCATCCTAGGAGTCTGAAGTTGTGGGGAGGGCTACATCTTCAGGCCTGGAAGTTATGTGAGGGGGAGCTGGGGGTCTATCTCTGAAGTGAGGTGACCACTGAGGTATCTGAATCTTCCTTGGGGTGCTGTTGAGCCTTCAGCCTGGGGACATGATAAGCTCTACTTGGGCATTCAAGTGCATGTTGGCCACTCCAGGGGTGTGCTGGCTAGAGAGAGAGGTGCTCTGGAGGAATAGTTACATGTGACTGTTATTATTCCCCCCTCAATGCACTGCTGCCACTATTTCTAACCTGTTTTGGTCTGTACTGCTGATTATGCAGCATGGAAGTGTCTGTGTGTCACTGTGTTACCTCTTTAACCTTGTACTTTGACCATTTGTTACCTTCTGATTTATTATTTACCATGTAGTAATCTTCCCATGCACACTTCTGAAATAGCACACTAAGCAACCAATATCACAACAACAAACCTTTGGGGTATCAGGCCCCACTACCCATCACCTCCTGTGTTGTGTTTGGCATGTGATCTTGTGTAGGTATTCAGGGATGGCTGTAAGAGGACCTTCGCTTTCTACTCGAGTTCTTTAAGCAGTCTGTCCCTTTCTGAAGTTACTCATCAACTTGGTTCTCATGACATGACAACCCACAGTGGATTGTTGTTGTTTTTTTCAGAGTGTCTTGTCATGATATCCAAACCTGACACAGTGGCTTCAGCGTGGTTTGTTAACCACACACAAGTCGCCCTGAGAACCCATAGCTTGTTATTCGATTGTTTGGGGTGGTTTGTTTTTTGGAGTGGCTTGTTGTGATGTGTGCACCTGGCATGATGTCTTGTGCATGGCTTATGCCAAAAGGCTACAGAGCCGCTTGCCAAGAGAGGAAGAAAACCTGACCATTCCACTTGCTGCCTCACAATCTCATTAGTTGTATGTCAGGCTGGCAACACCAGCATGCCCAGTTCCCATTCGCATTTGAGATTACTGCTCACTCTGTGCAAATGGGAGAATTAGGCAAATCGAGCAGTGATCAACCATGAGATTTGCACAAATTTGCCAATTTGCGGACTATTTATTTTAACTTTCTGGAACTGTACACAAATTTATTCAGGCACGGGGGCGGGGATGCAGAGATCAAAAATACAAATCCCCCCCAGCATGAAAATGCAGATGGGGGGGAATTTGCACTTTTTAAACCCTTTTTTCATTTTTGGGGAGATTTGCACACATTTGCACTAACTGATGTGCATTAGTTAATGCACAAGTGCACAAAATGTGCATTAGTTAATGTGAATGTGCACAAATCTCCCCCAAAGTGAAAAAAACCCCAAAAGGGCACCCCCCTCTACATTTTAACACTTTAGCCTTTGAGGGGACAAAATGCGTAATTTTGGTCTCTGGGTTCCACCCACCCCAACTAAATTTGCATACAATTCTGGAAAGTTTTTTTTTTAAAAAAAGATACCTGACATCCCACAAAACACAGATGGAATGGATTTAACAAGGTTTTACTCTTTTAAAAAAATAGTTGTGCTGCAAAGTGCACTAGGATACATGCCAAGGGTTGGCAGGAGGACCAAGGATGAAAAAAAACCCATGGCAAACCAAGGAGCACCTGATCATCTGATGGCAGCAGCATAGGTTAGCAATGGATCAAACAAGCCACCATGGTTTATTTTCAGGGTGGCTTATCGTGTTGTGCAAAGCTGCCCATTCTCACACAGCACACTTTGAGATACTGAGTTTGTACTTAGATATGCCATATGGCCACTAGAGGCCATTCTGGTAAATGCCTGTCTGTCACTGATCTGTCTATCTGCTCCCCTCAGGAAGGAGCCCACACTGGATATTGACAGCAGAAATAGAGTGGCTGCAGAATGGAGCATGAAGAAGCTTGTTGGTGTTTAGGTCATGGCTTCTGTGTGCAGCAATCAATTTTCATCAATTTACATGTCAAGAAAACAATGATCCTGGAGTATATGAGAAGGACAGGTTGCTAAGGTATCTGCCAAGAAATGCAGGAGGAGGCTTTCCAGCCAAGAGGTTGCCAGTCCTACAGATAAAGTCTGAATCCCTTATGTTTGTGGTGCATTGCTATATGCTACTTTCCAGATCACCCTCCTCCATGACCCATTTCTCTGCCTCAGTCCCCACCAGACTTCCCCTTCTCTTAGATTTCTAGACTAGCTTCAAGGTGAGTTGTCCTTCCTTTCGCCATCTGGGTTTCAGATGTATGGATGGTGGGCTGCTGTGGGAGTGAGGAGACTCTTACGGCAATTTGTGAGTAGGCAAGCAAGATAGGGTGTAACCTGGGATTGAGGAATATTGTCCCAAGGCAGAATGAGGTGGCCACCTCTAGTGGCCGAGGCTGGGAGGTGGCAGCAAGGTGCTGAAGGAGAAAGCTGTGTGCCACGCAACCTGCCCTGTGCCCCCTAAGCTAGCTGGCTGCCTTCAGGTGTGGTGAAGGATGCTATCCCACTGCCAGTATTGAAGAAAGAATGAGCTACCAGTCCAGTGGGCTTCCGTACATGGAATGGGAGGTGGTGCCATCTTGTTCGTCACCGCAGGCAGCAAAATGTCCTGGGCCAGCATTGGAAACCACTGGGTGCTCCCTAATTCTGGATCCGAAGGGGGCAGCCCTGAGAATTACTAAACAGATGCGAGTACCTCAACATCCCCTAGTTCCCACCTAGACACTTGCTCAACCCCTCGCAAGTCCTGCGTCATCTGGGTGAAGAAACCCACAAGCATTTCAGAACCACAAGACACCCAGTGTGAACTAGCCAAGCAGAAATCATACTGAAGTGCGTAGGCCTTCCCCCTTGAAGGAGCCATATGAGCTCAAAGGAAGGGGTGAAGTCAAGGGGAGTTCCCCCTCCCTCTGGTTCATTACTATCTAAGGCATCTGTGGTTGTCAGAACTACTGCTGAGGAATCAATGCTCTTGCTGGGCTCTTGGCTATCTGAGCCTTGAATCCTTGTGTGACTAATTCTGTTGTCTTGGCTCCCAGCGAACTCATCCTCATGTGTCTGTGACCAGTATCACTGTGTTGGCTTTTAGTGACTTTGGTCTTATCCTTTTGTTGGTGGTGGCCCATTCTGGTGCTGCACCTTGGTTATTATCATGCCTATCGGCTTCTGCTGCCCTTTGAACATTGGCCATAGATGGAACAGGACATGCATCAGCATGGGGGGTAAGTTGGATGCATAAGTTGCCACCCTCCTTATTTGGCATTGCCAAAAAAAATGAAAAAAGTGGGCACAGATATATATACAATTTCCATATGCTAATTTATGTGTAGAGATGCACATTTAGAAATTATGGCTATAATTTAAAGAGAGAAATACAGTACATATCACCATCATGGAGAAGTCTGTGACCAGGTGACCTGTGTGCTTGCTGCGCAGTCAGCTGTCCAGGTGCTGCTAACCGTGTGGGTGGGCAAACAAGGCTTCTGCTCTCCCTTCTTATCTTTAAACCTCAAATAGAGGCCTGTCCTCTAACAGCCATTCAAATAGAGGACTGTCCTCTGATAGCCATTCAAATAGAGGACTGTCCTCTGTAAAAGAGGACGTATGGCCACCCTAATGCACAGTGAGGCCAAGAACAGATCAACCTGAGGGATTTTCTCTTTGCTTGTGCCACATTGGCCTGGATCTTACTTAGAGCTTTTGGATAGTTCTATTTCAGAGCTGGACTAGATTGCCTTTTGATATATTCCACCTCCATGAGTTTGTCTTCTATATAATACAGCTTCCACGTAGCTAAGCAATGTGCAAGATGAGAGCACCCCATACTTCAGAGAGTATGAGCTTCAGTAACGTCTGGGTTTGGCTTTGCAATAGGTTTTCATGGAAGGTGATAGATGCTGCCTTCACATCCTCAGTCTGAAGATTGCTGTCGCAGCGCTCCTGTCCCTTAGTTCCATAGCAGGTCTTTCATCAAAAAAAGAAGCAATCAGCCAGTGAGGCAATGTTTTAACTTCTGACTGGACAAGAAGAGACAATTTTTTGTGTCATTGTTTACTGCATATTTGATCTGGGGTCCCATCCGTCCCTAGTCATAAGGGGCAAAATCCAATGTACATCCTACTTAGAGTAAACCCATTGAACTGAATGGGATTTAAGTTAGTCATTACCCAGGGATCATGCAGAGAATTAGAGATTCCCCAGCTCCTCCCATACACATGAACCTTTAGGAGGATCCAGAATGTAATTGTATCCTCAGGTTGCCTTGTGGTGAGTCTATAGCATGTGCCTGTGTGTACAGTCTAGAACAGAGGAGTGCCAGCATGGCTGAGAGGGATCTTCTTCCCTTCTCCATCCTTCTGCCTCAGATTGCACAGGGAGATGCCTGTGCTGAGAAGCCTCAGCAGGGCTCCATGGGTTCAGGGCTGGAATTACTGCGTCTGTCTCCAGAAGTCCTCCTTTCTGCTGAAACTCCTGTAGTTCACTGTTGCAGGAATTGTTGTTGACCTAGCTAATAGCTCAGAGCCAGAGGAAATATCCATTACATGCATTTTGTTTTCCCTTAGGGAGGCCTGCGTGGGTTGGGCATTGTGCCTCAGTCGCCATCTTTTCCTCTCTGTTTGCCAGGCTTCCATCCTCTGTAGAACAGTTTCTCATAGTACCTTCTCCATGCATCAGAATGGTTGTGATGGTCCCCAGGCAGGTAAAATGGTCTCCAGTGTTACTCAGCCCTACTCATATTCTTCAGCAGTATGTAGGGAAGTGGCTGGGAAGGACGTGTGTCCATCTCTGCAATGTGCAGATACTCAGGGGCAAGTCCAAGGTGAGCATCTGGGCAGGCCTGGCTGAAACTGGCCTGCTGATCAACAGATCAACCTGAGGGACTTGCTCTGAGTGCCTCAGATGTGCACCTGACCATTCATTCATTACAAAGATGCACCTTTTTTACTGTCTTCTGGCTGCTTCCCAACCCACCTGTTGAGTAGGAAAAGGGAAATTGAGAAGCAGATTCACACCTGTGTGTGTGACTGTCTTTTTCACAACCCATATAAAATACACTTGTACACACAAATGAGGATAGCTTTCTCCTCTTTGTATGCCCAGACATCGTATTCTATAAGACAGAGTGATTTTAGTCCTTATTTGAATATACAGCTGTTTGCCAAAATTCCCTTGTGTGTCCCAGCCATCAGTTCCATTGTCACTGCTTGCCCCATTACCAGTGTCACAGAATCCTGTGGTATCCCATGTCTGGGTGAGCCCTGCTGCTCCCCAGTGCAGCATGAACAAGTTTCCACTTTGTTTTAACTGCTTTATTCTAAAATGTGTTTACAGTTTTATGAACTTCTTCTATTCATATAGAACTATAGGGAGACTGCAGTCTTGAACGATAGCTAAGAAATGCATTGAAATGCAGGCTTCCCCAACCTGGCACCCTCCAGATGTGTTGGACTGCAACTCCCATTATTCCCAGCCAGCATGGCCATGGGATCTTATTCTCCACACAGAGTGGGGGGCCCCAGAGCTGACGACTCAGTCCTTCATTCTGGAATTGCATCACACTTCAAGTCCAAATACAGTGAATCAAAGGGGGGGGGGGATTGTAAATGCCATTACAAAGGATAAGGAGAAGACAAGCTTTTTGGTTAAACTAAGGGAATGTGGCTACTGCAATTCTAGACTAGTGATTCAAAGTCTCTCCAGGTTCTTCCAGTTTCAGCACCTGTTTAGCACTCAGCTTCCCAGCAAAAAGGCTCGTGGCCTGCAAACTTTTACTTTTATAGCTGCTCAAGCTCCAAGTTCCCTCCCCTGCCAATGACCTACTCCAGCCTTCCCTCACATAGTGCCCTCCAGATGTTTTGGAGTACAACTCCCATCAACCCTGACCAGTGACCATGCGAGCTAGGACTGGTGTTGGTGCGGAATTGTAGTCCAAAATATCTGGAGGGCACCAGATTCAGGAAAGCTTCCATACTTGGTCTCATTCCATGGGGAACCTCTGCTAACTAGTTTGTCCATGCTTCACCTCATGACAGATGCTAGGTTATCAATACTGCTTTGTGAATGGCAACTGTAATTATTTCACACACATTTGAGGCTTTCTTATAATTATCACAATCTGTATATTTTGCATTTCATTCCCCACTAACCTCACCACTTACATTTTTCTCTCTCTGCACCCTTGGGTAAATATATCTGCCAACTTAGAATAACATCCCATGCCTCTGAGGAAGTGGATTCCCGTTGATGAAAGCTTATGCCATAATACATGTGTTAGTCTTTAAGGTAACATAAGGCCCTTTGTTGTTTTAACTGGATTTTTCAGACAGACAGAATGAATCAGATAAGGAGAAAGACTAACTTACTCCAGACTTACTGCAGCGTGGATGTCTCCTGCAACTCCTAGAGTTGGATCCAAACGTGGTCATACTTAGAGAAATCAATGGGACTTAAGTTAGTTGTGACTGACTTAACTCCCATTTAATATAATGGGTCTGCTCTAAGTGACTAAATCCGGATCTGCCCCTTAGCCTGCTAGTGTTGGGGGATGGGTTGGAATTGGGAACTAGGGGAATCCCTCAGATTGTTGCACCCAGTGCCTGTTCTTCCTTTGGACCAGTATTTGGAAAGACCAGAGGGATGGAGGTGCTATGTGCACACTACATCTCTGGCCACTTTCTCATGGCCCTCAGGCATTGTGTCTCTCTCCTCTTTGTTCTATAATGTGTTGGTGGCTGGTGGTGGTGGTGGGGATGCTACGTAAAGGGACACAGACCAACAGATCCTGTAGGTTCAGCAATTCATGCTTGTGATCTCGGAGCAGTGGTCAGGGCAACCCTTGCCCTCTCCCTGCACGACACCATTGGGGCTCTTGTCTTGAGTTTCCTGTATCCGAAGAGCAGGCGCCAATGCCAGGCGGGCAGCCTCCCTTGGGCTCTGCTTGTCTGAGTAATACACAGAGCCTGGGCAGGGCCTCCCCTCCCCTCCCCTGACTGCTGGCACTGGGCCCTGGCATTGTTCTTTGACTCTGGTGCAGGGAGGTCCAGTATGATGCATGAATGGTTTGCCCAGCCAGAACTGGCCTGCAGCTCCCCAGAAAGCTATTAAAACCCTGGCACTCCTGGGTGCATGATGGGGCATAATATAGACTGTGTGGGTGACTGTGGCTAAGGGAGAACTCGACCAGCACTGCAGGGCAGCTGACGTCGAAGGAGTTCAGGGCACGGTCTGGGAAACACCTAGAAGTGGCGTAACTTGGATCCCCCGTTCTCCAGGTTTCTCCCTCCTTATCTAGGGTTATGGGTGGGTTTAAATGCCGGACAGATATTTTTAATGCCAGTCAGGCTAGCAGTAGTAAAACCTTGGAGCTGCCCACACTTAGCAATGTCTTTGCTGGTTCCAATCATTTTCACTGATTTTGTATAATGCAATAGAAATAGTAAATAGATGTACCTGGGAGGTGAACAATTAGGGGACTTGCCAGGTCTTGGGACCATGGCTTTGTGTCCATCTGAGTGATACACTTATACCCTTTGTCAATCCCCTTTCCCCACATTGAAGAAACAACTGCTTTCTGAATATGAGTGCGCACTGTTTTATTTCCTAATGTCTGGATTGAGCCTTGGGTGTCAGTTTACAGCCTTGGGTGTCAGTTTACAGGTAGCAGCTGAAGCAACATCAGTAAATATACCTGCCTGCTGCCAATTGCAAAGTCTGCTTCCTCCTCTGGCAATATAACCCCCCCACACACACACTCCACAGTTCTCCCCTTGGCAACTGTAGTGGGGCATTCTTGGGGAAGAAATCGTGAAGGCTTGGGGTATTGCCTCAGATGGCAGTTCCTTCTGAAGTCAGGTAATGCGGGTTTCATCTCTGCCTGGTGGGTTTTATCATTACCCCCTTGATCTTGAAATACTCAGGATGTTGGAGCTGAATGTGGTGGGATGGGGGGCTAGCTTTGCTCAGCTGGATATTCTGGGGGTGGACTGATGGATGCTGAGGCTGGGCTGAAGGTTGGCAGAGTATTTGGGTGTGCGTGAATGTTGCCCTCCAGACATTGAGCTCGGTTGTTTCCTCTGAACATCCTCAGAGATGAGCAAGGGCAGCACGGAGAGATACAGGTGTCTTTCCACAGCAGTGCTGGGGCTTGACATGCTGAGCTGTCTCACAAGGGTCTCTACATATTGCCCCCTCCCATCTGCACCAGACCTTACTGAGCAGGAGCCAAGATCCTCTTAACTCTCCCATCTCCTTAGCAACTGCATTAAGCAAATCGATTGAGTTGGTGTCATTTGGATGGGATGGGAGGGCAGGGCTCCTTCTGCACACATCTCTCCCCCCACCCCTTGTATTCTTCCCTTAGTGCTGCTGCCACGCTCCCTCTCTCCTCACTTTCATCTCTGCAAGCCAGGCAAGCGCAGCTCAGACTACACTGCCTTAGACCTAACAATAATAAACTCCCTATTCTGTCCGGTGACCCCTTTCTCCCCTTTGCCGGCACAATTTCTGTGCCCCTTAAGTACTTTGTGGGGGAGAGGCGGGCGCCCCAGTGCTGATTCTGATAGAGGGTGATCTTCAACAGCAGGGCTGAAGGCAGCAGCACAGTTCCAAGGGACACAAGGAGCCACGGGGCATGTGCGTGACCCTGGCTGGACTGGGGTGAGTGAGGAGCCAGGAGCACAAATAGGGGTGAGTGTGGGCTTGATGCCATGAGTCCCCCTCATCATGAACCTAGAAGGCCTGGAGATGATCGCCGTGTTGGTGGTTCTAGTCCTCTTCATCAAGGTGCTGGAGCAGTTTGGGCTCTTTGAACCGGTCTCCTTGGAAGGTAATGCACAGGGAAAGTGGGGGTAGGGAGGGAAGCAATTTCTGATTAATCTGTATGGTTGCAGTGTCTGCCCTGATGAGTTAAATCTATCGCTCTTGGCAGGATAGTGAGCAGTTAATTTTAGTTGAGCAGTGGAGATATTTGAAATGCCTCTGCCACAGTCCCGATGGCTTCGTTATCCCCTCTAAAGTAACAATACTTTGATGGGTGCTAAAGGGCAAGGAGATTTGTGGGTAGGAGCACACTCCATTTGGGGTGGATGCTGTCAAAGAGGTATGTTGTCCTACCTAAATCCAGGCAGCAAGCAGCAATTCCTCTCCTGGACGAGAGAAGAGGAAATGCAAAAGTGTTTTCCCTCTGTGCAAAGTGAGAGTTCCACACCAGACAGGTGAGCCTTCAAAGAGAAGGACCCCAAAGCATGCAGGTCCTACAAGCCACTGCTAGACCAAGCGGCACCTGCTGCCAGGGCAATGTCTTCTTAAAGAGGCAGGCCAGGAACCCATTCAACTTTCTGAACCTCATCTTCATCTGCTGCACAAAAACCTGTGCAAAATGGGGATGAGGGTGGTGCCGTTTAATGCTTGTGTTCACCTCTTGTGTGCAAACAGTTTCAGGGGTGGGTGCTGGGGGTATTGGGCTGGTAATCCAGAAGTGTGGATGAATAGAAGTGTGTGGTGAAGGTGATGGTAGTGGGTGCAAGGTGCACTCTCTGCATGGGCCATTGTGACAATAGAGGCAGCAGCTTGCACACTGTTGGCAACAAACTGATGCAAAACAGAAGCACTGATGGACTGGAGGGATGATCTGTCTGTTTATATTAGTGGGAAGCATACATCTATTGAGGAGCTTCATATATGGTCATTGCTCAGTGCGTTGGACTCTCTGCAAATGCTCTTCTGCTTTGGGATGTCTGTCCCCACTCTCCCTTCCCCAGAAGGAGCAGGGTAGAGACTTTTCTGGCCAGAACTTATGGGGCACTGGTGAAGGTCCTGGATTGACTACCATTGCAAGATGAGGACTGTCTGGAATCAGATGGATCCATCAGTCATATCTAGCATAGGGATAATACTCTGAGCAGGAGCAGAGCTGGAACTCTGATCTGCCTTCATGCCATTCTCTTCCTGCCTGTTTTCTCCACTGAGGGTCAGAGAGTTGTCTCAGATGGTTTGCCAGTGGGGCTCAGAATATGACCCATAATCCTTAAGTTCAACCTATAAGAAGCAATTCGGATGCCAGAAACTGGAGCAGGTAAATGTGGAGCAAGAACCAGCTTAGGTTCTGCTTGGGCAAGGATGCCCTGCTCACAGTTTGACCCCTTGAGTCCTTTGTGTACTCCTGCCCCCATCCCCCCATGGCAGGAGGTTGCTCCCAGCACCATTTCTTTTGTATCATTGTTTGAGAAAATTTTGTTTCCAGGCCCTGGGTGCTCTTAAAGGTTTTTTTCTCACATTTCCTCATCCATGGGATGCTGCGTTTCCTCTCAGTCTTTTTCACCTTGAGCACCCGGCCAGTTCTTCATGAGCACAAATAAGGCATTCTGCTTGTCAGTCCCTACTTTCAGCTTGAAACGGCTGCCTCTCTGGGGCAAGTTTAGGAGCCATGAAAGCAGATTACAAGCTTTGCTGGCACTCCGATGTTTTGCCTTTCATGTCTCTTCTGTTCCTCTCTACTTTGTCCACTGAGAGTCAGGCTTAGTTCTGCCCCCTTCATTGTGCTGTGTTATGTCTTTGAGCAGAAATCCTGGCCAGAGATCTGTAGCGATTCTACTTGTTGCTGCTCGAGACTCAGACTTTCCAGAGATTTGTTTGTTGGAGAAGAGCTTCAAAGGACTTTGTGGATGTCTTAGTTTGGGGAAAACAGTGTTGTTGGGGAGTGGACTGTGTCAGCGTTGGGGGGGGGGGGCTTTCTTCAGTATTTGTCACCCAAGTAGCTGCAGATGTTAAATATGTGCCTATGCTGCAGAGGTAGGCAACCTGGTACCCTCCAGACAGTGAATCTGGACTACAACTCCCATATACGTACCCTGACCATTGCACATGCTGGCTGGGGCTGATGGGAGCTGTAGTCTCAAATATCTGGAGGGCACTGGGCTACCTATCCTTGGTATACAGTGTGCACATGCAAATCAGAGTGCCAGATGCAAACGTGCCATCTTCAAGGTTAACAAGTCACCCTGCTTTTCTGATGGACATATTTCTCTGTAGCACAGCAGGAGAGGTGGTAAAACCACAGTAATGGGTGGGAATACAACTGGCCCTACAGGACTCCCTTACTACCTTCATCCACATACCTATGCCAGAACACCATTGTAGTCTGTTCACTTGCTTCCTCTGCATAGGCAGATTGTGAATAGTGGCTGTAAATAGTTTGCAGGGCAAAGAGTTGATGACTGTTGACGATAACAAATAATCCATTCATGGCCTAAAGGTAATATTAATACTTTGCAAGTTCAAGACCACAGAGAACATTTTAGGGGTTAAACAACACCAGGCCAAGAGACCTAATTGTTCTTCAGATTATTTTTAAATTTAAAAAACACACAAGCTTTATTTTTCACAAAATAGAAACATTGCACCAGTATTGCACATTAAAACATTTTAAATACATGATCTAAATGCATGGCTCCTTCAGTCATGTTTTTCCAGTAAATAACAAAAGGCTGACATTTTTCTAAAAGAGCATTAGAGGAGTGTTTTCCTTCTTGAATTTGAATATAATTAGTTTATTTTGCAGATACAGTTAATTTTATTAAGTCTGTTTTCCCATCCTTCAAAATTTTCTGATCTCCAGTGCTACACAAATCATATATAACAGGGACAGCCAGAAGGTAGATCAGAACCTAGTGGTAGGTCTGTGGTAGATCCACTGATCCACAGGATCTACTGGTAGGTCTCTGGGTGATTTGCAGTAGATCAGCACAAATTTCTGACTCCCAATTGTTTAACAATAGCAACAGGCTCACTCACCTCACCCCAATTAGGGTTTGCAGGGAAGCGCATAGTCTTTAGGATTCTCAGCACAGCCATGTGTCTTATTAGTACAGCCATGTATAAATCCTTCTTATATTATGATTCCCATTCTGAGAATAGATTCTGAGGGCAGTCCTGTGAGTTAAAATCCCTACACAGACAAAAGCTCTCAGCTGCCAGTTCTCTCTTCCTTTTTCTTTCTTTTTTGCTTCTACCTGACCTGACTTCTTTGAAGGACAGGCTCTGTCTTATGGATCAATTGACAGGCACTGGAAAACTAATTTGCCTGCGGTGTCTCACAGTGAATGTGTTATCTAAATGTGGCAGACCAAGGGGGAAAGATAAAGGCTACCTTTGGGCATTGTACTGCTGAGACATCCTACTTCCTTGTAGATCCCAGATTAATTCTCCTTCTTGGCTGCTTTGACCACGAGGGGGGAGAGATGCCCGCCTTAGCACCCCAAGACAAGAAGGGAACCAGAAGGGAGCACCTTACATAGTAACTGAGCTGAGAAGGAAGGAAGTGGGATCAGCTGGGAAGGAATCTATGTGGGACTCTAGAGAGGGTGTCAAGAGAATCATAGGGTGCTACATATCAAAAGACATTGCACAGCTATCCTGTCTTTTCTTCCTTAAAGGGTTTTTGGGTAGGAAGAAAAAATATTGAAGATGCTGTGGAAAAACACAGGTGTGTTACAAGGTGACAACAACATTGTCTGCCCTGCCCCCGCCCCTAAAATTCTGTGATTGAGGCAGGATGATTTCACAGAGCATTTGGAAGTGACCCATCAGCTATCTATTCTCATCCCCTGTTATGATACAAGGACTATACCAGCCTCCCACAAGCTGGTGCCCTCCAGATGTCATGGACTAGAACTTTTGTGAGCCCC
This sequence comes from Heloderma suspectum, assembly GCF_057233095.1. Lineage (NCBI taxonomy): Eukaryota > Metazoa > Chordata > Lepidosauria > Squamata > Helodermatidae > Heloderma > Heloderma suspectum. The sequence continues at coordinate 260,879,005 of NC_139460.1, read as the reverse complement.
AGCCAGCATGGCCAGTAATCCAGGGTGATGGGAGGTGTAGTCCGACATCTGATGGGTGCCAAATTGGAGAAAACTGAACTAGGCCATCCCTGTCAAGCTCAGAATTCAAGACTGCAACATGTCACAGGCAGCGAGAAAATGCACTACAGAAAGGAGCTTGCAAAGCAAAAGGGCTCAAATGTGTAGCACAGGGAAGACAAAACCACACAATGCAAGAGAGGATAACAAAAGCAAAAGCAAAAGAACAAGGCCACAATAAACCTTTCCCACCTAGAGGCAAATTTATCTCCAGTCCCCAAAATGTTGATCCATCAGACCCTGAATGTGAACAAAGTTCCTCCACTGAAATACTGCGAGTCGTGACTCAGCACTACCAATATCATGTTTGTTTCTAGATCAGTGAATGTGTTGTTGTAACTGTATGAAACTTGCCATAGCTATTTGATCTTTGGGAGAGAGACTCCTTAACTCAAGGCACAATGTTCCCTAGAATATCCTACCCTGCTCAGGAGTGAAATTGTTGTGATGGGAAGGGAGCCTACAGGTCTTGGAAGAAAGCTTAGGAGTTCCTATGTGCAACTCCCCCTGCCCCAAGAGCTTCTCTGTAATGGAGCTGGGACCTTGGGCTGAAAGAAGTTCAACATGCCTGGTTTACATGAACACCCCTTCTCCCCCACCTGCCCACTCAGCCAGCACATTGCTAGGAACTGCTTAGAAAACATGAGCGAGGATCAGTCCCACCATCCCCAAGCTAATCCTCCTGTCCCTGGCACTCCGCATGGCCTCCACCTCCCTCCGTGTGTTATTTCTGACCGCAAAAGTGTTCCCAGGCACTGCTGTATCAAGCCAGCTGGTGAAATGAAATCCCCTAATGGCTTGGAGACATTAATGGATACAGCCTTCTATCAGCCCCACTGCAATCAATCCTCTTCATCACTGTGTGGTTAGGCCAAGGGGAAGGCCAGCCTTTTCTGGCTGTCGCCCAGCACAACAAAAGGGGGTGATGCTGAATCACGAGACGGTGGCGCAGCAGGGATAAAAGGAGCTGGTCTGAGAAACTTCTGTGCAACTTGCTGTCCAGCAGCAGACTCTCCTGGAAAATCAGTAGATGTTGAGGCACAAGGGCATTGCTAAACCTGGGTCCATGGGGTCCTCGCTCTGAATTGATTTCCCATGCCCTGGATCTATTCCCCAGAGCCCTAAGTGTCCATTGGTGCCAATGGAAGAAGTTTTTTTCTCAGCTTAATTGCCACGCAGGGTGCAATTTTCAAGGAGGGGGGCTGCACCTGCATATAGTTAACCCTCACCTTCCCTGTGCACTGTAGCCCCCTAAAAGCCCTCCTCCACATAGCAATGAAGCTTAGGAAAAAATCTTCCGTTGATGCCAATGGAAAGATTGGGCTCTGACTCGTTTAAGTGCCTAGCAACACTCTTGCTGAAGCACCTGATCTCCACCAAGCCTATGGTGACTCAAGTGTCAGAGCATTTTATGCCAGAGTGAAGCAGCTGCCTCAGGCAGTACATGTTGAAGGACAGGGGGCAGCAGCGGCCGCACCCCCACTTGTTCCCCCTGAGCTCCCCTCCATTCCCACCATCTTGAAATGGAACAGTTAGTGAGCAGTGGTGAGGTATCAGAGGACAGAGCTTGTGTGTGTGTCACACGGCTTGCCCTGCACCCCCTAACTATCCTGCTGCCCTCAGGTGCAGTGGAGGACACTGTCCTGCCACCAGTGTTGACATAATCAATTGCTAGTCTGGTTGCTTCTGTACCTGGAAAGAAGGGTGGGCACCATCTTATCCTTTGCCTCCAGCAGAGAGAAAATAACGATATTGGCAATGCCAGAGTATGGTGCAAAAGAGGCAGCCGGATAAAGGAGGACTACAGTGAATTTGCTGAAGGCTGGGTTGGCTCCATGTTAGGAAAACATCTTGGCTCATGAGAACTGCTGAAAAGCTACATGAGCTCTCAGCGGGCTGGCTGTGAGTGGAAGCTAATCACACAGAAATGCCAACTTTATTCAAATCTCAATAAAAGCTTTGTTAATGGATACAAGGCTTTTGTGCTGCACAGATTCAAACCTACTGAATGGTTGTTGTTTTTTTTAAAAAAAACTTTAATTGTGGAAGAGTGCAAATAAAAGCTTTTGTGGGGATTTCCCCCTTTCCAACCCCAATTTAACAAGTTAGACCCTCTTGCATGGAGTCTGATATGCTGGTTGTTCCCAGTGAGTTCAAGCTGCTGGCTGTAATCTGTGTGAAGAGCCCCACTTCCTGTTTATCTTGTGAACTCTGGCTGAAACAGAGGGTTGATCTGCAGTCAGTGGAGCAATGAACAGGGAGGGAGCTGCATCTCCGTCTTCTCTGCCCATCTGCCACTGAATTGCAGCAGAGTGTTGTGCCCTCTTCTCTTTTGTTGTCCATCCCCACTACCAATGCTTTCTGAGGAAGCACAGGCAGGAGCATATTTCTCTGAAGCTGAGGGGGTGCAGCAGTGCTATTGTAACCTGAGTAGTAACTAGCACTGCCTTAATTTAGGCAGGGCTTTGTGTAGTCCACAGTTCTATGACCACGTCATGCACAAGCAGAAATTGCAGCTAGGCGCACAATGCATCCTCCTAAGAATCCATGCTTTTATTACAAATCCATGTTTCTAGCCCTTATGGCTGCAAAAATGTGATCATAAGAATTGTTTACTGGATTAGGTCACCTTGCTGAAGCTAAGCAGGTCTGGGTCTGGTCAGTGCTTGGAGGGAAGACCACCTTGGAACCACATGTAGCCACCTCCAGGTCCACAGTGGAAGAAAGGTGGGGTATAAATGTAATGAATTAATGAATGAATGAATGAATGAATTAATAACATTAGACTAAAGGTACAACTTGTCTTGTTCTTCCTCTGTTAGTGTCCAACCGGATGCCCCTTGTTGTGATGGAGGTAACAGTCCTTATTGTCCCCAGCTGCTGGTAACCAAATTCTAAATATGGGAGTTCCTTTATCTGATACCAAATACTAATAGTGATCTTACTTCTGCCACCAAAGAAGCACCATCCATGAACAAGTTGGGGGGGGTATTAGGAGGCTTAGGGGAACCCCAAGGTTTGCAGAAGTACCAGAAATCATTTTGAGTAAGAAAAATCCCCTAAGGGAGGAAGCCCCCCCCCCAAGCCTAAGGGGGGCAAAGAAAAAGGACTGTTGGCTAGCCTCTGTCATGAACTTTAGTGTTTTGGCTTCATGGTTGCTCTGGCCCATACTTCATGATGCACATATTTCACACCCTTCATCTGATAAACATAGTACCAGGAGCTGCAGCTGATGCTGACTGCATAGGTATTGGAGGCAAGAAAGCTCAGAAAATGATGGACCCTCCTCTTGTGTTTGAAAATCATAAGAACATAAGAAGAGCCCTGCTGGATCAGACCAAGGGTCCATCTAGTCCAGCATTCTGCTCACAAAGTGGCCAACTAGCTGTTGACAAGAGACCCACAAGCAGGATATGAGTGCAACAGCACTCTCCTGCCCATGTTCCGTACCAACTGGTGTACATAGACATACTGCCTCTGATACTGGAGGTAGCATATAGCCATCAGGACTAGTAGCCATTGATAGCCTTCTCCTCCACGTAAAGGGTAAATCCCTTTACTTTATGATGCACAAAAGAGATATTCAAAAGAGGTGTTGTGTAATGCCTAGGGATTGAGTGACAACTCTGAGCTACAAAGATCCCAGTTCAAATCTCACTTATATCATTGAGTCATAAGGATTGCGTTGGGCTCCACACTCTCTCTTAGTCTCATTCCTCCCTCCCCATTTACAATATGAGAATAATAACACTGGATACCTTTACGTGGCTGTATTACAACAGGATAATGTGCATACAGTGGTCTGAATGCTCCTGAAGTGCTACATAAATGCCATGTATTAGTTGTTTAAAATATTTTAGACTGCCTTCTTGGGGTACAAAGCTCTCTCAAGGCAGCTCTCAAGATAAAAACAATACAACAGTAAACATCCAAATTAATAAAACCCAGTGACAACAATAAAATAGACATCCCACCCTGCAAAATACTAAAATCCAAAAAGGCCATCGCAGTCAAAAACAGCAGCAGCCCAATAAAAATGCAACTCAAAATGAGGCCATGGACAATAAGTGAGTCTCGAGCACTTTCCCAAAGGCCTTTAGCTATGGGTCTTGAGAAATTGGCAATGTATTCCAGAGACCTTTGTTAACATTACAAAAGAATGTGCAAAAGTCATAGAATCATAGAATAGTAGGGTTGGAAGGGGCCTACAAGACCATCGAGTCCAACTCCCTGCTCAATGCAGGAATCCAAGTCAGAGCATCCCCAACAGATGGCTGTCCAGTCTCATCTTGAATGCCTCCAGTCAAGTGTGGAGAGCCCACCACCTCCCTAGGTAATTGGTTCCATTGTCCTATTGCTCTAACAGTCAGGAAGTTTTTCCTGATGTTCAGCCGGAATCTGGCTTCCTGTAACTTGAGCCCATTATTCCGTGTCCTGCACTCTGGGATGATCGAGAAGAGATCCTGGCCTTCCTCTCTGTGACAGCCTTTCAAGCACTTGAAGAGCGCTATCCTATCTCCCCTCAGTCTTCTCTTCTCAAGGCTAAACATGCCCAGTTCTTTCAGTCTCTCTTCATAGGGCTTTGTTTCCAGTCCCCTGATCATCTTCGTTGCCCTCCTCTGAAGTGTTTATTTTCCTACCCCTTTTGAACCCTTCCAGTGCCCCTGGTTGCTGGTCTGTATTGTTTTCAGTTCTTAATCAGACTGGCAACTGCTTAACTTTGGCCTGCTCACCAGTGGCATGTACCCCCTGACAGAGTACCCTTGAGGGAATGTGGCCCTCAACAGAAAAAAGGCCCCCCTAGGGTGACCATGTGTCCTCTTCAACAGAGGACAGTCTTCTGTATGAAGGGCTGCCAGAGGACTGTCCTCTGTTTGAATGGCTGTTAGAGGACAGGCCTCTATTTGAAGGTTTAAAGATAAGAACGGACAGCAGAGGCCTTGTTTGCCCACCCACACAGTTAGCAGCACCTAGACAGCTGACTGCACAGCAAGCTTTGCACTGCAGTTCTGTGGCAGACATGAAGAGGTTCCTCCTCAGCAGATGAGTCATTGTAGAAAGGGTTCCTTGTAGGGACAAGGGTTGCAAGAGAAACGGGAAGTGCCTTAGGAAATGTGCATGAGCAGGTGATGCCATGTGGGGGAATTTCTCTTTGGCCAGGGGTTTAAAGAAATGGCAGAAGTCATGGGGGGGGTAGGGTTATCTGGTTCAAAAGGTGTTGTGTATGTTCAATGGTGCTGAAGGATTTCTTCTCCATTTTCCATACCTCTGTGCATCATAATATGCAATGGAAGAACAGTGACTTGCAGATTTTATGACCAACCAGGGTTTCACAAGGTGGGGGTTGTGCACCATTTGCTTGGGAAGTTAAAACTGAGCCTGTAGGAAACATGAACGTGCTTCTTGGCACTGGGAGTCGGGAAGAATGAAAAGAGTGCTCTCTGTAGATCAGTCTTCCTCAAACTGGGGTTGCATTGAGGGTGTTGTTCCACCAGTGGAAGGGAGATCATTGGCAAAATTGTTTTCCCCTCCTCCCTGCAGCCCTCTGTACACCCTTCAAATATGTTCCAGAGGGTTGAGGAGAGGACGGAGATGTCCTCTTGAAGAAACAGACTTCCACTCCTGAGACATTGGCTCCAAGCCCTGGTGCCCTCCAGATGTGCTGGACCAACTCCCATCATTCCCAGCCAAGGATGGAATTTGTAGTCTAACACATCTGGAGGGCACCAGGTTGGGGAAGGCTGATGTGGATAGAGGTGTTAGAAGAATGGATTATCCAGAAGGGGGGCATAAGAAATGTGGGAGGTGGCAGGTTCCCCATATATTTTAAGCTCAATTATCTCCTTGCTCCTGCTTATATCCCACATTACTTGACAGTCTGCACGTACCCTAGAGCCTGCAGAGATGTTGTTCCCTGCTACTAGTTTGCATGTTACATCAGCCCATTGTGGGTTAATTTACCCATGAGGACCTGTGGCATGTGCCGGTCATCATATCACGAATATGCAAGCCCCAGCCAGGGGTTGCCATGTCATCTGAACCCAGGCAGCGGGAGTTATTTGAGGGTTAAGCAACCCTCGCATAACCCTAAAGCAGACTGTGGATTATGCGAGGGTTGTTTAACCCTAAAATAAAACCCCACCACTGGGTTCGGATGACATGACAAGCCACGGCAACCCCTGGCTGGGGCTTGCATATTCAAAATGGCAGACAGCATGCCATTAATTAACCCACAGTGGGCTGTTGTGTCATCCAAACCAGGTCAAGTGTGTAGTTTTTTATGGCTGCTATGTATATCCCCTGATGCCAGTAATTCCCTCTCTTAACAACCTTAGCATATTCATGGCCTTGCAAAGTGGAATCTTGTGTCCCCAAAAGCTTGGAGAGACACTGCCTTCTGCTTGGAAGCATTGCTCCTTCACCACAGGCGTGCCATGCCAGGGACTAATGGCTTTGTAGAGTCATCCTCGAAACCCACGGGTCCTTTAGAGCACCATCTTTGCTACTGTCCACAAACCCACAAATCTGCTGACTCAATGGTGGCCCAAAGGCTGCTCCTCTTCTGAGCAGTTTAAACTGGGTGGGGGCTATGGAGAGGATGAAAAAGCTGGCTTTATTGATTATGGCTCCTGAAGTGCCAGCATCAATAATTCAGAAGAACAATTGGCAGGAAATGGAGGTTTCAGTGTGTGTGTGTGTGTGTGTGTGTGTGTGTGTGTGTGTGTTGCTGGTAGGGGGGTTGTGACAGTCTTGAGAGGAGGGAGGAGATAAGATAAAAGTCTGGCCAGGGATATTCACACATTCTCAAGCCTGAGATGGATACTAGGCAGGACTGAAATCAACAAACTGATTACCTGCACTGGGCTGGATGGGCCCAGTCGTGGATCCTGAGTGCCAGCTGTGGGATGGAAATGTGAATTGGTGTGGTGACAGGTAATTTCTAATCAGAGACTAAGCCCCCAAAGATATAAATCATCCATTTGCTAGAGTGAGCAGACAAGATGGCAGTTCAGGGCTCTGTCTTGCCCTTCTGGCATAAGATACAGTTTGCCTACTTAGGGCATCTAAGAGAGTAGGAAAACTGTATGTTGCCTATTCCTGGTCAGATCGTTGGTCCATCTAGCTCAGTATTGTTGACACACTGACTGGCAGCAGCTCTCTAGGGGTTCAGGCAGGATTCTTTCCTAGCGCTACCTGCAGATGCTGGGATTGAGCCCGGGGTCTTCTACATGCAAAGCATGGAGTCTCTCATCAAGCCATGGCCACTCCCATATGGATAAAGATGTGTATATTGAAACCTCCTACAACTATAGTCATTGGGAATGCCTTGGTGCATAATAATTGGCTTCCTCTCATGGTGTCTATTGTGAAATCATGGGGTAGAGCAGCCTTCCCCAACCAAGCTGGCTGGGGGTTTATGGGAATTGTAGTCCAACACACCTAGAAGGGACCAGATTGGGGAAGGCTGGGTTAGAAGGGCTATGAGTCCTATCCTATCTAGGCTTCTCCTCTTCTAAAGGAAGCCTGGGTGTGCAAATTTGCCAGAAACAAGCCCCCTTCAACCAATGTACTATGCCTGCTATTCCTCCTTGGTGCTTCCTGCAGGATATGTGTCCCAGAAAATTTTGCAAGAAGAGCATATCATCTCTGAGAACTCTCCATCATGCCCACTCTAAAGGTGGGATTTTCACCTCATTGATGGTATCAGGCCTTTAAAAAAATGCTGAGCCCAGTGCTGAAGAACTGCTGAGAAAGTTAACATAGGACAGTGACATCTGCACATCCCAGATCTGTTGTCTTTCGCTTACTCCAGGATTTAAATCTGTTCTGCCCTTATCAACCTCTCAGCAGCATCTTTGTCTCCCTTGACCTCTGCACTGACCATGGGAGAAATAGTAGCAAGATGCCTTCATGCCAGGTGCTAATACGGGTGATCCATAGGCTGCCATGTAACCTGATATCCCATCCTTATAGCAATGATGGCTCCCTTTGTAAGAGCACTGTCTAGTGTTGTCAGTGGTACCATTCTCCTTTAGAATATGAAATTGTCCCCTTCTGTCCTTGCACATATGGTCCAACATTGGAAAAAATGTACAGAGCATTATACTTTCCACCTCTGCCAGGTGTACCAGTCACAGGAAAAGACAAGCACAAATGGCTGGAGTGGAAGCCAGTGCAAGGGAAGATATATAGGTTCAACTGGGAGGAGAAGAAGAAGAAGGAACCCAAATTTGAGGTGGGGAAGAGAAGTTTATGCACAGGAGGAGGTAAACATCATCACTTCGAAACCTGTCTCAGGGGAAAATGTCACAGAAGTGGGGAGACTTCGGGAAGCATCTATTCTTTTTATTGCAGGATGGCATCTGATTGGTAATTTGGAATAAAACTGGATTAGTTACTCCAGCTCCCCTACAGCTCCTGCAAATGGGCTGATTCTTCCCAGCATGACTGAAGGCTCAGTTGCCCATTCTCCCCTCTCTAACTAAAAATCCAGGAAACTGGGAGGCATCTCTGCACCTTACTGGCCAGGGAGTAATTGCATAGTGATGGCAGGATATAAGGGTGGAGACTGCATGGCTGACAGCCCCACTTCATATTAATGTTGCACACAAATGGCCTCCATGCCAATACTCCTACTTTGTATTCCCAGAGTCCTCTGATATGAATTAACAGGTGATGGCAGCTCAAAGGTCTTTCCTCCATTGTCTCCTCGAAGCAATATACATCACTGAATGTCTGTAGCATAACACAAGCATTTAGGCAAATGGGGGAACTACCTAAGGGGCTGGGGTGGGCAGAAGGTAGATCTCCAGATGTTTTGGACTTCAGTTCCCAGGAGCCCCTGTCAGCATGGCCAATGGTCTGGAATTCTGGAGACCTACTTTCTGCCCACCCCTGCCTTAGGGTGTTTCCAAGTAAGCAGCCAACCTTCAGCACCCAAATTAGGAAGGTTTTTTGTTTTAAAATGAGGACAAAAGGGGTATGAAATAAATAGGCAGTGTATAGAGGGAAATAAATGCAAAAATAACATCAGGCTGGACTAAAGCTAAAATCAAGCTAAAATCCCAGCTTCCATGCTATTCTGCATGGACCTCCATGATGTTCAGATGATGAGAAAACATATTTTCTTGGGTGTCAGGAGAGTGAATGATTGATAGCTCAAGGAAGTCCTACCAATAAGAAGATGGCATGGGATAGTAAGAGTAAACATCACTTACTCAGGGCACCTTTAGAGATGGGTGATTATGGGCAATTACCACTTTGCCTAGGCAGGAAGGAGAGCTGAGAAGCGATACTGTTTCCCCTTTACTAGGGCGAGACAGATTTAGCATCCAAGCCTTGTCTTGTGGATTCTGGGAAATATGTGCTTTGCCCACTTCCCTATAATGGGGCAGGCAGAGGGAGATTTTCTTAAAGGGATCAACAGTTGTGTCTTAGGCTGCCCATTGCAGTAGGTATTCTTGCTGTATGCCTTCGGTACTGAATTACAGTTCTCAGTATTCCAGTCCCTCTAAGCTTTGTTCATGAAACATTATAGTAAATATTCTTGAATCCAACCAAAGCAGTAGAAACACAAATATAGCTTTTCCCAAATAGTCAGTGTCTTATTATAGAGAGGGGTTAATAATGGGATGCTGCTAGGATCTAGCTTGCAACCTTTGCAAATAAATTCATTAATGACTTTCAAAAGTGTGTGAAAATTCCAGAATCATTCTCAACAAAGTTAGAAAATTAATAGTTTAGACTGTTGGTTCTACAAAAAAATTCTCTCTATTTTCTCATTGTTTTTTTGAATATTTGTTCATCTTGGTCTAAAGACCACTGTGTGAAATTTGAAGTGGATGTTTGTTTTGGAATTCTGTGTCCTAGAGATCCAAGGCATACAGCCATAACCCATTCCTGGCAAGGTGGCAATCAGTTCAGTAAAAGGTATATCTTCTTTAGTCCTTTTCCAGTTCCTGGGATCAGTCAAACATATTTTCCCAATGACAAAGGATTAAGGAAAGGAATCCTTGAATCTGAGAGATTGGCACATACACATTTATCTGTCTTTGCTTTGCTTTGATGTTTTATTTACTTTATATACTTAAAAAATCTATCTTGACTTCCAACAAGACTTTCAAACAAAAAGGAAGTTTAAATGCAACCTTTTAGCATTAGAACAATACAATATTAACAAAATATTTAAAAGTCAAAACAGCAATAAACACAACACTAAAAGCAACAATAAAAAGTATGACCATAAACACAGAGAAATGATCCATTAAAAGCATGCGAGAATAAAATAATCTTCATCAGGCACCAAAAATATAATAACATCAGTGCCAGGTGAGTCCCAGTCTCACCTGGGATTCCATATCTGAATATCTGGATTCCATATTCTGAACCAACTGAAGTTTCTGAGGAGCTTTCAAGGGCAGCACCATGAACAATACATAGTAGTAGTCACTTTTGAATGTTACTAGGCATGAATATTACCAGCTGTGACGGTATTAGAGTTCAGATTATTCTTTATTCCTCATGCGTCTAGGTCTCCAGATATATATTTAGTAAGACTGTGTAGCTCTGTACTTTTCTGTTTTCTCTTTTTTTTCCTGTTATCTCAGTTTTATTCCCTCCCGCTGCCCCCCAATTCCTTCCACCTACTTTGAATTATATATTATCCCTACCTGGGAGCTAGAGGAAGAGCTTATACACCACATAGAAAAGTTTCTTTCTTTATCTTTCAATAAAAAATAATTAGTTAATAACCAAAAAAAACCCCAACATACACATGTTATGTATCATGCCTGATTTTACAATAGATTTCTTTATGCAAAGGACTGTGTATAAGTTGCTGCTTTATTACTGTTTTATTAAACTTTTGGTTTTGGTTGTTTCTGTGAGGAGGGAAAATTCTGTAGGTCGGTTTGATTTGGCTTCCTTGGATGTTTTAAATAGGAAAATTAAATTAAATTACAATGATTTGTCATCACAAAGGACAGCTCCAGCATTTATTCTGTGTATTTCCCCTGCAAGTCTGGAAATCTGTATCCTTCTTTCCTTCTCAGCAGACAGGCACACATCATCATTTAAAGTACAGCAGCATCCTTCTTTTTGTCCTTCAGCAGAGGACTCTTGAGCTAACTGTCCTTCTTCTCTGGTTTATTTCAGCTGTGCATGAAATATTGCCAATGCAGCATTTAATTTGTTCACCTCTTTGAAGAGCTTTTTTCTGGGGTGAGTTGCATTTTGGGGAGTGACCTTAATGGGACTTCAACAGTGTGCTGACTTTTCATTGGAACCAATAAATGCTGACTGGTATGTGATCCTGAACGTAGCTACTTGCAACACACCTGGCCCCTTTTGGTCTCTTGTAGTGAATTCTGGCATTTTCACCCCAGCTTGTTCAGGGAGCTGCAGGTTTGTTTGTTTTTTATCTGATCCAATGGACATCATATGATTACTTTGTGTTCATCCTAAGAGAGTGGGCAGGGGGTAGCACCAGGGCCAAATTCAAACCTGTGAAGCAAGGGTCTTAGCAGGAAATTGCAGCATGTACCAGAAGGCAGACTGGGGTTGGGGTTGGGAGGTGGGGAGAAGTAAATAGAAGGATGACACATCATCAAAATCCAAGAGGAACCAAAGGTCCACTGCAGAGAGAACAGCACAAGGGGGTGGATGGAGCTGGCAGGGAGACAGAAACAGCTGAATCAGGAAGCTTCTGCATAGATTAAACCTGTGGATCAAGTTAGAACTGAAGACTAGGATGAGGTGGAAGTATTTATACTAAGGGTAGACAATCTGCTACCCTCCAGATATTTTGGACTACAACTCCCACCATCCCTGATAATTGCCATTGGTGGTTGGGGTTGATGGGAATTGTAGTCCTACACATCTGGAGAACACCAGGTTGCCTGCTCCTTATTTATGCAGTCCAGGCTCAGCCATGACCAATGAGTGGTGGCGGGGGGCAGAATGGACCTCTAGTCAAGAAGATAGCAAAGGGAGAATATACCTCTTTTAGCCCTTTATGAAAAAATAAAGATGTGTTGTACTGGTAAGAAAGATGGCTATTCAAGCCCAAGACTGGTGGTTCCTCTGAACACTCTAGGTGTGTGTTAAAGAACTAACTAGAGCTGTGAGCAAATGAGCCATGGTGTGTGTGGGGAAGATGGAACAGGTTTGTTTCTCATGCAGTGCATTTGACCTGGATCACATTGACCAGGATGAAGCTATATTTGCTTCCTGGGCTTATTTATTATTTATTGTGCATTCAGAGGCAATTTTCTGTGGAGTATGGTCATAAATCTATGTGGTCAGCAGCTGGAGCAAATGCTGCCCAGTGTCCCAGGTGTATGTTTGTGACAGGGTATGGAGCAAGTGTATATCTTCCATTCTGTGTAGGGATCATCTGCTCCTTACTAATTACTACTGACTGGTTTGATATGTTCAATGGATCACACAGAGGAGGGGGAAACATGTGTGTGTCTCTCTCTGTGTGTAGAAAGTGAGAGCAACTAGCTATTATTTCAAGTGCAATTACTATCTATGGCACTACTCAAAGCAGCCCAGAGAATAAATGCTGAAATGCCCAAAGCCAGGACAGCAAAAAATTAAAAGAAAAAGAGAAAAGGGGGGGGGGGAGTTGCTTCCCCGAACAATTTATCTCTTTTAAGTGCATGTTCAACTGTTATATTCATTGCTGTTGCTCAAACCTGGTGCTATGGAGTTGTTTTCAAGCTGTTAAGGATGTTGTTTGTGGCTTTAGTTCCCCATCCTTATTGGAAGTGGCTTTGCACCTGGTCTGTCCTTGTACACATGGGCCCCTCGCTGTGAGAGTCATACAGTCTCTCAGTTTCCCCCATCTTGCTTGTCTCTCTAGTTATTCCTGTTTGTCTGCATCTGCTGGCCTTTGAAATAATGTTCTGCTTTGCTCGGTTCAGCTTTGAACCAACTATGTTGAAACTGAGACATGCATACGCATGGACACACATGCACACGTACACACCAGCTTAGTGACAACAGCACTTCAATTGAGAAGAAGTAAATAGAAAATAATCTTACAATTGTGCTGCAAATTTCACTCCTGGGCAGAAAATGGGTGAAGGACTCCCACCATGCTAACCTCCGGATCTCAGTAGCTTCCTAGGAACAGTGAGGCTAGAGGAAACAGTACAACTTCAAGCATCAGTCTCATGATCCCATAAATGCATTGGTGGGATGTTCTCATAGATTTTTTGGTATAAAGTTATTCCCATGCATTCATGACATCACTGTGTGCTCAGTCAGCTGACTTGAGAAAGCATGGAGGGGTGTCATGGACATATATGGCTTTTGGGCAATCAGGTCAGCCCCACTAATCCACAAAAGCACTATATATTGTATTTTATTTAAAATATTTTAGGCTGCTTTTCAACCAAAGCATCCAAGTGAAAGAATAATAAAATAAATTAAAATCAGACATAACAACTCAGCAAATAAAGGTAGCAATAAATCCAGCCATAAAATGGGGGAAAGCAGAAATGAAGCTATCAATTAAAAGCCCAGGGGAGCAGGAATTGACTTCATTTGGCATCAGAGCTGGTGCCATCTAAGTGTCCCTGGGGAAAATATTCCATGGCAGGAGTGCCATCACTGAAAAAGCCCTGTATCTGGTCACCACTCACCTCACCTCTGGAGGTGGCAGCACTCAAGAGCAGGGCCTTTGATATGGATCTTAAAGACCAAGCAGGTTCGTATGGGAATCAGCATTATCTTTCACCAACTGTGGTCTCAAGCCATGTAGAGCTTTGTAGGCCATGAATTGTACCATGTGGGCTTCAATTGCTTGTTGAGATTTAATTTGCACAGCTCAGTTTTATACTTTATTTGTCTGAAATTGCCTGACACACATGACTAAGAGGAACCAGGTCATTCCTATAGGAACTTCCTTCTCCACTCAGCCTCTCCCTTGAGGCAGGGAGAGGAAATGCACATGTCCTTACTCTCAGTCATTTTCTTTGAAGAGCTGAGAATAGAAGCCTTTGCATATCTCCTCTGAGCAACTAGACCCCGCTCTCACTTCCACATCATGATACAGCTCTCCAGGGTATCACACTGGAAAATCCACTCATCCAGTGGAGCAGCAGAATCCTTGCAAGAAAGGATGCTCATTAACATCTGGGTGGTGTTCCTTTGTCCCTTCCCCTCGCAATGTAATTTCCTTTATGTCATTACTGTGATTGTTGTTGGGAGGGGCCATGTTTGCGCTTTAGAAGAGTTTGGGCCATTGTTGGATGTGCTGTCATTGCGCTTGATCTATTTTTCTGCCTGACCCCTCTAGTTAATTTTCCTGCCATGCATGCCTATCTCCTCTAGTCTATAGCATGTGTGTTGTGGCTGTTGCTGAGCAATCGGGTGAGGGTGGAATGAGAGATGCTACAGTATGTTAACTCTTCCTGGTTGGCGATTGTTGTTTCTTTGCAGGCAACCCACCTGGCCACGCAAAAAAAGCCCTGAAGCAGCGGTTCCTCAAGCTGCTGCCCTGCTGCCGTCAGCCCAAATCCATCCCCTCAGTCAGCGAAAGCAAGTGACACTTCGTGCCTCTCTGTGTGTCTTCTCTGTGCCGTCACATCATAGCTCCCAGGAGTGGGAGAAGTAGGAAAAGGGGTTCCCTTCTCCTGGCCATGCTGGCTAGGAATGATGGGAGGTGCAGTCTAACACATCTGGAGGGCCCCAGGTTGGGGAGGGTTGGTGTGGAATATATATAAAATATTCATATGCCACATTTCTCAAAGCAGACTTCAGCTCAAAAGAATAAAAGGACTGTGTTGACAAAGGCAAGGAAAATAAGGAATAGAAGAGACTAAATGCAGACCCTCCAGCTTAAGCCACTAATTCCACACAGCTGCTTTGTGGATGAACTTGGGTCTGGGGCAGCTATGATCTGCAGCAGCACTCTGCAGATGTGTTAGGCTGCAACTCCCATCATTCCCAGCCAGCAAGCTGGCTATGCTGGCTGGGAATGATGGGAGGTGCAGTCAAACACATCTGGAGGGCATGGCTGTTCTGCAGCCTTTTACTCCAATTGACACTGCTCAGAACCAGCAGGAACAGAAAAGTTTGTAAGATGCAGACTTCAGGCTAAGACACTGGCCAATCAGTGCAGTCAGATGGAAGCTTCAGATCCTTGCATTTCCCTCTTGCTAAGCCAGATTTTGTAAACTTGGGAGAGGCAGAAAGTAGATCTCCAGTTATTTTGGACTTCAACTCCCAGTATTCCTGACCACTGGCCATCCTGGCAGGGACTTCTGGGAGTTGAAGTCCAAAACATCTGGAGATCTACCTTCTGCCCACTCCTGCTGTAGGCCAATCCAGTATATCACAATGCTATGTCTGATACAGGATAGGAACTTTCTTAAGATCTGCAACTACCAATATTGCTCATTCCATGGCTCTGCCAAAGGTCACACTCTCCTACAGACATTTCTGGTGATCTGTGCCCTCAAGGAGATTTAGTTGCCTGGCTGTGCTATGTGTGAAATCCACCCTGGCAGCTTCCCTATGTGTGCATACCACAGCAGTGCACTCTGGGAGCAGGCTTGCTCTACAAAGCCATGGAGAACCATGCCCTTAAGGGAAAAAAGTTAGTGTATGTTGCCTTTGCTGAATTAGGGAATAAGACCTGGTCTTCACACTTACAGAGAAATGGTGTTAGAATCTCGAGGTGATACAAGGGATTGTATCACTTCTGATATCGGCGGGGGGAAAGTTGAATGCTCCCCCCATAAATAAAATAAATGCAAGTAATAAAGTAATTTGCAGATGAATGCAGATAAAAAGTAGCACCTCACAGAGAGAGGTTCTAGTCCAGCCTGTTTCCTGCTATGCTTTCTGCTTGCAGGGGAACTTGTTGCGTAGGTGAGCTTTCAAAAATGCGATCCTCCCCGCCAGCTGCCTGAAGTGGAATAGTCCATTCTATCACCTCAAGGCTCTGCCACGCATTATCAGCAGATTCTGTTGTTGGGTAGAGGAGGCTTGAGCTATGTAGCAACCAGAAGACAGCCTAGAAGAGCAGGAAGAGCAATGGGCAGCAGTCACAAAACTGGCAGGTTTTGAGAACAGAAGATAAGGGTCCTGGGTTGCTGAGGATCTCTACGTTTATTACACACACAGTGAGGATAAAATGGTAGATAGGAAGAACCACTCACACTGCTTTTTCCTGAGCTCCTTGGAGGAAAGGTGGGAAATAAATATAATAAATGAATGCACACATACACACACCTCTAGCCCTTATGGTTCCAGAGATATGACTGGGAAGTGTGTGGACCGTTACTGGGGAAAGTAGTCAGAGAGGTTGCTACATAAGATTTCTAGTGAGAAGGCTTGAGTCTTCTCATTGTCCTGCATAGATCCATGTGCACCCCATCCCCCGTAAGCATGACTAGCAAAAGCAAAATAAGCTGTGCAAAACAGTAAAGGCTGTCAAATAAATTATGCCAAATAAGAGAAATTGTGCACATTTGCATGATTTATACAGGCTGCCAAGTTCTTGATGCAGAATTTGTCTTAGCACGGAGTACACACTCCCTTGTCTCTTGGTATTTCTACTGCTGGTCAACATGGCAGCTGAGAAAAATCAGAGCATTAGCTCATCATCAATGTGCGGTATCAGTCAGTGGGCCATTAGGTCCAAAATCTCTACATTTAAACAGATTCTAGGATTTTCCACCTGGGAAGTCTGTATAATCTGTATGGCAGAAAACTTGCTTCATATCATAGAATCATAGAATAGTAGGGTTGGAAGGGGCCTACAAGACGATCGAGTCCAACCCCCTGCTCAACGCAGGAATCCAAGTCAGAGCATCCCCGACAGATGGCTGTCCAGCCTCATCTGGAAGGCCTCCATTGTGGGAGAGCCCACTACTTCCCTAGGTAATTGGTTCCATTGTCATATGCTCTAACAGTCAGGAAGTTTTTTCTGATGTTCAGCTGGAATCTGGCTTCCTGTAACTTGAGCCCATTTTATTCTGTGTCCTGCATTCTGGGATGATCCTGGCCTTCCTCTCTGGGACAACCTTTCAAGTACTTGAACAGCGCTATCCTATCTCCCCTCAGTCTTCTCTTCTCAAGGCTAAACATGCCCAGTTCTTTCAGTCTCTCTTCATAGGGCTTTGTTTCCAGTCCCCTGATCATCTTTGTTGCCCTCCTCTGAACCCTCTCCAGCTTGTCTGCATCCTTCTTAAAGTGTGGTGTCCAGACCTGGACACAGTACTCAAGATAAAGCCTAAGCAGTGCTGAGTAGAGGGGAACTAGTACTTCCTGGGATTTGGAAACTATGCTTCTATTAATGCATCCCAAAATAGCATGGGCCTTTGTTGCAGCCACATCACATTGTTGGCTCATATTCAGCTTGTGATTGACAACAATTCCAAGATCCTTCTCGCTTGCAGTGTTGTTGAGCCACGCATCCCCCATCTTGTAACTGTGCATTTGATTTCTTTTTCCTAGGTGCAGAACTTGGCATTCATCCCTATTAAATTTCATTCTGTGGTTTTCTGCCCAGTGCTCCAGTAACCTCTCCCCAGTTTGAGAAGATCTCATTGAGAAGCACTCTTTGAGTCCAATTCTGTAGCCAACTGTGGATCCACCTGTTTCATCTAGCCCACTTTGAGCTAGTTTAGACTGCCTTCCTTTCTGCTGTGGCTCCTTCTTTCCAATTTGATTTTCAAGGCATTCATCTTCAGGTCCCAGTCCATATTTCTTTTAAACACACATAGTGAAGAGTACTCACTCCAGACAGGAAGGAAGGCATATGTGGGGATGTACAATGGGAACTGTACATCAGAGATGTGGGGGTTCATCTCATTTTGCCTATTGGCCTTTGCTGGCAGGGCCAGGGGGGATGCCCACTAATCCAGCAAGCTCTTCTATCAGAGTGTTGCTAGTAGAGCTGTGCATGGACCCCCTGATCCGACTTGGAGGCCGCTTTGGGGCTTCTGAGGCAGGACCGATTCGGCTTGGGCTAATTTTGGGCCCCCCAACTCACTTCGGCCTATGAAGCCGAAGCGAGATTCAGATATCTGAATCCCGCTTTGCCCCCCGCAACACACTGCCCAGCCCCTAGCTTCTTTCCTGGGCCCTTGTTCTCGGGGGGGGGGGGGGAGCCACCATTGCCGCTGCTGGGGGAAGCCACTGCCGCCACCAGGGGAGCCGCCAGCACTGCTGCCCCTGGAGGAGCTGCGGCCACCGCCAGCTCCTAGACCCTCTGGGCGTATGCCAGCAGCTGTCGTCATGTTTCGGGGGATGGGGGGAGCCATTTTTAAAATGGTGACTCTGTCTTTACGGAAATACGGGGAGTTGCCATTTTAAAAATGGCTCCCCCCATCTAGAACAACAAGATAGCTGTTGGCACGCATCCATAGGCTCTAGGTAAGGAGCTGGATGGCAGCAGTGGCAGCGGCATGGCAGCTGGGCTTCTGGATTGCACCAAAGTGCACCAGGGCACTTTGGAGCACCCCGCTTTGCTTTGGACTGCCTCGTGTCCCCTCCACCTCACCTTGGAGGTGGGCCGAAGTGCCCTGCTTCGACTCAGAGCTCAGGCTTTGGGCTAAAGCTGTGCACAGCCCTAGTTGCTAGATTCAGAGCCCAGGCCCACAGGACACAAATCTGCATAAAGCTTTGGCTATTGGGTGTTATAGAAATAAATAAATAAATAAAATGTACATTATATATATGATGCAAATATAGAAATAATTACTGGGATTTATTTCAATTTCACAGGAGGCAAAGCCAGCCAATTAATTTCTCATTCAAATAATCTCAAATAAAATAATTCCTTCAATTAATTTGTACTCTACCCCAGAGTACAAACTAATAGAAAAGCTTTTTCTAAGCTTAATTGCCATGCAAGGAGATATTTGGTGGTATCCAGGTGATGGGTAGGGGTGGTTTGCAGCATGTGGGGAGGGGGAAGGTAACCCTTCCCTCTCCAGCTGTAATCCCTCTGGAAAATTGCCACCAGAATGGCAGTTAAGCTTCAGGAAAAAAAGACACCATCCATTGGCACTAATGGACACTCAGGGCTCTGGGGAATAGATCCAGAGCCCTGGGAAATAGATTCGGGGCCAAGATCCCATCGGCTTAGACCAAGCAATGTCCATCTCCTATAGATACTGGGCCATTATGTCCAACATCTCTGGGAAGCCTACAGAGCATGAAGTGAAGGCAATAGCCATGCCCTCCAGTTACCCCCTCCCCCAAGCAGTAGCATACTGCTGTTTAACATGGAGGCTCCATTTAGTGATCACGGCTACCTGTCCTCCACGAATTTATCTGCTCTGTCTTCAAAGCCATCACCACATCTTGTAGCAATGAATTCCATAAGTGTTAATTATGCAGTCACCAAAGGGATCTGGGGGAAAGGGTATGCATTCCACAGATTCAGATTATTCAAATGTGTATGTCTGGACTTAAGTGCATATGACTGGTGGGGAGGCGGGGTGTCATTCTAATCAAAACTGCCTCTGCCTTAGTCAGTGCCTCTGTCACATTCTTTCGTGGTGTTGCGAGTTTGGCTTTCTTGATTGTTGTGAATGGGCTTACCACTAGCTGGCTTTGGCTACTTAGCCACTAATAGGTGATCAGGGACTTAATAAAAAGGGCTGCATGTTCTTTGATGCCTGAAACACTCGGAAGCATTTTGAATCTGATCACCCAGACAGAGAGCCGAGTTCAGTTTTAGCCGAGAGTTGGCTAAAACTGAAGCATCCTTGGGGTGCAGTTAGGCTTTCAGAATCTGAAGGAGTATCAACGGTTGTGTTGCCTGCTATAAGAATCTCTCTGCTTCCATTGTCTGCTTGTATATCCGCAAGTCAACAGATATTACAAATGTACTGTGAGCGTCAAGTGAGCTCTCTCACCCAAAGGAATCTAAACCCTGCAGCTGAACTTCTCACTGCTCAGGGAAATGGGGAGTGCATAAGCAGCATAACATGATTCACCCACTGTGTTCATGGAAAACTGGACAAGTCAGTCTTTGTCTCCAGCTCCTATCCAAACCTGGCTGGACTTTAATGTTTATCACTGCTTTCCTGCACCCTTGATACAATATGGGAGTGTGGTTAACAAGCATTCCAAAAGCAGGGCCCTATCCTGAATGGAGCAAGGGTCTAGCCCTCATCTAGGACAGGAAGAAGCCATTGAGGCACTGGATTTCTGGCTGCAATATAGGTTTGAGGACCCACAGCTCCAGATGTACATACATATGCACTGTGTTCTTGTACCAGGAAAAGAACAGGGAGTGGGGTGTGTTTCACATGTAAGCCATGTGCAATGAGTCTATTTGTGTCAATGCAGGGGTGGGAAGGAATTTCCCTATCTCACTTTGAGGGAAAAGAGATGGAAGTCAGGAAATGGAGGTGGGGTCTCTCCATGCTATACTTCTGAAGCTCTTCCTTTTCTTGCAGACAGTGTAGAGGATGAGTTTGAGCTCTCTACTGTTTGTCACCGGCCTGAGGGCCTGGATCAGCTACAGGAGCAAACCAAGTTCACCCGCAAGGAGCTGCAGGTCTTGTACCGGGGCTTCAAGAATGTGAGTTGGGAAGAATCTTCCCTTCCTGTTGGCACACTTACACATTTGTGTGGCTTTATTGCTTCTCTTCTCTCTGGAGCTTTTTAAAAATGAGAAATACAGCTTGGGCCAAGGAAGAAGGGAGGAAGAGACCATCTTTTTCCATTGTTGGAGAGAGCACATTTATAAGCATCCACTCACTACACACTCATTTTTACTAGAGCCTTTCCCATCAGTGACCTACCCACTCACAGCCTCAAAAACTGTAACCATTGTGCAAGCCTCTTTTGTGACTACAGAGAGACATTACCAACAAGACAGTGCCCAGTCTAAGGCCAAATTCTGGAAGTTCCTTCCTCTCCCTCAGGACCAAAAATGGAGTACCACACTGCTCATGTGGGTAGCTGTCTCTCTCCAGATACTGCTCTTTCACGCACTCATCCTCTGAGTCTTTACACAACAGTATGGACCACTAATTATCATGGAAATGGATCTGTATCAGTTTCCACCTGGGGCTGCAGTGATACTGTCTCCCTTTGATCTACTTCATAGCACAGGAGTACTTCAAAGGGAACTATTGTAGGAAGAGTGAACAGCTCCATAGCACAGGGGTATCCTCTTTGAGCAGTTTGAGTGGCAGGCAGGCACTATGGCTTCCTCTGCTCCAGAGGAGGCGCCTCACCAAATGAGTCCCTGCTTCTTCTTGCTGGCTATGTTCTGCAGCCAGAGACTGGAAGTTCTCTTATGTTAATTCAAGTGTAACCACCAGTAGATAAGAGGAAAGGTGGTGGTGCTCTCTGTGCTATCAGAGGCAAAGTTTTCATACACAGACATGGCTCTGTACTGCAGCCTCACCCCCAGCGTGGGACCGAGCCAGTGTCTCAAGTTTTCCTCAGGGTGATCTGCTTCTGCCATTGGTTAGATGGGGAACTGTGAGAGCCTGCTCCTCACAGCCCTCCTTGACTACACACCACACTGCTACTAACTTAGGATATTGTCTGGATTAGCTCTTCCAAGGTGAACTTGTGTACATTTTTCCATTTGACAGGAATGCCCCAGCGGCATTGTTAATGAAGACAGCTTCAAGCAGATCTACTCACAGTTCTTCCCACAGGGAGGTGAGTGCCACTCCCAGTTGAGAAGGGCAGATGGTTGGGAAAGACAGGGAGGCCAGTAGCTTGGCTGCAGCTAGATATATGTGAGATATATCCCTGAGGGACTTGGCATGGTCCTCCTCAACTGCCCATAGTTCCCCTGCCCACTGTGTAAAGCACACCTCCTTGCCCAAGCGAACTGTCCATCTTGCATCCTTGCAGTTAAATGCAGCTTCCCCTTTGCCTAGTTTTAAATGTATTAAGACTGTTTTATTCCAGTGGCCTTTTTAAAGTCCGTCTGTGATTTTATGTTCGACAGAGCAACCTACGGAGGGTGAGGGTGGGAAATCAGTGGTGGTTGCTCCACCACATCCAAAGTCCTGCTGGCTTTTTGCAGCCATGGTGGAAGGCTTTATTTTTTTCTCCTTTTAATTTTCCCCAGCCCCACCCATTGAGGGAATTTACTATGCCACTCCAGGCCTGGTATAGCACCAGACCTGTTTCAGGGGAACGAGGGGATGTAGGACCATGTGGATCCAAGGCTGCCCCTGGAATGCCTGCATCTAGCCCCAACACCAGCAGTACAGCATTTTGCACTGGAGAGTCCTCCAGCAGCAGACTGCCTTCTCCACTGGAGGTGGAGAGGGAGGTCCACAACACCCTAGGGCCCCTTAGGGATGGTTCCCTTAGTTCACTGGTTGCTTATGTGGTTTATATGCTGTTTTATTATTGTGGTTCATTTGTTTTTATTGTTAGGATTGTTCTCTATTTGTTGTGATATATATTCTTATTGGCAAGCTACTGTGAGCATAATTTATCATAGGAAAGTAGGGTATAAATATCACAATAAATATGTCCTCTGTACCCAAGAGCAGTTATTTCATGGCACCTAGAAACGTCTTTCCAAAAGCTGCAGTAGTAGTCACTTTCCCTTGCTGTTCCCTGCCTGCGACCCAGTTAATCTGCTGAAATCTGGTGAACAGTGCAGAGTCTGAGGCCTCCTGATCACTTGGTTTGATGCCCCTCTCTTAGATTCCAGTACATATGCAACATTCCTTTTCAACGCATTTGACACTGACCATGACGGCTCTGTCAGCTTTGAGGTAAGGTTCCATGAATACTTATTTATGTTATTTATTGGCTGTCCCCCAGCAAAACATTTCCAAGCCAACTCACAAAATAAAAATAAAAATACTTTTTTGGTTAATTTAACCGTTTCCTGGGGCAGGATGTCTAATACTGCAGAGTCATCAGAACCCATGAGGAAACCCCATTTCTATTTAGACATATAGCCAGGGCACCTACAGACAACAAGCTGAAGCGTCAAATTAAAGCACAGACCATGTAGGAAAGAAGCAGTTTATTATAAGTGGCCCCCAAACTCCGCAACCTGGAGTGCAACATTAATTATACACCCAAGCTGCTGACAGAAGCAGCTTTGGCTTTAAAGAACTATACACCACATGGATGTATATGCTGTCTTGCAGTGTGTGCAAACAGCTTGTCCTACAGCTCTGTCATCCATAAAAATGTATAAAAATTCTATTTTTGTGCTTGCGTCCAGGCAGGCGCTGCCTGCAGCCTGAGCCTTGCCACTCAGCTGGTCAGTGGGGCCACCTGCTGGAAGTGCTTGGATCTACATTTCTAGGCTGTCGCCACTTCCAAAATAAGACTGACACTTCGCTGAATACAGGGAACAACCACAGAGGCTCTCCCTCTTGCTCATTAATCTTCTAAAAAGTTTTGTGCACTTCCATGGCATGTACTTATTATAGTTCTCTCCTCCCAAATACAATCCATCCTTTATTTTATTTCAGAGTTTATATCCTGCCCCAGGATGCTCAGGGTGGGTAGCAAAATAAAACATTAATTACATACTAGATATTTAAAGCTTCATCCTCCTACGTGCTTAATCCTAGCCACCAAATGGCTGCCCTAATGAGAAAATGTAACACTGCGTCAAAAACGTGTTGGAGCTCTGGAAGGGAGTTCCACAAAAAAGTGGAATGGCACCTGAGAATCCTTTGTTGCTTGCTCTCGATGTTCCAACTTTATATACTGTTGTCAAAAAGGGGTCATGAAAGGGCTAATGGAAAGACGGTCAGAGGGACGTCTCTAAGGGTGCAATCCTATGCATGTTTAGATTGAAAATGTCCTACAACCAGCATTCCCCAGCTAGCTGGGGAATGCTGGTTGTAGGATTTTTTTCAGTCTAAGCATGCATAGGATTGCACCCTAAGGATATTAAACTCTTGAATACTGAGTAATTCTGTCCATGGGAGGGTTCTTCACTCTTGTAGCTGTGAATGGGACTTGGCAGTTTGCAGTCATTGGCTCTGCTCCATGTTCTTGTAGCTGCAGTGCTTAAGTCACAGACTTGGTGGTGCTTGGGCTGTACTTGATTGTTTCTTCACCCCATCTTTCTCCTTTATTCTCCTGCAGGATTTTGTGGCTGGCTTGTCCATTATTCTACGTGGCACTATAGACGATCGGCTCAATTGGGCCTTCAACCTCTATGACCTGAACAAAGATGGCTGCATCACCAAAGAGGTACATATAGAGTAGCCTCCCCAACTTGGGGCTTGCTTGTTATTTTAGTTTACAGCTCCCAGAATTCCTAATGATTTGCCATGCTTGCTGGGGCAGATGGGAACTGACATCCAAAACATCTGGATGGCTCCAGGTTGGGGAAGGCTGATATAGAGAGAGATGGATCAAGTGATACCAGAAGAGGATAGACTCTCCTGGTGCTATCCACTTTCATGAGTCTCCTTCGGTGCTCTGACTTGCAGGAAATGCTGGACATAATGAAATCCATTTATGACATGATGGGCAAGTACACCTACCCAGCCATGCATGAAGAGGCACCTCAGGAACATGTGGAAAGCTTCTTCCAGGTAAGCCTAAAATCAGGAAATTTCCATGTCGGTATCCTGTACCTCGCTCACAAAAATTTTCCCACTGCTGGGGGTTAAGAGTGTGGGTTATTTTGGTCCATATATTTGGGTTTATCTTCTTCCTAGAAGCCTCAAAACAGGGTTTTGTCAGAGCTTTAGCCTTCCCACATGGCACCCTTCTTTCCTCTCTTGTCCTCTTTACTATATGCACTATCCCTCATTTTTTGTAAGTCTTACAATTGTGTTCATGATTTTGAACCTATTTGCAACACCAGGCCATTGATGTCCCCTTGGGTACTTGCAAGGTAGTATTAGGGAGGCAGGGAGGGAACCATTTTCTGTCAGCAGTGCCTTAAAGTGGAGAGAGGTAGCTAGACCAGCTCTGTCTTGGGGCTCAAGATGGGCTTGTTGACGCTGGGTGTTGCAGTGGGCTTCTGTGTACTGGAAGCTGGTCCTAGGCAAGCCCCTCCTTCAATTCACAATTCTCTGTGCTTACATTTCAGAAAATGGATCGGAACAAGGATGGCGTGGTGACTATTGAAGAATTCATTGAGTCCTGCCAGAAGGTAATATACAGTTGTCCCTGGGTAGCCATTTGCCCATTGTAATCCTTTGTAGCAGCAGATAACAAAAAGACACAGCCAGCCTTACTACCTCACTCTAGAGCAGGGGTGGGCAATTTGTGATCCTCCAGATGTTTTGGCCTATAACTCCCATGATCCCTCACCATTGACTATGCTGGCCAAGGCTGATGGGAGCTGTACGCCAAAACAACTGGAAAGGCACAAGTTGCCCACCCTGCCATAGAGATTACAATGAAGACCCTCAGGGGCAGAGTAAAAAAGGGAGAATGAATTTCCTAGTAAATGTGTCACCACTATATATTAGAGAGGGACTGGATATTGCACAGGATCCAGACTTCTCCTACCTGAATGCTAAGCAAAAAAATGGGGGGAGTGGTTTGTGGTTGCTCTTGCTGTAGAAAAGGTCACTTTTGTCCAAGTTACAGTTGGTAGGGAAATAGACAATACTGAAACATCCTCTTGCACTGAGCACGGGGTTGGACTTGATGGTCTTATAGGCCCCTTCCAACCCTACTATTCTGTTTCTTCCTTCACAGTAACTCAGTTCTAGACGTTCTTCTTAACCCCCCCCCCCAATAACTCTAGACTTCTTAATTTTCACCCTCCACAACCAAAACCTTGACACCATTTTTCTCTCTGGTAGGATGAAAACATCATGAATTCCATGAAGCTTTTTGACAACGTGATCTAGCTGGCCACTCTGGAGCCCAGACCTTCACACCCACCCCAGGACTTCTTTCCTTGGCATATTCCTCTGAGGCAGTCTTCTCTTGGCTGCATGAACAAAGCAGCCCCTTGTCCACACCGGACTAGGCAACTTTTGTGGAGACAATCTTCATATATTCAAGATGCAACTGGGGGGAACTCCCTGCAATGGGAACCAAGTGGGAGGCGGTGACTGGGTTGGGCCAAGCCCAGCAAAGGGAGTGGCCTGGCATTTGCAAGCACTTTCTCTGGGCATTGAAGACAAAATGGATGAATCTGCTGCCTCCCCCAGAAAGCTGCACTGTCTTGTCACCAAGTAGTGTGCCCCCCCTTTAGGGCCTTCCAAATCACAGCACCCCCCTGACCCCTTACCAGGGCTCCAAGGTTCCACACCATCAAATGGCAATGCAAACCCTGATTGCCAAGGACTCACAAAGGATTTGGTGTATGTGCAATCTTACCCATTCCCTACAGGGAGGGGAGTCCACTTGATCTGTACCAAGGCTCTCATTGCACATGTGCTTATACCCTGATGCTTCCAGCAGGGGAGACATTTCCCAGTGTCAACGTATCTTGCAGTTTTGGCACACTAAATGCCGTTCTCTCTGCAGAAGAGCTGCAGCAAAGGAGACGAGGGGTGGGTGGGATTTTGCTTTGTGATTTCTTTTCTTTCCCACAGCAGAAAGTGGAAACTTTGTGCCATTCATGGGAGGCAGGGGCAACAGAAACTTTTTGCTTGCATTTAGAAATCAGGAGTGAATCGTGTTGGGATTTCTGCGAGAAAGAGCCCTTAGCCCAATAACTGAGTCAGAGATTTTCCCTGCCCTCCACCCCCAGGGTAACTATAGTGCGACCGAGATAGAGATGGAGAGGACATCTCACTGGAAACATTTAGGTCAGAATGGAATCAGCCAGGGGCAGTGTTCCACCATGTGCCTTGTGCTAGGTGTATTGACAGACAGAAATGTGAGTTTCATAAAGGGCCTTAACTTACTGTGATCATGTGTATGATAGGGGTGGAAGGGGGCATGTGTGAGAGGAGTAGATAAAGAAAGGCCCAGGAGAATCATGGGTGGATGGGGGATTTTGCTGCTGCTTCCTCTGTCCAGGAGCCTAATGGCTTTCCCTTAGCAGCAGCCCATCTCTCTGTGATGCTACACCTTTTCTATCCCTATCCTCATGGCAAGGAGCCCTTGGACCCTTCAGGAGCATTGTGGGCAGCCAGCAATTCAGAGCCTGATTATGAAGCTCCAAGGGAGAACCAGGTGCTGTACAGAATAGAGCAGCAACACTGTCCCTGTAGAGGGGGCTTACAGTCCATACTACCTAGGCAAGATAGGGATGTGGTAAGAGGGTCAGGGAAAAGTTAGGTGGCAGTAGAGTAGTAAATGGGTGAAATGTGAATTCAGGAAGTGCTTTGCTGAAAAAGTAAGTCTTATGGAGGGGCTTAAATGAAGATAAGGAAGCTATTCAATCCACGGAGGCAGTAGTGGCAGGGCAGAACCAGAGAAGGAAACTGATGGTTGTGGAAACTGGAGAGGCCATCATGGAACATAAGCAAAGGCAAAGGAAGAGAAGCAGTATGGAGCAGAGATATGAAGAGCGTGAACTTTATTTTTGTGATGGGAGAGACGGCTAGCAATGAAGAGATGACAGTAAGTCAAGATAGGAGGTGACCAGAGAATAGACAAGGGTTTCGTTAGGAAGTACAAAGAGAAAGAAGTAGCAAGATGACAACTCTGATGTAGACAAAGGAAGAGACAACTATTATGCCAACATTTTTTGCCATACGAACAGGTGAGATTACTGTATCCCAGCCTTTCCTAATGTGGTGCCCTCCAGATGTGCTGGACTATGAAGATTATGGGAGTTGTAGTCCAGCATATCTGGAAGACACCAGGCTGGGAAAGACTTCTGTATCCCAATGAAGATGCAACTGTGGAAATGGTAGCCAGCATGTATTAGCAAGCTAGAGGCTGAGGTGCTAGACACCAGGCAATATCTAGATAGCAGAGATGGATCCTTATTCCTAGCCCTGCCTCGCAGTACAGAAGTTAGTTCTACCAATACCCTTAAATCCTATTCACAGACCTTATTTTATCCCAGCATTGAGCTGCTCTCAGCCGTCATGGCCCCTTTTATCCCAACAATCAACCTTGATAACTTTTGATCCCTCTGCCTCAGCCTATAGTTTCAAAGTTGAGTAAGCACTGAGGTACTGTGGAATGTACAGCAAGCTTCCAGGCTCTACCGAAGTGAGGATCTCTGTTCTGGGGGCTGGATTGGATTGCATAATTCAGGAGGGACTCCCATGGGTGTGCGTGAAGGATTGGATTGAGGCTGAAATTGGAAGTGGCTGGCTCAGGATTTATTAGCTATGCAAACAGACTTCCATGTGCACTGGAGCCCAGGTCTGGCTCTTCCCCTTCTTGAGACTGCCATTTCCCATCTTGCCAATCCATTACGCCAGCACTTAAGGATCCCTTCTTATGCTGGGCAGATTATGCTATTAAGGGTCACAGCTGGAATCAAGGCCTGGAGAATGGGGGCAGTTCTGCGTCTACCCAGTAATTATTTTTATTTAGATGTGTACATCATCTAGATCCACAGCCTCAAGGATCTTCATGCCATTTTAAAAGGTTCCTTTATACTAGCTTATATCCCCCCCCCACACACACACACACACACTGCCCACCTCCTCCTCCAAATGATCCTAACTGGTCACATCCTCATTAACCCTCCCAAAGCCCATTCTTACCGCAAATGTATTTTCTTCATGAAGCAATTTGTAATCAAACACTCTCCTATCCTCTTGCACTCCCCTGACTTCCATCCAAGAAAGCCAGTTTCTGTATACAACACAAACATTTTCTTAGCTCCCACACTTCATCTCTGCTAGCCTTATTCCTCAGCCTTCACCAAGATCATCCAGTGTCCAGCTGATCTCTAACTTCCATCCCCAAACTACTCCCAGTGGCCACTCAGATCAGCCAGAATCTTTTGGCATTTTCCTACTAGCATGCAATTGCTAATGGGAGAGCTTCAAGTATAATAGTTGCCCAACCTTGCCAATGGCTATGCTGGCTGGGAATTATAGGAGTTGCAGTCCAACACATCTGGATAGTGCCAGGCTGGGGAAGGCTGCAATTGCCTAATGAGATAGTGTGTGTATGATGTCAGAGCATGTTACAATTGCCATATTGGAGCCATCTGAAATAGCATCCAACATAAGAGTTTCAATGCTGCCATTGCCAGGAATGTCTTGTGGTGGTGTGGAAACTCACCACATGGGGGAAATTCACAGTTTATGCTCCAGACTTTACAGCCACTGCATGGAGCAGACACCATGCGGAGACCATAATATCTAAACCAGCCCTGTCAGCCATGGCTGAGTCACAGCCAAATGAGTGCAGTTCCTGGCTGCTTCCAGAGCGCAGCATCAGCGCGATCGCTGACCACATGTGCGGGAGGGATGAGGGGGCCAAATGGAGCTGGCCATCAGCCAAGGCTGCTTCCAGACAGGGCGCTCCAAGCATCAGCAGTCAAAAGACACTGTGCAGCTACTCTGTCCTTTTTTCTTAATGGATTTTTTTCTGGTAAGAAAAAAGTTGGAAGAAGTGGTGAGAAAACACAGGGGGGCTACAAATGGAAGACATCACTGTCTGGGCCTTCTGTAAAATTCCATGAATGAGGCTGTGAGATTCCACCCCAAGATTAGTAGATACCTCACTGCTATGCAAGGTTAGCACTCCCCTTGTAAGATCACCACTTCGAAGTGTGTATAAAACTGAGCTTTTCCTGACAGGTCTTTATGCTGGAACAGTCTGGAAGGAATTAGTGTCTCCCTACCACTCTTACTAAGAACTTTGAATTGTTCCTTAGGAATAGGGAGGACAAGTCTAGGGCATTCCTGGTTATTGGCATAGGAGGCAAAGCAGCAGGAGGAGGACTGGGCAGAAGTGCTATAAACAGAACTGGAAATTCTAGTTCATTCAGAATCAAGGATGTCCTGTCCTCAGATACAGGCTAGTCATCTCTAGGCTATGTTTTCTGGAAGGGTCAAGGCATGCCTTCTTATATTTACACTTGCCAAGTTGAGATGGGGTGCTGGTAGGTCCAAGGAGCACCTTTGTACTGCGTTAGGCCAATTGTCCATCCAGCCCAGTACTGTCTGCCTTCTTCAGGGTCTTAGACAGAGGTTTTTCTGAGCCCTGTTATTGGAGCTCCTTTAATTAAAATGAACTTTGGACCCTCAAAATGCATAGACCACTCCCCTGAAATGCCAATGGCTTTTTTTTTTTCTCTTTTCCCTGTATCTATGGTCAAATGCAGACTTAGATCCACTGGAAACTACCCTTGGGAAGCAGAGAATGACCACTAAGTAGTTTTCATCACAACAGTGAGCTCTCCCACCAGCCTAGGCATCCTCACATTAAAACAAGGGCTTCTATCCCCTTTCTGAGGAGGTAATTCTCCACCCCAGGGGATTCTGCATTTGAGAAGTGTGTCTTAGGTTGCATACTGAACATCACTTTTAATGCAGATTGTCCTCCTGACACCCTTTAACTAAACTGTCACATTTGCAATCAGGGTGGTCAGAGTGATAACTGTGAATTTACCTACCATCACTCTTTTCATGCATGTTTATGGGTAAACTGGGAATTTCTTACTATGTAGTCCCACTACATTAGAGATTATGAGTACAGGAATCAGATTACTCTAAAATAATGAACATAAATTAGGAGGGTGTGATCTCTTCATTTGGTGTTACATTCTCTTTATTCCAATTACATTGGTTCCATTTAGTTCATTTCCATGACTGTGCAAAGCTTGTATCCTAACCTATCTCTCACAACCTTGCAAGTTGTTCTTTTGTTTGAATATGTCTCCATCCTGTTTATTGATGCCCCCTAATCTAATGGCAATTCCAATGTGGCTGGGGCTATCTTCAGTTTGAGAAGTTGGAGATTCATGATGCTGTCTATTCTATTATTCCCTTCCTCGCCCATATGCCAGCTGCATCTTTTTACCTGTGCTCTCATTGCAATCACTAGGTGAGAGACAGACAGCCCAGTGCTAGCGCACTAGTGGAGCATATCAAGCTCTGCTACCAGCTTTGCATTTTCAACTCTGTATATTTTGTATAATAATGAAGATCAAATATGACAATAAAATGCAACCACAATGGCTATGCACAAACACGACAACCTCTCCTGCTGTTTGCTTTCCCATGTTCCTCTCACATTGAGGTACAGGTCACTCCACTGAATTGGATTGCGTGTGCTTCCCTTCTATTCTTCATATATGCAACTCCCACTGAAACAAAGGAATGTCTACCTTGGTTCATCTCTATCAAGATGAGGCCATCAGATTCTCCAGTGCAAATGGGATCTGAAGCTACCTTCAAAAGTGCAGAACCATATCTTCTGGACAACTTTAAACTAAACATGAACCCTCATAAACTTAACCCTCCTTAAAAGTTGATAGACATACTGTCTGCCCAAAAATAGAATAGAAATAAGGCAGCAATCAGTTAGAGCAATATCACTAGTTCAGGTAGGGAGTTGGCCCTGATTTTATGTCTAGTGAAGCATCAGATTCTCCAAGTTAGGTGCTGCATTATTGTCCTCCAGACCAGTCCTGGATATCTTTCCCATACCTTAGTGAAGTCAGCTATACCCGTAATTATGAGGCACCAAATACCTAATGAAACCCAGCTGTTCTAGACCTTCTTAACACTATGAACGAAGGTAGAACTGTTAACTGGTCTTCCATAACTCCTCTCACAACCTGCCTCTGAAAATGGCAACAGCACCAAAACATCCAAGCAGTATCTCAATTTATCTCTTCTCAGCTGCATGCATTACATTTGTTTCATATTATGTAAATTTATGCTAATTTGCATCTACCACATTCCTTTCTTAAGCTGGCTGGGAGCTAGCTATAACCATTTGCTCAGCTGATCAATTATGAATCATTTCACAAATAAACTGGAAAGGAGAATGCAAGGTTTCAGAATCCCCAAAATGGTGACTGTCCCATAGGTTTCCTCTGGGAGCCTACCTGGAAACTAGGTACTCATAATGGCTGAGTTAAGCAGAAGCCAGATAGTAAAACTTTATAAAGCCAGTCCATTGGACAAGAGATTAAAAAAAAGTATAAGAATTGTAATGACCTGGATGCAGATAGATTGTTCTATTAATGTAAAAAAATAGAACTCATTAAATCAGCTTGAACTTGATAGAAATATTGGGTGTATTATTTTACAGATGAGAAAACCAGCTGTAGTATCATTTCACAGATTGCAACAATATCTAACTAATGACAAAAACTGGCGATTCCTAACAAAACTGTGCAAGCTATGCAACCATAGCCAACCCCTTTCCCTTGTCATCTCTGCGATTGCTGCTTGAAGGATGTGAATACTTTTTTTCAATCACACAGTTTGGTGTTCTCTCTCTTCATATCCTGTGTCATATCTCCTTCTACCATCCCTTCAAGTGCCAAAGCTTTAACGATTCTCTCCCTCTCATGAATCCCTCTTAGTTTATTTATTTAGTACATTTATATCCCACCTTTCTTCCATCATGGAACTCAAGGCAGTATACACAGGGTTCCCAGGCAGATCTGCCTACCCCCTTCTGCCATACTTGCACTGACGATTCTTAAAGTTAATAATAAAGTCTCAGAACAGGAGTTTATAAGCAAACTGCCCTCTGCTAAACAATATATGGAACAGCAGCTCCCTGCAGCAATCCTCCTTGCTCATTGAGAACTCAGCAGAAAGCTGAAATTTTGTTATACTGTTACACTTTTTGAAAGGCTGTGCAGAGTCATTATCCAAAAGAGACAGACAACAGATAATAAAAAGGCCCAACATTATATATCAATAAAAGGCACTAGAGTAGGGGCAGTAAATATGTTGGCAATTCTATGCTTAATGGTAGAATCCTATGCATGTTTGGACAGGATGAAGGCCACATGGTTTACCTAACTCCAGGGTACCAAGCCAAGCCAATTTTCAACATACCTGGTTATTTTTAATTTTGGGGAGCCAACCTCCCCCTGCTTTTTTTTACTACCTCATCACTATCCGCACTTGGCACTGGATAATATAAAACTACCACAAACACAAAGAAAGAAAAGACAATTTTATTGAGAAGCGGCAATCCTTCCTAAGCAGGGTTGCCAAATGACCATATTTTACAAGTCCAGGTGTAAAACTGTGTTCTGTCAAGTAACCAGTATTGGGGGCTGAAAAGCCAGTAAAATCTAGATCAGTGTGCCTCTGCTCATCTCATTCCAGATTCTGTCTTGGCTCCTCCCCGCACTTAGTAGTTTCCATCCTGCTCTACCCAGCTCACCAAGTAAAGCTTCGTCTTCACTGGCATTGGCTGCACTCTTCCCTGCCGAAGAACATGCCAGTATTTTTTAAATAAAAACTGTTACCTAGAACAAGAATATATCCAGGAAAATTTTCCTGAGTTTGGAGACTATGGTTCCACCACAGGAACTCGGAAACACGTCAGAACCAGCCAACCAAGTCAGGCCAATGGTCTGTCCAGTTCAGTTTTGCCCGTTCTGACGGGCAGCGTCTTTCCCAGCCCAACCTGGCAATGCTGAGGACGGAACCTGGTACCCTTTGCACGTAAAGCAGGCCTCTGCCACTGAGCTACGGCCTGTTCCCTGTTCATTATTTCATTTTTCTCCAACCATCCCTTCAAGGGCCTCGGACACTTTACACCCCTCATTTTATTCTCAGAAGAGCCCTGTGAGGCAGGTTAGGTTGAATGTGACTGGCACGGTATCACCGAGTGAGCTTCATCATGTCTGAATGGGAATTTGAGCCCGGGTGTCCCTAGTCCAAAGCCGACGCTTTCATGGTAGCCGCTACACTGCATCAGCCCACCGTACCTGTCGCGGAGTTCTTCCTTGTCCTGAAATACAGCGCAGAAAAGCTAGTGGCCTAAGCGTGACTACACCTAGTTAGTTAGTGCCCGCCTTCGGCCTCCAACGTTGCCCAGCAACCTGGGAAAGTAGGTCAAACAGCACAATAGCTGACCCCAAGCTCCTCCTCCTGCTCATCCATACATGCGCAACAAAGCGGAAAGTAAGCCGGGAGGAAGCCCGCTGCTCTCTTTCGCATGCGCAAAACTCCACACGCGTCCCTCGCGACTTAGTTCTGCACTTGCGCTTTAGCACTCACTACTTTGTTTATTTTCCCTCCTCGCGTGCGCAGAACCCGCCTCCGGCACCTGCGCGCCAACTGCGCGTGCGCCCGAACTCCCACGGTTCGAAACGATCGCCGCCCGCATGCGCAGTAGGCTGTGGCTTCATTCCCGCGCTTGCGTATTAGCACGCCCCACCTCCTCCGACCCGGGAGGACATGCGCAGTTAATAGTATGCAGTCCTTGACGCCTGCGCAGTAGAGCTTTTCCGTCACCCTCCCCCCCTTTCAGTCAGTCGCTCAATTCGTTCCCTCAAGCTTTGTTGGGCGGCTCGCTCCCGCTCGGTGTTTGT
This sequence comes from Heloderma suspectum, assembly GCF_057233095.1. Lineage (NCBI taxonomy): Eukaryota > Metazoa > Chordata > Lepidosauria > Squamata > Helodermatidae > Heloderma > Heloderma suspectum. The sequence continues at coordinate 260,844,594 of NC_139460.1, read as the reverse complement.
GGCTGGCTGGCGCGCGGAGGGAAGGAGGTGGAGCTGCACGTGATCAGCAGCCGCGGTCCCGGTTGGCAGTCGAGCGAGCAGAGCGGTTGGTTCTGGCTCGGACCGGTTGGGGCTGGTTTTCCCCGCGCAAGCGCAGCCTGCCCCGGTTAGAGAGTAGGGAAGGGCGATGGCGGCCGACGGGAGTCCTGCAGCGGGCCTGGCCGGGATGGTCGAGGAGACGCGCGGGGAGCCTCAGGGCACGCCCGGCCCGAGCCCTGTGCTCGCCGCCGCCGCCGCCGCCGCCGCCCCGATTGAGTCGCCCCCTGCGAGACCCGACCCGACAGTCCCGGAAACTGATCCCGGGAGCGGAGCCGGAGCTGTGGGCAATGGGGGTGCGCGGCGGTTCCTCTGCGGCGTCGTAGAAGGTAATGGGGAGCAAGGGAAAGGGAGAAGTGTGGGGCTGTTGGAAGCACGGCAAAAAACGAGAAGGGAGAGAGCCTGCGTAGTTCAGCCTTCCCCAGCTCGGCCTCCTCCAGAAATGTTGGACTACAGCCTCCAGCATCCCCCAGCCAGCTCTTGGGGGATGCTGGGAACTGTACTCCCAACACATCTGGAGGGGCCCGAGTCGGGGAAGGCTGCTGTAGCTAAACAAAGCTTCGCCTTCTCCCTCTCTTGCTCGTTCGCTACCACCGACTTTTCTTCCCCGCTCCCTTTTCCTCTTTGTGTAGCGTCAGGCTCCGCCCTGGCCATGAAACCTGGAGGCGGAGGCTTAACTCGGTTTACCTTTTTCTTCAACAGAAGCACAGCTGTCCTTTTAATGTATATCTCTTTAAACTTCAAGCCCGCTGAACTTAAGACCTGCAAGCGTCTGAGCCACACATTTTGTTCTTCTTTTCGCATGGATGCCCGGAGCAAAATAATGTTATGAAACTGCAATATGTGCAACGAAAACAACCGAGAGGCCCTGGCACCTTTAAAGGCTAATCATTTGGCTGTGCCATGAGTTTTCCGTGTATAGCCTGTTGTCTAGTTGCTGCTTGGATGACTGTTCCGTTAGTTCTGCCTAGTAGTTTAAGAAGATGGTTTATTTATTTATTCTATACAGCCCAATAGCTGAAGCTGCCTGGGCGGTTGATAAAGTTAGTAGGCTCATCTTGCTTTGATCCTATGCTTTTTTGATGCTTATAATTTGGAGCATAATTTATGCACTTTTACTGTTCAGTAAACAACCATATGCTGGTGGTCCTCTTAGTACTGAGTGCCCATGTTATGTGGTGATTGGAGTTGCTGTTGCCTAGTAGAATAGTCCTACAGGGCTAAGAAAGATTTTTTCTTTCGACCCTGTACAGTCTAGTAAAGGTGTGCGTGTATGTGTATGTGTTGCTTTGGCTTCAAGGTATAATCTTCTTCAGAGTTGCTAAAGAAACATGGATGTATCCAGATCTAGCCTGGACTAAGTTGTAAATACTGTTAGCTGTAGAAATATAATTCAAAACCAGGATTAGGGTTTAATTTTTTACTCACACAGTAACCAGTATTGGCCCATCCTATTACAAACTGCACATGTCTTGTTTTGTACAGGGAGGCTTGATGGAGTCGGTATTTGGGAGATGAGGTTTATTTCCAGAGTTTTGCATTTGTAGCTAGGCTTGGGGTGTAAGACCTCTTTCAGCTTGAGGGCTCCATTTCATTTTGGAGAAGCTCGGGGCAGGGGGACATTCCAGTGGTGGGTGGAGAAAAAGGCAAAAGTGGGTTGAAAACACCAGCATGTTGTAGTTTAATGCTCTTACTACCCGTAATGGAGGAAAAACTGCACGTAAGCCATTGATGCTGGGGAGAAAAGGGGTGAGGCCTTCTGAGAAACCACAGGAGGGCTGAATTGTGATCTTGGGCCTGAGGTTCTGCACCCCTGGCCTAATTTGTGTGAATTTCTTCTGGGGAGAGAAGAGAACCTAGTGATTAGCAAATGCTGTCAGGAGTGAAATTGTTTTTAATAATAATCAAAATTATGGCTTGCATCATCTGCAAAATGCCTCTTGTGTGTATTCTTTAAAAAAACACACACAACTGTAGCTGCAGTATAACTTATGGCAATCATATTGGCACTTGTGCTAAAACACAGCCAGGCTGGAATGCAGTGCTGAGACTTAACCTCTCCCAAACCTTTGTTTCTGGAATGAGAGGCTTGCAGTGAAAAATGTCATATTAATGTTTTGGGCTACCAGAGATGAGCATAACAGCTTCCCAACTGTTAGTTTCCGTACAGTTTTAAATATTCAGTTAATCTCCACTTGATTGAATTATCTATTTTAGGATTTATGTATCTAAGGCTGCAATCCTATACCCACTTCGCTGGGAGTAAGCGTCACTTAACACAGTGGGATTTACTTCTGAGTAAACATGCATAAGATTGTGCTGTAAGTTTTAGGTTAAGTTCTGCTCAGACTCCACAGTTTTTGGCTGGCCTAGCTATCCATGTAAAAAATTGCTAGGACCTTGCCCCTCTTCTCCCTGACCTTACACTGCATCTCTTCTCTCTCCCAACCCCAAATCCAACTTTGGAGCAGGAAATGGTGGTGGGTTTTTTTGACCCTGCACTACCAAAGTGCTCTGGGCACCTCTGCAGTGGGCAAACAACCTCCAGCTGGAGAGAGGGTGGGGATTGCTATTCAGTGATGAGGATGGTCATTGCCCATCTCTGCAGCTCCAAGGCTGGCAGAGAGTCTGGGGCTTGTCACATTCACCAGAGAATAGCAGCACACCTCCCATGTAAACCAAAATTGTGGAACTCTGGTACATAAGCAGACAGAAGTAGTACAGGGTAAAAAAAATAATAACCTGAATGAATGATTAGAATACTAAACTATTTGCTATATAACTTAGTTATTTAGTGTAATATAGTACACTGGAGTATCAAAGAATAATATAGAATAGAATATTCTTTAGATATTCTTTTCTATAGAATAGAAAGTGAAAATGATTTCAAATAGGATGGTTTTTGTACTATTATCATGTATTGATGATGCCAGATTTTGGAATGGGGGGTTGAGAATGAAATTGAATTCCGAAGCACATTATGAGCTAAGACCATTCCTAACTGAGCACAACCCCCCACTCCTTGAAGTTTGGCTTCAGTGCCAACTCTCACCTCAGCTGTCCCATCCTGCTCCCATTCAACCTTGCATAGCAGTGTTGGCAACTGGGAGGGCCTGTGCAAGGGCCTCCAGTATGTCCAAGCATGCTGTCACAGCAACATCACAGGTACCAATACCCCTCCCCCAGGTAAGGTAGCATCCCATGTGTCCTTCTGGGATGCGGCTGTGACTGTTCTCCAGCATAGTGGAGGCACCGCACAAGCCTTCCTCATCATGAGGCTCCACCCTACTCCTTTTGTTACTGCCATCACCAGGTAAGTTTGGGGAAAGTGAAGATGGCAGGAGGGTTGGCCACAGATGTTTTGGCCCTGTTGTACTCCTTATTATGTTGTTGGGAGAGCAGTAAGGCACTAACTTACAAATGGGCTTGAATGAATCAACATTATGCTTTATACCATAAAGCACCATAAGGAGCCTGCCCCAAGGAAATGACATTTTAAAGTTTTCCGGATGGAAGAGGGAAAAATAACATTTTCCTCTAATATTTATTTATTTATTTACAATATTTATATACCACTCCATATCTAGAACAGTTTTCGGAGCAGTGAACACAAGAAATAAAACAGTAAAAGAATAAAAAGATGAAAACACCACATTAAAATTGTTTAAAAACACACAATGCCAATAAAAACTGTTACTGGTCAGTTAAGGAGTGCCTCCTGGAACAGTGCTGTTTTCAGGAGGCACCAGAAACAACACGGTGTTGGTGTCTGCCTGACCTCCAGGGGCAGGGAATTCTAAAGAAGGAGGCCGCTACACTTGGAGGCTCTTCTCCTGGTGGACTGCAATTGGGCCATATAACAACCTGCAGTATGGCATCATGCACTGCATCATGACATCATGCAATATTTTGTTATGTTCTCCCTCTGGCTGTTTTTAGGTGCCCTAGAGTTTATGATCAGTATGGTGCTGCTGGAACTTGGAAAACATGAGGGCATTACAAGCACAGTAGAGTTTTGGTGGCATCGCTAGTTATCACCATGCCTCATAATGGGTGTGTGACTTGTGTAGAGGTCTAGGGCAATGTGATCAGAGCACCAGACTTCAAGCATATATTACATCCTGCCAGTGGAAAGCAATCCTGTATACAAGTTGTTGTGACTTTATGCCCCATTGAGGATTGTTGTTATGCATTCCTTTGCGCACTGGTTGTTTATCATATTAGATAGCATTGCAAAATATTGTATCACCTTGAAGATTGACTAGTTTCCCTAAATATATCCTCTTGTATTCCTACAAGCTTTCCTGAGACAGCCAAACATTAAAACCAAACTATGGAGCTTTTCCACAATTTTGTGGGCGGGGGGGAATATGGAGATGAGAGGAGCCGTGGCTTTAAAAATCAACCTGAGGGTTTCAGAGGCAGCCTTGATGGAAGAGAGCTCTCCTCCCCCTGCCAAACCCCCAAAATCTTGGAATGACATCTGCACCTGGTCCAGGATTGGATGTCACGCTCCACAACCTACAGAGGGGTCGATTGTGGATTATAGAGTAAAAGCGGAAGGGTGTAGCCACTTATCCCTGACAGCCCATGGTTTATTTAACCCATGGGCTGTTATGTGTGAACAGGCCTCTGTCTTGTTACATATATTTTGCATGCTTTCCTTTTTATCTATACGAGGAATGACTTTAAAATATTTCCATATAGGGTCTTTCTTATAACCAGCATCCATAATAGTTTGAGGTTAACAATACAATCCTATACATGTCACCTCAGAAATAAGTTCCACTGAGTTCAATGGGGCTTACTCTCAGGTAAGTGGGTATAGGATAGCACTGTTAGTATGAGGGATACCGGAAAATGCATACTGGACAATTTTGTCTTCTCTTTTTCTTTCCAGTGTTGCTCCTTTCTGATTCACTCTGTCTCTTGACCCAGCCTTGCCCTCATAAAAAATGAAAGTAGCAAACAAAAATAAGCTGTTGGTGACTGATAGGTAAAAGCAAGGGGCAGAATTCAGTGGGGTGTTTATGCCTCTGCTGATTCTCTTATGCCCTCCCAATTCCTGTCCTCAAGTAGCTCCCACTGCTTGCTGAATGAAGATTTAGCACTTCCAGGGCAACCAGAAATGAGTGAAACGCTCACATAAGGGTGCTCCTGTCCCGATCAAGAAACGATCATTTCCGCTTGTTGCAGGGCTTCCTCCAGCTTGCCCTCCGTCACACCCTGCATGTTGCCCAAACATGCAGGGGTGCAGGCAGGGAGAGCGGGTACCCAGTCCCTGTTGCGATTGCTGTCTCCCCAGGGTGCAACAATTTTTTTAATGTCTTCATTCGATTCTTGTGCTTCATTCCATTCTTCACACACCCCTGAAACACCCACTTACCAGTCAGTTCACTGTTTGTGCCAGGGTGGGGACACCCCAGCCCCCCCCCTGGGGCCCTCACTCCTGCCCTGGCCCCAGTCCTCCCCCCAAAAAAGCCTTTTCCCACCAGTCAGGGGAAAGGTTTTTGCTCGTGGCTTGCTTTTTATAACTCAGGGGAGGTGTGGGGCAAAGGGAAGGAGGTGCCCACCTTGGGGTGTCCCCCACCCCAGCACAAAGGGGGATCCTACTTAGAAGTGGGTGTTTGCCTTCTCCCCTGCTCCTAAACTCCCACTTCCTAATGGGATCTCCCTTTGTGCCTGAGTGGGGGGCACCCCCTCCCCCCTGCCCCACACCTCTTTCCCTCCAAAAAAGGATTGAATCCAATGCAGATCTTTCCACATTGAATTCAGTTGGATTTTAAAAGTGCCCTTCTTGGAAAATCAGATTCTCACCACTACCACCATGACTCCCATTGCCTCAGCTCAAGGCAATGATTTTTCCCATGTGTGCACATAGGAAAAATTACAGGGACATGGGGAAAATTTACGAACATAGGAAAAATTATAGGGATGTGTGGGCAGCATTGCCTGTCCCATTTTTGCACAAATCGGAGCCAAGAAAGGGGATTTGGCGGCAGACAAGATGGGTCCGCTGCTAGGTCCCCTGGGATGCAGGCTGGAGGACTGAGAGGGAGGGAGCATCGAGGTGGGGGGAGATGTAGGCTATCATAAAAATCTACTTTATATAGCTTATAAGACACCATGGCTTAAAGTGATGTGCGAACCCAGCCTGAAAGTGTAGGTTTAGCATGTTTATTATGAGATTTCATTTCAGCTATGTTATTTTTTAAGTGAGAAAAGTTTACTGTGTGTGTGACTTTAAAAAAAAGATTAAAGATTTTAAAAATCCAATTTAATTTTTTGAAACCATTTTTTAAATTTGTTTTTCAAAAATGATCCATTTTTATCCACCCTGCAAGAGGCTTTGGTGGTTCAGAATGCATTTTATCAGCTCAGGCTAATATACCAATTCTGACCCTACCTGGGCAAACAGAGCCTCGCAACAATTACTTGCACTTGGGTAATCTCTTAGGTTTTAATGTGTGGTGTTGTTTTAATATACTATGTATATCGTCTTGAGTGACCATTGGGCAGAGGGGAAATTTATGTCTAATAAATAAAAATATTTCTCCTCTGCTACATTAAAATATTTTTGAGGCAATTTAGAAATAGCAGTTACGTTGTCCTGCAAATTAAAAATTGATTCCAAGCTTTGCTCTGGAGTTAAGCTGAATATTTCTTTTAAGCTGAAGCATAATATTTGAGACTGTCTACCTTCAATATTTCCTACAGGATTTTATGGAAGGCCTTGGGTTATGGAACAGAGGAAGGAACTTTTTAGAAGGTATGTGATATCATGTTACTTCTCCTTCATAATTATTTTGTTGTAAAAAAAAAATCTAAGCACAGAGTTAAGGCATGTTAAAAACAAGTGGCAAAAAATTCCAAAAGGTCATTAAAAAACAGCAGTTCCTGCCTTCAATGACTAGCATAATAACTTAACTTCGGATTGCAAGATGTGGTAGTAAAAGCAACAGGTTTCTGCAGCCATTCCCAAAAACTACTCATAGGTGGATCCAATTTTTAGGATTTATAAGTTATTTTATTACGGTCCAGAAATATACAACTGCTTTTAACTTTTCTCCCCGGTAAATATTCTGGAGAGCACACTCCAGGAAGTTGTGCTGGGAGACCTGATCCTACCCATGGGAATTGTCTAATGTGGGGTTCCTCGCCTAAATGAAACTGCTGTGAGAGATCATCAGGAGATTCGGTATCATCAATAAGCTGATGACACCTTGCTCTGTTTCTGCTTTTTGTCAAATCCAGGTGAGGCAGTGTAAACCTTTGAATGTATCCCTACATTCCATGATGGACTGGAGGAAAATGAATAAACTTAACTTTAATCCAGATAAGATAAAAGTTGATCATAGTGGGAGTCAGTGGACTGGTGGGCTGTCCAGAACAGGCTGTAAAAGTCACACTCCCCTCAAAAGATCAGGTTTGTAGGCTTGTGGTACTGCTGGACCTGGTTCAGATGGTAACTGTGGTCTGGAGGGCCAGCTTATACACTTACAATGTCTACTGCTGGAAGATAGAGATGTAGTCGCTGTCATTCATGTTTTGGTGACTTCCAGATTAGTCTGTTTTAATGTACTCTCTGTGGGCTGCCTTTGAAGATTATTCAGAAACTTCAGCAAATGCAAAATATGGTAGCCATCCTATTAATCTTTAAGCAGTGCGGGCCAATATTTGTGCACATCACCTGTTTTGAAACTGCTGCAGTGGCTACCGGTTTTAAGGTGCTGGTTCTTTAAAGCCCTAAGCAGCGTGGATCCTGTTTATCTCAAGGTACATGTCCACCTGTATGACCCTTCCTGGCACATAGGTCTTCTGATGAAGCCTGTTCCAAATTATATTTTATGAGGTGTGGGGCTAGGCTATGTCCACTAGGAGAAGGGCCTTTTCTGTTGTAGTGCAGATGCTATGAAACTCGCTTCTGAAGTGTTTGTACATAGCTTTCTCCTTCCTGGCCTTCCAAAGGCAGGTGAAAACTTGATTTCAGTTAGACTTTGAGAATTTACTGTTGTATTGCTTGGTTTTAATTGTTTCCATGCTGTTTTTATTGTTTTGTTGAGCTTTTTTTGTATTGTGTTTTTGATGTGTTTTAATTTAGTTTTGTAAGCGATTGTGATGAACAGTGGTATATAAATATTCTTAAAATAGTGTGGAATTTACAGATTATTATTTATTACATTTCTCTACTGCCCCATAGCCAAAGCTCTCTGGGTGGTTTACAGAAGTTTTATGCACATCTGTGGTCTTACCTTTGCTTATTGATGAGCAATTGTCTTCTCTGTTCTCATAGAAGATTTTATTTGTTTTTGCTACCTCATAGAGTTGCTTTGTGAAAGGAAATTGCCCAATAGCAATTTCTGTCAGATTTTCTCTACTTTTTTCCTAGCTGTCCTTACTTCATTTCTATTGCCCACCAGGAAAACCCTTTATTGTTTGCCTTTTTAAAGGTTAGGAGTCTTGGTGACAGCATTTGTCTCCAATCCTTACATGTAGACCCAGCTCATAATGACTGATCACATCCTCCTCTGTCCAAATAGAATAGAGACTCTAAGGGTAAGTTTATACAAAAGACCCAGGTGATGCAAAGACCCAGGTGATTTTGTTTCAGATATCTGAGCTTCATGCTGGTCTTTCATAAAATCCTGTGTTTAGAACTTTGTTTACTGTACTCTGAAGCATTTCTTTCTGGGAATGTTTCCTCACATGGTTGCTCGTCTGCCCCCCTCTCCCCATGGTTGCTTATGTGTATGGGAAATGTTTATTCCCATCAGAAAAGAAAGCATGCTTAAAAAGAGAACCCGCAGGTGTCTGCTTCCAAACCCAGACACGTGTCTATATTGTAGAAACTAATGCATTCTGAAAAAAAGGAAAGCCGGCATGCACAGAAAAATAATGAATGAAAGTAAGTAGCTTTAAAAGTATTAGGTCTACCCTAAGACCTTGATTTGTATAATTAGGGCACAATCCTATGGCTGCTAGACAATAGCTAGTCGGCCATAGGATTGTTCAGTTTTGGGGAACTGACCTTGGAGCCTACGGTCCAAGATTGGTTCCCAGAAAACTGCCTCCCTGCCCCCTCCTTCGCTCCCTCATAGGTGCTCGTAAGAGCAGTGTGGAGCAGGGCAAAATGGGGCGTACCCAGGGCAGGGAGCACAGAAGTGCTGGTGTGACACTTCCTGTGCATCATCCGCCTCCCCCGCTCTGAAGTCCTGCAGCTGGACAGCTGAAATCAGCCATCTAGCCACAATTGCAGGGCGGCAAGAGCACAGTGGAGAAGATCCCCTCCGCGCACAGCCCACCCTGCATTGGATAGGTAGTCGCCTCCAAGTTCAGAGGCAACCGCCTATCCCCATAGGATTGTTCCCTCCATCATCTTATCTATCTTCCTGGTAACAATTACTTGTCTAGGTTTGCCATTCTTGGTTTTTCTAGATGGTCAGTCTCCTTGTAGGGTTTCATAACTTACTTGGGTATGCTTGGCTATGCAATTGTGGGAAAAGTGAGTTAAATTTGTACAATGTTTTTCTAATGGTCTTTTTGTTCTGCTCTTTACTTTACAGACTTCAAAAATGGGGACTAAATACATACCTATATGCACCAAAAGATGATTACAAGCACAGGATGTTTTGGCGAGAAATGTATTCTGTGGAGGAAGCTGGTAACTAGCCTTATTTTATTTTCAAGTAATGATTCAGTGAGTATGAGGAATTAACCATTGAGTAGGGATGATCAATGTTGGATTAAAGCAAATTAGGGTTATTTATTTATTTCATTATATTTATATTTATTTCCCCCATTGTTCCATCATTGAACTCAAGATAGCAAACATAGGGTTCCCAGGTGGTGGTCCCATCCACACTGGCATGACACAGATCTGTGTAGCTTCAGTAAGGTTGCTGTGTCATGTGCCCTCAGGTGATGGCTTGGGACCATCACCTGAGTGATGCAAGGGAGAAAGAAAACATGTGCAGCCATCTCAACTCCATAGTGTTTCTCAAGTAGGTGAGCGGAGAAAACAATGCTGTGGCACCTGTACACTCCAGTTGACTTCCTTTTTGACTTTAAAGGCCTGGTGTGGATATGCTACTGTCTGATCTCCTAACCATGATCCACGAGTTTTCATGCTCTGCACTCCTCCCAGCTTGCACATACATTCCCCATGTTCTTTGATTTTTCAGACCAAACTGTGGAGCAGCATTACATTTGCACCAGACCACAGGATGAGTATCCACTTGTAACCATGTGGATTGTAGTGAATTATGGCAGTGTAACATTGGACATATTCCTGCAAATTGTTCCACAAAAGTTATCCAGGCCAGAACCATGTGGATTAAGAATGCTTTCATTTTCTACTGTTAAAAGTAATTGTATTAAAAGCACTTGTTCTGGGATAAAAGTTTAAGAAAGAACAGAAAAGGAAAGAAATATTTAGTATTCCTACCTTCGGGTAACTTCAAACAAGCCGGTTCTCCCTGTCTTCCTCTTGGAAAGGTCAAAGACAAATTCACTAGGTTCACACAACTTGACAACCCACACTCAAGCTTGAGTCTGGGGGGTTGTTGAACTGTGGCTTGTTGTTGGAATGTGGGTTGTTGTGTTGTGTGAACCCAGCTGCAATAACAAACTATGGTTTATTAGCATAAATAACCCAACAACAAACCATGGGTTCTCTCATTTAAGCCACAGTGGGCTGCAGCATGCATAGGTGGCCATTTTAAATATTTTCCATCCAGCCATGGCTTGTCGTGTCGTGCAAACTCAGGAGGTGGGGGTTTTGTGAAGGTTAAACAATCCTCGCATAACCCATGGCCTGTTCTGGGATTATGCAAGGGTTGTTTAACCCTCACACAACTCCTGCCGCCCAGGTTCACATGACACAACAAGCTGTGGTCAGTTGGTGAATATTCAAATCCCATGTGGCACACTCTGCAGCCACCATGGCTGGAATAAGCCACAGGGGACTATTTTGATCATGCAAACTGTTTCATTGTGTGAACCCAGCCAACAGCAAACCATAGGTTCTTTTTGTGGGTTGTTCGTGGTTAACAAACCATGGTTTGTTAGCATGGCTGGGTTAACACAACACGACAACCCATGGTTCAACAACAGCCCACAGTTCTATGACAACCCACACCCAACCCAGTGTGGGTTGTCGTGTTGTGTCAACCCAGGTCATGGCTAGTAGGGTGGGTACAAAGTCGCCTGCACCATGCGCTGGGTTCGGACGACACAGCAACCCGCGCTGCATTGCAGGTAATTATGTAAAACATGGTCATGCAACTGACGTGTGGGGGTGAGGAAAGAACCAATGATGGGTTCCTTCACCCCCATGATTGTGTGAACCCAGCCATTGAATCCTTTGGTACAAATTGACCTGTGCAGCCTGATCCTCCTATGCATGTTTATTTGAAAGTAAGGTTTTGTGCTTACTCGTGTATAAGATTTGCAGCCAGGTTGCATTACTTTACTTACATGTGAGCTCCATTGATTATGCAATTTATACTCTTCCCCAAATGACCACAGGAGTTGTAATTTGCAAACCTGATTAGGCAAGCATCTTCTCCCAATTTGGAGTCATTTGCATTTTAGGAATACCATTTAAACCTTTTGCAGGGAGCATCTTAACCATTTTATAACCCTCTGTCAATTGTCTTAATCTTCTGAATGAAACTGCACAAATTCCACTAGACCAGTACAACTTGTTTACTAGTATGTGGTCTTTGAAAAAAACATCAGATTACAGGCATATAACAGAGCTCTGTGGATAGCTGTATACATGGACATCGTATAGAAGGTTGGAGCAGTTCTGACAAGAAATGTTAACTCTTCCTTCCCTGTTTCCTTCAAAAATGTATTTTGCCTATAGATATTCAGAAATATTTTAAATGTATTTAAATGATGAAATTCATTAATTTTCTTATTGTTGATTCTGGCTAAAATTGTTGGCTTTGATTTCTAGAGCAGCTCATGACTCTGATCGCAGCTGCTCAAGAATATGAAATAGAATTTATCTATGCCATCTCTCCTGGGCTCGATATTACTTTCTCAAACCCCAAGGAAGTGTCTACATTGAAACGCAAGCTGGACCAGGTATCTTTCATTTATGTACATTACAATTTTTGAAATGTAAATCAGAAACAGCAAAAAATTTGGATCAAGAAAATAATCCCACAGATGTTCATTTAATTAAAGACCAGATGTCAAGTTAGAATTGTGTTTCCTCTGCATGTGTACATTACTGCACAGCTGTAGATCTAGTTAGCCTGATCCTATGGTTGTGCTAAGATGACCTATTGTGCTTCTGCTTGCCCTAGTGCAAGCGAGTTAACAAGCAACCTCACACGCTCCCACCTCTGCTGACTCTTCCCATGGGAAACTTCTCTAGCAAGTGCACACCAGAACTTCTAAGCAGCAAGTGGGAGTATCACAGCACTAGGGCTGACAACACTTGTTTCTTTCCCTTCCCTTTAAACTGTGCACAAGGAAGGTTGCAGTAAGAGAACAGCAGATTCCTCTTGACTCCCTTATCCCTGATGATGTAATTGTTGGAAATTGGCGTCTCTGCACCTCTTCCCCACCCCCCAATCAAAAGTAACTGTCACTTGCAGAGGCAGCTCTTCAACTCCATGCCATTATTTGGAAATAGTTGACAAGGCCAGTTAACTATCCTTCCTCTCTTTTTCTCCCACATGTGCGCATGTACACACACACCACGTACTCAGAGATAGTCTTCCTTTTACTAAAAATTATTTCTAACTTTGCATTTTACACTGGGAAATAGAAACATTTAATCATTAGATGCCCTGGGGTTGATTTGTACATAAACTTCCACATGAATAGTGAAGAATGTATTTATTCGGACATAGGGGTTCATTCATTAAACAGAAATAGCCTGACAAAGCGCTTGGTCTCCTATGTTTATTTAAGTGAGATATTGCCATATAGTCATGAACAAATTTTTGCATTTTATTACTCTTAGTTCTAGTAAGTCTTCATGTTTTCCCTTCTCTTCCTCTCTCTGCTAGGTTTCTCAGTTTGGTTGTAGATCTTTTGCACTCTTGTTTGATGATATTGATCATAATATGTGTGCAGCAGACAAAGAAGTGTTCAGCTCCTTTGCCCATGCCCAAGTTTCAATCACAAATGAAATCTATCAGTATCTTGGAGAGCCAGAAACATTCCTTTTTTGTCCCACAGGTAAGAGGATAATGCGGATACCAAAGTTTAACAGGAGTATAGTTGAAAAGCCTTCTAGTTCTTGTTAAAGCGTTACTACTTTCACTACCTCAGTTCTCCTGAAAGCAGGAATAAGGTAGCCTGTTATGCAACCAAAATCATACAGAAACATTTTGTGAGCCAAAGTGTTAGAGCCAGCCTCTCCCCTAATTTTTTTTCCTCACACACAAAATGTTAAATGGAAATTTTAAAACACCTCTAGATGATGCTGTTGATAAATGGGCACTTTCTTTTTTCCTTGTAGGAGGTATATTTTGGTCCAGCAAATGGTCTTTAGCTATTGTTGCCATCAGGGATCTATAATTTTTGGCTGGCCTTGCTGGCCAAGCCAAAAGTAATAGTTCCCAGTCCCCTTCTTCTGTGGGCAAGTCCCCATCTATGGCCTTTCCCAAGGGGAGAGCTGGTGGAGAATATAGTTGAGCACCCCTGCTTGAAGGCACCTGAGCACCTTGAAGTATTTACTTACAAGATTTATATCCTGCCTTTTGATCAAATACTCCTCAAGGCAACTTACAATAATTGTAGTAATGCACGTGTACCAAACCTGTACAACCCAGCAGCCTGTTCCCTGGACCAATGGATGGGGCCAGGGTTTGCAGATTCCAGTTGGAGTTGAGGGTTCCCTCTGGCAAGGAAGTGGAGGAGTAAGTGTCATACAGCTGCTCCTTCTTTGGATATTGTATGGGGCCAAGCTGGCCTCTCCCTTGCCGTGATGTTCTTCCTGGGAGGTAGGGTGTGCAGTCTCCCAGGGGCCCATGGCAGAGACCAGCGTGTGTTGCCCTTCAGCTTTGCAGGCCAAGTAGTAACATCCACCCCCTCATCCCCCACCACTTTTCCTGAGGAAAGGGCCAGTGGAGAAAGCAGCTGGTTGGGCGCCTCTGCTTAAAGATGCCCTGGGCACCTTCAGGCGGCAGCATCCAACCCTCCCCCACCTGCCTTCCCTGCTCTAGAGCAAAAAAGGCTGGGAGTTTCCCCCCCTCTTTTTGCCAATTTGGCCCTGTGTGGCCAACACTCTCCAGGCACTTTGACCACACAGCTGCCAAACAACTCCCAGCCTTTCTCACAACTTCGAGACTAGGGAGTTGGCAAGGATCCCTGGGTCACTGCTGGGATAATCTCTGCCCGCTTCTCTAGGTTCAGAGTTGGGAGGGAGGCTTGGCCACTCATAATGCTTAGAAGACAGCAGTGCCACACTCACCATGGTCAGTGGAATTTTTGAAGTTTGATTACCATGAAAAACTGTGAAGTAAAATTACACACTATATATTTTTGTATCTCATTTTTATTCATTCAGCTATTTCACAGATAGAAGATCTGCTAGTCTTGTAGACTTTGGCTTCATTTTTCAGATCAATTTGTTAATTCCTTGTTCGTGGCTGCCACTGTAGTCTGTGATGTACAAATGTCACGCTTTTCTTGAACTTGTGACAAATCTAGCAGAATCTGTTGCCAGTTGGATATATGTTATTGCTAGTTGTGGGAATATGATGTACTTTATCACACTTTCTGTAGATTTTTTGTCTTGGAAAGTTCGGACAAACCTACTTGCAAGCTTAACCTTCATTCACCAAAGTACTTGTGACATCCTTTAAAGTGAGTTCAGTGGCTGTTCTCCAACTATGCTGTTGAGCTAATCGTATGTCCACTGGGTATATGCTGTCTTTAGTTTTACCGCATTGTATGTAGGCATGATGTTAAGGTGCTTACTTGAGATGCACAGATCTGTTCAGGGCTTAAATGTAATCATGCACACTGTAGACATGTAGAAAAATAAGAGTTACAAACTTGCCCCTGCATTCCAGAAAAGGCCAGATACGCCCTCCTAAGAGTAAAAGTCTCACAGCTGTGAATTCAGCTTACTGAGCCTACCTAGTTAAAACAAACCTACAAAGTGAAGGAGGAGGGAGAACCTATGCATCACAGGAAGGGGGGAGAACTGAGCAGAACTGGCTCCCAGCTAAGTTTTATAGGAAAAGGTCTGGAGAAGAGAGCAGGCTCGAAGAACTGTCAGCCCTCTGCATACTTGTTATCTTAAAAAGAGCTACCAATAATCTGATCATTGAGTCCCAGCGGCCTCTTAACTCCCTAAGCCATTTTGCTTTGGAGGAGCACAGAGGGGAGGAACCATTTAGAATCTAGGAAGGCATTAGCACTGTTTGTCAAGGAAGTTTATGGATTCCTGTGGGAGGCCCAACCCCTAAAGTAGTTGTGATATTTTAGTTTTTGGGCCCTGTATTTGTGCACTGTCTCAATCATTGAGGAAAGAGTAAACATCATAAATAAATGCAAAGCTATCAGAAATGACATGGCAGGCTATCATTAGCTTGCTTATTAGCAACATTTATATGCCGCTTCTCATTTGAAACATCCTGTAGTGGTTTACGAAAGAATAAAAAAAACCACACACACACACATCATTAGGTTGGTTCAAACATAGCTGCAGTAATCCTCTAGGAATGCCATCCACCCACACCTAAAAATGTTCTGATTATTTTTGAGTTTCAACTTATAAATATTGTTCTGTTCTAGAATACTGTGGCACTTTCTGTTATCCAAATGTCGCTCAGTCTCCTTATTTACGAACTGTGGGAGAGAAGCTGTTACCTGGAATTGATGTGCTGTGGACTGGTGAGTGTTCTGCTTTTCCCCCAGGTTGATTTGAGCCAAGATCACCAACTTAATTCAGCCTTTTTATTAAGTATTTTAGCACACTAGATAAACTTTATCATCTTGATCTATGAATAAGCTCATTCTGAGTCCTTCATAATCCATCTATTTTTAGGTCCCAAAGTGGTATCTAAAGACATTCCAGTGGAGTCTATTGAAGAGGTTTCAAAGATAATTCGCAGAGCTCCAGTCATCTGGGACAACATTCATGCTAATGACTATGATCAGAAAAGGCTATTTCTTGGGCCATATAAAGGTCGATCAACAGAACTCATCCCACGCTTAAAGGGTGTCCTGACCAATCCAAACTGTGAATTTGAAGCCAATTTTGTTGCTATTCACACCCTTGCAACCTGGTACAAGTCCAACATGAATGGAGTAAGGAAAGATGTTGTGATGAGTAAGTTGATCAGATAATGCACACGTGTCTTGTGAAACAATGCCTGTAGAAAGTCCTATGTCCATAACTCAGATTTTCACTTCAAGTCAAATGGCTTACTTCAGGAAATGTGACTTTGTTCCAAATTCACATATGAGGTGTCTGCACTGATATCAAGAGGAGGCAATTCGCTGTTCCATGTTTTGAGAAGCAACGGTAATAGCCAAAATGTCTGCAGCATAGGAGCCTCTTTACATTGTAGTGGCATCAGAGCAACAGGTGTCAGGGAGGATGTTGCAGCAAAGCTAAATATCTTTAAAAACCTTGCTAAACCTAAAATGCCCAAGTAGGGCAAAAGATACAGATAATGTAGATAGAGCTTTTAAAACAAAGGTATCGAGAGGATAACATAGAATGCAAAAGGAATAACAAAACAAAATACATGAAATTCACTTTCCCATAACTAATTAGAACAATCACTTGGAGGACAGGAATGCATTTTGGAACTTTCTTAGCCTTCAAATGTCTGACTGGGTTTTGTAACCACTTTATGTGCAAAATTACTGAAGTGATCAAGAAATTTGCATATTTGGTCTGGGATCTTTAACTTTGAGAAGCCCCGTTACCTGGTTGCTTTTAGGATGGGCTTGCATGGCCTGTCTTTAGTAATTTCATTTCAGTAGCCAGGCCAACCACAGAACTTGACTAAACTTATAATAAAATTTCCAGTTTATATAATTCAACGACATAATTCTCTTCCCTTGTTGCAATATGTAATGATGTTAACAATTCTGCCGCTCTCTTTAAATGCAAATACATGGCAATCTTGAACCTTGCTTGCCAATTGATATACTGCTTTCTTCACTTTCTGTGCAGCTGACACTGAAGACAGTACAGTTTCAATTCAGATTAAACTGGAGAATGAAGGGAGTGATGAAGATATTGAAACAGATGTTCTCTATAGCCCTCAGATGGCCTTGAAATTGTCATTAACAGAGTGGCTACAGGAATTTGCAGTACCTCATCAGTACAGCAGTGAGTGAGATTTATGGTTTTGTCACAACTGAAGCACTGGAGTGAATGAAGAATGGTCTTCAAATGAAAAGTGGTTTTTAAGCCCTGAGGAGGAACTGCTAAAGAGAACTCTTCAAAGGAGTGCTGCTGATTTGGTTCCGTAATGTGTAGAAAACATTATTTTAGTTCTCTCAAAATTATGTTTGGGTTTATATCACACGGAAAATAGAATTTATGGAATTGGTGCCACAAATGCAGGCAGAAATTATTTTTAGAACTTCGTGTTTATACTAGTATCCAGATGGGGGGAAATATATTCTGATACCTTCTGCCAAATAGACTCCTTCTTGATAGCCATGTTCTTTAATAACATTTTGTCATTATTGCTTACAGCTTGCATCTTAGACAATTTAGATGTAGCTTGCATATCTAAAAGAATAATTATGGGTATTGATTCACACATCACATTTTCCTACTTGGGGAGAACCTCTTTTTAGGAAAAATGCATCATGAAAATTGCACATCATGACAATTCCACAAGTGTTTTATCAGGTATTTTCAAAATATGTCTTAATTGTGACAAAATAGACATTTGTGTGATTTTATACATTCTGGTATGCATATTTTTGTACGCAGGTTATTTTCATGTAGAAAAAAGATTCTGTGAAATAATTTAGTGGGTAGAATTGAAGCCACATGTCTGTTCTGTGTTCTCAGGTAGGCAAGTGGCCCACAGTGGGGCTAAAACAAGTGTTGTGGATGTACCCCTGGTTGCACCATCCTCTTTAAATTCTACCACCGTGGTTACTACAGTTTACCAAGAGCCCATAATGAGTCAAGGAACTGCACTGAGCAGCGAGTCTCAAGCTCTGGTGAAAGAGGAAGAGGAGGAGGAGGTGGAGGAGGAGAAGAAGCAATTGGATGAGGAACCAATGGACATGGTGGTAGAAAAGCAAGAGGATGCTGATAAGAATATCAATCAAATATTGACTGACATTGCTGAAGCAAAAATGTCAGAGGAGTTAAAACCAATGGATACTGATAAAGAGAGCATTGCTGAATCAAAATCTCCAGAGATGTCAATGCAGGATGATTGTGGTAGTGATATTGCGCCTATGCAGACAGATGAGCAAACTAACAAGGAGCAGTTTGTGCCTGGCCCCCACGAGAAGCCCTTGTATGCAGTAGAGCCTGTGGCTCTAGAAGATCTACAGTTACTTGCAGACTTGTTCTACCTCCCATATGAACATGGGCCCAAAGGGGCGCAAATGTTACGAGAATTCCAGTGGCTCAGAGCAAATAGCAGTGTTGTCAGTGTGAATTGTAAAGGAAAGGACTCTGAAAAGGTGAGTGGCTGTTTATTTTTCCTTTGGTAGGTGTGCACATTTTTATATAAAAATGCAATAACAAAGGAAATTTATCTGGAAAGTTAACTTCATAGGAAGACCCTGAGCCTAGCTTGTAGAGAGAATTATGTTGATCATGCATGTGGGCAAACTGGTGTTCAGGTGTTGATTTTCATGCTTTGTATGGGTGAGCCACTCCTTGGTAACCCTGGCTGTAGATGTGGAAGTGATGGATGTTATGGTGATGGCAAACTAGATCCAGCCTCTCTGTGAATCCTGGAGGAAAATACAGTGTGGAATTTGGTGTTCATCTGTAGCTGTTTTATGAAGACTTTTGCCTTGAAAAGTGAGATATAAATGCTTGATGGATAAATAAAAATCTTGTTCATTAGATTGAAGAATGGCGTGCTCGAGCCACCAAGTTTGAAGAGATGTGTAGCTTGGTGATGGGCATGTTCACTCGTCTTTCCAATTGTGCCAACCGGACAATCCTCTATGACATGTATTCGTACGTCTGGGACATCAAGAGCATCATGTCAATGGTGAAATCTTTTGTGCAGTGGCTAGGTATGTTCTTTAGGAACCAATTATAGTGGCAACTAGCATATATGATTGTCTTTAATTAGCCCACGGAAAAAAATAATTGAATGTTTTGATGTTGTGGTCAATTTGACCTTAAATCTTTTTCCTACTTCATTCTTGCTCACTATTCATGCTTCACTATAAGACTGGCAATAAAAGTAACAGTTGGCCATACAGTGAATATCTGTTGGTCTTGAAACATTTTTCTTGGGCTAATGAACCTAAAATATGATATCTGAAACACGAGTGTTGACTAGGACTGAATGCACACTGGATTATATCTTGCAGTATTTCCTGGCCTTGTTGCAAAATTGGAAATGACACTATGAAATGTGACCATACCTCAGCCATCTGCTGCTTGCTCTGTCTCAATAACGTTATTGCCGTCTTTAACAGAACAATTGCAGATGTGACCTTTCAGTGGGCCTGGCCAAGAGGGAGCCGAGCCTCCTAGCCCTTTCTCTGCGCATGCGAGCTTTAGCATAAGGCTATTCTGGTGCAAAAGTGATTTGCTTTAACATTTGCAAGATGCCTGATTTGGGGCAAGGGTAAGAAATTCCAGAGTTCTGGAGTCTGTTTTCATGCCAGACTGATGATCTCTGAAGAGAAATTGAGAGCCTTTTTTTGTCTGCAGCCTTTTTTAAATTATGCGGGGGGTTTGGAATAGCACCAGCATGGCCTGGGATCCTCTAGTGACCTCATTTCACTTTCAGGTTTCAATCCAGCTGTAAAGGAATCTGCTGTGGACTTGCTTGATGTACACAGCAGGCAGCAAAGCTGATGGTTTCCTCTCACAATTTCTGTAGCTGTCACAAACCTCATAATAAACCTCAGTACCTGGATCAGCCTACAGTTCCTGGATCACTTAAAGTCATGATAACTTGTATTTAGTCATAGCTAAGTATATATGTTGAACTAAAGAGTCTTGGGTTAGCTGCCAAGGTTGTATTTAGTCATAACTCAGCACAAGACCTTATGTTCTAGCAAAAATTTGAGGGCTTGGTGTGTAGAGCTTTGGGGAGGGGGGTGGGGTAGTGGAAGCTTCCCTCCCCCCCAGATAAAGGGGGAAAAAACCCAAAATCTGGGCCTTAGAATACAGTTTCTGTCATTTAGCATTGTAATGGGACTGATCTTGAGGTCTTTCTCCCTTCCTCAGACTCAGTTCAGGGGTCATGGGTTACTTAGAGAATAGGAATAGGAAAATCGTGTCAGCCAATCCTTACCAGATGGCAACCAGCCCCCTATTTTAAAGTCAGGAAGGGAGACACCACTTATAAGTGGTGTAATTACTCTGGTTACAGTGTTGAATTCTTCTAGTTCCTAGAATCTCAACACTATTCTCTGACTACTCGTTAAAAATTGTACAGCTATCTGCCAGGGCATGAGCAGCAACATTTCAAAGTTTAGGAAAGTATAGGGCATATTTAGAATCACCAGAAAAAACATCAGGAACACTTTAAGCCATTTGTATTACCAGAAATATACCTAGAATTAAGCATAACATTCACAAAAGAGAAATTAACTTGCATTTTACATGCAAGTTAGGTAAACTAAGAGTTAACATTGCTACTTGCTAAAGGCACAGACTTGGTGCAGTTTCTATCAGTTCTATCAGGTTTCAGCAATTAACAAAAGAGACTTTTATCTTGGTTCCAAGGCAACAGCATAGATGCATTTGATAAATGACAAACCAACAGAGTCAAAAAATGTCTCATCTTAGACAAAAGATGTGCATCAAATTTGTTGTATAAAGTTAGCAAAGGCCCAGACAAAGGACTGGAGACATTTGTAATCCATCTCAGACCTCCTTCCTCTGAATTTCCAGAAGTATAAACTACTTTCCTATAATACCTTACACACAAGAGATTTTGATAAAGAAACAGGAAACTAATAACTACATTTACATAACAGTGTGAGTTTCTAAACTTGATGTGCCACTGAATTGAGCTTCAAGGCTGATTTGATCTTGGAACAAAAACTGTTTTAACATTTAGCAAATGCTTCAGGTTAACTTGTTTCTAAATTTACATTTTTTTTCTGCAGCAATCTGGTGTTTCCTGGCACCCTGACTCACCCTGGCACTAAATAAATCTGTGCTGCTCACAGCATATCAGACCAATGCATAGGAATTTAGAAATGTAAGCATATTGCTGTGACTCCTTCACAAGCATGTCAAGGTATCCCCATTTCATATGGAAACATTGGTACCATCATGGCAGGACTTGAGGGCAGAAGTCCAGGGCCCCACTCAGCAGAATGAGCAGGTGGGCCCTGAGTCATAGCAGGGTTGGCTCACCACATCTTGAAGTAATACATATTACTATCTGAAGAGGGACCATTACATCCAGAATCTGAAATTACCTAACTGCACCACTGTATGGAAAATGTGATTATTTCACTTGATGGACAAAGTATTTTTTAAATATTTGTGTTATACTCTTACATGGGGCCTCCAGTGGTCTCCCTTCTAAGGCATTGGCCTGGTCCATAGCTGTTACAAGTTTCAGCAGTGCTGCAGCATCATTTGGTTCCCAAATCATTCACGGGGCCCAAAATAATTGTTTTTAATCTTATATCCAAAGTTTTAGAGCAGGTAGCAAAGCATATCCAAAAAAACACATACCACAGAATAGAATCCCCACTAACATGTAAGTGTTATGTGCATTATGAGTAAACAGAGATGCTTAGCATTGCTGCTGAGTTTGTTAAACACTAATCTTTTGATGACCTAGCCAGATGTTGCTGGTGTCCTGTCCCCCAGTGTTTAGAACAGACTACTGCTTATGGCTGTCATAGGGGTACTTGGTACCCCTCTGACACTGAATGGTAATAAATTCAGTGCATTTTATATTCCATTTGATACATTCACTCAACATCTCTCCTTAGATCTCTGAGTTCTGCTGGCTGAGATCCTATTGTTGATGGTTCGGACCATAATCTTTAGTTGATAACCTTAATTGTATAGTCAAATCTTGTGTATCATTTGATATGAGTACATATAAAACTAAATCAGAATGGTCTAGCCTTGTGCTCAGTGGTCCACTGAAGGCTGATCTCCTTTCCCTTTCTTTCAATCCAGCTAGCATTCAGTTTATAATTGGTGTGGATAATACTACTATGGATTACTAATGCCTTCTACTGTCTTCTTCCCCAATGTGTGCAGATGGGAGAATCTTCAGCACAAGTATCTACTGCTATTGGATGGACCACGCCAGATGCTTTCAGCGTGTCGTGATTAATAAATTTAAGATGGGAAGGTTCTGTCTGCGAGGCAGCTCAGATTAGGGGCAGTAGGCATGGGCTGAAGTCACATTTGCGCAGCGACTCAGGCATTAACTCTTGATTTTCATTCATACAGCTCTTCATTCATGCAGCTCTATAAAGTGTATAATAATTGGAGTGCTAGTTACAGTGTAGTCTCAAAGGAGAAGTACTCCAAGTTACAAGTGAAAGGGTACTATATGATCTCTCTTTACATGAGAGGCTCTGATATGGAAACAGTTGAAACTCAAACTGGCATGTTTGGGGTCATCTCAAACTTGCTTATATCAAAAGGCTCACTTTCATAATTTGATGCTAAGCATCAACATCCAACTTGGTTCGCTTTGAGACTGCCTGGCTAGCATGACACATCTGACTATACTGATCTGAGATTGTTACTTGAACAGGAAGTAGATCGCTGTCCACAAGAAGAAACAGACTTGCGCAGCTTATCTTATCAGAAGACTAGGCAGGTCACTTAATCCCCATATCAGTTATTCACCTGCCTGTCCCCTCTCAAAGATGTTGGCTATGCTTAATTGGATTTATAGCTTGGAAAGCAGAACTGTCACCAAAGCCGAGCCAGCGTTAAAAAAAATTACAGCCCAATTCTGAATAAACTTTGCAGAGGGCTTTAAAGTCCTTGGCAATGCTGACTGGCTGTCAGGAATTGTGACATCTCTGATACAGTTGAGGGTGGGGGTGGGGGGGAATGCTGTAACTGCAACAGGCCATCGTTGCCTCTATTGGTAACACAGTGTATACTGTGTTGTGTGATTGCAGTTGTATAAGCAGAGCCACGGAAGTGGACAGAGATGGTTTCAGTCTCTTATAAGAAGCCTCTGTTTCACATAGCTGTTTGGGCTATTTTATTCCATACCAAACCTAGTTTTCTGGCAAGATTCAAACAGTATGAAAATGTGACTTCAGACAGGTCCAAGTATTTTCAAGGGGCTGTGATAATGGTTAATTACTACAATCCCTTATTGGGTGGAACTGAGCAGCTGTTTCCTTGTTCCATAGAACTTCTAAATGTTCTTAGTGAAGAAAAAACAGGACTGGCAACTTAATGTTTGTATATCTCATGTAGCTGTATGGAACAGGGCATATTAGCTACTTTTAACAGTATTGGATTGTCTGCTCTGGAAGAGCAGACAATAATCTAACATTATTTTGGTTTTATTAATAAAGAGCACAAACACCTAGTAAATAAGGATCTTTGCCAACCATACAACATTATTACAGCCCTGCAAGTTCTTGGATTATAGCTCAGTTAGAGAACTTTTCCCACCAAGTGTGTGTTAGCTTGTTGGACATTTTAGTATCTCAGGACAATCCCCCTTCTCGTAACGTTCTCCGCTTGGATCTGATCTCCACAGGGTGTCGTAGTCAATCTTCAGCACAGTTCTTAAGTGGAGACCAAGAACCCTGGGCCTTTAGAGGTGGTCTAGCAGGAGAGTTCCAGGTATCAATATGAATTCACAACTGAATGACATTGTCTTTGTTTGAGAAAACGTTTATTGCGCATCGGAGGGCTGGAAGGCTTGGTCTGGCGAAGGCTTCTGGTCCAAAACCCAAATAGCCTGACAGCTTTGTTTTAAAATAATTTTCCTCCCATTTCTACAGTAATATCCCAAGGAGATGCTGCCATTCCCACGCGCCTGCGAAGCGCAGCGGCTTTAGTTGTACATTTCACATTGTTTCTTTGCAGGTCGCACAGCGTTTTTATCTGCGCCCGCAATTGCACAATGCGCGCCAGCTTGTCTGCCGAGGAGAACTCCATGAGCAAAGAGACTATGATGATGTGTACTCTAGGCTTTTCCCAAAGCAAAACTTCTAGCTTGTGTTCCTGGTAACCCAATTGGCAATCAGTCTTAAATACTTATTTATTTTGTGCTTGAATTTGCTCATGGATTTTTCAGGGGCTTACTTTCTTCCCCCTCACAGGTGCTCTCTGCGCACAGCCAATTGAATCAGCACGTTGTTTTGGGGTTAGTGTCTCCTCTGGCCAGTTAACCCTCTTCAGACCAAACCTTTCCTCCTGACATGGCTATGTTATGCTGAGAGCATAGATGAGATTTGGCGAAATTAAGCTAAAGCAGAAATGAGTTTAATGTAAACTCTGTTAAGTGCTATAACAGTTGTGTATCTTAAACATCTATTCAGATAAAATGGCAAAATGGTCCTTACATTTGTAAAGCCTGCAAAACCCTACCTTCCTCTGGGGTACCTGCATTAGCAAAAATTAACTTGGGAGTCTGCAGTGCACGCCCAAGAATGTATTGCATCTTGCTTCTCCAAAACTTACACTAACTCTTTATTTTCACAGCGTTTGCTGCCTATTGAAGGAGCAAATGACCTCTTTTTTCAGCCACCTCCTCTGACTCCTACTTCCAAAGTCTACACCATCAGACCCTATTTTCCTAAAGATGAGGTAACCCAAATTCATTGGCCATTCTTGTACACAGTTCTCTAGTTTTGGAGGAGCACATTGATAGAGCCAGCTGCTGCTTTTTCTTTCTCAAGTTTATTCAGTGAGTCTCCTAAATGCCTACAAGAAGTGTGACTCAAATGGGAAAAGTTGCTGCGGAAACAAGGTTGAATGGCTCACTGAGTTAACTGCAAATCACTGGTAGCCCCAGCAATAATATAAAGTATATTTGTTCTAGTTGCTGTTTATGTTATTTGGCCTCATTTCTGGAAGAGAATGTACATAGAAGTGCATTGTGCTCCCAGCTCCATTGGCTGCCTTCATTATATTTGAAGTTAAACAGGTTCAGACAGCAAATAATGCAATTAATAATGTTTATAACATGCCTAATTTATGGAGTGAATGGACTCCTTAATGGTGTCCATCTTATGTGAGAATTTGCCACCTCCATTTTATATTTGGGGAACTAAGGCTATAATCCTCTACAGATTTAAGATTGAGCTCCTTTAAGGTGCATACTTATGTATGTTTTGATAAGAAGTCCTACAGCTCCCGGCATGGCTGGCTGGGAGTTTCTGGGGGGTTTTCTGTCTAAAGATGCATAGGATGTCACCCTGCGTAAACATGAATAGGATGAGCTGTAGGTCACATTATTTTTCCAACTCTACTCAGCTTTTTCAAGGCACCATCTAAAGTCCTGGGTTAAATGTCTTTTTTGGTGTGGGAGACCTGAATTAATGTCTCAGGAGGAATATGACATATTTTATTAACTTAGTAAATTAATCTCCTGCTCCCCTGCCAGAAATATAGAGTTGTATCCCTTTTTTCAAGTATCTTAATATTGCAAATTTACCAAAGCAAAAGATGTTCTTTCTGCTGCTGCTGCTGCTGCTGCTGCTCCAGTCAAAAAACTATAGATTGTGTCTGTAACTGATCACAGGAAAAATACTATATTTTGTACAACATGGTTACTAAGAGTCTGTGTTCTATAACAGCTTCCTATTTATCTGCCATATTGGTACCCCATTCTTCCTCCAAGGAGCTCAGAGAGACTAACATGAGGTTATTTTAGTGTTCTCCCAAGGTCACCGAGTGAGTTCATGTTTGAGTGGGGATTTGAACCCACATTTCCCCACTATAAATCCAACATCCTATCCATTACATCACATGGTCAATATTTGCAGCACCTGTCAAATGTAAGCATATATAGTGCCTTGTAATCTATAGAATGAGCATGCCAGTTTTAGTGGAACAGCATGGCTTCCAAAGTAACATTAGAATGTCAATGCTGGGGGTGAACATGTATATTGTGTATGTCCTTTTTGTGTATGTCCTTAGGCATCTGTATACAAGATCTGCAGAGAAATGTATGATGATGGAACTGAACAGCCTTTCCATAGTCAGCCAGACCTAATTGGAGACAAGTATGTATACTCCTGAGAGAAGCTTGGATATATTGACCATATACTCTTTTGTGTAGTAATGGTGCATCTCTTGCTGTCCAGAAATGTAAATACAATATTCGAAGCACCTGGGAAAAGCAGGAAACCTCAATGCCTTGCCAACTGAATATAGCACAAATTCATAATTTAGTTTTGTAGGCTTCTGGTTTGCACTTAACCATATTCAGCTAGAAACCTGGCTTGGCACAGAGTTTTGCTGATTTCATTAATGGTTGGCTACTCTCAATAAATACTTGAGAAAGGAATCAAAGCTTGAGGAGCAGAACCAAATGGGCACCAGGGTATGGTTACAGAAAAATAAAACCAAGCTGGATCACCCTTTGTGAAAGACAGCAACCATGCTTCTGAATCAGGCATGAACCCCTCATGATTTAGCAGCTAGTTCCAGTTGCTGTATGCATGTCAGGGTTTGGAAATAAGAATTTATTAACTACCTGGATACTAGGTACTGCCTCTCCTTTCTCACTCAGCTAGCACAATGCAGTACTGCCAAGAAATCACACATGCATTTTCCCATCCTCTTTCAGCAGATCAACAGAAATGTTCCAGCAAAAGTCCCTCATTTTCCAGCCTCTAAGTTGGAGTGGGCAACTTGTAACCCTCCGGATGTTTTGTCCTCAACTCCTGTCAGCCCTCACCATTGGCTATGCTGGCTAGGGCTGATGGGAGTTGTAGGCCAAACACAAGTAGCCCACCCTTTGTGAGTGGTGCAAATCCAAGAGAAGCTCAGGTCCAGGGGCCAAATCTAGCCATTGTGGGGTCCCAGTCTGGTCCTCCAGGATTCCCCACATGGCTATCCTCAGAGATATACTTCATTTCTTCAGTGAAACTCACCTTGCATATAAGCAAGAACACCAGCAAGGGAACATCACCCTCGCCCAAAGTGCATTTAAATGCCCACTATAGATCACTACCTCATTCTGTCTTTGAAGAACTGATATCTTTCCTCTTCCTTTTCCCTCCACTGCCCTGCCCTTGTGTGTCTTGCATTTAAGTTTGTAAGCCTGATGGCAGGGCTGGTTTCTCTTTATTGATGTGAGCTGCTTTGGGAGAAAGTTGTCTGAAAAGTGGGAGAAAAATTCAGCAAATAAATTTCTTTGCTGCTTCATTGGTTAAATTGCAACATTAAGTGATGTGTTGCATTGGTGAAACAACCACCCCAGAAAAAAGGCTTCGTATGACCTAATAACATTTTACTTTCCAGTGGAGGTAGTACAACTGCAAATAATTGAAGGATATACATATGCGTATGGATTGGCCCTCAAATGTAATGATATTTGGATTGTCGTTGTTTTTCTCCCTTTCACTCCCATTCAGGGCTTGCCAATTCTACCTGATCAGCATCTCTAGATTCGCTTTGTTTAAACATGTTTTTAATTTTTAAAAGAAACAATCATATCCACAAATTCCAGGATAACAATAAAAAAAACCTATCTCCTGTCACTGTGATTTTACCAGTTGCTCCCTGTTGCGTCTCACATTAACCTCAAGCTCTTAATCCTTTTCCACTTCACACTCTATCTAGGGCACAAGTTCAGCTGTTGACTTCTCCCACTGCTGCCAGAAGTAGCCTTCTTTGCTGTTTGCCAAGCTGCTTATCCAAATCCGTCTTAAAAACTCACTTTTGCACAACCTTTTCTGAAATCCACATCTGCACAATTTTTTTCTGAACCACCATAGCCTCCCCTTTTTATGTTTTCTGCCAGACATTTACTGTTCCCTGAACATTTCTTACTACTTCGCTATCAAACATTGCCAGATCCTTTTAGATCTAATGTAATTTTGAAGGAAACCCCTTTAGATGGGTGCTTTGCTACTTGTGTGCTCTGCATATGGCCTGACCCACTGGCATTTAATAAGTATTAAATCATAGTAACACTCTTAGACTGAAGCATTTTTGCTTAAATGTGCACAACTATGTGGTTCTTTAATGATCTCTTACTGACTTCTTGTTCTCATGAAACTTCACTGCTGTAACAGTTCTAGAGATATATTCTTTGGCTGTTGCATTAATTATCTAATGTGACTTTGATTATTTCTGCTTTCTGTCGGCTCTGGACTCAACTGACCATTCCTTTCCTCTCAGGCTGGTAGGTGGCTTGCTCTCCCTTAGCCCAGATTACTGTTTTGTCCTGGAAGATGAAGATGGCATCTGTGGCTATGCACTGGGCACTGTTGATGTAACTCCTTTCATTAAGAAATGCAAAATTGCCTGGATTCCTTTCATGCAGGAGAAATATAGCAAGCCAAGCAGTGATAAGGAGCTATCAGAGGCAGAGGTTAGTCATGCCAGTGTTTGCTTGAGTTGCATAACTACTATACATCTATATGTCCATGCTTTTGTTCCTTGTCTTTAGACTCCTGAAAAAGAGTGGGAACAATTTGCCCTGGACCTTTCCAAATATCATGTCCTCAAATGTATATTATTTATGTTCAGGCTAAGGAATCCCTAGAATTAGTTTTGCTCTGTCCCTCCAGACATCCCCATCTACAAT
This sequence comes from Heloderma suspectum, assembly GCF_057233095.1. Taxonomy (NCBI): domain Eukaryota; kingdom Metazoa; phylum Chordata; class Lepidosauria; order Squamata; family Helodermatidae; genus Heloderma; species Heloderma suspectum. The sequence continues at coordinate 260,815,642 of NC_139460.1, read as the reverse complement.
TATCTGAATAATTTTGAATTAAAAGAAGTTTCTTCGTTACAAAATTAAATAGAGCAGTTGCATCTGATAGCATTCCATTATTACAGTCATGGGCACTATTTTATAGTGTAGTTATGGTTAGCTATAATTCTGAATTATAGAATTTTGCTTCCAGTAGACAATGTAGTGAGATTATTAGATCTTACAGACTCCCTCGTTATAATATGCATGCATGCACACACCCAGGGGTGGAAGTGGCTTCAGAAAGTTGTCGATATATGTAAAAGGCTCTGGGAGCAGTGTCTGGGAGAAACTAGATAAAAAGCCTCATCTCTCTTCACTTCTCTGGGTCCCAAGCCCAAATAATCTGCCTCCAATCTGTCACGAGTCTCAGTCCTGTTATTACATAATTTTTGTTTTGCTCACTGAACTGCAAAATTTGGCTTATTGGCCTGGAATAAACTAAGATCTCTATTAGCAATTTAAGGTCTGCGGTATTAAAATGGCATTACTTTGAGGGGCTTAGACTGCAATCTCATGCACATTTACCTGGGAGTAAACCCTGTTGAACTCAGTGGGGCTTACTTCTGAGTAGACGTACCTAAGATTGCACTGTTAGACCAGCAAGAGACAATAGTTTTCAAATAGGAGATCCTGGTACTTGCTCCAAGCGCCCAATCTAAAACTCATATACTTGTCTCATATCTGAAAGGAAAGGAATTGCTCGAAATCCACTGCATTTAGCTTCTTTAGCTTTTATGCTTGGGGATTAATGTAGAGTTTAAGTGGTTAGTGGTTAAGTGGAAAGCGGTTAGACTTCTAGTCCAAGTCCATACAGAGACTCCTCTTTGGCAAGTGCATACATTGTTTCCGACATAGATCACTGAACAATTCTGAAAGGCCATTTCTATTGTGTATATTATAGAAAATCATGCTGAGCTTCCATGAGGAGCAAGAAGTTCTGCCAGAAACATTCCTTGCCAACTTCCCATCACTGATCAAGATTGACATCCATAAAAAGGTGACTGATCCAAGTGTGGCCAAAAGCATGATGGCTTGCCTGCTCTCCTCTCTCAAGGCAAATGGTAAGCTCCTGATGCTGACTGTTCTAACTATTGGGATCTGAAGGCAACCACAGTAATGAGCCACAGTTTTAGGCAATCGGGAAGGTTATTGCTTTGAGGACCTCAGATCCTCCTCTGATGTTGGTGGGGAATTTGAATCATTAGGGATGTGCAAAACCATGCCTCCTTCATTACCTTCTCTCAAAGTAGACATGCTGTATTTGCAATACAGATCCAGAACATTGATATGTGCATTATTATGCTTCACTAGATTGTTGTAATGCACTCTATTGGGGCTGCCTTTCATGAGTGTTCAGAAATAGCAATTTGTCATTATCTCAAAGAGCACTTTTCCCTAGGCGACATCTAATGTTATATGAGTGGATTTCTGCTCACACAATGGACCGTTCCCATTCTCTCCTCCCTCTATAGCTCCTCTGTATCCCAGTCTTTACAATAGGCTTATTTGCACATGTTCTTCATTTATAAGCACAAGCATCTCTTTAATCAGCAGTAATACAGAGCTAAATCGTTGCACATTGCAAGCACAGTTGGCTCAATTGTGTGTCATGACTGGGTTGCTACTTTTTGGCATATCTAAATAATAATCCTGTGGGTGCTGACAGGGACACATAGACGATAGCAAATATGAGGGTTTTGGAAAATTAGCAATACTTGTGGCATTCTGCTGGTTATTGTGTTGCGCTACAGGGGTGGCACATTGGTGATTGGAATGTGGGCAATAATGTACCACTTTGGGTTGCTCACATCAAACGTGCAAGTCCTAGGCAGTCATATATTTTGCAAGGATAGCTGTATTGGTCCATGAGAAACAACTTTCCAAATCTACAGTTGGGCGATACCTTTATTAGTCCTGATAAAAATGTCACAAAACAGTATGCAGTCTTGGTCCTAATAAAGGTATTGCCCATATATATTTTGAACAATTATATGGGTATCAAGCTTCTCTAGAGGGCTGGTGAATTCTCCATGACTGAGATCCAGAAAACGATGCACTGGCTCCATGTGTCCAAGCAGGCTTTGGGTTTCCCAAACAGCCCTCAGGAGAGTTGCAGAGCAGATTGCAATGTAGCATGACAGTCTAATTTTCAAACAAATAATTAAAATTCTAATGGACAGCCTAAAGTATCTTTTTGGATCCCAGCCAGCATGAGCAGTGCCTTTCCTTTAATGTCTGAAGTGCTGGGCCTTCTGCAGCATAATGAGCTTGGGGATTGACTGATAGGATGGAGCACATAAGGAAGTAGGATGAAGTATGGAAAGGTACCCGTACTGTTGTTGGTCTGGTTCCTGACCTTGGCCATGAGTCAGAAACCACTAATGGGATCTGGAGTGATGAGAGAAATCTAGTAATGTTTGCTAAGTTTCCGTTTTATTAGAGTAACTCCTCTGCTTCCACAAATATCTCCCCGCTCTCTTCTTCAGGCTCCCGTGGGGCTTTCTGTGAAGTGCGACCAGATGATAAAAGGATCCTGGAATTTTACAGCAAGCTGGGATGCTTTGAAATAGCTAAAATGGAAGGATTTCCTAAGGATGTTGTTATCCTTGGAAGAAGCTTGTAAGAAAATTGTCAGTGAACTTTTGATACTGTAGTCACCTAACTGTTGGAGAGTGGTGAGCCGGAGGTTTATCTATTGTCTGTCCATACAAAGGCAGCAGTCAGCTGGCCTGACAGGAGTTATGAGAACATTCACCCATTACCCTCTCTAAGATGCTGCTCAAAACACTGTTTGGAAAATGGATACTGGTCATCCTCATTTCCTGGTCTTAAGTGAAGTGCCAAGGAATACTGCATATGATGTAGCCTCGGGAAGAGATTCGCATGAATTCCCAGAGGTAATGGTGGCAGTTCCATGCATCCACCTCTGTACTCAACAGAATGGCTGTCTTCTCCATGAAATACTTCTCCCCTGTGTCATGAAGTGGGTTGAGAGAGATGAAAGTGGGATTTCCTTTACAGATGAAAGCAGGGTGTCTTTGTTGGTCAATTACTGAAAGACTAACACTGACAACTCTGGGTTTTGTTGGCTGTTGTGCTTACTGATAGGGAAATGAATGGCCATCACCTCTTAAGAATATTGGTTAAGCTTTGTGCTTCGTAGGGATAAACTGTGCATTTGTCTGTGGCAAAGTCACTCAGTGGCGGAAGTGTAAATTTCATTGTGTAAATATATATAAACTCGCTGTATGCTAACACTTTGTGTTTAATCGTTTTATAATTCTTTTGCTTTCCAAAGCAAAGCGGTATTGTTCTAAGACAGCACTTTTGAATAATGTCTAACCACAAGAGAGGCTGGAGCCAACTTCACTGCAGGCCTTTTTAGCCTTGCCTCATGCCCTTCACTAGAAATGCAGGTTTGGGAAAAGGTAGAGTGCTGATTTAGAAAGGTAATTTAGGGGACAAATTCTCAAAAAGTGGACGCTGCTTCATACTGGGGGAAAGCCGCTCAGAGGGGCAATCCAGTGAGATGATTATCACCACTGACAGCCAGCCAATTTGCCTACCAGACTGGGTGGATGAAGAGGGAATACTGTGCCTCACAGCCCTTCCCCAGGTCAGTCAGTCTGATTAAATCAGGATCTTCAAGTCACACCCATTTGTGACAGACTTCTTTGTGGTCAAAAATAAGCACATTTTACAACTTATTTGGGTGGTTACCTACTTCTATTATTACTGCCTTTTCCAAACATTTAAGGTTTTTACTGAAATCTTACAAATGGAATCTGCATGGCTAGGAGTTGTAGTAAGAAGTAGGTGTGTTAGTTGGGAGGAGGTATTACTGTTCCATTTGAGGCCTTGTTCCCATGAAGCAATCAGCCAACAACACACCTCATTTCTCACACCTGCTACAATCAACTATTTTGGTTCCTTTGAAAATATTTCCTTTGAGGGAGGATTTAAATTTAGTTGATCTTTTTTAAAGACCTCTCCATCTGTGTAGATTTTGAAGAAGTTTTATACACTTTTTCAAATGGCAATTTACTGCCAAAGTAGTTTGCAGCCTCTACTGAGGAGCTGCTGTTTGGCCTTGGTTATAGTTACACTCACAAGTATTTGATTTTCACTATGTGAACAGTTTTAATAGCAAAGTATTTAAGCTGCAACAAGTACATTTCACTTGGGGAGGGAGGCACTGAACTATTATGGTAGATCTTGTGTAATTCCAAGCTGGCTTTCATGAGTTTTCTATGGCTTTGAGTGTATGCAAAGCATCTAGCCACTTGGTTTAGTTTTAATTAGATGCCAGGAAAAAAACTATCTGGATTTATGGCATTATACATAGGGCGGGGGGATCTTTGATTTTTATACAGTTAACACAAATTCTGTTATCACTGTTTTAAGTTAGTTGTGTGATAGTCTTGAAAGTCTGGGTCAGTCCCTTGTTCTGGGTCTATAAACCAATGCATTGACACAGCTTTCGTGATTATCAGTTTTCATTGCATACAGTTGGAATGCCACTTTCATGACTGTCTTTAGACCTACTGTATCTGTAGCAGAACAACAGGCTGTGTAAAATTGTATTTGGAGACAATGTGAGAAATAGAATAAATTTCAAAGTGAATGTAAAAACATGTCTCTGTATATTGTTGCAAAACAAAGGGAGTGGGTAGAGGAGAATATTCTTCATGCTGCACTTTAGAACTCTCTACTGATTAATTATGTGGCAGGTATGGGCAGTTCATTATGGCCTCAGATCCATCGCTTGGCCTCAGGTATAACAAATCTGCCTCTGAGCTGTGTTCATTCCCCCTAGTCCTAAACATGGTGTTTTGTAAATATATTTAACACAAATAAATTGTGGGGCAGCTCTGAAGGCTTATTTGGGGTGTGTCTATTAATTTAAAGTTATGTTTGGAAATCACAACTAACATCTTTTGAAATAAGTGGGTTAGAGCTATTAAAATCCTGCAAAGCTAGTGGTGGGCCCTTACCACAGTTTGTGATTAAGACTGATCATGGCCCACAGTTTTGAAGGGTGGTAGAAGGAGATGGAGGGAGCAGTCTTATGGCCGCTAGACAGCGGCTAGATGGCCATACAATATCGTGTTATCCAGGAACCAACCTCAGAGCCTGCACTCGGAGGTCAGCTCCCGGAGAACCCACCTCCCCCCACTTCTGCGCTACATGGAACAGCCCCATCCACATTCGCGAGAGGAGTGCGGAGCAGCCAAAGGGGGGCGTGGCTAGGGGTGTTCCGGGGCAGGGAGGGTGGAAATGCCTGTATGACACACCCTATGTGTCTTACAGCAGCCTCCTTCCCTGCTCCGTCTAGCCAAAAATGCAGGGCAGGAGGAGTGCAGATGGAACGATCCCCTCTGTGCTTCTGCCCTACTTTGGATAGGCGGTCGCCTCAGAGTTCGGAGGCGGACGCCTATCTGGATAGGATTGCACCCTAAGGAACTCTGTAGAGTACTGAACGAAGGTATCAGTCAATCTGCAGGTGATACACATGCTACAACACTACAAAACAAAACAAATGACCACCAGTAGCGCATCCAGTTTATAAATACATAGGTTGAAAAATTAAAATTTATAGACTTACAAAAATTCTCTCTAGATAGATAGATATGACACATTTTAAAATGTGAAACATTTTGGTATAAAACACCAGTTTCAGTCATGAAGGTATCTTTTCAAGCCCTTTTTAGTTTTTTTTAGTTGACACTGCATATTTTCAAAGTCTTGGAATACACAAGTCCTAGGCATTATATCCATATATATAAGTAAGTTGGGTTTGTGTCTATCCTCCCCACCTCAATTTGCTCTAGGATTTTATTTTATATTTTGTTGTGGGGTTACTGGTGGTGTACTCAGGTTTCCATGTATACACTGATAAATGTATGGCGTATGGGTAAACGTGGTCAATGGAGCCAGAATATGGGTGGGGTCTGAGCTTCTAATGGCCTTTTAGGCCAGCATTTCTCTGTGCTGTTGCAATGCACAGCATGATGAACATCAATATATTAGCAGTTCTATACTGGTCACTAGTTAACCCATTGTGTCAGAGTAACTGAACATGATTTGGACAAGATTGTGAAGAAAACAGCTTAGGAGGTTCTCCCTGTGAGAGCCATTGCTTACCTATCCAGACGGCTTAGCTCCCAGTTACACACAAGGACCTACCCCTTACATAGAAATCATCTGACATCAAGCTGGCCAGGGAAAGCTCCTTAATTGCTCCATCTAGCAGGAAAGGAGAGGCGCGTCCATCACATTCTTGCTTCAGTCCCAAGAATGTCAGTTGCACGCCTTCCTAGGTGTTGCTGGTGGATGCAACAAACATGACCTCACCTTCCTCCCCACCCACACCTGATCCCACAGCATTTAAATTGGGAACCATTCTGTATATAAAACTAACTTTTCCTGAACACCATTAGGGATCACTGCTAATAGCTTGTAAACTGACCTGTTAGGATATGTAAAATTTAAACTGTTTTGTTGGTGCTTTTGCTTGTCTGTGTTTTCCTTTTTATATGTTTTACTCCCTATTCATAACCTTAATAAAGTGTTTCACTTGAAACTTGGGGGTGAGTGTGTACTTTTGATAAGTCCAAATCAAATCCCTTACATGTCTTCCTGCTGCGCTACAGGTCTAGACCAGAGAAAGTGAAAAGGAGACCAGGCTCGGCCTATGGTGAAAGCGGAGTCAACTAGTGGTTGCCTCTCCCTGGCTAGAAGTCAACACAAGCCTTTTGGGATGCTGCTCAACCAAGAGTAGAGAAAATTGAGAAGTGGCAGTTTAAAGGGGTTGGACAGCTGATGGACGGATGGTGGGTTAACAGCAGTTCTGGTCTAACTTCTGCTCCAGAATGATGTCCTGGTGAAGTAGGTGACTTGATCACTGGGATTTACTCTGAAGAGAACTGCAGCTGCCCCTTCTGCATAGCTTTGGGTATCATGCCTAATCTGCTGTAGTAGTATTTCAGCTTCCTTTGCTAAGTGTTGCATGTTTACAGACCTTGGCTGCAGTGACTTGCCATGTATACCCATAGTCTCATATCAGTAGCAAAATTCCAGCTTTGAGAGTAACCTAAGTGCGGACTTCTCCAAGCCAAAAATAATCTTAGGTTGCTGGGTTCTGGAAGAAGAGGGTGGTCTGAAAAAGTTACTCATTTGTTTCTGGCCTTGGAGAATAATTCATTATATTTTGAGTCTCTCACTGACCAGCAAAGGAATTGTCGTTCATAGTGCAATGTGGTCAAAAGTGAAAAACAGGCTTTTCTGTGAGAACCTGGGTTAGTTTATGGTCCAAAGAATGTGTATGGGGAAGGGCTAGCCTCCTGTCAGAGGCCTGCAGAGTAAGTTATCATGGGAAGCAGTCACATATGCTTGAGTGAAATGATATGGAAATGTAATATAACTCTGTTCTTTGTGGTATCTTCCCCCAGAATTTTCAGAGTAGAGTGAAAGGGAGATGGGTTCATTGGACGTAGCATAATTATTCCAGATGTCAAGGAGCTGGACAGGAGAAGGTTCATTACTCGAAAAGGGATAGGCCAGGCTGAGGGAGAAGGTACCTGAGAGTAGAAGGACCTTTTCTTTCCAGCTCTGAGTAGATTTGCAGTTCATGCTAATTTATTAAGCTTTGAGGCCTTTCAGCTCTAAAGTAATACTTTGTGGAACTGCTGTGCTGAGGACTACTAATTTAAATCATTAGACTCCCAATGAATGAATGGGGTCCTCAGCTTAGTAACTGTTCTCTTTGGAGTTTGTGGTCTAGAACTCCACACTAAGCCTCCAAATTCTGGAACTGAAATGTCATTAAGTCAGGCAAATTGATATAACTTGCTTAGATGTAACTAGTTTTGGAGTTGTGAATGAGATTTGGCACCATCTTTGCTATTTCAGGCATAGGCTGTGGTGGATGAGGAAGGTATGTATGGAACCATAGCATGTGAAGAAGGGGTAAGTAAGATGAGAGTAACAGTGCAGGCAGAACAACTTGAAACACTCAGTTTTCTTATCCTTTGGCAGAAACTGGTTGCTGGCTTTCAGTTTGTCTCCATAATCATGAAGGCTAGAAATAACTTTGCAGCATACCTTGTGAGGATTGTTGGTTTTTATCCCACAATCTTGGCAAGGGGGGAACTTTCTGAACCCAGCAAAATTTAAAAAAAAACAACACCCAATGCTGTGACACCAAATACTTGGCTGGAGGATTTACCATGCCTTGGGTCCCTTAGAGCCCATAAAACAGGGATGGGGGATGAGTTGGGGGAGGCAAACTGCTCTGCAAGCTGCATGGTCTGTTGTTGTTCAGTTGTTCAGTCGTGTCCGACTCTTCGTGACCCCATGGACCATAGCACACCAGGCCTTCCTGTCCTGCGCACTCTCCCGGAGCGTGCTCAAGTTCATATTCATTGCATCGGTGATGCTATCTAGCCATCTCATCCTCTGCCGTCCCCTTCTCCTTTTGCCTTCAGTCTTTCCCAGCATCAGGGTCTTTTCCAGAGAGTTTTCTCTTCACATTAGGTGGCCAAAATATTTCAGCTTCAGCTTCAGTATCTCTCCTTCCAATGAGCACTCAGGGTTGATTTCCTTTAGGATTGACTGATTTGACCTCCTTGCAGTCCAGGGGACTCGTAAGAGTCTTCTCCAGCACCACAGTTCGAAAGCATCAATTCTTCGGCGCTCAGCCTTCCTTATAGTCCAGCTCTCACAGCCATACATTACTACTGGGAAAACCATAGCTTTGATTAGACGGACTTTTGTCGGCAAGGTGATGTCTCTGCTTCTTACTATGCTGTCTAGGTTTGCCATAGCTTTCCTCCCAAGGAACAAGCGTCTTTTAAGTTCATGGCTACAGTCACCGTCTGCGGTGATCTTGGAGCCCAAGAAAGTAAAATCTGTCACTGCTCCCATTTCTTCCCCTTCTATATGCCAGGAAGTGATAGGGCCAGATGCCATGATCTTTGTTTTCTTAATGTTGAGTTTCAAACCAGCTTTTGCACTCTCCTTTTTCACCCTCAACAAGAGGCTCTTGAGATCCTCTTCGCTTTCTGCCATTAGGGTGGTATCGTCTGCATATCGGAGGTTGTTGATAATTCTCCCAGCAATCTTAATTCCGACCTCTGATTCATCCAACCCGGCATTTCTCATGATGTACTCTGCATATAAGTTAAATAAGCAGGGTGACAATATGCAGCCTTGTCGTACTCCTTTCCCAATTTTGAACCACTCAGTTGTTCCATGTCTGGTTCTTGACCCTCGTACAGGTTTCTCAGGAGACAGGTAAGGTGGTCTGGTACTCCCATCACTTTAAGAATTTGCCAGAGTTTGTTGTGATCCACACAATCAAAGGCTTTAGCGTAGTCAATGAAGCAGAAATAGACATTTTTCTGGAATTCTCTTGCTTTCTCCATGATGCAGCGAATGTTGGCAATTTGATCTCTAGTTCCTCTGCCTCTTCGAAACCCAGCTTGTACTTCCGGTAGTTCTCGGTTCGCATACTGCTAAAGCCTAGCTTGTAGGATTTGGAGCATCACCTTGCTGGCATGTGAAATGAGCGCAATTGTGCAGTAGTTTGAACACTCTTTGGCATTGCCCTTCTTTGGAATTGGAATGTAAACTGACCTTTTCCAGTCTTGCGGCCATTGTTGAGTGTTCCAAATTTGTTGGCATATTGAATGCAGCACTTTAACAGCATCATCTTTTAGGATTTTAAATAGCTCAGCTGGAATACTGTCATCTCTGCTAGCTTTGTTGTTACTAATGCTTCCTAAGGCCCACTTGACTTCACTCTCGAGGATGTCCGGCTCAAGTTCAGTGACCGCACTATCATGGCTATCAGGGACATTCAGATCTTTCCTGTATAGTTCTTCTGTGTATTCTTGCCACCTCTTCTTAATCTCCTCTGCTTCTGTTAGGTCCCTGCCTTCTTTGTCCTTTATCATGCCCGTTTTTGCACAAAACGTTCCCTTGAGATCTCCAATTTTCTTGAAGAGATCTCTAATCTTTCCCATTCTGTTGTTTTCTGCATGGTCTGTAGGTATGGCCATGTCTACTGATGTTATCACCACGCCCATTTTGCCTTTTTCAGTGCTGAGAGAGGCACAGAGAAGGGGACTCAGCTGCAGCGGTTCCCAGTGCTGGCTCAGTCCCAGGTTTCTTGCAGCATCTCCACGTGGGCAGCATGCACTGCATGAATGGACTTAGCCAGCACTGGGAAGAGCAGCTACTCCTCCCAGCACCAGCTGAGTTCTTTGTTGCCAGCATCCCTGCTGATACCTCCAATCTTGGGAAGCAAGCCCCCACCGCCCCGGGAGGAATCGAAGCACACTCCACAGGCTGGGTCCTGTGCCATAAAATCAAGCATTTCTGTATTCATCTCCTGAATCTAGGAAACATTGAGGGATTGTGGTATACCCAAGGAAGTTGGGTAGTTAGCTGGGAAGGGTTTATGTATGAACTAGTAATGATGGCAAAAGACTTTGAAAGCCCCAAGACAGCCCTCAGTGCCGAGTGGACGCTAGAACACTTTGGCTTACTTTGAGCAAACTGCAAACTTATTTATTACACCAATTATTATACCTCCCAATTACATTTCCAGGGTGATTTACAAAAAGAATAAAACAATTAAAATGTGATATAGAAAAATATTAGCTAAAAACCACAATCATAAAAGCAGCATAAAATAATCAGCAGGATTAAAATGTATCTTAAAAGCCTGGGAATTTTTTTAAAAGGTTATAATTTGAGTGACCAGTGTTTCTTAGAGCTTACTAAGCCTTATGGGAAATTACAAGGTGCAAGTCATTAGTATGGTCTTGGGAAGCAGCCTAATGTGCCTGCTCCCACTCTATGGAAACAGACTGCTTCTTTTCACCTTAAAGGAACCAAAGCCTTGCAGTCCTATGTACACTGAGCTGGGAGTGAGTCCTGTTGAGTTCAGTGGGACATACTCTTGAGTAAACAAATAGGATGATGCTCTGGCTTGCTGAACGCTTCTGCAGCCATTTGGGGTCCTGCAGCAACTTTTGTTCATGTGCACTGATGAGGATTGGGCACAGAACCTCAAAGGCAATTAAGCTCAAGCTATAGTTTCGGGTAGGTAAGCCATAGGCCTAACTTTGAATGTTCATTTTTCCAGTGCTGGAAGTAGCACAACTTTCCTGACTTGTCTGTGGTTAATCTATATATTAGCAACACATTGTGGCTCCCTTAACACAGAAAGCAGCTCGTTGCAGTGATCACCTCCCTCACTTGGAGGATCTCCACATTAACGTTAGTCTATCAGATTCCACTGATGTCCAATACGTAAGGAGTTTCTCTGTCCAGGCTGATAGAAGGTGAAGATGGAGAGGGACAAGCATGCTAACATAGATCAACTGGCGGTGCAAAAGCACCAGGCTTTGTTCTTCAGAACTAGCAGGTCTTTTTCTCTGACAGAACAGGAAGGAAACTGCCTTACTGTGAGGAGTGTTATGATGATTGCTTCTCTCTGTGGTAGCTTTGGGATTGCTCCATCCCCAGCACGTGTGAGTTCCCCTTCCATCTTTTAACATCTGACAGCAGAAACCAGCTACCAGGAAAACTAATCAGTATCCCACTGGGATAATAAGCCTTTTGTCTTTACTGCACAGAAATAAAGTACTATAAATATGACATTCAACAAACTACCCCCGCCTTCAACGACAGCTGGGAAATCGACCAGGCCTTTCCAAAAAGTGCCTTTCTATGTGAGGCCAGCTGATGTTCCAGTGAGCAGCGATAAGCTATACCACTGGGTGTGATTGGTTGTTAAATCTCTCCTAAGCAGCAAACCTTAGAATCATCCTAAGAATGTCTTTGCCTCTGCAGGAAGACTTCTGAATGGTGCTGGTTTTCAAAACCATACACTGGCAAAACAAAGGCTCCTAGATACTCCTACAGAGCTATGACAGGTGAGTGAATAATCATCACCTCAAGTTCCTAATTCTGAGGAGGGGGGCCTTGATTGCCTAAGCAGATGGTTGCAAGCAAGGTACAATCACAAATAGGAGAAGGTAGGCCAGGATATTAATTACTACCCATTTGAAACCACTGTGTGGGTCTGCACAGCCCCAAAGTTCGTTAGGACATGTAACCTGAAACTCAACCAGTAGTGACCATTGTGATCTGCTCTTGCAGCTAGCCTCTTAAGATTAAACTGGTGCTCTAGGTCAGGCCATCTGTGTGCCAACCATGAACATCCAAGTCTTGTAACCAAATGTTTTCAGATATGCAACTCCCTTTGCCCAGAGAAAGTGTAGGGGTGCATTTTCAATATGGCTTAAAGCAACTAAATTACTCCAAACTATCCTCCTATATGCACAATATTTAAAGTGTGAAGCCACCCTAACATTTCAATGTACACCAACTGATGAAGTGGGGATTCTAACCAAAGTTCATGATGGTTTGTTTTAAGGGTGGTAGTAATTCCACATGTGTGAAGAAGCGAATGATGGGGGTGTCGCAGGCTACCTGTCACCTTGTGGGTAGGTTAATCCTAGCCATTTAAAAAATCCCTCATTAAGTAGCAAAAAACTTTTCAAGTCTCCCTTTTCTGCTTCTTTCGAATTCAAAACTAGCAGTGGTTGCCATACTTGTTTTCGCCACAACTTCTGCTATAGCTGTTGCAGGGGAATCCACTATTCATTTTGACATGTTGTAAAAGAAAGAACTCAATGTATTCTTTAGTAGCAGACAATACTTTTGTGATCCTCATTAGGCTGAGGGGGAATCATTTTCCAGTCTACATTGCTGTTGCTTCAAGTTTCTGTTGTTTGGGGGGAAGGGCAAACCATGACTTACACGAGTAATTCAACATGGAAACTACCTTAGCTTGACTCAGGCCACTGGGCCATCTAAGCTCAGTAGTGACTGCAGCCTTCCCCAACTTGCTGGCCTCTAGATGTGCTGGACTACAACTCCCATCAACCTCATACAGGGCACCTTGTTGGGGAAGGCTGGGATATAGCCGCTTCACCTATTTGTATGGCAAAAAACTCTGGGATCTTCTTTTGTCTCTTCCATCATCAGCAGCATCATGATGCTGGGCGTTGCAGTCCAACAGAACTGGAGGGCCCCGGGTCGGGGAAGCCTGGTCAGGCGACACAGTGGTTCTCTAGGGTTTCAGGCAGGAGTCTTTTCCTCGCCTACCCGCAGAGATCTGGGATGTAACCAGGGCCCTTCCACTGAACGATGACCCCTCTCTTACAGAGGCCAGAGCTTCGGGGCCACTTACCCACCCACCGACCCCCTGCCAACAGACCGGGGCCAATTCACGTGCTCTCGAAGCTACAGTGGGAATGGGGCAGGAAAATTACCCAGATTTCCTGGCCGGGTGGCCGGCCAGATGGGCTATTCAGAAATTTAATAAATAGTCTCCTCCTGAAATCTTCCATCCCAGATTGCTTCAGAGTCCTCAGTGTTTAAACAGTGCCCTTTCCCCCCCATAAGGAAAACCATGCCACGCAAACTGAGCGGGATTGTTTGACAAGGCTTCCAGCGCAGACCCTCCCAAAGCCGAAGGCAACCCCCGCGTGCCCTGCTGGGCGGGGCGGTCGGCGTCTCCTCCCACCTGGTCCAGGCAAGAAGGATCGGCGTTGCCGGTCGGGGCGGGCCGGCGGAGCCGGGCCGGAGGTGGCACCGCGGCGCAACGAACTCCTCTTCCTGTCCCCTCCTCCTCCGCCTCGCTCTTTCGGTGCCGGCATGGCCGCCTTCTTGGATCTGCAGAGTTTCGTGGATGCAGTCAAACCGTCGATTTGCACCAGCCGCTTCGTGTTCGGTGGGTAAGGAGGGGCTGGGATTTTGCTGTCTGGAAACAGGGACGATTTGGCGATCGTGTTTGGGGAGTAGGGCGATTGGCGATCGTGTTTGGGCGAGCAGAGTAGGGCAATCGGTGGCCCTTGCGGGGCGGAAAAGCACTGTGGCGTGTGTAGAGGTACGTGCTGCTGGAGGGAAGGACTGGATTGGAAGGGGGTTACTTGGACGGGGCTTTTGATGCTGGGTTTCGGGCCCAAAGGCTGGAACGCCGGAAAGCACGCGCGGTGCCTCGCCGCCTTCCAAGCTATCCTGGTTCCGCATATGCGCCCTCCAGCCACCAATGTTTCCACGTGGCTTGGCTCTTTGGATTGGCGGGGCAGAGACTGGTTTCCACCGAAGGTTTGGTCGCTCTGTCGTACTATAAGATCGGATTTGTTTCAAAATAGACACGTGGCGAAGTGCTTCTTGATCCTTGTGTACACGTGTTCGGGTGTAAGCTTCATTGAATATACCATGGAACCTAATCCGACGAAAGGTACGAAGAATCAGACTGCAAATAATATTTTCGGCCCTTCCCCTTCATGTCGGAATGCACATTATACCCATCTTTGTTGGTCAACAAAATAAAACGATTGGAATGTATGTATGTATGTATGTATTTGGAATTACTATATATTGTGCCTTCTCGGTACATTCTGGGATCCTGAAGTGAATGTGTGCTAGAGATAGGAAGTCGTAGCATGTGTGCGTGGGGGGGGGGGGGGGTGTCTTTAAGATGTCAAAACAGTGTTGGCAGATTTAGGTCAAAATATAACTGTGGCTTTTGCTATTTCATTTTGTTAATCAAAAGCACTATGACTCCTCTGGCTTTACAAGAACATTCTAATCTGGTGTTCCCATCTTTCCGAACAGGGGTGAAGATTAAACTTCCCACAAGGCTTTTTCTCTGACCAAAGCCCCCTACTTAAGCTGTTGACCACACTGGATTTGTATAGGATTTTTCATTTGTGGCTCCTGCAAGAGTGAAGAATATCGTATAGTGTAGGGGTCCCCAACCCCCGGGCCGTGGACCGGTACCGGTCCGTGGCCTGTTAGCACAGTAGGGGTGTGCGAAACCCCTTACCTTGGGTCCACGGGGGGGGGGGGGAGGCGACCCGTCCCTCTCCCCCCCCAGAATCCTTGCCAGCCCTGGCCGGCTCTGCAGCAAGTCCACAGAGCTGCCGGCCGGCTGCAGCCGCTGGCAGACTTCTGGCTGCTGGGACGCAAATGGTGTCCGCATAGCAGACGCCATTTGCATCCCTGTTCTTCAAGTAATAGGCTATGTAAATCTTTACGTAGCCGATTACTGCAAAGAATAGGGGCGCAAATGGCGTCTGCTGTGCGGACACTATTTGCATCCCAGCGGCCAGAAGTCTGCCAGTGAAACCATCCCCCCCCCCCCCCCATCCATGGAAAAATTGTCTTCCACGAGACCGGTCCCTGGTGCCAAAAAGGTTGGGGACCGCTGACATAATGCCAGTTTTAGAAGAAAGTTGTTCAGCTTCTTGTAAACATGCTGCAGCCCTGCTTTTGTGATTTACTTATCGGTTGCAATGTATTTTGGTTTTTTTCTCCAGGATGTGAGCTGAACAGTAGTGCCCGATCCTACACTTTTAAAGTGTCTGAAGAGGATGACTCTGATCACTTCCTAGCTTTGCATATGGTAAGAGAGGCTCTATCCTCAAATGGGATGCCTGCACCCAGGCCCCTTTAACACAGTCTTGTATTTAACAACTCACCTGGTAGCCACAGGCGAATGAGAGGGCTGGTGGGGAGGAGGGAGGATCGCTCCATCCCTCTGACAGCCCGCTTGGTTTCTGTGGTAGTTGTAGAGGAAGGATGGTCCTTTCTCCTCAACCAGCAAGGAACTGCAGAGAGCTGGCGATGGATTGCTCTGTCCCTCTTCTGCCAAGACTGCTTGGTAGAAGCTTTTTTCAACTAGCCTGCCAGGAGGCTAGAAGCCTGTGTTGCCTTGTGGGCCACAGAGGAATCTCCTCTTCTGTGGCCAACATGGAAATGCGGGCTACTAGCCTCGTAACAAGGCACTAAATTTTCTTTGTTAATAAGCCAACTTTTGTTGGCTTATTAGCAAGGCTACCTTAATATTCCACATCTTCCTCCAGGGAACCGGGTGCTTGTTGACCCTGGGTGGAATTTTATTTCCTCTTTCTCTGTGTTTTTGGGCCGTGTGATGCAGCACAAAGAAATCAGAAGTTTTGCCTGCCAAGGTGTTGCCTGGCTGGAAAATCAAGGACAGTAATTTTGGAGCGGAATCTCCAGGAAGACCTGCGGTTCTGTTCTGTGCCTTACTTTTAAGTAGCCGTGGCTGGCTACTGCACCAGGGCTGAAGTGGATGTTGCTGTCTTGATTTTTGTCGTTTATTCGGTCGGTCGCTTCCGACTCTTCGTGACTTCATGAACCAGCCCACGCCAGAGCTTCCTGTTGGCTGTTGCCACCCCCAGCTCCCCCAAAGTCGAGTCCGTCACCTCCAGAATATCATCCATATCATCTGTCAGATGAATATCATCTGTCTTGATACTCCTAAGCAACTGGAGACTGTTTTGTCTAGAAAAGAAAAGTAAAAGGCATCTTGCAGCATCAGCTCAGCAGCTGTCCAGGAGAGAGAGAGGAGAGCTTTGGGGCTCTGAGACAGGATCTTTGTAGGATCCAGAGCAGCTGGGTATATGGGGGACATAGCTGCTGGTGGAATGTAATGACTTCAAGCAGCTGAATTGCTGGGTTGGGTCAACTTAGTGCTGGATTCTATTTCTCTGAGAGGGACTCTTAGCAACTGCGGCTTCAGAGAAAAGTGAAAGGCATGACACTCGTGTGTTATGTACACCTTGTGTACAGTTTTGGAGTGGCTGGGTGAGGAGGGGGAGCGGAGTCTTTCCCATCCCAGGGGAAAGGGTTCAGAATTCCCTCTTAGCAATAAATGGGATTGTGCTCTTCAACTTTTGGGGGAGTCAGTTACAGTGTAGGCTGGCTAGCCGATGTAGCCCAACACATCTGGAGGGCACTGGGTTGGGAAAGGCTGCCATACAGACAGGAGGAGCAAGCGATGAGTTCTTTCCCCAGGAATGAGCTTAAGCCAGGAGCTGGCGAATCTAAGGGCGAAATCCAGTGCTAGGCGAGGGGAATCTCTCCTCCCACCTGTGCACCCCAAATCTGCTACAGAGAGTCCCCCAGCCCTCCCACAACAGATTTTGAGGGCATGCAGGGGGATCACCCCTCCCCCATGCCATTGATGGAAGCAGTTCCTCTGGCAGGAAAACTTAATTGGATGGCACCCTAAACCTGTCCAGCCTCAGGCTGTGAGTTGGCTAAGGGACCCCTGTGTCGCTGGCTTAAAACAAAGGGATGTTGATGTTGAGCCTGTTCCTTTATCCTCTGCTTCAGCCTTCCCCAGCCTGGTGCTCTCCAGAAGTTTTGGACTACAACTCCCGGCATTCCTGACCACTGGTGATGCTGTCTGGGGCTGATGGGAGCTGTACTTCAGAACATCTGGAGGGCACCAAGTTGGAGAAGGCTGCATCTAGCTGTGCCTGTTACTTGGGCAGTCTTTCACTTTTCTTCTTCCTGCTCCCACCTGCTGTCTTGAGGGGCGCAGCACCGGTGCTCAGGGGAGAACCCGGCTTCCTACTTGAGCATGGCTGAGAAGGCCCACTTTTTTCTTTCCTTTTTACGATACTGTCTCCTTCCTTTTCCTGCCATCAAGGTTTGCTTGTCAGAAGCAGCCAAGGATGAATGCAACATCGTGGAGGTTGTGGGGCGCGACTATCGGAACAAGGAGATTGTCGTGCCAGTGGCCCACCTGAAGCTGTCATGCCAGCCCTGGGTAAAAGGATCTCTTGGGGTCTCAGGCTTGGGTAGCTGGGAGGAAACATGGGTGCGGTGGCTTCTGGGTAAGGGTGCAGCACCGTCGACCCATGGGCGAAAGCCAGCCCTCTGGGCTTCCCCCTTCCCGTAGCCTCACCCCCTTTCCTCCAATCACTGGCTACTAGTTAAAGGCTGCTAGTCTTGATGGCTATGTGCTTCCTCCAGTACAGGAGGCAGTGAGCCTATGTACACTAGGGGCTGGGGAACATGGGGGGGTGCTGTTGCACTCATGCCATGCTTGTGGGTGCCTCAACAACAGCTGGTGGGCCACTGTGTGAACAGAATGCTGGACTAGATGGACCCTTGGTCTGATCCAGCAGGGCTCTTCTGATGTTCCCTGACCGGTGGTTTTCCCGGCTTTTGTGAATTTCCCCCCCATTCTACAAGGTTGGAATGCCTCTCCTAAGGCTCAGTTATCGGCAGTAGGAGATTTAAGCTAAAATATGCAGGTATTTTTGGCCTTGCCCCTTTTGCCCCACCCACCACTGGAATGCAGCCCCTGAAAGCCTCTCTGAGGTGGAATGCGGCCCTCAGGCAGAAGAGGGTCAACACAGCTGCTATAGGGTGTTGATCTGTGAGAGCTGACAAGAAGAGGAAGCTGCTTTGCTTTAGCAGCCTGAGTTTGCAAGGCCTGGGGTTGCCCCTCAAGCTATTTCCCAGCCTTTGTAATAGCTGCATTAGAATTTTGTGCAAGTTTTCTGGAGTATTGAGTTTTTCCCTTCAGTGTGTCCTCTCTAGTCTAGCTAGCCAGGAAGGCTTTGTTTACATGTGCAAGTAGGTTTCTTTCAGCCTAAAGCAGACCTCTTTAAATAATACGTTCAAATGTATGGTTTGATGCAGTAATTGTACTACAGGAGGGGTGACTGTGGATGTATTTGTCTGGGCTGAAACGCATTACCAAGGACCAAGTTTGCAGCTTGGAAATAATATTTGCCCGTTGAGCTGTGCATGAGAATTTCATGGTTTGGATAAGAGAGAATAGAGAGCCCAAGTACTTGCAAGCCCATCTGAATTATGGGAAGGAAGAAGCAAGCCACCAGTCCTGTTGATCCAAACAGGATCCGGAGAGAGTCCTTCCTCCGTCAGAGTTGCCCTGACCCTTCTCTCTCTTCATCTCTCCACAGTTGTGTTTGGATAATTTTGAGCTCCATCCCCCAGTGACCTTTCGCCTACGTTCAGGATCTGGCCCTGTCCACCTTGCAGGGCAGCACCGAATCTGTAAGAAGTTCTGACTGGGATTTGGGGAGCTCTTGAGAGCAAAATGGGCACCTTTAGACATTAAGGGATGGGAAGACTTGGGTCTTCACTCTTAAGGAGGGCGGTGCCATAAGACACGGTCCTTAAAGTAGCTTTTCTACATAATCCTTGGAGTCTGAGGTGTGACCTTCCATTACTCTGGGGCACGTTCTCTCTGTGGTTTGTGCATAAGTTGGTCATATGTATGATCCTCCCAAGTTGGAAGGAAGACCTGACCATGCATCAGGTGCAGCTGAATGACAGGGTGGCCATCTGCACGCACTGGTTCACTGGTGCAAGGCGGAGGGGTTGGAGAACATTGTGCTGGACACTAAGCATGGGCAGTCCAGCACCCGAGAGGTGGCTTCACTCTTAGGGATGAGGTGAGGTTGCCTGATAAAGCAAGGAAAGGGGGATGTGGAGGTACTTTCCAGATCACGCTATCAGATAACAGGCCTGGCTGTTTCCCAGTTCACAGAAGGGATCTTTCAGAAGATGATGATGAGCATCGTGAAGAGGCGGAGGAGGATTTTAGTGAGGATGATGAGTCCATAGAAGAGGAGGAAGAGCTGTCCCCTATCAAGCCAGCCAAGAAGCAACGGAAGTCTTAGCCTGGCTTCCAAGGAGGTGGGTGTTGGTGGGAAGTCTGGGCCGCTTATGATGCCAGAGAATACCTGCAGGAGAAGCACCCTTCCATCCTCGGGTTTCCGGAAATACAATTGTTGCAGCCTCATAGACCAGCCTTCGCCAATCTGCTGTCCTTCAGATGTGTCAAACTACAACCCCTATCAACCCCTGCTGGGTGGGGATGGCGGGAATTGTAGTCTGACACATCGGGAGGGTGCTGGCTTGGGGAAGGCTGTCATGGACCATGACATAGCACCACAGTAAGTGGGTCTGAGGCTTCCCAATATGATGCTCCCTTTTCAAATAAAGCCCCAGGGCAGAGAGACATTCGACAGCGGCCCTGCTTCTGCCCTGCCCCCTCCCCCAGGCCGCAAAATCCAGAGTGTTCACCCACCTCTTTGCTTGCAGCAGAGTTTGGGTTGTGCTTGGTACGTCAGGTGGAAAGAGAGCTGGGCCGCTGCAGTGCTAAAGCTGGGGATCTGGTGCCTGTGACTCTTTTTGTCCTGTCTTAGTGCTGTTACAGCTGGGGGATAGGCTGGTGCCTCTGATGTCAGTGGGTTGGTGAATCCGCTCCAGGTTTCAGTCAGAAACCCTTGGATAGCTCCTTCACACCTTGGACAGCTCCTTTAGAGTTCTGACTGAAACCCGGAGCGGATTCACCACCCTACTGACATTGGAGCCAGCAGCCTCCACTGGGATAGGCAGCCCCAGCGCCCTCCGGATGTTTTGGATCACAGCTCTCTAGCATCCCCAACCATTGGCCATGCTGGCTGAGGCTGATGGAGGTTCTAGTGCAAACCATCGGGGGGGGGGGGGGCAGGCACCAGGTTGCCTGCTCCTGTGTTGCAGTCACAGGAGCTGCCTTTGAGGGTGACAGCTATGTCTCCGGAATCACCCTCTGATACAGTTGGTCTGGCAGCCCTGCTCTGCTGCTGGTTCTCAAGCCTTGGGCAGAGGCAGACCCATCTGTGTGGGGCTCGCTTTGGAGATGAGAGATGGGTAGCTCACTTCCTTGGTGTGTATATTGGCCTGTGATGCCATGCTAAACTGCACTTTTCTTCTTGCCAGGTGCTGCAGATTTTATTCTTCCTGAAATGCAGCGTCGCTCTTCTCCAGCTGAATTTCTTGAAAGCGTTTTCTTGTGTTGGGACTGATGGCTGATGGAAGTAACTGGTGCTACTGACTCTGGGGTGGGGGGAAAGCTGCTGTGTCTGAGGAACCGCCAGAGAGTTACTAGTACATCTCAGGAACATGTTTTCCTTGGGGAAACTGGTAGCTGCTTTGTGCCCTTCTGATCAGATTTTACTGGTGCTCAGAAAGGGGTCCAAACATCAGCCGGCTGCTCCTGTCGATGTGTGTTGAGCTGTTTTCTCCAGGTGTAGAAGTCAAGAGATTGGAGTAAATCTCAGTTTTTCCTATGCATTTTCTTTCTTTCTTTCTTTCTTTCTTTCTTTCTTTCTTTCTTTCTTTCTTTAGGACGTTCCTTCAAAAATGGGTAATGCCACTAGGTTTATTCCTTGGAGCTTGTTTTTCCATGAGTCATTTTGACTCTGTGCAGCAGTCTTCCCCAACCTGGTGCCTTACATATGTGTTGGACCACAGCTCCCATTATCCCCAGGGCATCAGGTTGGGGAAGGCTGCCCTTAACTGGACAGATATCTCTCCCCCAGTTACCATCAAGATGCTTGCAAGATTCACTTTTTGAAAAGTAGAGATCTATATTTTCTTATCGTTTTAACCAAATTTTATGTAGGGTATTTTTAAAAGGGTTGTGTGCTACTTCAGCTTGCACCAGTGATAGTGAAACAATTTGTACCTCTCCCCACTGCAGCTTAGTCCTGTTGTTGTTAAATGCAAAGAGGTTAACTTGTCATAGGGCTTACCAATGTCCATGCTTTATTTGAATCTTGTGGCCATTGTTGTTTCACACTCTTGTGCCTCCTCTTTTTAACAAATAAACATGTTTGTAATATGTGGGCTGCTCTGAAGTGTTTTCTTGGCAGGAACTGGAGCATGGGGGGATCGGGAGCCTTGGAGTAACTTTACTCCACTTTCCATGTACCAGGTTTTATCCTCTTTTCTGTCTTCGCTCTCCCCCTTCCCAAATATGTAACTGGTTTGGAGGGTGCTCTTACTGGTTTTCAGAAGAGCTTACACATGTGATCTCCCTTCCTCCTCCCCAACCCCGCCCTGCTACCTCACTTGTCTGGAGAAGTGGGAGCATTGATCCCATCACTACCAGTTTGCCTGATTTAAAGGGCTACAAGAAACTCCATCTGATTTTTAACTTCCTTTTCTTTGTTTTAAATAATGAAATCCTTTCTCTTCTCCTTTGTTGTTATTCCTTATTTATATAGACTTGATAAAGAATTCATAGAACAAAGTTACTAAGGGCGCAGTCCTGTTGGGATGCCCGTCAGACTCTGAACTTGGAGGCTGACGGGCCTGCTATGCAGGGCGTATTCGCCAGAGGATTCTTTGTAAGCCAGCCTCACCAGTCCCCTCCCCACCCACAGAACCGCCCCCTTTCCCTCCTGTCCAGGGCGGCATTTGAGAGCTCAGCTCATATTCGGTTTGCTCCGCACAAGGGGGGAGGGGAGCTCAGGCTCCTGGGTCTGAGGTCGGAGCACTGTCTCTGACCTTGGACCTAGGAATCCAAACTATCCTATGCCCCCCCCCCCCCCGGATGCTGTCTAGGTGCCATAGTATTGCTGTCTTAGTTAATAAAATTAATGAAGTAATAGACAGGTTAGTTTTATATATAGAATTATACTAAGAAATGTACAGTGAGTATAGGAGTTTTAAGCCAATGGAATTAGTTATTAAGGGTACAGACCTGTGATCCTTGGGAGGGTGTCCTGAACTGAAGATAAGAAATAAATAGTTTCAACATAGACTTCCAATACTATCCATACTTATAAAATCAAATATCATATGAGCAATATTTTGACATTTTTTCCCAATACTTAAAAAATGGGCACCAATTAAAAAAAAAAACGATTAACCTTATGGATTCCTCTTTGGGCATTTGCTGAAGAGAGCTTTCCTGGGAACAGGGAGGGAGCCAGGGATGTGTGCTCCAACCCCCCCCCCCTCCACTCCCAGCCACCCCATGTAGACGGAGAAGGTCTGCAAAGAGCAGTTTAACAGGGCCCTGTGCAATTGGGCTTTCCAGTACTACACATACCTCCTGAGTGCATGGAGTGGCATAAGTGTGTCCAGCTGAAGGTGCTTATGCTGCCCATGCAGACCTTTCCCGTCCACACGGGGAAGTTGGGCGTGGAGAGGGCTAGATAGCTCCCTGGAAGAACCCAGGCTCTCCTTGTCCCTGTTGCATAGCTCAGTGGCAGAGCACCTGCTTTGCATGCACAAGATCCCAGGTTCGATCCCGGGTGCCTGCAGGTAGGGCAGAAAAAACTCCTGCCTGAAATCCTAGAGAATTGCTGTCAGTCAGTGTTGACAGTCCCGGGCTAGGTG
Source organism: Heloderma suspectum (assembly GCF_057233095.1). Lineage (NCBI taxonomy): Eukaryota > Metazoa > Chordata > Lepidosauria > Squamata > Helodermatidae > Heloderma > Heloderma suspectum. The sequence continues at coordinate 260,792,593 of NC_139460.1, read as the reverse complement.
GACCCATGGTCTGACTTGGTATAAGGCAGCTTCCTAGGCTCCCCTGGGTGGGGGTGGAGTGTGTGTCCCCGGCTCCTCCCATGCTTACAGGAAAGTCCTGTTTGGCAAACACGGCTATTGAAAATCTCTCTTGAATATTTGTTTACAAGAGGGACTGCTGCGTTCTCTCAGTTTACACATGTGTGGCCTTTAAGAAAGAGCAGGTTCTGTACACAGCCACAAGATGGCAGACTTGTCGGTATGATGGAGACCCAAGCCCTTCTTTGGAGGGCTTTATTTGTGGCAGTAGGGAAAGGGACTTTGTTTCATGCCTTCCTTGGAAGTCTTGGGAGAGAGCCCTAGATCAGTATGTACGTTAGAAAAGGCATATTCCACAGTTCCGCCAGTCATAATAACACTAGTGCAGTAGGACCAAGAGCAGAAGTGGCCTTTGCTGACTATTCCAGGACCTTCATTGGCCTACCACAGGCATCATGGCTGGATGGGAGATGATAGGCGTTGTAGTCCAACACATCTGGAGGGTATCCGGTTGCGGGGAAAGCTGACCTGATGTATTGCCATGCAGGGAGATTTGGCAAACGTTGCTGCTAGATGTCTTTAGAAGAAATGCATGGATTTGAACGTCAACACCGTCACCTGCCCACCTGCTTTCCCAGCACGTTTGATATCTTTTAAAGCTGCTTCCAGCATCTCCACTTGGAAGCATCATTTAGTATTATCCTGCAGGCCTGGATGGATGGGACTACAGGATCTTGTAGTATCAACTTGTATCAGTGGATTCCTACAGTAAAACCAGAGAACGGCCTTACAAAGGTCATGCCAATGAGACCCATCACCTCTTTTCAACATTATCAGCATCCCGAAAGTTTAAAGGAGGGTCTCTCTAAGATTGCAATGCACCAGACAGAATGCTAGAATCCCTCTTTGTCTTGTTTTTGAGCAGTGATTTCCTCAGCAAGAGGATGGATGCCTATGCCATTATGGCTTCCTAATGGCTTGTCAGTTCAGAGGGAAGCTACATCTACCGTGGGAGGAGCAAGCGCTGTCACTTCTCTCCTGCTGTCCGGCTGCTTCCCAGAAACTTCTCCAATAATCTTTTCCTATCCTATTTCAGCTGTCTTCCCATATTTCCCCTGTCTCAATGGATGAGCTCTTCTCATTGCCCCGGGTATTCTCTACTTGATGCCCCGGGAATTCTTTACTTGATGCCCCAAGAATTCTCTACTTGATGCCCCGGGAATTCTCTACTTGATGCCCCGGGAATTCTCTACTTGATGCCCCGGGAATTCTCTACTTGATGCCCCGGGAATTCTCTACTTGATGCCCCTGTGGGTTGCATCTGGACCTAACAGCCATTTTCTATGTCCACCCTGCTTCTCCTCTTCCTCCATCTGACTTGCAACTTCCCATTCTCATCCGGCATGCCGTACGGTTGCCAACTCTTGAAATCAAACATTCTGGAACCTTGGCAGAGCCCACAAAAATGCTCTGTTCAGCTAAGGCAGCCTTCCCCAACCTGGGGCCGTCATGGGCAATGGTTGTGGCTGATGGGTGCTTTTGTCCCAAACACCTTGAGGAGACCAGGCTGGGGAAGGCAAGGGGTGGGTGAAGCCCGCTCAGCTGATGTCTTCAGAGTCAGCTTCCAGTTGAGGAAAGGCAAGATGGAGCAGAGCACAATGAGCAGCTTTTCCACAGATGCACGAGCAGGGTTTTGGGGAGGGACCTCACCTGCAGCCTTTGGAGGCCAGATGGGGAAGCTTGCTGGGCCATATTTAGCCCATCCATGATCTAAGGTGTACAGCAGGAATGCACCACCTGTGGCCCAGGAGGTGGGGGGAGCATGCAGCATTACTGTGGCCCACCAAGGATGCCCTGATCTCCACCACTGCCACATTCTCCCCCCTCCCCATAATCTGCTCCTTCCCACAGAGATCCTCATATAGATCACTCTTCTGTTGCTGCTAGCAACAAAGAAAGCGCAGCCTGTATCAGGATCGCTGGAGAGGGGGCAGAGAGAAGCCTCTGTCCTCCCTCTCCCAGAGATCTGCAAACAGGTTGTTCATGTATGTCTGTGCATATGACCCCTGATGCCCCAGCCAGCCTCACAGGTGGCCCTTGGGCTGAAAAGCTTGTGCACTCCTGGTGCACAGCTAAGGCATAGCTGTACAAATCCTGTCCACCACCACCCCACCACCACAAAAACAATATTGCTTGCACATAATATTGAGCCTCCAGAGATGAATGTAGTCCAGATGACAGCTGTCATGTGCACAAAGCAAGAACTGAAAGTGCATGCTGAGCAGATAGCTCAAGCAGGTGAGTTCAGATGCGGACTACACATTAAGGCTATGCAGCATGTTATGGAATTAAGTATGTAGAAGATGCTGGAAAACATTCACTTTACAGATGAGCAACTGAGCCAAGACTCCCTGTATCTGTGGCAGAGAATTCTGTGCAAGCAGTGCAGGTATTGCAAGTGAGTAAAACCATAGGCTGCAGTACCAGTGTCACACAGATGCATCATATCTGGTTAAAAAAACAGTTCTGCAAGCCCCTTTTACACACGCACTCGCATGAGACAGCAAACAAGATCCAGGGATGATGACATACACATTTTCTTAGGCAAGAAACCAACTAAATGTGACCTATATTTATTCATTTATTTACAATACTTCTATTCTTCTTAGGGAGCAATCCTATGTGGATCGACGGTTGCCTCCAACCCCAGGGGCGACCGCCTATCCAGTGTAGGGTGGGAGGAGTGTTGAGGAGCAAATCTCCTCACTCCCCCTGCCCTGCTTTCACGGCTAGACAGCCGATTTTGGCTGACTAGCCACGGGACTGTGGAAAGCGGTGGCTGGACAACACATAGGATGTGTTGTACCAGCACTTCCAACCTCCCCCGCCCACCCCCAGGAACGCCCCATTTCCCCCGCTCCATGCTGCTCTTCTGAGCACAGAGCGCAGGGCTGATCCACACTGCCTATGAGGCGGTGCAGGAGGGGGGTGGAGGTCGGCTCTCCAGGAACCAACCTTGGAGTGCGGGCTCTGAGGTTGGTTCCCGGGAACTGACCTATCCTATGGCCGTCTAGCCGCTGACTAGCGGCCATAGGAATGTGCCCTTCATGTACTAAAATCCCTCAGCAGTTTACATTAAAATACAACATAACAAGATAAAAATAATAAACATAGTTAAGAACATTTTTTAAAATTACATCATAACAATGTGGTTGTAACAGGGTGGTAACAAAGTCTCACTGGACAGGGAACGCCTGTGTAAACAGCTGTGTTTTCAAGAGGCATTTAAAACTTGCCACTGTTTCTGCCTACAAGATCACATGTGGGAGAGTGTTCCAAAGGGTGCGTGCCACCACTGAGAAGGCCTGCTTGCCACTATCAGGTGACATTCTATCTATATGGTGATTGTAGGAGATTGTTGTAAACTGCTTTGGAATTTTTAAACTGGGAAGGATATAATAATTCACAAATTCACTACCCACCAATCTCCACCAATCTTTCCTATGTTTGGTGGCCTCCACAGCAGTCAAAAGAGGTGCGCTGGCAGGTAAGTGGATGTGCTTATTTTCTCCCTAGCCCTGAACAGATACAGTATTCAGCCTTCCCCAACCTTCCAGAAGTGTTATACTACAGCTCCTATCATCCTCAACCAGTATGGCTACCAGAGTTGTAAAATAACGCATCTGAAGTACGGCAAGTTCGAGAGGGCTGCTATATGGCTAAAGTATCAAGAGTCCTTAATGGGTGGTTTGGGGTGGCCATCTTGTTAATCAGTAGCTTTGCTCTCTGGTTCCTTTAAAGACACAAGCCTTGAGAGTATTTCATTGCAGGCAGGGGCCAAGCCTTTTGATGAGAAATAGGTACTCCAGTACAATACCTCCTCCCACCTCCCCAGTGTAAGTCTTTTGGTCAATATATTTCCTGAGTCAATATATTTCCTGTTCAGCGACAAGACATAAGTCCCCATCCCACCAAAATCAAACGTCAAGCCTTGTTGATTTGGTGGCTGTATGTACTATTCCCTTAAACTGGAAACGCTGTATGTGGGAATGCAATGAAATGTTGTTGGGGTGTATTTTTAACATGGGGTGTCGCTTGTTTTCAAGCGATGACTTCTTGATCAGTCTTAAGCAGCCTTCCCGGCCAAGCTGGCTGGGAATGATGGGAGGTGCAGTCCAACACATCTGGAGGGGACAGGTTGGGGAACGCTGCACTAAAGTGCCAGAAATCACTGTGGGCACTTCCCCTGTTTCTAGAAGACTGAAGATGTTGCTATGATGAACAGCATCTAGAATTACCTCCTGCTTCATTAATATAAAGACTGCATAATTTCTCTCTGTGACTGACTGGCAAAAGGAACCTTCTTCAGCCAGGATGGAGAACACTCCTGAGAATAGCTGGGCTTTGTATTTCCCAGAATGGAGGGTGCAACATTTTTCCCCACCCTCCTTCTTCCCAGTGTAACCAGGAGCAGCAGAGCTCTCCTGTAACCATCACATGACCTGCAGACTCCTCCTCCCACACTACACCGGGGACTAGCTAGTCTGGACTTGCAGTCAAAGTCACTTCCCTATCTAGTCACTTTCTTCCCTCCCCATCCCCCCATCCCAAGCCTTTTTAACATCTTGCCTGAAGAAGAGATTTGGGGAGCTTGAAAACTCACACAATCTTTTGCGTGTGATCTTTTGGTTGGCCCAATAAAGAGCAACATGGATTTTGGTGTTTTTCTTATGGTCAACATGGCTACCTTGGCTAAATGGCACCATTCGCGCATGCGCATGCGCACGTACACACACACACACACCATTTTCAAATACTGCCCAGGGCTTTGATCAGCTAAGCTATAGCAGTTTGTCCCACCTTTGAAAATTGCTCGAAATAGAGCACGAAAGTGTCCAACTTTTTGTGTGTGAAATCAGTGAAGTTAGGACCCAGCGTATGGGGAGCTGCAAGTTTCTTAGTGCATCAGCCAGTTATGTCCATGCACACACTTTGCCTCCAGCTGGACTTGGTGTATTCAGGATGGAAGAGGTAATAGTTAATTAAAGCATCTATGTTGAGACTGTCGGGGTTGGGGGGAGTGAGTGTGTGTGAGTGTGTGAAAGAGAGAGATCACACATATAGACTGTGTCTAAGGGGGAAGAATAGGATTAGAGGGTCAGGCTAGGGCAATGGGTACTCCTCTGGAGATGATGCTATCAAAACGGATCCAAATACCTTGTGCAAACAAACAGGATTGTCTAGGGAGAAGAGAGCTTGCTGTCACCATTTCTTTTGGTAAGCCTTTCCAAGACAAGGGCTGTTAGTTTGTTTTTCCCAGGCAGAGGGGCAAGGTGCATATGTGTGTCTGCCTTTTACTGAGATTTTTTTTTTTAAGGGGAACCAAAATAATTTTTTCACGAGCATGTACAGATACCTTGCAGAAATACTATATGGCACAAACAGTGAATGCAACCCCTGATGTGTTAGCAGGCTCATGCGAAGGGCTTGTGTGCCCCCTGTTTGGAAAGATGCTTCTGGGATTCTGGTACCAGTAACCACATGTTTAAAGCAATGTTGACATCTTGGTGAGGATGGATGCAAAGGCTAGAAGAATAAACTGGAAGCTGGGAAATACATATTGGCAGCAAGAGATCTGAGAAACGCCCTCTGACACTTTATCATCTTTAAGTGGTAGAAATTTAAACTTTTCAGAGGTAGGTAGAATAAGAAACAAGTGTTACAATTTTGCATTAGGAATAAGGACTCTTTTCTGTATGTATCACAGAAAAGTATTAGCAAAATCTTTTAGCAATGGGCACAGCAAAATGTATTAGGAATTTGGCATGGATGGGAAGGGCTGAATTTTTCAGCACTTGTGACTTGCAAAGCAAGGCTGGAAAGGATAGGGGTTACAGTCCAACACATTTGGGGAAGTCTGATATAAGTGAACATCCAAGGGCTGATGGACCCATACATGCACATTACTTGATTTCTCATCACATCATGGTTGTGTGAACTGAATCCAGTGAAAAGCCTTGCATTCGAGGTGACCTCCAATGATATGTGAGTTCTGTCTGCTTTAGATCTGTGATGGTCTGTTCACACATGTACATCATTATGTTGGAAGGAAGGAAGATGCATGTGGAAACCTGCCCCAAAAGGTGCTGCTTCAGGGTCTGAAGGGTAACACCTGGAAATTACAAACCTTTGTCGAGATTCTTTGACTTGGAATCATGTAAAGAAGCCCTTGAGTGTATTTGTATCGTGTTGCCCAGAGTCTTAAGCACTTGGAGCCACAAATTCGTCTGCCAAAGAACTAGCAAGAGGACCAGCTATAGTGTGCCACACTCCAAGAGGGGAGAACTCTTGACCTTTGGTGCTAAGACTGGCATCCCTTAATTTTGTTATTGTCCGTAGCAGGATTACACATGTTTGCCGTGAGTTCCAATAAGACTCCATCTTCCTGCTTAGGGAGCTGTTGTTGATAAGCTGCTGTTTTGTCTTTTGTTTGGGTGTCGATAAAGTCTATCATAAGTCAGTGGGAATGGTATAACCTCAAATATGAATGGTCTGATAAGTTTAAAGTAATTTAACGTACTAAAATGTAATAAAATGAATGACAACTGCTTGTCATTCATCCTAGTGCTTTGCATTTTCACTATAACAGCAAAGTAGAACACTGAACTTGAATGTACGCTCAACATAAGACTTATATCTGCATTACAAACTCATGGGGTAGCCACTTATGCAATGTCAAAAAAGAGGAACCACATAACCAAAAAAGAGGGCACTCATTTTCATACAGTTCAAATATGCCAATGAATGTATATAAGTAAAAAATTTTTTTGGGGGGGAATTAGGCTTTAAATAGAAATACAAAACATCTCACCACAGTTGGGAAGACTGACCAGGTGACCTGTGTGCTGTCCAGGTGCTAACTCTTGAGGGGCAATGTCAAGGCCCCTGTGCTCCCTTCTTAGGATTATCCTTACATTGGACTTGGACCAAGCAGCCCTTCAAATACAGGTCAGCTTCCAATAGAGGACTGTCCTCTGACAGCCCTTCAAATAGAGGACTGTCCTCTGTAAAGTAGGACACATGGCCACCTACAAACTGATTTAAAGGAAAGCTGATTTAAGCTTTGTATTGCAAGTCCATTTAAGAGAGATGCTCTACCAAATCAACAGTACCAGCCAAAACAAGCACCCCTCTCATACAGATTCCATGAACTCTGTTATAGATATCCTTCTCCTCCTCACTGCTCCCTCCTTCAAAAACACACAGTGTTAGCTAGTCAGCTTTAGTTAAAATGGGGCTGTGTCTGGGCTCCTTGGGACCCTGCCCTGCCCCCATCAGCATTTTCCTGATTTGGTGTGAGGCAATAGATGTAAGCACCATGAATTGGGCTTGGCAATGGGGTATTTCCTTGAGAAGCAGTATCACCTCAAGGCTAGGATGTCAAGAGTGCAACCTCAGTGTTTTGCCAACTCCTCAGGGTCAGTAGTTCAACTGCTGCTGTGGCAAGAGCCCCGAAGGCCATGTGGTAAAGGTTGCTTAGGCCTACTGGTAAGTAAACAAACATATCTAAAGTTACAGCCTCCCCTGCTCTGAAGTTTGCCTGAGCCACCCTCCATTCCAGGTTTGATGACCTATACATTCCCAAACACTGTCACCCCAATACAGTGACCTCCATGCAGGGTCTTCAATTGCAGTAAATATGGCTGATTCAGGCTGAATCTACACATAGGAGTTATACCATCATCATACCGTTAGCATAACTATTGGTACACATGACACCAATGGGCACCAATAGTTACGATAATGCTATGATAATGGTATAACTGCTATGTGTAGATTCAGCCTCTGTGAGATGGATTTGAACCAGTTCAAAATGCTCATACCTCAAAAATGTCCCTAAACGAGTTCCAGACTGTACTGAAATGGGTGTGAAGACAGCAAGAACATGGTCATTCTACTTGCTATTATGTTTCGTAATCAATCCAGGATTCAGAGGAGGGGCGTAGTTTAGTTAGCCTTATGGGCATGTCAATGAAATCTCAAAATCCCCCAATTCCCCATGTACTTGCATAGATTGCTTACTTGCTTTTTGTAACATCTTGCATGGTGAAGAGATCTGGAGAGCTCGAAAGCTTGCACATATTTTGTGACCTTGAGTGGGCCTAATAAAGGTATTACCCTAATACATTTTTTGGCATTTTTTTTATGGCTAACACAGCTATCTTTGCTTTTGATAATAACATGGCGTTCCTGGCTCTGTAGAGCCTCCATTATTGACACAATTCAACATAGAACAGGGTGGAGAGTAGCAAGGCAACTCTACCATTTCAGGCAGCTGATGCCTTACCTGGGAATCGCGGCTCTTGTGTTCTCCTACTGATAATCAAAGAGCGTAAGCAAGACCTGCACCCATGGATGGCTGCTACTGCTGCCCCAGGCCAGATTTGTGCTGTGGGTATAAACAACAAAGTCATTCCCATGGAACATGCCCTGGAAGGCTGGGTGAGGCAGGTCTCTGAGCCTGGGAGAGAAGGGATGTTAATTGGGTCCCACAGTCTTGCCTGGGGCAAGCTGGAGCCACCCAGCTGTGGCAAAGGTGCTCTTGTCACTTAAATGCTGCATTAATATGGATTGGGGGGGGGCTCCACCTGTGCTGTGAACTCTGAGATTGTTGTTTTCCTTCCTCAAGTCCCATTGCCAGCTCAAGTACCTTCCTTGCCCAAGGTATAAATCTGCCTTGGTTTGCCATTGTCACACCCTCTGGCTTTTTATGGGAGAGGTGTGTGGGAAGAGGGGGGGAAGGTGAAGGCCGCAGTGTTGTAACACCAGGACTGACACCCATCTCCCTGAGAGGTCTAGGGTGCAATCCTATGCATGTTTAGACAAAGAAAAGGCCTACAACTCACAAGAGGGGAAATACAATCACCAGCGGTGGCTGTTCTGCTGGTGGAACTACACTGTTGGATGCAACCCATAGCAAGAGACTACTCACGAACCACACATTTTTTATAGGTTTACTGGGAGTAACTGTCAGAGAATTTGACACTTTTTAAGGAAATTTAGTTTTTACTGAGGTATAACTGGTGTTGTGTCTAGCATAAACAGACAAAAATCCCCATCCCTGTAAATGTATCCCCCTCCCCAAGTGAACTTCTCTAGGGGAAATTATCTGGGTATGACTGTTTTGGGTAAAGACGGAGAGTCCTGCAATATCTTTTCTAGTGAATGCTAAGTTTCAGGATATACTTGAACAGGGCAGGGAAGGTTTAGACTAGATGAATATGGTCCATCTCAATTGTCTCAAAAGTGGAAAGTGTAGTATTTATCTATCTAAAATATTTATTGGCCTCCTTTCAGGGCAAAAGCCCTCCCAAGCTGGCTTACAGAACAGAATACATAAAAACAGTAAAATATTAAAAGCGATAACAACAAACACAATAAAATAGCAATAAAAACAACAATAAAACCAGCAGCAACAACGGCAATAGCAGCAACAATGGAAATCGTATAAAGAAAAGGCCAAGGTAAAATAATATGCTTTCAAGGCCTTCTTAAAAGCCTGCAATGACAGAGCATGGTGGACCCCCAATGGCAACTTGTTCCAAAGGTGTGGGCCTCTGCAGAGAAGGCCCTCTAATGTGTGGTCACCCACTTAACTGCTCTCACAGGTGGGCAAATGAGAAGGGCCTCTCTTTCTGATCTTAAAGTGTAGGCAGGCTGATTTGGATGAAGGCAGTCCTTCAAATAACTTGGTCCCAAATCGTTTAAGGCTGTAAAGGTCAAAACCAGCACTTTAAAACAGTCTCAGAAACACACCGGTAACCAGTGCAGCTGGTGCAGTGTAGGCACTGTATGATCAAAGCGCCTCGCCCCCACCAACACTCAGGCGGCCGCATTCTGCAGTAGCTGAAATTTCTGAACTTTCTTCAAAGGCAGCCCCATGTACAGCGCATTACATTAGTCCAGCCTGGACATCACTAGTGCATGGATAACTGAGACAAGGTCCATTCTCTCCAGATAGGACCGCAGCTGGCGTACCAGCCTAAGCTGGTAAAATGCACTCATGGACACCACAGCCACCTGGGCTTCCCCAGTTAGCGCAGAGTCCAGGAGGACTCCCAGACTATGTACTTGGTCTTTTAGGAGGAGTGCAGTTGTAAACCTCCATCCAAAGTAGTTGGTTTCCCAACCCACAGTACCTTCATCTTGTCTGGATTAAGTTTCAGCTTGTTCACCCTCATCCATCCCAAAACAGCCTCCAGACCCTGGTTCAAGATTTCCACAGCCTCCCTGGGATGTGCAGATGGAAACGAGAGGTAGAGCTGAGTATCATCCACATACTGGTGACATTTCAGCCCAAACCTCCTGATGACTTCCCCCAGCAGTTTCATGTAGATGTTAAAAAGCATGGGGGACAAGATAGAACTTTGCGGCACCCCACAGGCTAACAGCCATAGGGTGGGACAGAAGTCCCCCAGCACCACCTTCTGAGACCACTCCTCCAGGAACGACTGAAACCACTTTAAAACCATGCCTCCCAAATAAATAATCTAGAAGGATACCATGGTACTCTAGCACCTTGCTCAGGAATGGCAAATTTGATACTGGACAGTAGATATCCAAAACCATAGGATCTAGATTTTGGTTTCTTCAACAAGGTTTCTTCTTTCAAAGCAGTGGGAACTTCACCATCCCTCAAGGAGGGATTTACCACCTTGGAGGTCCAGATACTCAGCCCAGCTCTGACAGATTTCGTAAGCCAGGATGGACAAGGATCTAAAAGGCAAGCAGTAGGCCTCAGTCCTCCAAGCGGTTTGTCTGCATCCTCAGGTTGCACAAGCCAAAAGGTATCCATAACATGACTAGATGGTGCACTAGCCTGTCCATCTCGGACTCTGTCAAAACAATGGCATCCAAGTCAGCATGAATACAGCAGTTCCTGAACACTGCTGGTATGCCCAAAGTCCATTCTGAGAAAAGATTGGCCATGATAACTGGGAATTATGTTGCAGTCCAACACATCTGGAGGACACCAGGTTGGGGAAGGCTGAGTGAAATGCTACTACAAGATAATGGAACTAAATGTTCTGTAAGAGGGGAAAAAACACTTCTGAGCATCATTTTGAGCTTTTGCTTTTCCACTGTTTTCGGTTCGTTATGTGGAATTTTTTTTATAGTAGAGAAAGTTATACAATTGTAAGGTGAGTAAGCCATAGGTGCATGGAAAGAAAGCACCCTGTGTTGTGTGGTGAATATACCAGCTAGGCACATTGTAAGAATCCATCTTGGGATATAGCTTTGTCCATATAGCTTTGTGTTTGTTAAACAATTTTGGTCTTGAAATTCTAAATAAAGTCCTTGACAGAGCGAAAATATATTGTCAAAACAGAGAAGAACTAGAAATTTGCCCTGGATGTATCAGCTGAACGTTGTTGTTAGATGGTGCCAGAAACAGAAACCCATTCAACATTACGGAGTGCAAGGTTAAACATTTTCACTGCGGCAAGTGCATCATTTTGCTACACACTCAGATCCTGTAATTGCAAAATGGGAGCTAAAGGAATCCATTCTGCCTCTGAGCTATCCAACATCATGGGTGACCATAAAACCCATACAGGCATGCAGCTCTTGGCCACATCCTGTGCTGCCTGCGGAGCTCTGGGGTGCCCTGCCCAAATTCCCCACTACCCAGTTGATCAGCCACCAGCTGGTGGGTGCAGAGCAGGTCACTGTTCCCCTGCTGCTAACAGCAGCAGGGAAAGAGCGATCTGGGTCAGGATCATGGGCAGGAGGAGAAGCTTTAACCCCCAACCTCAGCTTTGAACCTCCCATTCCCTGCACACTGAGATGTGGGGGGAAGGGCATGTGTGTGCTTGCACACATGTGTGCCCTTCCACATGTGTGGCCTCCAACCCATCACTCAGCACCCTGTACAGCCCCCAGGGCGGAACAGGGTTGCTCACCCTTGCCATAAAATGAATTTCCAGTATAGACCAAAAGGCCTTGATAGTACAGTATGAAGCACTGGAAAGGATATTGTATCCACTGCACACTTTATTGCCTCACATCTTCCATTTGTTTGAATTTCTAACATGATGTTTTACCTAACTGCATCCTTAATATAACTTACAACATAAAATATCGAACAATATGACTAGATAGAGTTGTATGCAACAAGGTGTTGTGTTTACATATAGCTAGCAGCCGATGATATTAAGTAAGATTATGCTTTCCCATTTGCCTTGCCAATGTATCCCTGTTCACATGGTGCAGTATCACACTTGGTAACTCACCTCTGGATTTGCAGCTGATTTGTATGCGTGGATATAATCCAGTAAAGCAATGTCCTTTACTGGACTGGGGTGGTTCTAACTTCCCTTGCCCATTTGTTGCTTGTTGCTCTTTTGTTCCTCTAGCCTTCTAAACTAGCAGCTAGGTAGTGGGCTCTCCCACACCGGAGGCATTCAGGATGAAGCTGGACAGCCATCTGTCAGGAATGCTTTGACTTGGATTCCTGCACTGAGCAAGGGGTTGGACTCGATGGCCTATAAGGCCCCTTCCAACCCTACTGTTCTATGATTCTATGAAAATAGTAAAGTGCTTAACTGGAGGGAGATTCATTCTAATTTCAGGGGTATTTGGATATCAGACATAGCAAGTTTGAGTGGGCCCTGCAGGGCTGTTGTCAAGGGCACCTGCCAAGGCCCATACTCCAGCAGGGGTCCACTGATCAGAAGAGCCCCCTGGAGTGGCTCCTCTTCAACATTGCAATATGCTTGTTCACGTGCCTCTCGTTCCGGCCCAGACAACAATGGTGGTGAGAAGGCGGAGCAGTAGATGCCCCTACCTACTTGCTCATGGGCTCTCTGCCTATCAAGCAAGCAAGTGGTAGCAGTGATGAGAAACAGAATGAGGAGCAAAAGCAGCTGGTGACAGTGGCAGTGAAAAGGTAGATGCACTGGGCAAGGGGGCCCATTGAGGGTGCCTTGCCCAAGGCCCTCAAAAACCTGGAGCTGACACTGAGCCCCTGGTAAAATGCCTTCTGCTGGACCCCCTCCAACATCAGTGTCGCCTTCCCCAGTGGGCTGTGAATTGCCTGCCATTTTAATCACCCACAGTGCCCCAGCGGTAGATTCACTCCAGAGCATTGTGGGAAATTTAAATGGCAGCACCTTACAAATCTTGGACCCAGGACCGGTGTCAAGAGGCAGGCTCTGCCAGGATGCTGATTCCAGTCCTGCTTATCATGAAAATAACTGTGATTTCTTAAAAATAGAATGAACTTCTGCTGGTGACCACACCAAAAACAAGGGTTTGCTCAAAATGAAATCATTTATCTTGAGACTTGCAGATGGAAGGCTACTACAAGCTATAAGTAAGCTGTGCGCGTATGTTGAACAGGATAGGTTCGAGGAAGAAGAACATTTATTATGCTAAAAGAAAACTGAAGTAAAAGAACAAATGGCTACAAAACTGGCTTTGGATAAATGTAATCTAGAAACAGGAATAAGGCATTTGATCACTGAACTGGCCTTGTGGAACATATCCCAAAGACAATAAAAAGAGCTTAAAACACGTTGTTTGCTTTTGTGGCTCTGCTTTGGCTTACATGATTTCTTTAGAGAGATGTGAGCACCACCTCGTGGACATAGGCTGAATGAATTACGAGAGTGCCTTGCGCACTGTAGATATTGCAGAAAACCCCTGCTCTGCATGTGCTAGGAAAGTGACCTAGTCTGTGAAGGGTCATGCGCATTGATGGTGGTGTTTATATAAAATAAATGTGGCTACATTTCCTGGAAAGATCTCTTGAAAGCAGATCCACTGAAAGAGCTAAAGAGACATGTCTGATTTCCTAGGGACCATCTCTCCAGGGGATCCAGCAAGTCGCATACCTGGAGATTTTAATTGAGCTTAGGTGGGAGAGCAAAACAGGTGGGGGGCTGTCTCTTCTTGCTAGGTTATGTCCCAGGGAGCCACAGTCCAGCAGTCAGGAACTACAGTATCCTCTCCTTTCCCTGCAGAGCCCGATGGTGGGGGGGGGAGCTGGAACAGGGGAGGCCTTTGCTGCCAGCTAAACATTAGGACCCCTTCATGGATCACTGCCTTGTTGTGGCGAAGGGGCTTGCGTAACTCAGTGAAACCATAAGCTATGCCGTGCAGGACCACCCAAGACGGACAGGTCAGTAGCACTCATAGTCAATAAAAGGGTGGGAAAAGCAGTACTGGGGTACAATCTCAAAAACGACAGAAAGATCTCAGTACGAATCCAAGGCAAACCATTCAACATCACAGTAATTCAAGTCTATGCCCCAACCACCGAGGCCGAAGAAGCTGAGGTTGATCAGTTCTATGAAGACCTACAACACCTTCTAGAACTAACACCAAAAAAAAGATGTCTTTTTCATCATAGGGGATTGGAATGCTAAAGTAGGAAGTCAAGAAATCACCAGGATAACAGGCAAGCATGGCCTTGGTGTACAAAATGAAACAGGACAAAGGCTAATAGAGTTTTGCCAAGAGAATACGCTGATCATAGCAAACACGCTTTTCCAACAGCACAAGAGGCGACTCTACACATGGACATCACCAGATGGTCAATATCGAAATCAGATTGATTATGTCCTTTGCAGCCAAAGATGGAGAAGCTCTATACAGTCAGTAAAAACAAGATGTGGAGCTGACTGTGGCTCAGATCATGAGCTGCTTCTTGCAAAATTTCGGCTTAAATTGAAGAACGTCGGGAAAACCACTAAACCATTCAGGTATGACCTAAATCATATCCCTTATGAATATACACCCCTTCATGGATCACTGCCTTGTTGTGGCGAAGGGGCTTGCGTAACTCAGTGAAGCCATAAGCTATGCCGTGCAGGGCCACCCAAGACGGACAGGTCATGGCAGAGAGTTCTGACAAAATGTGGTCCACTGGAGAAGGAAATGGCAACCCACTCCAGTATTCTTGCCAAGAAAACCCCATGGAACGTATCACAAGGCTAAAAGAGATGACGCCGGAAGATGAGCCCCTCAGGTCGGAAGGTGTCCAATATGCTACTGGGGAAGAGCAGAGGGTATTTCCAAGTAGCGCCAGAAAGAGTGAAGCGGCTGGGCCAAACCCGAAAGGACACTCAGCTGTGGATGTGTCTGGTGGTGAAAAGAAAATCCGATGCTGTAAAGAACAATATTGTTTAGGAACCTGGAATGTCAGATCAATGAATCAAGGTAAGCTGGAGGTGGTCAAACATGAGATGGCAAGATTGAACATCGACATCTTGGGAATCAGCGAACTAAAATGGACAGGCATGGGCGAATTTAACTCAGGTGACCATCATATCTACTATTGTGGGCAAGAATCCCTTAGAAGAAAT
This sequence comes from Heloderma suspectum, assembly GCF_057233095.1. Lineage (NCBI taxonomy): Eukaryota > Metazoa > Chordata > Lepidosauria > Squamata > Helodermatidae > Heloderma > Heloderma suspectum. Next base: position 260,777,207 of record NC_139460.1, on the reverse strand, counting down.
GGAGTAGCACTCATAGTCAACAAAAAGGTGGGAAAAGCAGTACTGGGGTACAATCTTAAAAATGATAGAATGATCTCAGTACGAATCCAAGGCAAACCATTCAGCATCACAGTAATTCAAGTCTATGCCCCAACCACTGAGGCCGAAGAAGCTGAGGTTGATGGGTTCTATGAAGACCTACAACACCTTCTAGAACTAACACCAAAAAAAGACGTCCTCTTCATCATAGGGGATTGGAATGCTAAAGTAGGAAGTCAAGAAATCACCGGGATAACAGGCAGGCATGGCCTTGGTGTACAAAATGAAGCAGGACAAAAGCTAATAGAGTTTTGCCAAGAGAACATGCTGATCATAGCAAACACTCTTTACCAACAGCACAAGAGGCGACTCTACACATGGACATCACCAGATGGTCAATATCGAAATCAGATTGATTATGTCCTTTGCAGCCAAAGATGGAGAAGCTCCATACAGTCAGTAAAAACATGACCTAGAGCTGACTGTGGCTCAGATCATGAGCTGCTTCTTGCAAAATTTCGGCTTAAATTGAAGAACGTCGGGAAAACCACTAAACCGTTCAGGTATGACCTAAATCATATCCCTGATGAATATACAGTGGAGGTGAGGAATAGCTTTCAGGGATTAGACCTGATAGACAGAGTGCCTGAGGAACTATGGACGGAGGTCCGTAACATTGTTCAGGAGGCAGCAACTCAATCCATCCCAAAGAAAAAGAAATGCAAGAAAGCAAAGTGGCTGTCTGATGAGGCTTTACAAGTAGCTCACAAAAGAAGGGAAGCGAAAAGCAAGGGAGAAAGGGGAAGATATACCCAACTGAATGCAGAGTTCCAGAGAATAGCAAGGAGAGACAAGAAGGCCTTCTTAAGTGAACAATGCAAAGAAATCAAGGAAAACAACAGAATGGGAAAGACTAGAGATCTCTTCAAGAAAATCGGAGATCTCAAGGGAACGTTTTGTGCAAAGATGGGCATGATAAAGGACAAAGAAGGCAGGGACCTAACAGAAGCAGATGAGATTAAGAAGAGGTGGCAAGAATACACAGAAGAACTATACAGGAAAGATCTGAATGTCCCTGATAGCCATGATAGTGCGGTCACTGAACTTGAGCCGGACATCCTCGAGAGTGAAGTCAAGTGGGCCTTAGGAAGCATTAGTAACAATAAAGCTAGCGGAGATGACAGTATTCCAGCCGAGCTATTTAAAATCCTAAAAGATGATGCTGTTAAAGTGCTGCATTCAATATGCCAACAAATCTGGAACACTCAACAGTGGCCACAAGACTGGAAAAGGTCAGTTTACATTCCAATTCCAAAGAAGGGCAATGCCAAAGAGTGTTCAAACTACCGCACCATTGCGCTCATTTCACATGCCAGCAAGGTGATGCTCAAAATCCTACAAGCTAGGCTTCAGCAGTATGCGAACCGAGAACTACCGGAAGTACAAGCTGGGTTTAGAAGAGGCAGAGGAACTAGAGATCAAATCGCCAACATTCGCTGCATCGTGGAGAAAGCAAGAGAATTCCAGAAAAACGTCTATTTCTGCTTCATTGACTACGCTAAAGCCTTTGATTGTGTGGATCACAACAAACTGTGGCAAATTCTTAAAGTGATGGGAGTACCAGACCACCTTACCTGTCTCCTGAGTAACCTGTACGAGGGTCAAGAAGCAACAGTAAGAACCAGACATGGAACAACCGAGTGGTTCAAAATTGGGAAAGGAGTACGACAAGGCTGCATATTGTCACCCTGCTTATTTAACTTATATGCAGAGTACATCATGAGAAATGCCGGGTTGGATGAATCAGAGGTCGGAATTAAGATTGCTGGGAGAATTATCAACAACCTCTGATATGCAGACGATACCACCCTAATGGCAGAAAGCGAAGAGGATCTAAAGAGCCCCTTGTTGAGGGTGAAAGAGGAGAGTGCAAAAGCTGGTTTGAAACTCAACATTAAAAAAACTAAGATCATGGCATCTGGCCCCATCACTTCCTGGCATATAGAAGGGGAAGAAATGGGAGCAATGACAGATTTTACTTTCTTGGGCTCCAAGATCACCGCAGACGGTGACTGTAGCCATGAAATTAAAAGACGCTTGTTCCTTGGGAGAAAAGCTATGGCCAACCTAGACAGCATAGTAAGAAGCAGAGACATCACCTTGCCGACAAAGGTCCTCATAATCAAAGCTATGGTTTTCCCAGTAGTAATGTATGGATGTGAGAGCTGGACTATAAGGAAGGCTGAGCGCCGAAGAATTGATGCTTTCGAACTGTGGTGCTGGAGAAGACTCTTACGAGTCCCCTGGACTGCAAGGAGGTCAAATCAGTCCATCCTCAAGGAAATCAACCCTGAGTGCTCATTGGAAGGACAGATAATGAAGGAGAAGCTCCAATATTTTGGCCACCTAATGCGAAGAGAAAACTCCCTGGAAAAGACCCTGATGCTGGGAAAGACTGAAGGCAAAAGGAGAAGGGGACGGCAGAGGATGAGATGGCTAGATAGCATCACCGATGCAATGAATATGAACTTGAGCATGCTCCGGGAGAGAGCGCAGGACAGGAAGGCCTGGCGTGCTATGGTCCATGGGGTCACGAAGAGTCGGACACGACTGAACGACTGAACAACAACAACAATGAATATACAGTGGAGGTGAGGAATAGCTTTCAGGGATTAGACCTGATAGACAGAGTGCCTGAGGAACTATGGACGGAGGTCCGTAACATTGTTCAGGAGGCAGCAACTCAATCCATCCCAAAGAAAAAGAAATGCAAGAAAGCAAAGTGGCTGTCTGATGAGGCTTTACAAGTAGCTCACAAAAGAAGGGAAGCGAAAAGCAAGGGAGAAAGGGGAAGATATACCCAACTGAATGCAGAGTTCCAGAGAATAGCAAGGAGAGACAAGAAGGCCTTCTTAAGTGAACAATGCAAAGAAATCGAGGAAAACAACAGAATGGGAAAGACTAGAGATCTCTTCAAGAAAATCGGAGATCTCAAGGGAACGTTTTGTGCAAAGATGGGCATGATAAAGGACAAAGAAGGCAGGGACCTAACAGAAGCAGATGAGATTAAGAAGAGGTGGCAAGAATACACAGAAGAACTATACAGGAAAGATCTGAATGTCCCTGATAGCCATGATAGTGTGGTCACTGAACTTGAGCCAGACATCCTAGAGAGTGAAGTCAAGTGGGCCTTAGGAAGCATTACTAACAACAAAGCTAGCGGAGATGACAGTATTCCAGCTGAGCTATTTAAAATCCTAAAAGATGATGCTGTTAAAGTGCTGCATTCAATATGCCAACAAATCTGGAACACTCAACAGTGGCCACAAGACTGGAAAAGGTCAGTTTACATTCCAATTCCAAAGAAGGGCAATGCCAAAGAGCGTCCAAGCTACCGTACAATTGCGCTCATTTCACATGCCAGCAAGGTGATGCTCAAAATCCTACAAGCTAGGCTTCAGCAGTATGTGAACCGAGAACTACCGGAAGTACAAGCTGGGTTTTGAAGAGGCAGAGGAACTAGAGATCAAATCGCCAACATTCGCTAGATCATGGAGAAAGCAAGAGAATTCCAGAAAAACGTCTATTGCTGCTTCATTGATTATGCTAAAGCCTTTGATTGTGTGGATCACAACAAACTCTGGCAAATTCTTAAAGAGATGGGAGTACCAGACCACCTTAGCTGTCTCCTGAGAAACCTGTACAAGGGTCAAGAAGCAACAGTAAGAACCAGACATGGAACAACCGATTGGTTCAAAATTGGGAAAGGAGTACAACAAGGCTGTATATTGTTGCCCTGCTTATTTAACTTATATGCAGGGTACATCATGAGAAACGCCAGGTTGGATGAATCACAGGTTGGAATTAAGATTGCTGGGAGAATTATCAACAACCTCAGATACGCAGACGATACCACCCTAATGGCAGAAAGCGAAGAGGATCTAAAGAGCCTCTTGTTGAGGGTGAAAGTGGAGAGTGCAAAAGCTGGTTTGAAACTCAACATTAAAAAAAACGAATATCATGGCATCTGGCCCCATCACGTCTTGGCATATAGAAGGGGAAGAAATGGGAGCAGTGACAGATTTTACTTTCTTGGGCTCCAAGATCACGAAGATACAGCTTCGTGACTGTAGCCATGAAATTAAAAGACGCTTGCTCCTTGGGAGGAAAGCTATGGCAAACCTAGACAGCATAGTAAGAAGCAGAGACATCACCTTGCCGACAAAGGTCCTCATAATCAAAGCTATGGTTTTCCCAGTAGTAACGTATGGCTGTGAGAGCTGGACTATAAGGAAGGCTGAGCGCCGAAGAATTGATGCTTTCGAATTGCGGTGCTGGAGAAGACTCTTACGAGTCCCCTGGACTGCAAGGAGGTCAAATCAGTCCATCCTCAAGGAAATCAACCCTGAGTGCTCATTGGAAGGACAGATACTGAAGCTGAAGCTCAAATATTTTGGCCACCAAATGCGAAGAGAAAACTCCCTGGAAAAGACCCTGATGCTGGGAAGGATTGAAGGCAAAAGGAGAAGGGGACGGCAGAGGATGAGATGGCTAGACAGCATCACCGATGCAATGAATATGGATTTGAGCACGCTCCGGGAGAGAGTGCAGGACAGGAAGGCCTGGCATGCTATGGTCCATGGGGTCACGAAAAGCCAGACACGACTTAACGACTGAACAACAACAACATCAGGAAGTGGATCAGATGCGTCTGAGTTGTCACCGTTCTCTTCTGCCAGGCTCCTGTGCTTTGAACAGGTGCCTGGTGAGCAGAAATTCTCCACATGAAGCGCATCTCCATGCCTAAACAAGGATTGCTTGTTGCATACGGCTTGTTACAAGGCTGTTAAAATCACAGGAAACCTGCAAAAAGAGAAGAGCCAAGGCTGGCATGCCTAGTTTGACTTTTGACTTTTGTAGATCCTAAAATGTATATTAAAAGACTTGCCTGTGGGAATTCAGAGATCCTTCAGCAAATCACTTGCAGTAATTTAATCTGAACATCGTATACAGACACTGAGTGATATGGCTCAGTGCCAGTGCCAGTGTGGTGTAGTGGCGAGAGTGTTGGACTGGGAGCCAAGAAATCGGGGTTCTAGTCCCCACTCGGCCATGGATGCTCACCGGGGTGACTTTTGGCCAGTCACAGCCTCTCAGCCCAACCTACCTCACAGGGTTGTTGTTGTGAGGATAAAATGGAGAGGAGGAGGACAATGTAAGCTGCCTTGGGTTCCTGGCAAGAGGAAAAAGGCGGGATATAAATGCAATTAAAAAATGGCTGGGAATGTGATGCATAACAATACATATATGAATGCAGGAGCTCAGACTGCACAACCAAACTCAGAAGACATGATGCTATGCTAGGAGGAGGAGAACACCAAAGCCATGAGGAGTACAAGCAATCCTTGGCCTTAGCCACTCTAGAGGGGCAGGTACGAGGACATTCCTCAGCAACCGTTAATATTTTCTTCATTTCTGCATCTGCCATGCAACACTTTGCTTTCGCTTCTCCTATGGATCATGTCAGCGAATCTATGAATGACTGTTATGTCTACACACACAAAGTCTGGCAAATAAGGATCCTGACCAGTAAAAGTTCACATCTTTGGCAACATAACCAATTTTTTTCAGTCTGTTGTTTCAGTTACTTATGTGTAGGACTTCCGCTGGAACAACGGGACGTCTGTGTCCTCTCCCCCCCGCCCCGCTGCCTCCCCATGGGCCCGAAAACAGCTCCTGGGGTCCCCAATTCTCCAGAGAAGATTTTTGGGGTAGGGGACATGCAGGGGGCTGCAGGTGGAGGGGAAATCCAATCCATTACCAGTTTCCATTTTGTTAGTGGATGACCAGCATTGGATCCAACACTTGGAGTCTAGTTTAAAAATAACTGCTTACTCAGTCAAAAATATTACACATGATGTGCACTTTTGGGGGTCAGCTTTTATTTGCCACATTCAGACCCGTTAACTGTAGCGTACACACTCAGTAGTTCACTTAGATTTTACCCAATACTAATATTCTGCTTGGAATGTTTTCCTATTTATTATGATGTTTTGCCAGGATATTGTTGCATTTTTTTTACTATATATTCTGATGGTTGTCATTTATTTCTTGCTGTGTTATTTGTAGTCCAAAACACCTAGAAGGCACCAAGTTAGGAAATGCTGCTTCAAGATGAAATCAGGTACATTTCCTAAATAAATAAACAGAAAATAAATAGCAAGGAAAGGACAACGTGGACAAGCATCTGTCTGTGCATTCCCTGTCAGCAGGGAACAGCACCACTCTCGCTTCTGGGTCCATTTCTTATCTGTGTCTCTATGAGCAGGAAACTCAGCACCCTTCTCATTTCCATAGCCATTTCTCCAGATCTCTAAGTTTTTCGGGAGAAATGGAAAATCTGCCATTTGGTAAGGAGCAGCAATATCAGCGCCAGCGTCAGTATCATCAGGCAGCTGCCAAGGCAATGGTGTTCCAGGAGGGGCCACTGCCAACTCCTGACCTCTTCCACCCACGCACCCACGAGCCCTTTCTTTTTCCCTTTGGGTGGTAGGGGAATTGTGCCCCTCTCCCAGCCTCCCCTTTGTGCCATGCCACTGCCTGTGATGGCATGTCTCCGACTCCTCCTGCCTGGCAGAGGAGATCTTGTGGCAACAGTTACTGCTACCGCTGCCATCCAGTCTGCTTTGCCGCTGCCTCTCCCATCCCCAAATGGGAGATCACCGTAGAGCAGCCTTCCCCAACCCAGTGCCCTCCAAGTGTGTTGGACTACAACTCCCAGCATCCCTCAGCCAGCATATACCTGGATGCAGCCCAACACATCTGGAGGGCACCAGATTGGGGACGGCTGCGCGGGAGTCCTCTACCTTGCCACAGTCTGGGGGGTAATTTCTCACTTTCCAATCAGGGGGGCAGAGGTGAGAGTGGAGCTCTCATGCTGGGTAGCCAAATGAACAGAATATGCCAATAGGCAGATCTTCCATGCACCCCTGGCTCTGTGTCTGTACATTTTCTTCTAGACAGACAGACTGTGATGCAGAAATAAATCATGCACGCCTTCAAATGTTTAGACTCATCAGTTTTGTAGTTGGTGGTGGTGGTGTGAAATGGGAAAAAATACGTTATCTGTAATCACAATAAGCAATAATAATAATCTTTAGGATTTGCTTAGTCCAAGTGGTCAAAGTACTTTACATAAAGTGTTTCAGTAATAGCAGTCCTGTAAGGAGGGATAGCATTCTCCCCATATTATGGGTGGGACGGCCTGAGGAAACAAAGTTTTGCCAAGGTAAGATTTGAGATGGGGACTTCCCAGGTAGATTCAAAAGTATAGAAAATGTTTGTTAATCTAAGACATTTTTCTTTCAGACTGACAAGCTAAGGGGAAGATGTGGATCACTTTTTATTTGGTGGTGGAGGAAAACAACAAAGCAATGGTGAAGGGGTGTGTGTGTGAGGGGGGGGCACAGTCGCTTTAATCTGTCGCTCATGGCTCAGGCTGACAGGGGCTGTTCTGGTGGCAAAAAGCACTGATTGCTGATTTGAGGAAACAAAATAGCAATTGTAATTATGGGCTTTGATAAGATAAGGTTTTGTGTGTTTTGTGGAGGGAGTCCTGAGCAATCACTAACCATTTACACTGAATTAGCAGCTGTCACTCATTCTGGACTCAGGCAGGGGTGGCAGTGGTGGGAACATTCTTTACTGGATAATTTATCTGTAAAGCAGAAGGGCTAGGGGGCATTCTGACCACAACAAGCTTCCTTACATCCCCTCCTTCTGACCCCTCTGTGTTTGGGCTTATTGTACAAATGTGAAGGGCCCCACACCTGATCTGTGATAGGTAGGTAGATAGACTGTGCTTACTTGTGCGTGTTCTCTGTCTGTCTGTCTGCGTCTCTGTCTCTCTCTGGGAATAGTGGCATGCCCTTACGTGATTTTTCACTGGTTCACCCACACCCATGCTGCTGCCTTCTGTTCAGTGATACTGCCTGCATGTCTTCATGAAAGGTAAGCTATCCTCTGTCTTTTAAAAAATGTGTGAGAAAGACCTCCTTCTCTATGGACTTCTAGGTAAGCTGGCAAGTGGGAGCTGATTTTTTTTTTAAGTTTTATGCAATACGTGCTGGAGGCTTTGCAAAATCAAATCTGCTGTGTGTATTGTGTGGGTCCCCTTTAAATTACCTTCTTGCTCTCATTTCAATACTTATTGTTATGTTACATCAGTGCTAAACATATTCTAGTGGGTATTTTATTTTTCTTCTCTGAGCTTTGAAATTATTGTTCTACGGTTATAAAAAACTTTGATTCAAGGACTAGAGAAAAGGTTCTTATCTGATTTGATAAAAGTAGTTGCAGAGGTGGCTTCTCTTGAGTTCCACAGAAGAGTTGCAAATATAGGTGCCCAGATGGTTGCTTGAGTTCTCTTTTCCCCTTTCCCTTTGCATTCCAGCCCACCTCAGTTCAGCAGATGAATGGCCTTTCTTTTGCTGCTTTTGCTGTCTTCTTCTCCATTTTTTTTGGTATGTAGCCTGCTGCACAACGCCATCACTTGCTTGCAAAACCAGGTAATAAAATTTATTTTGTTTTAAAAAATACAAACAACCAAATCTTCAGCTGCAATCCTATGAGGGCCAGCCCTGTCATTAGGCAGAGTGAGGCAGCTGCCTCAGGTGGCTGATTTTGTCATGAAAGGGCAGCAAATTGGTGGTGATATGGCCAGGGAGGGGCTGCCCAAATCCTTGCTTGTGAAATTTTCTGCCTCAAGTGGCAAAATTACTTGGCTGGCCTTGGGTACTATGCACCTTGACTGGGTTGTGTCTGTGGGGATTGTTGCTTCACCACAGGCAGCAAAATGTCTTCTAGGGGCAGACCTGAATCCTATACTCAAATTACCTAGGAGTAAGTCCCATTGCTTCTGCCAACCTAGCAGTTCGAAAGCAAGAAATTGCAAGTAGATAAATAGGTACCGCCTCGGCGGGAAAGGTAACAGCGTTCCGTGCACCTCGGTGTTCAGTCATGCCGGCCACATGACCACGGAAGCGTCTTCGCACAGCGCTGGCTCTTCGGTTTAGAAACGGGGATGAGCACCGCACCCTAGAGTCGGACACGACTGGTGGGGACACCTTTACCTTTTACTTAAGTCCCATTGAGTTTTTCTGAGTAGACATATATAGGATTATGCTGTTAGTCTGTTTGACAACAGAAGAAGATAATGTTTTTTAAAGGAAATATTTCTTTAAGGAATTTTTTGTGTGCAGTTGCGTTTTCCCTATGCAGTGAGTATAGGGAAACCGATATACCATGCCCAGCAGATGATTCCTTGTGTGGCCTGAGGTTGAGTGCAGAAAACATTCACTCTCTAAGCAAAGAAGGAACTCAGCCTGCCATTTAAGCAGCTTACACTTGCCTTGCTTTACAGCCTACTGAAAAACAGGCTTGAGATGCACCAAGCTTAGCTTAGTGCAGAATGCCACCTGCTCTGATAACCTGGCTCCCACCATGTGCCAATTCATTTCTGAGTGAAATTGAAGGTGCTGGTTATCACCTGTCAAGCCCTAAACCACTTGGGACCCAGCTACTCTAAGGACCATTCCCTCCCATGTGAACCCACCCATCCTTTAAGATCAACTGCTGTGCACCTCCTCCATGTACCCATTGCCTTCAGAGGCATGGCTGGAGGCAACCCACAAGAGGGTTCTTCAGTGACAGCACCCAGCTGGTGGAACTCCTTGCCCCAGGAGGGCAGGCATGCTGGCTGGGGCATGCTGGGAGTTGTAGTCCAACACACTTGGGGGCACCAGATTGGGGAAGGTTGAGTTAGGTCATCTTCCTCTTTATCTGTGTTCTGCCGATAAGTGAAGACATTTCCCTTTAAATAAGCATTTGCTTCTGCTGTTGCTTAATTCTGTTTGTTCACTGTTAGTTTTGGCTTTTTCTGTTTTTGCTGTTGCTTTTAGCTCAGTAATGTGTCTTAATTATTAGGTATTTTTTATATGTTGTAAGCTGCTTTAAGCATCACCTTTTCTGGAGGAGAAAAGCAGGTATTCCTTAAATAAATAAAATAATAATGTGGTCTTTTTATACTGGATGCATTGGTGTCCATTTATTTGTCCTAGTGTAAAGTTTATTTTTTATCTACCACAGCAAAGCTCTCTGAGTCATCTACAATGAGTTGAAGTTAAGCACAATACATTACTATATGCACCATTTTTTATTTCTTTACAGTGGGTTGGATCCAGAATTAAGCACGTGCAACTGGGCTGATGGAAGTGGACTTCCCCACCCCTTCCTCCCCATGGTAGCCCCTCCATCCCTCTGAAAATGCTAGGTACCCTGCTGAATGGGATGAGCTGGCATGCAGAGGGAGGGGGGATCTCTGAAAACTGGCCAGAGGCATCTTCCATGAGTGGGGCCCTTCTGTTCATGGAAGATAGATTCTAGTAACAACTCCATATTTATATGCTGCCCAATAACCAATGTTCTCTGAGCAGTTTCCAATAAAAATTAAGACCATAAAATGAAGGAAAGCACACTTATAAAATCTTAAAACAAGTGAAAACAAATGGCATATCACCAGAGTGTAGACAGCAGCAGCATGTAGCCTTTGTGTCAGGTCTAAAAAGCAATGAAATGATTTTAAGATCGAAAAGCCTGGGAAAACAAAAAGGTCTTCATCTGGCACTGAAAGGATCTCCATGTAGGCACCAAGTAAGCCTCTCTTGGGTGGATGTACTACCGCTGGGGTATCACCACTGAAAAGGCCCTCTTTGCAAACATACCAAAAAATATTAAAAACCAAGGAAAAGAATAAAAAAGAAGGCTGCAGCTTACAACAACTCTAAGGGTGCAATCCTATGCATATTTAGACAGAAAAAATCTTACAGCTCTCAGCATTTGCCAGCCAGCCATGCTGGCTGGGGAATGTTGGGAGTTGTAAGACTTTTTTCTGTCTAAATATGCATAGGATTGTGCCCTAATTCAATTACAAGCTCTTGGAAATAAAAAGTGATTCATCTGTTGCCAGAAAGATGGTTAAGGAGGGTACCAAGCAAACCTCCTTGGATTGTTCAAGCAATAATCTTACTCACTGGTCTCTATAAAAAACAGTCCCAATAGAGGTAGTTGTGTGAGGTATATAGCCACATGAAGCTGCTCCATTGTATGATAGAGACCTTAAGGCATGTAATGAAACCAACTCACCAGTGGAATAGCAGTGCTTATTGAAGAAGCTACTCTAATGTCATGATTTCATTTTCAATCCGTATTGTTGCTCTAATTCCCTGGTGCCTCTTTCTCTAGAGAGACAACTGGTTAAAACCCTATCCCGATGTAAATTGGAAACAGAAAGCTAGGAGGCTGAAATTACATTGCATTTTTTTTAAGTATATGGGTTGCCTTCTTACAATATCTCTACTGGGAGTTCATTGAGAATTTATGATCAAATGTTTTAACTAGGGTCCAAGGTGTCCCTAAATCTTAAGGAGCGACAAGCAAAGGATGTCTCTGATGGCCCTGTGGCTTCTCATAGATTTTTTTCTCAAAAGTGTCAGTGTATACCACTGGAGACAGAATACTTGGTGTTGAGTGCTTTGAACTCACCTGGCAGGAAATATTTCCTTTTAAAAGGGTCTTGGCTTTGAAAACAAAAGAGAATAGTGAAAACACAACTTCCAATGTCAAATACAACACTGACTAATTTATCCAACTGGCCAGAGGATACCCAACGAAAGCATTCATATGATCAGATTTGGACAAAAGGGAGTGCTATTCACAGAGTGTTATATCGGTGAAGAGAAAATAATACAGTATTGTGGCACCTTAAAGCCTAACAGATTTACTGTGGCATAAGCTTTTGTGGGCTAGAGCATATACCACAATAAATCAGTTAGGGCACAATCCTATGCATGTTTAGACAGAAAAAAGTTCTACAACTCCCAGTATTCCCCAGCCAGCATGCCTGGCTGGAGAATGCTGGAAATTGTAGGCCTTTTTTCTGTCTAAACATGTATAAGATTGCACCCTTAGAGTCTTTAAGGTGCCACAAGACTTTTAGGTGGTGGCAGCAAAAACAGCAAACATGGCTCCTCCTCTGGAAGTTGGCAAAGAGCTACATGGAAGAGATTAATAAGTTTAGATAAATAGTTTTTAATAACGTAGGACTGGATCTATATCAGATCTGGGAGGTGTATGTTTTTGCTACTAGGCAAAAAGAAAAAAGGTTACAGTTGCTAGCAAACACAAAGCTACATAGAAGACAACCTCCTATATTTCTATGTACTCCCCTACCTTCCTCTGTTTCCAGTGGAGTGAGGCTGCAACATTTGGCCTTATCAGTATACAGAGCAGATAGAGTTACCTCTCAAACAGAAGGTGTCCGGCTTCCGAACCGTCCTGGGGCTTTCACCTCACTAGCTGACCCGCTCTGTTGCTTGGGCTTGGCTACAGAGAGCAGCAGGCCAGAAGGAGAATTACTTTGGGGAACTTTAGTGGCTTTGTGGGTGTTTGTGCCACCAGTGTTCTTTCTCCACCCCCACCCCCCAAATGGCTTAGTTTGCTTGAAAGTGGAGGGAGAGAGGAAGGTAAGCAGATAATGGGACTTAGTGAAGATAATTGGCATGGTGGCTTATTTATTTGTTTAGTGGTGTGTTTTTCCCCTCCTGAAACTCTTGTTCTTTACTCTAATCCTTTTAATGTCTCTCACTTGCTGTAGTTAGCTTGCACTGTGCCTGTCCCAATCCACAAAATCAGATTTCTGCAACTCCATGCATAATAAGGTGCCCTTCAGATGTGCTGGACTGCAATTCCTATCATATGGGAGTTGTAGTCCAATAAATCTGGAGTGCACCAGCTGGGGGAAGGCTGCAGTAGAATGACAGGCCACACACACACACACACACACACACACACAGCGGTTATTGCTTGTAAGTGAGCGGGCATCCCACTTTGGATGGGGATTGCTCATTATATTCTCTTTGTGGGCACATGAACACCCCTCCCCAGGACACTTGGCTGCTGGCCTTACCAGAAAAATAAATTGCACTTGGACAGCAAAATGAAGCAACAACTGCACCTGAAATCACATGGGGCTGCAATCCAAAGTGCAGAAGCTGTGCAATAGGTTCTTAAACTCATCCTGGAAAAATTATGCCTGAATTTATTATCCTACCTATCCTGTGAATGGGCTCTTGCATTCTTAATAGATGTTGTTTGTGGGATTGTCACTGGGGAAAGTTTCCTGGCCCTTTCTGATGTAATGTTGGGGTGCGTGTGTGTGTTTTCACAGGATGATCTCAAAAAGTGAGCACTGGCTGCCAGGCCAGGAGAACCTCACAAAACATGGCCTTTGGGGCTGATCCATAACAAATGTCCATACCTCTAGCAACCAGGGTGTTGATATGGGGCAACCACTGGCTTCTGAGTCCTGTCAACAGGACTGTGATTTAGGTGCAAGAGCGCCTGATTTAAGCACAACATGGTTGCTTTCCTGCCAGGGGGGAGGGAATGTAAGCTTCTCCCTGGTCAGCTAAGAATCTGGAATTGTGAGGTTCCTAAAATTCATCCTTGCAAACCTGATCACAGCTCATCTTTGCTCACAAATATGCACTAGCTACACATTTGTTTCTGGGTGCACTTCTTAGCGCTCGGTTTCACCTTTAAAGCCCTAAACCAGGAGTGGGGAACCTGCGGCCCTCTAATGATGTTGGACTCCCATTAGCCCCTGCTAGCATGGCCAATGGTAAGTGATGATAGGAGTTGTAGTCCAATGACATCTGGAAGGCCACAGTTGCTGCCCTACCCCTGCCCTAAACAGTTTGGATCCAATGACTATGAAGAACTACTTGTTCCCATATGGACCTACCTGTGTATTAAGATAATTGAATGCAGCCTTCCCCAACCTGGTGCCCTCCAGATGTGTTGGACTGCAACTCCCAGCATCCACCAGCCAGCCATGCTGTGCGTATTCCCCCCCCCCCTTGCACACGCACACAGAGTTCTGTGGAGAGAATGGTGGCTTCCCTTGGAACATGGCCTTCCCTGTGGTGGCATGCCCATGCTGTGGAACACACCCTACCCAGGCCAATCATCAGGTACTACTTTCCTATCTTTTAGGTCCCAACTAACATTTTTATTTGCCCAAGCTTTAGGTGGCATTTCACTGTTCTTATGCTGTATTACTTTACGCTGTTTCTGGGGGAGTTCTTACATTTTGTTTTTATTGCAGTGTTTTTGTTTGCTGTAAGGTCCTTTGGAGGACAGGATTGGTGGAAAGGCAGCATATAATTGTGTTAAATAGAGAACACCCTTTCCTCCCCTTCCCCTGAACAGCCCTGTCCATTTCTTCAGAGTTTGTTGTATTATCTTTATGTGTTGGAAATGTGTTTTCCTCCTGCTTTTGCCAATATCCCCTGCTGCTTCTATCACCTAAGACCATGGGAAGAGCAGTCTGCTGGATCAGGCTTGAGGTCCATGTAGTCCAGCCTCTTGTTTCCTACATGAACCAACACATCTGCAGGAAGCCCAGCACCAGAGCATGAAGACAGTAGTCCTCTCCAATCATTTGTCCTTACTATCTGGCAGTCAGAGGCATACTGCTCTAGCCCATGGAAGTTCCATTTAGTTATTATTATTAGTAGCTATTGACAGACTGTCCTCAGTGTGTGTCTAATTGCTTGCAACTAGGGATGTGGGAGAAACCCAGAATGGATTAAAATGAGTTTGGATTTCTATGAATCCAACCTGTGGATTCCACAGTGGGCTGGCTTTTTCCAAGTCACATGGATTCTCCAGACTTGCAGACTGTTTTACTTTGGGGTGGGGTGGAGGTTGCCCAAAACTGCAAATTCACACTTGTATGAATGTGCATTAGTGCTATTTCACACTTGTGCTAATGCACAATAGCACTAATTTGCATGGGCATGAGGAATGAAAATCTCATACATTCCTAAAAAAGTCTGATTCAATCAATGAACAAACAATGGAAAGAAAGACACCTGACAATCTGTGAAACACAGACAGAAGGATTTTAAACATATGTACACCCCAACCTGCAACTATCACTGCATCTTGTGGCAGTGAAGTCAATGATGCATCCTGTGAAGAAGTACTTCAGTTCTATTTCTCTCCCAAACGCTTTTGGTCTTGATAATTTCAACCCAGGATGGACCAGTTAAGAGAGAAGTAAACTGTTCTTGAGTCACCTAGTACAAGTGTCCACCTTGCCCCACCCCTTTTCCCTTTAGCACTTTCTCCCTTGTATTTCCCTCATCCAGTCTGGAGATCCTTGTGCTTTAGATGGCTTGGCCATTCTTACAATGTCTCTCTTTCAAAGTGGTTCCTCTCTGAAATGAAAGGTGTTAGGCAGGTGTGGGCAACTTGTAGGCCAAAACAGCTGGAGGCCCACAACTCCCATCAGCCCTAGCCTGCATAGTCAGCAGTGAGGGATTCTGAGAGTTGTGGCCAAAACATCTGGGGGACCACAAGTTGCTCATTCCTGTTAGGGCTCAAACATCTCTGAAAGCTGCAGTTTCTGCTCTGACACCCTTGTCTTTTCTCTGTAGTGTAGCTTACATATCACCCTTCCCCAACCTGGTGCCCTGCGGATATGTTTGACAGCAACTGCCATCATGTCCAGCTAGCTTTGGCCCTAGCAGCTGGGAATGATGTGAGTTGCAGTTGAACACATCTAGAGGGCACCAGGTTGGGGAAGGCCATTACACATTGTTGATGGAAAGGAAATCTGTGCTAGCTCAGTGGCGCTCAAGTGCTGCAAATGTTATAGGGCTGAGCTGTGGCATCAAAAACAGGTTCAAGGGTTAAGCACCAGCCTTGGCCCACATGGAGTCCAGAGGAAGAAATCATTAGTCTTTGTGGGTTCGGTATTGCCTTTGCCTCCGTCACACAGACTCACAATTAACAAAGCATCATTGGTTCCTCCTGCACATAATGCATATACCAGCTAATCAGAAGTCATACCACATTGGATCCAGATTTGGCCATATTTAAAGTAGACCCATTGAAATCAATGGGACAAGTAAGTCATGACTAACTTAAGTCCCATTGATTTCAAAGGGTCTAGGAATGACTAAATCTGGACCTGACCCACTGTCACTTTATATATTACTTTCATGATTTAACTATGTCTAAAATGTTATTAAATGTTTTCTTGCTGTGTTAAGTAGTCTCTCTAGCAAAGTGGAATATAACTATATTGGAATATTAAATGCTGGTGCTCATTCTGTACAAGAGCTCTGAATATGCTCAGGGTTAAACACCTTCATCTGCACACACCCCATTTTCCTATGCAAGTTCCAGATTCTTCACCTGCCAACACACCCGCTCCCATCTCTAATGCACACCCCTTTTAGTCTACAATAGGCCGCTGAAACCATCTATGCAGATTTACGATCCCTGGAGGAAGGGCAGGAGAGCAACGTGTATGCTTGAAGATTACATCAGTACCCTCTTCATACCCTCACGTATATGACATAAGGTACTTTTATAGCGCTTACTATGAAAGCATACCCTAACATTGATCCCAGTCTTTACACGCCATCTCTCCCGAGAACATCGATTCCTACACACACACACACACACACACACACACCGGCCACACAAAGCAGATGCTTAGACACACTTCTATCGCTCCACAGCGATTTGACAATTCTAAGGCGAAATCTCACCAGAGGGCTTCACCCCCAAGACGGGCGTACACTTAAGCTTCGTGTTGGGCACCTCTACCATGGGCGCCGGTATTACACACACACACACACACACGTTGCTGGTGTGAAAGCGTAGTGGATATATACGCCAGGGAGACCTACAGCCTCTTGGGACACAGGTACATTCGCTGGCGTCACGATAAGGCAGAGAGATGCGCTTGTATATTCTGCTGTGCGCACACGCGCGCGCGGTAGCTTCTCCAGCGGCCTCCCATTCACACGCGCTTCCCTTGCAAGATGCGTGTGTGAAAGAGAGCGCGCGAGAGAGAAATTCCCCTGAAGGCGCATCTCAGCCAGCCGGCGTGCCTTCCAGCGCTGCCTCCCGGTCCCGCCGGGGGGCGGTGGGGGGGTGAGAAGTGGTCGAGGGCCATCCCCGGACAGATGAGAAGGGGCTGGCACATTGGCGAGCAGCGCACAAGAGGAGGGACCAGGGCCGGGCCGGTGCGTACTGCCCCTCGGGCGCTCCGAGAGCGGCGCGCACACCCACCCACGCTCCCGCCGCCCTCCCCGCCGCAGCGCCAAGCTCTCCGCTCCGCCGCCCGCGATCCGGGGCTGCGCGCGGCCAGCCGCCCCCGAGGCTCGAACCGCCGCTGACCCCGGTTGCTCTCCTGCCGGGCAGGAGCTGTCAGCGCAGCAGTCTGTGCGGGGGTCGCCGGCCTCCTCCCTGCCTCGCCCCCGGCTCCTTCCTGACAGTCAGCGCCCTGCTCCTCCTGTCCGCCCCACAGCCTCACCGGACAGCCACCGGACCCCCCCCCCCCATCTCTGCTCCCTCTCCGCTTCTGCTATCGCCGGCGCGTAAGTTTTTACGCCCGCTGGAGACCGCGGAGCAGTCCCGCGAGGGCTCTCCCCTCCGCCCCCTTCGGACTCTCGAGGGCATGGGCTGGCCACGCAGAGGGAGCCCCTTGTAGCACTACTCAAGAGTCACTGCGGCTTGGGGATCTGCGGGAAGACTTGGCGAGTGGCCACGACGCGCGAGGTAGAGAGGAGGCGACAGCCGCCCAGCCCGGGATCCTGCAAGTTAAAATAAACAAAAGGGGAGGAAAAAAACACCCACCCACCCCGCACTCCAAGCCGGCGGAGCCTCTAGCTCCTGTTTCTGCTCCGGTAACCGATCAAGTTACCCTGTAGAATCGCTCAGGATGAATCTCTTCTCTTCCATATTTAGCTATTTGTAAGTAACCGCTGATTAATTTGTTTGGGTTTCCCGGCTTTCCCTTCCCCGCCCCCGAAAAACAGCTTCCTTGATTTTCCATCTTTATTTCTGCTCCATTTCAAAGGCAAAATCATCTCACCATCTACTTTGTTTTTTTTCCCCTTTCCTCCCTCCTTTTCCATTATTCTAGGCTACTGCACTTGTTTGCTTTCTGCTTGCAGGCACAGGTAAGGAACTACTTTATTATTTTTTAAATTTCTTCTTTGGTTTTGTATGCAGTATATAGCCAAATCTGACTTTTTAAAGCTTTTTTTTTTAAGTGAACATTATAAAAGGAGTTTTATAAAAGTATAGCTAACCAGCTGAAGTGTTTGAGCAATTAAATACATGCAGCAGAGAATGAAATGCAAAATGCTAGATTGAACATTGGTGTTAAAGTAAAAATAGATGCATACTTAGCCAAAACATGGAAAGAGCAGACATGAGGGAAGAGTTGTACAGTGCTGCAGAGTACAAGGCAGGAAATGGATTCTGATTAATTTAAATTGCACTGAAATATTTCTCAAATTTTATATCTTAAATTGTCATCACTTTTGTTCAGGTATTTTGATTTTTTAAAAAAGTTTTAAAGTATTGCAGAAACACACATTCTAATAATGATTTCACAATATAAAAGACTTCCATATTATTAATTCTTCTGTGCTAGAAATTAGGTGTCATTAATATATTAAACAACACAGACTGATACTGTGGAATCTATAACCTTTCTGGTCAGTATTGATTGCAAATCCAGAGAGCAAAAGACAAACGCTTTCAGAAAAATTCCCCCACAAGAAAGAGAGAGAGAGAACAGGTGTAAGCTTTTGCGTTTAAATTACAATTATCCCCTAATTCCCTAATTCCCTAAGCCTAAATTACAAAGATTGTTCTAAATGTGAGGGAGTTCTGTAAAAGCAGTGTTGTAGTATTTTGGGGGTATCAGATGGAAATCAAAGAGCTGTACGGTTGTCCACATGGTCTGCTCATCAGAGCAGGCAAGGGAATCCAGAGGTATTATCAAAAGAACCGTCTATAGGAAACACGCGTGCACACACACACACGCACACACACAAAGGAAAAGTGAGCTAAATTGTCAAGGGAAGACCTCTATAAACTCCCCCTTTGAGAAGGAGGTTGCTTTCCCATTTGTATGGAAGAGCCATAGCGTTTGACATGGGGGCTGAAGGTGAGGAGGAGGAGGGGGAGGAAGAGGTTACTTCATGCACGGCCACCCCATGAGGTTGAAAGGAACAAATCTCCTCAACATTTGCTCAGAATACGTCTTTATAAATGTCAGGGGCAAACTAACCCCCTTCAGACTTAAAAGAGGAATTGGAGATGTAGAGGGGGTGGAAGAATTCTCCTAAGACCAGGCTGCGAGAGGAGAGAAACAGATTTGGGTAGTGGCAAAATCATTGTATAACTAACTGCAGTTACGCGGCCCAAATCATTCCATAACAGGCTTACAATTTACTTTGAATGTGTGTGTGCGGGGGTGAGGGGGTGGGAAACCCACAGCCAGCCTCTGTGTATGGAAGGGCTCATAAATATTAGCTGGAAAGACAATTCCGAACTGCCTCGACTGCTGACACAACTGATCCCTGTTTAAGGGGGATAAAATATGGCTGCCCCCCCCCCCCGGACACTAGTTACTTTGGTCCAGGGCATAGGGGCCCTTGCAGTCCTACAGGGCAAAACTCAAATGGGCCAGTTGAAATAGCGGGAAAGCAAATACTAAAGAAACAGAAACAAGTCCAGTAATTGAAAGCCATAGGATTGTTACCTAGCTAGAGATGTGCATTGCACGGTGTGATTGCACGCAAGTCGTGCCGGCGATTCTAGTGTCTTGCATCAGATGGATCTGCATGATGGAGCACGTTCATTTTTGCGCTTGTTTGTCTGGGTGATCTGGAGTAGTCTCAGCAATTCCTGCTGAGTCTTCCTGGATTTTAATTGGCACAAGCTGGATTGGGACCATGCTTGATACAACTCTATTGTGTTTGCAACCTGGTTTAACAGTGCATAAATCTGGAGAGGTCTGTTTGAAATTTGAGAAGCCATGCTGGTTATAAACCAAGAGCCAAAGGCATCTGATTCTGGCCCAGTGTTCCAGGAACACCTTTGTTCCCTTTATTTCCACACTAGTTTCCCAGTGATCGATGTCTGGGCTGCATTGTAATTTCTCAGTCCCAGATAGAATGCCAGAGTTTCTCATACCACCCCCTGGCTTTGCACTGCACCAGTTCGGTGCCTTCTCAAAACACACCAGGAACATGGCAAGATAGTCTTTCTCAGAGGAGTAGAGATTATAATGGTGTGTTGTATATTTTTTAATTTCCTAAAGGTAACTGTTCAGTCCCCACCTAATTTTACACAGCATGTGAGGGAGCAGAGCCTGGTGACCGACCAACTAAGCCGCCGACTCGTCCGGACCTATCAGCTGTACAGTCGGACCAGTGGGAAACACGTGCAAATCCTGGACAACAAGAAAATCAATGCCATGGCAGAGGATGGAGATGCTCACGGTAAGGCTCTATGCGCGGGCAGCGGGACTGGGGGAGGGCGTTCATGCAGCCCAGTAATTGATGATTTTCGTCCCTTTTGTTAGCCAGAAATCATTACAAGCGTTCAGAAGGCAGGGGGCTTGTGATGGAAGAATGTGGCAATCAATATTTGTAATAATAGTACATTGCTTTCCCTCTGAGAATCAGGATGATGATAGCCCTGCTTATGAGGAGGGATGTGGGTTTTGTTTTTACACCTGATCTTTGACCACTCAAATGCGGGGGAGGCAGGGGAAGGAGGTGCAAATTAAAAAATATATACATCTATTTTGTGTGTGTGTGCGGGAGGGGGGGGCAGGAGAGATACCCAAACTGCTTAGAAGGACTGACCAGTTGGTGTGTTCCTACAATTTAGCCATAGCATCTCAGTATTACAGAAATAAGGCCTTGTGGAAGATGTTTTCATCTCGGGACACAAAACCCTGGAGTTGTGCTGTATCTTAGGCAGAGCTTGTCCCTCCCTAACCATGTTCTGAGTGCAGCCTGGGAGCTGAGCTCTGGCAACATAAACCCTTGGAATGCATGATAGGACCTGGCAGGCAGCGGTTCTCCTTCTTTAGGAGAAATGGGTATGACAGGGGAGTCCTGGGCAGAGGGAAAGCTTTAAGCCCTTTAGTTTTGAGTGTTAGCTATCCTTTCAAATGGTCAAACCATATACAAGAAGACAGAGATGTCAGCGAAACTGGCTGCAATAAAGGCTTTTGGCCTCCTCTGTGTAACATGCCTGACATACATGAGACACTGTACAAAGCTAGGTGAGATGCTAGGAGCTTAGTCTTGCTTTGTTTTCAGTTTATTAGTGAAAATGTGCATCCTTATGTTGCAAGCACATATTTGAACACATCATCATTAGGGTTTTTTGTCTTCCACATCAGTCACAATTTCCTCTTCTCACTTAGAACTATTATGCCAGAAACAGGCTTGATCTCATAGCTTTGGGCTGACTGAAGATTTCATGATGAACTCTAATAGCTGGGGGGATTCCACATGTATATAAATATATTTGAACATTTCAAGCCAAATATCCCAGCCATAAACCAGCTATAATTTGAGGGAGGTTAGTTTGTTTCCATATAGTAAAAAAGTCATCGTCCCCTTAAATACCTTATATAAAAAAGAGAAGTTACTTTAGATTTAAATAACATTAAGAAAGGGTAGAATGAAATGAGGGGAGTGGCTTGACAAAGAAAAGACCTCTATTAAAACATAATCAAAAGGTTAAGGAGCTAAGAAGCAAACTGAGCAATGATCTAAAACAGAAAGAGAACACAAGCAGTTTTTCAGATGTAAAGTTTTAAAAGAGTTGCAAGTCTGTAAATGTTAAAATAGAGGTTCAGGATTGTTCTATATGAATCTCTGGAGAGACCCCCATGTCTGGAAGAGCTATTAAAACTCTTCTTACTTTCACCTTTTTTAACATTTCCTGAATACTTTCTCCTCTTCGCAGTCCAGTTAGGGGATCAAGTGTGCCTCGCTGCATTTTTTCTGCATCTACGTAGCCACTTTCCCTTCAAAGTTTGAGCATGAAACATAATTTTACTGGGATAAATCTGTCACTGAAGTGAAAGAATAGAGTTGAAAATGTTAAGTTTTCCCCCCACCCCAAACAAAATCAACCTTTCACACCATTAACATCTTATATTAAAACCTCAAGTTTTTATAATTTAAAAAAATAGTATTGATTTGGCTTCTTTTTTTTTTGGCTGTAGATTAAAAAAAAAGTGATTTATTTCCACCAATGACCATTTTCTCTGCTGTGACATTTTTACGGCTGACTTAATGTCAGGTCCATTTTTCTTGGTTATCTGTCTTGATTGTCAATACCTGACTCAATTTTCTAATTAGGAGCAAAGCCCCATGGATCATAAAGCTTGGTCCACCTCTGAGTGTTGTTTAGCGATCTATAATCTGGATTAAAATGGTCTTTATCTGTATGAGAGGGAAATTGGTTTGGAAGTGAATGATAATGGCTGTGTTTATTTCTGGTTGTGCCTATTAGGGGATTGAGGGCTAGAATTTGCTACTGTGGAAAGGCTGCCCTACATATTTTGTTACTTTGGGATTGGGATGTGTCTTCCACTGGTATGTCTTTTTGTAGCCAGGTTGTCCTTGCTCTTCGCATTTACTGCCCCACTGTTCATCCACATCTCTGCTCCAGAGCAGAGTTCCAGGCCAGTGGGGCCTGCCAAGCGAGCAGTGATTCAGCGCTGGAGGCCGGTCACCAAAGAGGCTCGTGTGGCAAGGCAAAGCCCACCAACAGGCAATAAATCAGAAAGAGCCTTTGAAAAGGTGGAAGAGAAAAAAGCATGTGTTGTTCTGCCTCTGTTCAGGGCTGCTTTTCTGTGTCTCTCCATCAGTCAGCAGAGGGAGAGCATGGAAATTGATGCTCTTTAAACCTTTTACTGCTCTCTTGATCGACCTCCCTTGCTCGTGCCCCCCAAAGACAGATAAATAAGGGGACCTTGTCTATGTGGCTCAATGAAGAGGAGTCGGGGGTCCAATTGCTGTTTGGCAGGGGGAGTTCTGCAGATGTTAATATTTTATAGGCAGGAGAAGTGCTAAAATTAAAGGGGTTGTAATGGGTCGGAAGTAGTGATGTGATGCTGTAATTCATATATAGCCCAACATGCACATGGGAGAGAGAGAGAGGCAAGATTTGGAGCACCAAGAGATGACAGTGTTATGTAAAGGCTCCAGGCCTACTTGAAAAGGTTTATCTAGGTAGCTGTATTAGCAAAGTACGAATCATCTCGTTATTGCTCTTGTGTCCCAGGCCAATGATATGGTTGTTTTCTAGCCCGTCCTCTTCCACATGTATGGAACAGTTGTTCATGTTGTGTGTGGTGGCCCCTTGCTGAGGGGCAGAGGAGGGGATAAGCCTTGTGGAAGTCAGGCCCTGGCCTTCTACAGGCAGAACATGTTCACTTGAAGAGCTGGAACCGCTGCCTACGTGCAGAAAAGGGCAAGCAAAATAATCTTGGGCCTAGAACAACTCCCCTACGAGGAAAGGTTACAATATTTGAGGCTTTTTTGTTTTAAAAAAAATGTGAGTAAGAGGGGCCTTGATAGAGATGTATAAAATTATGCATGGTGTGGGGAAAGGAGAGCGAGAGAGCAAGATTGAGAGAGATTTTTCTCCTCCTACAACCTGGGGTCATCCCATGAAGACAAAACTTCTTCACACAGCGATTAGTTGAATTATGGAATTTGCTATCACTAATGACCATCAACTTAGGTGGCTTTAAAAAGGGGATTAGAAAATTCATGGAGGATAAAGCTGTCAATAGCTACTAATCATGATGACTATATGCTACCCCCAGGAGCAGCAATTGCTGGCCAACAACAGTTGGAGAAAGCTATTGCCCTTGTGTCCTGCTTGTGGGCTTCCCATAGGTATCTGGTTGGCCACTGTGGAAACAGGATGCTGGACTAGAAAGGCCTTTGGCTGATCCAGCAGGACTGCTCATATGTTCTTATGAGAATGAGGGTGGAATAATACCCTGGTGTTGGATATGAGACAATCTGTGCTTCTGTGGGAAAGAAGGCTTCTACCATGCTCTTTATTTGGGCCAAATCTTCAGGGCCCTTTGCTTTAGGATTCTGTCCAGCCAAGCGTAGCCTTCCTTGTGCCTGGCTGCACTAATATCTCACACCCCGATTCTTACCCAAGGAAAGGACTGTTGCTCTCCACAATCAATCTCAAAGCTTACTCCAGGCCCATTATTGACTTGCTGTATGGCAATATTCAGGGTGGTAGTGGTATGCGCTCTCAGTGCCTGTGAAATAACACACCCCTTGCATAATGTACCTTCCATTAGCTCAAGGACATTTAAGGCAGTAGGCCAAAGATTGTTATCCTATTTTCATCTTGGATTTAATTCTTTATTGAAGGAGCACGGGAGTGCCCCTTTAGTTAAGGTGAGTCACAACCACCACCCACCACCCCATTCTGCCATTATAAGCCTCAACATTCTACTGCTTATAAAAATGACACTGTTTAGCTAATAACATGAAACTGGCATCCATGATCTGTCCAATGAGGTCTACGGTTGTTTTATTTTAGCTCCAATCAAGTGGCAAACCACAGAACAAGCCCTGTAAGCCAGCTCTGGATTGAAAGATGTGATAGAAATCAAACAAACAAACTGCTCCCCTGCAAGCTAAGGGCAAAAGGGAGAGGGTGGGGTTTGATAAAGCTATCAAGTCTTCTTCAAGGATTACTAAGAAAGAAGCATTAAGGAATGTAGTGACCTTTTAAACCAACCATCCCCAACTTGGTGCCCTCCAGATAAGTTGGGCCAGATCTTCACCTCATGTTATATTGTTATGATCCCATCATGATGATGCTATATCCCTCTTGTGCATTTATACCTCGTAGTGCACACAAGGACATCTGTTGCGATATTTTGGATCATACAGAATAAAAAGTGGAAAATAACACTGGAAAAGAGGTAACTGGAATGTATAATGATACCAAAGGTTATCAGTGCACTTCAATACTGATAAAAAGCACTGTGTTCATCTAGCCTTGAACTGCAACTCCCATAATTCCCACCCAGCATGGGAGTTGCAATCCAACACATCTGGATGGCATGAGGTTAGGGAAAGCTGCTTAAAGTATTGACTTCATAGCCAAAGCACTGAAGGATTTCCCACAATCCTAGTCAGATAGGACACACCCCATCCCTTTGTCCTGGCTGAGGACACCAAATCACAGAGCAAAAGGAGAGGTCTGCATACAGCCAAAGTCAAGAGTCAAAAGCCCTGTAAGGGCCAAAAATTATTTTATAAATCAAATAAAAAGATCTACACCTGCAAGTGTCTGGCTGCTCTGTTGAGCTTGAAGCCATAGCTCAGGTGTGGGCAACTTGTGGCCCTCCAGATGTTTTGGCCTATGACTCCCATAATTCCTCACCATTGGCTATGCTGGCTAGGGTTGATGGGAGTTGTAGGCCAAAACATCTGGAGGACCATATGTTGCCAACCCCTGCCATAGGTCAGTAGTAGAGAACATGCTTTGCATGCAAAAGTTCCCAGGTTCAATCCCCAGCATCTCCAAGTAGGGCTGTGAAAACTCCTGCCTGAAACCCTGGAGAACCACTGCTAGTCAGTGCCGGCAATACTGGGCTAGATGGACCAATCATCCTATACTAAGGCAGCTTCCAGTGTTCCTACGCAGACAAAAAACTCTTCTAGAACTTATTTAGGCAATGTTTATACTAGGGTATCAAATGTGCAGTATGTGCTTGGATGGGACCTAAAACATCTTGCCTTCAGGAACACCTTCTGTTTCACTGATAATACACATTTTCCTAGTTTTCAAACATATTGTCACTGGGACGATATACTACTTCCTCCCTGTTAGCAGGACCATTGTGATCTAGAGTGCTGCTGTCTGGAATATGGTTGTGTGTCATGGTTGGCTAGTGGATAATCTCCTCCCACACACAGTCTTACTGATAATGAGTGAGGCAGCCTGAACACAAGTATCCCTTGCCCCATGCGTCAACCATGTGGTGATGTGAACACTAGTGCTCAGTGTGCCACAAGGGGAATTGCATGACAGCTAAAATGAACTGGTATCAAGGCAAAGTGGGACAAAGTCACTTATCAGTTCTATTGTCCATCTGCTCCCCTGGCAGTAAGTTTTCATATTTTGGTCACTGGACACTGGACATTTTCACAACTGATGCTTAAATAATTCCTTTGATTGTTTGCTGTGTCTGAAGTTCAAATGAGAAAGCTTTGTTCACTAAAATGTCTAATCTGTTTAAAAATGGCTCTTTTCCTTTATTATTAGTAGCACAAACAAGTGTCACGTTGGGGAAGAAGTCTGTGTTACCTATACAAATGTGCATTCCTAAACTCACATTTACTAAGGCAAGACAAGTGCAAGGGTGTTGGGGGAGGACTGGTTGGAGGGAGGAAGAAGGGGTTTATCCCTTCCTGCATCCACACTGCCCCCTGCAAATGCCCTTTCCAAGTTTTCCCCCCACCCAGGAGCTTACTTTTAGTATTGGAGACTGGCTGGGGAAATGGTGGGTTAAAATGGCTGGCAAGGGGGGCGGGCAAGGAGAAGGACATTTGCAGGGGGAATTTGTGGGTGGGGTGAGGGTTAAGCATCTCCTGCCAGTTCTCTTCTACACCACCCTCTATTAGCATTATGAGGCAAACATAGGGTTTGAAACCCGTGTTTGTCTCCTTTTGTGTATTTCCGACCTAAGTGTCACTACTGATCATGTCCTTTTGTACTGAAGGCTTCAGGTGGATTTACTGCCTGGGGATGATACTGTCAGTGAGCTTCTCCAAACTTTGCACTGGGTCTAGTCAGTTTCAGTTCTCCTGCAAGCCCCCCCCCCCTTTTGATCAAGATAAGGAGGGCACCAGGTTGGGGGCTGGACTACAACCCTCAACCTGGTGTGTAGTCCAGGTATGTTTGAATACAATTCATTGGCTAAGAATAATGGGGTTTGTAGTCCAACACACCTGGAGGGCACTAGGTGGGGGAAGTCTACTTTTGATCATCTGAATGCTGCTCCTTCTCCTTTACATCAGTGTGCTGTCAACCAGTCTTTAAAAGGGTGTGTGTGTGTGTGTGTGTGTGTGTGTGAAGGGGAAAAAATGATGGCTCCTCCCTGTTGCAAGGCTATTCTGCTCCTTCTCCAGATTCCAGCACAGGTGAATTTTGTGCTACTGCCTTTGACGGGGGACTTGCAGAACTATCCCACAAAGGTTGAGGTGCCATAATCTGGTTGGCTGAGCATGGGGAATAGAGCAGGGGAGTTTGTGTTTAATGATTAGAACAAACTCAGTGAAGTAGGGTCTGCACTTGGGGGGAAAATCACCCAGGCACAAAGGGGATGCACAAGAATGGCTTTTCCTCATCAGTTTTCAAAGCTCTTTAGATCATCCTGTCCCATCCTGGAACCCATGCTGGCTGGGGGATGCTGGGAGTTGGTCCAACACATCTGGAGGGCATCCAGTTGGGAAAGGAAGCTTTAGATCCTCCTTTCAAGTCCTTACAGAGAAACTTTGTATTTGTGGAAATGGTGGAGCACACAATGGCTAGAGGCATGGATGCCACAAACCACATACAGTTTGAGAAGGCATAACCTTGGTGTGAGGAACTCTACAACACCTCTCCCCTAGAGTGGCTTCCTATGCTTCTAGCTGAGCACTTGTCATGTACAGTAGGTCTCGAACTCTGGACTCTAGAATAGGCACTGGCTCACTGTTTCCTCTACTACTGTAGCAGTTGTAAATACTTGCTGCGTCTGGAGACTTTAAGACAGAGAGCTGCTGAGTCAAGGTGGGGTCCACAGGAGTCCCAGAGACTCCAGTAATATGCCACTCCTGTAAAAAAGCACACAACAACAACAGTGTAATTGAATCTCTCCCACTATTCAGTTTGATCAACTTGTCGTGTAGACTTGACCTGAAACCATTTTACTGAGCTCTTGCTACACCCTTCCTAATTCCCAAGGACCTGTCCTTCCTTTCTGACCTACACTCACTCTCATTTTACTAATAGATTATCTACTGTGTTTGAGCTTCATGGCTTACCTTTCAACCTGTCCATCCTATGCTCTATCCATCATATCACCTGTTGGAGCTTATTTCTCCTTTACAATTTCCACCTATAGTAGGGTATGGCCCAGTCTGTAATCATTATCCACTTGGGCCCAAACAAGGCTGGTGCCAAGGGTAGGTATGGTTGGGCACCTGCCAGGGGCCCACACTCCAGCAAGGGCCCACTGACAATAGCCCCTTGGAGTTGCTCATCCTTTTCACCACTGCAACCTGCTTGTTCATCTGCCTCTTGCTCTGGCCAGACAATTATGGCAGAGAGGAGAAGCAATAGATGCCACTGCCTACTTGCTCATTGGCTGTCTGTCTGTCAAGCAAGCAAGTGGTAGGAACAATGATAAAGAGGATGAGGAGCAATAGCAGCTGGTAACAATGGCAGTGAGAAAGTAGACTCGCTGAGGGAGGGGGTCCAATGAGGATGTCTTGCTCAATGGCCCTCAAAAAATTCAGAGCTGGCACTGGGCTCAAATTATGCAGATGCATAATTTAAGTGGTTTAAATCTGGTCTGGCCCCAATAATGTAAGAAGTGGGAGGGGGGCAATTCTAAGAGCAAAAGGGACATGCAACTCAAGGGAAGTGAACCCTCCCCCATCCTGCAGCCTATCTCTCTGTTGTCTGTTGCTAGAATCCATCCCCACCCAGACAGGCTCTGATACTGGGGTGGGGCTGCATCCCTTTTGCTATTATTATTTTTAATAATTAATATTAATATTAATATTAATGTTTATTTATTATGTGATATTATTATTTATTATGTGATAAATATTATTATTTATTACATTTCTATACCTCCCATAGCTGAAGCTCTCTTAAAATTGCTCCCGCCAGCCCTGCTTTCACTATGGATATGGCAGACCTGTGCTTAAACAAAATAGTCAGCCATTTTGGTCAGCCACCATCTGGTGTCCTTTGAATCTCTCCATACCACTGCACCTGGACCCCTGTAAGAGCTTGGTAGCATGAAATCAGAACCTGCCCACATCTAGTCAAAATGTCCTCTCTAACCATGAGGGCTAGGAATAGGGTGGCCACTTGTGAATTGCCAAGAAAGAGGGCATCCCTCACCAAAAAAGAGGACAAAAGAGGACACATGTTTACATAAAATATCCATATGCTAATTTATATGTATAGATGCAGATGTAGAGATTATTATTATAATAAGTTAAATAGAAACACAGAACATCTCGCCATAGTGTGAAACCTGAGACCAGGTGACCTGTGTGCCTTGCTCAGTCTGCTGCTTAGGTGCTGCTGATGGGTGACTGCAAGGCTCAGCTCATCTTTCTGATGGTCCTTTTCCTTTAAACTGGATTTGGACTGGACAGGTCAGAAGCTAAGCAAGGTCAGCCCTGGTTAGTACTTGGATGGGAGACCACCTGGGAATCAGGCTTCCTGCACTGAGCAGGGGGTTGGAGTCGATGGTCTTGTAGGCCCCTTCCAACCCTATGATTCTATGATATTTTCTATGATAGCTCTTCAAACACAGGATGTCTTCAAAATAGAGGACAGTCCTCTGGCAGCCCTTCAAATAGAGGACTGTTCTCTGTAAAAGAGGATGCTTGGCGACCCTATTTTTGTAGGAACTGTAGCTGAGCAAAGTAGCTGGGATTTTGTGCCCCAAAGACAGGAGCAGCAAGTTGGACCTAGCTCAAGCCTTGGTGGAGTCTCCTCCCAGTTCTGGTGTGCATATGTATGAGAGAGAGAGTGACAGACATCAAGATCAAACATGGAAGAGCTGTTCTGTCTGTACCCAAGACATGATGAATTCCATTCACTGACATGGCTAGAATTTAAATTCTCATAACTTGTGCTGCTTCAGCAAAGGGAAACAAGCTCTGCAGTTGTTCAGGCATCAGCAGAAAAATGGCTGCTTGAGTTCCAGCTTAGGAATGCATCCTCCTTTTAAGGTCATAAAAGGGAAAACCAGATTTTCAGTCCTTCATCAGACACCTTAAGTCCACAACCACGAACACGACAAAACTGCTGCACAGAACAAGAATGTTCTGGGGTTGTTATTGTTGTTTTGCCTTTTCTGGGATGGGGTGGGTGAAATGGCCCCCTGGGGCTGGTCGACCAGCCAGCTCCGGCTCTTTGGGGTTCATGCAGCAGCAAGAAGAAGGGGACAACTCATTGATCTGTGATTTGCATAGCTGCTTCGAAAGTCAATCAATGCCTCCATTAAAAAAACTGAGACTAAATCAATATGCCCTCTCAACTCTCACGAAGGTGAAACGCATTAAGGGGCCGGCCTTACCCTTCATGGCTTCCTCTACCAGCTGCAAAGTCAGCATTGATACAGAGCAAGTCAGACCGGGGACTTAAACCAGCACGTGGATCTTCTGACCTACACAGAAGAGAGATGCAATGAGAATAGGAGGGCCAAAGAGAATATCAAATTAGAAAATTATTCTCCCACTGTTACCCAAATCACATTCCTTTCTTGTAAAACAGGAGGTTCCTAGGCTATCACTGACCAGGGCTTTGTGTTCTGTAGCCCAGACTTTCCCAACAGGGTAATCTCCAGACATTTTGGACTTCAACTCCCATTGGCCCCAGCCTGCATGGCCAATGGTCAGGAATCCTGGAAGTTGTAGTCCAAAACATCTGGAGGGTACCAGGTTGGGGAAGGCTGCTGTAGCCTCTCTGAGTTGTGTGCCACAGTCATATGCTTCATTCTTTTGCCACAGCTAGTGGACTGAGGACTGTTTGTTGTAAATAACAGCTGGGAGGCCCTGGGTTTCAGTAGCTGAAGCAATAAGAGAAGCATCCAGTATTGGGAGACTTGCAGGAGTCACCATTTTTGGCTACCTTTTGAAAATAGGTCTGACTCTGACTCTTGTTTGTGTTTAGGACTGTTTTCTGAAGAGGTTTTGTTAACATGTGAATAGAAGTGTGTGCACATGTGTCTGTCTGTCTGTCTTGTTGCTGCTATGGGCAGACCAGCCTTCCCCATCCTGGTGCTCTCCAGAGGTTTTGGACTGCAATTCCCAAGATTGCTGGGGCTGATGGGAGTTGAAGTCCACAACATCTGGAGAGCACCAGGCTAGGGAAGACTGTGGTAGGCAGATCAGGGAGTGAGTACATATAGTGACTTCCCAATCTTTGCATACAGTATTGGAGGGGGAGCAGCATGCAGGGGAATCCACGCTGTTATCTCTGATCTCAGACTGAAGATAACAACGGGATGCAGGTGGTGCTGGGAGAAGTGGTTGCTCTTCCCAGCACTGGCTGAATCTGTTTGCATGATGCTCCCATGGGACTGATGTATGCTGTGTGAAAATGGGGACCCAGCAGACGCTGGGAGTGGCGGTTCTTCCCAGCACCAGCAAAGTCCTTTCATGAAGCATGTGTCTCCCCAGCCCCAAGCTGGGGACTCAGCAGTTGCTGCTCCCGGTACTGGCTGGGTGTGTTTCTCCATGCTGAGAGGCTGGGGATTCCATGCCTCTCTCAGCACGGAGACAGGCAAAATGGGCAGGGCAATGCCAGCAGCAGTGGCCACCACCACTGATATCATCCAACCCACAGAGGGCCTAATGGTGGACAATTCAGCCCGTCACCTAAAACTTGCTCCCCATCCCTGACATGCAGAGTGAAAAAGACACTCAAGTTGCCATTTGTGCCTTCTTCTATTGACTCTGACTAGCATCCATGCCCAAGAAACAAAGTAATGTGTGAAGTGGTTCTGGGTTACCTGTAAAGCATTGTTCTACCTGCCTTTGCTTCCAGTACAGAATCCAAAATGATATCTTCCCCTTAGTTCAGAGTACAAGTTATCCTTGCATTATATAATGGATTGAGTGTACTTTGCACCCACATTCCAACGAACAAACACCTAATGCATAAATTTAACTTGCCATAACATTTTTCATATTTCCATAACATTAGGATTGCACATATTTTGGGTTTTTAAAAAATGGGATAGATGAAGAAGGTGGGTGGTCATGGTGTTGGCCAGGTAATACAGTAAAGGGATGGGCAGGGACCAGAAGCTGCAATCTGTTTGCATGTCCAAGACCTCCTTCAGCATATGCTGCATGCTCGTTATCAAATGTTGCCCCTTATCACAAGAATCATAAGTATCCCACACCTGAACTCCATTGGATTCCTATTCTTGATCCACCCTGATCTCACAGAACACCACTACTGCATCCTTACACAACAATAGTTACACAGCATCCTTGGCCTTCGTTGTGTGAATCTTGCTGCCTCAGAAAGTGCTCATTCTGGGAGACCGCTTTTCCTCTTGGAACTCTGTGTGGTGTCCATCTTGTAACATTCACCTGACTTCTTTTGTCATCTTTTTACCCTCCAGCCAAGCTCATAGTGGAGACAGACACATTTGGGAGCCGAGTGAGAATCAAGGGGGCTGAGACAGGATTCTATATCTGCATGAACAAGAAAGGAAAGCTGATTGGCAAGGTAAGGAGACAAGCAAGTGAAGTTTACAAGGCTTCCTGGGGCATGATAAGAGTGTGGGTAAGATGGCTTGCAGTCAGACAGAAGGAGGAGCTGAATACCCTGGGAGAGCAAAATATGTGGATGGAATGGCAAAGGGGCATACAACTGAGCCTGCAAGTTAGCCCATTTGAATACATTGGTTCAAGTTCCATATCTTTCAATAGCATCTGGAAACGACTGCCACTAGACACAGTCAGTGCCACACACTCAGTAACATTCAAACACATCTCTGTAGATGGGGAGAGGGAATGGGACTAGACCAATGCCAGCTCCAGATCTTGCAGGGCCCTTGGACAAGCCACCCTCAATGGGCCCGCTCCTCCAGTGAGTCCACCTTCTCACTGCCATTGCACCAATTATTATTGCTCCTCATCCTCTTTCTCATCATGGCTACCACTTGCTTGCTTGATAGGCAGAAAGCCAGTGAGTGAGTAGGCATGGCATCTGCTGCTGTTCCTCCTCACCCCCACCCTTGTCTGGGCCAGAGGCAGGTGAACAAGCAGCCCTGGATTAGACATTCATGCATTGTGATTTTGGCTTCTGGCATCCCACAGCAGCATCTGGTGGAGAGGGGGTTGACTGGAATTCTGAGAGCATCTTTAATGTTTAAGTGTTGCCTTTTTTGGCAGGAGGATCGGTTGTTTTCTTTAAAGGACAGCTTTTTTTTTTTACCTCATGATTAAGGAAAGAGAACTGAGACATTGCAAACAGATTTTGCTTTAATGGTTCAGAAACAGGAAGGATTCTAGATGTGGGATTGTGTGACCAAAGGGAACTTTCACAATATTCACTTCTGTTACCATGGTCCCTTCCCACAACATAGCTATTGGCGCTAGTATCGCATGCACTCTATGTCTTCCTGCCTCAGCCTTGATAAAAATGACAAAGGTTGAAGCCTTATGTGTGCTTACTTGGGAATAAGCCCCATTGAACTCAGTGGGATTTATTTCTGAAGAAACATGCACAGGCTTACGCTGCCCATTTTGCCAAAAAGTTTCTAATAAAGTATACAGTACATGTTTGCAAAATGAAGGTTTGCATCTAGATGACATCTTTGCATGGCGTCTCCAATGTGGGGGAAGTCTCATTTTCCCAGCACTTGAACAGCAGCTCTATATTGTGAAGAGACACTGTGCTGCCAGCAAATGCTTCCATTCCCCTTGAGATTACAGCTTTCCCCAACTTGGTGTCCTCCAAAAGCACTGGACTATGACTCCCATCATTCCCATGCTATCTGGAGATGATGGGAGTTGTAGTCCAATACATCTGGAGGGCACTATATTGGGGCAGGCTTTAGTGTGGTTTTGAGACCATCATAAGCACCCATTAGAACTAGTACCTGTGATGTAACAGGTGACAAATGCAGCTTCCCCTGCCTCGTGCCATGCAGTTCTGCACGTTGTTAACTGTACAGTGGTGTAGCGGTAAATTTGGAAGTGCAGGTGCTCATCATGACAATAAGCCCATAAGAACATAAGAAGAGCCCTGCTAGATCAGACCAAGGGTCCATCTAGTCCAGCATTCTGCTCACACAGGGGCCAACCAGCTGTTGACTGGGAACCCACAAGCAAGACATGAGAGCAGCAGCACTCTCCCGCCCATGTTCCTCATAGCTACACCCAGCAAGGAGAGTCCAACAATTCAGGCAACTGTGGATCTACAGCAATACAGCAGTCCTAACAATGTTCATCTCCACCTGGAGCAGAGCTTTTGGGTCTTTGTTACCCATTCAAGACCCAGCCACCCCAAAATACTTTGCTTTACAACAGGGAACAATATATTGTTGCTGGGAGACTTCATTTTCCCCAACTATGGTGAGGATTGCAGCTAAGCTCAGAGGGAACAGGGAAGTCTGAATAGGATGGCAAATGACATCAGCATCCCTGCTAATAAAAAAGTGATGGTGTTGTTTACCTGCAAGCCCTGGCTCCATTGCACCATTGTAACTATACACTGATATTATATGCTCGAATGAAAGAAAATGTAAGAATTGGCATGGAAAACCCTCCACATGAATACAGCTGTCAGCAAGCATCCTCTTTTCCTGTCATCTCCTTATCATCTAGTTCAACCTGCTGGTAGACATGCAGTACTTACTGGTGCAGGATTTCACATCTTGGGCAGAACTGCACAAAATGTTAACTCCCCCCCCCCCCACCGCCCATAAGCCAAGCCAAGCCAAGCCACAAAGTAGGGGAAGCATCACAGCGCAGTGGTGCATATTTGGCATTCAGAAGGTCCCCGCCTTAATCCAAGGGGTCTCTACATAAAGCTGGGGAAGACCCCTGTCTGAAACCTGGGAGAGCTGCTGCCAGTCAGGGTAGAACAGCCTCCCCCAACCTGGTGCCCTTCACATGTTTTGGACTAAACTCACATCAGCCCCAGCCAGCTTGGCCGATAGTCAGGAATTCTGAGAGCTGCAGCCCAAAACATCTGGAGGCCACTGGGTTGGGAAAAGCTGGGGCAGACAATAGCGCGAGATGGACCAATCGTCTGACTCGGGCTGAGGCAGTGTTCTGCATTCCTGTGTAAGCACTGATTTTGCTTTATTAGCAATGACCTTACAGTTTCCCCTCTCTGTAGAATTACTGGCTTACCCACGAGTATTGAGCTGTATGACCTATAATCATTCTTGCTGTCCTGCTCACTTAGATGTCCTCCAATTTCTTTCACTTTTGTCCTGGATGTGCTGTAGGTGTGACTCGTTCCAGACTAGAACCAACCAGGGACAGAGAGGAATGGGTTGCTTGTATTCCGAGGCCTATTTGAGTGCTTGTTGGTTTTGCTTTGTTTCTCAGGGATGGATTGGGGTGGTAGAGCTGATGGGGCTTGTACTTGAGGTGTACACCCAGGAGTCTAAATATCTGGATCAACCAATAGCAGCTACCAGTCCCAACCTGCAGTGAGTAAGCTGCAGTACGTGCTGTCTCCTCAATGGGTCCATGCTGTGCTCATAGCTCCAGAGTTCTTTGCAGTTCCAGGGGGAACATTTTCAGTTAAACTGAACATTCTTCTTTGCACATAATCATACACTTGCTAGCTGTCTTACATTCTCTGTCCTGGTGGAAGGTTGAGGATGTGTGGAAGACTAGGAATTCATGATCCAAGAGGTTTCTCTTGGGTGGGGGTGGCCCTGTGAGTTTGCCAGTTGGTGCAAAGTGTCAGGTTGAGGTTGAATGTGGGGCCCCTAACAGTCCCATTTGAATCTCTAATGAGTTGGGCTGCATTCAAACAAAGTGACACTCATTAGCAACATCCCAGGTCTGCCAGGTTTTCTAATAAGTGCTAAGGATACTTTGCACCTTCAGGAGGTGGTATCTTCTCTATCAGTTTAGGTCTACACATTAAAGCAGTGAAAGATGCACTTTAGCCAGACACAACTTCATCAACTAATAAACAGCTAGAGGAAACAGATAGGTGTGTGTGTGTGTGTGTGTGTGTGTGTGTGTGTGTAGGAGGGAGATCTCAGATGTCCTTCTCAATTTCCAACTATGGAATCAGAGATTTCTGGAAATATATGTTTATTGAGTGTTCAGTTAGCCAAATATGAATTATTAATGCTAGTGGATACCCCTAGTGTTATAATTCATACTTATCGCAAACTTTGGATTTGATGTCTTGATTGTTGTGGCTTGTACAAAATGGAAAATAAACTTTTAAAGAGCGTTATTTAAAAACTGTGCCTTTGGTGCATAATTAGAGAATGCCGGTTGTTGTGTTAAGGGTGGCTGGCACAAGGGCATGCAGTGGATCTAAAGCCAGTTTAGTGGTTTCGTGCCCTTGTACAAAAGGAAGCATGAGACACCTTAAAATGTGTACCAAGAGGCTTAAGCTAGCTTTTGAGCATCGCATTTGAGCTGATGAAGGAAAAGATGAAAGGAGTGGGATCTTCCATTTTTAAATATATTCTATTGTCTGCTGTTGTTTCCATCTGCAGAGCAATGGCAAAGGCAAGGACTGTGTCTTCACTGAGATTGTGCTGGAGAACAACTACACGGCATTGCAGAATGCCAAGTACGAAGGATGGTACATGGCCTTCACCCGAAAGGGGCGTCCCCGCAAGGGCTCGAAGACACGTCAGCATCAGCGTGAGGTGCACTTCATGAAGAGGCTGCCCAAGGGCCACCAAACAACAGAGCCTCACAGACGCTTCGAATTTCTCAATTACCCGTTCAACCGGAGGAGTAAAAGGACTCGGAACTCCAGCCCCAAGCCAACTCCCTGACCCGCCCCTCCTAGTGCCACTCAGGTCCACCTTCCTTTCCCTTTTGCTGGAGGACGTTGTGTAGAGACTTAATTGATGGACAATGACTAGAGACTTACCCATGATGATGATGATGATGATTTTAAAAGGGGATGGAAGAAGAGGAAAAAAAACTTGATCTAGTTGTGTATAATTCTTTGTTTTGTGTTTTTTAAAAAAAAACAAAAAGAGGCTCTATTTTTGTATTCCAACTTTATTGCTTTTTAAAGAAAAAGCAATGTAATGTTCAAAGACTTGTGGAGGGATGCTCTTCACTTAGAAACATTTTGAGTCCGTTGGGAGGGGGGCCGTGTTATGTTTTAATAGACTGCTGTTTTTTTAAATGTGGGGTGGGTGTGGGTAGGAGATAGTTGACCTAGGGGTAAACATAGCATATTCCCTCTTCAATCAAATAAATAGATTTGGGACCAAATTTCTACCTCAGACACAACAAATAATTTAATAGAATGCAATCCATCAGGAGCATTTCTGCAAGTTCCATTTATTTCCATGGGTCAGTGCAGGAGATGTTCCCTGATATTTGCAGACTGCAGTCTTGTGCGGAGTCAAATTTGTACAACTCCCTTTTGAAACCAATGAATCTTGCTGGGACTACCTGGGTGAGACTTGCAGTTGCTGTTCCACTTTTGAATAAAAGAGAGGAGGAGGAGAAAGAATGACTACCCAGTGGTGCAGCTAGGTAATTTTAGACCCTGGACTTAACAGTCTTATGCCCTCCCCCACTTTAGATGGCCCTGTGTATTACTTCAGTTGTGAAACACACAACTAACCTTTCTCTTTCTCCTCCACTGCCATTCCATGTTTTACAACTGCATTTACATTCCTTATATGTTAGAAAGTTTACCAATCCTGACAAAAAAAATACTCTGAGCATGTGCAGCTGTGCATTTTAAGCTCACCTAAATCATAGCATCATCATGAGTACAGGAATAATGCGGAGTTTGCATCTGCTGCCCTCATCACCTGTCGATCTCTGGGTGGTCATTTGCATACACACATGGGGCCCTGGACGTTGACTCCAAGCTGCAGCCCTACCTGCACCACTGTGACTACTACCAATGAGGTGGTACTGAGGTGAGGGCTGCTAGTTTTGCTTTGTTTGTTCTATCAAAGGTAATCATCATGTCTCCAGTGGTCTGCATTTTTTTTTTATTGCTGTGTAGACATTTTTGTATTATTTGTTCTGACAATAAAGTGCCACTGAGTTCAATTTTTCCCCATTACACCTCAGTTTCTAAGGTACTTCTTTGTCCTAAGCCTCCCATCAGGCCAAGTAGAATTCTCATGCAAATTATATTCATGGGGAAGCTGAGGTGTGCTCTCCAGGAAGTCATGAGGAGAACAAGAAAGGAAACTATGCTCCCCTTAGGCTAGGCATTAGCAAGTTGGGAACCTGTGGCCCAGATCTGGTCCCCTGACAGATGCTGCTTGGCCCTCCGCTTACCAACCTACAGTTTGCAACCTTGCCTACAGTCTACACTTTGTCAAAATGACCCTTGAGGAAAACTAGTCACTGACTAGTACAGTGGCCTGATCAGTGATGATCTTGCCCCAGGGGTAGGCAACACGGTGCCCACAAACCTGCTTTTCAGCTCCTGCCAAGGTACCCTACCCTTCCCACTTCAAAGAAAAAAAACAAAACAACTAACACATTTTCTTACCGGTTGCTGTGAAATAAGTTTCTGATAGTCTTGAAAACTGGATTCAAAGGAGTTGTTTAGTGTGTTGGGGCTCAAACCCCTCCTCTCCCTTCTACTCAGCCTTTGGGCAGGTTACTTATTCTTTGTCATGCCCCCCATGGCAGCCATGTGGTGGTGCCCAGGACAGTTCCTTAAATTGCCAAATGTGCCCATGGCCCAAAAAGGCTGCCTACCCCTGCCCTACCCTCTTCTGAACAAGCAAACTGTGGTTACCTTTCTCGCTTCTTTGTAAGGGATGCTGGTGTTGGTCTTTAATCCCACTGAAAATATTGCCTGCCTACTGCCTGCATCCCAGTTTATTTCTCTGCAGGGAGCCAGAATGGGTTCAGCCACACAAGCCTATAATGGGCTGTGATGGCATCTTTTGTCAAAGCAGGAACTTCAGAAGGCTTAACTAATACTTCGAAAGGTGAGAAGGAGGGAGAGATTCTGTGCCAGACTTTTGATTAAAAAGGAGTACTTGCAAAGGATTATTTAAAATAACAATAGGGAAAATACTTTTAACAAGTCAGTGTATGAAAACTGGGAGCTGACTTGCTGTCACAGAACATCTTTTTCTGATAGTTTGCCTTTCATCACCTTGAGGGTTAAAAAAAAAGATTACTGTATACAAATTAAATATGAAATGGCTTGAAATATTTATTTAATATGTGCATTAAAAATTCTACTAGTATAAATGAGGCTTGCTCTCTGGCTGTGTGATTTCCAGCAGGGACAGGAATCTTCCAGGAGTGAACGGTGAGAATTGGGAGGGGAAAATCTGCAAACAGGAGAGGTGAGAAAAAACTCTGGGCTGTGAATCCTTTAAGGATTGGCACCTGGCTTTGACTCTCCAGGGGCAGGTCATCACAGCAGCTGTTTGGAATGGAGTTGTGTTTCTTGTGGACATTTTAACAATGTAACTAATTGTTTGCTTTGAAAAGACTTAGAATGGAAGTATTTCTCAAGGCTTGCTGTGGTATCCAGATTCTTAACAGCTTTTGAAGAGTTGTATGTGTGGTTACTAGAAACTTTGAATGGCTGACTTTGGATAAATTCTTGATTCTGGTTCTTGTTGGAAATGGAAGAAAATGATTTAGAATAGTTTGGTAGTTTAAAAGCATTTTGTTTCAAATTATTGGAGGAGGTTGGTCAGCTTATTTTACAAGCATGTTTAAACTGACAGCATCTGATAGTTTGTACCACAAAAGTATTGGGGTTGTATCCAAGTTAGTCTAACTTGTCCATTAATTTCAATGGGTCTACTCTAAGCAGGACTCACACTGGATACAACCATAGTTTTGGATATTTGTTAATATAAAGTGGTATAAAATATTTTAAATAAAATTAGGCTGCAATTCTATACCAACGTACTTGAGAGTAAGTCCCATTGAGCTCAATGGGGCTTCATTTTGAGTAAACATGTATAGGTTTGCACTGTTAAAGGAGTTGATACTCTTGTGGTATAAGCTATAAGAGATTGGTTGCCTCCAGATGGAGGGCTTCTAGCAATACTAATCAAAAGACATTGTGTAGCTACCCCTCCTTAATGATTTATTTATTTACTATTTTTTTGTGGTAAGAATAAAGACAGAAGAAGTGGTTGGAAAACATGGGAGGGTTACAAATGGAAGATGCTGTCTGGACACCTCCCTCCAATAAAATTCTGTGGATGAGGCAGGGCAATTTGCATAATAAAAGCCTCATCTAGAAGCACCCCTTAATTATGCAGCATCCCTGCATAATTACAGAACTCACTGCCATAAGATGTAATGGCTACTAGCTTAGATGTCTTTGAAAGGGAATTAGACAAATTAATAGAGGGTAGGTCTGCTGGTGGCTATTATGATGCATAGTGCAGAGGTAGCATGCCACTGAATACCAGTTACTGGGCTGGCATCAAGGGTAGGCATGGTTGGGCACCTACTGGGGGCTCACACCCCAGCAGGGGCCCACTGAGAAGAGCCCCCTGGAGTTGCCCCTCCTCTTCACCATTGCAACTAGTTCGTTCCCCTGCCTCTCACTCTGGCCAGGCAATGGTGAAAGTGAAAAGGAGAAGTAGATGCCACTGTCTGCTTGCTCAATGGATCTCTGCCTGTCAAGCAAGCAAATAGTAGCAATAAAGGGAAAGAGGATGAGAAGCAATAGCAGCTGATGACAATGGCAGTGAAGGCCCATTGAGGGTGTCTTGTCTGAGGCCCCTCAAAAACCTGGAGACAGTACTAGTGGGAGAATACTGGGAGGCTGGACTAGTTGGGTCTTTGATTTGATGTAGCAGGGTTCTTAGTAATGAACTCCCTGATTTTTTTTAGTGAGGAGCAGGTGAATTTCCCAGAAGATGTGAACATGCATAATGTTTGTCAGTATAATTAACTGCATGTATTCTTCCACTTTGTTTTTCAGAGAGAACTGGACTGAAGGACTTGGAATTATCATTCTTTTCCCATGGTCTACTTAGGCTGCAATTCTATATACCCACTTACCTGGGAGTAAGTCTCAATGAATAGAATGGAGCTTACTTCTGAGTAAATAGGATTATGCTATTAGTTGGGTTTCTCTGTTTCAAATGTAAGATGTAGACTTTCCAGGCCTTGGTACTGAAATATGGAGGTCATGTGAATATGAAGCTGGCCTGGTAGGGAAACTGCTCTGTGTACACAAAGAACAGGTTGATTTTCAGCTTCCAGGTGAGACATGCTGGGCTCCAAGGTACTGATTTGTGAGTTCTTGGGAGTCTGCACAGGAATTCTACTGGACTGAATTGTCAGGACCCTAGGAATCCAGGGCACAGAGTGCTGGCAGATTTCAGGGCTGACCTGTGATGTGCATTTCAGGGCAGGGGGAGCCTATTGTAGGCTTAAATCACTGATGGACAAGGAAAAGACTGGAGAGTAGGGCTGGTCCAAGACATCTTGTTGCCTGAGGTGAAGGACAAGATGGTACACCCTCCCATTCCATGTACAACAGCTGACTGAACTGGCAGATTAATCTGTCTTCAACACTAATGATGGGGCAACATTCTCCACTGAGCTTGAAGGCAGCAGGCTAACTTAGGAGGTGTAGAGTAGGCTGCGAGGCATTCAGTCCTCTCTTTGAACACCTTGCTGCTGCCTCTCAGCAGCTGCCGCTTGAGGCAACTGCCTCACACCCTTCCTAATGATAGGGCCGGCCCTGCTGGAGAGTCATTTAATTCAGCACATTCTGTTCCAGTTATGTTTGAAGGTCCCTTTCTCCCCTTTTCAATGTCCTCCTGTCTCCACTTAATTCAGTTGCAATTTTTACCCACCATACCCTCCCCTTCACTTGTGCACGGATACTTATGCTACTTGAATGGGTTCTGAACATATAGCATATGTGTGTGTGTCTGTGTGTGTGTGTATGGGGGGGTTTGCCCATCCTCATGCATCCCTCCCCAACCTGGTGCCCTTGAGATATGTTGGGTTGAAACTTCCATCGCTGCCACCGCCCACCAGCATGGCCATTGCATGGCGAACTAGCATCCCTCAATAGCCATGCTGGCTGGGGGATGATGGGAGTTGCAGTCCAGCACATCTGTGGGGCGCCAGGTTGGGGAAGGCTGTTTTAAAGATGCCAGAGACATCTTGTTTGCTTATGATAATCACTTGAAATTATCTACAGTGCACTGTTACTAACAATGTCTTTATTAAAGCTTCATAAGGAGGACAAACCCAGGTGCCTGAAAAAAGATTCTTCACCATCTTGTTTCAAGTCCCCAACAAAACTGGCCTCTTTGACTATCTGCACCTCCTTTCAGAAATTCTAGACCCTTTTTCCTGGACTACATTCAAGAATAAACCCAGATTGCTGTCTGGAGCAAGCACCTCCTATTGGCCACTCCATTCAGACAGTTCAGTTTCTCTCCTCCTCTACCTTGTACAATGACCAGTTGCTCTTAGGGAACTTGTGACCTCACTACTTACTATTTAATTCCATTATCTCATTAATTCTTAAGACAATAGTGCAAGACAGGTCAGTGTTATGGTCCCAATATTACAGATCAAGGGGAAGAACACTGAAAGACAGTGCCTTGCCTAAAGCCACCTACTTGGTTCATAGCCAAGGTGCAATTTGAACTGAGACTTCCCAGCTCGTTCTCCTAGCCACTGTGCTGCACTAGCTCTCCTGCAAAGTTTGCGGGGTGGAGAAGCAGCCCCACAAGCAGACATTATTTTATTTGCTTGTACTCTGCTCATGCTATCATTTTCTACAGTGGCGAAACTATGCTGAGTTCTACTAAAAGTGGCCAACAGAGACATCAGGAAAAGTATAGACATTTTAAAAGTCAGCCAGCAATTCTAAGATGCTGTATGTATGGGCTAAAACTCAGGTGTAGATAATGGCAGCTAGAGTTCCATTTGTTTTCTTTTATTTCTTTTTCTGTAGGATCTGTTGAAGAGCTCAGACACTAACTGAAGAAGTGACGCTTCCATAGGCTTAAGTTTTCTGGCTGCAGTGAGCCTTTGATTAACCACGAGCTTGTTACAGCCACGAGTCTAGTGCTAGTTTTGGATCTGGTGCCCTTGGGCAAGATGCTCTCAGTGGTACCACCACCCTGAATGTGGCAGCCACAATGGCCTTGACACCATTACCACTGACTGTTTGCATGTCATCTCCCCTGGGCCCAAGCCACATCACCTGCCAGAGCTAGAGGGCAAGATGTGTGGAGGTTACTGCTCCTTGTGCTGCTTGCGTGTTTGGTGAGGGCAGATGAAGAACAGGCAGAAAGAGAAAGGAGCAGCAGTAGCAGGGCAAGGAGGCTCCTGTGATCGGCTGTGGGCTCCCTATTGGGAGCAGCTGCCCACGATGCTGACTCTGCACAGATCACCACCTTCTGAAATACAGGTAGGAGATGGTGAGTTTCAATCTTGCTGTGTGGATGTTACTTGGTGGTACATTAAAAAGAGTGATCACTGTCCCAAGTATTATTGCACAGCATCAAATCACACAAATGCCTTTACTACCTCAGCTGTTCATCTAAACCCAGCCTTTGCAGCCATTCTGATGACCGTTAGTTCATCCCCCTGGTACTAAGTGAAATATTGCCCTGTTCTCTCCTCGCCCCAGCATAAGCAGGGCACTCAAGGGAGCAAAGTGCTCTTGATATCTGCAACATGCTTTGAAGATGTGATGTACTGCCATTTGGAAGAGTGTTCTGTGGGAGAATCTATATTTTTAAATTTTATGTATTTAAAAATATTTCTTGGCCGCCTTTCAGGGCAGAAGCCCTCCCAAGGTGGCTTACAGCAATAAAATACATAAAAACTTAAAAGTTAAAGTATTAGAAGTGATAAAAACATAAAAACAATAAAAACAACAAAAGCCAACAATAAAACCAGCAACAATGTTAACAGCAGTAACAACAACAATAGCAGTCATATCAGAGAAGACCAAAGTAAAATAATGTTTTCAAGGCCTTCTTAAAAGTCTGCAGTGATGGAGCATGGTGGACCTCCGATGGCAGCTTGTTCCAAAGGTGTGGGGCCACTGCAGAGAAGGCCCTCTCATATAAATATTTTCCTCTCTAAAGGGCGATTGGGGAGAGGGTAGGTAAGAAGGGTCACTTACTTTTTAAAGTCTGCATGTGAAGATGCTGTAAACACCACTGGAGATGGTTTGGATCTTTGGCCCAACTGTTCCTGTTGGCTTAGTTTTCCATGCCAATGCAGTGAGAACATTCCTGCAATTTGATCTGACAGTCCTGATGTTCTGACACTACATTCGCCACCATGAGTCCACATGAATTATAGTGTTGGTAGAAACTGGGATGGGGACAGAGAATTGTGGATTTCAGGGTGTTGAAGCCAAGTGACCATTTAAAACCAAGGTTTCTGCACTCAGATCACTTCTGCTTTGTACAGGGGGAAACCAGTTAGGTCTTCCTTCCCACATTCAGCCACTGGAATCCCAAGTATCTCTGTGTCTCATTATGGATAGTACTGTGTGGGAAAACAACATTGATCATCTTTTCACACTTTGCTTTGTGCCTTTCTTGTGTCTGAAACCCACAGTGTGGGTGGATATGGTCATTTGTTAGGCATAATTAATAGCCTCCTTGCAAAGTGCTTCTTGGATGAAAAGGGCTACAACATTAGCAGAACTCTG
Organism: Heloderma suspectum; assembly: GCF_057233095.1. Taxonomy (NCBI): domain Eukaryota; kingdom Metazoa; phylum Chordata; class Lepidosauria; order Squamata; family Helodermatidae; genus Heloderma; species Heloderma suspectum. The sequence goes on along the minus strand of NC_139460.1, from coordinate 260,732,600 downwards.
TCATTATATTATAGCCGAAACCCACAGTACAATCAGTATTAGCTAAAGCTGACTAGACTGTGGCCATTGCTACAAAACTTTACTGAGACCCCTTCTCTCCCCCCGCCACATATTTGTTTATGTTCCCTTTATGATTGCAAAATCGCTTGTACAATTCTAACACTAGTACTTGTATGGAGGATGCTACGATTTCTGGATCAAATGATGAGTTGAGCAATATTTGGAAATAAGGGAAACACACGACCATTATGTTCTGTGAGTTTCTGGAATAGGGAAAAAAAGCCTGCATCAGGCTGTCCAGGTTCATACAATTATCTGGGGTAATTTTCCATTTGGGGTAGCCACCACTCACAAACATTTGTTTTAGGTACATTATCAAGAAATCCTATACATTTCCAGGATTGCAGCTGTAATCTGGTATAAATGTCTCAGTGTATCCCCCCTGCCCTGCCTCATAACCACTAACATGAGTAAGAGTGACCACTCCATAGTTTAGGATGTGCCCTCAGTGTAATGGCAATGCTTAGCTAGCTTGGTATAGGCTTTACCTATCCATTTGCCCACACCTTCCTTAATAGTGACTTAATAAACAGCAATGTTCTCTGCAGAAGCTGGTACATATTCAAAAGTCGCTCTAGATTTTATAAATGTATAGGGGGGATCACATTTTTATGAAGAGAACTCTAATTCAGATGTGTAATGACTTTAATTAATTTGCATATACTAGTCAGTTGAATTTTTAGAGGGGTAGATATGTTAGTATGTTGCAGCAAAAACATCAAAGAGTCTTCTTGCACCTCAAAGACTAATTTATTATATTAAATAATTATTATATTATATTATATGCACAAATATTATTATTATATTTATTATTCATCCAAATTTGCTAGTGTTCAAGGTGCCTGAAGACCCTGGCAATGTTTGAAATTTCTTTGGTTTCTTATAGCAAAGTCTCCTTTTGAAAGACTCCTGATTCTTTGAAGGTTCCTTTCCCTCTGAGGGAAAAGATCTTGTCTAGTTCCCTTCATGGAACTTTGGCCCTCATTAAAATGATCACTGCCATACAGCTCAAAGCAAACAAAGATGTGCAGTTCCATTTACTTCTGCTGGGGTGCAGGAGTATGCAAGCATCTCAATTACACAGAACTCTTTGTAAGACAGAATGAAAAGCAAGGTCAAACCTCAAGTACTATTCCCAGGCCTGGATGCTGCTCAGTGGGAACTCAACAGAATGGAACTGGTCATGATGTTGGTGCCACACGGCAAAGATGGAGGCTACTGAGACAATCTCCAGCATGGGCCCAGAATGCGTATGTATTGCACACGGCTCAGCTTTCCAACCTTTTCCCTCCGTGCCTGGTGCCCTCCTCCCGCTCCATTGGCCCTCCCCACTCCTTTAATTAATTCTAGTTACAAAGTGCTGCCTTTATTATGCCGTGGAGCAGAGGGCTCCCCCGTGGGAAAAGTCACACCTTCTGAACAGCTTCTGATGCCATGCAAATGAAGGAGAAGTCCAGGAAGCGCTTTCATGTGGGACCTGTCCAGCCCCCTGGCCCATTAATTACACACATTTCATTTGTTTGAGAGCAGTTCCAATTGAGGGGGGGAGAGGGCAAAGGAGGTAGGGAGGTCCTGGGGTTTGCTGATAATTTCTGCTGGATTCTCTGAAGACCCCCCTCCTTTTAAATGGATTTATAGCTAAGAAGGGACTCTGTAAAAATCCCAGCAGGAGGATCCCGTATTAATTCCCTCCTTCCATTACTCTAGATCAAACTGGCTCAGCTTGCAAACCCTTGGCCCAGGACTGCCAGCTGCTGAATATTCCCAGCTGTTATTGTGCTCTGAGCACCTGTCAGGATGGAACCTCCACATTGGTTCTTGCCACAGACTCTCTTCACCACCACCATTAAAACGATGGTTCTGAAAGTGTAGCTGGGTTCATCATGCCAAGGTTTACCAACGCAGACACATAATCTGAATGGAAATACTTGACTCTTCAATCAAAGTAATGATTCTTTAGCTGGCCAACTAATGTCTGCACATCTCTAGTGCAATATAGGGATGGATGGCAGGCATTATGCCCTTTGTTCTTCATAAGAAGCCTAGAGAAAAACAGCCAGCTTGGTTTCAAATTTATTAATTTATTATAGAATGTATAAACTGCTCCACATCAAGAGGTATTGGAGCAGTGTACAATAAATTAAAATACAAAATAAAGTTACAGTAAAAGCAAATAGATCAATAAAACATTGTCTGGAGTTTATTCATCAGTCTGGAAATGCTTGCCTGAAAAGTCTTCAGCAAATGCTGAAGACAAAGTAGTGTAGGTGCATGCCAGACCTCAATTGGAAGGGCATTCTACAGGCTTGGAGCTGCCGCAATAAAGGCCCTGCTCCTAATGTTTCTAAGCGATTTGCGTTTCCAAATTGGTGCACAACCTATGAAAACTAACACAGAGATTGCCTCTGTGATGACATAGATGTAATTCCTCTTCCTCACATTGAGATTTCCCATCATCAGCCTCAGTTTCTACACAGCTTCTCTGAAGCCCTTGCCAGCCCTAGCCCAAGACATCAATCTCTCACAGCTAAGTAGTTACACCAGGGGTAAGCAATCTCGTGTCCTCCAGATGGACTACAACTCCCAGTAGTGCAAGACAGCATGGCCAATGGTAAGTGATCATGGGAGTTGAAGTGCAAAACATCTGGACATCACCAGTTTGTCAACTGCTGAGTTACACCACTCAGTCCAAGAGTCCCACGCCCAGTGTCCTTTGTAACATTGGAAGGGATGCTGTGACTGCACACTTTTATTAGGGTCTTCCAAAATAGCGCCACCCCAAATGGTGGCTTGGACTGCTTGTGCAGTTGGGCCAATCCTTGTGCACCTCCCGATATCCTTGTGAGAACAGCAGTATAGGAAAAAGCTAGATCGTTGGGAGAAGGGATGGCCCAATGGGTGAACCCAAGCTTGGGTTTGATTCCTCACTCTGTGACCCAAGGCAAGTCATTTTCATCCCTGTCCTTGAGGGTCTCTCCTGGCACAAGTGAAGTGAATGGGTTTGTATTGATGAGGTGCTTGGAGGCTGCCTCTTTGGAATGCTGGGGAACGCATGATGGGAAGGTTGTGACTAGGGATGTGAAAATCCCTGTTTATCTTTCTCCAGCATTCGAATTTTTAAAATCTGAAGTTCTTTCTCTCCCAAATAGGAAGAGCTTTGCGAATTTCGGTAAATTCTGATGAAAAATGGACTGAAGTGAAATTCTGCACCAGCCAAATTCAATAGGCACAGCTATCCCCAGAATGGAGAGGACCATGTTGTACCTGTCTGCCATAGAGCTGTTAAAGATGAGGAGCCCATCAGACAAAAGAGGTGGCAATCCCAATTAAGCACTAACATGGCTGAATACACTGGGATTCAAACCCAGACTAAGAGCTAAGTGCTCAAAGGCCTGGGCCTGGATGGAAGAATCGGTCAGTTGCAGTTTCTCCATTTTAAAATCTTGAATTCTTTTGGCCCCAACCATGAAGAATGTTGCAAATGTTGGTAAATCCTTATAAAACTTGAACTGAAACTAAATTCTCACCCATCCCTAGTTGTGACATCACCCCAAATGGCAGAAATGGGGCCAGACAATGCGGATTTGAAACTGCTTGTCCCAAATGTTATATTTTTTAAATTGAATTTATCTGTATGCCGCCCTGAGATCTTAATGATATAGGGTGGGATACAAATGATATAAATGAATGAATGAATGAATGAATGTGTGGTATGTCATCTTTCACTCGGCCTTTTGCTTTCCCCATTTCCTAGCCTGGTTTATTTTTACACTTACTCTCTCTCCTTGCCCCTCTCCAGCCTGTTTCTCACTCCCTCTTAGTTCCTTCAAGGCAAAGGTGTCCTGATATGGATTGGGATTTTCCTGCAGCATCTAGGGTAGCAGCAGGAGGTGTTCCAAGCATGCGGTTTGACTGGTGGGGGGATGTGGAACATGCTGGTGTTTTCACAGCCACTTTGCTAACATTTCTTAGTGCTTCCAGTGTAAATTAAAAGTGCCAGGCCATCATTATCTAATTACTTAGCATGAATTGCGCCCTCTTTTCATCATGACAAAGGCTAAAATGAAGTTAGAGGAAGTAGGGGACAGGCCCTTTTCAGACAATCGGTTTCTAGCACAACGGATTTACAATTCCTACCTATTTGTTACGTAGAGAGTCTAGATGTTTTTCCTCTGCATTGCACTTTGGTTACAGGGATTCTATATTTTGTGTTGGAAAAAGTGATTTTGTTTCTCCCCCACTCCAGTTAGTGCACCAATTGCTATTGCGATTGCTGCATGGAACGTGGTTTCAGAAGGGTTACAAACTATGGGCTGGATCCAGATTTCGTCACACTTAAAGTAGATCCATTGAAATCATTGGGACTTAAGTTAGCCAGGACTGACTTAAGTCCCACTGATTTCAGTGGGTCTACTCAAAATATGGCTAAAACTTGATCCACTCCCTGTATTGGCTATATATGATGTCATCTATGATGGTGACACAACTCCATTCCCTATTCTCTGCACCATTTATTTTGCTTCCCTCCTCCCACACTTATTCAACCCCTTTCCATTTTTAAAGTGTCCTTGATGTCTGGGCACTCCCTCAATGTATTACCATATTGGGGTGATCGTCCAATATTAGTTTTCAAAAAATATTTGAAGAGCAGCATGGCTACTTCTTTGCACACCCACATACTTTCATGTGTTGCTCTGCCATTCAGGCATTTTTACTTGAGTGGGGGGAGAGTGGCTGTGTGCAAAACTGCAGTGCTCATCCAAGGTGTTTGTGAGTGACTCTCCTGCCCCCCAGCCAAGCTGTCAAACAGCAGCATGGCTATCTTCCTGCCTGAGGGAAGGCTATCCTTCTTTTACATGCCCCCACATGCATGGCTGGTGGCAAGGGTAAGCATAGTCAGGCACCTTCCAAGGGACATCACCCCAGTAGTTGCTCACTGAAAGGAGCCCTTGGAGTTGTTCCTCCTCTTCACCACTGCAACCTCCTTATCCACCTGCATCTTGCACTGGCCCAGACAATAGCAGTAGTGAGGAGGAAGAGTAGATGCCACTGCTTATTTGCTTACTGGCTCTCTGCCTGTCAAGCAAGCAGTGGCAATGATGAGAAAGAGGATGAGCTGGTGACAATGCCAGTGAGAAGGTAACCTCACTGGGAGAGGGGTCCCATTGAGGGTGTCTTGCCCAAGGGCCTTCCAAAGCCTGGAGCCGGCATTGCCAACATTGAATCTACACAAGGGCAAGGACTATAGCTCAGTGGTAGAGACCATGCTTTGCATACAGAAGGTCCCAGCATCTGCAGATAGGGTTTGGAAAGACCCCATCTGAAACCCTGGACAGCTGCTGCCAGTCAGTGAGCTAGGTGGACCAGTGGGTTGACTTGGCAGTGGGCAATTACCTATATTCCTACTGTACTGAAACTACTAGTAGGAACATAGTACTAAGAATGAAATCCATGTTTTGTTATCCAGAAAAGGCTTTTAGTGTGTGTGCTTGGGCTCACACAATTACTTACTCCTCACACACACTCTCTGCCATTTTGCTCACACAATCAAAACCGGTAAATATTTTTTTTAAATTGATCTCTCCCAGCCTTTCAATCCATTTTCATGGCCTCATCTATGAAAACAGGACTTAGGAGTAAATGAGGATGGAATATAACTGGGAATACAACTTCTATTCAGAGTAGGGGTGCTTTCAGACAGAGGGCTCCTAGTACTACTAATTAGAAGGCACTGGTCAGCTACTTCTTTTTCTCTTTTACAGATTTTCTGTGGCAAGGGATAATACAGAAGAGGTGGTGGGAAAACACAAGAGGGTTATGAACCCCCAGAAGCTTTAGTGAATGGGGAAGGGTGATGGCATGTTAAAAGCCTAATCTGGAAGCACCTTGTGTCCATAGCCTTGTATTTGTGGTCTTGGTTGGAGTCTCCTTTTATATCAGATCTCAGAATCAGGATGCAATCCCTTACAATGCAATCCTATGCATGTCTACTCAGAAGGAGCTCCCATTGAGTTCAGTGGGGCTTACTCCCAGGTAAGTGGGTTTAGGATTGCAGCCTTTGCAACTCCCCACCCCAACCTAGTCCAGCCTTGGTAAGTGTTGTCCATAAACAACCTGTTTGAAACAGAAAACGTTGGGTGAGGAACATATTCCATCTTTGAGCTGAGTTCAACACAAAGAGGGAGATTTGTGGCCTTCCTTGGATTTTGGAAGGGAGAGAACTACCACTTCTTCACTCTGGTCCATGCAGAAATGTGTGTCTGTAGCTCAAAATGACTTAACCATTTCACCAGACAAAATGATAGGCTGCCATTTGTTTAGTTAACTCACCATAAAAAGGTAAAGGTAAAGGTGTCCCCAACCAGTTGTGTCCGACTCTAGGATGTGGTGCTCATCTCCATTTCTAAGCCGAAGAGCCAGCGCTGTCCAAAGACGCTTCCGTGGTCATGTGGCCAGCATGACTGAACACCGAGGTGCACGGAACGCTGTTACCTTTCCCACCAAAGCGGTACCTATTTATCTACTTGCAATTTCTTGCTTTCGAACTGCTAGATTGGCAGGAGCTGGGACTGAAGACGGGAGCTCACTCCGTCACATGGCACTCGGGTCTTGAACTGCTGTCCTGCCGACCTTCCGGTCTGCAGTTCAGCGTCTTAACCACTAAGTCACCGCGGCCATGAGCAGCCTGCCAGTGGAATCAAGGGTGGGGCATGGATGCAGAAGGGAACTCAACTGATCACATGCCAGCCCAGGGCTGGCCCTCCCATTAGGGAGAGTGTGACAGCCACCTCAGGCGGCAGATGCTGGGGGAGTCAGGAGTGGTGGAGAGCTGTTGGAGGACAGAGCAATGTAGGTCATGTAAATAAAATGCCATATGCCCCCTAAGCTAGCCTGCTGTCCTCAGGAGGACAATGTCCCATAGCTAGTGTCAAAATAAGATTCAGCTGCTAGTCTATTCATCAGTCTCTGGGCATGAAAAGAGGAGGCCATCTTGTCCTTTGCCTCAGACAGCAAACTATCTTGGGCCAGCCCTGTGTCAGGGGTGGGAAATAGTGATCCTAGAGTCTGCTCAAAGCTGGTGCCAGGTTTGGCAGGACCCTGGACCAGGTGCCCTCTGGTGCCTGCACACCACCTCTGTGGTGACTCCAGAGAGACAGTCTGGGATGGCCAGTGGTGCTGCCACCAGCTCCAGCTGCCCAGTACTCCCTCAACCCAACACTGTAAGGAAAAGCACTGACTGAAGAAGCCACAGATGCTGTTCCTGCCACCACCATCATATTCCTTATCCTCAGTGCCTCTAGGTCACATGTCAGGGGTGGGGCCAGAGACAGTGAGGACAATGAAGTTAGTGACTATGGCCACCTGGCCCAGTGCTGGATCAACTGTGCTCATGGAAATGGACTTCCCCACCCCCTTCTCTCCATGGCAGCCTGTCCAGCCCCCTGAAAATGCTACACAGAGTCAGGAGAACCTGCTGAATGAGATGAGTTGTGGTGTGGGGGGATCCCCAAAATAGGCTGGAGGGATCTTCCATGGGGATAGCCCTGGATCCACCTCCCCCCCCATTAAAAGGGGAGATTGGTGTCAGTCACAATGGGCCCTCTGGAGTTCATGGACCCCTGGCATTTGCCCCACCATGCTGGGAGCTGAACTAGGACTGCCTCTACCCATGCAACCATTTTTCACAGGAATGCAACTGCGAAGACTTGCATTGGAAGCAGCTCTTAGGACATTCTGTGGTGACAAAGCCCATCTTACTCTGGAGCTAGTAAATCTCTCCAAGTGACAAATCATATCTGCATATGCAGGCAGTCATAGTTCATTGCTGCTGTTAGGTCTTTTTAATTATTGTTTAATTGTAAATTTCAAAAAAACCCAAAGCCATGGAAAGAAAAAGGAAGAAAAAAAATCTAACTACCTGATTTGAATATATCAGTTTAAATTGATGCACGTGAAATGTATGAAAAGACAGCTTTCTAGAAAAATATATATACATAAACTTTGACATATATGGATAAAAAGTCAAAGCAGCATCCATGGAGTTCCCAAATGGTCTCCCATCCAAATGCCCAGGCCAATACTTTCCTAGCATCAGAGATGGAAAGTTATCTGATAGACTTATTTTAACTTTGGACAGAATCGCATGTGGAAATGATTTATGTTAGGAGGTTCTGGGGATAGACAGGGGAGCCCAAGGAGAGGGCTTATTTACTCCTCTGGTCACTTTTAACAATCCACAGTAAAGCAATCAAATACACAGGGATTCATCTTTCATCTTTAAGGCATCAGTTTGTGGGTCCACATAAAGTGACACCCAACTGGGAGAGAGAGACCGTTTGCTAATGGCTTGTGAACCTCCCTTTATTGCCGGTTATCACTGCCTTGCCTGCTGATTTCAACACAGGGTAAATTGCTGAGCACCATGGCCTCTGTGAAGCAACCGCTGGAAATCAGTCGTTACCGCAATTAACAACCAGTTTGGCTTCAGTTCGGCCTGTTAACTATCAGGCCATCGAGAGTTGGTAATGATTGATTCCTTGGCAGTTGTGGCTTAGATGGAGGAGCCAAAGACCCGGGACATGAAACTGCATTAGCTAGCCCTCTATGAAGGGCAGCTGGCTGAAACATAAACACTGTAGCCAGAGGCACAGGTATGAGGCCCAGGAACTCTGCACCACACCTTTCAGTTAAGCCAGAATAATTCATTATTCTTATTATGTAATTTTCACCATGCCCCAGCCAGGCTAGTTTTTTTTTCCTGTTGTGGCACCCACTTCCTAGAACTCCCCTTCATGGGAGATTGGATTGGCTTCTTTCCTAGATCATTTCTAGTATAATGGGTTAAAACTTTTTCTTTTCTTTTCTCCAAAGCCTTTGCTGCTACTAGCTAGATGGTTTCTCCTTGGGTTTATATGCTGTGGTTGTACTGACTTTTAGCACCTTTCATGTTTTTAGTGCTTGGGCCAGTGTAACTGTGGTTTTCAATGATTGTTGGAATGGTTTGTTGCTAAGTTCTTCGGAGTGCTCTTGTTGAATTTCAAAAGTGAAGTGCACAGATTTATAAATAAATGCATTCAAAATTTAGAATCTCCCTTTCAGTGAGATCAAAGAAGCTGAAGATTGCAACACAGTCAGATAGGTTGCTAATGGATTACCTTGCACATGGTGCATGGAAGAGCACATGAGAAGGGCTTGGTTTCTCCAGCTTGCAAACAAAGGCAGGTTTTGGCCCTTGAATTTTGATAGAAGACAAAAACTGGCATGCAAATGTTAATTCTACTGAATGAGCACTATGCTAGGTGGGGCAAAATGACCCAGCACTGTATTCCGGCATAGAAATGTCTTGGAATAAATGCCTTTTAATTAATTCATTAATTAATTTCATGGAGTCAAATTACACTACTCATTACCTTCAAGGGTGGCATGGAGATTTCAACCCAAGTCTCCCCAATCCTAGTCCAACACTCTAACCACTACACCACACTGCCTCTCCATTAATATTTCATGAAGACGTTGGACTGTTGTGCAAAAATTCCACTTCCATTTTGAAATGTATACTGTTTTTACATATAATACAAAAAAACCTGAAAATGGCTTTCAAACTTCTGAGAAACCATATGAAATCTATAATGTTGCATATGTATATGTCTGCAAACTGAAGATATTGTTTATTCCTCTGGGTAATGACCTAAATTGTTCTGGTCATCTATGATGTATCTATTGCAGCTTGACAAAACTACAGTATTTTTTAGATGTTTTCCTAACCACATTTGAACCACTTATTGGTGAACAGTTCCTAGGATGGTGCTGGTACTATAGGAAAGATCCATGCGATTGAGCCCTGTCTAGATCTATAAATCTATAAGGATCTATAAATAAACTTGACTTGATTTTATGAAGGTTGGGTTGAATTTGCCACATCTTCATCTACCATTGAAAACATAAAAGAGTGCTAAACTACGGTTTAGCAAGCTGGGAATATATGTCCCACTGTATGAAAACAGGAGCTTCAGCTCTGCAATGCACATACCTAGACATATTTTGTGTGTGTGTGCAACTTTGTGATTGAGAACAGGCTATTATGAGAGATTCCTGCAGGCCTCAAGAACAGATGTGATCATAATATGAAGTTATTTGTATTCCAGAACTTGTCTTGATCCAGGAGATACAGAGGTATTGGCAGAAATGAGCTCCGTTTTTATTTAAACGTTCTTTTAACATTGTAAAACAAAACAAAAGGGGGGGTTTGGTGGGGAGGGGGGAACTTCTGGTCAACAGTTAATCTGTCCAAACCTGTTTCTTTTCCCTTGTCTCTAGCTCTACATTGTATTTCTCAGACTGTTTAGCTCTACAACATTGTTTCTGGTACTTAACGGCTTTGCTTACACACATGATCAAAGCTGCTGGTTCAAGCTGTAGCATGTAAAGGAAAGAGGCTGACACCTGTCTGAAAACACAGAGAATGCACTACAGTGATGGAGTATCCAAGATCTTGTGAAATACACACACACACACACACACACACACACACACACCATCAGAGAAAGACCGAGAGGTAGAAGATGCACATTAGAATCGGCACAAATCCAACAACCAAGTCTTGGCTCAAAATTTCCCAAGCCTTGTCTTTGTGAACACACTGCCATGCTCTGGGATGCTTGGTGGAAAATGAAATAAAACTGCTATGCAATTAGTGGCTTCATTTTGGGCAGGAAATATTACATATCTGAGGGTTGTTTTTCACATTAGATGGCAGCAAACCCGGATGTAAATTTAACAGGGATTAGCAGCCAATCCTGTCTCCCTGATCTGTTTGATAAACATGTTGCAAACATGTGCTAGTCACATTCCTATGTTCTGTTTTTAAGTTTATACTTAAATCATCTTAGGATTGCACCTACAATCTAATGGGCGATGTGGCCCTGATTTTTCATATTTCTAGTGAAAAGGATCCAATGCTTTAGATATTCAAGGAAATTAAATCCACAGTGTTGATTAGAATTCTATACATTAGATCATGCTAGACATCAACTTTAGATTTCAGTGCTCAAAAAGGTGCATTTTGACTGCAACATTGTCTTGGGAACAGGGCTTGAGTCCTATGCCAATCCCTCCATGAATGTGTAGCTGTGACCATGTGGGTATGTATGATGACAGATTTCTTCATGGGGGGGCTTCCACCAGCAATTTACTCTGAGCTGGCTGTATGTTGAGGCCATTAGGGATACATGACGTCATGGCCATCCAGCAGGCACCCCGGAGCTTATCAGGGAAAAACCAGATTTCCTGAGGCTGCTTAAAGTCCGATTCTTTTCCTTAAGTCGGGTTCTCCTCGGTATAGTCACTGTGTGCGCCAACCCCTGTATTGACCTCGGGTATGCTAGCCCTGCCCAGGGGTATGCCTTTCACCGTGACCCTGGTCAAGGGGTGTTTCCTGTGTGTTTCCCATCCCTGCACAAACCAATTAGTGTTTCTTCAGAACTGACTCCCATTGTGCTGAATGAGGCTTACCCTCTGAATGCCCACATCAGAACTTACGGAGTACCCCCTCAATTGACATGGTACAGTTTAAATCCCAATTCCCTAAGTGCGGTAAAGCATGATCTCTAGGCTCCGAATCTCCTTTTTTGGTTGAATAGAAATTCTGCAGGTTCAAATGGGGGCTGGTTTCTGTCTTTTGTGTTTACTGCTCTTTCCTGCAACAAACCAATTAGCGTCTCCTCAGCAGTAGCTCCCCTTGTGGTCAATGAGGCTTGTCCTCTGAATGCCCACATCAGAACTTACAGGGACCCCCCTCAGTTGACATGGCACAGTTTAAAGTAGGGCTGTGCACTGCTTCGGCCAGAACCCCGAGTCAAAGCGGGCTGCTTCGGGCCACTTTGTGCCCCTTCTGAGGTGAAGTGGAGGGGGCACGAAGTGGTCCGGAGTGGGTCGGGGGCTTGGTGCACTTTGCCCCCCCCACTCCTCCAGGTCCTTACTTGAGCCACCTTCTCCTTGCTGCCACCACTGCTGCACCGCTACCGCTGCCACCGCCACGTTGCCTCCTGAGGCCTGGACGCACAGCGACTCTTCTCCCAGGGAGTCGCCATTTTTAAAATGGCAGCCTCCTGGAAGTTCCAGGAAGTTGCCATTTTAAAAATGGTGACTCCCTGCAAAAAGAGCCGCTGCACATCCAGGCCTCAGGGGGCGGAGGGAGTGGGCTTCTCCCGCTTTCACCGCTGGTGCCATCTCCTGAGGCCTGGACATGCAGTGACTCTCCTTGCAGGGAGTCACCATTTTTAAAATGGCAACTTCCTGGAACTTCTAGGAGGTTGCCATTTTAAAAATGGCGACTCCCTGGAAGAGTCGCCGAGTGTCCAGGCCTCAGGAGGCGGTGGCAGTGAAGACGGCGCAAAGACAGCAGCAGCGGGCAGTGGAGAAGGTGACAGCGGCAGCAGCGCAACAGAGAAGGCAGCAGCGGCAGAGGAGGCGGCAGCCCAGGTAAGGAGCTGGGGGGGTGCGTGGGGGCATCGGGGGGGACCCGCTTTGGGTTCGGGGCCGATTTGGGTCAGGGGCCCCTGAATCTGCCCGAGCTGGATTGGGCCCGTCTTGGAAGCCACGAAGCAGCTTCCGAGTCGGATTGGGGTGTCCCTGCACAGCTCTAGTTTAAAGCCCAATTCCCCAAGTGCAGTAAAGTGCCAATTCTCCTTTGTTTCGTTTATTGCCTTAGGAAGTAATTACTTCGACCCTTCCTTATAGAGATCCTGTGGGTTAAAATGGGGGCTGGTTTCCTATCTTTGTGTTCTTGCCCCCCCCTTTCCAGCACAAGCATATGTGTGTCTACTCAGAAGTAACTCTCATTGTGCTCAAATGCAGGTGCATCTGGACTTTCAGGGGAAAAGAGAAAGGGAAGGAGGGGGGAAGCCTCTCTTATTGGTTCAGCAGCCCCTGCCAGTCAGATGACGTTCACTCCAAACCCCACCCCCATCAGGAAGTATGTTCTGTGAAGCAATTTTTACTGGTGCGAACAACCTGCTCGTGGAGCCCTGCATGGACCAAAGTGCAGCAAATCTGATTCCTTAAAAAAATCCAGTACTCCTACATTCACTTCTCCTTCTGTTGTCATGGAAACATGGCCCATGAATTCTGGATGAGAAGCATGCTGCCATTCTATTTTCCCACAGGGGACTCACCAAATGCAAGACGAGCCCTGCTGGATCAGACCAAGGGTCCATCTAGTCCAGCATTCTGTTCATACAGTGGCCAACTAGCTGCCTGTGGGAAACCCACAAGTAGTTCATGAGTAAAATAGCACCCTCCCACTTACATTCCCCAGCAACTGGTGTACATAAGCACACTGCCTCTGATACTGGAGGTACCGTACAGCCATCATGGTTAGTAGCCGTTGATAGCCTTATCCTCCATGAATTTCTCTAATCTCCTTTTAAAGCCATCCAAGTTGGTGGCGATCACCACAACTTGTGGTAGTGATTTCCATAGCTTAACTATGCATTGTGTGAAGAAGTTTCTGTCCTGAATCTCCCACCAATCAGCTTTATGGGATGAACCTCGGTTTTAGTATTATGAGAGAGGGAACAACCACCACCAGCAGCAGGTACTTAATGAGTTCATTATAAATTAAATTAAAGGAGTAGCACCCACAAAACATTTTTCTTTGAGTGTACCATCTGTGATGCAGCATCATAGCTGAATACCTTACTCCAAAATGGAATGACTGGGAATTGAATGGGAGTTACTTCCAGCTCCAAGTAAACATATTTGAAGTCAGGATGCACTGACATTCCATAACGTCTAGGTTGGGCCTTATTTTAATGCCGTCCCACATGGAAGTTGTGCCCACAGCCACAGGTCATAATTTTTCTGTGGTCTAGGTGGATGCTACGGAGAGGCAAAAAGGGGCTGGGCCCCTGTGTCTTGCCTGCAGTGGCAGAAAATGGAGACCCTTAGACAAATCTTCAGCATTCACCAGAGTATGAGGAAGCTCAACCCTCTATGGAAAATCTGACATGTTGTCTTCTAATGATTAAAAAGATAAATAAAATCAAACAGCAACTCCCCAGATGAAAAAGCGGTAGTACAGTCATACATGAGTCCAGTGGCAAGTAATTATTTGTTCCTTTAACAAATGTGAAAGGAACAAATAATCAGAAAATAACAGGAGAAATGTATAGGCTTCTGAAAGTAGGTAGTATCAAACAGATCTCCCCCTCCTCCTCCTCCTGGAATGGGGTTCCTAGAAAAAGGAAATGTACTGGATTGCACCCACTTGGATTTTACTAAGGTATTTGGTAACACAACAGAAATTACTACTCAAACCATGTTTAAAAAGGTTTTGCTGAAAGTCAAACTTTCTAGTACCAAAGAAATCATCAGTTGAGTCTCTCGGGGATCAGTCTTTGGGTCTGTTATATTCAGTAATACTATTCTGGGGGAGGGAAATGGGTTGATGAAATCTGCAGAGAACTAGGCGGCATTGTGACTGCAGTGAAGGACCAGGAAATTATGCAGTATGGATCAGATGATCTCATGAACTGGAGGAAAAGAAACTGAATGAAATACAGTAGCAAAAAAGTGTAAGGTCATGTACAATTTTCATCAACTGGGGGCTCATCCGCTGAAAACTATGGAGGAAAAAGATCTTGGGAAACTGGTTGTTCACAAGATTACCATGAGCTCTCAAGTAGGGTTGCAAAGAGGACAAATTGGATTCCTGGTCCTTTCTAAGTTAGGATAGAAAACCACATGTGTACAAGGCATTGGTGAGGCTGCCTTTGGATTCTTGTATGCAGTTTTATTTTAAACAGGATGACTTCAAGGAGCAAAAGGTGCAAAGAAGAGCAACTAAACTGATCATAACGAGAATTTTAGTTACTCTTCTTTGCACCTTTTACAGCTTATATTTATTATTCCAGACCAAAATGGGATACAAGAATCTAAATGTGGCCTTACCAGTGCATTGTACACATATGGATTTTCTATCTTGATTAAAGCTGCTTCCAGGTGAGGCTTTTATGGCACCATTAACATACCCCATTCATGGAAGTTTACCGAGGTGTGTGTCTGTGTCCAGACATTATTGTCATCTACTGATGAACCTCCCATTTTTTCTCACCACTTCTTCTGTCTTTTTTCTTAACAAAGAAAAAGCACTAAGGATAAAAAGATGGAAGAGTTGCACAGTGCCTTCTGATTGCTAGAATAGATAGAAGCCCTCCATCTGGAAGCACCCTAAAAATGCCTCACCTAATATAATCTCACAGTTATCTGGAGATTAAAGATATTCTCTTCCACTCTTCTTCTTTCTCCTAAACTCAAAAGGTAGAGTTCCTTTCACCTTTCCCCATGTGATTACAGGAACTTTTCTAATTTAATTTTAAAAAGAAGACTGATTGAGGATGTGACTACAAAGATATTTGGGGTGGATGGGTAATTCAAGAGAACAATTAGCTAGTTAGGGTTAAAAGACTATGGTACATGAAGCAATACCTAAAAATTAGACACTAACAATTATGGATTAGAAATAAGAAACAAGCTTTTAAGTACTGAAAATGAGTATTTCTGGAATAATTTCCTGCAGCAAAAACAACAAATAGT
Source organism: Heloderma suspectum (assembly GCF_057233095.1). NCBI lineage: Eukaryota > Metazoa > Chordata > Lepidosauria > Squamata > Helodermatidae > Heloderma > Heloderma suspectum. Next base: position 260,716,946 of record NC_139460.1, on the reverse strand, counting down.
CTTGTAGTCTAATACGTCTTATAATCATAGAAACCAAGAGATCAGAGCTCTAGCTTTTGTAAATTGAATAGAACACCTTGGCTTCCAATATGCATTTGCTGACCTGTTGTGATGTCATGGAATGTTCATAAACATTCTGACTGTGCAAGCTGTTTGTTGTTGTTGGGGAGAGAGGCAGGGCAAGGATAATTTTTTTGAAGCATGTTGTTTTTCTTGGGTACTTGACTCACCATCTGGTGTCATTAGGGGGAAACTGAGCAGTGTTCATTTGTGAGAATCCTTCAGCAAGTGTGCTCATGTTATTGGTAAGAAGTGGTATGGAGAGAAAAAGAAGGCTGAATTTAGAATAAACAAAAGTAGATTTATGTAGGCTTCTGTTTGTATAAATTGATATCTAATCTGTGTTCAATATTCAGGGTGGGAGTTTTCCTGCATTCCCCCAGATCTGTTCCACAGGGTTGGGGGGTACCCTCCAGAGCAGATTTGGGGCACAAGGAAGAGGGGGGAGAGTAAGGAGAAGTCCCATTTCACAAGTGGAAGTCTACTCATGCGATGATTGATGTAGCCTATTATAAATCAGACAATGTGCTACATTGTGTTGTGGAAACAGCAGAAACACTTCAGAGTTTAACCAAGAACTATTAATTTGTTACAAAAATATCTGAAAGATCTAAGACAGAACTTGGATCTAAATCTAAAACGAACCCCAACCCCATTTTTATCTTAGCTCATTCCCAACTCCATGAAAAGATGAATTAGCAAACCTAATGGCCTGAAAGCAAAGGGTATAAGCAGCATCCAAGTACTGCAAAAATGCTTGTACACAGTAGTGCTGGCATGAAGTATTCTGCCATAAAACCTGCTGAAAAATGTGGTAAGACACAAAATGACCCCAGTAAATTAGGTCCCTTGCAATTGTGCCTCAGTGTATTCACTATCTATAACAAGGGCAATGGCAAAACGAAGGGAAACTAATGACACCAGGATTGATGTGGCTCTCATCTTAGTCAAAGAGGAGATGTCAAAATTTTATTCAAATGAATAATTGGTTTACAAATATCACTAGTTCCATCGATATGGATCTGTAGTAATTGACAGTGGCCTACTTGGATTTTTATCAGTTTAAAGGAAGGTAGAATCCATTAAAGTGAAAGCAACAGTTTGCAGAGAACTGCTGTACAGGAAATAGCAGTAAGAGGAGGGAGCTTCAATGCTTTATAGAAGATGAGAACCTCGAGAGAAGCTTATACTAACCTCCAAAGACCTGACATCAATCTTCAACCCTCCTCCATGATTAACTGAACTAATAAGGGATTGGAGTGCCATAGAGATGGGGAAAGCTAACATGCTCTGGCAGCAGTTGTTAAAATACAGGACCATTGGCACAGATTCCAGCGAACAAGAGAGACAGCATGGGTAAGATGATATAACTTCTGCAGGTAAGAGTTTGCAAGAGTCTTAGTTTCAAAGAGCTCTGTGAACCAGCAAAGAATGCAAACTCTCACCATAGAAGTCAGTCCAATAAAAAGTATCGCTTTCCAGGCTTTTGTATCTTACAGTTCCACTGAGCAAATGGAAGCATCTTGAGAGGCTGAGCAAGCTCATACAAAGGGAGGGACAAAGAGCTAGCAAATCTTGCAGAGGCCACAGCAACATGCCTCTTAGCTGGAGCCTCTTAGCTTCCTGCCTTGGGGGGTGACCAGATGCAGTTGAGGTGAAGACAAGGTTCCTGAACCTAATTATAGTATTTGTATGGAAGAGAGGATTTTGACATGGCATGTCAAGGGGAGAAATGTTGCATTTGCTGAAGGCTGAACCTCTTCTACACACAACTGTTAAAAGTGAAGGAACCTTGTCCTTCTTTACAGCTGGGCAACCCATTGCTGCTCAATGAGGCCACCTGTTCTGACACTCTAGGCACAAATCAACAAAGTTTCAAAATCCATGTAGTGTAATATCTTTATTAGGTCAACTGAAAGATCACAAAAATGTTTAAGGTTTTGAGATGTCCAGATCTCTTAATCAGGCAAGATGTTGCAAAAAGCAGGTTGGGGGCAGATAAGGGATAAAAAAGGGCTGACTAGATGTTGTAGCCAGGATGTCCGCATAATAAGAGTCTTAAGATGATATGGAGGAGCAGGAGTTGCAGATATTCAAACTGGGCTCTGCCAGATGATGTGATCGTTTCAGGTTTCAGTATCCCTAGGATCACTGGGTAGAAGAAAGCCTCAGACAATTGTAGATCATCCATTTTTGAAAAATATAAACTTCACCTGTTAATTCAAAAGTGCCTCCATCCAGGGTGAACCAGACAGGTTCCTTGGTTGGTGGAGAACACAAGTGGAGATCAGCTAAATAGTCTTTGTATTAACAAAGCTAGAGATAAATTTAGGTGCTGTGCTAGGTAAAGAAGAGTCAATAGCAGCCAAATTGGGTAGTTCTACCCAGTAGTTGGAGGAGATGAACCCTCAGAGAATAAAGTCCCAGCTTGGGTGGTAAAATCCTCTTCCTCTGGCATAGCGTCCTGCTATTGAACAGGTGAATTTGGTATTCTCTAATACAATGTAATACCTTTATTAGGTCAACTCAAAACCCACAAAAATGAACAAGCTTTTGAGATCTCTGGATCTCTTCATCAGGCAGTTAGCAAAGGTTAGTCATGATGGATATCTACTGAAAGCAAGTGTGGGATACTACTTAGTTGTGACACATGCAAGTCTCATTGATTTCAGTGGCACTTAGAGTCATGATGAATATCTGCTGGCTTGTGCTCTGTTTGGATTGCTGAGAGGACAAAAAACTGGTGATCTCTCCCAGATATAGTTGTTAGTTTCTTCTTTTTTGTTTCAGGCAGGGCACTAATGTCTCTATATGAAAATACTTAAATTAACACTGACACTTTTAACAGTTGTTAATGCTTTTCTCTGGGAGTTAACTTGCCAACTTTTTCCCTGGCAAGGCTCTTGTGACTTTAACAATGGTATGACAAGGAGAAATTTAACATACAATGCTTTACCCAGCATGGAGATTCAGTGACGTAGGAGGGGAGATCACCTGTTGAATTTCTCCTTGTCACACAGCTGTGAAAGACTCAAGAGACCTGCTGGTGGGGGGAGGGAGGAGGTCTCTCTCTCTCTCTCTCTCTCTCTCAAAAAAAGAAGTATTAATCATTCTTAAGATCCATGTGTTAATTTAAATATATGCAAATTCAAAAATTACCCATTGATTCCTGCATACAAATTAGTAGCATTTTTTTTTAAAGTGTAATCTCAGTGCAAGGGGTACCTTCAGAACAAGTTATTATTAAAAAAAATTCTATATACATTTATCAATAAAACAAAATAAACCTTATAAGAGTCCTATATGGCAATTTTTGTCATTTTTACAGGTGATTCAGAATAATTTCTTTAGACTGCAGGATGTCTATCCTCCTCATTAGCCACAATTCCTCCCTCTTGGGAGGCAGTGGAAGGGATCTGGACAGGGACTTGTATTAAATGCTATTCTCCATATACAGAGCTGGGGAGGGGCACTGGGGAACAAACTCAGCATGAAAAAAATTCACCTCAAAGATCAGAAAGTGTGCTAAATTCTCCTGGCACTTAGAGAGTTCTTGCAAGTGATAAACTTGGAAGCTTAGCTATTGAAAACCAGATGCCTCCAGTAGGGCTCTCTAGGAGCAAACTGAGGATAGGAATTAGGAATCAACACCCTTGAAGCTCAAAGACCCTGGGAGTTTGCCACCTGGAGGCTAAGGTCGAACGGAATGTACCACTGAGTGGATCAGAGATTTGCTTTCCTGTTTCTTCTAACCGAAATAGTGGACCACACTAGTAAAACTAAGGCACAAGGGTGAAAACAGGTCTATCCACAGCACATACTTTGGCATCCAAATTTGTCATTGATTTGTCAATCTGAGGAAAGATGGAGTATGTTGATGGATGGGTAGTTATGTTTATGTCTAATTTTTGAGAAGCTAACATTGCTACCTCCTTACCATCAATAGTCCTCCTGCTGTGTGTTGGGTGAATACATGCATCACAAAACCAGCTGGTACCTAACTGGAATAATGTTCACAACATAGCACTACTCTTGGTAGAGGTGATTTTTATGTGGAATGCTTGCACACTGTGCTGCAAGTAAAGCAATGTTTTGAAAGAACATTACACTTTGATTTTACCTTAGCGAAGCCTGTTCCATCAAAATATCATCCATTTCTCTTCTAACCTATTTTACAATGGATTTCCTACAGTTAGGGTGCTTCTAGATGTTGTGCAATTGCCCTGACTCGTTCATGGAATTCTAGAGGAGGACCAGACATCATATGTGTTTTCCCACCACTTCCTCCATCTTTTTTCTTACCACAGAAAAACATTTAAGGGGGGAAAGACAGAACAGTTGCACAATGTCTAAGGATCTGTCAGGAAGAATCCTTAGACTGGATTCTCATTTGTTCAATTTTGTACTGTTATTTGTAGTGCCCCTCTTAGTTCTTCTTACTCAAAGGCATTGGTGTACCTCCAGTACTCTGAGCTCTCCTTTCTCCTTGAATAACTGGATGTTGCCTATATGCATTATGAGCATAGGAATATGGCTTGCAATGAATTTGCAATTCTACTCCCCCCGCCCTTCAATCAGCACTTTGGAAGGATGGTCTGGTCTTGAAGCCCTCACTGGTTAAAGATTTCATCTTGCCTCTGTGGGAATGAGAGTGGAACTCTGAACATTTCTGTCCAAAAATATTCCAGGGACAAAGGATTTCAGCCTAGGGTTGGGAAGAGAAATTGCTAAAGGCACAATCCTATCTACAACTTCCAGCATTCCCCAGCCAGTGCAATCCTATGCACATCTACTCAGATGTAAGATCTAAGTCTTACATTCACATGGTTATTCACATGTTTTGCTTTCGATCCATACAGGGGCCCTCAACTTCTATTTGCAGGGGGGAAGCCCCGATTGATGTGAATGGGAGCCTCTCCTCCCATGCAAATAGTGTGTGCGGGGGGAATCAGGAGCAGGACCACAATGGGGGGACAAAAACGTTAAAGCCCCCCTCCCCAGTATGGTCCTAATCCAGCTAGCTTCCCCCCACTCTCCACTGGCTATTTGAGAAAAAGTATTGCACTCAAGGACAAACTACGGGCATGTCATGTGTGGTCGGGCATGCTCTTTCAGTGCACTAGAGACCCACAAAACACATATTTTGCTGTGTTTTGCCAAATCTATCCTCAGATTTTCACTTGTTACCTGAAAGATGTGGGGAAGAGGTGATGCGGATACATAAAGTCTCCATGCCATGTTGAACCTCTTCCACACAAACAGGTACGCATACATGCATGCATATGCTGATACTGCTTTTTGTGCTTCTGGTTATGTGCTAGAACCAAGGGTAGGGAAGCTTCTAATGTGGATGCACCGTTAGCTAAAGTAACACATTCAACTGTTATTGCCCCGTGATAAACTCACATGGCAAATGGTAGGGAACCATCAGCTGGAATTATCTTTAGAATTTTGGGATGATAAACACAAGTGGGAGGGGGTGGCGAGCGTACAGAGAATGGAAGCATTATCCAGTAGATAACCTACTAAGAAAAGCAAGAAGTCAACCATATTCGTAGATTATGTTCTTTGCCAGCAGAGGGAGCACTGCATCATTGACAAATATCCATTACCCACACTGACGCTTGTGTGACAAACTTGAGAAGCAAAGGCTGAGAACTCTAGAGATAGACCATTACTAGAAGGCAGCTGTCAAACCCTGTAGTTCTGGGCTGTGTACTGTTGAGCTGGGTGTGAGGGAGAAAAGCCACAAAGAAGCAATACTGAGTGTGAACCACAATCAATAGGATGGAAAGCTAATCCATCAACAGTTCATGCATGTGGCTTAAAAGATCCTAAAGTGCCCCAACTCCGTAGAGACCCCAAGAAGCTATCAAGTTCAAAGATTAATGGGTCAAAAAAAGTACAGACAAACATTGTGGAAATGGGAAAGACAAGACTAGTCATAATGGTACAGATACAAATTAACTATTATTGTTTTAGGGTGCTTCCTTGCACCAGCTATTGGTACAAACCATTTGCAGGGTTCCCTTCCACCACATTTTTGAACCATTTATTCAATATCTCAATACCCAGAATCATGAGATAGGAATCAGGGTAATTAGAAAAAAACCTGGGTGGATCTGCCATCCAATTCTTTGTTCCCCTGATATCGCCTCAATTTTATACCCTGCCCCCATTGTTCTCTTATCATGTTTTGGGTTATTGTAGATTAGGTTGGAGGTGGGAGAGAAATTTTGGATTTATTACCAGCCACATTTTAGCTCATCTTGCTATGACAAACTTAAACTCAATGTTTAAAAAATACCAATTAAAAATAACAAATATGCATGTTGGCTGGCTACTCAGGTTCACCTCCAGAGTCTTGATCTATCATTTGTTTATCTCTTCAGCCATGGAACTAGACGTTTTGTCTTCCCATTTTAAACCAGGAGAGCACTGTCTTGGAGTGGGTTCACTTCACATATCATATTGCAATGTATTTCGCACCCCCCCCCTTTCTATAAAATAGGCACAGGGGTTAATTTGGTGCTCAAATCTCAGATAAAGAATTTTGCTGTACAGTCACACCCCACATTTCATTGTGATATCTCAATGCTTAACAGAAATATCGCATTACTGTGGCTTTTACATATTCCTTGGCCTTGTTGAAAATGGGTTGAGAGCTTGGATTTGATCATGAAAAGTACATGCGTATCAACTTTAATTCCAACTTCTCAATCTTTGGGGGAACGTATTTTGCATTTTCTTCCAAACATTGACGTTTAACTGGAAACATGTGTCTGGGGTATCAGATTATGAGAGATATTGTTATGGTGTTTTGTGTTGCTATATTTTTGATATTTTACTTGGAGATTGAATTTTTAAAATTGTGATATTTTTGTAAAACATTCTTGTTAGATATTACATTAAATGCTTATTGATGTCATTACTGTTAGATGTATTATTATTGCTAACTTGATAATTATATTGATATTGCTCTACTGTTGTGTCCATGTGTCCTATTGTTACTCGCTCTGTGTTTCTCTGGGAAAAGAAAAGTGAGGTGTAGGTATGAAATGAAAAGAAACATACAATTGTGTCCTGAATGTGTGTATCAAATTTCATTCAAACAACTCAGTGTTCAATAGACTTATCATAATATACAGAAACAAACTTACAAACAAAAGGAATGCCAAATAGGTGGGCTACAGCAAAGGCCTTGCTTTTCTTGGCCAATGGAATGTGTGCTCATATCCTCACCATTTTGAATAATCTCAGTCTTACAAGACTTAACAGCGCAATCCTATGCATATCTAGTCAGAAGTAAGTCCCATTTTGTTCAATGAGATTTACTTCCTGGTAGGGATGTACAGATTTTGTTGAATTAGTTTCATCTGGGTTTTGTGGATTGTCAGGCATCTTTCATTCCATCATCTGCTTACTGACGGAATCAGATTTTTTTTAGGGTTGTACGAGAACTTTGTTGCACTTGCACAAATGCACATTAGTGTGAATTTGCACACCTTCCCACTCCCCACCCCCAAATAATAATAAAAAATCAGTCCACAAGTCCATGGAATCCTCATGACTCAGGAAATGCCAGTTTGCTGTGGAATCTGCAGGTCAAATTTATAGAAAACTGAACTCATTTGAATCCATTGCGGATTTCTCTGACATCCCTACTCCCAGGTAAATACAACTTACCTGGAGCATGACCCAATGGGACTTAGTTCTGAGTACACATGTATAGGATTGCACTTTTACAGTAAATTCACCTGAGTTGGCAGCAACATATATCTTCTTTTCTTTCTTCTTGAGGAATAACCAGGTGTAGACTAAGGACTTCCCTAGTTCACATCAACATATCACTTGATACTTAATCTGCTTCCCACCCAATCCCTAAATTGGTAAATAAGTGGCAATGTGATAGAGCCACTGAAACGGACAGTTCTGTTTCCACTCCGATGGGCTAGAACCTGCTGTTAGCATGCTAGAGTTGGGGAGCAAGCACCCTCAGTAATCGAGCTTTATGATTTGACAACACTGGCTTATCCTGATGAGAGTGACATGGGAAAGCAAGGAACAATTCTCTTCTCAGAATAATGTATAGACTTAAATCCTGAAAGTTTCTCAATTCCTGAAGGCAAAGACTAGCTGCCAAACTAATGTCTATTTGTACAAGAAGTCATTTGTTAGGATCTGGATCCACATGCCTGTTGCCTCAAATACTGGACTAATACCCAAACTATCTCTAGCAGGTATTTACCTATTTGGGGGTGGGGAGCAAATAAATGTGAGATGATACAGGCTCACCAGGCTTCCTCTGTAATCTGTTTCCTTTTCTTCCTCACCTGTTTTACACAGAAATATTTTTTCTCACATTTTAAAATATGTTTCGGAGTCAATCCTTGACTGCTGTCAAAAATGATAAAACTCATTTGCTCAGTAGAAACACAGATGCACAATAAAGGAAATGCCTTGACAGAGAATAATCTAATCCATCTAAAATGTTATTCCACAGTAAGATTAATTATGTTAAGCCATTCTTAGGAGATCTTTGTTCTTTTGGGGTTGGATCCAGGGTTAAACAGGATCAACTGTGCTGGTGGAATCTCTGCCCCTTCCTTCCCATGGCAGCCCCTCCCATCTCCTGAAAATGCTATGCTGAGAATCAGGAGATCCTGCTGAATGGGGTGAGCTGTGGGAAGTGAGGATCTTGAAAAATCAGGTAGAGGGACTTTCTGTGAGCAGAGCCTTTCCTCTTGCAGAAGACAGATCCTGGATCCAACCCTCAGTATTTCAAAAGCAAAGAGTAAGCTCCACAAACCTTCCTTGGTATTGTGTTCCATTGCACCACCTTCCTTTGTGTTTGAGTAGGGTGGACACATACAGAGGTCATTATACACACTTACAATAACCAATTTGATATCTGATGGATATGTTAATACTTCCACTCTAATTTTCACATAAACTGTCTTTTGGCTGGGGCGACTGGGAATACTGTTAACTTAAAGGCCCATTCAAAATACCATGGATAGCAACAAAGAAACTCACATTAACTTGAATGAGCTTAATCAAGTCAACACTGGGCCCAGCTAGACATTATACACAGATGTGTGTAGCAGCATTCCTCCATGTATTCCTTAAAAAAAAAAAAAAGGAATAAAAGTACCTTCAGTAGGGGATGAGCAGGAGTGGCTGAGAGGGAAGGGGGCTTAAGAACTTCTCCACTGGCTACTTTCTCACTCCAAATCAGCCACCCCCTTGCTGCCATTTTCTCCCCAGTGGAACTCTGAATATGAGTTTGACCTCCTGAGTGTTTAAAGATTATAATAACAAAATGGGCATGCATATAGAATAGGCACGTACATATACAATAGGTATACATATACACCTTGGCACTTCTGTTGTTAGATCACGCTGAACGCCTGGTGTGCATGCACCCTCTGGGTGAACTTACACCCGTAGATCCAACATTTGGGCCTTCATAATGTCTCCATTCATGACTCCCTCATGCCTTGACCAAGCTCCAGGCAGGTGGCATAGATACCAGGGGTAGCTTAAAGGAAAATAGTATTTCCCTCACCTCCCCACCAAGTCCTTATGGCTAAATCATGTGAAATGCAGCCAGACTCAGGGGCTAAAGCGGAAGCAGTATCAACAGTGTGCCTGGGGAAAGGAGCCATCTCTTTTAGCCCAAGTTCAGCCATCTCTAAAATGGGCAGAGCAAAGGGAGGTCATTTCCTGCTACAGATTAGCAGGTGGGAATTTCAGGATGGTAGGGGGCTGCAAAAAAAGGGCCTGGAGTTGCATGCAGCCCATGGGCTGCATGTTGCACCACTCAGTCTTAGACCATGCAGCAATCTGGAGAGGGAGTGTCGTAATGATACCATTCTGTGTTTGCAGCAAGCAAATCTGGAGAGGGAGTGTCGTAATGATACCATTCTGTGTTTGCAGCAAGCAAACCAAGGGGAAAGCAGATATGCCCATTATATGTTGACAGTCTTCAGTTAGCCTAGATATAAAGGTGCTAGAAGTAGGGCTGGCACCTGATGTACGTATGTATGTGAGTGCCATTCTTTTAACAGTCCATTCAAAGTCAGCATTACACTGTCTTAATACACCTTATATTCTGATGAAAAGGTTTTATTTTGTCTAAATATTACAAATAAATCACATTTGTTTTGGAAAATATCCTACCCAACTTACTTTGATCCAGAGATCTATTGTGGGCTATTGTATAGAAGGAGCTTCTGCACTTACAAGCTTCTCCATTCATTAATAGTAGGAGCAGCTCTACACATGCCAAAGAATGCATGGAGGGAGCTACCCCCTCCATTGAAATGAATGGTGATAACTTTTTGGGTGGGAAAGTTTAGTGCCTGTATCAGAGAACTCTTTGCTATGGACCGTTGGATCAGGATAAGTATGTTTTTTAAAAGCATCATTTTTTCTATAATTGTTAAGCTTCCTCTAATGAATATAAACTTTTAAAAAATTAGCCTGAAGTTAATTAATTCGTAGGACTACTAGCAGATTAACCATGTAACGCTTTCACCCGTTTCTACGAGGGTGTGAAACAGCCAGACAGGATGGTAAGCAGCAGATGGATGATTTTCCAACCTGACTTTTGAAAGGGTGGTTCAGTTTCTTCAAAATAAGATGAGCTGAAGTGAGCTGGAATGCCTCGCTAACCCCTTGAGTCCATCCCTGTGATAACAGCTGTTGTGCTGGAAATCTAATGCCAATGAAAGAGTTAAATGCTGGCCAATGGGCAATATCAGTGACATGCCTCTGAATTGAGCATGCTCCCGGAGTGAGACTGTGGACTTGTGTTCCTCAATGAATAGGGGCCACTCCAAGGGAGTTTTCCCTTGAATAGAATGGGGTCAGGGAGCCGCTTTGGGGAACAATGGTTACCACCGGCAAGCTGAATTTCTTACAATCACACACCATACCCACTGATCAAATAGCTCCTTTGTCAGCCTGATATAAAAACATGTCATACAATGATGATCTGGAAGAATGACATGGGCTCGCCTTTCACGGAGATCAGAAGGGCTTGTTATGCACAAAAGGGAGCCCCAGTCAGAGTCAAGAAAGGGGGAAAAGAAACAGAGAATAAAAGGGGGGAGCGAATGGAAACAAACAGTAACAGCAACTGCAACAACAACAACAACAGAGAAGGGAGCGAGTCAGCAAGCCATGCCTGGTTTTGCTGCAAGGTGCTCTGCCGGATTGGGAAATGCAGCAAAATTGTGCAAATCCCACTATGGCAATGTAAACTGGGGGTTGCGATGGCTCTGTCCTCCTTGGGATCCCATTGTCATTCTGCACTGGGACAGAAGAAATTGCTGGATGGCCAAAGGTCAACAGGCCCAACAAACCTGCCCCAACCTTATTTTTAAACTTTGGATGTTTCTAATGCTCAGAAATCAGCAATGAAGAGGATAAAGGGAGTGGAGATGGCTGGATAAGGGAGAAATTGCTTTGCCTAGAGAAAAGTTAGCAGTCTTTTAATACTCCCAAGTTTGATAATAAATTGAAGAGGTTAAACATTAGGCAGTGGTGGGGGCACAGTCTGAGAAAGGCCATATTTTTTCAAGCTAAATTTGGACTTTCTAAGACTCCATAGCAGAGTGCTGCTGAAATATGGCAATAAACTGGTTTTTTGTTTGTTTTTTGCTGCTACCATCATGTCTCCAAATTTGGTGGTGCAGCAATGGTAGGAGTGTGGGCTGTGGGGAGGTCCAAGGAGGTGGAAAGTAGCCCCTGGATTCCCCAAAACTGCCCAACAAGGTTAATCTTTGTTACATTTTAATGTCTTGATTTCTTACACAGTTTTCCCATCCTAACACCAGAGACAGTTCAACACAGTTTATTGCCTGAGGCAGAAAACCGCAGTAATAAAAAACAGAAATTCTGCTGGCTGAGATAGGCTGCCTCACCATGCCTAATGACAGCCAGCCATGTTTAACCCCACCAATAAAAGGTGTATCATTTTTATTTATTAAAGAACTCATCTTTGCACAACACTAATTGTAGATTGTTGGGATAAATTAGAAACTTAGCATGTGCAGTTGTCTTGAGGCTAGACTACTGGAATGGCCTTTTCTGGGGCTGCCCCTAATGGTTATTCTGCAGCTTTAGCTGATGCACAATGCAGCAGTCTGCTTCTGATAAAAATGAGCCACTTGGAGCATCTTGGAGGAGGAACTGTAGCTCAGTGACAGAGCACATGCTTTGTATGCAGAAGGCCCCAGGTTCAATACCTCGCATCTCCAGTTAAAAGGATCAGGTTGTGGGGTGATGTGAAAGAAATCTGCCTGAGATCTTGGAAAGCTGCTTCCAGACACAGTAAACAGAACTGGGCTAGATGGACAAGTATGGTATGAGGCCGCTTCCTATGTTGCTCCAGTATTTGCTTAGCTAATTATTATTTTTAATCTTTTATTTATCATGTTTTTGTCCCAACCTTCCTCTAAGGAACTGAGAGTGGTTTACATGGTTCTCTCTTCCCTATTTATCCTCAGAACAACCATGTGAAGTAGGTTCAGCTGACAGATAGTGGGTAGCAAAAGGTCACCTAGGGAGCTTTGTGGCTCAGTGAAGATTCAAACCCAGGTTTCCAGCTTTGGCCCAACTTCCTTATGAGGATCAATCCTTTCTTATACCCTCTCACAGTTTCTAAGGTTGATCAAGAGATCCCTCTTTAGATTATTATCTGTACAGTGTTACGACAGCAAAGATATGCAGAAACATTTTTGGTAGCTGTTTAACCATTCTAAAACTCCTGTCCCACGAAGACTCACGAAATCCACGTGGTGGCTGTGGTTAAATGAGTTAGGGAGTGGGGTTTTAGCCTTGTGAAATAACTGGGGTTAGCTCTAGATGTAGTTGTGTGTAACTGCACTGGAGGAAACAGACTTCTCTACAGTCTCCTCTCCACAGCAACCTCTCCAGCCCCCTGAAAATGCTACAGGGAAACCTGCTGAATGGAGTGAGCTGTGGTGCATGGGAGAGGGGGATCTCCCGAATTGGACAGAGGCACCTTCTGAGAGCAAAGCTGTTCTATCAATGGAAGGCACATCCTGGATTCAACCCATGGATTGTAACTGGATATTTTGTTGGGTTTTTTATTACAGTCTGAAGATTTCAGAATGTGACAAGATAGGATAGAAAATGGATAGCAAGGCTACACAAACAATTTTAACGCTACCTTCTTTCTGTGCTTGCACAAAATTTTTATCAAAAAGTGAAGCTGATTCTGATCCACATCATACCTGCCTGCTCTCAACAAACAGTTACTTTCCCTTCCCCACACCCCCATATGCTAAAGGAAGGAACTAGGGCCAAATGGGCCATGTTGCTAAGTTGTACAAATGTCTTCATTCCTACTTCCATAGCTCCAGTGTCTCCAAATCAGCACAGGTATGATGATAATTGTTAACTAGCACTGGATTACCTTTCCCAATCCACACACACTTTAAAAAAAACAACAATGGGCAATTTCACCAGTCATCCCAAATTGTATTTACATACAGGTGGGGTTTTGGTGCTACATACCTGTTCCACTTTTGCATCAACACAGCACCAACAGGACCAAGTTCACATGCAGTGCACAGCATGCCCCGTTTTTTCAAGGAACAGGTTGTTCTACAATGAACCAAACTCAAATTTCTCTTTCCTATTCAAGTTTCTGTACTACTCCTATATCATTGTCTAGCCCAGGGGTAGGCAACCTAGTGCCCTAAAAATGTTTTGGACTACAATTCTCATAAGCCCCACCCAACATGGCCAATGGTCAAGAATTATGGGAGTTGTAATCCAAGCCATCCGGAGGGTACCATGTTGCCCTACTCCTGTTCTAGATTGCCAAAGGGCAAGAAACATTGACTACAACAGATTATACATTAGCCTGAGACAGACTTATTTATCTAGTTTAATTCAGATAATGGTATCAACTATGAATATGTGGGTTTAAATGTTCGCAGTATCAAATTACTGCAGTCAAATATTAAATCCATCCCATTCAACTATGAATTTTACACTGGCTACAGTAGGCTCAAAATATTCGCGGTGCAGTGGAATTTTAAGCATGCTTACTTCCTAAGCACATTCAATGGGAAGTAAGTCCCATTGAGCTCAATGGGGCTTACACCCTGGTAAGTATCCTCGAGATTGCACTATTAGACATCAAATTGTGCACACGTGCACACACACATACACACAGTTGCATACTTATTTTCTAGTAACTCTCTAAGTAATTTTCTAGTAAGTCTGATCTGCAGTTCTATACCACAATGGATGCCTGGTGTCATGTATTATATTGATACAAAAGCACTCAGATACCATGGTGATGAGTGCATTAGAAATCCTTAAAACAGCTGCATTCTGATTCTGCAAACTGCACCCCCCACCCAATTCTCTGGGCATTTTCAACTGATGAGGCACTTGAGCCCCATGAAAAAGACCCTGTGTTTTTACAAGAAACAGAAGCTGCTGGACACTTCATTGCTATGGGGATGTAACTAAACTGGGCTTGCTTAAGGCAGTGGGCACAAACTAAGAGGAACAACAACAACAAAAAAAGACACAAGGGAGTGGGGCAGAAGGAGGGAGCTGCATTGATTTCAGTCTGTTCAGGTCTAGCTGGAAAACACAATGCAACGAAACGGTTCCTTGGTCGGCAAGTCTCTTTAGCGAGGTTTTTCCCAGGGTTTGAAGTGGAGTGGGGAGGAATTGTGCAAGAGAGATGAGGCAGAGAGATGAGAGGCATACCTTGGAAGGGTGTAAAGCAGTACCTTCCTTCTGGAAAGGGGGGGGGGCAAACTTTTACATCAGTGCCTCTAACCTTCAAGGTGCAGCTATAGGTTATAATTCAGCAGATCTGGCAAAGACCCCCATATTTTCTCATTATATGTAGTGTATGCACCTTTTTCAAGATCTGACATCTCTGAGCAAATCTGATTTGGTCAGGTTTGCCCTTTAAGAGTCCTATACAGGACTATGGCCACTGAATACATATGTTAGGTCTGATTTCTATTACATGACTGTGGAGACAACAATGCATAGGAAACAGCTGGAATGTGTCATGGTTCCATGAAAACACACACAGACTTTTAGGCTTTTTTGAATTAAATAATTAATTATTTCCTTATGCTAGATTTGCACTAGCATGAAGATCGTGCTATGGGGAATGTGCAGGCTTTTAGTCATCCAGAGGAGACCCAAGTTTAGCCAGGGCTTTCTCCAGTGGTTATAGAACAATCATAACTATTTCAGGAAACTCAGTTTTAGTTTTGGGGAATTTTGTTCCATTCTAACAATCCCTGAAGCCTGTTCTTTATCTCTGATGCTCTACTAAGGCTTGCCCCGCTGCTTCCCCATTTCTCATTTTCTACCCAGAATTTATCTTCTTTCAATGTTAAACTGAAGCTATCCACCACAATCTCTCTATCACCCTTCCCCTATCTCTCCCGTACCTCTGTCAATCCTCCCCCCCCTTTCCCCTAGAATCCCTTGATGAGATGGCCTTTCTGCTGTCCTCATCTAAGCCCTCCATATGCCCTCTTGATCCTCTTCCTTCCTGACTCTTGGCTATTTCCCCTACTATTACTTCCCTCCCTCCACCAAATCACCAACTCCTACGACTCTCTCCTTGCTGTGTTGAAATGCACTGTCTCCTTCATTCTCAGAAAACCCTTCCTTGACTTATCCTTGCCCTCTAACTACCAGCCAATCTCATGCTTTCCCTCTGCCTTCAAATTCATGGAGCATGCCATTCACTCCTCCAGTCTTGACCTTCTCTCTTCTTTTGGCTAAAGTTGGCTTCCACCTTCTATCCTCCACTGAAACTGCCGTTGCTAAAATCATTTATCATTTTCTCACTGCCAAAGTGAAAGGTCTCTCTACTCTGTGTTTGTTCTCCTTGACTTCTCTGATGGCTCTGACAAAATTGCCCATCTTGTCTTCTTTTAGGTCTCCCTGCCTTGGGCTTCCAGAAATCAGTCATTAGCAGATTCTTTACCTTCTATTTGTCAGATTGTTTATGCAGCGTTTCCACTGGCAAAAGTTCCTGTCTTGACTACTGCAAACTTCTTATTGATATTAATTAAATTAATCTAGGACAGCCTTCCCCAGATGTGGGTGCCCTCCCAGATGTGTTGGACTATATCTTCAACACTTTGGAGTTGTAGTCCAACACATCTGGAGGGAGCCAGGTTGGGGAAGGCTGCTCTAGGAAAAGTATGGCCTGAAGTTTCTTTCGTCTTGAGGCTCTCCCACATTATTGTTGTTGTTGCTGCTGCTGCTGCTACAACTACCACTACTGAATATTTATTCAGCACTAATAGTTCTAGGCCACATAATAGGAAACCTTGCATTCAAGATATAACTTGCATAGGTAGGAATGTAACATTGTCTAAGCTATTGTTGTAAATGTTGTACTTTTGCTAGCCTTGTTTTTTTTTTTTAGAAAGGCAGGATACAAATGTCAAAAATAAACTATACAAATGTTATGCACACTGGAATTCTTAACAGTATATATACACATGGTTAATATATGTAAGATAATGCATTGAGGTGGGATCAAGAGCAGTGAACAAATGTATCCAGTCAACAACAGATCTGATATTAGGGTCTTGTTGGACTTAATATAAGAATTCTGGCATGTTGCAGAGATTCAAGGAAGAGACAACACCCTAAGTTGTAAAATTAGAGGAGGAGAGTTGAATGGAAACCTCAAGAATTCAACATCCCCCCCACCCAGCTTTGTATATGTTTCTGTTCCAGTAGAAAGATTTAATGTAGTCAAGGGTAGGCTAGGAAAAGGGGCCTCATTAACCTCTTCCAGAATTTATAATCTGACATGCTGCACACACGTGCGTGTCCAAAAATTGTGTGAGCTGCCCACCCATACTGGACAGCAGACGTTAAAGCCATCAAGAATGTTTACAGTACTCACCATCCCCAAAGCAAACATTCTCCATTTAGGGATGGGGGTTCTACTCTGATCTAAACAAACAAACAAACACAAAAATAGCTTGCTTCTTCCATGGGAGATTTGATGTGTTACATGTCATGATTGTAAGAAAGCTGTGTACATTTATTGAGGACTGTCTCTCAGCTTTACCATCAACTGTTTTCATCCAACCTACTGCTGAACAATCAGAGGCTGGCTTGGACAAATGTTAAAAATCAAGGCTACTTTCACAGTAGACTCCACCAAGTACCATGAAGTCTATACAGCCTCTCATAGAGAAGAAATGCTGATTATTCCATTAAGCCCCATCCTAGCCCCATTCCAAAACTATAAAGTGTCTAGGAAGATATTGTTTTCCATGAAAAACATTTTAAAAATAGTTTATGAAAGTAGCCAGGAACATGGTTAAACTGACTCCTTTTTTGCCACCTGACATCTGTTCACGGCTTGAACAGATATGTTATTGGTATTTTAATAATGTATCCCACTTTACTGAAGATATCTCAAAGTGGCCCTGCTCAAGCATTACCTTACCCAATACGGATAAAGTGTGTGATTTTTTTTTTTAGCATTGATAATATGTATCCTACTGTCTCTTCAGTATTAAGCATACATTCTACCTATTTTTTTTCAGATGTAATTTACTTATGATTGAATTGTTTTGATCCTATTCTTGTAAACAAATCTTTAAAACCCAATCATTAAAACATTAAAAGCACATTAAAAACACTAAAACATTAACATTTAAAAAGTTTGTGAATATTCACTTTGAAAAACATTCACTTTTGTAAACTGCCCAGAAAGCTGGCTATTGGGCGGTATATATATAAACTCCTCCATAACAGAATTAGGGCTCAAATTAAGAGCTAGCTACCATGTATATAGAATGGAATACACCTTTGAATGGATATTCATATATTTTAAAAAAGAATGTGGCCACAATCCTATACATATTTACCTGGGAATAACTTCCACTTAATTCAGTGGGACTTACATCTGAATAGATGCATATAGAATTATGGTGTCAGAAACTCTTATGCCTTTCATCCTAACATTTAAAATATGTTTTCTTTTAAATGGAAGAAGGTTTCTAGGGGAAAAGAAGGCAGGTGACAACCACCTCGATAAGCAAAGGTGATCTTGGAGAATACACACAACCACATTCAACTATTCATTCTTGGGAAAGTACAGAAAATGCTAGACTCCAGTAGTGAATCAATTCCTGTTTCTTATAGGCATTTGTAAATCAGTCATGCAACACACAAGGTTGTTGCTTATAATTCTACATTTGAAGAAGAGGCATCAAACAAAAGTAACCCAAATGAGTAGCACTGAAAGGGCTGTAGCTCTTGGATGAAGAAAAAAAAATCAGTCTATGGACTGTTTCTTTGACTCTTGCCTTTGCAATAAATAAGAGGTAGGCTCAAACAGTCTTTCTATGAAGTTCTAATTGTTCATGACAAAAGCTTTCAGCAACCCCCCCCCCCCAAAAAAAAACCCACTAAGGGAAAAACCCCATAAAGAATGTTTCACTGAAATGGGCCCCAATTCTGCTACCAAAGGAGTAGATGGGAGTTTTGCTATTGATTTCTAGAAAAGCAAGGTCAGGCTTCAAGTGTGAAAGGAGAGAAAAAACCCTTCTCCTAAAATAAATATCTTTGTAAGAGACCACTAAAAAGACCCAGGATTCAAACACATTCCTTCTGGAGATCAAGGATGTCCGGCCTTTGAAGCCTGAAGGGTTGGGGCGTTTCGCAGTCTGTGTGGCAGTCACACTGTGGCATTAGAAATTGTGCATTTGGAATTGTAAAGCATTTTAAATGGAATCTTTCAGAATTCCACAGCTGGCTGGTGAGTGACAGCCTGATATAGCCTGGGGCAGGGAGAGAGATGACATTGTTTGGATTAAAGTTAAAATGATCTCCTTGTGAAGAGATGCTTAAGAACATTTTGGTGAAAAGAGACAATAAAATACAATTCAATAAATGGGCTGAATTCAGGTTTGTATGATAGTTAAGGAACTTGGTCCACAAATAAATTAAGCTGGAGTACTTAAATTTATTCCAATTTAATACCATTTGGCAGTTTATGGTGCAATTCTATGCATGTTTAATCAGAAGTGCTATTATATTCTATGGGTTATTCCCAAGTAAGTGTGCATAGGACTCTTAGATAACTGCAATTAGGTTGCAGTCCTATACATGCTTACCTGAGAGCATGCCCCATTGAACTCAATGTGATCTACTTCTGAGTAAATATGTACAGGGTTGTGCTGTTACAGCACAATCCTATAATGTCTAGTCAGAAGTAAGCACCATTCACTTAAATGTCAGGATTGCAGCCTTAGGGTGCAATCCCATCTAGATAGGCAGTCGCCTCCGAACTCAGAGGCAACCGCCTATCCAAAGCAAGGCAGGAACAGCACAGGGGGATCATTTCCTCCGCACCTCTCCTGCCCTGCTTTTCCTGCTTGACAGCCGATTTCGGCTGTCTAGCTGTGGGGGGGGGGGAGCAGGAGAGGCAGCTGCGTGTACAACACATACGATGTGTCGTACACACAGATCCACTCTTCCCACCCCGGAATGTCCCCAGCCCCGCCCCTTTTCAGCTGCTCCGTGCCCCTTTTCCGAGCGCGGAAGCTGGGGCTTCTCTGCGCTACCTCCAAGACAGCGTGGATATGGGGGAAGGTCGGTTTTCTGGGAACCGACCTCAGAGCGCGGGCTCTGAGGTCGGTTCCCAGAAAACAGCATATCCTATGGCCGTCTAGCCGCTGTCTAGTGGCCATAGGATTGCTCCCTTAGTCTTTTTAGTACACTGTTTAAACTGACTTGTGGAATGAAGCCCAGGGGTACTTCCAGATGAGCTTTTATTATGCCATTGCTATTATTATTATTATTATTCCTTTCACGGAATTTTACAGGGGGACCAGATGTTGCCATCTTCCACTCATAACCTTCCCATGTTTTCCCATCACTTCGTCAGTCTTTTTTCTTACTGCAGAAAAGCCATTCAGAAAAAGGATAAAAAAGACGGAAAAGCTGCACATCGCTTCTGACTGTTAGCACTAGGAGCCCTACATCTGAAAGCACCCTAAGGGTGCAATCCTACGGCCACAAGACAGTGTCTAGACAGCCTTAGGATTTTTGGGTTCCCAGAAATCTGACTCCCTGCCCTTTCCCCTGCCACCTCATAAGAGGCGTGGGTGGTCCCTAGCTCTATGTTCGGAACAGCAGCGCAGAGTGGCTGAAAAGGGGGCATTCCTGGGGGTGAGGAGGGGACTGTGGAAGCACCATTACAATACTTCCTATATGCCGTCTGGTCTCCCCCCCGCCTCCAAGGCGCCCCATTGACACAGCTGAAATCAGCTGTCTAGCTGCAAATGCAGGGCAGCCGGAGTGCAGAGGAGAAGATCCCCTCTGCGCTCTGCCCGCCCTGCATTGGATAGTTGGCCACCTCCGAGTTCAGAGGCGGCCGACTATTCCCATTGGATTGTGCCCTCTGTCACTCATAGGCTTTTGCTCATACAGTAATTCTGGATGATCTATTCCACTTTGCCATTGCTACAAGGATGTATCAGGGGATAGTATCTGAATAACTGGGAGACATTACATACCAGGATGAGAGGGGCTATATCGTATCTTGGTTACGATAGTCTATATCAAACAGACAGTCTGTTTGATAGACTTTTGTTGTACTGGTTGTTCTCAAGAGGGCAACAAAATGGCAATATTTATTTTTTATCCAAATTTTGTTGTCACAGGTATATTCCAGATTATAAATTTGGTGTGTTTTTCACTGGATGGCAAGAGCAGAAGTTTATAATTATTTAACTAACGAAGTGCACTATGAGTCAATAATAGGCCTTGTCGTACTCTGCTGAAGTCACTCACTACTGTGTAGTCATTCAACACCTCACAAGACACGACCCAACAGACCAGTTGGTTTTTTTTTTGCTTTTTTGGTAGCAATAAAAAATTCTTTCCAATAAATGCATATATGCAGAAGAGCTTTTTGCTCTGATTTGTCTTGGGCTCTTTCTGTGGAGAAGTAAAACCCATGAAGCATGATTTGGAGAAGACTGCACCCCAAATTCAATGAAACCTTTTTTATCCCCCTTAATCCCTTGATAATTTTTTGTGCTTCTCTTGTAGAAAAGCAATTTTGCTAATCACCTTTGTGCCGATGCCTGCATTCCTGACAATAGCGTGAACAACTTCCATCAAAGTCTTTGATGTGGGAAAGACACACACACACACTTGCACACACACTTGCGCGCGCGCGCGCACACACACACACACACACAATCTGAAAACAATTCCATTCCTTGCTCCTCAATGGAGAGCACTCTGCTTTAATAGAGAGCTGATTCTGTGGAAGTTTTCTAATCCTTTCTGCCAAAGAAGAGAGAGACTCAGCCAGGTAGCCCACCTTATTCAGGAGTTAAAATAACATGGTTTTGCTCTCAGAGAAAATCAAAACAACTCAAGATCAAAACCAGATTTCCCCAACCCTAACGGGACAGCCTCTCTACTCAGATAACTCTTGATCTAAGTGTGTAACAAGTAACTGGCTTTAATCCCTCAAAGTGATGGCGTTACAGATAAGTACCTCGCTAGTATCAGAGGTGTCTTGAATTTCAGAAATACACAAAAGTGTTAGCTGGAAAGAAAAACAAAACAGAAAAATCTCATCCGCGTGACCTATGTCTTTTGCTGAAAAGGTACAAAGCTGAAGCAGCATAAAGAGGAAGCCTTTGAAAAGGGGAGTGCAAATAAATGAATGAAGAGGTACTTTTTTGATACTGTGCCTACTGACTTTTGGTTAGGTTAGAAGCTTTGCAAACCACTTTGTGTTGGGACATGCAGTCTATCTATGATCCTATTAACATAGGACAAGCACTATGAACAAAATTCTAGAAAGGTAAGGGACACATCGAAGTATCTAAAGTCAAGGAAAGTACCTACCTATCTACCTACCTGGAACACAAATGGGATTACACCTCCAGGCAAACTGATATTTGGCTCCCTTACCTTATCTGATTTAGGAAAGACAAGTCAACTACTCCAGAGCAGAATCAAAAACTGGTCTGCTGGAAATATGAAGAGTGGCCTTTCCCTACTTATTGCTGTCAGTTTCTATGGTTTCAGTTTGAGGACCAATAGAGCTTTTTAAGGGCTCAGATCTCTGAAGGATGCAAGAGTGCATCCTGACAGGCTGTGTAGCTGCAACCTACCCTGAAAATCTTGCTCTTGGCTGAGAATTAGGCTGGGTCAGTTCCCCATTCAGCATCAGAAAATTCTATGGCCAGTGGGAGCTCCCACTTGCCTCAAAAGTTGTCCATGTCTGACTGGATGAGGACAAGGACAGATCCCTCATTCAAAGTTAGGGGATCAAAGTAGGCATGGAGGGGGAATTTAACCCTTTCCTCCCCTGCTGGACAGAAAAGTCCCTTTTCAGAAGCTGTTATTTGCTGTGGGGAGAAATCCCCCAATGGTGGAGGAATTCCTCCCCACCCAAATATTATCTTCAGAGGAGAAATTTTCCTCAGGACCACAGCATGGGAGAAAAGGATTAAGCTCCCCTCCATGCCTGCTCTGATCTGATTGTATAGCTCCTGTTCCCCACCTCTGCTGATGTCATGTACATTTTTTAAACCCTGCATGTTCAATACAAAAGTCACTTGTAGTTTGGCCCTGAGAAACATGAGGGAGGTAGCAGCACGCAAAGGGGAAGGAACTCCAAGGTTTGCAGATGTACAAAAACTCCTTAAAAAATAACTTCTCCCCCACCACCCACAAAAAAAACACTCTCGAGGATTGAGCATGCGTAGACTTCCAGAAACCATGGCATGTTGAATATCCGCTGTAAAAGAAAAATGGAAAATTGGGGATGGAAGGAGAGAGTGAATTGGCCTGCTTGAGTGCCTTACTGCTTATAATATTCTGGAGGAGGGCATGGTTGGTTGGCTTGAACCCTGAACAGGAGCATTCCTGTGAGGATACACTGTAACATTATCTCACAGCTCCATTCTTCGTTAAATGTTAATAAAGCCTTCCCAGTAAATTTCTCCCATAGAGGCTAGCAACTCACTTTGCCTTTGTGACAGACATTTGTGGGACTGCAACTGGGAAGACCATTAAGATGGGGGCAAAACCTGCCTTTCTCCCTTGACACTGGGGTAACCGGTATGTAAGGGTCAACTTTTGCCCCCATCTTAATTGATTGGAGCCCCTTTACTCTCTCCATAGGAGCCAATGGGAACTATTTCCTTCCATGAAAGAAAGTGCCTACGATCTATGACACTGCTGAGGTGTGGCAAAACCTGCTTTTTGCTCCAGACATGAATGACCCAAATGTTAGGAATGGAAGCCAGGTTTTGACTCATCTAAGCTATGTCCATGATTGTAGCTCCTTTACTTTCTCCCATAGAATACAATGAAAGACATTAACGTACTGGGAGAGAGTAAATCTACCCTGTCATATTGATGGCCATTTTGTTACTGTTTTAACAATAATGAGCTAGATTGTACTTGCTTCCAGCCTATGAACGGAGCTGGTTTACTGGGTTGGTAGTGGGGATATATGGTAGAATCAGCTGGCAGCAGCATTCACTTGTCTCAGAAATATACTTACTAGACACATGACCACTTAAGTATAAAGCTGTAGAAATGCAAAGGAGTACATTTTGTTGTAGATCCCACTTGTGATATCTTATTTAAGAATTAAGAAGTTACCTGTGATGTATGCTGGTTACTGGTATATTTATCACTCTCGTGAATGACTGCTGTTTGATTTGTTAAAGTTATTTCTGTCAATGTACTCTAACAACTTTGAAAATAATATACAAACATTTTTTTTAAATCACTGAGCATGTTCAAACTCTCCAGCATGCCTAAAATAGCTCCTTGAATCCCAGCATTGAAATGGAAATTAATGTAAGGTAGGGTACCAGTGCAAACAAATCCTTAAAGGTACAACAAAAATATACAAGTGAAGCATGAAGCTCACCTATGATGGACAAAATTTTAAGTTTTATGTTGAAAACAAACTTTTAAATGAATAAAAGAATTCCTTTTTATTGTGAAATGTATAACAACACTTAAAACACTCATTTTGTCCTTAATGTTTGCTTTTTCTTTTTGCTTTGGGGTGATTTTCTTTTTCCTTTCTTTTAAACCAGTGAAAGGACCGGGCTTCACATGGGTTGGAAAAACCCTTAATTTGATACAGCAAAGCCTTCAAGCAGTTACGCAGCTATCAGGGTTGGACATATTGTGCCTGCCCCGTCTTGAGTAAAGCCACAGCCACTGGCACACCTAGGTATGGCCCATACCATGGTGCACCCCTAAAGTCCACTGAGAAAAGGGTCTGTCCACTCTACTCCCTTGGGGGGGGGGCTGCCCCACAGTAGGGGGAGGGGGCTGCCATATAACTCTGTCATTGGACTACCTCCCCCTGGATTCAAACTGTACTGACTGTAAAGCTATGCACTGGTTAGGGAAGTCTGCCACCTAGTAACTGAAGATGGTTCTGCAGGCTTCAAACATACAGACACATTAAAATTAATTAAAATTAATCAATATGTTAAAAAAAATCCCCAAGGTGCACACACCTAGGGTTCCCTTAGTATGCATGCCAAGTTTCATGTATCTAGGTTTCATGGGCTTCATGCTACGGCATCCTCAGGCAGACACACATCCTCTTTTATTAAACCACAGACAATCTAAATAATTTTCCACAATATTACAGCACACATAACTATGACACAGTTCTATTTACTAGATCTTCAATAGTCACCCCCCAAAAAACATTGTCTTTCTAACTTAAAATGATTATTCAAAAATTATTATATATTTTTAATATATTTGCGTATATTTAAAATATATATGTGTATATATATTTAAATAATATACTTGTGTATATATATATATATAAAAATATATATTTGCGTATATTTAAAATATATAGGTATATACCCCCCTATCTGCGTATCCATTATTCCTACTATGTGCTATATCTGTCAGTTTATCTGTCCATACAATTTCTAATGTTTTAAATAACCATTCTCTTATAGAAGGAGTAATTGGGTTTTTCCAGTAACTGGCCAAAGCTATTCTAGCTCCCATTAAGAAATTTATGATCAAAATAGCCTTACCATGTACATCTTGAATATAATTAATTAAATATGACAACACATTGTCCTGTAAATCAATGCCCATGAGAAACCAATCGCCAAAACAAAACACTGTACATCAGGACAATCCAACAACGTATGATATAAATTGGCATCTAACCTACTGCAATTCTAACACCCAAACCCATTACTTTTCTAACACTGAATTCCTATGTGTATCTACATAGATGTAAGCCCTATTGAGCCAAGGGGACTTACTCCTAGGAAAGTATGTATAGGAGTACAGCCTAAATCCTATTTGTTTCTTGTGAAGTCATGTACATATGTATGTATGTATGACATTTCTATACTGCCGAATAGCCGAAGCTCTCTAGGCAGTTCACAAAAATAATCTATATTCGATTTTAAACCGTGCGTCCTTCAGAGAAGTACAAACTGAAAACTGTGCATTTTATATAATTACTATCCAGACCTTTGAACAATGGGAAATCCTACAGCTCTTTCTCATAATTTCCTATTGGATTGCAGTCTTCAAAGATCTGATAATTTGATAAAGATAATTGGATGAATTATTTTTTTCAAAACAAACAGTCCAACTATTTAATCCTATGCACATCTATCAGAAGCGAGATCCATTGAGTATGGTGGCCCTATTCTCAGATTAAGGATGTAGGATTGCGTCCTCAGGCAATCCTACATCCTATACTCATTTACCTAGGAGTTAAGTCCCTTGGAATGCCTTGAGACTTACTTCTGAGTAGACCGTATAGGATTGTGGTGTGTCTCCTTATTTTTAAATCTTGTAAAACAACATTTCTAATTTAAAAACATTGATACCATTCACCCACCCAAGTTATCCACCAACTGATCTCTAGATGTAACATCACACTTATTATTAATCATATCTTATAACTTGAAGCAGTTACTTATTTCCCATTGCTTGAAATGATCTCCAAATATATTACATTTTTCATGCCTAATTACTGCAAGGTAAGGAAAAAAATTAAAAGTCTGAATTATATGAACTTTATTAAGTATGCATCCCAACCCCCTGCCCATATAACTATATCACACTGTGAGTCACAAATGTATGAAACAGCCCACATAATTCTAGCTATTTTGCCAGACCTATGGGAACAAAACTTAAAAAGAACATCTTTTTGGCAAACACACCTCCACAGCACAATCCTATGCATGTCTACTCTGAAGTGAGCCCCATAGTGTAATGAGGCTTACTCCCAGGTAAGTGTGTATAGGATTGCAGCCTCAGTGTAACAACACTGACTGCCAAACTGTAGACAAGACACAATGTAAGCCACTCTAGATGCTTATTATAGAACTATAAATAACCTTAGTTATCGCCTGACTAATGGGAGCAAGATGAAGGCTACTTAACCTCAGTGGATATCTATCAGCCAGTTTCCAATATCCCATCATATCAGATTGACCAAGAAACAGAACCCCTTTTGCAACTAGAGACAGATCTGTACCGCTAGTTTACTGATGCTGCTTGCATAAAATAATAGCTCATGTTTCTCTTGTCATGAATCTATCTTCTTTCAGATTTTTAAAAGTTACTCAGGGTTACATAGGTGGGTGTGGGCCCCACAGACCTCACAACCACCCAGCCCCTTTTGGGCCATTATTTTGGAAAGTGAAGCTAACCATCTAATACTTGTATTTTCAGTGTTGATTTATTCTGTTTTATTGCTGCCAACACCACTGGTGTAAGAAAAGAAGAGCATTATGGTTAGCAAACACTTCATTTATTATTGTTAGACAGCATAATGTGTCAGTATGCATGACTGAAAGGTAAGCTTAAGAAATAATGACAAATGTTGAAATAGTACTGTGCTAATGCAAATTGTGTGGAAATAATCAGATAGTCTAAAGTACATTCTATTCTCATCTTCTTGTATTTAGGAAAGCCATTCAGAATCATCACCTGTAGCATGAGCTGCTCTCATATCCAAAATCTTCACAATCAAATTGTCTGAGCTTGCTGAATTTTACCATTCAGATTCCAGGATGTCATCAGATGCACATTCAGCTATCTTTGTAACTAACTTTTCAATTTTGACACAAATGGTAATCTCTACTCATTTTCTTTTGTTTCTTCTAATGGTTATTTTTGCTTAAGATAGCTCTTGATGAGCCTGTTAGTAGCCTTCCTTACTTAAAGCTTCATCTCTTCTGAAGAGCCAGCAGCTGTTTACCAAATAGGCACCAAGAGGTGATCATCAACTTTCCAGCCACTTTCAAAAGGATATATTTTTGTTTAAGTAGTAATCTAGAATATATTAAATGGTATGGAGCAAGATATGCACTCTTGATCAAACACTTAAGACTATCAGGAATTATACTTGAGTGTTTATATCTTCTGATTGCTTTCTAGAGTATACTGTGTGTTGGATGAATGTGGTAGCATTCCTCTCTGTATCTGAAGTCAAGGTTTTATTATCTCAGAATTGAAAGTAGATTGAGTGTATCGGTTCACAGAACCTTCCTGAAGAAAACGTATTTCTTTCGAGACTCTGTAGAATTAGCTTCTGAAATTAGAACCTATTAGAACATGGAAATCAATTAAGTTGAAAGAGGCCAAAATTCTGATTTCAGCAACAGTCTCCCTTATGCTGACAAACCTGTTGAAGTTGATCTGCATAAATAAATCTGTTTCTGAGTGTAACAAGATGAGTTTGTCTATATACTCCACATCGATCATTACCACATCTTCAAGAAATGTATGTATCCACATCCTAGTAGTTACAAATGAAGAGCTCTTTAATTTCTTCCCCTGCAGTGAGGAAAGTTACCTTGAAAATTAGCTTCCAGTGGTTGATGGCATATGGGGTACTCAGAGTGCTTATCTTGCATGAAGTTAGGTACTGGAAGAATTGAGTGTATAAGTAATCTTTGTTGTGGTTGTTACGTAGGAAGTTCTAAAACTGCTTCTCTGGTACCATTTCTCAATCATTTGTTCCCATGTGGATTCTGATGCGATCACCTCACTCCTGCTTTGCTATCTCCTTCAGGAAAAACTCCTGGTCACCCACATAGTTATAAAACACTATTAGTGTCTCCTTAGTATTCCATTTGACATATGGAAGGAATAATTTCCGCAAGTTATCCATGTACTAGCCCCATGTAGCTGTAACCGTAGATGCTCTTATATCTTATAATGGCCACTCCAGTGTTATTATTCCATCAATTAACTATCTGCTATATCAAAGAAATAAACTTCTTTTCTTGACTAGTTAGTTACAGGGATAAAAACATGAAGCTTTATTTGCAGTCTCTGCAGTAGCTGATGTCTCTCCTATTTGCTTTCAATCCCCGCCCCACCCTCCATGCCACTGAATCATCATCACAACCCAACGTAACAGTTCTGTACAAAGGAAGCTTCCCTTTCCATCCAAGTAGTTGCATGGACAAGGCAATGCCTTTCGTCTGCTGCCTCATTTGCTGTACTTTCTGCTATCTGACTTGAACCCACCTAAGTCCCAAGATTCTATAGTGCTTATAGAAGATTTAACTACTCTTCTAATCATGATAGAGTAGAAGCCACCTATCAGTAATTTCACTGTATCATATTTTTCTGGCTCTTTCAACATAATTTGAGCTATTTTGGAGTAAAATGCATGGTCACTGTGTACGAATATATGTTTCAGCTGAAGGTCATTTTCTACAGATGGTATGTGGAGCATGAGATATATTAGGCAAATATTCATGATGCGATTTACATGTATTTATTTTGGTTACTTTCTTGTTAAATGTTGTCTATGAATGGTATGATTCAGTTTCATCACCTTCAAAACCTGTTCTTTCTACGTCTACATTGCTTAGTCTTTGTATAAGCTTGCAGGAATTACACCAAATAAATGGACAATGTTTCCATGAGTACACCAATTTTCCATTCTATCAAACTGTATATTTTCCCAAAATTTATGTGCTATTATATAGTCAGGGCCAGAAATATTAGAACAAGGATAACTGTTTTGGCAGTTGGCCTCTGTACACCACCACATTGAAGTTGAAAGGAAACACACCCAGATGGGAGCAAAGTCAGGACTTTCAGCTGTAATTCAAGGGGTTTGACAAAAGTGAGGCACTAAGCATTCAGGAAGTACAGCCAGCAGCATACTCCCCCCCCCCCCGCGTTGGTGGCTCATAAGTAATGGAACGAATGGCTGACAAGCAGCTGCATGGCCAGGTGTGGCCTGTTTCCTGGGTACCCCATGACCAATCAAGCAGATAAAAGGCCTGGAGGTGGTTCTGAGTGTTACATTTGCATTTGGTAGCTGTTCACTGGAACTCCCAACATGAGGTCCAACGAGGTGTCCATGCGAGTGAAGGAGGCCATCATTAGGCTGAGGAAACAAAATAAACCCATCCAAGAGATAGCAAAAACAGTGGGAGTGGCCAATACAACAGTTTGGAACATCCTGAAAAAGAAGGAATTAACTGGCCAGCTCAGCAACAGCAAAAGGCCTGGAAGACTATGGAAGACAACTAAAGTAGATGACCGCAGAATTCTGATCATGGTGAAGAGGAACCCTTTCACAACATCTAGCCATGTCAAGAACACTCTTGCGGAGGACAGCATGTCATTGTCAACATCTACAGTTAGGGATGTACGAAACGACTTACCTATTTTGCTTCGTGACATCTGCAGTGGGGGGGGAGGAGCTCCGTCCCTCCCCCTGAAATCCTCGCTGGCCAGCTCCGCGGAGCCGCCGCCCGGGGCCACCCGCAGCAACATCCAGCCGCTGCTGGGCTGCGCAGGGACGCAAATGGCGGCCGCCGTAGCCGCCGCCATTTATGTTCCTTTTTTTCCCCCATGATAGGCTACTTAAATATTTACGTAGCCTATCACGGCCTCCGCAGGGACGCAAATGGTGTCCCTGCGTTAGCCGTGATAGGCTACGTAAGTATTTACGTGGCCTATCATGGGAAAAATCATGAAGCGAATGGCGGCCACAGACACGGCCGCCATTCACAAAGCAGCGCAAACGGTACCAGGTAAGTGCTCCGTTTCGCGTGCCTTTCATGGGGCGGGGGGGCTTCGTTCCACCACGGATTTCGGGGGGCTGAATGCGCTGGCATTCGGCCTTACTGAGATCCGTGGTGGAATTCTCCGCCATCCCTATCTACAGTCAAGGGATGGCTTTATGAATGTAAATACAGAGGCTTCACAACAAGGTGCAAACCACTGGTAATGCTCAAGAACAGAAAAGCCAGATTAGTCTTTGCCAGCAAACACCTAAAAAAGCCTGCCCACTTCCAGAATAAGATTCTTTGGACTGATGAAACCAAGATTAACTTGTGCCAGAATGATGGGAAGAGAAAAGTACGGAGAAGGAAAGGAACAGCTCATGATCCAAAGCATGCCACATCATCTGTCAAACATGGTGGAGGCAGTGTTATGGCATAGGCATGTATGGCTGCCAATGGAACCGGGTCACTGGTGTTTATTGATTACCTGACTGCTGATCAAAGCAGCAGGATGAATTCTGAAGTGTGTAGGGCTATACTTTCTGCTCAGATTCAGCCGAATGCTGCCAAACTGATAGGTCACCACTTCACATGGATAATGACCCAAAACATACAGCAAAAGCTACCCAAGGGTTTCTGAAGGCAAAGAAGTGGGATGTTCTTCAATGGCCAAGTCAGTCACCTGATCTCAACCCAATAGAGCATGCTTTTCATTTACTGAAGACAAGACTGAAGGCAGAAAGACCCACAAACAAGCAGCAGCTGAAGGCCTGGCAAAGCATCTCGAGGTAGCAGTTACAGGAACTCTGGGGGAAAGCGACCATGTTGTACTTGAGTTCTTGGTTCTAAGGGAAGCAAAAGCTGAGTGTAGTCGAACGCGTACCCTGGATTTTAGGAAAGCTGATTTTCATAAACTCAGAACAATGATCAGTAAGGTCCCATGGCAAGCGACGCTAACGAGAAAAGGAGTCCAAGATGGGTGGGAGCTTTTAAAAAAGGAAATTCTCAAGGCACAATTACAAACAATTCCAACAAGAAGAAAAGGTGGAAGACAACAGAAGAAGCCAATGTGGCTTCACAAAAAGCTTAGGGATGACCTGAAAACAAAAAAGGACACATATAGGAAGTGGAAAGAAGGCCAAGCTACAAAGGAAGAGTACAGGCAGGTAGCACAGAATTGCAGGGATGGTGTCAGGAAGGCTAAAGTTGAGAACGAGCTGAGGTTAGCAAGGGATGCTAAAAACAACAAAAAGGCTTTCTTCAGATACTTGCATAGTAAAAGGCAGAGGAAAGAAATGGTGGTTCAGCTATTAAATAAGGATGGCAAAACGATAACAGATGACAAAGAAAAGGCAGAGGTGCTCAATTCCTACTTTGGCTCAGTCTTCTCCCAAAAGAGGATCTATGAGCCCCCTGGCAAAGGTGAAGTACAGGCTGAAGGGGCAGGACTGCAGCTTGAGATCGATAGGCATATGGTCAAGGAACACCTAATTACTTTGAATGAGTTCAAATCTCCAGGGCCAGATGAACTGCATCCTAGAGTAATAAAGGAACTGGCAGAAGAACTCTCAGAACTGCTGTCTATTCTCTTTGAGAAATCATGGAGGACGGGGGAAGTGCCAGATGACTGGAGGAGGGCTAATGTTGTCCCTATCTTCAAAAAGGGTAAAAAGGAGGAACCTGGGAACTACAGACCAGTCAGTCTGACATCAATCCCTGGGAAAATTCTGGAGCAGATGATAAAGCAATCCACCTGGAAGCACCTTGAAAACAATGCTGTGAATACTCAAAGCCAACATGGATTTGTCAAAAACAAGTCCTGCCAGATGACTCTGACCTCATTTTTTGATCAGGCAACCTCCCTTGCGGACTGTGGGAATGCTGTAGACATCATATACCTCGACTTCAGCAAAGCTTTCGACAAAGTGCCCCATGATATCCTGATGAGCAAACTAGCTCAAAGTGGGCTAGATGAAACAACGATCCGATGGATCCACAGTTGGCTACAGAATCGGACTCAAAGAGTGCTTCTCAATGGGACCTTCTCAAACTGGGGAGAGGTAACGAGTGGGGTACCGCAGGGCTCAGTCCTGTGCCCAGTGCTCTTCAACATTTTTATTAATGACTTGGAGGAGGAGGTGCAGGGAATGCTGATCAAATTTGCAGATGACACAAAATTGGGCGGGATAGCTAATGCTTTGGAAGACAGAAACAAAATTCTAAATGATCTGGATAGACTGGAGCACTGGGCAGAAAACAACAGAATGACATTTAACAGGGATAAATGCCAAGTTCTGCACCTAGGAAAAAGAAACCAAATGCACAGTTACAAGATGGGGGATACGTGGCTCAAAACACTACAAGCGAGAAGGATCTTGGAATTATTTTCGATCACAAGCTGAATATGAGCCAACAATGTGATGTGGCTGCAAAAAAGGCAAATGCTCTTTTGGGCTGCATTAATAGAAGCATAGCTTCATGATCATCCCAGAGTGCAGGACACGGAATCATGGGCTCAAGTTACAGGAAGCCAGATTCCGGCTGAACATCAGGAAAAACTTCCTGACTGTTAGAGCAATACGACAATGGAACCAATTACCTAGGGAGGTGGTGGGCTCTCCCACACTGGAGGCGTTCAAGATGAGGCTGGACAGCCATCTGTCAAGGAGATGCTCTGACTTGGATTCCTGCATTGAGCAGGGGGTTGGACTTGATGGCCTTGTAGGCCCCTTTCAACCCTACTATTCTATGATTCTATGAGGGAGGAAACTCAGCATTTGGTCATATCCATGGGTTCCAGACTTCAGGCAGTCATTGACTGCAAAGCATTTTCATCCAGGCATTAAAGGCGATCCTTAAGTTTGAAATGATGTTGGTTTGTTCCATTACTTATGAGCCACCAATGATGGGTGTGTGTGTATGCCACTGGCTGTACTTCCTTTTGTGCCCCACTTTTGTCAAACCCCTTGAATTACAGCTGAAAGTCCTGACTTTGCTCCCATCTGGGTGTGTTTCCTTTCAACTTCAATGTGGTGGTGTACAGAGGCCAACTGCCAAAACAGTTATCCTTGTTCCAATATTTCTGGCCCTGACTGTATGCTTAATGTGCTGTGTAAACCGTTTTTGTGTGTGACTCTTTATTTACTCCATGAACACCATATAGACACTGGAGTCCTCTAAGATTTCCACAAGAAGGTAAAAGCATTTCTCACCAACAACTTTCCTTGCAATGATCTCAAGAAACTCTTTTCTCACACCTCTCTGCAACACTTTCTGAACTTGTTGGAGCTACATATGTTCGTTGACATGACCTATGAAGATCCTAGAACTACGGTAGTAATTTTATTTTTCATGCAAATGCATTTCCACTTGCACAATGAATCTTACATCACTTTGCGGCCCGCTGCATACCTGGGTTTGCTTACTTATTACATTTTTTAGGGTGCAGTCCTATGGCCGCTACACAGTGGCTAGATGGCCATAGGTTTTTTTTCAGGAACTGACCTTGGAGCCCGTGCTCCAAGGCTGATTCCCTGAAAACCGCCTCCCCTCCCCTGCCGCCTCATAGGTGGTGTGGATCATTCCAGGCTCCCACCTGGAAGAGCAGTGTGGAGTGGGAGGAAAGGGGGCATTCCTGGGGGTGGAAGTGTCATTATGATGCTTCCTATGTGTCTCCTCCCCCCCCCCCAACCGCTCTGGCTAGACAGCTGAAATCAGCCATCTGGCTGGTAATGCAGGGTGGCCGGAGTGCTGAGAATATCCCCCCCCACACACACACTCCGCTCGCCTGTCCTGATAGAATTGCTCCCTAACTACCAAATAGTAGTTGCAGGGTAACGATCATTTAAAAAACCTACTAAAAGGAACTGGTGATTTGCATTCCATGTGGCTTCATGGAATCTGTGGAATCTTAGGATATCTGTTCTACTGGATTGTTTGATTCAGATGTGCAGTGAGGCTGTGAAAGAAGGGAATGACCTGGGTTCTTTCACCTAAGGGATATCTTATTTTTATGGGTTGTCTCTTATTCCAGTGTATCAGAGATGACAGAATACAAAAGAAGTCATTTACTTCACAGAACATACGTCTGTCCCTTATGCAGTGGCTCAGAGTTGGTTTGACACTTTGTGGCCTAAAGACCTCTGCTTTTATTAGCAGTAGCAGAAGTCAACACCTTTACAACAGGAAAAGTTTCAGCAGTTGAGTTCTGCCTACTTACTGCTATTAAAGATGCTGAGGCTGCAATACTGCACACACTTACCAGGAGTAAGGACTCTTTCACACCAGGCTTTTATCCTGCGATTGAGATTGCCCCTTCACGGAAGTTTGTGGGCTCTTTACACGATGCAGTGACCCTGCCGTGACCCTCCTGCTGTCAGGGTGAACACTAAGCCCATAGAATCCCAGAGTAGTTCTGATTCTGAGGAAGAGCAGCCGCTCCTGGGAGAGGAGCGCGCTCATCCTTCCCAGGGCCAACAGCTGACAGAGATTCCTCCCACTGGCATTCCTAGCATAGATAGCAGTCCCGGGAGTGAGAGAGCGTGGGAAGCAGACTTGCTGGACGCGTGACGCCAACGCAGGGAGCGGCGCCAAATGGAGGGCGCGGAAAGGAGGCGTAGTGCCCAGTTGGCACGCAAACAACGGTTGCGCCCAGAGGATCCAAGGGAAAAGGGGAGGGACTCTCCCTAGCCCATAAGTTCAGGGTCTGACAGTGATTCTCCTTCAAATGGGGACCAACTGTTCCAACTTAGGGCATAGGTACTCTGCTGCTCATATCTAGTTGCTACCAGTAGAGTTGTTAAGTTGTAAAAGAGGAATAAAGCTTTGAAAAGAATCCCTTTGTCTGTGTCTGGACTTGGCTACTGGATTAGACTGAGAGAGGCCTCCAAGGAGCCCTTGACATCTGCACTAAATGCCCTTTGTTCCGTTTTTAAATAGATCACAGATTTCCGCTTCAGTTTCCTCCATCAAAACAGTTAAAGTTGGAAGAAGAGGAGAGAGATAATGGAAGACGCAGACACGGGGAGAAGCAGGGGGAAGGGGAGCACATGTAAAGGCAGCCAGTTGTGATCTTGCATTTAAAACGGAAGCAGAAAGCCTTGTTTTAAATGCAGGATTTTAGGCTGGTGTAGAAATGCCCTGAGTCTCACTAAGCTCCAAGCTCTGTTCATAAAATAGGTATCAATTCTACCCAAGAGTTTTAATTTACTGTGACAAAAGCTTTCACATCCTAGTTCATCTGGTACAGCGCTGGCTTAATCCTGAAACATTAGTCTGGCGATCCAAATGAAGCCAGATACCCACCTCCTCTTTGGGTACCTAAATAATTGAAAAGACCTGGGCTGCAATCCTATACATGCTTACTTAGATATCAACTCCACTTACTTCAACTGAAGTAACCATGCATACAGGATTGTGCTGTTGAGATAACAAACCATGCATTTATATAGAACTGTACGAGAGTTCAAAGCATGTACATTATCTTTAAAAAAAAAGTGCAACCCTGTACGGCAGTGTAAACAGTGTGCGTGAGACAGACCTGCCTAAGCCCATCTAGTGAGGTTACATATTACCCATATGATGCCCTTCTCGTGGCCTGCATGCGCAGGCTGTTACCTTCAAGCAGCCTCTTCCAGAGAAAGAGAAGTTTTCTGATCGTAACTTGCCAAGATGTTCTCTATGGAGAGAAATGTGTCACCACCGTAGAAAAAGAACCCTACTCCGCTTCCTTCCCTCAACCTGAACTCCTCGCAGAGCCAATTAATACATTAACGAGGGCCGGTCTCCCGAGGGCGGGACGCGCCCATGTGACTGACCGACCGGGGAGAAACGGCCGCCCCCGACGAGCGGCGGCCTACCCGGGCCCAGCGGCGGCGACTCCGTTTTTGAGTTTGTCGCTGCCGGGCCCGGGCGGGCGAGGCCGCCACTCCATGGGGAGGCCCGGTAGCCCCCCGCAGGCCGAGACCCGTTGTCCGCTGTGGGCGCTGCCGGAGGAACTGCTGCTGTTCATCTGCTCGTACTTGGACGCGCGGGCCTTGGGCCGCCTGGGCCAGACCTGCCGCCGCCTTTGCCGCTTCACTTCCCGGGATGTGCTCTGGAGGCGCCTCGCCCGTTCCTGCCTCAACGCAGGCTTCAGCGCGATCGGCGCCGACCTGTAAGCACCTAAGCTGGGAAAGGCCGGTTGGGAAAAGACGGGGCTTCGCGGCCTAGCCGGTTGCTAGGGAGCACCCCTGTAACTAAGGCCACGCCCGCTCTGTCAAGGGAGGAGGGACGTTCCTGAAGCGCCGGTGCCGCGGGAACGAAGACGGAGGGAGGAGGGGGGCGGGGGGAGAGTGCCGCTGTGGATCCCCTGGAGGATTCGAGATGACTTCGCGGAGGGGCGGAGATCTGTGTCGGGACTCGTAATAAGCACGAAGCAGCCTGAGATATCCAATTAGTTCAAGGGTCGAATTGTGGTCAGGTTTTTTTGTCCTGCTGGGACGTATTAGCCTGCGTCTGAGACGCGTTGGGTTGTGCCTGGGAATAGCCTGACACATGCATGGATCTGGGCCATCCGGTGTTAGTCCACACACAGTCTTCCCTCTGGTATCCCGCAAGGGAGCGGTCGTGACCCCTCTTACTAAGGAACATTGTGCCCCCTCCCCCTCCCCCATGTTAAAAGTGGAGTGACATTTCAAGTTACACTCAGAAATGTGTTTTTTTTTTTCTCATTAGCTCCCAGAACAAATGAGTAGGTATTCTTCTTAGGATAGCCCAGTTAGGCTTCAGTCCTACATACCAGGGGTGGGGAACGTGTAGCCCTCCAGATGTTGCTGGACTATATGTCCCATAAGCCCCAGCTGGCATGGTCAATGGTGGTGGGAGTTGTAGTCCAACAACATCTGGAGGGGCACAGGTTCCTCACCGCTGCCATACATACCTAGGAGTAAGTCCAATTGAACTCAATGGGACTTACTGTTGAGTAGACATATTGCTTCCTGCCCTCCCTTTTGTCCAGTCAGAGATGGGACAGTTTCTGAGCAATGGTGGTGCTTCAGGGATTTCCCCATCAGCTGTAGCACAAGTTCTGTGCTTACTCTGTTTCCTCAGGATGATAAAGCAATGTCCATATATTTGCAGAGAAAGGAAGCAATCAATGCTATATGGTGCCTGGCTTTTTCAAGGCTGTAGAGGGATGGATGTATCCACTTCAACCTCTCTTATGGCATGCAGTTTGGGAATTTCTGAACTAGGTTATGTTCTGTACAGCTGTTGGACTCTACAGCTGTAGTTCTGTACAGTTAAGGCAACACCTTGAGATGCATAGACAAACTATTTTGCTTTGAACCTCTAATAGCTGGTGACTAACATGATTTCACATGATTTTGGTGTTGTGTATAAATTCCTGAAGATATAGTAGCTATTGCTGTGATTGTTCAAGGGGATGTTCACCCAGTGTAGTAATGTCAGGTTGCTAATTTGTGTACTTAACATCTGAATTAAGGCTGGGGAAAGCTTTTCCAACAACTGAATTATATTGGCTCTTCCCAGGCCCATGGTTAATGGCTGATCTGTACAATTCTTTAAGCACCAATTCTTTAAGCAACTCTTTTTAATGGATGGGGTTCATGTAGCCTTGCAATGTTATAAGAACACATTTAGTGCATGTCAGCACAGAATTTACTGGGCTCCTGGTTTACTTCTTAAATTTATAACTGAAAGTGCAGAAAGCAGTTGCAAAGAAAATAAGCTACAGCAGCCTTCCCCAGATTGATGTGTTGGACTACAGCAGCCTTCCTCAAATGTTTTGGACTACAACTCCCAAATGGTTTGGGCCCAGGTTACCTGAAGGATTGTCTCCTTCCACATATATCTGTCCAGACACTAAAATCATTCTCAGAAGCCCTCCTCAGGGAGCTTGCGCTGAATGAGGTGAGGCCTTTTCAGTGGTGGCACCCCGGATGTGGAATGCCCTCCCCAGAGAAGCTTGCCTGGAACCTACATTGCGATCTTTTCAGTGCCAGGTGAAACCCTTTTTCTTTTCCCAGTTTTTTTTTTTTTTAGCCCCTTAGTTTTAAAAAATGCTGTTAGTGCATTTCTAGATTTTTGTGCTGCTGCTGGTTTTATCCTGGTTTTTTCTTTGGTTTTATTGTTTAAAGTTATGGTTTTTATACTACATTCTTCTATGTTACTGTATTTTATTATTTTAAGTTTGCTTTGTAAACCACCCAGACAGCTTCAGCAAATGGGTGGTATAGAAATGTAATAAATAAATAACAATCATCCCCAGTCACCATGGCCAATGGCCTTGCTTGCTGGGCAATGATGGAAGCTGTAGTCCAATCAGGGTGGGGAAAGCTGAACTACTCTGTAGCAACTACACTGTAGCATGGAGTTTCTTTAGTTGGTGTACCTTCCTGTATGTGCATGATTACATTTGTAGTAGAGTAGAAATGAGTTGTCTGTAGCATCTGGCAATGCGGTGATAAGAACTTTAGCACTGCCCTGCTTCCTTTGATTTTTGATTAGATGTTTCACAAAAATACCTCATGGCATAGCTGGATGCTAAAGATACAGCATAATGTTCCAACTGTTTTAACTACTAAGAGAGTAATCCTATGGTCCCTGAGTGAGCATCCCAGTGAACATAGGTTTGTTCAGATTCCCCCTTTTGAGGGTGGAGACAGAGATCTGACCTTGGAAGGGGGAGTTGGAGATCCAACCCTCCTGCCCCGCCTCCTTGTAGCCAGCGTGGAAAGAACTGTGCCAGATGCCCTCTGAGGTTGGAAAAGCGACCTCAGAGGAGGAGGAAAGGGGGCGTTCTGGTGGGAGAGGAGGAGACTAGAGAGCCTAGGATATTATTTATCCTGAGCCGCCTCCAGGCTAAAAAGCCCACCTAGCGAAATCTGCAGTGCGGGAGGACAGGGAGGCGAAGATCACCTCTGCTGCTCCTTCTGCCCTGTATTGGATGAATGGATGCCTCTGAGTTTGGGGGCTTCCAGTCACCGAGGCTGCAATCAATAGGATTGCACCCTGATTCAGTGGTCAAAAAATCTGCCAGTTTAAGACCAGAGTTAAGGCTATATCATGTTAGCTCAAGCTCTACAAAGCCAGGAAATTGGTAGCTAAGGCCAATGTCTTAAGATATGTGCCCCATGATCAGTGATGATGTTGTGCAATGTCAGAGATTGTGCCTGTTTACAACTTACCCTCCATTCACCCACACCTTTCCTTGGTCTTTCAGGCCCAAATCCAGATGGGCAGGAGTGCCTGGGACCAGCAAAGATGCCCCATGTTGTTCTGTATTGCCTTATGAGTATCTTACTCTTTTGCTAGAAGAATCCTCCTGTGAGTTGATCCATGACAGTTTCTTGCTTACTTCAGTAGCTGGCAGGATGTGTTAAATAGTGAAAGGAAGCCTTCTTCTAGCAGTAAGGCTCGATGCTTCATAATGCAATACAGGACCAGGACAACATTTGGCATGTTTGCCGACCAAGGAAAAGTGTGGGTGCATGGAGGGTAAGTTGTAAGCAAGCACAATTTGGAATTTTACCAAACCAATGAAAGTCACACCTTCTCAACAAGCCAGAATAATGTACTTCAGTAGATTCCAACAAAATTAGAAAGAAATATGTTATGTTGAGCCGTCACTTGAAGTAAAAAGTACAAATGTGTCAATTTTCAGCACTTTTTAACTTGCTGTACCTGTAGCCATTTTATCAGGTTGGTTTGACATTTTGTACAATTGTAGACCCCATTGGGTAGATCATGGATGCCAAGTTTCAAGTTATTAGCACAACAGGTGTCATTTTTGTAAGCAGTAGAACTTTGGGGCTTATAATGGCGGAAACCTTTTTTTGTGACCCACCTGAACTAAAGGGGCACTCGTACCCTTTTAATAAATTCAGTTTATTGCAGTGGCAATGGAATAAATAGTAATTTATGAATGAGTATGGGGAGGAACCATAGCTCAGTGGTAGAACACATGTCCTTTATGCAGGTTCAGTCCCTAACATCTCCACTTAAGGACCCCTGCTTGAAACCTTGGATTGTTTTTGCCAGTTTGTGTAGATAATACTGGACTATATGGGCTAAGCAGGTTTCTCCATTTAATCAAGATTCATAACCAGCGTCAAATCATGGTTAAATGGGTAACCTGGTTAGAGGTAAATGTTTGTTGATATATCCCTTAATTGCAATTAAGGAGGGAGGAAGTGGCCCACCTCTGATTTCTTAACCATAAAATAACTGCATACACTCTTTTGGCTGTTATCAATTGTAGTATTTTTTTAAAATAGTTGCTGCTTTTCTTAGCAAAAAACCAGGACTTTATGGATCATTTTTCTGGAATCTCAATTTGCATTTGAATATAGATTCTAGCTTTTGTGGATCTTATCATCTAACGTGTTTTTTACAAATAATTTTGAAGAATTTGACTGAAAAACACTGAAACATTTTCTCTTTATTGTGAGCCGAGAGCCATTAAATCATTATTTAAGTTGAAATAGGCATCATTGGGTTTAAGTAACATTATTTTGACTTCATTATTGAAAAAAAGTAATTTGGATGGCCCTGAACAGTTGACACTAGCTTG
The DNA here is from genome assembly GCF_057233095.1 of Heloderma suspectum. Lineage (NCBI taxonomy): Eukaryota > Metazoa > Chordata > Lepidosauria > Squamata > Helodermatidae > Heloderma > Heloderma suspectum. The sequence goes on along the minus strand of NC_139460.1, from coordinate 260,676,221 downwards.
AAACTTGACCACTCATTCCAAAATCTCCTATTATACGAATCTGTTTAAGACCAAGGAGACCCACCAAGACCTGGGGTTGTGGGAAGTAGTAAGGGAAAGGAAATTCCCTCTGCATGAGTGTCTAGCTGCATTGAAATCGGCAGGGGTGAGGTCTGTAGAATTGTTGTACCTTTCAACACCTGGGATCTGCTTGCTGTGCTATATTGTGTTTCCTTCTGAGGAAATGAATATTTGTATTTTTCATTAAGAATAAACTCCACACCGGACAAGGAGGAGTCAGGTGTACAGCACAATAGGTGCAGTAGTTGGTAGGGCTGCTACTCTTATTTCCATAGTGAAAGACAGAACAATAAACTAACATTTCAGGGAGCTGAGGGGAATGAACCAATTTTGGAGAAAGCATATATACATTTCTGAAGGTAACTTTAAATGTTCATGCAATTTACTTTAAGAGTCTCTTTGATTGCATTTTTCTATTGTATGGCCTCCTTTTAAAAGACCTCTGGCATTATGAGTTTGATAGTGGCCCAGATTGGATACAATGATAAGCCAGTGTTCCAGAGAATCCTGCCTTACCATGATGTCTGAGTCGTGAATGGTGGTGGGGAAATGGTTAGGGTTGGCCTCTTCCTGGTATGAACTGAATGGCATCATGAGGCTTCCTAGGTTTGAGTGACTGACGGATAGTAGTACTGCTCTTTCAGCTTTCTCACACAGTGACCCTGATTAAGATAGCTATTTCCCTGCTGCTAATAGTTGTCTCGAGTCTCTTGCCCATGCAGCTTTTCTTAGAGTAACAATACGTATTAGACAAGGTTCTAGGGTGATTCAAACAAGAATACAACATATAAACTACATGTGAATAAAATCATCATGGCTGAGCTCGGTAACAGGATGGTTCAGAATGCTGCAGCCAGTCTACTTACTGGGGCTGGTTATGGGGAGCATGTGACTTCACTGGCTACTGGTCTATATCTGAAATGCTGATTATGACCTATAAAGCTCTAAAAAAAATTGGGACCGGGTTACCTGAAAGATGACATTCTTCAATATGAGCCCGCCCAGGTTTTAAGATCTTCAGGAGAGACCCTTCTTTCTATCCTACCAACATCTGAAACATGTTTTATGGGAACTCGAGAAAGAACCTTCTTGGTGGCTGCTCCTAGACTCTGGAACCCCTTGACAATAAGGGTCCATAGCCTCTTCTCTGGTGACCTTCTTGCCAGTAGGCAAGAATGTTTTTATCCAGGCAGGCTTTTGCCTTCATAAGCTGACTGTTACAGCCAATGTAAATGTTATAGTATGGGCAACAGGTTGTTTTTATTAGTTTATTGAAGTTTTACCTGTTTGTAAGTTTTGCTTTTTTATTTTACTTTGTATTTTACTGTTAGTTGCCTTGAGTACCATTTCTGTGATATTAATTATAGATGGGTGTATGTGTGTGTACGTCTCTTCAAGGCTGCTTTTTGCAGTGGAAGCAATGTGTAAATTTAATAAAAATAATAATTTGGTGGAGCAACAGTATACAAAGTAAATTAACAGACAAGCAAACTGTGTATTGGACTAGGAGTTTAGAATCCATCTTAGCCAAGAACATAGTAGTTTCTTGCTCTAGTAGCTTTATTCTGAGTTCTGTTGTCATTCTTTAAATGGGAATTCCAGCTTCTTATAATATCATAGGATAGTTGGGAAGATTATTAAGACAGATTGTTTTGAACTCTAGATGTGTTATAAATAAAATCATTCAGCATTTGTGTTCAGAGAAATAAAAAAGAAAATGTATCATAATTCATATAAAGCCATTTGAGCCCTATGAAACACAGAAAAGCACAGGCTAACAAAAGATCCAATTAAAAGGCATTCACATTCAATAAGACCCGTAACTTAGGAACTCTCAAAGGCCTGCCTATATAAGTTTTATATTGTTTTCAGAAGACTAGGAGAGGTAGACAATGGCAGATCTTTGGGGGGCAGGCAACGCCTTTACAAGGATGAAAATGTTAGAACGCCTTGGATCAAGCATCAACAGGTGTTGGGGGGGGGGGTCCAGCCCTGTATACAACTATCAATATTTTCCATTTGTACTGGAGTTGCTGTATGTAAGAACCATAGAATGTCACTGGCCCTCTCTGTTACTACACATGGGTAGCTTCTTGTTTTTATATCAAAGGCTGCCTATTTTTTCTTCTGCTCTGATTCTGTGAATCCCTAGGAGACTGACATGGATTTAGCTTCTGTACTGTGCACAGCAGTATATTGCAGGTAGGGCAGATTGATTAATCAATTATCTTTTCAACATGATCTAGCGTGGATCGTGTTATGCTCTAATAAATGGTTAAAATCTGTTAATGTCTGCATTTGTATTTGAAGTTCCTATTAAGTATGGGATTTGCAATATTTGACTTGGAGCATATGGAATCTTGCAAGGCCAAAGTTCACAACTGTATTTATTGTTGTCTTCAGAAGTTTGCAAAAGGTTTTGTCCAGTGGTTTCTGTGAGATGGTAAAAACAGAGTTTAACTTCCCATTAAAAGGGAGGGAGAGCAGAGAAAATGAGATCAATCACCTACAGGAGCAGGAAACGATCATATGATGTTAATATAGTTTGTCCAAATGTAAATTGCAGCTAGGAGAGAGGCCTTGTCTTACAATATATGGTGGGTGGGTGTGCACATGCAAGTGTAGTCTCTATTTATTTGGCCGGGGTGGGTGGGTAGGGAAGTATGCTGAGAAAAAGCTCCCTTCAGATCTTACAAAGCTACATCTCTAAAGTGCTTCCTGGTGCTGTCAGAAATGATGGGTTCCCTTCCATGAAGGCCAAAGCAGTCTTTGCCATTGGGGTTTTATGACCAGCAATGTAATAGTTAACTTGGACTCTGTTTTATCCATTGTAAACTTTATTGTCATTTTACTCCTGACCCCAGCTCCCCTTTTTAAAGGAGTCTATTCCAGAATAAAATATACCTGTTAAGTTTAAAAATTGCAAATCATGCATTGCATAGAAAAGCATTGCTGTAAGCTATTTCTACTTTTACGAAGGCAGTCTAGGAATATCTTCTCTCCCCCTGTCCCCTGTCCCCCTTCCTCTATCTTAAAAATGTTGAGACTAAAGTGGGTAGAGAACTTTGGGTTTTCAGTTTCTTAAGCAACAGCATAAGACCATTAGGCACTTTACAAACCTGCTTTAACCTATTCATTGTGAACAAACACTTGTCTAGTTGCATGTGATGAGTAAGAACTAACACCAGGTAATCAGAAAGGGAAGCTTTACGAAAGTGGATTCCCTCTCCTCCCCCTGTTTTGGAGGCCACAAATGATTGACCTAGGTATAAGTAAGCAGGCTGGCTAGGAAAAATAAAATTGTGGGCTAGTGACTTATTTGCTTGACTGAGTTAAAAAAAAATGGATTGGGGTGTGTAGACAAGCCTTTTATCATTGGAAGGAAAAAGGCCAATTGGAGTTGTCAGACGCAGAATCTTTTTGCTAGGGGGCAGGGAAGACAAAGAGTAAGCCCTTTGGAAAGGAATGTTAGAATTTTGCACTGGCAGTTTGTCATCCAAAGTGGTAGCTCTGAAGGGACTTTCTCTAAGGGCAGCTACAGACATATGCAATAAACAAGAGTAGCATGGGTACACCAGGTTTCCTATAACAGTGTGGACAACTAGTGTGTGTACATGCTGATGGGTACCCTGATTGGCCCAGCGTTCTCAAATGTGTGTACCCAAATGTTTAAATATTTGAATTATTTGTTTAATAGGTTTGTATCCTGCCTCTTGAAAATAGTTCAAGATAGCTTACAAGAGAACCCATGTGTATTGTTCATGTTGCTGTAGGAAACGCTAGGATGTATATAGTCATTTGTATAATGTGTGTAGCTGTCCTAATTACAGCCCCTGGAAAATGCAATCAGTAAGAAATATTGCTTTTTTCTGGTGAATCTGTCAGAATGAGAGAGGTAAGCCATAATTTCAACAAATTCTATATAAGCGAAGAAGCAGCGAGATAAAAAGAAAGTAAATCTGTCATAGATTTGCTGATTATATTACACCTGTGAAGTATGTGTCACAGTTTAGTAAAACATTTTTGTGGGAGAGAATCTACCAAGTTCAGGGCACAGGTAAGAGCAGAATGATTCTACAGTAAACAACAAGGAGATTGAGCATCCAAAGAATACTTCTGATGTTACAACTCCAATTATGCCTTGTTCTTGTGTTTATGAACACACATCTCCTCGGGAGTGGGCTCTGCTGCTCCTATCTCCAACATTATCACACGATCTCTGCAAAATTAGGCTAGTAGTGCAATCCTATATGTATATGTACTCAGAAGTTAAATCCTATTAATTTCAATTGGGTTTACTCCCAGGTAAGTAGATATAGGATTTCAGGCTGAGTCTCATCCGAAGCAGATGATCATGGATTCATTCTGAATAGGAATACTAATGCCTGTGGTATTTCTCAGGTGTACTAACTCCCGGTTATGTATCTGTGGCCATCATTGCTAATGGAAATGTTTGTGTATGTTAGTAGGCATGGGATTAGGTGCTTCAGTGAGGTTTTAATTTTTGTGAACCGCCCAGAGAGCTTCGGCTATTGGGTGGTATAGAAATGAAATAAATTTTAAAAAAGTGAGCTGATACAAATGTACAGTAATTTTTCCGTTTAAAAAAGAAAAGGCAAATTTGCATATGTGGAAGGCTAAGGAATCTGAAGGGGCTTTGAAGTCAAAATAAAAAGATACATTTAATCTGAGGCTTTCATCACTTGTAGCATATAGTGACACTTCCTTTTACATTCTGGCAATGATCCAAAGATGTTCACATGCAAAAACTCTTCTGCTTTGTGTGGATAGATCTGTGTGCAGGACTACAAAAAGGGCTGACAGAGGCTGTACTGCAGATTCAGATTTGGGTAGGGACAACATTCCACATCTTAAGATCAGATGCAGGTAGCACTTTCTTTCTGTACTCCCTTGGTTCCGGGGGGTGGGGGGCAGAGATTGGGCATACAAAACCACTGTTGAGCACAGTTGGGATAACTGGATGATGTCATTTAACTTTCTGTGGGACCTGTTTGTAGGGTTATGAGGGTTGCATAGAAGTTTAATCGTTGACTATAACTGACAAGCTTTGTGAAATCAGTCTTATCCTTTGTAGGGCACAGCTTTAAAATAAACACCTTGATCCTAAGCATACTTATTTGAAAATATTTTTTGTTATTTTGATGAGACTTATGTCCAAATGGAAAGAGGTATAACTGAGGTATTCCCCATGCAGTTTGCAGGCTACGTATAGCCCAAATGCACTTTAGTGTTATCCATGGGTTCTTGCAAGATAACAGCAATATAAAATAACAGCAATAAAGTAAGATCTAAAAGTAAGGGCTTATAAAGTACCGACTGAGAAGGTATTTTCAAATGTGTTGCTATTATGTGGTGACTTGCTTGGAAATAAGGTGGCAAATAAAAAGAAATACTCTCCCACCTTGGCTTTCAAATATTTTTAGACCTATGTCAGACTGTTGAAGGGGCTGATTTAAGACTATTGCAGAATAAGTGTAACATATCTATAAGCTATGGTTTGGTACTCACTAGGTTATGCAGATTATATATTATTATGCTATTGACATGTGGTATATGTCCAAGGTGACACATCATTATAAGCAAGCGAATAAACTAAGGGGTGAATATGCCTCGTGAATAACCCAATCTTCATTCCTAACATACCAGTTGCTGCTTCAGATTATAATCACAAGAAACCTGTAGTGTGAAAGGGAAAAATTAAAATTAAATCTCACATTTCTGTGCTGTCCTCTATCTTGCCTTCCTTTCTAGGTTCTACCAGTTTGGGACATCTGAGCTGTGTTGCTTAAACATGGACTCTTGGAAAATAAAGGAAAAGAAATATTTTTGAGTTCTATTGAAATGCAGCAGAGCAAAGAGCTCTTTGGAGTGACAGGATGGATAAATGGTAGATAAGAAAAGCCCCTGCCTTTTCCTAATGGGGACAACAGCATGGTGCCTGAGGGTATGGTAGGCTTGCACTCCTTTTTGGTTCAAGTACAGTCCTGTCTCTAAAAACATCCTAACATGGTGCTTTAATAGGTTTAGGTTTATTTGTTGTGTTAACTTAGCACCATAATACAAGGGAGACAGTAAGGTAATAACTTTCAGGCCAGCTTCTGCTAGTGACTGTGGAGGCAGTGCCTGAAGAAGTCTGAAAAGCTGGTGCATTCACTAGGAGAAGTAGATCCAATAAAAACTCACAGAGCTGGTTCAGACATGATACATCATGGTTTATCACAAGAACAAGCTGCAATGAGTCTCTGGTTTCTGTGCTTCCTCCTCTCCTCCGGTGTGGCCTTGAGGAGGAGATTGGAAGTTTTTGCTTCTGTTTTCAGTTAACCACAGCATGTGTCTCTTAACTATGGTTTGCTTGAAACAAGCCAACTTCAAGCCATGGATTATGAAGATGGCTTGTTTCAACAAAACATAATATTAACCACAGTTTAAGATTTGGATGTAACACTAAGGGTGCAGTCCTATGGCCGCTAGTCAGCGGCTAGACGGCCATAGGATAGGTCGGTTCCCGGGAACCAACCTCCACCCCCTCCCATGCTCCCTCATAGGCAGTGTGGAACAGCCCCGTGCTCCGTGCTTGGAAGAGGAGCATGGAGCGGTGAAAACGGGGCGTTCCTGGGGGCATGCCGGGGTGGAGAAGGTGGATCTGCCCCCGCCCCCTCTGCCTTCCTGTGGCTAGAGAGCAGAAATCGGCTGTCTAGCTGTGAATGCAGGTCAGCTGAAGCGTGAAGGGGACAATCTCCTCCGCGCTGCTCCTGCCCTGCATTGGATAGGTGGTTGCCTCCAAGTTCGGAGGCGGCCGCCTATCCAGACAGGATTGCGCCCTCCACTGCACTTAATCAGAAATGGAAGTGAAAGCTTCTGATCTCATGGTTATGCCAGAGAAGAAGGGAGGGGGCTACATGAGCCCAAGGCTAGCTGGAACTTGTTCCTGTTACAATAAACCATGTTTTATTGTAATGTCTGAGCTGGCCCACAAAGTGTTTGTATGCCTGGTTGTGTGGGGGCCAGGGGGAAGAGAAAAAGATGCACTTTGGGGAAGGATATGTCTCCTTTTTAGCTGTGTTTAGCAGTAACATCTGTGTCACTGGACTTACAGGTGGCCTCCATGGTACAGAGTGCCTCCTAAAGCTCTCCATGGCTTGGGCCCAGGGCACCTAAGTAACTGCCTGTCCCTACTTGTGTCTACTTGGACCCTAAGTTCTTCATTAAAAGCTGTTCTCTGAATGCCCTCATGAGGTGAAGTGCAGCAAGTGGTTATGGAGTGCTCTCCTCAGAAAGGCTCTCCTGATGCCTGCTTTAATGTCATGTTGGTGCCAGGAAAACACCCTATTTTCCCAGGCCTTTTAACTTGTTTTAGCTTCAAATCTGATTTTTATCTCCTTTGTGTGATTTTATGCTGTTTTTGTATATATTTTAATTGTTTTGGTATTGCCTGACCATGTGAGTCAGCCTGATGATTCATTGAAGGGTGGTATATACATATCCAAATATAAAAATGAAAACCTTGCAACAGGGTATATAGAATAACCTTAACTGACTCCATGGTAATTAGATTTAAGACATGAAGGTGCAAATTAATACTTGGTCCAAGACCTTATGCATGCATGCACACACACATATATATATATATAGAGAGAGAGAGAGAGAGTGAGAGTGAGTAGTTATGAGCAGATTCTCTAGCTTCTCTTTTCCTGATTGTAAACTTGTATGGGGAAGAGATATCTAGGTGATAGAAATCTGTGTGTTTTTGTTTAAAGTGGGTCACATGCCCAAGAATGCAGTCAAATTATAATGGTGACAAGTGCCAGAAAGGGGAGGGGGACTGAGGAGCAGGGGAGGGAAAGCCACAGGCAATGGGAAGAGAGCTGGGAATGCTAGAATCTGACCAGGCCTCAGGACCAGGTTAGAGATTCTCCCATGCGTTAACAGCCACGACAGATGTTTGTTTAAGGGGAGGTTTTTTTCTTGTCTGGGGTGCTTTGTCATTGTTTAAACAATACTAGTCCTAGGGAAAAAGAGGGGGACAGGTAAGAAGGATAGTTCCATTCCTGGATGCATGTGCTCTTGTTTCTTCCACCATGCACCTTATCAGATTTCTTCAAATTTCATAGTTAAAAACATTATCTTGATAGAGAAATCCCAGTTCTATCTTTAATCAAAAAAGACTTGTGCAGTTGTCACCTCACTTGAGAAAGAAAGAAAGAAAGAAAGAAAGACAGACCATAATCCTAAACACGCTTAGAAGGGAGTAAGCCCCACTGAACACACTGGGATCTACCTCTGAGTAGATATGCATAGGACTATGCAGCAACACACTCTTTTTGTGTGTGTGTTTTTAAAGTCTGAAGACAAATGAGAATAGGTTAGTTGCCTAAAATACACAGAAAACGTGACAGGTTGGAACTGGTGTAAGATAAACATCCCATGCTCCCGAAAATTAATATGAAAACTTCCACTGCTAGACAGGATCAGGATCAAAGCTTAATTGGCTTGTTTAAAATCCTATATTGAAAAATCAATATATTTTTTTTAAAAACTAGTTATGTGAGAAGCTGCCCTAAAGCAACTGTCTGGCTTGAGTAGCATGGAACTTCAAGTCCACCAGTGGCCAGTGATTAATATCCCTCGATATCATTTGTTCTAGCATAGCTTATTAGGATAGGAAAAGAAACTGTTTAAAAGCTGCCCCTTACTGTGTGTCTCTGTCCATTGTTTTAAATCTGTTCTGTGCTTCATAGTTTTTGAGTTCTGTCCACTGATGCATGAAAGGAGCTTTCTTCTTTGTTAGCCCGCACAGCTAATGGGGAACCAGACATCTTCTATTCAGTCTTGTGTTTGATGGATGGAATTGCTAGCAAATCTCCAATTGCAGACTTCTTTTTTTTCTTGTTGGGGAGAAGAACCTAGTTCATGTTTCCATTGCTATCCATAAGGATTAGTTTAGTACGCTCCTGTGATTTGCGAGAGACAGAGCTAGCTATATAGTCTTACATTTCCAGGGTGAGAGGGAATGTAAGGTGATGTCATGGGAAGACAGTTTGTATCTATTTGTCTTTGTGGAGATGTCCAGACTCTGGCCACAGTCCAAGTTAAAGTTAGGGGCAGTGAATCCCCATGGATTTGGGTGGGACATATGTGCATCTAGTTGTGTATTGGGTAGAGGCCTCTGTAAGCAAGCCAAAATGGTCTCCTGTTGGGTGTAGAGCAGGGGTCCCCAACCCCCGGGCTGCGGACTGGTACTGGTCCATGGCCTGTTAGCAACCGGGCTGCAGGGGTGCGCGAAACCCCCTCACCTTGGGTCCGCAGGGGTCCGCGGGGGTGTGTGGAGGCAATCCATCCCTCCCTGCCCGGAATCCTCGCCGGCCCCGGCTGGCTCCGCTGCGTGGCAAGTCTGCAGAGCTGCTGGCCAGCTCCGGCCGCTGGCGGACTTCTGGCTGCTTACGCGGACGCCATTTGTGTCCCTGTTCTTCAAGTAATAGGCTACATAAATCTTTACATAGCCGATTACTGCAAAGAATAGGGACGCAAATGGCGTCCACTATGCGGATGCCGTTTGCATCCCAGCGGCTGGAAGTCCGCCAGCAAACACACACACCCCTGGTCCGTGGAAAAATGGTCTTTCACGAGACTGGTCCCTGGTGCCAAAAAGGTTGGGGACCGCTGGTGTAGAGTGCTTAGCCACTGGTGTTTGTGCTTCAAGGCAGAAATAGATCATAAAAGTTTTAATGGAGAGTGGATTTTCATATAAATTAACCTGCATCTGTAGTAGAATTGGCCTAGATTAGTACCTATCTAGTTTTGCTAGCCTAGAAGATTTGGCCAAAGGAATTTAAGGCTCCCCCTAACACTGTGGTCTTTTATTTCCCCCTTAAAAGCCAACTTCATAGAATCATAGAATCATACAATAGTAGGGTTGGGCCTATAAAACCATCAAGTCCAACCCACTGCTCAATGCCGGAATCCAAGTCAGAGCATCTCTGATAGATGGCTGTCCAGCCTCATCTTAAATGCCTCAACAGTGTGGGAGAGCCCACCACCACCCTAGGTAATTGGTTCCATTGTTGTATTGCTCTAACAGTCAGGAAATTTTTCCTGACGTTCAGCCGGAATCTGGCTTCCTGTAACTTGAGCCCATGATTCCGTGTCCTGCATTCTGGGATGTTCGAGAAGAGATCCTGGCCTTCCTCTCTGGGACAACCTTTCAAGTACTTGAAGAGCGCTATCGTATCTCCCCTCAGTCTTCTCTTCTCAAGGCTAAACATGCCCAATTCTTTCAGTCTCTCTTCATAGGGCTTTATTTCCAGTCCCCTGATCATCTTCGTTGCCCTCCTCTGAACCCTCTCCAGCTTGTTTGCATCCTTCTTAAAGTGCAGTGCCAAGAACTGGACACAGTACTCCAGATGAGGCCTAACCAGTGCCGAGTAGGGGGGAACTAGTACTTCCCAGGATTTGGAAGCTATGCTTCTATTAATGCAGCCCCAAATAGCATTTGCCTTTTTTGCAGCCACATCACATTGTTGGCTCATATTCAGCTTGTGATCAACAACAATTCGAAGATCCTTCTCACTTGTAGTATTGTTGAGCCACGTATCCCCCATCTTGTAACTGTGCATTAGTTTTCTTTTTCCTAGGTGCAGAACTTGGCATTTATCCCTATTAAATGTCATTCTGTTGTTTTCTGCCCAGTGCTCCAGCCTATCAAGATCACTTTGAATTTTGTTTCTGTCTTCCAGGGCATTAACTATCCTGCCCAATTTTGTGTCATCTGCAAATCTGATCAGCATTCCCTGCACCTCCACCTCCAAGTCATGAATAAAAATGTTGAAGAGCTCTGGGCCCAGGACGGAGCCCTGCGGTACCCCGCTTGTTACCTCTCCCCAGTTTGAGAAGATCCCATTGATAAGCACTCTTTGAGTCCAATTCTGTAGCCAACTGTGGATCCACCTGAGAGTTGTTTCATCTAGCCTACTTTTAGTTAGTTTGCTAATGAGGATATCATGGGGCACTTTGTCGAAAGCTTTGCTGAAGTCGAGGTATATGATGTCCACAGCATTCCCACAGTCCGCAAGGGAGGTTGCCTGATCAAAAAATGAGATCAGATTCGTCTGGCAAGATTTGTTCTTGACAAATCCATGTTGGCTTCAAGTAATCACTGCATTATTTACAAGGTACTTACAGATGAATTGCTTTATCATCTGCTCCAGAATTTTCCCAGGGATTGATGTCAGACTGACTGGTCTGTAGTTCCCAGGTTCTTCCTTTTTACCCTTTTTGAAGATAGGGACAACATAAGCCCTCCTCCAGTCATGTGGCAATTCACCCATCCTCCATGATTTCTCAAAGAGAATAGACAGTGGTTCTGAGAGCTCTTCTGCCAGTTCCTTTATTACTCTAGGGTGCAGCTCATCTGGCCCTGGAGATTTGAACTCATTCAAAGTAATTAGGTGTTCCTTGACCATATGCCTGTCAGTCTCAAGCTGCAGTCCTGCCCCTTCAGCCTGTACTTCATCTTTGCTCATAGATGCTCTTTTGGTAGAAGACTGAGCCAAAGTAGGAATTGAGCACTTCTGCCTTTTCTTTGTCATCTGTTATCATTTTGCCATCCTTATTTAATAGTTGAACCACCATTTCTTTCCTCTGTCTTTTACTGTGCATGTATCTGAAGAAAGCCTTTTTGTTGCTTTTAGCATCCCTCGCTAACCTCAGCTCATTCTCAGCTTTAGCCTTCCTGACACCATCCCTGCAATTCTGTGCTACCTGCCTGTGCTCTTCCTTTGTAGCTTGGCCTTCCTTCCACTTCCTATATGTGTCCTTTTTTGTTTTCAGGTCATCTATAAGATTTTTGTTAAGCCACATTGGCTTCTTCTGTTGTCTTCCACTTTTTTTCTTGTTGGAACTGTTTATAATTATGCCTTGAGAATTTCCTTTTTTAAAAGCTCCCACCCATCTTGGACTCCTTTTCTCATTAGCGTCGCTTGCCATGGGACCTTACTGATCATTGTTCTGAGTTTATGAAAATCAGCTTTCCTAAAATCCAGGGTACGCGTTTGGCTACACTTGGCTTTTGCTTCCTTTAGAACCAAGAACTCAAGTATAACATGGTTGCTTTCCCCCAGAGTTCCTGTAACTGCTACTTTATTTCCTAAGTCATCTGTTGGTTAGGATCAAGTCAAGGATAGCCAATCCTCTAGTTCCTTCCTCTACTTTCTATAGGAGGAAGTTATCCGCCGCACAAGTCAGGAATTTCTTGGAGGGGCCATGTTTTTCAGAATTTGTCTCCCAACAAATATCAGGGAAATTGAAGTCCCCCATTACTACTACATCTTGCTTCCTTGAAACATTGGCTATTTGCTTTTCAAAAGTTTCATCCTCGTCTTCTCCTTGACTGGGTGGCCAGTAGTAGACTCTGACCACCATGTCCCTTTTATTCTTTGCTCCATTTATTTGAACCCATATGCTCTCAATGGGGCTACCAAGCTCATCCTCCTGTATTTCTGTGCAGAGATATGTATTTTTCACATATAGTGCAACCCCACCTCCCTTTCTGTTCCTCCTGTTCTTTTTGAACAAGTTATATCCTTCAATTGCTGTATTCCAGTCATGAGAGTCATACCACCAGGTCTCAGTTACCCCTATCAAGTCATAATTTCCCTCCTGTATTAAGAGTTCAAGTTCGTTCTGCTTGCTTCCCATACTCTGGGCTTTAGTATATAGACATCGAAGACCATGTGCTTCATGCTCTGGCTTTCTTCCTACATGTTTCTGAATATTATTATTGGGCACTCTTAGAGCTGTTCTCTCCATTGCGGTGCATGAGCCTTTGTCCATTGTTACCCCCAACTTTACGTCTCCCTTCCCCATAGGATTCAGTTTAAAGCCCTCCTGATGAAGTTCTTCACGTTGTGGCCGAACACATTCTTCCCAGCCTTTGTGAGGTGCAACCCGTGCTTTGCCGACAGCCCATCTTCCAGGAAGTATAGCCTGTGGTCCCAGAATCCAAATCTCTCGCACCGGCACCACCTTCATAGCCAGTCATTCACCCAAAGTATTTTTCTTTCCCTTTCTGTCCCTCTTCTAACTACTGGAAGGATGGATGAGAAAACTATCTGGGCCCCAAAGTTCTTAAGTTACCTTCCCAAAGCTTCAAAGTCTGCCATGATTTCTTCGTAGTTCTGCTTGGTGGTATCATTTGTTCCCACATGGATGAGAAGAAAGGGATACCTGTCAGTGGGTTTTATAAGTGCAGGCAACCCTTCAGTCATGTCTCTAATCCATCCTCCCAGGAGACAACATACCTGGTGAGTCCATGGGTCTTCACGACATACTTGGGTTTTGATCCCACGCAGCAAGGAGTTTCCCACTACTACTACTCTTCCTGTTGTTGTAGGCCTTGGTTTCATTGCCTCTGCTTGACTGACCTTCCGCTTCTTGCTCACTCTCATGTAGGTTCCCCCTGTAATTCTTCCTCTGCAGGCTGTCTTCCAGTTTCATCCTCAAGTACCTGGAAACGGTTCCATAGCTCCACTGCTTCCACTGGTGCAGAGTGGCTTCTAGTTCTTCTGCTCCTAACTGTCACCCTTTTCCAAGGAGTATCCTTTACTGCATTTTTCCTCACCTCAGCATTTCTCACTTCTGCCTCAGCTTGCTGTTGCTCTTCAAGCTTCTGTTCTTCACTTTGCTGCTGTAGTTCCACCGCTCTAAGAACTGTTCATGTTCTCTTATTCCCTGGAGGGTCGACAGTCGCCGCTCCAGTCCTCTTAATTTTTCTTCCAGCAGTGTGATCAACTTGCACTTGTTGCATGTGTAGGCCATGTTGTTCTCAGGCAAAAAAACAAATATTGCACACACCTTGCAGGTCACCACCACTGGAAAGTCATGATGGCAAATGTGAGGTGTTTTGGCTAGGTTATTGGAAGGGAAAATTTGCAACAGTAGTGCAGAGTATATCATGACAAAGGCACTGATGATTGGTGCTGCAATACAGCACCATCAAATTACATTAGTGCTTTACGATACAGATTGGCAATAGGGGGAAAAAGTAGTCTCTGCCACAAGTAGTTTATAGTCAGAATTTTAACAGTGGAGGAGACCACAAAGGGAGGGGAGGAAAGGGTAAGGAAAAGTAATGGGGGATGGAACATAAACAAATGCAGTTACACCTGCTTAGTCTATCCCACTGAAGTGGGCACTAGCTAACTAGTCTGAACTCACCTTTCTAGGTCCATGAGAACAAAAACCCCTTCCAAATTTGTGTTAATAATAAACAGCCACAATAGTAGTGCTGTAACCTGCCGTGCATTTGAAGGGTCGGTGCCCATGAGCCTGGTGCTGGAATGCACGGAGCTAGGACAAAAGCATTCCTGCAGTTTTGTTCCTCCCACTGTTGCACATGCCTGTTTAAAGTAGCTTTCATTCATGCAGAGCTCTTAGGGGATTCTCTTTCTTTACTTTATCAGACCACCAGGTGCTAAATTTAGACTTTAACCACTCTCCTGGTAGCGTTGATTAAAATAAACCTCCTTAGGCTCTCTGACCATATTCTTGAGTTCAAAAATGAAATGCATGTTTCCCTCCCTGTGTAGTGCTTTGGGCTGGTATCATCGTGCTGTCTTTTCAAGGATTCATTGGAAGCCACTCACTTTGAAATGGGAAGGAAGGGTTAGCTGTGGCTTAGAAACCAGGGTGATGAAAGTTACCAGAAAAATCAAGGGGTGAGTTTGAAATTGACTAGAAAAGGCAAGTCGGTCATTATCTTAGCTAGGTTGTGGAACTGTCCAGAAAAGCTCAGGATTTACAGCCCCAATTGTAACCATGTTTACTCTGAGATAAGGCTGCAGATCACTTGCCATGTGGTTCAGGCACTCTTTTTAAAAATATTAAAAACACACACACAAAACAGGGTCCTTAAATAGTGCTGAGAAACACCTACTTCAAAATGTTGGAGGAAGGATGGATGGTGACCATGATGGATTGGGAAAAGGGAGGGGACGGTGCTGCTCACTTGGCCTGGTTTGCATCATGTGCCAGGCTCACTGTGGGTTATTTAGTCTACATTGAGCTGTGGTGTGTTCCGGGCGCCATTTTGAATATGCAAATCCCAATGGACTTGTGGTATTTCATACAAACCCAGCCATCCGGTGTTATGTGAGGATTAAACCACCCTCACACAACCCTCAGTTTGTGGATGGAATGTAGTGAGATGCACACACCAAAGAAGCGCTAGGCCTTCTGAAGTGTGGACAGTCAATGAGAATTCTGCTTTCAGCTTTAAGCAGAAGTGTAACAATTGGCAGTACCAGCAGCCCTCCTTCTGGAAGCACCCTAGGATATATGACAGGGCTGCAGGTGCTAGGACAGCAAATATGAATAGAAAGTTCCTGTCTTCTAAGGAGATAAAATTGGGTGACAAGTTCTGTCTCCCCTCTTCCTTCAAACATGCAGTGGTAATGGAGTCACCTGATTCCTTTGAGTCATGTCAGTATTTTCATGGAGTCCTACCTGGCCCTGACTTTTCCATGTTTACTTTTTCTCGGCAGAGTGGCTGGTGTTCCAGTAAAGGAGAGGGTCAAGGTTTCTCAGAACTGGAGACATGGGCGCTGTCGGAGAATCTCGCTCCTCAGATGGAAGCGCAAGCAAGTGGCTCTTTCTCTTTCCCCAGTATCTGCAGCCAGAATTGTCTTTCTGTCTTTGGAGTTCATCCCATTCTTGGTCACTGTTGAGCGCTAACATCTGTTACTTTACACTAACTTTGGACATTGTAAGATTGGATAGCTGCTGCTGCTGCCTTGTTTGTACCCTGTTATCATCCATCAGTCTTACAACACTCCAACTCTGTTAATATTCTTCCTGTCCACATTCCCATTGAAGTCTAATTATAATTTCTTATATGACAGTTCTGAGTTTAAATTGCAGAATATCTACAAGCAGAAAGTGGTGGATCAGCTGCCTTTCAACAGGAGTGATTAAAGGTTGTTGAGAAATTGCTTCTCTTCCCCCTTGGTTCCAAAAGGACTAACCGTTTTTCCATGTACTGTGTTTTGTTTATACAACAAATACACAGTTGTTATACATTTTGTTTCAAGGGAGTTGGACATCTTTCTTCAAGATGATACTTATGTTGTGAGGAGATTGCATTGGCCTAGTACTCAAACAGCAATATTTTGTGGCTGAAAAAATTGGATATTTTCCCTCAGCTAGCATATGAATTCTGACAGGTAGCTATTGGATATTACCTGTGACACTCCTAGTGATGGGCTGCCACCACCCATCCACCCCAATGTCTTGACCATTTTATGACTTTTAATAATGGTATCTTTTTTCTTTTTTTTTTTCTTTTTCTTTTTGAGACTGCTCTCTGTTTCTCCATTGTATACAACTTCCCTGTAGAAGTGTCTGCCATTACATGGATAGCTTTCTGTCACAATATTTTTCCGAATATATTTATTTGAATATTTTTCCAAATATATTTATTTGAAGCTTGTTTGTTTCCACATCTCTAGCGCTGCAGGGCACATTCCCACCTACCTCAAAATATCTGATTTAAACAGCAAGGCTGTCCTCCCATTATGTTGTGGCTGGGTCAGCATTAGTAACCAATGTAGCATGTGGGGGGTGGCGGGTACTAAGAATTTGGAAAGATCTGGAGTTTTAGAAATATCTGGAGTGTTAATCTAGGATGTTTGTTAATTGCCAGTACAGTGTTCAACCAGATAAGCCTGAGGATTTCATTTGGCCTTCATTTCACAGTGAACTGACCTAATCTGTACTTCCTAGACTAATGTCTGGTATGGAATACAGTTATTCAGATTTTGCACTTCTCCAGATTTTTCAGTGTGGTTCTCAGCTCAAAAAACAAAAACAAAAATGTGTATAAAAATGCATATGTTTAAGAATGCATACTTTGAGAGAAAATACATTTAGAAATGCATATTTTGTGTCAAAATAGGTTTAAAAACCAGTATTTAAATAGGAATTTTCATGCAGGTTTTTTTTTAATGCAGATTCATGTGACAGTGTGGACTTACAAATAAACACATGCAAAACTGATACAGACCAGAAATAGACTGAACCTTCCATCCCTCTTTGTAACATTTAAATATTTCCCCCTCCAGTTTACTGCCCTGGATGCAGCTAGATGGCGACTACCTCTACTTATCCCAGGCAGAAGACATTCAAGCCTATTGGCTTCATCCCAATGGCTCCAGCTTGCAACGCTGTCCTCAGGCAGTCTTCTCTGGCCACCAGGAGGACGTGTGCCGCTTTGTGCTTGCTAATGGCTATATTGTCAGTGGAGGAGGGTAAGCTCTTTGTTGGAGGAAAAAAGGGAGGAGGGTGACGCTGCTTGAGCATCCAGCATTGGTTTAGAGGAGCACTTGAGCTGGAAGTGCTGGCTTCCAGAGCCCCCACATTGTGTGATTTGCTCTTATTTTGGAGGATCCCTGCTTGGAGATCACTTGGCAAATCATTCCTCATGGCCAGGTGTGTGTGTGTGTGTGTGTGTGTGAGAGAGAGAGAGAGAGAGAGAGAGAAGAATGTGATATTGGGTTTCTTGTGAATTGAAGCTTTCATTTTTATGTTTTTTTTTACAAAAAGTGGCAGTTTCTAGACCTCATGGCTGCAAGGAAATGCTTGACAGTGCGAGGCACTGCCTGCTGAAATCTCAGAGGCCAGAGAGGTGGCCAAAACATATTTTTAGTGATTGAGGATAGAGCTTCAGTGGCCTGCATATCTTTTTCCCATTGTTACCAAAACTAGAATAATTATGCAAAACAGCAAACAGTGTAGAATAAATTATGCAAAATAAGAGATTCTGAACATTTTGCTCAGTTTGCATAATTTATACAGGTAGCAGAATTCTGCATTTGTTGGTGCAGAATATGGATTTGCCAGGTGTAACCACAAGACCCAGAGTAAGGTTTAAGAGAACAAAAATGCTCAAGGACTGGTTAGTGCATCCAGAACACACATGGAACACAAATAAGATCGTGCAACCAACAGTGTTTCATATACCAAGGCCAAAAGGACATCATCCATGTGGCCACTGCACATACTGCAAGTTCTCCAAAAAGAAGACATCTTTTGCCAGTCCAAGTACTGTGTTGGACTGGGAGCTGGGAGATCCGGGTTCTAGACCCCACTCAGCCATGGAAGCTCACTGGGTGACTTTGGGCCAGTCATGGACTCTCAGCCCAACTTACCTCACAGGGTTGTTGTTGTGAGGATAAAATGGAGAGGAGTAAGAGGATAATGTAAGCTGCCTTGGGTTCCTTGCAAGAGGAAAAAAGGTGGGATATAAATGTAATAAATAAATAAATGAATTAATTAATGAATGAATGTACTGGAAAACTTATTCAAATCTCTGATTTCCTAACCTGTAACTCCTTGGGAGTAATCTATGCCATTGTATCCCCCTGCCAAAAGATCTATATTGGTAAGACTTTAGGACCTCTAAAGCTTAGAATAGGGGAACATTTGTATAATTTAAGACATCAAAGGGCAGGAGCACCAATGGTTAAGCATTTTAGTGAAAAACAACATAAACCAAATGATATCATTTGGGGGGCTATTGAAAAGGTAAATGGAGATGATAAATTGTTAAGCAAAAGAGAACTATTCTGGATCATCTCCCTAAAAAGTATCTGGCCCATAGGACTTAATGAGGATTTAGATTTCTCTGGGTTTAAAAAAAGGTAGCAAAAGATATGGGATCAGTCAAAAGATGGATTTAATAATTTAATAATACAAAATGAATATAGAAAATTGCAAGAACAAGCAATATTAACCACTAATATTATGTGCAAAAAGTTAACTGTAAGTTGCAACAGGAGCAGGATATGGTGTAAGGGTAGAAAACACATTGGGGTGGTGTTCAGCTTTAAACCATCCTGGGTATATAAGACGCATCTCAGGCTCTGCACCTGATGTGAGAACAATAGGCGTTAGGAGTAGTGTGTTCAAGCATCTGGAGGAAAGAATTATTGTTAATTTTAGAATAAGAGACTGAACGGCTTGAAACAGGTCAGTTTATGCCCAGGTATTTATAGGGAGGATAAGAGCTGGTATAAGGAGTATTCATTTATTTGTTAAAACCTATGCAGCTGCAAGAAGGTCACTGTTTTTGTTATCCTTTGAGTCAGAAGTTAATATATGGGAGTTTATACTATGTTTAAGTAGGATTTGACTTATGAAGTTATTTTAGGTTGTGGAATTTTAATGTTTTAATATAGAAATGTTTTTTGAACTTTTGTAATATGGAATAGGGTGTTATCCATAAGATATTATTTTAATATAAATGTTTTATTTGATTTATAGCTCCTGAAGAAGGAGATATTCTGAACCATGTAGAGCACAATAAGTTTTGTTTTTTCAAGCACCGGAACCTACCTCACCCCTCTTTGTCTCAGAATATGGGTTGTCTGAGCACAGAATTCGTTTTAACATAGAGTACACAAAGTCCTCTTCAGGCTCATCCCAATGCAAGACTGTGAACAAGGCTGGAATCCTAGTTCTGATGTTTTGTAACACCACCACCCCCTTTCAGTGAAATATGCCTTTTAGGAGAAATCTACAGATGCTGTACTTCCCACACAACATATAGTTAAAGAATGCATTGTATTTAGAGAAATGCTCCCTCAATATCTGTTTATGCAGATATTGCATAAATACATGGGGAAAATGGCAAGTGTAATCTGTGTATGAGTTTCTGTCTTTATTACTAGGGCTGTGGTTTCTTAAGGCTTATCAGTCTCAGAGGTGAGATCTCTCCTGGTTCATGTGCTGGGTTGAAAGCATGTATAGATAATGAAGTGAATGTGTTTAAATATATTAAGGAACAGAAATTACTGTTGTGCTAGTACACATAACATAACTCCAGCTAGAGCCCTAAGATCTCTAAGGAGGGGCTATGGCTCAGTAGTAAAGCTCATGCTTTGCATGCAGAACGTCTCAAGTTCAATCCCTGGCATCTCCAGGTAGGGCTGGGAATATTCCTTCCGGAAACTCTGGAGACCTGCTGCCAGTCAGTGCTGATAATACTGGGCTAGATGGATCAGTGGTGTGACTCAGTATAAGACCGTTTCCCATGTTCCTGGCTCTTTTGCCCCTGTTTTCCTCTTCCTCCTGTCTTGCACGTATTTATTGACTGCCATCTAGAATAATCTGAAGTGGAATTTGGTAAGTTGGCTCATGCTGTAGGAGAGTAGGTGTCTTGTTTGGATATGACTAGCTTCCATGCTGTATGCCAGAGTGTTATGTGATACTGTTCTTAGGAGATACACCTTCACACTTGGTTTTTTTATTTTTCAGAGATGGCAATATTGTCCTCCATAAACTGAATGGCTCCTTCAGCTTCAAGTTCTTGGGGCATGAACAGGAAGTGAACTGTGTAGACTGCCAAGGAGGCATCGTTGTGAGTGGTTCCCGGGATAGAACGGCAAAGGTGAGCTAATATGGTGGCTTGCCTTACCTCTGTGCTTAACAGGGGTCTACATGTGGAAAGAAAGTTGTAAGATGGACAAGAACAGTGCTGTTCTTATTCCTCCCTTTGGGTTACAATTAAAACAAAACAAAAAACCATTCAAATACTTTTCTGCAAAATTGTTGATTATTTAAACTCTGTCTTATACAAACCGATCCCATATATTTCAAAACATGTATCACAGAACCACCTACCCAAAGTAGAGTAACTACATTTCTGTTGTGATACAGTTGTGATATACAGTGGGTGAGATTTAAGATATACCAAAATCAAAGTACAGAGTCCTGATAGCATTGTCCTTTAAGGCTTCTGGGCATAGCTGTTCATCAGTTATTTCAACTGCAAAGAGTGTGGGTGAGGAATCCATGGAGGGCAGAGCGTCTGTATAGCTACTGCTTCCCGCTTCCTTGTAAGATTATTCTAGATAGTTTGCCATTACTGGAATGCCCCAAACACCAGAGGTGCAGCACATTTAAATAGCATAGCATTCAGGCTTGCTGCTTTCCTGCACCTCCACACTCTTATTGTCAGCCTTAGCTCTGGGTGTTGTCAGAGCTTCAACCATGTTATGAGCTCTTCCCAATTCCTCAAGCACTTGGAATTTTAAGGCAACTTTTCCAGAGTTGGTGCTCTACCAGGTAAAACCAACATACTGGTGGGTTACCAGAAAGAGGGCCTTTTCTGCTGTGGCACCCCAGTTGTGCAATGAGCTTCCTAGAGAGCCTATGTTGTGCTCTTTCTGGTGCCAGGTGAAGACCTTTTTATTTTCCCAGACATCTTAGCATTTTAGTCTTTTAGCTCTGTTGTTTTAAACCTTGTTTAAAGTTGTATTTTAAATCACTGCATTGCTGCTAGGATTTTTTTCTGGTTGTACTTTTATACTGTAGTTTTAAGCTTTTATATTTGATATTGTATTTTATGCTGTATTTTGTGGTTTTAATTTTTGTGAACTGTCAGAACTTTGGCTGTTGGGCAGTAAATAAGTAAGTCAATAAGCAAGTAAATAAATACATGCCTTTATGGAATGAAATGGATAGGAAGCAGTGGTCAGGACAGACAATGTCAGCCTAGTGTAAGATCAGTGTGGGCTCCAGAGTCCAAGAAGCTCTGAGTCTCAGCCCTGGCTGCTTATGACTGATATTTCACATCCATTTAATTGTTTGCCATACTCTTGAGTGAACAATCTCTCAACTACTTCTTTTCCACAAGTGAAGAATGGTGCTTTCAGCTTTTAATGATAGTGCTAACTTGGCCATGGCTATCCACATAATGAACAGAGAATAGTTGAAGGAGAGGGTCAAAGCTGGTAGTGGCTGTGACTTAATTTGTATGTGGAAGGGCTAAAAGAATATGATACTTAGCTTAGAGCCATAGCATTCACAATGTGAGAGACATATTTTCCTAAAGAGGTATAGGGAGATGCAAGACACTCCCAGACTTCTCAGTTTATGTGTGTTTCAGCTTGGAGTTGGAGTGCTGACCTACCACCTCCCTGAATGCACACCTATCAGTTGTGCTAGCGGTACTGTGGGATAGCGGAGCAACAGCTTCTTTTTAATGAGCTTTTATTTTGGGCGTGAGGGGCTCAGGCAACCAGGGAAAACATGTAGCAGAGAAGGATTTGGTGTTTTAACCTTCTGCTATCACATTTAGAATGGAAGGGCCTGGTTTGGGGTGATGGCCAGGGTTACCCTTGAAGACGGTTCGGAAGCTGCAGCTGGTAGAGAACACGGTGGCTCACCTGATTAAAGGCAGCCGCCGGCGAGATCACATCACTCCAGTGCTGAAGGAGCTGCACTGGTTACCAGTTCTTTTCCGGGCCAAATTCAAGGTGTTGATTTTGACCTTTAAAACCCTATACGGTTCTGGTCCAGCCTATCTTAAGGAGCGCCTCCAGCAGCACCAGACAGGCCGCTTAACAAGATCAGCCTCAGATGGCCTTCTCTCTGTCCCATCAGCCAGGACAGCTAGGCTGGTGAGGACAAGGGAGAGGGCCTTCTCTGTGGTGGCCCCCACTCTGTGGAACTCCCTCTTTAATGAGCTTCCGCCACGCATTAAAAACGTGGTTGTTCAGGCAGGCCACCCCGCTATAGTCTGCCATGAAAATGCCAGCGTAAGCAGTGTCCCTCTAGGGGTCAGTAATGACCCGGTGCTTGCACAGGGTAATTTTAGAAATGTGATGTTTTTAATGTTGAATTTTATTGTTTTAAACTGTTTTTATTGTTGTACATCGCCCAGAGTGGCTGGGTGACCAGCCAAATGGGCGATTAATACATTTAATAAATAAAATAAAATAAAAAAATAGTCTAACTTCAGTGAATTGTCCTAGCTTCTTCCATATTTCATCCTGCAGCCCTCCCTAATCTTGGTTTAAGATTTGGAGCAGGAATATCTTTAGGGCTACTGTTCTCAAGGAGCAGAGCCTTGTGCATGCAATAACCAACCAGTAGAACACATTTTTTTAAAGATACCTTATGAGACACTGACCAAAGGGCTCTGGCATTTTGAGGAGCATTTTTCAGAAGATATATTACATTAACCTGCTGTAATTGACAGAGTTTTTGCTGGTAGCAGAGTTTTTGAAAGAAAAAAATGCATGAAAAATGCACTGGATATTAGCAGAAGAATTTCAAAGTTGAGTAGCAGCAGAAATAGTCTATTTACACTGTTTATATTTTGTTTCATCATTTATTTGTAGGTTGCTTTTAATCCTGTGAGAAATGCAAACAGTAATTTTCTAAATAAATAAAGTCTCCACTGGCGAGTAGCTTGATGTCATCACCCCACATATTTTTGTTACAAAAAAGGAATCTATGTTCCTTCCAATATTTCAGAAAGTGCTATACATGCAAACTGTGGATTTAATGGGTAGTTCTGGATGGTATGCACTGGGCATTTGATGACAGCAGCTCATCACATTTCTGCAGGAGGCCATGAACACATCAGGATAAAAGATATTCCTTATTTTAAGAAGTTGGAAGTCTCTTTCTGATGGCTATATGCTTGTTCCTTCAATAGGTCATCATTGATGTCAGTTTCTGGAGCAGGCTGTAGTACATGTGGCCTCTACCAATTAACACAACTCATGTGGGCAAAGAAGAAGGCTTGAAACATCTTCTGGTTTGGGGTAAAGGCTCACTGCCCAGGTGTTTGGAACCCTGGCACAGAAAAGCGACTTGTGATAGTTGGTCCACAGTGGCCTATATCAGCAAATGTCTTATACTGACGGTGGTGGGGTTAAGCCTAATAAGGGTAGGAGGAACACATGTAAAAGAGAGTAATCAAAATTAAAGTGGATTCATTCGGGAGGAAATATCTGGGTTCTGGACAAGTGTTCTTAAAGATGAGTTGTTTGTTCTTCCTCTGGAGGAGGTAGAGATTTAAGTGAGTCTGGTATTTTTTTTCTAATTAAGATTGTACTGTAAAAATATTAATTTAAAAAGTTACAGCAATATACATTTACTTTCTAACTGCTGAACAATAAAATGCTGGAGCTCCTACTGTGTGCTCTATGTAATTTGTATCATGATGGGTAAAGATTAAGCTGTGTAAGCATTTGTTAGGATGCCTTAGGTTCAGGATTTTCTGCCACTGGGTTGGCACTTTCTTGTCCCAGTTCCAGCATTTGTCAAATAGATAAGTTACCTGGAGAAGCAACTGCTGTGTTTATATAGGTGAGCATCAATTTCTCTGTTTCTGGACAAACAGTTCTGTCTAACTTGGAAGTTTACGTATTCTTCCACAGAAGCTGTTGCAAAAACAGCTTTGTCTTTCTATTGGCACTTACAAAGTTAATAATTACACTGTTAATAGGTTGTGGAGTGACATTCCTCTAACAGAAACATTCCTCATTAAGTTCAGTGTAGCTTATATCAGAGGAAGTGTGTTTAAGATTGGGGCCTTATTCTGTTTCTCAGTTCATGTGATGGGATTTTGCTGTCTCAGAGCAGTGTTCTTGTAAGTAAACACAACTTTTTGACTTCCTGTCTGAATGAGAAGATAGCTCAGATAGCTTCTTGAATTTAAACCTTGAATGCAGGATTCTGTGATGGCCACATGTGTCTGGCCTGCCACTGGGAGCTTTGAAGACATCTCATGACCTTGGAGGCAAACTCCTCAAAGTCAAAGGGAATTCTGCTTTAATTGTGCTTTTTTTTTTTTTTAGCAGAAATGGAATCTGTCTCACCTAACACTCTTCCAGACGGATCCTTATGAGCAGGGAATTGCTTTTATTTTTACCAAGTGACATTTTCCTTGTGTTGACTCCTAGCTGGAAGGGAATCCCTAGTAGGTCTCTAATGGGAGCTGTAAGTGCATTGGGTGCTTTGGAGGGATAGTGAGTGTTGATTAGGGCTGAGCTTTGAGTAGCTGCTAATGCACATTCCTCATTGATAGGCACCAGATAGCATGCTTCCAGCAATATTTTTAACCTGTATGAGATAGGGGTGCATTAAAAGAGCTCAGCTTTTCTGCTGCTTTTGCTGACACTAGGTGCCAAATTCCCCACTGACACTGAATAGCCTGCAATCCTGAGCATTATCAACAAACAAACAAATACAACACTCCCAGCTTTGAATTCCCTTAAGACATTGGGGGATAGTTGGAGAGGGAACCAGAGGCTTTGAACTGTAGGATTCAAAAATGGCAGATTAGTTCATTTGGAAGGATGGAGGAAAGAAGGGTTTGGATCCAAAAGGATTTCAGGAACACAAGCTTAAGCTTTTTCCCTATATGAGTAACAGATGTCTGAAAGCTCATAAATTTCATAAACAAGCCACTTCATCCTGGTAATAAACAATACATATTGTGGTAGAATAAGTACTATGAATCTGCATTAAGGGGTTTGTGCATGTTTTAGCAGTTAGTAGAGAAGCGCACACTGCACAGGATTCTCCATGTATTTCTATTGTTTTGAGAAAACTGGGGAAGAAGGCTGTAAGCAATTGCCCACACAAAGACCTGTAGAGTGAAGATGAGATAAAACATCAGCTTATTCTAACACGCAGACTCGCAAGATAATTTAAGCAGATACATATCAGATGGTTATCCTTTGCCCTCAGAGCCTGAACTGAGACTGATTTGGGCAGACACTACTACTAATCTTTTCTACCATTTCATTGCTATGAATATTTCATACCATTTCATTGCTAAGATATTTGCCCAGAAAGCTTGCAATCAGAGTATTGGGGTGGTGTGGGAAGTAATTTAAGCTTACTCTGCTCATTTCACATTGTGCTCAAAAGATGTAATGGGGAGTGAAATTATTTTCAAACACAGCTGTTGTTAACACCTCCATCTTTCACCTTTTATTGCATGTAATTTATTCTTTCTGTGTCTCCTCCCTTCTCTCTCCAGGTTTGGTCCCTGTCACCAGGCAGAGCTGGGCAGTGTCTTCACACAATACAGACTGAAGACCGGGTTTGGTCCATTGCCATTAGTCCACTATCAAGGTAACAATGAGGTTATTTAAAAACTGCATTGGAATATATGGACACCTCATTTTTAATGTGGTTTTTCTTTATTTGCAAAGCTGCTTATCATACAAGTATGCAAGAGGTCTATAACTCTGTGCCAAAGTATCACGAGTTTTATGACCCAAAAACCTCATTTGCCAAAATGAAGTAAGTTATGCAGAGAGATACAGCATGTTTGTTGAAAAATGTTTAGGTTTTATGGAATTTGGAGGATTTTCTTTCCCTCCTGCCCCCCACCCCTTAAGATCTAGGAAAGGAAAGTTTTTAACTTGTGGAACACGTTCGGCTATATGTGGTTAGATAAAGTTATGCAAAGGCTTAGAAATTGTACCAAATTTAGCACTCAATCCTCTTTTTCACTGGAAAATGTTCTAAGATGTCACTGGTTTTAAGCCCGTTCTTCATGAATTCTGTACATCACACATAAGGGTTCTGTGCCTGTGCAGCCCTCCATTTGAAATGTTTTAGAGCTGAGATTTTGTTCACTTTTTAAAAATGAAAACTGAAGGACTTTTAGCACATTCACCCAAAGCTTGCCCCTGATACATTTTAGACATTGTACAATACTCTTGCAAGTCCCTTAGGCAACAGTATTATGATATCTAGATAAATGTAAGCATAAAAGGTGTACTCTTTTGGTGTGTGGGGTGGTAGCTTTTTTGCTGTTCACCAATTTTTAATCCACTGTTTCATTTTCTGCACATGAATTGTGCAGTAGGGAGCTACACACACTCAAAGTGACTTAATTGCAACTAATGGAATGTGATTGAACACGGGAGGAGCTCTGTCACTCATCACTAACTACGTCACAGACTGTGTCCAATTGGTGCCACTTGTACAACCACATTCCACATTGCAATTACAACCTGGAAAGAACTGCATTTTCTTAAGTACAAAATACAGTGCTTTGCTCAGGTGATGCAAGTCAGAGAAGGCTTAGGATACAGAACTGGATTAGCATTAGCAAATTGGTTATTTGAAAGATTTGATAACATGGAAGCTGCCGAGGAATGTTAATATGATCTCATGCCCCCATCTCCAGTTGATGTGTTAATGCAGATGATTGCTCATGTGCATGTCCTTGTTGAAGGGGGGGAAATCTAATGAATGGGAGAAACTGAAAGCTGTGGCAAGAGCAAAGAGTACATGTACCAATTCCAACATTAATTTTAGAAAATCTCAGTACAGTTGGAAGACAACTGGAGTCTTCCCGTTAGCTTCAGCCAATCTATAGAAGCCTTATGGAGTGGGAGAAATCGGCCATCCTTTAAGTGCAGTTTACTCACATCTTAATACTGTTGTAAGAGGGAGAACCACATTTTTAATTGAGACTATAGCACTTGTCCTTAGAGTATTGTGATTACTGTAAAAAATATTCCATGTTGATGCCCTCTATGTATGTATTTTCTGTGTGAGCTATATTCAGCAAACACTACTACAGTTTAGTTCCCTGGCAACACTTCAAGGAAAAACAAAGTAGATTTGAGGGTCACAGTTTGCTTCTGTTTCAGGCAGCCTCTTCTGCTGGTGGTGCAAAATGAAAAGGGTTTCTCTGCGTTTTCTGAAGCTGTATTGTACTGAAAGCTACTGGAGGAGCACTCATTTTCTGTGGGAATGTTGATGAGAGTCACTAAAACACATACGAGTATATTCTGGGCTCCTGAGAACACAGACTGGATTATTCATATACGGAGAAATAAAACTGTCCTGATAAGTGAAGTTTTTGGTAATCATATTGCTGTTCTGCTGATGTTAAGAATGGAAGGCCAGTGAAAGTTTATCATTCTTAAACAAAAGAAACAAAACTGAATTACTCAAGCTTGAGCAGTGTCCAAAGAATTCCTAATGGTTTTGTATTCTGGCCCAACTTTTATTTTGGGGCTTGCTACTAATCATAGTAGAAGATTGCAGCAAGGCAGTTGTACTTTGAGGAAGCTCATTTTCTGTTCTGAATTATGAGCTTCAACTTGTGAATGTTGCTGTGACAAACTTGCCTCAAATTTTTGGAAGTTTATTTTAGGCTGAACATTTGGCCTGTTATGCTGACTGATCCTGTCTCTCCTATAGCCTGGCCTTGTTGTCGTTTTCCAATTCACATCAATAGTTTGAATTAGTGAGCACATGAGTGAACCTTGTGAGCCTCCAATCTATTGAGTGAGCACCATTTGACATCCCTTTTGAATTAGTAAACATAAGAACTATCATAGTGGCTCAGTATTGTCAGCACTAACCAGTGCACACAGCTTGTTAAAAACTACTTTTGCGTTAGTCAAACCAGTACTGAGAGCCTTCACGCTGCTTGTGCAGAGCTTTGGGAGGTATGCACTGGATGTGCTGCTGTGACTGGGAGAACTCTTGTACAGCACGCTGTTTTATCCTCCTAAGTGATGACCTGCAGGGTTGGCCTCTTGTCAGAACACTGACTTCTCTCCCTGGAGTGAACACACACTCTCTGTCACAATATTTACCTAGCGTCTTTTTCCCCCCACTGGGTGATAAATGGAAACTTGCAGAGTGGCTTCTCCATCAGTGACCAGGTTTGGATCACTTGCTTGCTTTATGAGACTGCTGATGCCGCTGCACCTATTTTTCCTCTCCACCCCCAAGTATTACAGCCGATTAGCCACGTCATTAATTCTTCAATTTGATGGCTGATATACCAAGGCCTGAAACATGCTGCTGACCCCGTATAATAGAACCCCTGCTCCTTAACATATTAACAGTGGGAGAAGTTAATTAAAATTCCACAGAGCGAAGGTGTCAGCTAACCTATAAACCTGTCACTTCCAAGAAAATGTCTCTGCCATCCTAGAAGAAACAGTTTGGGGGCAAGAGGGGCACTACTAGTGCAGGGTGAAATCCCCCCCCCAGTACCTCAAGTTAAACTGATTGTTTGGGTACTCGGAAAGAGTTAGCTTCAAGGTGGCTCAATATCTCTGTCTAGTTTTAGGGCCCTGTTATCTTTTCCTCTGAGTAGACAAATGTAGGAGGCTGAATTACTGCCTTTCTGAGGGAGCAGAGCATTACTATTAATTACTAATTGCTGGCAAGCTGATTAGTTTTGCTTCACTGTAAAATGCACTGAATGTTTTGTCCACTTGGCTTTTCTCCTATCTATCTATCTATCTATCTATCTATCTATCTATCTATCTATCATCTATCTACAATATTTGTATATGGCTCCATATCTAAAACAGATTTCAGAGCAGTGAACAAAAAAGATGAAATAGTAAAAGAATAAAAGGATTAAAACACCACCTTAAAATCATGCTTTTTAAAGAACAGAACACCACTAGAAACCGTGACTGGTCAATTAAGGAATGCTTCCTGGAACAGTGCTGTTTTCAGAAGGCACTGGAAACAACACAGTGTTGGTGCCTGCCTGACCTCCAGGGGCAGGGAGTTCCAAAGAAAAGGGGCCACCACACTGAAGGTTCTTCTCCTGGTGGACTTCGATCAGGCCATAGGTCCATGTGGAACCACCAGGAGCAAGCCCTCCAATGACCTCAGTGACTGGTGAGGTTGGTAAGGGAGAAGGCGCTCTCAGGTATCCTGGTTCCAAGTTGTTTAGGGCTTTGTACATTAGTACTAAAACTTTAAACCTGGCCTGGTAGCGGATAGGCAGCCAGTGCAGTTCCCTCAGCAAAGGAGTTACATGCTGGCAAGGGGCAGCTCCCGACAACAGCTGAGCTGCTGTGTTCTGCACTAGCTGCAGCTTCCGGACCAGCCTTAAGGGCAGCCCCACATAAAGTGAATTGCAGTAACGCAGACTTGAGGTTACTAGTCCCTGTACTGCTGTGGCCAAGCTGTTCCTGTCCAGGAGAGGCTGTAGTTGACAAACCAGCTGAAGCTTGTAAAAGGCACTCTGAGCCGCCGCGGCCACTTGGGCCTCCAACGACAATGATGGATCTAGGAGTACCCCCAGACTATGGACCTGATCTTTCAGAGGGAGTGCAACCCCATCCAGAACGGGCAATGAGCCTATCTCCCAGACTTGGGAACCACTCACCCACAGGGCTTCCGTCTTGCCAGGATTCAGTTTGAATTTATTGGCCCTCATCCAGCCTTTTACTGAGTTCAGGAACTGGTCCAGGACTTGCACAGCCTCTCCTGATTCAGATGCCACAGGGAGATAGAGCTGTATGTCATCAGCATACTGATGGCACTTGTCTCCAAACCCCTAATGACCACTCCCAGCAGCTTCATATAGATGCTAAATAACACTGGGGACAAGATGGTACCCTGCGGCACCCCATAGCTCAAAAGGGCCAAAGCATGGTCACCCAATGTTACTCTCTGAAATCGGCCGCTCGGGTGGGATGGGAACCACTGTAACACAGTGCCTCCTATACCCATCCCACCGAGCCAATCCAGGAGGATACCATGGTCAATGGTATCAAAAGCCGATGAGAGATCAAGCAGAATTAACAGGGTTGCACTCCCCCTGTCTCTCTGTCTTCTAGAGCTTTTGCTGGTTGTGTGATAGTTTTTCGGTAACCTGCTCTCCTCAGTTAGGGCACCTAGCATTGATATGCAGCTACTTCTGGGAGAGAGGGGTTTGAAAGCCGAACAATATCCTGAAGCCCAAACGACGTAGGTTCATGCTAGCTGCGTTGGTCCCAGTGTTGCCCCCTTTGTATCTGTGATGCAGATGGACAGAAGATCAGTGTAGGCTGAAGATCCAGGTGTTGTGTATGGCAGGGTTTGGATGTGCATCTGACCTCCCCCAAGCCCTGTACTGGATCAACCTTCTTCCCCTTTCTTATTAAATAAATGACAGGATGCATTCTTCTGTACTATGGGCTAATCTGTTAAGGCTGTTTTACATCATAGAAGGATTTGCTGTATATAGTGAATACTAAATGTTCTTCTGATTTTGTTCCTCTAATCCTTTGTAGTCCTATAATTCTAGGATATTGTGAGCTCCATAACGTCAGTATGGTGCTAGGATTGTTTCTACCTGCTTCCTCTGCCTCTCCAATGAAGGAACTGAAGTGACGTGTGTTATCTGAAGGGAGGTTTAAGTTGTCACTGATGGTGGCAAATGCACTGTCAAGATCCCAGCTTGATTTTCAAGGCTCAGGCTTAGTTTGTAGAGCAATCTGCTCCCCAAACTGGACCTGTGAAACCTCACAAAGCTGTTCCCTGCATAATGTTATTTAGTTACTTTTTCCCTTTGAAACTAGAATGGAATAATTTTTCCTGCTTGATTTCCTCCCCCCCACACACACACACATCCCTTTCTTATGATGGAAGCGAGCTAGTTATGTATTTCTGCTTTGACCCTGCTCATGTGTTTTCTTGAAGCAATAGCTTTAGATTTTTGTCATGATGGGCTCTTGTACAGTTTTAAATACTTATCTTATTCTGTATTTTGTTTTCTTGAAGACTATATAGATACATGCTCTTTCATCATGCCAACAAATTGTGTGTGGTGTTGGCATGTTGGAGGAAAAATGTATTTAAATTCAATTCCCTTTCTCTATTGAGGTTGTAGGCATGTTGTAAAGAGGAGACCATCCCCTTGAAAGACCTCACTCTATTAGGAAGTTAGCTGCTATGTCAAATTCTCATTTAATTCAGTTCCTCAAGTTTATGTGGTTATTGCTGCTGCTGTGATTTTAATTATTTCCAAGGGCAGAGGAGCTTCCTGAAAGGCTAGGGGAGAAACCTCTCCTACCATTTTGCACAGTGAAGGAGAAAATGCCCATGTCAGTTTCTCCTGTCACATTGATTACAGTTCAGGGGTCTGGCCATCATAGGACTGCAGGTTTCCATTTCCAGTTAGTGATCTTTCTCCTCCATTTTTCAAACTTCCAAGGGGAAGGATGGAGAAGGTAATTTTCCTGGGCCATGGCCGCTGTTTACTTTTGCTTGGCTGTGCAGCGTGCCTTTGTTTTTCCACCTTTGATCAGTGTCCTGCCAGCAGATAATTTAGCAATTGCATCCCAGGGTGGAAGTGTGGAGTTAATGTTAAAATTAGTTTTTTTAAAAACTTCACTGGCTGATGAAGCAGGGATACCAAGAGGGGAGGCGACGGGGGCCATAAATTTTACTCCTGGTGTATCTGCCTCTCGCAAAAAATGTAACCCTCTGATGTCTCCACAGCACTTTCATTAACATTTAAATTAAGGGTTTGTTTTTCAGTGACTAGGCCTTTCATGGCCTGACTCGTGCCTTACCAGTCAGCTACAATAGTAATCACTGCTTAATTTTTTTTTCATCTTTTTCTGGGGAGGGCAGCGACCTGACAAATGTTCAAAGAGAATCCGCAGCAGACCTGCACAGGTACCCAGGCAGCAGGATGCTAGCTTCTTTCCTACAATTAGAGAGCTGTCTATGTTTCTTATCTTTTTTCCTCTCCCCTCCATTCCTCTTCAAAGACTTGTTTGGAGCCCATTTGGTATGTGATTGCCTCGGGTGTAACCAATATGAGACACTCTTCACCCTTTAAACAAGAACTTGTGGGGATGAAGGGGGTATATTAAGAGTGGGAAACAAATCTGTAATACCCTTCCACAACTCTGTCTCTGTCCCACTTCTCTGCTGAGTGCTACTTCAAAAATGTTGTGTTAAAACTGTGGTGTGAGTGAGCTTTTGAGTGCGATAAGTTGTGGTGGTGGGGACTGTATATTAAAGTGAGCTGAAGAAATGAGTGAGTGAATTGAGCTTTGATGTATGTAACTTGCACAGACATTTTGGTAGCGTCTAGTTTATGTCCAGAAATTATGGCTTGCTTAGCAGGCTATATGTGTTGGGATCATTTTAGAAGAAAGGCCCTTGTCTAGCCCAGTAAACAGTTTGTGAAACATGGACATAAGGAAACTGGGGTGCAGATCCCAGTTCATCCATGGATTCATGTCATGGCCTACAGCAAGTAGCTAGCTCTCAGCTTGGATTTTGCACTTGTAAACTGAAAATTGCTTCATCATCGGCTGGGAGCCCAAAAGAGCTTAAAACATTAGAAGTATTACATAACTGATTTTTTTTTTTTAAAGACTTAAGCTGTTCTATCAAAACACCTTAATTTTGTATGTCCTGCAGGAATCTAAGAGCCGCTTCACATGTTATAGTGGAAGCTGCTGCATATTTAAAGGGTCAGAAGATGGTACATGGAAAACAACTACATACCTTTCCTCCTACTGTTTATTCACAACAGAAATATGCTAGAAATATGCCAGAATGGATACATGCTAGTATTTAGGTGTGTAGCTTATTGTAATGTAACATGTGAAGCAACTGGAAAAGCTCTGGTACTTGTCATGGTATTAACTGCCTGCTGTACAACCTTATTCCCTTTGGACCTTTGTGGCTGCGTAATGCTAGTTGCCCTCTAAAGTAGTGTCATTTAGTGAGCAGTGTCATGTGGCCAAACTGTTTTGGTAACCCACATGTTGCATCAGTTCCAGGAAACCTGATCAGAAGTGCAGGCACTTACAGTAACAAGGAGGTGAAAGCTGCCAGCCTGTGTCTCTGCAGGTGCTAGCTGGATCGAATTGCAGGGCTGCCATTAAAACTATCCTGGCTGGTGATTAATGCAGGGCACGGGGCATACTCATTC
Organism: Heloderma suspectum; assembly: GCF_057233095.1. NCBI lineage: Eukaryota > Metazoa > Chordata > Lepidosauria > Squamata > Helodermatidae > Heloderma > Heloderma suspectum. Next base: position 260,642,629 of record NC_139460.1, on the reverse strand, counting down.
TTATTCTGGCAATGTGAAAACCTGTCCTGGAAGCTAAATTGGTCTCTGAATCTCAGAGCTGTCCTACTCTTTTCAGATTGTCAACTACTTGTCTGTCTTGCGTAAGTCTTGTTGAAGACCTTTGTCTTCACGTGTGTGTATTAGGATAAGAAGTGGACAAACAGTTGTGTAGGCATTCTGAGATAGAGCTGTTAGTCTCTGATTTTCTCTTTTGAGAGAGACAGGCACTCAGGTCTTAATTTCTGAGGTTTGGGACTTGTGTATCTTTGATTGCACTGTTCTACTATATTTCAGTAAATCCAGTAATAACATTCTTAAATGAAGGAACTTCAGATGGAGTCTCCATTGTGAAACTGCTGAATTACAACTCATCGAGAAGTTCAGTTGTATCACCTGTGGCCTAAATCACAATAACAGGTTTTATCCTACGATTACAGGTGTTAATTAACTTAACAATTCCAGGATATGTGTGATACCATTAACACTGCTTTGCAGATTGTCACTGTGCTTATCTTACATACATTTAAGCTTTAAAATCATTGTTAGTCTGTATTTTTATATTTTCACTTTTCTCTGACCTCACAGTTTATCATTTTTGCCTCTAAACGCATGTGTGTGTGCATGCATGTGTGTGCGTGCGTGCGTGCACACAAATGTGATATATGCCTACTGAGGATAACACTTCATGCATCTGATGAAGTGTACTCTAGTCCATGTCATAATAAATCTGCTGGTCATTAATTAAGGTGCAGCAAGACTCGTTTTTGCAGCAACAAACTAGCAGAACTCCTCCTCTGGAAATTAATAACTTTATTTCTCTCTGGATTGTTAGTCTGATATTTTCTGCAACAAGTGGCCAGTGTTAGATGCCTCAGAGAAAAGGGTATATAGCAAGCCTGCACAACATATGGCCCAAAGGCAAAATGCAGCCCTAGTTTCATAAGCTTTCTTCAGCCACCTTGCTTTATAATCATGATTGGAAAGGAAAGTGCATTGCATTTAACAGATGCAAGGTGCTGTTTTCTGCAACTCCACTAGTGAAAGCAGTGTAGCCATCAGCAAACAGCATGGTTGTTGTTGTTGTTGTTCAGTCGTGTCCGACTCTTCGTGACCCCATGGACCATAGCACGCCAGGCCTTCCTGTCCTGCACTCTCTCCCGGAGTGTGCTCAAGTCCATATTCATTGCATCGGTGATGCTATCTAGCCATCTCATCCTCTGCCGTCCCCTTCTCCTTTTGCCTTCAATCTTTCCCAGCATCAAGGTCTTTTCCAGGGAGTTTTCTCTTCGCATTAGGTGGCCAAAATATTCTTTGTTGGAATTGGAATGTAAACTGACCTTTTCCAGTCTTGTGGCCACTGTTGAGTGTTCCAAATTTGTTGGCATATTGAGCGCAGCACTTTAACAGCATCATCTTTTAGGATCTTAAATAGCTCAGCTGGAATACTGTCATCTCCGCTAGCTTTGTTGTTACTAATGCTTCCTAAGGCCCACTTGACTTCACTCTCTAGGATGTCCGGCTCAAGTTCAGTGACCACACTATCATGGCTATCAGGGACATTCAGATCTTTCCTGTATAGTTCTTCTGTGTATTCTTTCCACCTCTTCTTAATCTCATCCACTTCTGTTAGGTCCCTGCCTTTGTCCTTTATCATGCCCATCTTTGCACAAAACGTTCCCTTGATATCTCCGATTTTCTAGAAGAGATCTCTAGTCTTTCCCATTCTATTGTTTTCTTCGATTTCTTTGCATTGTTCATTTAAGAAGGCCTTCTTGTCTCTCCTTGCTATTCTCTGGAACTCTGCATTCAGTTGGGTATATCTTCCCCTTTCTCCCTTGCTTTTTGCTTCCCTTCTTTCCTCAGCTACTTGTAAAGCCTCATCAGACAGCCACTTGGCTTTCTTGCATTTCTTTTTCTTTGGGATAGATTTAGTTGCTGCCTCCTGAACAGTGTTACGGACCTCCGTCCATAGTTCCTCAGGCACTCTGTCTATCAGGTCTAATCCCTTAAACCTATTCCTCACCTCCACTGTATATTCATAAGGGATATGATTTAGGTCATACCTGAATGGTTTAGTGGTTTTCCCTCCGTTCTTCAATTTAAGCCGAAATTTTGCAAGAAGCAGCTCATGATCTGAGCCACAGTCAGCTCCAGGTCTTGTTTTGACTGACTGTATAGAGCTTCTCCATCTTTGGCTGCAAAGGACATAATCAATCTGATTTCGATATTGACCACCTGGTGATGTCCACGTGTTGAGTCGCCTCTTGTGCTGTTGGAAAAGAGTGTTTGCTATGATCAGTGTGTTCTCTTGGCAAAGCTCTGTTAGCCTTTGTCCGGCTTGATTTTGTACACCAAGGCCATACTTGCCTGTTATCCCGGTGATTTCTTGACTTCCTACTTTAGCATTCCAGTCCCCTATGATGAAGAGGACATCTTTTTTTGGTGTTAGTTCTAGAAGGTGTTGTAGGTCTTCATAGAACCGATCAACCTCAGCTTCTTCGGCATCAGTGGTCGGGGCATAGACTTGAATTACTGTGATGTTGAATGGTTTGCCTTGGATTCGTACTGAGATCATTCTATCATTTTTAAGATTGTACCCCAGTACTGCTTTTCCCTCCCTTTTGTTGACTATGAGTGCTACTCCATTTCTTCTAAGGGATTCTTGCCCACAGTAGTAGATATAATGGTCACCTGAATTAAATTCGCCCATGCTTGTCCATTTTAGTTCACTGATTCCCAAGATGTCGATGTTCAGTCTTGCCATCTCATGTTTGACCACCTCCAGCTTACCTTGATTCATTGATCTGACATTCCAGGTTCCTAAACAATATTGTTCTTTACAGCATCAGACTTTTTTTTCACCACCAGACACATCCACAGCTGAGTGTCCTTTCGGCTTTGGCCCAGCCGCTTCACTCTTTCTGGCGCTACTTGGAAATACCCTCTGCTCTTCCCCAGTAGTATATTGGACACCTTCCGACCTGAGGGGCTCATCTTCCGGTGTCATATCTTTTAGCCTTGTGATATGTTCCATGGGGTTTTCTTGGCAAGAATACTGGAGTGGGTTGCCATTTCCACTAGTGAAAGCAGTGTAGCCATCAGCAAACAGCATGGTAGCAGTGGGCAAATAACATATAGTAAAACAGGCTATGCTTTTGGTCATCTGTGCTTCAGATATGGTATTTTCAAATCTGCATATAGAGAAAACAATGAAACATGAATCTATACATGGTGTTTTACGACAACAACTAAAATCCAAAATTCAACCACAGCTAATTCCCAAAGATAATTTAGCAAAGCATAAAAGCCATTCAGTTTGTGTCCTGATTTTGTACTGATCTGGCACAATATTAAGTAGCCTTAATATTGTTGATGGAATTGGGCTTAAAACCTACAGAAATGTTCATGCAAGCTTGGCATAAATAGTGGAGAAAAACATTGGTGCCAATTTTGGACTTGTGGGACCTTAAAGCTGACTCAGTTTGGAAACTGTTAGATATTTTTCTACCAGTCACAATGTTGACAACTTCTCTCATAATATATTATATACATATTGATGACTCTGCTATAGGACTGAGAGTATACAATGACATATTTTCGACCCCTTGAAAATCCTCCTCCAACAATCCTCCAGAGAATCGTTTCCTCTGTATGTAGAAGTGTTTTGTATGCACTTGTCTTCATAATTCTTCATGTTCTTCATAATTTCTGTGGTGATACTGTGCTGTATACCTTGAGAGGCACAGCTTTGGGGACTTCAGAAGATTGTATCCCAAGCATTTGTTTGACCTGTGCATGTGGTGGGAATTCTCCAACTTTATACCTGATCCAGTAGTGTGAGTGAGTTGTTAGAATTTGAACTATAGGAGTATGTGCGTGTTTCCCCTGTATGGCTGTGAGCAGTTGTCATGGGGCTTCACTTGCTTCTGACCTAGCCTCCCAGTTCTGGGGAAATGCTTGTTTTTTCCTCTTGATTGAATACACTGGTCACTTACTGCAGCATAGCTTAATTGACTGCAAGAGAATGACTTCTTGGCAGGCCTGGTTTCAGTAGCCAGCCTCCTTGGGCAGCAGTCGGGGCCCTAGCATCCTGGCAGGACATATCAGTGCTGATCTTTGTCCTTGACCCCCATGCTGGGCAACTTTGAGCCACTACATTAAATTTCCTACCATATTCTGAAGCGCTGAACATGGCATGCTCCTGGAAATTTAAGATGGCAGCTTCCCAGCTGACTGCTATTGCTTCTAGGTAAGCCTGCAGCCAGCGGTGGTCCACCAACGTAGGAAATGTGGCACTTTTCCAAGGGCTCCCTCAACCTTGGGCCTAACCCTGCTTCTACAAAAAGCAGTATCAGAGTAAGGGCTGTTCCACCATATTCGTGGCATGTTCCCACCTTCTTCAGTGATATATAAAGGTCCAATGAATCTTTGATTAGATGTAGGTCAAGATTTTCTACATTGTGACCTTAATAAGTGGGGATGATTGGCAGACCGCCTTGGCAGAAAGGGTGGCCAGTGCCTTTCATCTCCTCTAGGGTTGCTTGGAGACAATGGGCTCAGCATATTTTCCTTGTTGTTCCTTCTTTGAAAATGGCCTGGTATCTCTACTAGATACCTGTGACATGGGGGTCTTGATTGGGGTTTCATAAAGGGCCTTGCCAGTGTGTCTAAAGGCCAAGAAGACAAAAGCGATCAGTGGGTGGGGGTCTCAGCTGACCGCCAAAGAAGGGAGGGGAGGGTCCTGGAGGCAGTGAAGGGAGAAGCAGTCCCTGTTGGGAGCTCTTCAAGAGGGGAGGGGGAGAGGAGTGGCCCATTTTTGTCCCAAACTCATCAAGCACATCTGCAGAATTGTCCCAGCTGCTGCCTCCCAGTTTCAAAAGAAAATGATCGTTTGATAAACCGGCCTGATTTACCGCTTTCTCACAAGGGAGGGAGGCCCACCTTTGACCTCTATGATTTCACATCAGACTCAGCTTTTCTTTTCCCTTCCAGTCCTTGGAGAAACTTTGAAATGCATCCCTTGCTTTCTCTCTCTATCCCTTTACTCTTCTCTGCCCCCTTTTTTCTCTTGTTTTGTTTGGGGTGGGGTGGGGTGGGGTGGGGGGAGAACAGACGTGCAGCTCTGGACTTTAGGCAAGTAATTAGTAAAATCTTCCTGCAGCACAATAAACCCAAAACACCCATCATGTATATTCCCATCATTTACTTGCTTGTGAGCATCCAAGAGAACAGGTGGCATTCTTATTGCAGCATATCTTGGGCTGGCACCCTCCATGCCTCTGTGCCTGCTAACTATAGGAATGCACATGAATATATTAAAATATTTTCACACAATGCATGTATTTTCCAGTGAGAAAGGGCATATCCTGGATGAAAGGCGGCAGGCCCCACTGGGACACTTGTTCCCACTCAGGCGCTTGCTCACATGGACGAGATAGAAAAGGGGGACTGGATTTCCTCTGAGGAGAGTGAACTTTTGTGTTCCCTACCCACTCCCCATGATTTTGAGGAGCACGACATAGAGATTTGGGCATTGGATAATTTTCATTATTTTTACAAGTTTCTTTTTGGGGCAAGAAACAAAAAAGCAGGAAATCAAAATAGTTCCACAATTCTGCAAATCCTCATTTGATGGATAGAACTAGCTAGTTCTCAGATACACCAGTATATCGGGGCTCTTAATGCTTGGTTATTCTGTTAGACCAGGACATGTAACAGCAGAGGAAATCTACTCAGTGCTTTCCATTCTCATAACTGTGCATAGAGGAACTTGTAACTGTGCATAACAAATCAAGGTACATATAATAATCATGCAGATGAATTAGCAGCTATAACAATTAAAATATCTATTTGCAGCTACATAGAGCTTTTAAGCTATTCAGGAGAATCCAAAACCTCTAGCTAAGCAGTTTACATGCCCTTTTCACTCCAGAACTTTCATTTGCTTAGGAAAGCAATTGTTGAAAGTAGGATTTTCCTGTGGTTCTCTCTGTGCATGTGTAAGGATGCTAAGCAAGATCATGTACTTGAAGATTTGCTCCCAGAACTTACATGGAGCAAGGCCTGGTTGTTGCTATGCAGAACAGTGTTTCCCCATCACATGGAAAGTAAATGTCTATGGTTGACAGACCCTACTGAATTTTTATGATTTGCATAATAATAAATAAAATACTTTACCTTTTGTGTCATATTTATAATAGTTGTTCTCAAAAGTAATATTCCCCTCAACTTTCATTCTCTTAAAATCTGCTTTTCTTTGAACTCGGTGGACCTTTTAGCTCAGTGGTAGGCAACATGGTACCCTCCAGATATTTTGGACTATAACTCCCATAATCCTTGACCATTGGCTATGTTGGCTGGGGCTTATGTGAGTTGTCATTCAGAACATCTAGAGGGCACCAGGTTGCCTAACCCTGGTTTTAGCATTATATGAATGATCCTTGGGCTTGCATATTCCCTTATTCTCATTTGGTGCAGCCATGAGAAGGAGATTGGAAGCATCTATGTCTGTTTTTAAACTTACCAGAGTTATGTCCAAACTTGGAAGTATGATTAGATCAAACAAGCTAGGATCAACCCAAGGTTTATGATCTTGTCCTGTTCACTTGCCAGAGTTTTAACTAACCAGAGTATCATGAGTTTGGATGTAATGAGGAAATCTAGTTTAAAAGCTGAAGCAGATGCTTCTGATCTCCTCGCTGCCATACCATCAGAGGGAAGAGGAGCACATGAGTCCCAAGGCTCATGCAAGTTTGCTTACATAATGCTAAACCATAGTTTAGTGCTGCATCCAAACTGGCCCCATGTGGTGTTAGAAGGTCATGGATTCAGTTTTGAGATGCAAGCATAGACTTGAATATGTTTTTATTACATTCATATATTTTAATCCAAATGGCTTTTAAGGGACATTTAATATAGCTGAAATTAAATTTTTTTTAAAAAATACAATTGTTTTGTTTTTTCAAAACAAACCATACAGAGGACATCTTGAAATCATTTTTTAACACAATGAATATTAAGCAATACAGCACTGGAAATATTTGCAGTTAGCTCCAGTAAACTCCTGAGTGAATTCAGCTACTTTTCTTATCTGACTTAGAGGTTTCCCTAGAGAGGCTGCTCCGCTGACAGAGCAGAAATGAGAACTAAACACTGCTTGCCTATTCCACTTTTAAATTCTCTTTCCCATGTTGAATTGCTCCCTAAGCTTTGCTGGCTGTAGAGCAACAGTATGGAGCAAGTAACGCTCCCTGAAGGGGCCATATTTTTCTTTCCTTGAACCTTGAAGAGAAACACTTCTGCAGAAAGTAAAACAGCACCATAATTTAGAAAGTTTTTTTTTTAAGTGTATAGATGTGGTTTACTTTTTACTACATCTCCTTACAGGCTCCAAAAAAGCAAGATTCTTTGTATATGGCCCAGGGCTGGTCTCTAATGGAAGATAGGTGCAGCACATAAACTCCAAGTGAAAGCCCATGACCAGGATGGGTCTTCTCAACCCTGGGGATTGTTCTTGAGACCTCTTTAATGTTGTTGTTTTTTTTTGCTTTAGGGTTATGATGCTGCCACGTGATACATAGTTTAGAATTATAGTAGACAGTTCTAGTCTCTGGCATACCATTTTGCATTCTGGGAATGTCAGCTTTCCTTTAAACATGTTTTTGAATAATTCATGGTAGAGTGAAAAGGCTGGTGATGTATTGGCAATTCCTTGAAGGTTCAGAAAATAACTTGGGGTTGGACAGCACTTCTAGTGGTTGGGAGGTGAGTCATAAATGCAATGCATAGCTTCATATCTTTCCCTCATGTGTGTTTCCCATTCAGGATCCCTACTGGTTATATATCCCCAATTTGTAGGCTCACCCTGACATCCCAGTGCTTAGAAAAAACAGTCACATGCTTGAAACCTCACACCTTCAAAGGGAATTAAATTAGCCTAAGAAAATTAGCACCATCTATTTTGAATGTAGAATTTAGGTTTTCCTTTTCACAAAACTTGATTATTTGGGGGAAGGGAATGCAGACTCAACACATCCTCCAGCATAATCTTAAAACTCTCTTGGTATAAACAGTTGTGGGATACTCTTCAGGAGGATTAAGGTCTTTGCACTGTCATACATTTACCACAAAGAAGAAAACCTGACTTTTGCCTGAAGGAGAGCCCTATAAAGCTTCGGAAACTTATACTCTTTCACCAATAGGAATTGCTAACTGAAAGGTGTTGCCATTCCTACTTAGAGAATTAATGAGCTTCCAATGTGGCAAAGTCGATTATGACTATGATTATTTATTATTTTTCTTCAGATTCTCCTGCCTTCACTCCCTTCTGCCCCTCCACAAGGCAGGAAAAAATAGCTTTGTTTTTTGTTCAGGACAGAGGTTAGAAAGGTTGCAGGGGGCACATAGCCCTCTCATAGGGGTGTCTTGTCAGGGCGCAGCATGAAGGGCACAAACAGATCATAACCTTTAAATGAAAATGCAATGGAGGGGAGAGATGAAAGCATTGAAACAAATTAGATACAACTATAGGGGGTGCTCAACTGGAGAAAATTAGCATTTCTTCCTAATTGGAGTGCAGGGCATGCCATTACAGGGATTCATTACCAGGGGGAGAGGGTGCTGGGCCTCTTCACAGAATGCCCCTTAAAGCAGACAAAAAAAGCCCTCTCCTGGTTTTTATATATTCATAAATGTTTTAAAATAGTGGGTAAAGAACTGGGGAGTTGGTCTCAGTATTTCTGTGCTCATAAATATATACAATTCCTAGAAATCTGAACTTTCTGGCAGAGTGGGAATGGGATGTTTGTATTTTTCTCAACTCGACCTTTCCATTCTTTGTGTGTGTGTGGGTATCCATTTTAGGGATGGACAAATTAATCTATTTCTGGTCCATGTTAGTTTCACATGAGTTTAGTAATAAATCTGTTCCATACCATTTTCTTCAATTAAAAACATGAAAATTTGCATTTCCTCCCAAAATACACATTTTTGTACACATTTTCCTTTAAATATTAATTTATCTTTGATTTTCCCCAAATTACACATTTATTTATGCATGTTTGAACCAAGAACTGCATTCCAAAATGAAGGATAACTGCTTTCTGATCCACATATTAGTCTGGGAAGTGTGAATTAGGTCAGTTGCTTAAAAATGTGAACTGAAGAAAACTCTCCAGCATCCCTAGTCTACGCTAGAGCACATTTGTGTGACAGATGAATATAAGATAAAGGGCAACATGTAGCAATCAACAGTTCTGAAAATGATTGCTGCCAAACTATTATGTGTTTAGAAATAACTTAGTTCTTGCACCTGTCTGTATATAGATACCATATATAAGTGAAGCCCTATAGTAACAAGTAGCCATCAGGCAGTTGTGAAAAGCTGAAGCCAGTCTCTACAGGAACTGAATTAATTTCAGGCCATCACACATTCAGGGTGGATGGGCAGTTTTCCTCCCCATGTTTCCCCTGTTTCATTGGGGAAATGTTCTGTGGACTATATTTGCTAGAAGGTAGATTAGACTGTGTTCAGACAACATGCTAAACCATAGTTAAACTCATGTGCTCCCCGTCCACTCTTCCAACACAGCTATGAGGAGGAGACTGGAAGTGTTAACTTCCCATTTCGATTAACCACAGTTTAGCATGTCCACTGAACCATAAACTGTGGTTAATCTCAACTGTGGTTTGTTTAAACAAGCCAGCTTCATAACCCATGGTTTCAAACCCATGGTTTGTTTAAACAAGCCAGCTTCATAACCCAGCTTCATAACCCATGGTTTCAAACAAGCCATAGTTAACATTAACCACAGTTTGTTGGAATAATAAGCCGCAGTTAATTTAAACCGAAAGTGAAAGCCTCTGAATTTCTCCTGTTGGCCATGCTGGAGGAAGAGGAGAGAAGAGTGTCTGAGCCTGAGGCTTGCTGTGGCTTGTTCTCCTCATGGCCATGATGTCCAAACTGAATCATTATTGACAACACAAAAAGAGGGGATCATAAAAACATATAGTAACCTTGTGAAACTATGTTTCATCTTCCCACTCTCTACTGTATAATGTTTCTGGGACAAGAAGAGCAACAAATGTGTCTGGGAAATCCTTTACATTTTTGCTTTGATTTCGCTGTCATCCTACTGCCTTTCCTTCTCCCAACTTTGCACCTTTCTGTCCTTTTGCTGTCTTTTTATAGAAGAGGTTCAATGTGTGACATAGAAGAGAGAATGTTGCAAGCACAAGCCCAGGCTAAATCACATGTACACAGGGGATTAATGGGTCACAAAGCTGCAATTTTAACACCTGTTCTTGAATTGCATCTGAAAAGGACACTGAAATGGTGCTTTCCAGTTAAAATAACTGCAATATAGGTAAACTTTAGATGATTGAAAACCACATGTTAAAAGGCTTAGAAAACTTTATGCATTGTCCCTGTTTTTCCTCTTTGAGCCATGACCCCAGTAAAAGTCAAGTAAGCATGGTTTCTTCTATATTTGATCAACAAGATAGTACCCAGTTCTGACTTAATGAGAGGTGGTGTAGCATAGTGGCTAAGTGTCTAACCTGTGAGGCAGGGTATCCTCAATTCAAATCTGACCTCAGCCATAAACTTGCTAGGTGGATTTAGACACGCCATTATTAATTCAGCTTGCCATCGGCAATACGGGGATAATAATACTGGCCTGCTGTAGAGGACAGTTGCAAAGATTACTGAAAGAATGCATGCAAAGTGTTGTTAAAACTCAAAATACCATACGTGAATAAAGTATTACGCATATGAAAAAAATAAGTTCTTCTGCTGAAAAGTCTTAGCAGAGGCTGGGGAAATATGACACGCTAAAGGAACTGATTATAAGACTAGACTGGTGTTGCAGAAAAGTTTAGATCACTTTAGAGTTCTTTGTAGTGAAGGGTGCAATGTGGTACGGGGGGTAAATGGGGCTTCACCAAAATGCAAAACCAGTTCATTGCTCTCGCACAAGATCTTTGATGGATTGGGTGTTATGTAGAAATCATGATGGTCAGATCGGTGTAGGTGTGTCTGTGTCAAAATATAGCTTAGCATTTTCTTCGCCTAAATAGTAAACTCTTATCCCCTTCCCCATCCCATAAAGTGGCAGTGCCTGCTTTTGTCAGCCTTTCCACCTGTTGGAGGAAAGTTAAATGAAGACTGTTCCATGGTTGGTGGGCACAGGCTGCTAATTGGAGGGAGAGAGCCCATTTCCTCTAAGGAGCACAGACTGCACAGAGGTGATGGATGGGCTGGAGATTTATTAGCACATGGTTGGGGGCTTAAAGCTCAGCACCAGCAGCTTGCTTCCCTCAGAAAAGAAGGCAGGAATCAGTGCCTGTTGCCCCTCCCCTACTCCAGAAAGAGGGGTGAAGAAAGAAACAGGGATAATTGGAAGGAGCGGTTTGTTTGAACATAACCACAAGACTGCGTTTAATTCTTGGTCTCTTGCATTTTGAGGCTGATTCTGACATTTCAAAGTGAAGGGCAGCTATTTGGTGTCACACCTGTTGCTTGTATTGTAGGTTGTTTCCTAAAGTCCAACCTTATAGTAGCAGTGGAAGAAGCAAGCCTTTTATGCCAATCTTCTGCCTGTATGTGTGTTTCTCTCTACATTGACCTGTAGAACTGTGCAGTGCTGGGGCCCTTGCAGCATTGTACTAGATTTCCTAAATTGTTCTGTGGCTAAAAGAACTTGTTCTAGGATTGAAGAGAACATGAATACCTTTACTGTGTGTATCTCCAAATCCTCTGAATTTGGTAGTTGTTATGGGACTGTAGTGGGCTATTTTGTTGCTGTCTGTTTTCCATTTAAGTTTTTCAGCTCTAGAAAGGAAAGCAATTGTATACACTCTGCATTGTGACACACCAACTTTGTGCTGTCTGTGCCAAAACCTTTTAGCCAGCTGCAGGCTAGCTAGGTTTACCAGAGAAGGAACACAGATGTTTATAAAGATCATTTAGTGTCTCCAGACAGAGGGCTCCTAGAACTAACTACCAAAAGGCATTGTACAGCTATTTTGACTTTTCTTCCTTAACAGATTTTTTTCTGACAGGATAAATGATGGAAGAAGCAGTGGGAAAACAAAAACAGACTACAAATCTAAGATGACGTCTGCCCCCGCCCTAAAATTCTGTGAATGAGGCTATGACCCAATTCACATGATCACTACTTGGTCAACAAGCCATGGTGGCTTGCTTCCTCTGCCGCACGTGCTAGTCAGATTTCCTTAATTACCCTCGCTGATGTGGCTTGCCATGTCTTCCAAAGCTGGATGACATAGCTTATTTGAGGAGGCAACAGCCGTCCAATAATCCATGGGCTGTTTGGGGGTTATTTGAGGGGAGGTGCCCCCTGCAAGCAAGCCATGCTGCCCATGGTCAGATGACATGGCAAGCCGTGCCAGCAAGGGTAATTTAGGAAATCTGGCTGGCATGCACAGTGGGGGAAATAAGCCACTATGGCGTATTTCCACCGCGATTGTGCAAACCAGCCTAGTGTGAGAACACAATACAGGCCTCATCTGGGAGCAACTTTTCTCTTTGCTTGATTCCGGTTAGATGTTTCCACCAAAGAAATGCAGTTGCTCAAAATGCATTGGGAACTGGAATGGCTTCATGGATCTTTTAAAACATATTTATTCATTACATTTATATCTTGCCTTTCTTCCACCATGAAACTTGAAACAATGTACACAGTGTTTCCAGGCAGACTCTGACCTAGGCACTGACAGGACCTAGACTTGCTTAGCTTCATAAGAGTTGCTGCATCATGTACTTTCAGGACATACCTGTAATGGTTTGTTGTTACTTGTTACATTAGGGCCTAGTCTATTTGTTGCTGGATTGCCAATTTCTGCATCAGGAAAAAAGATCCAAAGTAAGTAGATTAACATAGATTTAATACTACCGCATATCCTATTTTGCTGCCAAAATTCATGCACTCAGAGAACATGGGTTATGATTGCCAGCTGGAACTAGATTAAGTGTGGCTACTGAAATTGCATTGTATCACACATCACAGGACTTTTGGTTTTGGAGGAGTTAGTTATGTTCCCGTTTAAATCTGCTGCAAAAGAATCCCCCTTTTTTTGGGTACCATGTAATTTTTATTTTACCTGGAGGAGATATCTCAACAAACTGCTTCATCATTCCATTTGTGTAGTAAAGGACAGAGTTGTGTTTCTGACAGAATCTGAATATTCTGCATGCAGAATATCTAGGTAAAGTTGTAAACAGAAAATGAATACGGAGGTCACATTATGGAACCTGCTTTGAATTTTGGGCATTGCTCCAGGAATTGGTCCAATGCTTTTTAAAGCCATCCAAAGTATGTGGCCATCCCTACTACATATGGCAGCAAATCCTGCATTGGTACAGTGGAGAGCCAGGGTGCTGTGATAGGAGGATGAATGCGTAAACAGCCATTTCACGGCTGACTTGAACACAGATGATGTCATCCTCCGCAGCAGCATCTGGGACTCTCAACACCTCACCGTCCTGGTCCCTTTCAGCTCTTTCTCTTTGATACAGTAGTAATGTATCACCTTAACTAGTTGTTGAGTTTCTTTAAAATAACCCCTTTTTCTTTCGGTTATTACCTTTGCTAATAGAGGCTGAAGCAATAGGTTTCCAGATGAGAAATAGGTAACAAAACAAGCAGGGATAAATGCATCCAGCTAACATAATTAAACTGTGTCCCTATTTTACCCAGGTCCTTTCCAAGCACTATCCTACTGTCATTGGTCCAATTCTCTCAATCAGTTCTCCAGTTCCAGAAACTTTGACCCTCCCTCCCTCCCTCCCTCCCTCCGCGTTTTGCTTTTATTGTTTAAAATTAGTTTTTTTTCCCCCTCTCCCCAGTGCTAGGGATGGACAGTCTCACCTCAGTCCATCCTTGCTGAGTGCTCACCGAGCTGCTGCTGCTGTCCACCACATGAGCTGCTGGATGGCCCAGCAGCCACCTGCCACTTAGTGAGCTACCATTTTGTGTAAAAATGGCCACTCAGGTTTTTCCATAAAAGTAATGCCGCATAAATGGCAGCCATAAAGGGGCCATTTATGCAATATTACAGGCATAAATCCCCTTAATGGATCACTGCCTTGTTGTGGCGAAGGGGCTTGCGTAACTCAGTGAAGCCATAAGCTATGCCGTGCAGGGCCACCCAAGACAGACAGGTCATGGCAGAGAGTTCTGACAAAATGTGGTCCACTGGAGAAGGAAATGGCAACCCACTCCAGTATTCTTGCCAAGAAAACCCCATGGAACGTATCACAAGGCTAAAAGATATGACGCTGGAAGATGAGCCCCTCAGGTCGGAAGGTGTCCAATATACTACTGGGGAAGAGCAGAGGGTATTTCCAAGTAGCACCAGAAAGAATGAAGCGGCTGGGCCAAAGCCGAAAGGACACTCAGCTGTGGATGTGTCTGGTGGTGAAAAGAAAATCCGATGCTGTAAAGAACAATGTTGTTTAGGAACCTGGAATGTCAGATCAATGAATCAAGGTAAGCTGGAGGTGGTCAAACATGAGATGGCAAGATTGAACATCGACATCTTGGGAATCAGCGAACTAAAATGGACAGGCATGGGCGAATTTAATTCAGGTGACCATCATATCTACTATTGTGGGCAAGAATCCCTTAGAAGAAATGGAGTAGCACTCATAGTCAACAAAAGGGTGGGAAAAGCAGTACTGGGGTACAATCTCAAAAACGATAGAATGATCTCAGTACGAATCCAAGGCAAACCATTCAACATCACAGTAATACAAGTCTATGCCCCAACCACCTATGCCGAAGAAGCTGAGGTTGATCGGTTCTATGAAGACCTACAACACCTTCTAGAACTAACACCAAAAAAAAGATGTCCTCTTCATCATAGGGGATTGGAATGCTAAAGTAGGAAGTCAAGAAATCACCGGGATAACAGGCAGGCATGGCCTTGGTGTACAAAATGAAGCAGGACAAAAGCTAATAGAGTTTTGCCAAGAGAACACGCTGATCAGAGCAAATACTCTTTTCCAACAGCACAAGAGACGACTCTACACATGGACATCACCAGATGGTCAATATCGAAATCAGATTGATAATGTCCTTTGCAGCCAAAGATGGAGAAGCTCTATACAGTCAGTCAAAACAAGACCTGGAGCTGACTGTGGCTCAGATCATGAGCTTCTTGTTGCAAAATTTCGGCTTAAATTGAAGAACGTAGGGAAAACCACTAAACTATTCAGGTATGACCTAAATCATATCCCTTATGAATATACAGTGGAGGTGAGGAAAAGATTTCAGGGATTAGACCTGATAGACAGAGTGCCTGAGGAACTATGGACGGAGGTCCGTAACATTGTTCAGGAGGCAGCAACGAAATCCATCCCAAAGAAAAAGAAATGCAAGAAAGCCAAGTGGCTGTCTGATGAGGCTTTACAAGTAGCTGAGGAAAGAAGGGAAGCGAAAAGCAAGGGAGAAAGGGGAAGATATATCCAACTGAATGCAGAGTTCCAGAGAATAGCAAGGAGAGACAAGAAGGCCTTCTTAAACGAACAATGCAAAGAAATCGAGGAAAACAACAGAATGGGAAAGACTAGAGATCTCTTCAAGAAAATTGGAGATCTCAAGGGAACGTTTTGTGCAAAGACGGGCATGATAATGGACAAAGAAGGCAGGGACCTAAGAGAAGTAGATGAGATTAAGAAGAGGTGGAAAGAATACACAGAAGAACTATACAGGAAAGATCTTAATGTCCCTGATAGCCATGATAGTGCAGTCACTGAACTTGAGCCGGACATCCTCAAGAGTGAAGTCAAGTGGGCCTTAGGAAGCATTAGTAACAACAAAGCTAGCGGAGATGACAGTATTCCAGCTGAGCTATTTAAAATCCTAAAAGATGATGCTGTTAAAGTGCTGCATTCTATATGCCAACAAATTTGGAACACTCAACAGTGGCCACAAGACTGGAAAAGGTCAGTTTACATTCCAATTCCAAAGAAGGGCAATGCCAAAGAGTGTTCAAACTACCGCACAATTGCGCTCATTTCACATGCCAGCAAGGTGATGCTCAAAATCCTACAAGCTAGGCTTCAGCAGTATGCGAACCGAGAACTACCGGAAGTACAAGCTGGGTTTCGAAGAGGCAGAGGAACTAGAGATCAAATCGCCAACGTTCGCTGCATCATGGAGAAAGCAAGAGAATTCCAGAAAAATGTCTATTTCTGCTTCATTGACTACGCTAAAGCCTTTGATTGTGTGGATCACAACAAACTGTGGCAAATTCTTAAAGTGATGGGAGTACCAGACCACCTTACCTGTCTCCTGAGAAACCTGTACGAGGGTCAAGAAGCAACAGTAAGAACCAGACATGGAACAACAGAGTGGTTCAAAATTGGGAAAGGAGTACGACAAGGCTGCATATTGTCACCCTGCTTATTTAACTTATATGCAGAGTACATCATGAGAAATGCCGGGTTGGATGAATCAGAGGTCGGAATTAAGATTGCTGGGAGAATTATCAACAACCTCCGATATGCAGACGATACCACCCTAATGGCAGAAAGCGAAGAGGATCTCAAGAGCCTCTTGTTGAGGGTGAAAGAGGAGAGTGCAAAAGCTGGTTTGAAACTCAACATTAAGAAAACGAAGATCATGGCATCTGGCCCCATCACTTCCTGGCATATGGAAGGGGAAGAAATGGGAGCAGTGACAGATTTTACTTTCTTGGGCTCCAAGATCACCGCAGACGGTGACTGTAGCCATGAAATTAAAAGACGCTTGCTCCTTGGGAGGAAAGCTATGGCAAACCTAGACAGCATAGTAAGAAGCAGAGACATCACCTTGCCGACAAAGGTCCGTCTAATTAAAGCTATGGTTTTCCCAGTAGTAATGTATGGCTGCGAGAGCTGGACTATAAGGAAGGCTGAGTGCTGAAGAATTGATGCTTTCGAACTGTGGTGCTGGAGAAGACTCTTACGAGTTCCCTGGACTGCAAGGAGGTCAAATCAGTCCATCCTAAAGGAAATCAACCCTGAGTGCTCATTGGAAGGACAGATACTGAAGCTGAAGCTCAAATATTTTGGCCACCTAATGCGAAGAGAAAACTCTCTGGAAAAGACCCTGATGCTGGGAAAGACTGAAGGCAAAAGGAGAAGGGGACGGCAGAGGATGAGATGGCTAGATAGCATCACCGATGCAATGAATATGAACTTGAGCACACTCCGGGAGAGAGCGGTGGACAGGAAGGCCTGGCGTGCTATGGTCCATGGGGTCACGAAGAGTCGGACACGACTGAACAACAACAAACAGGCATAAATAAACCATTTATGCCTGTAATGTTGCATAAATGGCCCCTTTACAGCCATCATTTATGCAACATTACTTTTATGGAAAAACCTGAGCAGCCTTTTTTGTGTGTGTGCAAAATGGCGGCTTGGTGAGGGGACGGACAGCTGCCAGGTGCTTGCAGACTGCATGGCACTTGGTGAATGGGCTGGTAAGCGTGTGGCGGCTCAGTGAGTGGGGTCCCGGAGGCTGAGCCGGGGGGAGGCTGCCAGCCTCCACCACCCTCTTGTGGACTCCCATGCAATCCCTACCCAGTGCCACCCAATGAAATGGGTAGTTTCGTGTTCATTTCTGCCCACTAAGTTTCTTTTTCCTGAGTTCAAAGACCCTCCGTTGAACTTTATAACCTCCTGCCTTGTGAGCAAAACTTCCTCACCTCTATATTTTAACTAAACCTTTGACCTACAAACTATTAACCTTTTGGCTGAAACAGACTAGCACATGCAGAAACCGAACCCCATAATATCCTAAAAGCAAACTAAATACAAAAATGGGAGACATTTCTGTTCCTTAACACGTGTAAAGGGCAATGGTTTTTTTTTTCTTTACAGCACATATAGAGATTTGAATCTATTACATTGTTTGCCCAACTTGCATACCTGTGTAATTCTACTGATTGTGCTATTCATTGAATATACCACCATTGAATTGGAAGTAACAATTTCCAAAGGGTTGCCAGAATAGATTTGTAGCCTTTAAGGTGCCACAAGACTCTTTGTTGTTTATACCACCAAGTGCTACATACTTCCTTAGTGAGGAGTATCCCCAAACTGGGAAGAAATCACAAACTGAACACCATATATGGAATGATTCTGTCAACGGAAATAAGGGGATTTGTGTGTCTTAGCCTGTTGTATACAGGACCGTGTGTATTTTGTACCAAGAAAAACCAGTTCAGTACAAATAAAATTAAATGCATATATTTATGTACTTTGCATATGTGATTTTGTTGTCAAATAACTTTTAAAAACAAGGAATAGTGGGGCAAAAGGGATGTGGATGGGCAATGGAGAGAGACGTTATGGCTACATGGTTATTAAAGCATAGGGATGAGAAAAGGGATCAAAACCAAGAGGAAGGGCAATAAAGCTGTGCAGGGCGCTTGGCATTCACCCTCTGACTTCTAGAAACCTTGCTCCCTGCTTCTGAATTTTCTTCAGACATTCCCCACGGGTTACTCAGTTTATATCTGCAATCAGGAGTAGCAGAAATTTGTTTTAAACAACAGCAACAAAAATCAAATAAAACCCAGGAATCTCAGGATACTTAATTCCTCACCATGCCATTCCCTCATTCTGCCTGCGTGTGTTTATTAGCTATAAATCAATATGCCACATGGATATTTCTAGCATATGCCAGAAAGAGTGGCAGATATCCAAATTAGATTGTAATTTACACTTACAGAGTGTATGTTCGGGGTGAGGGGGTACCTGGTCTGGTTCTTTTACAGGATAGATTTCAGAATGAAGTTTGGGACAGGATTGCTTTTTCAAAAGCATCTTTGTCAAAATATCCTTGCATGTGGACAGCTTTCACACCAAAGAGAAGGCTATAAGTAAATTTCTAAACTTTCTTTGATCCATGTTGATTTGCAACTAGAAACTGCTATTTTTCAAGCACTGTTCTTTTGCTCCAGTCTAGTAGTACATTATCCTAAATGCTGCCTCAGAAGGACCAGGTAATTAATGCACCTTCATTGGAGAACAACCTTCCCACCACAGCCCTGCTTTCTTCCTTTTAATCGTTCGTGTGGGGGGGGGGGGCGGGGGTGGTGCTGGCGTCTGGCACTCGCTATAAAGGCCAGGAGAGGCCGCATTTCTGTGGTGGTACTGATGCTTCAGCTTTTGCAGACAGAGCTCTCTGGGTAGAGGTGCTGCTTCTCCTCACTCCCCTCAACAGGTTGGACCCCCAGGAAGCTTTTGTCTGTATCCTGCATGCATGTCTGGGCCTGCCATTCCCACATGGGGCACCCTCCCTTGGCAAAGTCCCACCATTCAGTGATGGTGGCTGAAAGAACCTTGGCTAATTATGCTGGACTGGAAATTACCACTTCGGTGTGTGCTCCTGCTGCTGGGGCTGTTTGTTCAGGGGCTGTATTTAGTGTGAACAAAGCCCCCCTGCAGAGTGGGTCCAGCCCCAAGTGTGAAGCTACAGGTAGAAGCTTAAAATAAAGGGGGTAATTACCAATGTCTCCAGGTGAAAGCCCCACTAAACTTCAATAGACCAATATAGATTTGCAGGGTTGGGGGAGGGGGGAGAATCCCCCTCCCCAAATAAACGATTCCCACCAGGCAATTAAGGAAAAATAATTTCACCCAGTGAAGGGGGTAGTGAGCTGCTGCTTAGAAATTGTGGCTTTTTTCTTGCCCTTATTTGTCACTGGGTGGGGAAACAAAGTGCCTTCACTGAGGAGGGAGGGATGATTCCCACATATATACCCCAACCTCCCTGCTTTGTTAAGTGGCTTGAATGTACCTAGTGGGGAGCAGGAGAGGGAGAGAACAAATAAGTCAGAAAAAGGAATCGCTGGAGCTTTACACCTGAGCAAGCTTTGGAAAATGTGACAATGCCATTCACAGTCTCTTGTAAGGTGTGTGTGTGTGTGGGGGGGGTCCCATCTGAGCAGTAGAACAGGAATTGTGTTCTTTGTCCACAAATCCATTGAAGCCTTAAAACAACCCATATTCCCCTCTACTGTCTACTGGGTAGCTGTTGTAGCCACTGTGTATGTGAGTGGAAGAGAAGCATTTTCTGTGATATTAAGCTCTACCTAGAGGCCAGAAGGTGGCACATTGGGAACTGAAGGGGTTCCTCCTTTTCTATGCAGTCTGACATTGAACAGAGAACATTGCAGGCCCTTCCTGTTTTATCTAGGCAGTACAATCCTGCAAGTGAGCCATACAAAACTTGCATGGGAGTTTTTACTTTTTTCAGAACCCATATCGTAGGATACTAATGACAACATAACCTTATAATTAAAACTACAATAAAACTTTCTCCCATATACAAGTTAGGAATTTCTCCGAATTTTCTCTGCATATTTCTCAGAAACTATAACAGTCAGAGAGATGCAAGAGCACTACTTTGGAACGTAATAAAAGAGCTCGAATTTTCCATGAGAGATGATAGGAGATACTGACTAGAATATTTAGCTGATTTAGAATATTTTGTTCATTTAGAAAAATGCTTTATGTATTTATTACATTTCTATACTGTCCAATAGCTGAAGTTATTAATCATTTTGTAAAGGGAGATTCCACCACTGGTCCCCCTTTCTAAGTCCAGTCTTTAGCACACTTACTTTCTGATTTACTCTGAGTGATATGCAAACATATCTGGGTACATATCAATTACTGTTTTCTCAACTTAACATAACTATATCCATATTGCAGCAACTTTGCCATCTGTAATGCCTGCATTTGGACATATCATTAAACCATACTTTAGTGCAACGTGAGTGAGCTTCAGGCCTATGCATCCCTCCCCTTTCCTTATCTGGCATGGCCACAAGGAGGTGATTCAAAGTATATGCTTTTGTTTTAAACTAAACCACAGTTTGTCGTTTCATCCAAACTGGGACAAATGTTTGTTGCTTAAACCATGGTTTTTCCAAACATGCCAAGTTAAAATGTTTCTGATCCTGGATTGTTGGGATAAACATAGTTTAACCACAATTCCAAGTTTGGATGAAATAACAAAGTATGGTTAGTTTAAAATAGAAACTGTTGTTTTCAATCTTCCTGTAGCCACTTGAGGAGGAGAGGGGAGGGAGGGGAACAGGACCTTCCATGTAATGCTAATCTATGGTTTGCATCCAGATTCAGTCATTGAACCGAAGCCTGCCCATAAACCATGGTTTGTTTGAGGCTGACAAACCGAGGTCTGAAGCTACTGTTTGAAGCTAGTTTGGAAACCACTACTTGTTCTAACTGTGGTTTGCTGTTATGTCTGAGTTCACATGTCACTGACAAATCATAGTTGGGGCCATTGCCTCAGCAGGCTGCTGACTGGAAATGGAAGTGAATTTATGAAGCTCAGTCCTGAGCTGATAGGAAACAAAAGCAAGCTTGCTCCTCAAAACTGTAGTTTGCCTGTAGTACGTCTGGAAGCTCACACTATGGTGTGGTTTCTTTTTCTTTATAAATTTATCAGTCACCTTTCAGCTCAGATAGGGCTCCCAAGAAGTTTTTTTGGATAGATACTTAATCTCAGGGTTAGGGTGAAATTGTGTTGGCATATGTGGGAAAAGAGCCCAGTACATTTAATCCTGCAAACTGAAGGTTAAATGTGAGAGTACTGTGTAGTTTAATGTGATTTATCCATATCCGTTTTGGCAGTTGATATATGGCTTTCCAGCCTCAGTCTATGATTCCTTTATCTATTATTTTTTGAAGTCATAACTTCGGGCATTTGCCCAGCAAAAGCTAGGGCAACTTTTACAGGATGTATGTAAGCAACAAACTATATATGCCCAATTTGCCCTGGTTTTCTGCCCCATTTGTGTCATTTCACTGCAGAGCATTCAAACCTGGTCTCAAATGGAATGCTTGAGTCTTTGAGACACTGAGTAAAAGCCTAGTCTCAAGACAGTTCTCTCATCCACTCATTCATTGGAAATTTGTTTTAAATATTTTCCTTTAGCCAGCAGTAGGTTGGATTCACTTGTACAACAACCATCTACAGTTTCTTAATAGCTTATGACTAAATAACAGGTCTGTAACTGAGATGGCTCTAGGAATGTGGTGATATAAAATGACAGTATTTATACAAGCTCCCCCAGTAGCCCCTGTCAAGATTTAAGCTTAGCTAGTACAGGCACAGAAAAGCAACCATCTGAAAAGACACTGGGTTGGTTCAGCTGTAACACCAAACCATGTAGGGGTGCGCAGATGTTGTTAAATCCATTCTGTCTGTGTTTCACAGATTGTCAGGCATCTTTCATTCCATTGTCCACTCACTGACATAATCAAATGTTTTTACCAGAATTTTGTTCTGCTTGTGCAAATGCACATTAGTTAATGTGAATTAGCACTAATGCACACTGACTGATGTGCATTTGTGCAAGTGTGCATTAGTGCTAATGCACACTTGCGCTAACGCACATCAGTGCACATCAAATTAGTGCAAATGCCTCCCAAAAGTGAAAAACTGGTCTGCAAATCTGCAGAATCTGTGCTACTTGGGAAAAGCTGTTCTGTTGTAGAATTCACACATCAGATTCAAAGAAATCCAGACTCATTTGAATCTATTGTGGCTTTCTCCAACACCCCTAGTTTGCTGCTGTGTGAATGATCCTTGTGCCTGCACCTGCTTTTGTCCTCTTGTGTGCTCCTAATTTAGCAGCGAACGATATTTTGCCATCACATCTGAACTAGGCAAAACAGGATTGTGAACCCAGTTGAAACCATGGCTTACAACCCTAGTTTGTGGACAAATTATAGTTTTCCCAGTCCAGCAAACCATGTTTGCTGATAAATCAAAATGGGTGGTGGGTAGAGGGTGGGGGGGAGAATTGGCAGGAATAAGAAAAGGCAGGAGAACATGAGAATGCTGCTGCTTCATGTAGTGCCAAACCATGGTTTGACATTATGGCTCAACTGACTTGCTGTCTAGCCCTAACCCTACTGACATGATAGTCAGCTGAAAATTGCTGGATACCTTGTGAAGCTATCCTAAACTATCTGGCCCCATGGTTGTGCTGCAAGAACTATTTTGGAGCTATCAATAGTAATGACAGAAAAATCTGTAACTAATTGTCTGGGTATGCTACTAATGTTGTACTTGTTCAACACATATGCATCCTGTTTCCTTTTCCATGGGACACCCAAATGCAGCACGACTGCCTTGTTGGGTGGAGCCTGGTGTCTTTATTGGGAACTGTTCAGATGCAGTCAAGCAGGAAACAGTATAATAGCCAGAGAGTTACTGCACAGGGACAATAATTTTGGTGCTGGCTGGCCACTTTATGTGCCTTTTTTGTTTTAAGTATCCCAGATGTAGTCACTTCTTTCTCGTATACAAAGCAGGACAGAGCTTCACTTCCTACATTTTGTAACAGACTGATGGGAGGAATGGAAAGAGCTACATTTAGTACTGAGGACTGCTTTGAAAATATTTCGATGATGCCATATGACCAATCTCTGCTTGACTTTCAGTTGCATTTTATATTCAACCAACAGTTTTAGGCATATTGGAAAGTATGTCAGTTTAGAACTAGGCCAGTTTTTAAACTTTTGTGTTCAGGAATGGGTTCTGTCTTTGGATTTCAAACTCAATTACTGTAATGTCTATGTAATTATGAGGCCCTCAAAAATGAAAGCCAAGATACTTATAATTCTCACAAGAAATTAAAAACTGCAAAAACAAACAAAACCCTGCCTTGGAGAGGATCACAGACTACCTTTGGACTTACAGGAATAGCCAGGTAATGCTGTATGCTGAATAACTTGTAAATCCATTTTCTGAACCTGGTGAAATAGTTGGCTCTAATCTGTTTAATATAAGGGCAGACAAATGTTTCATATTTTTGAAGTCCTGCACTAGACTGAAGAAAATGTTCTGAATTCCTAGAAGGCAGATCTAATTTTTAGGCAGTTAGGTTCCTGTGATTGCTCCCTGCTCCCCTGCTGAGCTTTAAAAGTTTGGTATGGGACAAATTCTCATACACAGAAGCAGTGTGTGTACCATAGGCTAAAGAAGAGGATTTTGACCAGTACTCTGGGCTTGAAACAATGAAGCAACTGGGGCTTGGCCTTCAACCCAAACTTCAATGTGAGGCATCTCTGTTCTAACCCTGTCTTCAGAATTATGGCTTTCCCCACATCTCACAATGCTCTCCTTAGTGTGAAATGCATACACCCTTTTCCCAGGGGCCAATTTTCCAGCCAGGGTGGAATACAGCACTCACATGAATTATTGGTATCTTTCCATGCCTCTGTTGTTGGTGTTTCCTACCATTTCCTTCTGGGGGGGTGGGGGAAAATACTGTAAATCCTGGAAACACACTCTATGACCTTGCTCACGATTTCTTCTCTCTTTACATCAAATGTCTCCACACAGCACCTGGAGGGACCAGGCAGAGTTCTTCTGTAGCTCCACTGTGTACAATTTATGATGCATGCCTAAAGAGCAATTGACTCTCAGTCTAGCTATGAAACTGGTACCATAGCAGCGCATAGACCTGTGTATGTAAAGACTTTCAGAGAACAGTGGCTAATAAGCTCATTGTCTATAATTCTACTAATGTGATGGACTTTCCCATTTGCCTCTGCATTTTGGTAATAAATTAGCATAATAATCCTTGGCAGGTAAATTTAAAGAGCTCATTTGGGCTTCACCAGAGAGTAGTAGGAACTGTTGCTTGGGATTTGGAGGCCACCAGCAAAGCTGGGGAAGAGGCAGTGTTTTAGAAAAGGGAAGAGCTATGGGCCCTAGGGTAACTGTTGGGTCGAGGGGTGTTGGCAGGACAGCAGGAAGAAAAGTTTTGGAGCAGTAGTGATCTGAACTAAGATTGAGGGCTGCAGACAGAGTTAAAAAAATATGGAAACAGGGCTGGGATAGCAGGAAGAATGTTTTTATTACATTTGTATCTCAACCTTCTAGGAAATTAAAACTAGAATTTTAGCCTTGCAACAATGTGCACTACTGTCAAGTACATGTTTGGCAACTTCGAGATTGGATTATTGTAACATGCTCTGTGTCAGACTGCCCTTGAAGATAGCTCAGGAACATCAGTTGGTTCAGAACAAAGCAATGTGCCTATGCTTGGACCATATTACACTGTTGTTAAGAGGTGCTAGTACTGAACTTTATTAAAGTCCCAAATGCTCTGGTCCAGCTGTCTTAGAGAGTGGCTGCTCCCTGCACATCAAGATCTTCAGGCATCTGCTTGTCAGATATCAGGTTGGTATCTAGCAGGAGGAGAGTTTTCATGGCAGTGGTACCTCCTTTTTGGAACATTTTTCCCTACAAAGTCCAGATGTGTTGTATAGAAGCTTTTGCAGGCAGAATGCATTGGCATCAAGGGGTCTATATTCTGAAAGAGCTTAATAGGTATAGAATCAGTAGCTAGGGGTTTAAAGTTATATACATTCAGAAAAACAAAGGGGTTTTAATGGAAGAGAGCAGTTTAGAGAAGAAAGGGTTGGGTTCTCCACATTTCATGGCCTGCAAATGAAAATGGGTTTAATTCAGGGGTTGGGACTCCTATTTCAGCATTTCCAGCTGCTGTAATCCAGTGTGTGGGGTGCTTCAGTTCATGCTGGTCACTATCATTTCCTGTGGTTGGCAGGAACCAGTATGGACTGCATAATCATCCTGCACTCACCACAAGGGGATGTCCTGAATAAAAAAAATGGATTGCCATTGCTTGGAGTACCTCTCATGCTACCAGCTCTGGCCTACAGGAAACTTCTGTTTTAGTGAGCCTTGACCGTTGATTATAGGATGCTGCCTTATAACAGGTCAGATTATTCGTCCACGAGCCCAGTATCGTCTATTCCGATTGACAGTGGCTCTTCAGGGACTCAAGCAGAGGTCTTTCACATCACTTGCTACCAGATCCGTACAACTGGAGATGCCCAGGATTGAGCCTGGGACCTTCTGTATGCAAATCATGTGCTCTGTCACTATGCTGTGCCCTCATTTTATGAGCAAGATAGAGGCCCAATTTAAACCTGATGTTGCTGCACAAAGAGCACTTCCCCATGTAGGTCCCCCATGCAGCAAATGTCCCATTTAAAAGTTGCTTGCTTCATATTCTGTTCCAATCATGTGCAGGGGAAGCATGTCCATACTGCATTTGCTGGGGCCACAGATTGCTATTCTGCAAATGCTACATGCGTATGTGCTGGTTTTTCATGTGGCAGCATCAGAGTCTGGCTGTGGAAAGAAAATCAAATAAAAATTGCTGTGGAGAATCAGTGGGTGGGGAAACATTAAGCACCTCCTTCCTTCTGCTGGCTAATTATTCTCTGCAAGCACTCCCCTTGCATTAGCTCTGTATAGGTTGGGAATACTGTGATTCCCACTTAACATCTAGTTTCGCTCTGAGTTTGACTCCCAATGGAATCTTATTTGGGTCAGGCCTACACATACAGCAGAGTAAGGTGGTAGAGACCTGAGGTGATTATGGTCTGTACCACTTCAGGCTGGAAACTGGGTTGGAATTACATTTCTGAATGTGTTTTACTAAAACAACAACAACAAAAACCCAAACTCATTGCAAGTAGGAAACTAGTCCAGCAGGGAGTGGATTGGGCTAGAACGTGTCTCCTTAATGTGCTGTTTCTTTTCTTTTTTACTTGTGGGGTGTGTGTGTGTGTGTAAGTAAAACAAGGGGCAGCATTCCAAAAATTGTATCCTCCACCTACAGCTTGTCCATTCTTCCACGACTTCATTCTGCTGCATGTATAGACCAGGCCTTATTTTGGCAGGGTCCCAAGTGGGTGTTGCTTGTTATAACCAGCTATATATATGGAGGGGTATTTTCACTTTTGTATTCTGCTGTATTCTGATCCTTCAGAGCATATCTGTCAGGCCCTCTTGCTGCCTTTTATTCTTTTTTTCCCCATTCATGCTCCTGCATGAGTACATGAGGACTGGGACTGGTCAATTAAAACTGAACTGCTGATAGTTACATTTGTCCCATGTGTTGGTGGTGTTCCCAGGAGAGATGAACATTCTCTCACTATCCAATCAACTCTGGGTATGTGTGCACAGTTGGAAAGGCTTCACGATGTAGACACTGCTCGAGACCATCCGCTGTGCAGTGCCCATGTCTCTCCTACTCTTTGCTATGTTGCTACTGTTGGGGGCCCTCCTCCCATCACTCTCCAGCAGGGGGGAAGCTGTGAGTTTGTGTGACCTTAGCACGAAATTCAGACTGCAGGAGTTACCTTCTATAATGATGTCAACTGATTAGGTTAGCGGGGCTGGTGGCAGCCACGACAAGACATGACATGTTCTAATGATTCGCTTTAGCAGGGGCACCAGGAGCAGTGAGGAGGAAGAGGCAGGGAAGGCGGGAGGCCCACAGGTGCCGACAAAGACTTTGACCTTTGCTGCTATAATATCAGTGTTTCACAGGCTAGGCGGTTCGGTAACCCACTTCCAGACCATCAAAAATTGATTTAATTGCAATTTCCCCCCCAATTTGGAGCACTGGAGCTTGACTAATTGGAGTAATAGAGAGTAATAAGGCTCTGATTAAAAAAAAGCTTTCCTCTGCCTCCTTTTGTATCCTGTGTCATTGCCTGTCAGAGGTCAGGGAGCCTGCATATTCTATTAGGCCGAGTTGCCTTCATTTGGACAAATTAGTTTACCCAACAGTAATTAAAATGCCAATGTGGGTCGGGAAGCGCTGAATGCAATTGATGGGCACGTTGGTGAAGGATTTGACAGCTTTGGTGGCTGCCCTTGCCAGAGCGTGTCGGTGCAGACTCAAAGGCTGTAGAAGTTTGGGTCTATGTGGCTAGCATAGCTCTGTGGTTGAAAGAGGCTCAGTCCAAGTGTCCTTCTCTTTGGTCTCTTCTCTCCTTCTTTCTTTATGACACTTGGGTTCATTCCTCCCCCACGCCCAGACTCTTTGTCCTAGCAAGACCGCCCTCAGCCCCCTCTGCTGTACCCTCCATTTCCCAGCTGCAGGGCTCTTGCTAAGTAATAGCTTCTTTGTTTCTTGGTTTGATGATTCTTCAAATAGAATAATTTCCAACATGGGATAATAATATCACGTTTAAAGGGTGAGGAGTATGGGGACTGAGATTGAAGCATTCATGCATGTGTCAGCCAGATTCTGGAATCCAGAAGGTAAAGAACAGTGTAGGACCTAGACTTTAAGCCTTGGAAGAAACTGTTGGTTTATAGAGTAGATCTGGGTAAAATGGAAAGAACTGAAAAAATTGTTAATTGGATAATTTTTCGGGTATGTATGCAAGAGACAGAATAGCACAATAAGCCCTAAATCTGAAAGAAGTGACAACTTCAAAATGGTCTAAGTATTTGGAAATCAAGAGTGATGCCTGCTGTGCATGTGTTATATAAGAGGTGCTTCTGTTTAAGTCCATTTTGATCAATGTTGGGGAAATCCTAATCTGGTTATGCTTTCAGCATGTGTGTGTTTGTGTGGTGGTGGGTGTGAATGGAGGCTTTGCTTGATATGGCTATTGGACATTGAATTGGATAGTTTTCATGCCAGTGCAAATCCACCTAAATATGGTTCCGTGGTACTATGCAAAACAGACTGGTTCCGCATATGACAGCAGGAGTTGCCATGCTTCATCTGCATTAATGTTTAAAAGATGTTTTAGTTGCAATTTTGATATTTATTTCCCTTTATGGTAAATGATGAACAACATTTTCCTACTCCTTTTGGCATGTTTTATATAATTGTAGTGCATTGTACTTCTTGATTCCAGAGCTGTACATACTCTGCCATCCCAATTCTGTATCAAAGTAAGCCAAGTACTGTGCTCAGAACTGAGTGTGAAAGTTGATTTTTTCATATATCTTTTTTGCATGATTCTTCTTCCAGGGTTCAGTTTTCAAAGGGTTTGGAATTGCTTAGCAAGTGCTGAAGGACAGTGGAGGGCTCAAGCGAGACTGAAGGCCAGTAGAGAAAAGGAGTAGTATCCATAAGAGAGTTAATAGAGAGCACTCCCTCCCACGGCCTTTGGAAGACTTTTCCACCCAGTCTTCAGCATATACCTACACATCTCTAAGGTTTTCTTGCCACTTGTTAGGGCTAGAAATATCTTGATACTTTAAAAAGAAATCTGAGATTGAAATTTCTGTGATTTCTCTGTTAGGTACCAGATTCTGCATGTATGAGTTTTATACTGGCATGCAAATTATGCCCAGCTGTGTTTGTATTCTCACAATCAAGACTAAATTGCTTTTATAAACTATTCACTTAGCATTGCTTCCTCCCATTCTCCATCTTTTAAATTATTGCCACGCTGTTTAAGTACTTTACATACATTATATTGTTTCCGTCCTTACAACAGCCTTGTAATGGAGGTCAGTGTTATTACCCCAATATTGCAGACAGGGGGTTGAGATCGAGGAAGATATGGACAACAGTACAGAAAACAGTCAGAATACCTACATACTGTTTCTTCTCCCCGTTTTCTTTTTCTTTTTTTTTCGAAGCTAATGTTATATATGTTTTATTGTTAAGGCTTATTACTTGCAATCACTATATACTAATGATTGGCTTGCATACGGGCACCTAGTGAATTAGTAGCAGAGATGGAGCTGAACACAAATTTCCTATGAAAGTAATTTCAGCCAATAGTGAAATTTCTACAGTAGAAATTTGCTCTTCATGGAGAGGCCATTGGTTGGGATGGGATGTTCATTCATGTTCACACTGCCATTCTTCACATAAGAAGAATTGCTGGTGTAACAGAATCCTTCTAAACACTGGAATATTTATAACAGCATTACTTCATTTGAAGAAAGTGGCAGTGCAGCAATCATAGAGGCAGTAGCATCTGGACATCAGATTCTGTCCTGAGCAATGTTATAATTCTTCTTTCCACTGGTGCTTTGTCCTGCAGGTTTCTTCCACAAGGATGCTTTTCACTCCCTTATTACAAAAAAGTCCTTAGTGTTGGAGGGAGCACAGGGCTTTTCCTTCTCAGGAATGATGTTTCAGAAATTTGAAACGATAAACATCCCTTTTACGCTCCAGAACAATAGCAACAAAGTCATAATTTAGAACTGAAAGGGCATAAAGTGACTTCATTCTCTTCATCCTCAACATTAGAAATATTCTAATTATGAGAACTACAGACTCTCTTCTGGAGTAGGATGGCAGGGTGAATTGGTGGGTCAGAATCTGTGTAGCTGGAGGGAAGTGGCGCTAAGCTAAGGAGCAATTTGGAAGCCGACTGCCAAGAAATTTCTAATCCCTACCACAGACTGGCTTGAAGGCTCTACCGGCAGAATGGCAGGGATTAGTGCTGGTGGTCTCCACCCACCTCTCCTCTCCTATTGACATACCTTGATGCTAATTTAGACCTGTGCAGCCTCTGGAGGGATGTTGCATACCTTCTTCTGAAAGATCTGTGTGACTGTGTAGAGCAAGGAAGAGAGAGAGAAAATCTTAGAAACCCAATTGCCCACTTCAGTGATTTCCAAGCTGCTATTATGTTTCTAACCACGGTAATTGGCTTTACCATTTATTAATGGCTTATGGTAAAGAGAAAAAAGAGACAAAACCCAGCACCTACCTTTGTAGTTCTGGGCTCCATTGACTGCAAGACTACTTGCTGACTTGGGGGTCAATTGATGTGCCGCTCTATACTTAAGAGCTTGTCGGTGTTTGACATCTCATCTTCGATAGCCCATGAGGTGTGGAGTGGATTCTTGTCTCTAGCATCAAGTAGGCAACTTGGGACTCCAATTTGTTTGGTCAAGAGAACATGTTGCCAGCCAACACACACAAAGTAATATCTTTGTTGTGGCTTTTAAACTGGCATCACTGAACATGAAGAACATATGTTAAAAATGCTTCCCTTGAGCTCTCCTAAAGTTACTCTGCCAGCCACTAGCTTATAGAGAGGAGAAGGGGTAGGTCCAGCTTTTCCCAAACTGATGCCCTCCCTTGAGATATGTTGGACTACAATTCCCATAATTCCCAGTCAGCATGGCCATGGTCTGTTGGCTGGGGATGATGGAAGTTGTAACTAGAGATGGAGAAGAAATTAGTTTGGTTCACATTTTAATATGAATTGACCTAATTCTCACCTATTGAACTAATAAGCACATCAATATGCAATTATCCTTCAGTTTTCACACTTCTCCTAATTTTGCGATAAGAACATAAAAAGAGCCATGCTGGATCAGACAAAGGGTTCATATAGTCCAGCATTCTGTTCAAACAGTGGCCAACCAGCTACCCAGAGGAAACCCACAAGCAGGACATGCGTACAACAGGACCTTCTATTATTTATTTATTTATTTATTGCATTTATACCCCGCCTTTTTTCCCTTGCAAGGAACCCAAGGCGGCTTACATTATCCTCCTCCTCTCCATTTTATCCTCACAACACCAACCCTGTGAGGTGGTTTGGGCTGAGAGTCTGTGACTGGCCCAAAGTCACCCAGTGAGCTTCCATGGCCAAGTGGGGACTAGAACCTGGATCTCCCAGCTCCTAGTCCAACACTCTTGCCACTACCATGTTCCCCAGCAACTTGTGTACATTGGCATACTGGCTCTACTATTGGATATAGCCATCAGGACTAGTAGCCACTGATAGCCTTTTCATTCATGAATTTGTTGAGTCCCCCTTTAAAGCCATCCAAATTGGTGTCCATCACTACATCTGGTGGAAATGAATTTCATAGTTTAACTATGCCCTGTGTGAAGAAGTACTTCCTTTTATCTGTCCTGAATCTCCCACCAATCAGCTTCATGGGATGAGCCCCAGTTCTAGTATTATGAGAGAGGGAGAAAAATGTCTCCCCATCCACATTCTCCACACCATGCATAATTTTGTACACCTCTATCACACCTCCTCTTACTTGCCTTTTTTCTAAGCTAAACAATCCCAGGTGTTGTAACCTTTCCTCGTAGGGGAGTTGCTCCAGCCCCATGATTATTTTAATTGCTCTTTTCTGCCCTTTTTCCAGCTCTACAATATCCTTTTTTAGGTGCGGTGACCAGAACTGTACACAGTATCCTAAGTGTGGTTGCACCATAGATTTGTATAAGTATGATCTTGGAATTTTTATTTTCCATTCCTTTCCTAATTATGCCTAACATGGAATTTGCCTTTTTTTAAAGCAGTGGGTCGATATCTAGCTGCCCACCACAACCCCAAGATCTCTTTCTTGGTCAGTCACTGCTAGGTCAGATCCCATCATCTTATACTTCAAATTGGGAGATTTTCCCCCAATGTGTATCACTTTACACTTGCTTACATGGAACCGCATTTGCCATTTTGAAGCCCATTCTCCCAGTTTGGAGAGATCCTTTTGGAGCTCTTCACAATCCCTTTGTAACCACCCTAAATAATTTGGTGCCATGAGCAAACTTGGCCACTTCACTGCTTACTCCTAATTCCAGATTATTTATGAATAAGTTGAAAAACATTGGTCCCAATACAGATCCCTGTGGGACCCTACTATTTACATCACTCCATTTGTCATTTATTTCTACTCTCTGCTTTCTGTTGTTTAACCAGTTACTGATCCATAAGAGGACCTCTCCTCTTATTCCATGACTGCTGTTTGCTCAAGAGTCTTTGGTGGGAGACTTTGTTAAAAGCCTTTTGCAAGTTCAAGTAAACAATGTCTACTGGATCACCCCTGTCCACATGTTTATTGACACTCTCAAAGAACTCTAAAAGGTTAGTGAGACAGGACTTACCTTTGCGGAAGCCATGTTGATTCTTTTTCAGCAGGGCTTGTCCTCCTATATGCTTAATAATTTTTTCTTTAATAATGCTTTCAACCAAGTTACCTGGAACAGACATTAAGCTAACCAGTCTGTAACTTTCCAGATCCCCCCAGATCCCTTGTTTGAAATTGGTGTTATATTGGCCATTCTCCAGTCCTCTGGTACAGAGGCTGATCTTAGGTTGCATGCTTTGGTTAGAAGATCAGCAATTTCATGTTTGAGTTCTTTAAAAACTCTAGGATGGCTACCACCTGGGCCGGTGATTTATTAACTTTCAATTAATAAATTGAAGGTTGACAACTTCATCTTTTGTCACCACTATTTGCCTCAGTTCCTCAGACTCCTTTCCTAAAAACATCAGTTCAGGCACAGGTATCTGTCCCATATTTTCTGCAGTGAAGACAGATGAAAAGAATTAATTTAGCTTCTCTGCAATCCCCTTATCCTCCTTTAGTACTCCTTTAATTCTACTGTCACCCAGTGGTCCAACTGCCTCCCTAGGTCCAAATGCATGGTTTCCTGCTTCTGATATATTTAAAGAATTCTTTATTGTTGGCCTTGATGTTGTTAGCGATATGCTCCTTAAAATGCTTTTTCCATCTCTTATTATCTGCTTGCATCTCCTTTGTGAAACCTTGTGCTCCCTTTTGTTTTCCTGTTTTGGGCAAGACTTCCATTTTCTGAAGGAAGCTTTCTTTTCTCTGACAGCTTCCTTGACACTGCTCATTAACCATGCTGGTGACCTCTCGGACTTGGTGCTACCTTTCCTAACCTGTAATATACATTCTATCTGAGCTTCTATTCTGTGGGTTTGAGAAACCTCAAAGCATTTTGAAGGGATTTAACCCTCTTGATTCCCCCTTTCAGCTCCCTTTTTACCAGTTCTTTCATTTTAGAGGTTTTCTCTTGAATTCAAATGTGACTGTGTTGTACTTCCTTGGCAATTTTCAACTTAAATATGTATTAAATGTGATAATGCTGTGGTCATTGTTTCCAACTGGTTCAACAGCACTCACCTTTCATACTAGGTCCTGGACAACACCACTTAGATACAAATCTGGGGTCACCTCCCTCTGATTGGTTCCATGACCAACTGTTCTAGGGCACAGCCGTTTAGGGCATCAGGAACAACAATGCAGTCCTCTGATCAAAAAATGCGCACAAAAATATTTGCAATGTTGTATGCATTTCTGCAAATGTATGCATTTCTATGTAGCAAAAATGGGTACAAAAATGTGCTGACTTTTTACCAAAATGTTCACAGAGTGATGTAAAACAGGATAAATTTGGACTTCAAAAAGTTCAAAAGTTGTAGAAACCTAAACAGACAGATTTATCCATCATTAGCTCCCAACATATATTGAGGGAACCAGGCTGGGTTAGTGCATGAATGGATCTTGTTCCAGTAATCTTTCAAAACGGACAATAAACGCCATGTGACCACATAGAGGCTTCTCTCATAGCGGAAGCCTCTTCACATTTTTACGTTTTCTGGTACGGAGGGTATAATTTTGTGACAGTGCCTTCGTCTTTGGGCTTTTCTATGAGAGGCTTTTGTTGTGCGCTCATCATTCCTCACTCATGATTGTTTATGGGTGCTTTAGAGGATGTTGTGAGTCTCCAGTTTCACTTCTGCTTTTTCAGAGCACTTTTGCTGATTTTTTTGGAGCGGGGAAAATGCAGTATTTTTTTTCATCCTGAAACAAAGGGTAAGTCCCCACTAGTGTAATGACGTTATTCTGCTATACCACAGCCCCACCTACAGGTTGGAAAGGCAGGAAAGGAAAAGCTCTTTGTGTAGAGATCCCATCTTAATTCTGTGATGAAACTGGAAGTAGATACAACAGGTTAACGATCTTGTCTAGAAAAGCTCCTAGATGTGTTTTTGTTTTTTTACTATGTATATATTTGTAGTTCATCTGCTTGTGGTCATACAAATATTTACTAGTGATACAAGAAAGACAGCTAATGTTTGTTTTCCTCCTTGATTGACAGTTCATTTGTGACGGGAACAGCATGCTGTGGACATACTTCACCTTTGAGAATCTGGGACTTGGGGAGGTAAGAGTCTCCTACACTGGTGGTGGTGGTGGTGAATAGAAGAATTTGCCTGTGGAATGAATGCCTGTGGAAACCCTCTGACCTGACTGTAGTTCCAAGTTAATGTTTACCAATAACAAAGAAGTAGATGAGATGTCAAGCCATCAGTTCTATGCATTGAACTCTAGACTTAAATCTTAAATTAGAGATGTTTATGGAATTTGTTCTTAACACACTCACCAGCCAGTGAATATATTTCCACACCTTGCCAATGCATTTTCTCCCACTGACCTATTGCATTTTCTCCCATTGTCTATAGTTAGGACATGTTTCCTAAACGTTGAATCAGATCTGTTTACCAGCCACCTCACTTCAGATATGGGAGGACTTGGAGCCTTAGGGCCTCAAAAGCTAATCTTAATGTCCAGCAGGTCCACATTAGTACTTTGGTCTCAAGCAATTTAGAACTTTATAGGTTGAAACCAGCACTTTGAATTGTGCTTGGAACCTGACTGGGAGACAGTGTAGCTCTTTAAAAACTGGTGTTCCATGTGCCCAAATTAATAAGAGCATCACTATATTTTGCATTAACTGTGGTTTCTGAACAGTACTCAAAGGCATACCCATGTGCAATGCACTGCAGTAGTCTAAACAAGATGTTACTAGAGCATGGATAACTATGGCCATGCTCTCTGTCCAGGAGGGTTTGCAGCTGGTGCCCCAGCCTAGGTAATAAAAGATATTTCATGCCATAGGGATCACTTAGGCCTACAAAAAGTAATGGGACCATAAATCATTGGTGCCATTTCTCCCCCCCACACACACACACCCCACTTGTGCAGAATTATCTGGGCATCAAAGAGATGGGACAGTCCCTTGACTCAGCTTACTTGTGACCAGCTGAGTGAAAGGGGCGTGCTTCATTTATAAGGTTGCTGCCCAGTGATGCCATCAGAAGGAAAAATCCCAGGGGAGGACCACTTTCCCATTTTTAAAATCCTTCCACATTTAGGGCACGATTGATATCATTTCAGATGTATATAGTTTTAATGAGACCTGAGGGTTCTTCTCTCCAAGTTCTGCCTATGGGATAGCATGCAGTCACTTAAATATCTCCAGTTAATAATATCCTATCAATTGGTCTTTCATTGGTCTTTCCGAGAGGAGACTTGTATAGCTGCAACCTCCCCCCACCCTTTTTTTGAAGTGCTGTAATATCCCTCCTGTCACATTTCCTTAGCCATTGGAATGTTGTCTCCTGCTATCTGTTCTGCTGTCATGTGTAACCAGTGAGTTGTCATCTTCTCTGTTCTATTCCTGCCAAATTACTAAACTGTTGGAATAATTTCATTAGCCAATGGTCCAGATTAGCCACTGTTGCTTTCCTTAATCAATATTATTGAATCTACATCCATCAGTTTATAATTCATATCTAAATGTAGTGTCTCTACCATATGTTGTAGCTTATTGTGTTTAGTTATTGGGCAGTTTAAAATGAAATAAATAAATAAATAAATAAGATGTTTTGTGGCTTTCTCATTCTCTCAAATATGTGATTCAATGGATAGTGTTAGATGGACCAGGGAATGTGTGTGTGATCAGGTTTGAACCTCTACTCAGTCATGAAAACTCAGCTGGACTTTGGGCAAGGTGCTATCTTCTTGCCTCATTTCACCATCTGTAAAGTGGTGACCTACATTGTAAGGTTTCACAACTTTTGCATTTCCTCTAGTCTTCCAGGACTGAAGTGCTGAATGTTGAATGTAATGTGGATTATGTGTAATGTGGTTTCTGCATTTAAACTAAACGAAGAATGATTTTCAGCTTGTTTTCCCCTCCCGTCCCCACCCTCCTTGTCCATGAACTTGTCCTGGGTTACCTCAAATAGAAGCAACCCTTAGAAGCAAGCGGGGAGTGGCTCTGTCACCTTCTCTGCCTTTCCCAAGGAAGCCTCCACAGATAATAAAGCTATGTAGAAAATAGGATTAAGGTAATGAACGGGCAGGATGGAGTTTGATCTTTCAATAAGGCAAAAGCCTGACTGACAGGCAGAGCTAAAGCCTGGAATCATCTAGCCAATGAGATGCTACCTACAGTGGCTGCTGAGTGTCACGGATTCCTCCCTTTTCACTCGTTGTAGTGGAATGCAGTGTGCCACTGGGCTGCCCCTCTCAGGCCTCACACATGGGGAGGAGCAGAAGTTACACAATTTGGGTGTCTCACATATATGTATTAATTGGAAGTCCATAGTTGGTGGGGCACCTTCACATGAGAAGTGGAGGTTGGTGTATTTTCAGTGATAACAGAGGGCAAGGATCAGAAGTATGGCTCTCTATCTCTCTCCACCATTCCCCACTGCTATCTTTATTTTTTCATTGTTACTTGCATTTCTTTCTCCAGCCAAGGGTTATTCTTCGTGCGTTTGTGTTCTCTTCCAAGCCCACCCGTGTAGCCTTAACACCGTCCAAAGGAGTCACTCCATGAATAGCTTTAAGCATTCACCCCATACAGACTTTGGTTCACTTATTGTACTCTAGAATATGATAGACTGTGGTAAGGCAACAAGTGGTAATCCTCTCCCCCTCTCCCATTACTATAATATGCAAGAAATAAGACAGAATTATATGCTAATTGATTTTGTGATGCCAAAAGTTTATGCATTACCAGAATGCATAATGGTTTCCTGATTTTATAGAAACCGGTATAGAAATAAATAAATAAATAAATAAAATAATAAATATTTTGGAATATTTAAATGGAAATGCATTGTGCGTGGCCTGGCTTAGAGACTTGAGTATTCTCTTTATAGCCCTCCTGCTCCTGGCTGCTATGCCACCTCATTGCTGGTCCTCACTTCTTCCTCACTCTCCAAAAGGCCCTGTTCTACACCACAAGTCCTATCCTTCAACTCCCAAACTCTCACTCTCTTCCTTCTGCTACTCCTATATCGCTCAGGCTCTGTAACTTTCTTATTTTTCCTTAGTCCTCATTGCCACATGCATTCCACTCTTATTGACAAGCTCTTTGTACCTACTTTTTCTGCTTTGGCAGTTCCAGGTAGATAAAGATATAACCCTGTTGCAAAAGCAACTTCAACCAGATGGTTTGCTCTGTTCAGTGCTCAGACCTCTCCTTTATCCTCGCAGGTTTGCTGAAGCTGAAGAGTACCCTTGGGTGGTTGATCATTGTGATCCAGTTGCAAGCCTTAGTAGAAATCGAAGGACTGTGGTCAAAGGAGCAGGCACATTCAAGGCATCTTTGTGCTAACCCCATCATTGTTTTGTTTTTTGTTGTGCTTCCTTATTCTCCCTCTTCCTCCTATGGTCAAATGTTGGCCTTACAATGGCCTAGATTCTATTACCTTACTAATTATGTGCCTTCTAAGCCCATTTGCTGCTCATCTTTGAGCTGAACTGTGGTGGTCCTTTAGGTGCTGTTTTCCCAGAGAGATGTTGGGGTCCCTCTCCTTCTGATCCATTGGTTTAGTGAATCGGAATATGCTACAAAATTACACCAAACGTGTAGCTTCTGTTTGTGGCTTTACTTGGTTGGTGGTGAGATGACCTTTGTTTTTCTCTGACCCTGTGTTTCTAACACTTTGGATGTGTGAAAAGCTATGCTATGCTGTTTGGACACCAAACACCACAGAGTCTTAAGGGAGGTTGGATGGCTCCCACCCTCAGGAGGATGGGAAACAGATGTTGTTCCTGAGAGTTGCTATTTAGCTCCCTGTGCACTTCACCACTTCTGGAGAAATGTTGCAATGGTAGCCCATTGTGTTTAGTGCTTAGCCCCATGTTTCAGCTCCTTGCTCTGCCACTGTCATCCATGCAAGACCTTTGCCATTGTAACTTGTTCCGAGTTTACTTTCTCTTATCTGTTCAAAAGAAATGCAAAACAGGGAAGTTGCCCAGAAGAAAGCTGGTAGATACGTTTAGATAGCAGTTTGTGCTATTTACATAAACTCTGTCTATGTCAAATCAAACCATTGCGTTGAGATACTCAAATACTTTAGCAGCCCTGATGTAAACCCTTTATAGCATGTCTACAGTCCTAGAACAGTTCTGGTCACCTACTTTAAAATATGTATAGTCTAAATAGAAAGGCCCAGGGGAGGGGAAGAATAAGTATCAGGTGTGCAAAATGCCTTCTGTAGGAAAACAGGCTAAAAAGATTAGCACTTTTCAGCTTAGAAAAAAATGTAGCTGAAGGGGAATCTGGTAAGAGGCCTGCATGATGATTGACTAATAGGGTGAACTGGAAAACAAAGATGTTTATGTGTTTTTTTTAAGTTGCTGGACAAGCTTTGGCTACTAGTTCTAGTATTACTTAAAACAGTAAATAATTGTTTTTACACTGTTCCCAATTGGTTCATGGATCTTGTTGCATGGGATGTAATAATGCCTAACAACATGTCAGGAAGCTGAAAAACAATAATCAGAAAAAATGATTAATGACAGGAATTATGACAACGCATCCTTCTGCAAGCTGTCTTTAGAGAGAGGCTGGAGATGAACGAATGAAGGATGTGAGGTGTGAGTGCATGTGTATACACTTGCATCCATGTACTTTTTTTCTTCTCCTTTAAAGGGTTCAGTGGTGGTAGAACTGGCTACTGCTGAATACTGGCCTGGATGGACATTTGTCTGATCCAGTGAAGTGTTTCTTATGTTCCAATGTGCACCTTGATCCATAATTCAACAAAGGTCCTGTGAAGACAAGTCATATTAACTATATTATCATAAATTAGCTATATTCAGCTAAACAGTCATTCTTTCTCCCCTTCTTCTAAATCATCTTTTTTCTTAAAAGTACTTGTGACAGCTTTTATAAAAAAAATAAAGAACCCTCTAATTTTTCCTCTTTAGTTCCCGATCTTTTAAACTCTTTGAAATTGGCTTCATGCCATCTCTGACACCAAACCGACACCTTTGCTGTTCCCCACTTCTTATCCCTTTATAGCAACAGATGTTGAAATTTTGTATCCCTTTTATCTGCCCCTCTTTAACCTCTTCCTGTAATTAGGGTCCCCTTGTTAGCAGTACAAAGTGGGCTGGTCCGCTACCTACCCTGCCTTTTGAGCCATTGTGTCTGAGCACATGTGGTTTTGGGTTGTTTAGAAAAATCCCTTCCCCCTTAGGTAAAAGCGGTGGGCGGATGGACAGAGATCGCCGCCTTTTTTTGTTGTTCTTCATTTATCTTTGCCAAAGGAGGAAGAAAAAGGGAGGAGGGCTAAGAAGAACATGTGAAGGGGAAGCCACAGACCTTCACATCTCATCCAGTTGGGTTTCCTGTTCCTTTGCTCTTTGGTGTCTTTTCTTTCTCCTTCATGTGTTTAGAGCAGGTCCATTTTGATGTCTTCAGGGAGCTGATATACTACTCAGCCAGTTAAAAGGTGTATATGCGTTTGTACAATGAAATGAGCACACATGTATGTTTGGCTTTAAGAAAACTACAAGTTGAGTTTTAGAGTGACTTTTCATATGCACTTTACACATTACAGTTAAGCAATACACAAGACAGAAAACAGAAAACTCTGATGTGTTAAATACACATGCAAAGCAGCCCTGGAGTTGGCTTTGCATGTTACAGAAGCATTGGCAAAGGCTATACAAATGACTCCGGTGTTCTCTTGTAAATGTGTGAAGATAAAACATGTGCATCTGCCCTGAGGAGAGATCTATAAGCACCACATGAATTTGGAACTTGTGTATATCTTTGCAGTGCGAGATGTAAAAGTGCACTCTTTGTGTACTACATCAAAACCACGAAAAGATGATGCATGATTCACATCTTCTGTTTCCACATCTTGTAAAATGCAAAGCTGCTCTTAGGCGAACATACAGGGCATCTCTACACCAGCCTAAAATTCTGCTTTTAAAACGGGGCTTTCTGCTTCCATTTTAAATGCAGGATCACAACGACTCCCTTTTTCATGTGCTTCCTTTTCCCCCTCCACTTCCGACTTCCTTCTCCCTGTAGCTGAGTCTTCCATTATCTTTCATTGATCTTGCTCCTCTTCTTGCTGCTTTTCCTCTTTTCATGGAGGAAACTGAAGCAGAACAGAACGGGGTAATTTGATAGCTCATTATCTGCGATCTATTTAAAAACGGAACAAAGGGCATTTAGTGCAGAAGATGCCTTGGATGATCACGGTGTCATGTAAAGAGCCCACAAACTTCCCTGAAGGAGCAATCTCAATCGCAGGATAAAAGCTCTGTGTGAAGAAAGCCACAGCGTGTCCTGTATAAGAGAGTGCAGCATATATAAGCAGAAACCAGCCCAGTTGCTGGTATTTGTCTCTACCTGCCCCTGCCCCAAACAGTGCTGGGACATTGCATTTTCTCATAACAGGGTGGAAGCCATGAGTCTTCAGACATTTCTTTTTACTATTTTGTTTATTTTTCTTGATTTCTGCTCAGATCAAGTTTAGTATTTCTTTAACAACGTCTGTATGCAACTCTTCTCAAATACAACCTATAGGTTTTCAAAGGAGCTGGGATTACTGTGCTAACCACTTTCCTCCTCCACCACCACTACCACCACCTTGTATATTGGTGTTGTATGTACTATACATTTTTCCAAATGTCAAAACTTACAGCACTTGTGAAGCTAAGAGCTGAAAGATAAATGACAGAGAACTGTGTTTATCTGTGGTGCCCATTTATTGATATTTGGGAGCTTAAATATAACACAACATTTTTAACCATGTTTCAGTTTCATAGTACTAATTTAAGGCTAAGTGGTTCTCAATTTTCTACTATCCATTCAAGCTTATTCTGTTTTTTTGATTTGTAATTGCAATATGAATACATCTGTAATTATAATGGAAAGCATAATTTGTATTGCTTTTATTTTACATCTAATAAAGATATATGCAAAGAAGACCATTCTAAGGTAGATTTCTAAACAAACGTCATAACTTCATTATTTAATATTTGCATAAGTATTGTGATGAGCAGTCTGTTGACATTGCAGGGATGGACAACTACTTTTGTTTGTTTGTTTATTACATTTCTGTACCAATAGCCAAAGGTCTCTTTTGTTGACATTTGCTGGTGGAAATGCAGCCCTTTCAGGACTGGTGTATGATCCTGCAAAAGTTTAAGGCCAGTTCTTATTTATTAATTTATTACAGTTCTATATCACCCAATAGCCAAAGCTCTCTGAACAGTTCACAGTTTGTTCTTATGTAACAAATTGCACACATGAGATGAGGACTTCTGGTACAATTTTGTAGACTTAATATATATGAACTTACCTGTTGGTTAACCTGTGAGCTGAAGCTATATTCTGTTCTGAACCAGTCTTTAGAAGTCATGCTGGTAGAGAATGGCTGGGGTGTAGAGGGGATTAGCCTGCCTGTGATCGATAGGCTCTCTGTGACCTGTCTGATGAGGTAAAGAGCCTTGGGGGTACTGTTGGACCCAGCACTGCTTCTTCACAAGCAGGTTGGAGTTGTTGCCAGAAGTGCCTCCTTTCATCTTCAGCTAATGAGTGCCTCCCCCCCCCCCCCGCCCGGACAGGTCAGACCTTCCTATGGTGATCCGTGCCACTGTAATTTCCAGGCTTGACATCT
Source organism: Heloderma suspectum (assembly GCF_057233095.1). Lineage (NCBI taxonomy): Eukaryota > Metazoa > Chordata > Lepidosauria > Squamata > Helodermatidae > Heloderma > Heloderma suspectum. The sequence goes on along the minus strand of NC_139460.1, from coordinate 260,600,268 downwards.
GCAATGGACTCTACATGTAGCCTCCCTTGAATATGACTTGGAAGCTTCATTTGGCATAGAATGTTGCTGCATGTCTTCTGTCTGGTGTTGGAAGACTTGCACTTATTCAGCTTGTTCTGTGTCAGTTGCATTGGTTGCTAATTTCCTTCTGGGCCCAATTTTATGGTGTTGGATTTAACTTTTAAAACTTTGCATGGCCTTCGACCCTCATATTTCAAGGACCCTATGAGGTGACTTGCTAATCGAGCTTGTCTTTAGGTGCTATTGTCTGTGCCAACTTTGTGGCAGATTCAAACACCAACTGCTCAGAGCAGGGCTTTTATGGTGACTGCTCCAAAATTGCGGAACCTCCCTCCAGAAGAGGGGAGGGAAACTACCCTTTTGCTGTATTTTGAAAGAGTTTGTAAGATCTTCCTTTTCCCTACTCCTTTTGATTGAAGTCCTGTTTCTACAGCTGCTTGGATTTGTTTTATGTTTGATATTTGTTGTTAGTGTTGTTTTTGTTTTAAATGTGTCTATTTTATTGTGTTTGATGTAAACTGCTTTAAACCTTTGGCAAAGCAAAATAAAATGTTTTAATACATAAATGATAAAATAATAAACATTTCCTACACTGATGCTGTTTGTAGAGTCCTCTGTAAGAAAATTGCATTATCCCATTCCTCATCTCCTATTTTCTGCTTCTCTTGCCCTCCCTCCCTTATTTTCCTCTGACATCATGCCGATTTTAGATTGTAAACCATCAGGTTGAGACTGTTTTGACTGACTTGTTCAGTATAGGACCTGTACCTATCTGTATAGCATCTAGCTGCTGTAGGTACATGATACATTTTTGACTATTTCAACAAGAACTATAGATAGATGGCACATGGAGGAATCAGAGATTACAGTTATTCATTTTAAAACCCACATTTTTAATTTGTGGGTAAAGTGATCAGCTAGTTATACTGATTGATCCATTACTTTCACACCTAGTTAAAAGGACTATAAACATATGTGCATGGCTGTATGCCATGTATGTGTGGCATGGCTGGCTCAAGGTAAGATGGAGGGTAATTTCCTGAAACATTAATGTGCTCTATGCCAGGGTATGTATGAGAAGAGTAAATGAATGTTCTATATATTAATGTATTGTTTAGTATAGTCAATGGTTGCATCTCTTTTGTTGATGCTAATACTGATGTTACTGGTTAAGGAATCATGATCAAAATGTAGACTAGTTTTGGGAATGCAGTCTGATTCAGAGATCATGTGCAAAAGAAACTTTTCTTTCTTGTCTCTGTGCTGGTTTGTATATTTCCCCCTCTAAAGCTTTATGCAGTTGATGGTTAACAGGGAAAGTGTATGGGTTTATCTAATCGGTACCTGACTCAAGTTAAGAGGAGTCTGGGAAACAGGGCTTTTCTTCAGGTATATCTGGAGAGGCTAGTCTGACTTGAATGTTGGATACACTTTTTAGAGGTTGATGAATAATCAGTTGTGGTTTTGCTTTGCATTTTGGGGGCATTGTGCAAGTACACTTTTTGGATAGAGTCAAGCTCTAATAATTTGGATATCGCCCACACTAATGTATATCCAGAGCCTGATGTGCTGTGTGCCAAACTTTTCTCTCATTCCCCCATTATTTGACTATTAATTATATCCTTAAAATAGAGTATGCATGTTTTCATAAATGTCCAGTTTTTGCAAGCTTTATTCTCATTGTAGAATTTGTATCCCCTTCATGGATCACTGCCTTGTTGTGGCGAAGGGGCTTGCATAACTCAGTGAAGCCATAAGCTATGCCGTGCAGGGCCACCCAAGATGGACAGGTCATGGCAGAGAGTTCTGACAAAATGTGGTCCACTGGAGAAGGAAATGGCAACCCACTCCAGTATTCTTGCCAAGAAAACCCCATGGAACATATCACAAGGCTAAAAGAGATGACGCCGGAAGATGAGCCCCACAGGTCAGAAGGTGTCCAATATACTACTGGGGAAGAGCAGAGGGTATTTCCAAGTAGCGCCAGAAAGAGTGAAGCGGCTGGGCCAAACCCGAAAGGACACTCAGCTGTGGATGTGTCTGGTGGTGAAAAGAAAATCCGATGCTGTAAAGAACAATATTGTTTAGGAACCTGGAATGTAAGATCAATGAATCAAGGTAAGCTGGAGGTGGTCAACCATGAGATGGCAAGATTGAACATCGACATCTTGGGAATCAGTGAACACAAATGGACAGGCATGGGCGAATAAAATTCAGGTGACCATCATATCTAATATTGTGGGCAAGAATCCCTTAGAAGAAATGGAGTAGCACTCATAGTCAACAAAAGGGTGGGAAAAGCAGTACTGGGGTACAATCTTAAAAATGATAGAATGATCTCAGTACGAATCCAAGGCAAACCATTCAACATCACAGTAATACAAGTCTGTGCCCCAACCACTGAGGCCGAAGAAGCTGAGGTTGATCGGTTCTATGAAGACCTACAACACCTTCTAGAACTAACACCAAAAAAAGATGTCCTCTTCATCATAGGAGATTGGAATGCTAAGTAGGAAGTCAAGAAATCACCGGGATAACAGGCAGGCATGGCCTTGGTGTACAAAATGAAGCAGGACAAAAGCTAATAGAGTTTTTCCAAGAGAACACGCTGATCAGAGCAAACACTCTTTTCCAACAGCACAAGAGATGACTCTACACATGGACATCACCAGATGGTCAGTATCGAAATCAGATTGATTATGTCCTTTGCAGCCAAAGATGGAGAAGCTCTATACAGTCAGTCAAAACAAGACCTGGAGCTGACTGTGGCTCAGATCATGAGCTTCTTGTTGCAAAATTTCAGCTTAAATTGAAGAACGTAGGGAAAACCACTAAACCATTCAGGTATGACCTAAATCATATCCCTTATGAATATACAGTGGAGGTGAGGAATAGATTTCAGGGATTAGACCTGATAGACAGAGTGCCTGAGGAACTATGGACGGAGGTCCGTAACATTGTTCAGGAGGCAGCAACGAAATCCATCCCAAAGAAAAAGAAATGCAAAAAAGCCAAGTGGCTGTCTGATGAGGCTTTACAAGTAGCTGAGGAAAGAAGGGAAGCGAAAAGCAAGGGAGAAAGGGGAAGATATATCCAACTGAATGCAGAGTTCCAGAGAATAGCAAGGAGAGACAAGAAGGCCTTCTTAAATGAACAATGCAAAGAAATCGAGGAAAACAACAGAATGGGAAAGACTAGAGATCTCTTCAAGAAAATTGGAGATCTCAAGGGAACGTTTTGTGCAAAGACGGGCATGATAAAGGACAAAGAAGGCAGGGACCTAAGAGAAGCAGATGAGATTAAGAAGAGGTTGAAAGAATACACAGAAGAACTATACAGGAAAGATCTGAATGTCCCTGATAGCCATGATAGTGTGGTCACTGAACTTGAGCCGGACATCCTCGAGAGTGAAGTCAAGTGGGCCTTAGGAAGCATTAGTAACAACAATGCTAGCGGAGATGACAGTATTCCAGCTGAGCTATTTAAAATCCTAAAAGATGATGCTGTTAAAGTGCTGCATTCTATATGCCAACAAATTTGGAACACTCAACAATGGCTGCAAGACTGGAAAAGGTCAGTTTACATTCCAATTCCAAAGAAGGGCAACGCCAAAGAGTGTTCAAACTACCGCACAATTGCGCTTATTTCACATGCCAGCAAGGTGATGCTCAAAATCCTACAAGCTAGGCTTCAGCAGTATGCAAACCGAGAACTACCAGAAGCACAAGCTGGGTTTCGAAGAGGCAGAGGAACTAGAGATCAAATCGCCAACATTCGCTGCATCATGGAGAAAGCATGAGAATTCCAGAAAAACGTCTATTTCTGCTTCATTGACTACGCTAAAGCCTTTGATTGTGTGGATCACAACAAACTGTGGCAAATTCTGTGGCAAAGGATTAATTGGGAGTGGGGGATGGGAATAGGAAGCAGAGGTGAGAAATTGAGAATAGTGCAAGGAGCCCAAGCCCTGTTCCTGATTTCTTACTAAGATTTATTAATTTCCTATGAATAACTGGAACCCTGCCTGAAGTCTCCTTTTGCTATCAGAGTCTTTATCAAAGGTTTTCTCCCTAACCAGAGCCATACAAATTGAAATTCTCAGTCCGTCAAATTTTGTGCCAAAGCATTCCAGAATGTGCACTGTATGTGGATGAACATGTAGAATGCACACATCAAGCAACTCTCCTGCTGTCTTTCTCTTTAGTGCAACTTATACCTTAATTCCAATCACCTTTATTTGGATGTAAATTTTATTGATTTCAGTGGAATGTATTTCCAAGTAAATGTGCTTGGGACCACAGTTTTAATGTGTTTCAGGTGGACTTGCAATTTCCATGTTCTTAGTTCCTCCTTGTAGCACTGGGAGTTCTTAGTATACAAATGAAGGAGCAATGTTTATCCTTGGATCTGTCTTGGACTCATGATATCTGATTATTTTTGCTTCCCTTCTTATGTTCATACGGCACCTGTGCGACACCTGTAACAAAACCCTCCAGTAGGTGTGAGTGGAAGCCCTCTGGCTCTGATCAGTTTCATGTTCATGAATTGTAAGACCATTTTTATTTTCCTCTAGGTGGCAAGATAATCAACAGAAGTCATAAAGAATAAGAGCACCTAAATGTGGGATGGTGACACACAAACACAGCACACCCCCTCCGCCAGTTTGGGCTGGCTCATTTAAACGGATGGCTTTGTTTTGATGTGGAATCTCAATTTTTCTCTTTCTTTCTTTCTTTCTTTCTTTCTTTCTTTCTTTTTCCTTTCCTCTCCTTTCTTTTTTGTCTGCTGGCCGAAGGAGACCTCCAGAGTGCTGTCTGTTCAAAAAGAACCTATACAGTGGCTTATTCCCACACAACTCCCTGCCGGTTCTCCTTACTGCCCCCCCGCCCCAATTTGAGAGAATTTCCCCCACCTTTGAGACATTCTTCACATTCTTTGCAGAGAAAGGGGGTTAAACGTCTGAATTTGGGGGTCACCATGTTATACAAATTGCAATCTAATCGTTTTTACAAGAACACACGTGTGCTAAGAAAAAGAACCCTGAACAAGAAAGACAAGGAGACAGACAGCTTGCTTTGTCCTTTCTTCCCCCGAATGTTTCGTGCCATTGTCATATTGCCGTGTCTCTCTCCCCTCTTTGCCTCTGGGAAGGAGAGAGTTGGTTTGATAGTTAAATTGGCCTGTAAAGCAGAAGGGCTTGGTGCCATTTCTGTTTGTTTTCCCAAATAAAAGCCCCAGAGGGGTCTCTTTTGCACCGTTGTGGCTTTATTTGAGGAAACTGGCTTTTTCCCATAGCTAGCTTGTCAGTTTATACTCTGAACTTAACCTTACGACAACCCGGACAACAAAAAACTTCCAGCATCCCAGAGCCAGGAAAGGTAAAGAAATTGTATCTCGTTATTGGACCCTTTAAAGTGTGTGTGGGCTAATTCAGAGTCACCGAAGAAAAGAGGGCAAAGCTTTCTCCACCCCGCCACCGCCACTATCACTGCCACCCCGGCTGAAGTGAAGGGCATGCTTGGCTCCAGGTGGCACAGGAAGCATTGCAAGCAAGGTTAACTTTTTTTTCTTGCCTGTCACAGGAAGCCAGTTATTGTTGCACCCCAGAGCGCTTTTCATTCTAGTTCATTTATAAATGGTCCAGGAATATATATTGATTCTTTATTAATAAACTCTTAGTTGTGAGTTCATCAAAGCAATCAACTGCTTGCTCATTCTGATCTGCTTCTTGCCATTATATGTTGCATTCCTGTAATATTTATTTGCACCTTGTAAACAAAAGCAACAGCGTGACCTTTTCCCCCCAACACAGGAATTTGTCAAGAGAACACAGACATTTGTCAAGACCTTTAAAAATAAGGGTGGGCACAATGGGTAAAATCCAACATAAGACCTACTTATAGTAGACCCATTGCAATGAATGGAACTTAAGTTAGTTGGGACTAACTTAAGTTGCGTTCATTTCGATGGGTCTACTCTCAGTAGGATGTACATTTGATTTTACTCAATGTGGCCATAGGTGCAATTCTGTATGGCTCAAAGGCTTTCGTTAGTATCCTAGGTTCATTTTTATTTAATAGCGTTAGGCAACATTATCTTTGTGTTCTAAATTGTCTTTGGAAAAAGACATTTGAATAATGCTGGTTAAAATTAAGCAGTAGGTAAATTGGCATGGGTACTGAATTTCTATATTGGCTCTGGAACTGTATAGGTCCTGGCTCTTCTTCAGTTGACTAATTGCAGTTGGTTGAACCAAAGGCCCTGTTCAGATGCATATTGGGGAAGGGCAGTTAGCTTAACCATGGTGCAGGGTGGTTAGCACTAACGACTACGAGAGCCCCTGCCACATGTGCAGGTAACCATGGCCTGCAGCATGGTTAGCCTAACTATTCACTAACCACCATGGTTACTGCTAACTTCTGCAGTCCTCCAGATGGGCTGCCATGCTTCCCAGCAGCCTCAGCAGATGCTGCAGGCAGCCATTTTGGAGCCTCAGTGGAGGAAGCTGTTTCAGGTGGCTGTTTTGGAGCCTCAGTGGAGAAAGCTCCTGCAGGCAGCCATTTTGGAGGCTCAGTTGAGGAAGCTGCTGTGGGTGACCATTTTGGAGCCTCAGCAGAGGAAGCTGCTGTGGGTGGCCATTTCATGGATGCTGGGGGGTGCAGGTTTGGGTGCAGGGGTACCATTTGAGGCAGGGATGATGTTGTTTGGCCAGCTGCCAGCCAGCGGGGATGTTTTCCCTTATCACAGCAGACACAGGTACTTGTGCCTGGGAGAGCTAAGTGCTCAAGGTCACTGTGCCAATAACAGTGATATGGGATTGAAAGCATCATTTCTCCCCACGCGCTTCTCCAATTTTCGTATTCAGGTGGGGACAAAGAGTGGGGAGGCTGGCTCTTGGCTGCCGTGTCATGTGTTGCTCGGCGGATTTTGACCATGGAGATCTGGAGCGCTGGCAGGAGTGGCTGGGCCGATTTTGGCCGCTCCTGCCACAGAGCTCTATGGTAGCACTCAGTTAACCATGGGAGCTTGTTCAGCTGTCACGCTAAGCCATGGTTAGGGCTGCTATGTTGCAGCGAGTGGTTAGTGAGCATGGTTAGTCTATGGCTAATAAACCACCATGGTTGGGAAAAGCACCCTTAAGACATCACATTAAGCCATCGTGGATAGCTCAAAAATGCTAACCATCATGGCTTAGTGTGATGTCTGAACAGGGCCACTGTGTTTGGCAGTCAAAAGCCTAACCTAAACTGTTCCTGCTCCTTTTAACTACACATGCATTTTTTCTTCTCTGATTGGGTCAGTAGGAATCATAAATAAGGAATAAGTGCTAAGCTTCAACTCCAAAGTTAAGCCTGTGTTAGAAATATTTTTCTGACCAGTGTCACACAAGGATGATATACATGCTTAAGATCATGAACATGTTTATTTTAACATGCATGCACATGATAAAATAGAGGCATGTGTGATCTTCTCACAGCATCAGCTTAAGACAGTGGAATTTATAGCCTCCTTATGAGACTTGAATGAGGAAGAGCTGCAGGGAAGCTGGTGCTGTTGTAGAGTTTGTATGAGCCAGATTTGTTAGAAAAATACTGTTTAATTTTTAAACCCTTGGGAAGAGGAGAGGTTACTTGATTGTGCTAACTTACTTTTATCAAAATCCTTATCCTTACGTGTTCATATTCTAATTTAGGATATGAATCAATTTCATATCGCATTTGATTAAGATGGTGGTGATGAGCAAGAAAACAATGAACCAATATACAATTACTTCTGCGTGTGCACAGAAGCTCTGGCTGCCTTGGCAGACAAAAGGAGAGAAAGGGAGGACATGCAGGTCAAGTAAAGCCTCTTCCTAGTGACCCTCCAAATGCTTGGAAAGGGGAAGTTGGTGCTCCTCCAAAAAGTCTGCAAAATTTTATGTCGTCTCTCAAAAAACAGCTTGCCACTTCTGTCTCTAGGTCATGCTGAATGTTTGGTGTGTGCACACATTATGGGTGAGGAAACAGTAACCCCACCACTGTTCTGGCCAGCCCAGTTGAACATCCTCTGCTGCAGCCTGTCAGTAGCAGCAGAATTAAATGCATGTGATTTCTAGCCAAGAGTCCATGCCAGATGCACCTACTGAAGTAGGCCTTTGCCTATGAAAATTCATGCCTATATTTGCTAGGCATTAAAGTCTGCAAGACTCTTTGTGGCCTCTGGCTGGAGCCCACCCTGGGCAGTAAAGTGCAGATTGAAGACTGGGCTTAGAAAAGAAACCCAGTCAGGGAGCTTCCAGGTCATATGATTCTGTTCTGGCATTTTAGTCTTGGCTATGCCACTGATTTTCCAGTATAGGTTGTGAGATTTGTGTCTTAAATGCTGTTTCAGGAAAAGTATTATGGCAAAATAGGAGAACTGCTGACAAAATAAATTCCAGCCCTCATCCCAGATGATGATGTGTATTCAGCACGCAAACTGTTGAGCAGGCAGCCCTCAACCTAGTAAGACATCTATGACACTTGGAAGGGGCTTGGGTGGTAGTGAGAGATACAGGAGTCTCTTGCCAACTGAAGAAGGGCATTGTTGGTTGGAGTCCAAGTGTCTTCATGTAGTGTTATGAACAGAAGAGCCTTTCAGTAATGAGTGTGTAGTGGTTTGAATCCCAGAGTCTTGCTTTCCATACAGACCTATCCAAGTGACATTCAGCCAAATTAGGCTGAATTGGGACTGAGTGCTAAATCATCTGTGGAGTTGGAAGGATTGCTGAATGGGATGGTGGTGGAATGAGTGAATTGGCTGAACCGGTGCAGATGCTGCTGCAGGCTGCTTACTTGTGGAAGTAACTGTTCACATGAATGGTCTAGTCATACAAGTAGTGAAATGAGTAGACTGCTCACACAAGGAGTTATTTCTGTGGGTAAATCAACTGCAGTAGTGTCTGCATTGGCTCCTACATCCAGGCTTTGCATTTGACCCAGGACACCTTAATACTTTGGAAGTCAAATGGGCACACTTCCAGAAATAAAGAGTCTAAAGAGAAGATGCCTCATCATTTGTCTGCCAGTGGTACTAGAGGGAGGAAACAGAGAAATGCTTTCTCTGTTTCATCCCATCCCACACAAACCAGTGCTAGGGTGACCTCTCCAGTTCTCCTACAATTGTTGTTGTCCTACAATTGTTGATTGCTTCTTCCTTGGCAGGCTTCCTTTTGTGATGGTACCTACTGTGACTTGGATCCTGAATTCCATCTGTGCTCTAGATAGGACTAGGATACACCTACCATTCTCTTGAGTTTTCTTTGCCTTGTGCTCCATTGTACCACATTGTGGCTTTGTTCTTGTTTCTTTTATCTGTATCCATCTGTGTATGGGCCTACAAAACTCTTCAGAGCACTCCATGCACCTGATGAAATGGGCTATAGCTTAGGAAACCTTATGACACAATACATTTGTTACAGGAGAGGCTGTTGTGTTTGCTGCTACAGAGTAATATGGCTACATCCTTTGAAATCATTTTTCTACATAAATGAGAGGGGACTCAGGGTCAAGTCTAAGCAGAAGAGGTTGAATAATCTCCATCTGCCAGCACGCTTGGATTTTATCCTTTCCCAGCCTAGAAGGTAGGTGAGGTGCTGATGGAGGAGTTGTGTCTCAGACACAAGAGGGAATGTGTGGGTGAGGGAGTAAATGTAGCAGTTGTAAGTGCTAAAGATCCCATGTCAGAATAAAAGGTGAGGTGGCAAGCTCCTCTGGACCCAACAACATAATGAGAGCTCATTTGCACTAACAGGTTCTCCTTATAAATGGGGATATACTGGTTTTAGAATGCTTCCTGATTGTTATGCCTTCGCAATTTCTTCCTTGATGTGTCTTGTAAATGTCTTGGGGTCGGCTACAACATAACTGTAGCTCCCTGAAGATCACCTCCATGTTATTTCAGATGAATGAGGCCTTACCTAACTATTTTCCCTCTCTACCCAATATCTAGGTTTTCTAATATGCATAGAACGTTGGAAGAGAACCTATGGCCCTCCAGACCTTGTTGGACTACAACTCCCATTATCCCTGACCATTGGCTATGCTCTCTGGGGCTGATGGGATTTGGAGTCCAACAACATTTGGATGGCCACAGGTTCTCTTCCACACCCCTGATACAGAAGCATCTCTATAGATCATGCTCTGCGATTGGCATTTGTCAAGTTTTTAACTTGGAGAGTTTCCCAATTGGAATATATAGTAGAGGAGAGCCTCTATGCAGTCTAGCCATGACCCAGGGAATATTTCTGAGACAATTCTTTCAGTTCCACAGCTGCAGTATGAATATTCAATGTGGATCAGTTTGAACAGGCAGGAAAAAGCCAGAGGAATCAATCCAGGTCTCTAGAGAGCCAAATGCAATTCCCAGTCTGTACTGATGCAGAGAGTACTGTGTATTTGCACATTTGGCCAGCATCACTAAGCATGATACCTGTAGCTCCTATCCACCTAATTCTGTGCTTCCAGTCCCTTCCCTAAATGGCTAGGTGGTACTTGAGGGCCCAGTTTCTTTTCATGGCTAGGAGTCTTGCTTTCTGTAGATGATGAGAGGCCTGCCTCTCACTCCTGCCCTGATCCTGTAAATGTCTTCACCTCCTGATGCAGGTTTTATAAGCCAGACAGACTACACTCCTTTCCTCCAAGGGTTAATGTTTTAAGAGCTGGTCCAGCAATTCCTGCCTTGAGAAACACAAAAGTAAGTGCAATAACACAGCACCCCTGGATTCAGGTTTTGGGGGCGGGTGGAGGGATGAGGATTAATTCCTGCACTTGGATGTTAAAGCTTGTCCGAGAGGTTTGCCTTGGGGGGAGCATTGCTAGGGCCGACTGGTCTTGTTAAATGGTTGCTAAGGCCCTGGCATTGCGGCCCGACGGAGTGGCCCACAGTCACGGTCACGGAGGGAATTACACAGTCACAAAGAAATTGTTATTCTCCGTAATCTGCTCTTTGGAGAGTGACTGGGGGAGATGGGCTGGCCCCAGCATGCCGCCAGTGCTGTGATCACAGAAGCGTGTTGGCTCTGGCAAGCGGACAAGGCTCACCTTCTGATCTGGGGGACACCAGTGCTGCTGGCGCTAATCTGCTTTCTCAGCAATTTTGCTCCTCTGACACAACGGTGTTTACTTGTTTGAACATCTCCTGGGACTCTATTTTGCCTATTGTGTGGTCTTTATCCCCCCCACCCCCATGGGGCTTTAGCCCAGATTACAGATGGAATTAAGGCCTCTGGCTCGGGTGCCCCAGAAAGACTGATACGGGATCAAGGAGGAGAAAGTAACAAAATAACTGGAAGGAGGGGGAGGTGCTAGTTGCTTTAGGGAGTGGAGGCTGCATTGTCCCATGAAGCGAGAGCCAGTGCAGTAGTCTGAAAAGCAGGCGTTCAGTGCTTTGTGTCCAGTTCTGATTAGACCGTTAGGGAGGAGGAGAAGGGCTGGGAACATGTGGGTCTTTAGTGGCTGAATGGGCTTCATTGGATGCTGTTGTCTGAGTGGTAGTGAGAACTGTGGCAGCCTGGCTTTCTCTTGTAAGGGAGGTGGGGCGGGGAGGGGGGAGGACAGATGGAGCATGTTCCTCCTCAATTAGGAGCGTGTATTAATTAATCAGAGAGCCCTGTGCTAGACAGACCTTCTAGTTGTAATGAAGGACTACTCAGCTGCCTTATTCAAAGTCTCTTGTTCCTTGGATCCTTTTGCTTTTCATGCCCATTTGGTCCTCACTGTCTCTTGATAAAGTTGCGTTCTCTTTTCCTGTCTGTGCATGTATCCCCTATATACTATAGGGTAGCCTGTTTGTGACATTTCCAGAAGCCATTGTGCTCTTTCCCGTTCTGCAATTAGCGTGCTCCTCTTCAACACACCGTGTGACAAAAGCTCCAGAAGGCTGTCTAGCCTGAGCCATGGCTGTGAGATTGGGTATCTGTGAAAGAAGCTTTGGATGGTTCTTCTAGAGTGAAAAACCAGATAGTCTGGTTCAGGTGATGGGAATGAACTCAGCCTCCCTTTCGGTCTTGGTTATGTGGTGCAGGGGGAAGGTAGGAGCCCTTAATGAAATGTATACGGTCCATCCCCTGACTCTCCGAATTTTAGCCATATCATTCCTCTCCCTACTCCCCCTACAGTGATGTGGGGTGGAAATTTTTCCAATGATTTATTTTCCTGTGGAAAATGTTCCATTTTGTAAGTTCACTAGTACAAATGAATGGATGCGAATTGTAAATACAATATTAGGCAAGCTTGGCAGTTTCAAAGTTGTAATTAATGTTTTTCAGGTGATTATCCTTAGCAAGTATGTGAGAGAATACATATATGTCATTGAAATACATATATGTCTCAGAATGAAATGGAATTTATAAGTAGTGACGGGAAAACTGAAGGTGCCCCAATAACCTTAGTGGAAGAGAGTTGAACTCTGTTGAAATAGATGAGTGGTTGTCAGCATATCATGTACATCGGCTGCTAAAATTAATTAGGGCTTCAACAGTTTTCAGTACCTTTGAGGGTTTTTTTGTCTTAAATGTAAACAATGTAAAGGAAGTACATGCTATTACCTTTACAGTTTTACAAATATTCCAATAAAAATGTTTACCTTATATAACATTTAAATCACAGTAAGTGTGCTTTAATCCCCCCCCCCAAATACTTCAGGTGAAATACTTGTGGTGTATTGGGACAAAAAAATAACATAGGGTACTTTTTCTTATCTTTGTTTGTAAGTAAAATAAATATGCTAAGGTAGATTTCTCTAGGGCAGGGTGAGCAACTCGTGGCCACCCTCCAGATGTGTTGACCTACGACTTCCATCAGCTCTAGCTAGCATAGCCAATGGTGAGGGATGATTGGAGTTGTAGGCTCAAACTGCTGGAGGGCCACAAGTTGCCCACCCCTGCTCTAGGACATCAGAATATTTTCTGATACAAACTGAAAGTTTTCCTAGGCAAATTAACTTAATTTGCATTGGAAAATTTTCTAATTCATCACTGCCCTCACCCCACAAACCTTTCTAAAAACAGTAACTAAGGAGGATGTCAGGAAATATGGAGGACAGCTAGATCCCCTGTAATTTGAGCACTAGAAAGGTCTGGATGGGCATGATGGTTTTGTAATTCATAGAGTTCACACCTGAGCAGGCAGTTTGTGGTAGTGGTGAAAATATAATAAGTGCTGCCACCTTTGGCACTAACATTACATGCAAGTGGCAAGCTAGAAAGAGGACCAAACTAGGTGTGCCAAAAGAAAGGATATCCTGAGCGTGCAGCATATCTGGAGTGTAGAGGCTGTTCAACCCATCTACCTTTGAGAGGTGTGAACACAGTAAAAAAAAGGGAGAGAGCCTTGGAGAAATGAGGTGCCTCTGGAGTTGCTTTGCAGTATTGGAGAGAAGCTTCCTTAAAATGTAGTGAGCTGGGGAATTTTTCCCAGAAGCATTCCCTTCTGAATCATTCAGAGCAGGACAGAATCAGAAACCAAGGGATGCCTTACACACATTATGTAGCAGCAAACACATTTTTGCCATCATGTCTGTGTGCAACAAGGGGAGCTGTGGTTAATCCTGGCTCCCTGGCTTGTGCATCATGGAGATGCTCATGTTTCCAAATGCTTGCCATGTTCAGATTTTATGTTTTACACGTATAATAAAATAGTACGCATATGCTGAAATAATGTAATGGGCAAAACTGTTTTAGGGTTTGAGCTGTAGAATGCACTTCATTGCTGTGACCCATAGGCTTCATGGGGAAGTTGCTTTTCAGTTTTGAACTCTTGTATTTACAATTCCTCATTGACTTTCCAGCCAAAAGGCAGAATTGCAGTGATTGAGTGCCTCTTTCCTTGCTGTGCTGGTATCTGAAGACAAGAGAGGATTGCTTAGGGCTATTAGCATAAGGACAGAAGACATATAATTCCTGAAGAAGCACAATTGTTTCTAGCAAATTTGTTTTTTCACTATATCAAGTACATGTTCCTTCAATCTACCAGGGATGTCTTTTGCGTGAGATCTTGTTTTTGAGAGCATTACTATCCTTGGCAAAGATTAGCTGCATGACTTGTTCACTGAACAGTTGCATTCCCTGGCAGGGGTTGCTATGGCTAGTCATAGTAGCAGAGTGCTCAGAAAATAGTGTAAGTATCCCAAAGAGAAAATCATACTCCAGCCTAGTATATATTTATCCCTTCTTCATGTCTGTAGAGTTACAGTAACAACCACTAGGTAATGCTACGTAGTGTGGCTTCTATTGATTCTCACACATGACAGCAGAAATACCTAGTGTGTCATCTACATTTAATCTCCAGCTTTGCTAATATAAGGACCGCTTACCTCTGCTCTGCTTTACAAAGACACATGAGTTCTGATTAGTGCTAGAGACAGAACTGAGTACTGGCTTTTATACTTTCAAAGGGAAAGTAACCACTTTCCTTATTTGTCCTGTTATGCTTTTGTACAAGCTGTGTTCTTATTTGACAGGGCACAAACTAATCTGCACTTGGCTGGTCCTTTAGCATCTTTGTTCCACTGACATATGCTCTGACAGAAGAGCTCCATTGAAACAACCATAACACGATACTATGTGGTGTACAGATATTCAGTACCATGATTTAGTTCCTTGTTGGGTTCTCTTTTCAGTGGGCAACTGGTCACCTGCCTTGGGACAGACTTCCACCGAGGAGCTGGAGTCTTGGATATTTTCTATGAAACGCCTTCCACCTTGCTCTCTTGTGGGTATGATACTTACATCCGGTATTGGGACTTAAGGACAAGCACAAGGTTAGTGGCTTGCTTTGACAATCAAGAAAAAAGGACTGGTGAACTTGTATTTCATGAAGAATGCTCTAAAACTCTCGCTTGTAACGTTCTCTCTCTCTCCCCCCACCCCCTTGCAGGGAATGTGTGAAGAAATGGGAAGAGCCACATGACAGTGCTCTGTACTGCATTCGGAGCAACGGAAATCACATGATCGCAAGTGGCTCTTCTTACTATGGTGTGGTCCGTCTTTGGGATAAACGGCAAACTAGGTGCTTGCAGGTGAGGCACCATCACTTGTGTTCCCAAAAGCTGGCTGAAAGTGAACTATACTGAGTTGCCCCACTGGGAATAATGCGTATGGGGATGTGTATTACTTCTGCTTGCATCATAGAAAGAGTGATAGATAAGAGTGTTGGACTTGGACAGGGGAGGCCCAAGCTCAAATACCCACTCTCACTCATGATGCTTAGTGTGTGCCATTGGGCAAGTTACTAACACTTGGCCTAACCAACTTGACAAGGTTGTTGAGAGGACAAAACGGGAATGGGGGAAACACATGTACGCTACCTTGAGCTTTGGAAGGGTGGCATACAGATGTAACCATCACCAGGCCCTATCCTTACAAGGCCAAAACAAGCCTACCTACTAACATAGTACTAGGACAGGGAATTCTCTCTGTGATTTCATGAGATCAGATAGATCGGGACAGTAAGTAATTACCTGTAGGGATCTGCTATGAAAGCTTTAGGTTCAGCCCAGCTCCAAAGACATCAGAAAGGCTATGTCTGTGCAGTAGTGATTTCTTAAGGTATTACTGCTGCCTTGAGCTAGTTTTGTTCAGAAAGTTTTATTATCCCCTTGCTGTGATGGTAGTTGCAGGTTTACAGAGCAGAATGGAATCTTGTGGGTGCTGCATGACTGCCATCTAGTCCCTGGCTCTTACTGTGGAACAGTTTAAATCACATATCTAGAATTTTTCATTATTACTTTACAGAGCTTCTCCTTGTCATCGCCCATCAGTAGTCCTGTGTATTGCCTACGCTTCAGCACCACCCATCTCTATGCTACCCTGGCATCTGCACTGTATGCTCTTGATTTCACAATCTCCTGACACAGATTGGCCTGGACTCCAGATCTGATACTCAGGTCAGGGAGCACAAAGAAGAAATGTTACTGAGAAAACAAGCAGCCTGAAAGTCACACTTGAGTGCTAAGGAGGACCCCATGGAGGGGATTTCACCTGCCTTCTGATTTCAATAGAAGCTAATGTCTCCTTCCAACTCTTTTATTTTACACAGTTTGGGGTTCACTGTTACCTTTAAATTTCTGTGAAGTCATTATTCAGTAAACTTGAGCACGTGTGCATTTTGGGGAGGTGGGGTATCAGTACAGATGGTATTTTGACCTGTGCGTGCTACAGGTCCAACTGTAGTTCATGAGTTGGATTTAGTTTAGGAAGGAGTGACTGTATCCTAGACAGTGAAGTCGAGAAATAGCCTTTTATTCCTGCTTTCCTGACACTCATCACTGCCTCATAAATGAGAACTGTGCTATGAGTGAAGCCTTAACTGGCTCTGTGTAAATTGTACCAAATTAACTATTGCCATCTGGCAGCATACAAACCAATTCATTAGATTGGTTCTGTCACGTCTATGTGCTGAATAAATTGTCAAAGTGGAATGCAAAAAGTCTGTGATGCGAGTCTCTTTGATTTCAAAAGCAGTAACTGACTATTGGCAACATATTTGAATTGATGTCTGTGATCAAATTTGTTTACCCACAAATCAAGCTATTTCTCCTACAAATGTGGCATCCTGGCAACAGTTGACATAATGGAACTCCCTTTATATGAGCTGGAAATGTATACCTATGACATGCAATGAAAGCTGAGAATGGGATTCACTCCTAATCTAAGAGCAGCCTTAATGGGTCAGACCAATAGATGATCTCTCCCCCTAGTACTCTATGCAACATCCAGCCCCAGAAATTTCTAAGAGATGGGGCATTAGTGGAGTATCCTAGCCCCTGTCAGCCACTCCCACCAAACACCTGTATTTGTGATGCATTCCCTGAGCATCCTGCTAACCAGCTGATGCCTTTCATAAAGGTATACAATCCTTTTTGAAGCCATCACTCACTGTAATAGCAAACTCAACTGGTGTCAACAAGATTGTAGCAAAAACAGGGCCACTGAGATACAAAAGGGAGGTATCAGCACAAGTACAAAGAAAATTAGGGAAAAAATGAAGGGGGCAAAAAACCAACAACAGCTCAGCCACAGAACACTGAGTTTCTGTAGGGGAGAAAGAACTGAAATTTCGAGGAGGGAGAAATGGAATAGACTTTAGTATCCTAGAGGGGGCATGGTTCGCTGACACACTGAAAAGCACTCCAAACTATAAAATTGTGTTGATTATCCTATTTGCAATAATCACGTATAGCAGTGAGTTCCATACAAGGAAACAGATGGCTGTGCTTATACCGCTGGCAAAGCACCAGAGCACCTAAAACTTGACATTGAGACACTAAGCAGCTTAAAGATAGGCATGCACCTTTTCCTTGTTAATACCTGGCCTGGTTTTTTTTGTCAGGTGTGCATTTTTTTTTTAGTCTTCCTAGCTGCTACTTGCATATGACGTGGCATGATTGAAATAGGGGGGAATTGTGTTTCTAGTAGAATGATAGAAGGGGCAGATGCAGTTACAAGGTCTGGGTATTCTTCCATGTATGTGGGACTAGAAAACACCAATAGAATCAATAGAATATTTTCTCTCTCTTTTTTAAATGCACAGAGCTGACACCTTAAATTGTGATGCAAATGATGGTATGCTGCGAGACATAAAAGAGGCCTCACAATATACTTTTAAAAATCCTTCATGCTTTGTTTGAAACATCAGGGATGGTGTGCAGTTTTGGGGGCAAACCAAGGAAGATTCTTGTGAGCAGGGGTTGGAAGCTGGTACTGATTGGGTTCACACAGCAATCCACACTCAAGGTTGAGTGTGGATTGTCACTGAACTGTGTGTTGTGTGAACTCAGCCACGCTAACAAACCATGGGTTGTTAACCATGAACAAGCCACAGCCACAAACAGAAACCATGGTTTGTTTTTGGGTAGTGAACTGTGGGTTGTTTGGTTTGTTAGTGTGGCTGAGGCCACACAACACAATTCATGATTTAATGACAACCCATACTCAACCTTGAGCGTGGGTTGTTGTGCTGTGTGAACTCAGCCACTGTATTTATGTCTACTTAGGAAATTCAAAGTTAACTCCAGACAACTTAAGATATTGCAGCAAGTTCTTATTTGGCTTTTGTGCTTGCCTTTATATCAATTTGAAATGCTGTAGAGTCCAGGAGAAGAAAGCAATTGTGACCATCATCTGTCTGTGAGCCACCTCTTTCCATCACATTCTTGAAGACAAGAACCCTGACAAGCCTCAAGACCCTTTTCAGACTCTTTAAAGCAATTCACATATAAAGGTGCTTGTGGATTATATGATTTTGCTCACCAAGAAGTGTAGAAAGCATATTTACAAAGGCCTCAATTCCTAAGAGACTGGTGCTTCTCACTTGGACTGAGTGCCATCAGGCTGCTGGGGAGCTCTAAAACATCTGTGGGGAATTCTCCTGCCAGGATATACTAAGTTCACCAGGTCTTTCCCAAACACATTAACATCAATTTAGTGCATTTATTTGTTAAAGTAGCAAAATATGTACAGACGACATTCTGCAACTGTTGGCTATTGTGTCTTGCACTCTCCATCCCCATTATTTGCTGCCTTGATCTTCTTTAGCTCCTTCTGCAGCTCCTCCTCTGCCGCCAGAATCTCGGTTGGCTTCTGATACTGTGGGGAAAAGAAAATTACCTGAAAATACCCCTAGCAAAAACAGAGCCACCATTAATACAGTGCCTTATTTTCAAGAGAGGCTAGTAAACAAGGTAAAAAGCATAGGCAAAGCCACTGGGCTGCCATGAGATTCTCACACTCACGTTGTCTTTTGAGCTGCCTAACATTTAATGAAACACTGAGCATAAGGCTGTATCTCAATGCACATTATTATTTCTGTCCTCTAGTCTTGGAATTTGCCTTACTTTTAACCCCAGTGAAACCTGCTGGACTGTGCTATATCGCTTGGCAAACAGTGCACTTAACTTTGCCGGCTGTTAGATTCAGTGTATTCCTCCCTCATGTATTCTAGGGGTCTGGATTTCTACACTGAACACCACAGCTTGAGAAAAGATTTGAAATTCAAAAAGGTGGTTGCTGGTGGTGAGGTGAAAATGTATGGAACTTAGGGAGTTCTATCACTGAAACTCTGAAGCAGAAATAGCAATAGTAATTCTGGTTTTTTTTTCTGCTAGGCCTCAAGAGCCTAATTAGTATAGCTCTAACTTTGTAATTTCCAGTCTTAGGCAAGGGGCTGTTTTTTCTGTTTTGTGTATTTCTCCAGTTTTTACAAAGACAGCAATGCCAAAAGGCGGCTGGGAGAAGTGATATCTCGATGCTGATGAATTAGCTTTGTGAGCACTTACCGTGATGATCAATGTGTTGTTGGCATGAGTGAAGCTCAGAGCAGTACTCTCCACGGGCAGCTGGAACCTGTCTAGGTCAGGAATGGAGAACTTCTTGTAATATCTGAAGGCAAGCATAAGAAAAAAGATGAAGATAAAACCAATTTCTATAGTGATTTCCTGTACTACTGGGAATGCTAGCTTATAAAGATTTAATTCTAGACACTTCCCCTCTGCCAATATATACCTTTAAATTAGAGAAACAGCATGGAAGTGTATTATGCCGATATATTCTATCTGAGACATATTCTATCTTAGCCAAGAATAGTTCCAAGGCTTAAATGCTGAACACTCTCTAAAAGGGTTACAAGATTTCATGGATTTAAAAAAATCTGATTGAATTAAAGAATGCCCTGGTTATCTGGCAGCAGATTGTACAGTTTTTATTTTTAATATGAGGATGCCCCTTAAGATGATGCCTGCTGCAACAGCACGCATCTACAAATGAAGCAAGCATGCTTTTTGTCTTTAGAATTTCTGATATGCAGCTTTAATCAATTCTTTTATTTTGATTAATCAACTAAGATTCGTACTAGCAACTGACATTCCATTTCTTAATCAGGTGACAGCTGCACTTTCAAAACAAGAATGCAGGGTACAGGGTTCAGTCCCTTGGCTCACACAAGAAAAAAGGCAGGGAGAGAACCCTAACAGCTTGAATACCAGCTTAGTGTTGATCACCTTGAGTCTACACTGTCTCACACACCTTCATTATATCCAACCACAACTTAGCCAAGCTGGAAGGACATTGTTTTTATTCCCCACGCCCAGCGCTATCATTGCTGCCATTTAGCCCCTTTGTTACTTGGAGCTCTTCCCTTGTGAAATTCCCTCCATCTCTGACTTGTTTCTGGTACTCCAAATTGAACAGGAGAATTTATTTCCTGGTGTCAGACCCATGAGCAATCCTTCTCCATTAAGCTAGTTTTGCTTGGAGGTTGACTGCTTGAACTGCTGCTGCACAAAACATGAACCTTTATTTTCGAAGCCTTCACGAAAAACGCATACAAAGCCTAACCAGCCCTGGCTGCTTTGCTTGCTTGGGAGGAATGTTACCGCAGGGCTCAGAGCCTTCTGCGTGTATTTGGGAAAGGTGGCAGACATGGATAATAATGGGGGTGTCAAAGGTTAAACAGCAAAGATTAGATGAACACAAAGACATGTTAAGGAAGTGTTAACTTCTTACTGATTGAGACAATAAAAAACAGGTCCCAAAAGAAGCCCAGTGTTTCAAAGAGCCTAGGGAGCCCTCATTGGGAACACCAACTTTGCCCCCCACCCCACCCTTCCCCAGGGCTGAAGCAGTGGGAAAAATACCTGGGGTCTGGTCTCCAACTGAAATCTCTGAAAGATCAAAGGAAAACAGATCTGCTGCTTTGCCCCCTTTCCAGTGTAACGTTAACTGCTACCTCGCCCTGCCATAATTGAATCTGCTGTGGCCAAGGAGGCTTTGCCTGTTTGTTTGGAAAGTTTGCTTTAATGGATTTGTTTTACAGCAAGAGGGCTGGAGCAAATCCCACTTGAGCAGCCTTTTGCTGTGGCTGGAGGGGACAACAATGAATGAGCTGGAGCGGGTGGCAATATTTTCTTTTAAAGGTCCCTTGGGGCAGCTCTGTGTTCTGGCAGGGCTCCTGTGCCTTTAACAGCTGTGTTGCAGCCATTCAGTATGTTCAGCTTTCTCCCTTGTTGTATCTCTATAGCAGGAAAAGTTTCATCTGTTGAGTTTCTGCCTGTCATGCAGCTGTCAAGGCATTAGGCATCTCTCCCCTTAAAATTCCACCTAAGTGTAGGCAAGGAGCCATTATTAACCATGGCCACAAGAACTGGCATGGAGAGCTGATATCTAGCCTAAACAAAAGCTTAGTTTCAGTAAAAGTACTACAAGCAGAATAATTGTACAGAAGACCAAATACACAGATGCACACACACGCTTGCAGAACCTCCACTGTTCTCTGTAAGAACTATGCCACTAAGCAAGGGCAGGGAATCTGAACTCAAGTTATTTAAACCCCCCCATCCACCTGCTCTTCAGCCCAAGAGACCCTCACAGTAGTACCAATAAACAAGGAGCTACAATAAAGACATGGCATATGGTAAAAATAGAAACATCAGACTTATAAATTAAAGAGAGTGTGGAAAGAGACCACCATGACAGCCATCAGTAGGCCTGGAAGCTTTTGAAAAATAAAGAACTTCACCTGCATTCCAGAAATTATTTGTGAGTTGAAGTAGGGGTGGATGGCAACCTGGCAGGCCTTGCTGGAGAGGGGATTCTTGTAAGGAAGGTGTCCAAAAGAGAAGGGCTACTACTATATGAGTGAGCCTATCTTGCATCTGAAGGCAGTCCTATTTGGAGCAGGCCCTCTCCTGCAGATCACAACTACAGAGAGGCAGGAGGTACTCCTTGAGTGTGTTACCCTTTTAAGTTTAAGACACAGAAGCTGAGTCAACTCTTTCTTACCCCACCCAATACGTGCCTTGATGTTAAACTGTGGGCATTCAATCCTGCACACAATCAAAGGTAGTTCATTTTAAGGTATTTCTAATGTGTATCTTGCCTCACCATCCTGTTCCTGATGACATAGATGCAAAAGCCACAAAGGTCTCCCTGACTCCCAAAATGCTCTGAAATTGGAACGCGCGCATTTTTCCTGTTTTTTCGCAGGCCTTCACATCTCTAGTTGTGTCATAAGAACAGCACTACTAGATCTGCCCAAGGCTAGACCAGCATTGGCCAGCAGCCCACAAGCAGGGTGTGAAAGAAACAGCCCCTTTCCCTGTTCTTTGCCTACCAGCAACTTCTGACTGAGGACATCCCTGGTATGTGCTTTTGAATACAGAGGTTCTGTTTAGCTATCATATCCAACAGTTGCTGTTAGACCTATCCTCCATAAATGTGTTTAATCCCCTTTGAAAGCCATCTAAGCCAGTGACCACCAACCCATTTTATGGCAATGAATTCCGCAAGTTATTTATATCTCATAGTTATATCTCATAGTTAGTCCTGTAACACTCGATTTCAGGGTCAGCCAATGAAACTGGCAGTAGATTTCAGGACTACATAAAGGTCCTGCAATCTACTGCCAATTTCATTGGCTGACCCTGAAATCGAGTGTTACAGGACTATGTGATTCTGCAGAAAGCTGAGGATATTCAAGGGCTGCTCAAATCAACAAGTCCTTAAGCATCCCCATACCTATCAAGAGGAGACCACTGAACAGCAGGAACCTGATCCTGCACCTTCCAATTGCAGCCAGATAACAAAGATGCCAAGTGGAAGGATCTACAGGGTTAATGTAGTCTGGCCTTCATTGTGAAGTGTTTGACAAGTCCTGACCACATCCCTAGTCCTTTACTGTCACTGATTAATAGGACTCTTTGCCCTCAGAAGAACTTTAGCTAGCCTTAACATAAATAGCCAAAAGAGCAGTTCTTTGCCAACAGCGCCACCTCTAGGTAATTATCAGGGATAGCACAAAACTGGATTCAGATTTCAGACTTGGAGCCAGAAAAGAAAATCAAATGCCATTTGTTCCATGGCAGTATATTTCTCCCAACTAAAAACTGGGAGTAAGGAATGGATTTGCTTCAGTTTGTAACTTAATACTGTCAGCTACGAAGGAGAGAAGGGCTGGAATTTTGCAATAAGGTGTGTATACTGTTGCCTCCTGAACCTGGGTCTTATCTTGAGTTTGAAAACTGCACTAACTTCGCCCCACCTTGGGTGACCTTCAAGCTTACTGACTTCTTATTTGTCGTACGGACCACACAGCAGCGCTGATCCTTCTCCGCTGAAACACTGTAAACATCTTTAGGATATGGCAGGTTCCGGATCCGCCACTGAAAACTGCTCTTGGTGTCTTTTCGCATAAAGACTGGCTAGAGAAAAGACACATGTAAGTCAGCCTGGTGCAATGGATAGCAACTGTATATAGCTTTCCTTGCAATGGCATGAGGATTCCTGGCTTTGACATTCAGATGCTTGGTCTTGTTACTTTGATTCAAATCGCAGTACTGAGGCTGGAGTCTTTTGGTGTTCAGCTCCCTCCCATGTGCTTATATTTCTTCATATGTATTGTGAATTCTATAGGTGGGAATGTTGCCCAGTCTTTGTATTTTTCATTTATATTATTTCAAGGCATCCAGGGGGTCTATCCGGGATACACAGAGGTAGAGTAAAGGGGTAGAAGAGAAGGCTACAATGGATTCAGGCCACACAAAATTCCACTCCTCCTTAGCCCAAGCTCCCTTCATTTCATCAGTTTAATTTAGGGATGGAGGGAGTCATTTTATTACTTCTATTGTTAAACAACTGGGAGTCAGACATTCTTGCAGGTCTAATTCACCCACAGATCTACCAGTAGCGGCAGAGCACATGACCTGTATGCAGAAGGTGCCAAGTCCTGTCTCCTTCAGTTAAATGGTCTTAACTGGCAGTACAGGGAACAGATTCAGTGGGTAGCTGCCAGTCCAGTATTGTGGGACACCTTGCTCTGTGAAGTACGGGATGCCCTTCTCAAGAGGTTGTTCACCAGTAGGTGAAGACATTTAAATTCTGGCAGGCTTTTGCCTACTAAGCGTTGGTTTCGTTTAAAGGTTGTTCTAGATATGGTCTCTGCCTCTGTATTTTTATTGACATTGTATCTTTACCTGAATGCATGATGTTATATTGTATTGTGGTTTTAAATTGTTATGAGCTGCTTGGAGTGGTGCACAGGCACCTGGGCAAGATATACATTTAAAAATAAATAGGCAATATTGTGATAAATGGATTGACGGTTTGACTTGGTATAACATAGGTTCCTATGTTTATACCATCAATCAAGTCATAGCACAGGTTCTCCAAAAAGTCGCAAGTTGAGGTTTCTCTGTCCAGGAATATCGTCAAAGGAATAGAACCTGTGTGTTCCCCTTTCTTCCTCTCTCTGCTCCCAAAATGATGACATGCCAAACCCTAGATCTCATGTGTTTCAACTCATCTTAAGAATCCAAACTGCAATCTCAGAATTCATAATGGGAGGTTCCAGAAAACGAGCCTCATCCAAATTTTAGATGTGAATGCTCTGGACAAGGACTTACATTGGTACTGCTCTCCTTTATGAGCTCACGATCCAGTGCTCCTGGAGAAAGCAAGTGTGGCTCTCCCACTTCAACCTCCCAATTGCCACAAGCACCCAGAGCATTCTTTTCTCTCCATTTCCTCACTGCAGAGAAAGAAAAGGGGGAAAGTAAGCACCACCTTAACTTGTTCTTTCAGGAAAGCATCCTCAATAAATGTATAACAGAGGCTGAATTAGTAGGCAGGGGATTTTCTCAATACCTCAAGGAGTAACAATAAGATGCTGTGTGGCTCAGCATTTTGACGTACAAGTAAGACACTCTAATTAACAAGTGCTCTAGGAGGCAGTGATGTGGGTTTTCTTGAAAAAATTGAATCAGAAAAATGTCCAGTGCCCCCAAACCAACTGGGATCTGCTTTAGCAAGTTTGGATTATATGTAGTTCTGGTTTTAATTTATCCCTCTGCCCCCATTATGCCCCTCCCACTATTTGCAAAGAAAAAGACAGATCTAAGCCTTTTTCATGCATTAATCACATAAAGAGGGTCTATGGTTTGAAAGGAGCAGCAGGGTCATGTCCCTGACCCTGCACAGCTCTGCAGCATTGCCCTTGATGTCCATATGGGCCTAGGGAGCCAAGCACCCTTGGAGTGGGCCTAGTGTGTTCCAGGTTCCAGCTTCTTCAGAGGTCTACATGCATAGGCTTTCCTGGATCAGACATCTGTGCTCAATGCACGGATGCTGGGAGGTGGGGCCAGAGAGCCATGCAACCTCAGCAGCGACGCCAACATGATCAGAGTTCCAACTGCCATGGATGTCTATGCAGCTTCCCTAGCTCAGACAGCCGCACTCAATGTGTGGCTATCAGAGGCTAGGCCAGACAGCCATATAACCTCAGCAGTGGGACCAGTAATGTGGCCACACTGGCCTTTGAACACATGGATGCCTTTCACACAATTAATGCACGAAGGGAGCTCTTGTGTTTCTGTAGTGTAATCTAATGTCTAAGCAAATTCCTTGGAAGAATCACAAAAAAGCTAATTACAATTGCCTAATTTGACTGGTATTGTATCCATTCATTCTTGTACTTGTACTTAATTTTTTTTATGAAAATGCTAAGAAAGGAAACATTTTCCATGGAAAAATATAGTAGCAGGAAATTTTTCTGCCCGCATCACTACTAAAATGTAACACAGAAACATATTCTAGAAGAGCAGTCTTTTCCATGGTGCTGTCAAGTACACATTACCTCCTGACTCAAGGGGCAATTGTATTCTGCCTCGCTTGTGCTGGAAATATTATCGTGTTGGCTGAATGGGTAACCTGAGTCACAATTGCCCTCATTTGAAACCACACAGTGACTAAAGACATAAGAACATAAGAGGAGCCATGCTGAATCAGACCAAAGGCCTATCTGATCCAGCAATCTGTTCTCACTGTGACCAACCAGCTGCCTGTGGGAAGCCCACAAGCACGGCGTGAGTGCAATAGCACCCTCCCACTCATGTTCTCCAGCAAGTGGCATACAGAGGCATACGGCCTCCAATACTGGAGGTGATATATAACCAGCATGATTAGTAGCCATCAATAGCCTTGTCCTCCATGAACGGGGCCCGGAGCAATTGTGAGATTGGGGTCCCTTCTGCCATAGTCGACACGAAATCCTTGCTGACCTGCACTATGTGCAGCAATTACTCAAGGGAAAGCTGCTACCTGTGATCAGCCTGTACAATGTGCCATTAATAACAAGTACCTTTCACCAATATTAAACTCCAACATAGAAAAGGGACTGGCTTACCTAGCAGCTGATTAGTCTTCATGTCATACTCCTCTGCCATCTCCTTCCCGTTGTCAAACAGGTAATGGATTTTTCGTTTACCTAAACAGAGCACGAGGTGAGCAAGTCCACAGAAATGATGCAGAGCAGGAGTAGGCAACCTGGTGCCCTCCAGAGGTCTTGGACTGCAACACCCATCAGCCTCAGCCACCATGGCCAATGGTAAAGGATTATGGGAGTTGCAGACCAAAACAACTGGAGGGTATCAGGTTGTCTACCCCGATGAGGAATTGCCCACCCCACAACACCCCTACCGGTCCCAATTTCACCCGCGCCATGCCTGGCTGGAGACCACAAAAGACTGAGCCATGGCATCCGTTATTGTGGCTTTTGTAGCACACCCCCCCCCATGCCTTCTCCCTCCCAAATCGTACAGCCCGGTCCTATATGCATGCTTTGTCGGAAGTAAACACCCATTTCAATGGGGCAGATTCCAGACTTCCCAAGCGTACACAAGAGTGCAGCCCGGCACAGTCCAGTCCTATTCACATTTGCTCGGAGCTACGTCTCACGGATGGAGTTCATTTTTGTATATATTTAAGGGCTTTATAACCTGCCCTTCAGCCGGTTCGTGGGGGCGGGGGGGGGACGGGGGGGCTTCCACAGCGCGGACTCCCAAGTATGCGCACACAGGACCTCAGCCTCAATTGTGCAGGGGGGGGGCTGCACAGTACCCCTTTCACCGTGACCAAGAGTTTTAAGCATCTTGCCCCAGCCCGGTGCCCTCCAGATGGTTTGGGCGACAACTCCCATCAACCCTGACCATTGGGCCTGCTGGCTGGGGCTGATGGGAGTTGTAGTCCGAGACATCGGAGGGCGCCGGGTTGGCTAGGCTGGTGTTCCGCGTCTGGCCCGAGAGGCTCCGCCGCCTCTTGCTCCCCGCTCGCCCGTCATCGCGGAGCCCGTCGCTTCCCTCGCCCCGGGAACCGTCCCCAGTCCGTCAGGGCCGCAGCCCCGCTGGCTGGCTCCACGCCCCTCGGAGGATTGGCGAACGCGACGACCGGCTCGCTCCCTCCCGGTTACCATCCCCGAGCAGGGCGGTCTTCCGCGCCGCGCGCAGCTGCTCCAGCCAGCTCGGCCCAGCCATGACGCCGCCGGACACATCTCCACGGCAACCGTCGCACACTTCCGGCTCTGCTGGCCTGACACGGAAGAAAACGCCGGGAGCCCCGCGCCGCCGCCGCCGCCGCGTCAGCGCCTCCCCCTCCCCCTCCCCCTCCCCGGTAAGTGAAAACGGCTTCAAAAAAGCACCCCTCCCCCACGCCGTGCGTAACGCCGCAAGGGAGCTCCTGAGCCTCCCGCTCCTCCTTCGCCTCCCGCCCGCTGGGGAGGCGAATGAGCAGAGCGAGTGGCTCGTTGCAGCGCCGACGCCGGCAAGCTGTGGCGGTGGCCACTACTTGTGCTCCAGGGGTGCGGAGCTTGCGGCCCTCCAAGCGCCGTTGGACCCCAGCACCCATAATCCCTGACCATTGGCCATGCTAGCTGGGGCGGATGGGAGCCGGAGTTCAGCCATATCTGGAGGGCTACAGGGTCCCCACATCTGCTCTACTCTGTGTGAGCACGCTTTTTCTCTGGGCGGTAAGCCTCTGCAGAGGTACCAGCCTTTCCCAACCCGGCACTCTCCAGATGTGCTGGGACTACAACTCCCAGCACATCTGGAGGGCACCAGTTTGGGAAAGGCTGAGTTAAAACACGTTAGTGGAGAAGGGTACAACTGCAAACAACCCTGCAGCTTGTTTGCTTGCGCGCGCGCTCTCTCGGTGGTGTAGGATAGTGGTCTCTGGACTGCAGTGCTTCCGATCCTAACCACCAGACCACTCAGACAGAGAGAGAGAGGGAGAGAGCACACACCCAGGCAAGCAGGGTGAGGCAATGTGGCTGCTCATGTTCTCCATCAGCTTCTTGACCTAATCTTCTAGGTCATCTTTCTCCAACCAGATGCCCTCCAGATGCTTTGGATGCCAACTCCCATCAACCCGCAACAGCATAGCCAATGGTCAGGAATGCTGGAAGTTGTGGGCCAAAACATCTGGAGGGCACCAAGTTGGGGAAAGCTGCCCTAGGCAGTGTGGTGTTTATTTATGTGCTGTTGTAATTCTACATTGCATCCCACATAAGAAGGACTGTGTTACCTACTTAAAAATTTAAGTAGTCCCAAGTTTTCCTCCCCGCTCCCCATTCAATCTATTGCCAAATCATGTTGTTTCTCCTTATGCAGCATTGTAAGAATGTGGCCTTTCCTCTCCATCCCCTCCACAAAAACTCTAGTTCATGCCCATGGTCATCTCTCATCTAGACTACTGCAGACTCCTCCTCTCTAATTTTCTGCAGTCTTACCTTGGCCACCTCACATCTGTCCAGCACTCTGCTGCCAAAATCATTCACCTCTCTCTTATCGCTCTGATCATATTACACCCGTTCTTAAATCCCTACTGGCTTCCTGGCTGTACCTGGATCCAGCACAAGCTCCTTGTTTTTTACCATCAAGCCTGCCATGGCTGTGCCCTGCTTTATCTCTCCACTCTTATATCTTGACACATCCCTGTCTCAGGACCTTTGCTTCTCCAGCTCCACCACCCTCCATCATCCAAAGGTTTCCTGCTCCCTCAAAAGATTCTGCCATATCTCCTTTGCTGCTCTGCATGCTTGCAACTGCCTCCCAAAACGCCCATCTGCTGCCACCTCTCCTACTTGCCTCACATCAGCATCACGAACATGGTTGATACACAGCAATTCAAAGCCAGGCTTTTAAGAGGAAAGCACTCAAAGGCCTGGATAGATGAATCTGTGAGTTTTAGTTCCTCCCACATTAAAATTTTAAAAATCTCAATTTCTTTCCATCCCAGTTATGAAGAAATTTGTGAATGTTGGCAAGTTCTTATTAAAAACAAACTGAAGTCTCACCCATCCTTATATTCCAAATAAGGTCACTGGAGCCAGGCTCCGAAACTAACTCTGAGAGTTCAAAAAGCTTGCCTCGAAGGAGAGGCATGGTTTTAAAGCTTCTGAACTCTTCTCCTGCTCGGATCCAATATCTCCCACTGATCCCTGCTCCCTCCCCCTATCCCCAGAAACACCTTTTGGCAGCCCCCTTGAAGCACACTCCCCCCTGCCCTTCTCGTTCAATAGGCATGGCAGTGTGAGCAGTGACAGAGATGCATGGTGCAGGGAGAGAAGATGGTTGATGCCGTGGGATTATGGAGCCCAGGAGCTCATCGGCTGCAGTTTCAAATTAGCTTTATTGAGTTAGCCTTTTGGGGAAAAAACGATCCCTGAATCTGAAATTCTCACAAATCACAAATGAGCACACAGACAAGTATATAGCTGTCCTCAAACAAAGTGATTCTGAAAGAGAAAGTGTAGAGGCAATCCCGGAGGTTGTTCAAGCTTCCTCTCCCCTTGGAGCGTTGTGTCTTATTAAGATGGCTCGCAGCTGCAGGAGCATCACCACCAAGGTATCCAAGTGGTGGCAGGGGGTAGGGGGCTTGGCCAGCACTGTGAGGGGCCACTGAGAGCAGCCTGCACAGGGGCCCCCCAAATCCGGAGCCAAGCCTATTCCCCTGTGTCGCAACTCATTGGCAGGAATCTTTCCTATTGTACTCTGTAAAGCATCATGCATGCTGATGGTGCTGTATAAATAATGGATGATGATAGAGTGGCATCTATGGATATGTTCCAAGGATCTATGGAGTCCTTGGAGCTAAGTGGCATTATATGATGATGATGATTGTGAAGCACCAAGTCTGCTGTTTTTTGGATGTACCAGATTTTGTAAACTGAAGAGAGTAGGGTCCCATTAGTGATTGGGTAGGAGAACTCTCAGGGCCTCTCACCAGTGGCAGCCTCCAGATGCCCAGCTGAACTGGAAACGTTGCCGTATGTCTGGGGTGGGCAACGTTTTTCAGCCCAAGGGCTGGATTGCCACCCGGGAAACCTCGTGTCAGAGCCCAAAGTGGGTATATTCATCTCTCTCTCTCTCTCTCACACACACACACACACACACTGCATTCTCACACACACTTTCCAAGCCCCTGATCCAGCTGAAGAGCTGGGGTATTTCACAGCTCCCTCCCCGCTCAGCTGATCCATGCAGATTAACTGAAGGAGAGACTGGGGGGAGGGGGAGATTTTCCCTGCTGAGTGCTGAGAAAGTCTCCCTTTTTCATTGCTGACTCGGCAAAAGCTGCTGATTAGAGTTAAGATCTTTTCCCTGCTTAACCCTTTCTCTCTGTGCATCAAGGAGAAGCTGTTATCTCTGATCAGCAGCTGATCAGAGATTAGAGCTTTTCCCTGCCTGGGGGAGAAGGGATAAGGCAGGCATCAGGGAGAAGCTGGCAGATTGGATGGGAAATCTTTCACTGGCCATATTGGGCTCACTGGCTATATTGGGCTCAGAGGCTAGAGGTTCCCCATGCCTGCCATGGGGGTTTCTTTTTCTGGAGGCTTGTTGGTCATTAGAACAGATCATAAGCTAAGACCCCCAGAAGCTGAAGTTATCCTATTGGCCTTGCACCCCAGTAATTTCAACCTCCTGACTAAAGTTGCTTGTAGAGCTGTTTCATCTGTTGCTGTGGATCACAAAGTAGCTTTATTTTCAGAGAGGGTCTAGAAATCCCTCTGAGAAACATCCACGAGATAAATGCTTGCTGTCTTTACCTTCTTCTTTATCAAGACTGCTTACTCCTGCCTTCGAAGGAGGTATCAATGTTCCATGGAATCCCAAGGAATTGTCAAAGTTTTTCCCAAACAAAAGAAATTAAGAGTTGATTCACGGAAGACAACACTACCAGAGGTACTGAAAGAAGCCAGGAGCAAGCAGGGTGAGTTTTTTTGTTTCCTTAGCTAGGTGAAGCTATGAGATAGCCTGCCCTGCTCTGTCATAGATTACTATGGGCTAGTTTTTAGTGTAAATAGTTTGCTTTGAGAGAAATTACTGAAACCTGGAAGGATCCAATCAAGTGGAGGTATTGTGCTTTGATATCCTGGTTATGTGCTACAAGTCAGCTAGCCTTCTCTATACTAGTTACAGTTTCAAGCTGTCAGATTCCCATCATTCAGATAAGGCATGAAACCATCTTTGTTTTGCTTATCCTCTTTTCTCTGTGGCTTTCATTAGCAGGGTGGCTGGAGCCAGTGACGGCCTATGTTCTGCAAGCAGGAATTGGCCAGGCCAGGGCTGAGATCTTCCGCAAGCAGATCATCCAAAATGGAGGAAGTATCTGCAGTCAGCTTTCCCCAGATGTGACACATGTAATAGTGGATGAAGACATGGACTGCGACCGGGCTTTCCGACTCCTCAAACTAGCCAAGCTACCCCAGGGATTGCTACTGGTGAAGGCATCCTGGCTGAGTTCGTGTATTACAGCACAGCAGATTGTGAACACTGCCGGCTACAGCCTCTTCATCCCAGAGAAGTAGGGAACTCTCTTATACACTTTATCCAAACTGAGGTGGCAAGGCTTGTATAGAAACTGATTTCTCATCTTGGGAATGCACAGAGAAGAGCTTTATTCACCATCTGTGGTTACGGGACCAAGAAATCCTTACCCGTCTGCTTCCAGACGGAAGTGTGTTCCACCCACACCCAAACACCCTGAATTAAAATTTCCCCTCAGTCCTCTGTGATGGCAGAACAATAGAGATTTTTGTTCAGACCCTTACCTTGCAGTTATAGGAGTCCAGAGTAATTTGGTGGAATTCTAAGTGCTCCTTATTGTCCTACTTGTTATTGGGGCAATCTTGGCTGGCTTCCCTCAGTAAGGATGACATCATCATATTCTCTGCAAGCCCTATTATCACCCATTTCTAGGGTTGCTGTTTCATGGGACCAAACTATGGTGAAAAGAAACATCTTTAAAATGGGGAAGATAATTGCTTAGCCTGGACAGGAGTGTATCCAGGCTAACATTGTATGATGAATGTTAATAATTGAATTGCAGTGTGTCTTCAGTGGAGATTCAAACTTATCTGGTAACGTATGTGTAGGGACAGTGATTTTCTGTGTGGCTGGATCAAGTTATGAATCACAGAAACTGTCTTCTAATGCATTAATCAAATCCTAAAGAAATCTCAATTTTCTTGTCTCTTGTTATTTTTCTGTTGTTAAATTAAAACACATCCATGCTAGGATATCCACATTAGTCTCATGATTCAGTTTCATACAACAAGAAAGAGGATGTGTGATAGAGTCATCATTTGCAAGCTCAATAAGAGTTCATAGAGAAACCCAGGGTATTTGCTACATCCAAAATATTAAAAAGACCCCTCCAACCTCTTATATCAAAATCAGATATTGTACGGTCTTCATGTATAAAAATCTTTTAAATGGTGAAGGCAATATAGAAGGGCATATTGGTGGGGTTTCTAGTAGCTAGAGAGAGCTTTTTGCCCCAGTTGCCGGGCCACCTGGAGGATAAGTGGGGTCTGGGCTAGGCAAGTATGATGTTGGGGGCCCTGCCATAGCCCCCTACAAGGACCCATGGGGGTGAGCAATGTAGCAGGGCTGGGCAGGGGCCAACAGTGCACACAAGATCTGAGACAGGACCCCCCCTTGCTTTGTGGGGGGCTGGGGCAAATTGTCCAATGACCCCCTCCGGGGCAGTTGCCTCATGTGTCCTACATCCCACCAACAAATTATGAGGACCTTTTGCTATTGTATGTTTGTAATATTTTTTCAATTGGAGTAGGCTACCTAACCCAGTAAAAGAAGCCATGTGACAACTAAAATGCTACCTTACCTGATAATATTTGCATCCCAGCATTTCTTTCTTTAGTAGTTAAATGTTAAACATTTGAAAATCACAGCATTGGGAGGGCAGGGTTTTCCCCAGGGTAGGCTTTGAAAAATGGGCAGTTCTGGCTGAAATAGACAGTTGGAGAGTAAATGACACCCATCCACAGAGTTAATGTATGGACTCCACAAATCCCCTTTCCTAATTTCTCAGGTTCTTGTTAGGGGTAGGATGGATGCTTTCAAAACCAATTACTGTACATTGATTCTTGGCAGGTATCTGGATGCGGCCGGCCTTTCAAAGAGCCAATCACAATTTCCAGATGAGGAGAAGATCCACCCTCAAACGGAGAGGTCAGCCATGGGGCTGAAAGCTGAACCACAGACAGGGGCCAGCTATCTGTGTAGTGCAACAAACTCCTCAGGACAGCAGGAAACCAAAGGGGTGGACCTGGTTAGTGGCTTCCCACTTTTGTGCTTTTGAGCATTTTTTATTAGGTTCAGCCTAATGGTTTTTTAAAGTTATTTCCTAATACAATTAATCAGCATCAACTTCCATCTAAGCCAGTTAGGAAACACTACCCGTGTTTAGGGTTGGTAACAACAAACTTGTCCGGTTAAATCTATAGATACAGCCCTTTTTTTCTTTTGAAAGGGATAAATCCCCCCCCCCCCCATCATGGGTGTCCTTGTAGGAACTGGCTCATAACATGTGCCTCCCTTGATTACTCTGAGTATGTTCCTCTAGCAAGCTTGAATTCAACCCACCTGAAAATCAAAAATATAGGAAAAAATATATATATATTTTTTGGCAAATTACTTTGATGATTAGGATGCATGAACTGTGTACAGCCATGCTGCTACATTTATGCTCTGTCCTCTGAAAACGTTGTTGTTGTTGTTGTTGATATTAATATTCTCCTTCCAAAGAATCTCAAAGTTTTGGCAAAAATGTTCCCTGGCCTCAAAGCCCTATACATCCATTTGCCTCAAATTTCATTTCTTCTCTCTCTGAAGCATATTAAAATCAGCTTGTAGAGTATTACTGCTACAGTGTATTAAATGCCCGAAAGCCTGTTCCCTATAGCATCTTGACCACACTGTATAATGAGTGTGAGCCATTGTTCAACTTCTTAAGTATTCCTTTATGTTCTGTACCAATCAGTGGAATACCCAGTGTGTCCATTATGGAATGTTATCGCCCCCTAGTGGCTGTGGCATAAGAAGTGGTATATTGTGCCATTGTAGTTGCTGTATCCTGGGACAACATCTTATTTATGATGTATCTTTGCCATCGCCCCAAAACTCACACTCACACCAAACACCGTCATAAGTTGTGATGGTCCATAGCATTTTAGTCGCCCCAGAGACTCTGCCATCATCTTGTAGATGATCACTAAAGAGAAAAATGTGGAGATGCAAGTGTAAGTATAACTAATGTTTGCTGCCTTTGACGCTGAACTCTGCTAATTATTGCTGTGGATCTCCTGGGGATTAATTGAGTGTTTTAGAGACCCCCTGTTTGGCTGCATAATGAGTCTGTGCCTTATAATTGTTAGGATCAGTGATAGCTGCATTTCATGGCTTCCTGTTCTTCCTCTCTCCTAAGAGGATCGTGGATGGTGAGGAAACTGAAGCAGAAGGGCCTGCTGTCACCCTGGGAGAACTGCAAGCCCTGAGGTCAGGTCGGGACCGGAACACTTTGTCAGGAGACTCGTCAGCGGCGCCTCTCCCTGGCAAGTGGGTTTGTGCTCAGTCCTCCGAAAGCAAGAAAATTAATCATAATCAGTGCATTACGGAGAAGCTGGAGCTACTGGCAAAAGCCTACTCTGTCCAAGGGGACAAGTGGAGGGCTCTAAGTTACTCCAAAGCCATTAATGCACTCAAGAGCTACCCCAAGCCAGTCACCTCTTATCAGGTAAATGGGAGAGATCTCTTCTCAAGCAAACTGCTTTCCTGCTACATTTCCCCCTTCTCTAAAGTATCTGCACCTTGCCAGTTGTGGGAGCAGTTGCTGAGTGCCAGAACGGCTGGCCTTCTCCTCTGGATGCATTGCATCCTGTGGGGATAGCTAGCAGTTATGCTGCACTGGCAAGTTGTAAGATCAAAGTCGCCTGCGGCATACTCCCTGCTTGCTTGCCAGTATTATTCACTTGCTGTAATTCTCTGCTGCTCAGAGAGTATTTCTGAGTATGGAATTAGCAAAGGCTACACTTTTAATCTTTTCGAGAAAGTCTGTGATTGCCTTGAGGGCAAGACAAAGGACTGGTAGCGAGAGAGTAAAAGACACAAGATTTTAATTGCAGGGATTTCATAGGCTTCTAAATCCCAGTTTAGGAAGGTGGCTTCTTGGGGAGGTGTCTGTGGTAGAAAGTTGGCAGCACCTCAGGAGTAAAGAAAGCCATTGCTTGGAAACTGAAGTTAGCCCTGTCCAAGCAGGTGAGACATGTCCAGCGTAAATCAGCCTTACAGACTTCCTTCTGGCCAGCTGTTGCTTTGTGGGTTTCTTTCAGGAAGCCTGCAAGATCCCTGGAATTGGGAAGCAGATGGCAGAAAAGATTGTGGAGATCCTGGAGAGTGGGCACCTTCGAAAGCTTGACCACATCAGTGAGAGTGTCTCGGTCCTGGAAGTGTTTTCCAATATCTGGGGAGCAGGAGTGAAGACTGCTCAGATGTGGTACCAGCAGGTAATTTTCTCTCCTCTTTGCAGCACTGAGCACAGCAGTAATTGTCATTATATTTGTTCGTCACTTTTCTTGTACTGCAGCACTGTTACAAGGCATACATATGTGAGTTTATATCTTACAGTAGTGATGGGCAACTTGTAGCCCAGCAGATGTTTTGGCCTATGACTCCCATCATCCCTCACCATTAGCTATGCTGGCTAGGGCTGATGAGAGTTGTAGGCCGGAGCAAGGAGCTAGTGCTTAAGCTCCAAGGTGAGCTGCTATTGGCTAGACACCTGGGATGCTTCGATCTTATGTGCTTTGTTGAGGGGAAGAAATGAGACCACCAACAGCAAGGCTTAGAACAGTGATGGGGAATGTGTGGCCCTCCAGATGTTTTTGGACTGCAACTCCCATCATCCCTCCCCATTGGTTATGCTGGCTAAGGCTGATGGGAGTTGTAGGCCAAAACATCTGGAAGGCTGCAAGTTGCCCAGCCCTGCTTTTTAGTCTTGGTTACTGGATCTGGTATGGGAAATAACTTCTAATGTGCTCAAGAGAGAAACTTCATTGGTGTTTTCTGAATGACTGCTTAGTTACCTAGAGTTGTTTTGCTAGTGAAGTCAGAGAACTGAAACTAAAATGGATTAAGCAGGAAGACTCTCATCTGGCCATCTTTACCATAGCTTATACTGGAGTGAAAAGGGACAGTGTGACCTCTTTGGTCCAAGCGTGTGTGTGTGTGTGTGTGTGTGTGCGTGTAGAAT
This sequence comes from Heloderma suspectum, assembly GCF_057233095.1. NCBI lineage: Eukaryota > Metazoa > Chordata > Lepidosauria > Squamata > Helodermatidae > Heloderma > Heloderma suspectum. Next base: position 260,563,853 of record NC_139460.1, on the reverse strand, counting down.
TATTCTGATGTATCTTGACTACAAGTACATAATGTAAATTCTGTTTACAGGCTACTGTGCAATTTATTTGTGGGGGGGGGGGGGCTGGGGGTTACGAGATCTTCCATGAGCAAATAATGGCAATATTTGCCCCCCCGCCGCCTCCACATAGTGTGCACAATGATGTCATGCATCATTACTGCTTGCATCAGCCTTGTTTTCTTATCAGTATCCCTGTGGTGTCATTGCCAGTTGTGTCACCCTTGGCTCTCTATCCAACTTCTTTGCAAAGGGCTCATGTCAGGTCAACACCTGACATGTTCACTTCTAGCCTTTCTCCCAGAGCAATACCATCATTGTGTATTTTTGTGGGCTATGGGGCGTTGCCCCAGCTGAGCATAGTGATGACGGGGGTGGCACTCTGTAAGTATTCTGCAAACACTAGGCTGAAGAGAGGGCAATAAGACAAGGAATCCTATTACGATTCCTCACTCCAGTCCCACACTGCAGGTGACATTGCTGGGCTCCAGATAGGTGTGAATGGTACCTCTTAGCAGGGACGACTGAAAACAAGGTTCCCCTGTCTGAGTGTCCTGTGTACTCTGGGCAGGGCTTCCGCACTCTGGACGACATCCGCACTAAAGCCTCTCTCACCAGTCAGCAAGCTGTTGGCTTGAAGCACTACAAGGACTTCTTGGAGCGCATGCCACGGGAAGAAGCTGCCGAAATTGAGCAGACAGTGAGTACCCCAGGGAGGATGGTGGGCAGCCACTGGCGAGACTTCAGAGGCCACGTGGCACTCTTCATCGAAGCTCAGTAGAGCACGACTGACCTGCAAGACTGATTTAATCTCTTTGTGTTGATGGCTTAAGGGACATCAGTTTTCCTAATTTTCTAAATACATGTTTTCCCTTATATGTTCCAGTTTGGCAAAATCGAAATCCCACTTGTTTTTTTTTCAGTGGCCACAGGGGGTTGGGGTGGAATTTGCATAGAAATTGTTAGCTTGTTTGGGCTTTGTTTCTGTTCCCCATCAAGATCCTGTTTGGGGTGCCAAAACTGGGATTTACTCTGGCCTGTGGAGCACCAGATGCTGTAGGAAGTGAAAAGCGTGTATGTGCGCGCATGCATGCTCTTCCTGGTCTTCAGCATCTCAAAACGGTTGCTCGACTATGTGGGAACGGCCGCTGCCCAGTTCCTGTGTTGCGCCAACTGTTCCATCCAAACCTCTGGTCAGAGCGTTGCCTTCAGTGCTGCAGGGTGCTCGCCCTCTGGACCTGAAACCTTGACTCTCAACAAAACCTCTTGCCTGAAGGCAGGGCCCTGCCGCCTCATCTGCTGGGAGGGAATGTAAGAAACGCGGAGTTAATGTCACCATGAGGATTCTGTCCCAGCCTTCTGCCTCCCAGAGACAATTCTCTTCTACGAGCATTCATTGCACAGCATATCGGGGATGGGTCCTGGTAGGTTCCCACATGATGTGATTAATGTGAGGTTCCCCATAGTTGGGCAAGAAGCGATGTGCAAAAAGAAGGGAGCAAAGCTGCTGCCTGTCTTACCCTCCCTCCAGGCTGATGCTCGGTAAACTTTTACCGCTGATCTAGGATTCAGCCTGTCTTACTGGTATTCCTTTGTCCTAATCTTCTTACTACCAACTGGCAGCTCTCATCCCTGTTTTTGTAAACTCCCAAACCTGCTATGGCAGCAGTCCTCTAAAGGACTCCCAGACTGTCTTATGGCAGGGCAGCCTTGTGAGTCTCTGTGGTGCCCCTCATGGTGGGGGAAGGGGGCGTTGCCAGCCCTCCAAGCAAGTATCTTCTCCTTGTCATTATGGCTTTGGCCAGGATCATGCCCTTCATAAGCTCATAGAATGTCACATTAATAAAAATGTTTGAGCTGTGATTTGCAGGCTCATGGATCTAAGCCACATGAAACCCTTTTTGTTGCTTCTCCTGGATGCTGAAATCACCATGGCAGCGTCGGGCAGCATGACGCTGTCACTCAGTCACACTGCCTGGCCCTGAAGAATAGGTAGTTGCCAGGTAGGGCATCGCCCCTTACACAGAATGAAAGTTCTTTTGGGAGCCTCCACCCTTGGGAGTGGGCCTATTGTGGGTTTGATGGGATTACCCATCTCTTGCCCACCTCGGGGGCGGGGGTGGGGGAAGAGGCCAGAGAATGAGGGGATTAGCTGCTGTCTGTCCGAGATCCAAGATGCTGTATGAGGCTGGCTGCTTTCAAGAAAACTTAATTGAGGATGCGAAGGGGGCAGATCTGCATTAGAAAAGCCACTGAGGCTATTCCAAATGTTGCAGGGCAAAGGTTAATGGGTTTATCCCTCGCTAATGAAGGATGATCCTGAAGACTGACAAGGGATGCTCACCCTCCAAGCTACCTCCCCCCACATGCCATCCACTATGCTCTGAACCAGCAATCAAGTCTTTGTTTAGTAAAATGGATGATTGGCACCATAATGCCCATAATCCTGCATACTGAAACCACCTTCAAACAATGCTTTAATGAAGCCATCAGAGGGATGCCAGTAGGGATGGGGAACTCAGGTTTGGGCCCAACTTCCTACTGGGTTGTGAGTTCCAGCTCTTGGCCTGTTTCTGGGGTTTGATTGCAGTTGGGAGAGGACTTGGAGCTCCCCACTCTCCATTGAGCCCAGCTGGAGCTCCCAGCCATGGAATGGAGCTTCTAAAGAGGCCAGAAGCTGGAGAGTGCCAGGGGGCCAGGCCTGCATTGCTGTGCCATGCTTCATGCTACCAGCCTGATTTTCTCTTCCTGTTTAAAGGATAGTCAGATATAGCCACCCCACCCCTTTGCACCTTGCTTCATCACAGATTTCCTGCTGCAACGTTGGAGAGAGCACTTGGTTTCATTTCTTTTTCTCCAGCTCTGCAGCATGATAACATCCCATAGTTTGGAAGGTTTCTTGTTATCAGGCTGCAAGTTACCAAAAGAGCAGCTGGGTCCTGAGACAGCTAAAACCAGGACTGTGTGTATTCTGTGTGTTCCATAATTCAGTATCCTGAGAATCTTAGTATTCACTTATAGCAAGGGTAGGCAGAAAGCAAATCGCCACATGTTTGGACTTCAACTCCCAGCATTCTTGACCATTGGTCAGGTTGGCAGGGGCTTCTGGGAGTTGAAGTCTAAAACATCTGGAGATCTATTTTCTGCTCACCCTTGACATATAGCCATTGTGGGCTTGAAGGCAGGCTTGCAAGCATACGGACAATTCATAGGGAACTCCCCCAAATTGGAGTAGGGCTCAGTAAAATGTTCTCTGCTGAAAGGGCATGGCTCCTTGCCCTCCCCGTGTCTGGCAGAAGCAGAATAAATTGAGTAGAATGTTGCATATGCAGGATTTACACAGACAATAAAATTCAGCTTTCTTGCCACAGAATTCGGATTATGGTGGCATAGAATTTTAAAATTTGTATTTTTTTTTTTTGCATCAAGCCCATACAGTGTTGGTTAATTGTATGACCTCCACAGTGGGTGGCAGAGACTTCAGATTGGCAGATACATTTCAGCCCATTCCTCTAACCTGTCTTTCCTAGTAGGTCAGAGAAACAGCGCAGTGTATCAAACCCGGACTGGTGTGTGTAGCATGTGGCTCGTTCCGGCGGGGGAAATCCACCTGTGGGGATGTGGATGTGCTAGTGACTCACCCCGATGGGCACTCCCACGAAGGAGTATTCAGCAAGCTTCTTGGCAGCCTCCGGAAAAGTGGTATGAATGGGTGGGATAAGGGGCCCACATCCTTGAATCCTTTCACACCTCGGAAACCCTTTGTAAAAGCAAGTATACATCATTGCCAGGTACTGTCATGTCCATCTCAGTCTTGGCAGTCCATCCTGATGCTAAAATGTCCTGTATCTGATGTTTCATTGGAAGCACCAGATAATTCTCTTCCTGGACACAGCTGGGAATAGCTATTGGGCTCCCTGCATGAAGAACCTAAAGACCATAAATCTGGAGGGCTTATATTGTCTGCCACAATTTAACGGTGTGGATGATTCTTTTTCTTGGAATTACCCCACTATAGAAATACCAAAGCCCTGAATCTCACCTCTTCTTCACCGCTAACATCCTGCCAATACAAGCCCACAAGCTAATGGGCCAAACATGGCTTGATTAGCTGCCCTGTTTTATTTTGGTCTTTTTGCCCGCTGTACCCAGACACACAAGGCAACTGAGCTATCCTCCCTATCCAAGCTTCTGGAGAGAGCCTTTATACTTGCCCTCCTCCAAGGTCCTGGTTTAGCTAGGCTCCTGGCTATCTCCCAGGAGAATCCCCATGAATCGGGATTGGTCAGGCTGGACCCCGGCACTGTTGCTAGCAAGCAGGGAGCCCCCCTAGCCCAGGCTTACAACGGAGTGGGGAGGGATTTACAGCTCCCCTGACATGTTCCTTTCCCCTCAGGCTTTCTCACAGATGACCTGGTGAGCCAGGAAGACAATGGAAGCCAGAAGAAGTACCTGGGGGTCTGCTGTCTGCCAGGCCCGGACCGGCGCCACCGGCGCCTCGACATCATTGTGGTCCCCTATGGCGAGTTTGCTTGTGCCCTGCTCTACTTCACCGGCTCGGCTTACTTCAACCGCTCCATGCGCGCTCTGGCCAAGAGCAAGGGCATGAGTCTGTCGGAGCATGCCCTCAGTAGTGGCGTGGTGCGCGGGCCTGGCGGCCTCAAGACAGTGCCCGGCCTTGCTCTGGCCACCCCCACTGAGAAGGATGTGTTCCTGCATCTGGGGCTGCCTTACCGGGAGCCACACGAGAGGGACTGGTGAGAAGGAAAGGAGCAACCCCCAGATGCCTCCGAGTGGTGCACTTACATGAGACGCATGAGAACATAAGAAGAGCCCGGCTGAATCAGACCAAAGGCCTCTCTAGCCCAGCATTCTGTTCATGCAGTAGCCAACCAGCTGCCTCTGGGAAGCCCACAAGCAGGATATGAGCACAACAGCATCCTCCCACCCATGTTTGCCAGCCACTGGTGTCCATAGGCATACGGCCTCCAGTACTGGAAGTAATATGTAGCCATCACTGCTAGCACCCATTGATAGCCTTATCCTCCGTGAATTTGTCTGAATTCCTGTGGGCAGTCTCACTGGCTGCCTTCAAGCATAGACAGACGTGTCCTGCTTTCCTTGGCAAACCCCCCTGGCTATGGAAGGTGGGATTTCTGTGAGCAGCCGAACTTTTCTGGCGCTACTGGGCATTGAGCCTCCTGACTGAGAAAAGCCCAAGTCTCTGAACATACTTCAGTGGTTTTGAGGGATTGCAGTGAGAGGGGCTGCTGGGGAAGATTGAAGGCAAAAGGAAAAGGGGACGGCAGAGGATGAGATGGCTAGATAGCATCACCGATGCAACGAATATGAACTTGAGCACACTCCGGGAGAGAGTGGAGGACAGGAAGGCCTGGCGTGCTGTGGTCCATGGGGTCACGAAGAGTCGGACACGACTGAATGACTGAACAACAACAACAAGTGAGAGGGGCGCTAAGGGCAAATAGCCTACCTCAGTGGGCAATTATGAAATGAATGAGGAAATGATTGTAAAGCGTATTGCACACTGAAAATCCTATATGAAATGGGAGGGAGAGCACAAAATGCATAGATTTTAAAGAATGAGTTTTAAAAACACTTTTGCAAAGGTACCAAAGTTTTGATAACTTTGGAGGCTGCTACCGGCTCCCAGTGGGGAAGGCTGCTTTTCTTTTGAAGGTTGTACTTCTGGTACCTTGAGGTCTATTGCAGGGATGGGAACCTTATTTCTTTTGACGGCCGCATTCCCTTGGGAGTAATCTGTTGGGGGTTGCAGGCCATCAGTGGGTGGAGCTGAAGCCAATGCTGGGTGAGACCAGAGCCAAAAATGGACAATGCCACCCCTTTGCTCTTTCTTTCTCTCCCTCTCTCTTCCCACCTCTTCCTCCCTGCCCAGCAAGCTGCTGGGGAAGGCACAGATTACTTTTGTCAGAGTCTGTATGAGCATCTACCAAGAATGCCTTAGATACAGTTTGCAGTAAAAGATTAAAATTCTGTGCCAAAATGAACATAATTCTGGACAAATTAGTTATTATAGCCACATAAATTTGCTGGGCTCTGAGACCCTCTCCCCAGAAAAGCTGTTCAAACACAGATGTTCTACTGAGATTCCCCAAGGTATTGCTTTAACGCCTATCTTCATAGCCTTAAGGGCTAGAAACGTGCTTCTTCCTTTAAAAAAATTGAGCTGCAATCCTCAGGGTGTTGAATTCTGGTCCAGTACCACATTCTGCAGCTGGGTGGTTTGATGAAGATGCAGATAGAGGATGCACTGTGCCTTGGGTGATGATATAGAACTTCACAGAAACATAAGAAGCTGCCTTCCTCCAGATTTGTCCATCTAGCCTAATTTTGTCTACTCTGACTGGCAGTGGCTGTTCAGGAACTCAGGCAGAGAGAGGTGTCCCCCATCAGCCGGGTCCTGCTGCATGCCAGAAATGTGTTCTGCCACTGAGCTAGGGCCACTCCCCTAGGCAGAAGGTAGATCTGGATCTACTGAAAGATCTCTGGGTGACTTGCAGTAGATTGGCAAGGGTTTTGGACTCTTCAGTTGTTTAACAGTGGCAGCAACAAAATGGCTGCCCCCTAAATTAAATTGCTGAAATAAAGAGAGCTTGGAGTAGCCAGGTGTGTATTTTTGCATGGAAGGACTGTGAGCCTCATTCAGTTCTGTACTCAAAAACACACTCCTGGGCTCAGAATCCTTTCTAAGTGTACGTGTTTTACACCAGGCTCCAGTTGGTGGATCTTGGGGTTCTAGTAAAAAAACAAAAACAAAGTAGATCCTTCAAGTTTGATGTCTGCCCATCCCTGTTTTAAAGTATTAAAAACTGAAGTGGAGTGGGTAGCATACAGCTCAGAGTTCCATGCTAGAAAGTCATAGCATCGCTACAGCCATACCAGTTCCCATATCCACCTTGAACATATACCTCTGCAGTATATCACTGGGAATCTAGGTAACAAGGTTTCTTTGTGCTTTGTAACTTTGGAAACAAATATTGCTGTGATCTCTGAAAGGCAATAAAATCTGTTAACGTATTTTAAGTTCTTTTATGAATCTTTGGCTGGCGTAATGATGGAGCAGGGATGGTATTTTAAAGCTGCCATTGTGTTAATTGGGAGTAGTACTATCAGGATGATGTGTAAAGCTCCCACCTCCCCCGACCTGGTGTCTTCCAGATCTGTGGGGCTACAGATTCCATCACCCCCAGCCAGCATGGCCAATGGGAAGGCTCTTTTAGAAGATTTTGGGACAGGCAGATGCAGAGAAGAACTTCAGGAGAAAGCATCACAAGAGACTTTAGGAATGCAACTGGCTTCACTTGGCAAACAGTCTGAAAGGTGGCTTGAGCTGGTTGTAAAGAAGAATTATTTTCCCAGGGAAGGGGTTATTGAGCAACCAAGTGACTCTTTGATCTATCAGGGAGATGCAGAACAAGACCTTTTATACTTTAATTGGGCTAATTCAGATTGGATTGTGTGGGTTACTCTGTTGGGGACTGATGATACTGAATTATTTTTTGATGTGAATGCTTGGCGGCAGTTGGAAGGTAATTCCTGGCCTACCCAAAGGTAAGGCTAGATGATCTCATTGACTATAATCCTGCTAGCTTTCCATGCCCCCTGATTCCCCCTTGATCCGAGTTCAGAAGGGACAACTCTTTCCCTGTCCTTTGTAAGTGCTGGTGGCAGGGAGCCACAATTCACACCCAGGCACTAACCACAGCTCGAAATCATCAAAGCCTCTAGCTCCTGCAGGGAAGGGGTTTTTACAAGTGACTGGGATGGGCAGTTGGGCAAACAGGTGGCAAGTGAAGGGATGGGAGCAGAGGTAGGCTTGCAACTTCCCTAGACCTCAATGGAACCCCTGCCCAGTATTTTATTGGGGGAGGGGGTCTCAATTCAACCCTGATGGCTGTAATTCTCTTTTATAATGGATTTTTTTTTCTTCCAAGAGATTTGGCCTATGGTGAGGGAAGAAGAGAGATCTGGTCTCTGTGAGAAAATTCACAATGCCAGATCGCACATAGTTGTCAAGTCATTAGCCACTAGTTGTATTGTCACCGAATCATGGGCCTCCCCGCCCCAGTCCTTCAGTGGGCAGCTCCCCACACATACTGGAGTAGTGAGGCCCAGGGAGGTTTTACTGGCTGTGCAGGTTACCTGGGTCTTGCTGCAGGTCAGAAGGACACAAGCACCCTTCCTCAGGTATGTATCAAAAGATGCATCCCACATGTGATAATTTGTTTTCTATGGCCAATGTTCATGATAGTCCTTTCTTACTTGAATGTCTGAATCGTCAGTGTGCTGCAGCTTCCTAAGTACTGGGACATGTTTTGTTGTCACTGCCTAAGGAAAACATCAAACTATTCTAGAACTGGCAAAAGAACATGGCGCAGGGAGCATGAAAACAATGCCTCCGTCAACTGAGAGTTTTCTCAGCAAGTCCACTCTCTTCCATTTTTTTCCCAGTAGGCGTAGCTATCTCTGACACGTAAAAGAAAATGTGGGGGAAACTTCCTGGGCCTAATCACCCAATAATGAGATGTTAGATTAAGAAAAGTAATCATCTAACACTCTTCATTAGCCAGTGTCAACATGGGGTCAACCAGTGCCACCTTCTAAGCCAGGGATGGGGAATGTGTAGCCCTCCAGTTGTTGCTGGATTGCACCTCCTATCCACCCTAGTCAGCTTAGCCAGTAGTGAGGAATGATGGGAGTTGCAGCCCAAAAACTTTTGGAGGGCCACACGTTCCCCACCACTGTTTTAAGGCTTTCTGTCAGTGGTCATGTTTCTTCCCCTCAACAAAGCAGCTAAGATTGAAGCACCCCAGATGTCTAGTCAGTAGCAACTCACCTTGGAGCTTGAGCACTAACTCCTTGCTCCAGAGTAGTCCTGTTAGCTTTGGTCAAGCATGGGGTGAACAGCATGCGTGTCCTACTTTAGAGAAGCCCTTTTGACTTCAACCAAGTGGCAAGCCACTTATGCCAAAGAATTCTTCGAGGTTTTAATTTAACCCCAAGTTGTAAAGTTTGCTCTAGAATAGCTCCACGGGTTTTGTTCCAAGAGGTGTAGCAAGCTGTTCTTGTACAGTGTGACAAACTGGTTAGAATGTTGAATTAGGACCAGGGAGACTGGAGTTCAAAATCTGCTTAGCCATGAAATCCATTGGGTGAGCTTGTTCAGCCACCACATCTCTGCCTAACCTACCTTACAAGGTTGTTGTGAGGATAATAGGTGAGAGGAGAGCCACATATCCTGTCCTGAGCAACTTGGAGGAAGGGCAGGGTATAAAAGTAATAATGTTCTAGTCTAGAGTAGCCTCCTAAAAGCCAATAGACTCTAGAAAAGAATGGCGCATAGGAACAATGGCTTGGATTGCAACTAAACTTCCACAAATGGAAGTACTATATACTTTGAGCAATTTGACATAGTATTTGAGGAAATGTAATTTCCACATTGTTTAAATTACAAAAAAAAAGGTTGACCCTCATTATCTGAGGTAATAGTATAAAGATGTTACCTTTAAAAAAAAACTTTTTACTAGGGCTGTGCATGGACCCCCCGCTTTGCTTCAGATGCTGCTTCAGACCTCCTGAAGTGGCCTGCTTTGCTTCAGACCAATTTTGGACCCCATCTGCTTCACCTCTGATCCAAACTGAGATTCAGACATCTGGATCACTCGTTTTTGGCGTTTTCCCATTGACTTGCATGGGAAAACACAAACGGCCATAACTTTCTCAGTTTTCATGATCTCAGCCCCCTTGGAGGACATCCCATCTGCCAAATCTCAGACAGTTTGGCCCACTAGTTTTTGTGCAAGGCGCAGGCGAAATTTGATTTTTTTTTCAAGGACTATAACTTTTCACTGCTTGCACAGAAGTGCATGAAAGCTGGGGAATGCACCGCCCCCTGGAGGGCATCCCACCTGCCACATCTCAGACAGTTCGGCCCACTAGCATTTGTGCAAGGTGCAGGTAAAATGTGCTGTTCTAATGCAAACCAAAGGCCATAAAGGGATAATCAAGTTGGGTGTTGAAGCAGTGAGGCGGTCACTATCCCTAAGCTATGCTGTAGGTTTCTTTGAAGTGCAAATAACCCCTTTCCCCTAGCACTACTTTCCTATTCACAGTCAATAATCTCAGGGTCTCTTTGGGTGAATGGCCTGGGAAAACACTGGCTAGTAGGCAGGAAGCAGACAAAGACAGCAACCCTGCCAGCAGGACACAGCAGCACCTTGCCCACCTCTGTCCTGCCAAGACCCTGAAGATGCCTCATATTGGGCTTGCTTGCTTTGCAACACACAGTGTAGTATATTATTTAAATAACAGCTGTTAATGTGTATAGTGCTTTGCCCACTGTTTTGGGAAATGCGGACTGTGTGCAGTCCTTTTACACACACTGTTTCCTTGTCCACACAGCACAAGTGTGGTATGCACGCACACACACACACGAGCGAAAGAAAAGCAAACACTACAAGCAAGGGGTGAAGGCGCTAACTATAATCCTAACAGAAGAAAAAGGGTTTTTTAATTTATTTTTGTAAGGGAAAAGAGATAAAAAATGGGAAGGGAAGAAATACAGGAATTGAGAAGGGGTGGTGGTGGAGGGGAGCCAAGAACAAGGAAAGGAAAGTACTATTTTTATGCATTTATTAAAAAAAATCTAGACAGAATCATAGTATGGGCAAACTAATGGTTGAGAGATAACTGAAAAGGTGTGTGTGGGGGGGGAGATAAGCAACTACAGTGAAATTTTCTGGATTTTTAAACAAACAACAAGAATGAATGGTAAACCTATTAAGTGGAGTGGGGTGGGGAGAGACTAACATAGCTGTCATAGCACACACTTTCTTCTCAGCTTTGTTCTGTTCTGGTGCCGCAGCTCCCTCCGCCATGCCTTGCAGAGAGTGGCACAGTCACTTTTGGTGGCCACAGCAGAGGCAGGATAGGACTGGAGCTGAGAGAGAAATTCCATGGAGCTTCCCTCTTGGCTCCCATCTCATCCTGCTGCTACTGCCTCCACCACCATCACTGCACACAATGGCAGCTTGTCAGGGCAGTGGGAGGCTGCTCAATTATCAGGCGGCTCGTGCACCCCAATGGATTGTCTTGCACCACCCTGGGATGTGTGCACCCCACTTTGGAGACCACTGCTCTACCAAATAACGTTCAGAGTCCTGCCCTCTCCAGTAACACCACCTCTCTCACAATGAGCAAACGAAGGTTGACTCACAGCAAAGCTCCCTCATCCCTCCTCCTCCTCTGCCTCCATGTGATCTTTCACAAGTTGATACATTTTGGAGACAGCCTGTCTGGGCTGCTCAGAAGGCATAAGAAGAGCTAGGAATGTCCGAGGCAGATGAGGCACCTCGTCGATGAGCTGCTTTGCTTCAGGGGTGCCTCGTTGCTATTCTGATCGCCTTCTGATCGCGACGAGGCACCTCTGAATCAGCCTGCTTCACCCCATTATTCAGTCTTCCGACCAAAGTGGTGCACAGCCCGACTTTTTACTTGCTGGTTTGTCTCTGTAAAAAAGAGAAAATGGGAGAGAAAATAACTGTACCAGCTTTTTCCCACATTCTGGGGAAATGAGGGCACTTTGGATGCTCCCTACCCCGATCCATCCCCTTCATGGATCACTGCCTTGCTGTGGCGAAGGGGCTTGCGTAACCCACTGAAGCCATAAGCTATGCCGTGCAGGGCCACCCAAGACGGACAGGTCATGGCAGAGAGTTCTGACAAAATGTGGTCCACTGGAGAAGGAAATGGCAACCCACTCCAGGATTCTTGCCAAGAAAACCCCATGGAACGTATCACAAGGCTAAAAGAGATGACGCCGGAAGATGAGCCCCTCAGGTCGGAAGGTGTCCAATATGCTACTGGGGAAGAGCAGAGGGTATTTCCAAGCAGCGCCAGAAAGAGTGAAGCGGCTGGGCCAAACCCGAAAGGACACTCAGCTGTGGATGTGTCTGGTGGTGAAAAGAAAGTCCGATGCTGTAAAGAACAATATTGTTTAGGAACCTGGAATGTCAGATCAATGAATCAAGGTAAGCTGGAGGTGGTCAAACAGGAGATGGCAAGATTGAACATCGACATCTTGGGAATCAGCGAACTAAAATGGACAGGCATGGGCGAATTTAATTCAGGTGACCATCATATCTACTACTGTGGGCAAGAATCCCTTAGAAGAAATGGAGTAGCACTCATAGTCAACAAAAGGGAGGGAAAAGCAGTACTGGGGTACAATCTCAAAAACGATAGAATGATCTCAGTACGAATCCAAGGCAAACCATTCAACATCACAGTAATTCAAGTCTATGCCCCAACCACTGATGCTGAAGAAGCTGAGGTTGATCAGTTCTATGAAGATCTACAACACCTTCTAGAACTAACACCAAAAAAAGATGTCCTCTTCATAAGTAGGAAGTCAAGAAATCACCAGGATAACAGGCAAGCATGGCCTTGGTGTACAAAATCAAGCAGGACAAAGGCTAATAGATTTTTGCCAAGAGAACACGCTGATTATAGCAAACACTCTTTTCCAACAGCACAAGAGGCGACTCTACACATGGACATCACCAGATGGTCAATATCGAAATCAGATTGATTATGTCCTTTGCAGCCAAAGATGGGGAAGCTCTATACAGTCAGTAAAAACAAGACCTGGAGCTGACTGCGGCTCAGATCATGAGCTTCTTATTGCAAAATTTCAGCTTAAATTGAAGAATGTAGGGAAAACCACTAAACCATTCTGGTATGACCTAAATCATATCCCTTATGAATATACAGTGGAGGTGAGGAATAGATTTCAGGGATTAGACCTGATAGACAGAGTGCCTGAGGAACTATGGACGGAGGTCCGTAACATTGTTCAGGAGGCAGCAACTCAATCCATCCCAAAGAAAAAGAAATGCAAGAAAGCCAAGTGGCTGTCTGATGAGGCTTTACAAGTAGCTGAGGAAAGAAGGGAAGCGAAAAGCAAGGGAGAAAGGGGAAGATATATCCAACTGAATGCAGATTTTCAGAGAATAGCAAGGAGAGACAAGAAGGCCTTCTTAAATGAACAATGCAAAGAAATCGAGGAAAACAATAGAATGGGAAAGACTAGAGATCTCTTCAAGAAAATCGGAGATCTCAAGGGAACGTTTTGTGCAAAGACGGGCATGATAAAGGACAAAGAAGGCAGGGACCTAACAGAAGCGGATGAGATTAAGAAGAGGTGGAAAGAAAACACAGAAGAACTATACAGGAAAGATATCCTGAATGTCCCTGATAGCCATGATAGTGTGGTCACTGAACTTGAGCCGGACATCCTAGAGAGTGAAGTCAAGTGGGCCTTCGGAAGCATTACTAACAACAAAGCTAGCGGAGATAACAGTATTCCAGCTGAGCTATTTAAGATCCTAAAAGACTATGCTGTTAAAGTGCTGCATTCTATATGCCAACAAATTTGGAACACTCAACAGTGGCCACAAGACTGGAAAAGGTCAATTTACATTCCAATTCCAAAGAAGGGCAATGCCAAAGAGTGTCCAAACTACCGTACAATTGCGCTCATTTCACATGCCAGCAAGGTGATGCTCAAAATCCTAAAAGCTAGGCTTCAGCAGTATGTGAACTGAGAACTACTGGAAGTACAAGCTGGGTTTCGAAGAGGCAGAGGAACTAGAGATCAAATTGCCAACATTCGCTGGATCATGGAGAATGCAAGAGAATTCCAGAAAAACGTCTATTGCTGCTTCATTGACTACACTAAAGCCTTTGTGTGGATCACAACAAACTCTGGCAAATTCTTAAAGAGATGGGAGTACCAGACTACCTTACCTGTCTCCTGAGAAACCTGTACGAGGGTCAAGAAGCAACAGTAAGAACCAGACATGGAACAACCGATTGGTTCAAAATTGGGAAAGGAGTACGACAAGGCTGTATATTGTCGCCCTGCTTATTTAATTTATATGCAGAGTACATCACAAGAAACGCCGGGTTGGATGAATCACAGGTTGTAATTAAGATTGCCGGGAGAATTATCAACAACCTCAGATACGCAGACGATACCACCCTAATGGCAGAAAGCGAAGAGGATCTAAAGAGCCTCTTGTTGAGGGTGAAAGTGGAGAGTGCAAAAGCTGGTTTGAAACTCAACATTAAAAGAACTAAAATCATGGCATCTGGCCCCATCACTTCCTGGAATATAGAAGGGGAAGAAATGGAAGCAGTGACAGATTTTATTTTCTTGGGCTCCAAGGTCACCGCAGACGGTGACTGTAGCCATGAAATTAAAAGACGCTTGCTCCTTGGGAGGAAAGCTATGGCAAATCTAGACAGCATAATAAGAAGCAGAGACATCACCTTGCTGACAAAGGTTTGTATAATCAAAGCTAGGGTTTTCCCAGTAGCAACGTATGGCTGTGAGAGTTGGACTATAAGGAAGGCTGAGTGCCAAAGAATCGATGCTTTCAAACTGTGGTGCTGGAGAAGACTCTTACAAGTCCCCTGGACTGCAAGGAGGTCAAATCAGTCAATCCTAAAGGAAATCACCCCTGACTGCTTATTGGAAGGACAGATACTGAAGCTGAAGCTCAAATATTTTGGCCACCTAATGCGAAGAGAAAACTCCCTGGAAAAGACCCTGATGCTGGGAAAGATTGAAGGCAAAAGAAGGGGATGGCAGAGGATGAGATGGCCAGTTAGCATCACCGATGCAATGAATATGGACTTGAGCACACTCTGGGAGAGAGCGCAGGACAGGAAGGCCTGGCGTGCTATGGTCCATGGGGTCACCAAGAGTCGGACACGACTGAATGACTGAACAACCACAACAACCCCGATCCATCCCTGAGACACACCCTGGAACACCCACTTTTTGTCCTTACCGCCATCAGAACAGCAGGAGCAGAACAGCTCCATCAGCAAAGCTTTCTGCCTCCAGTCAAAGGAGGACCTATGCAGTGGAATTCCCTCTCCACCACCGGATCTCCCTTGATGCCCGTGGAGGGGGAAATCGACAATATCCTATGGACCCTTGGACACTCTCCCGGGGCCATAAGATCGCAACAATAATCTTTTAACAAATTTTACTTCAAAACATGGCAGAGGATGAGATGGCTAGATTGCATCACTGATGCAATGAATATGGACTTGACCACGCTCTGGGAGAGAGTGCAGGACAGGAAGAGAGCGCAGGACAGGCGTGCTATGGTCCATGGGGTCACGAAGAGTCGGACACGACTTAACGACTGAACAACAACAACTTCAAAGCATGGTTTCCAAAATCTGAGTGAACACAAGTACAGGAGACATGAATAGAGTATAAAAAAAACTATATTTGTCTATATCAAGATTTTACTGATGTTTATACTAATTATTAACAAAAGGTAACTAGTGGTTCCTAGAACAAGTTTTTTTTTCCTCTTCTCCCTTCCTGTATTTGTAATCTCTGTGTCATTGCAGTAAGTTCATGAATGACCTGAGATTTGAGCTGGGGGATGTCCAGCTCATAGCTCAGCACACTAGCCGTATAAATTGTGAACTTAACATTTACTGTTCAAATATTTAAAAAGCAAACAAGCTAAATTTTATCAACATGATGCTGTGGTTGAGCCAGGAAAACTGTAGTCAGTTGCATCTTTACCTAGTACTTCATAACAGTAGCTTCCCGAACTGGTGTCATGATATTGCCTGTGCCTTGGTGAGCCCTCTTATCTGCCCCTGTGCCTCTGGAAGCTACTAGGTTCCCTTCTTATGCCTGGCGGTGACACGAGCAATTTTATTAAGTCTGCAGATAAGCTTCCTGGCTTCCCAGTTCGGGTGATCGTCATGCGCGTTGTGTGCAGTAAGGGGGTCCTCTTGTGGTCAATGCCTGTAATGACATGTAGTGCTAACAGAGCTCCTATCTACTTCTATTATCTGCTTCTCAAAGCAGGATCCAGTGGATGCTCTTGGGATATTCCACTCATGTGTAGTCAGAAAGTCCTAGAGGACAGTGGTGGCCGATTGCTCATCCACTCACTCTGTGCCCATCCTGTGAAGTCTTATGAGACTCCAATGTTATCACTCCCCCTGCACCCCACAATTCATTTATGCGATGCAACCTCTGGATGGGACAGAAGAGAGATTTGGGATGAGGCACCTTAATTATGATGATGGTGCCCAGCTCTTATATTGAGTGGGTCCTCCTCCTGCAGTCTTAATGGCTTACTAAATGTAGAGTGTGTTGAGAGGATGATATGTGGGTGAGCTGATTAGAGACCTAAGTCAGATGACTGAAGTTGTGTTCTTTGTGACCTGGAGGGCAGAAGGTAGTATCCAGTGTTAGTCCTATGTAGAGTAGCCTAGTTCACTGAGTCTACTCTATGTAAGACTAAGATTGGATACTACCCAGAAGTCTCCAGCAAGGATCGGATTCAATTTTACTGGTTACTCAGATTTGGGATCTGGAGCTGTTTCACCACAGCAGCATCCTATGTTCCAGTCTGCTTTTAAATGAATGGATTGCAGTTAAACCTCAAAAAAACCAAGATTATGGCAACCAGCTTGATTGATAACTGGTAAATAGAGGGAAAAAACATGGAGGCAGTGACAGACTTTGTCTTTCTAGGCGCAAAGATTACTGCAGACGCTGACTGCAGCCAGGAAATCAGAAGACGTTTACTTCTTGGGAGGACAGCAATGACAAATCTTGATAAAATAGTGAAGAGCAGAGACATCACACTGACAACAAAGGTCCACATAGTTAAAGCAATGGTATTCCCCATAGTAACCTATGGCTGCGAGAGCTGGACCATAAGGAAGGCTGAGCCAAGGAAGATAGATGCTTTTGAACTGTGGTGCTGGAGGAAAATTCTGAGAGTGCCTTGGACTGCAAGAAGATCAAACCAGTCCATACTCCAGGAAATAAAGCCAGACTGCTCACTGGAGGGAAGGATATTAAAGGCAAAACTGAAGTACTTTGGCCACATCATGAGAAGAAAGGATACCCTGGAGAAGATGCTGATGTTAGGGAAAGTGGAAGGCAAAAGGAAGAGGGGCTGACCAAGGGCAAGGTGGATGGATGATATTCTGGAGGTGACGGACTTGACCTTGGGGGTGCTGGGGGTGGCGATGGCCGACAGGAAGCTCTGGCGTGGGCTGGTCCATGAAGTCACGAAGAGTTGGAAGCGACTGACCGAATAAGCAACAACGTGCCCATCTTTATTTCATACATCAGAGACTGGCTCCAGGATCTGCCTTCTGTGGACACCTCTACTCTCAGAAGGCCCCCTGCCTGATTTTGGGAGATCCTCCCTCTGCTCTGCACCTCAGCTCACACCATTCAGCAGGGTCCCCTGGCCTTCCGCAGAGCATTTTCAGGGAGCAGGAGAGGCAGCCATGGGGAGGAGGCTGCAGGGCAGTCTCCTTCTGCTAGCCCAGTTTCACACACCTAAATGTGGATCCGGCCCTGGAGATTTTATGTTGCTGTTTCAGTTACTCATATTTTATATTTTGTTCTTTAAAAATGTTACCTTGCAAACTGCCTTCAGGAGGCATCACCTTGAAAGGCAGGATAAAAATATTTAAAACAAACAAACAAACAAACAATACAATCCTGGTTCTTGTGGTTGTTGACAGAAATATAGTCAGGGCCAGAAATATCGGAACAAGGATAACTGTTTTGGCAGTTGGCCTCTGTACACCACCACATTGCAGTTGAAAGGAAACACACCCAGATGGGAGCGAAGTCAGGACTTTCAGCTGTAATTCAAGGAGTTTGACAAAAGTGGGGCACTAACCATTCAGGAAGGACAGCCAGTGGCATACACACACACCCCATCATTGGTGGCTCATAAGTAATGGAACGAATGGCTGACAAGCAGCTACATGGCCAGGTGTGGCCTGTTTCCTGGGCACCCCATGACCAATCAAGCAGATAAAAGGCCTGGAGGTGGTTCTGAGTGTTGCATTTGCATTTGGTAGCTGTTCACTGGAACTCCCAACATGAGGTCCACAGAGGTGTCCATGCGAGTGAAGGAGGCCATCATTAGGCTGAGGAAACAAAATAAACCCATCAGAGAGATAGCAAAAACAGTGGGAGTGGCCAACACAACAGTTTGGAACATCCTGAAAAAGAAGGAATTAACTGGCAAGCTCAGCAACAGCAAAAGGCCTGGAAGACCACGGAAGACAACTGAAGTGGATGACCGCAGCATTCTGCTCATGGTGAAGAGGAATCCTTTCACAACACCTGGCCAGGTCAAGAATGCTCTTGCCGAGGTAGGCATGTCATTGTCAACATCTACAGTCAAGAGACGGCTTTATGAATGTAAATACAGAGGCTTCACAACAAGGTGCAAACCACTGGTAACGCTCAAGAACCGAAAAGGCCAGATTAGCCTTTGCCAGCAAACACCTAAAAAGGCCTGCCCAGTTCTAGAATAAGATTCTTTGGACTGATGAAACCAAGATTAACTTGTACCAGAATGATGGGAAGAGAAAAGTATGGAGAAGGAAAGGAACAGCTCATGATCCAAAGCATACCACATCATCTGTCAAACATGATGGAGGCAGTATTATGGCATGGGCATGTATGGCTGCCAATGGAGCCGGGTCACTGGTGTTTATTGATGACCTGACTGCTGATCAAAGCAGCAGGATGAATTCTGAAGTGTATAGGGCTATACTTTCTGCTCAGATTTGGCCGAATGCTGCCAAACTGATAGGATGCCGCTTCATATTGCAGATGGATAATGACCCAAAACATACAGCAAAAGCTACCCAAGAGTTTCTCAAGACAAAGAAGTGGAATGTTCTTCAATGGCCAAGTCAGTCACCTGATCTCAACCCAATGGAGCATGCTTTTTACTTACTGAAAACAAGACTGAAGGCAGAAAGACCCACAAACAAGCAGCAGCTGAAGGCAGCTGCAGTAAAGGCCTGGCAAAGCATCTCGAGGGAGGAAACTCAGCATTTGGTCATGTCCATGGGTTCCAGACTTCAGGCAGTCATTGACTGCAAAGGATTTTCATCCAGGTATTAAAGGTGATCCTTAAGTTTGAAATGATGTTGGTTTGTTCCATTACTTATGGGCCACCAACAATGGGTGTGTGTGTATGCCACTGGCTGTCCTTCCTGAATGGTTAGTGCCCCACTTTTGTCACACCTCTTGAATTACAGCTGAAAGTCCTGACTTCGCTCCCATCTGGGTGTGTTTCCTTTCAACTTCAATGTGGTGGTGTACAGAGGCCAACTGCCAAAACAGTTATCCTTGTTCCAATATTTCTGGCCCTGACTGTACTTCCTTTACCAGTTATAACTGGTGAAAAGACTGTAGATGTTTCTTTCAGACTCAGACCTAGCAGCTGTCCTGCGTTCATACAAGGCTACATGGCGCTGCCCTTTTTGGCTGTTCAGAATCTTCAGCATTGATCTCAATATATGCAAATATTAAAACACACGATCTAATTTTAAGGAATCTTCTCCACTCAGCATTCAGATCATATTACACTTTCATAGTGTTCTCTTCACTGGGTTCCTTTCTTCATTTTAGGATTCTTGTACTTACTTTCAAATGCCTTTATGCTGTTCTGTATCTATCCTCTTCTTCTTTCAAATCTTTGCTGTACAGGTACAAACCATCTAGATAAATGATGAGCAGAAAATATATTTTAAAATGGAAGTTTTCAAGGCAAAGACTTCATGGTAGTAGTGGGAAGACAAGCAAGAAAAATGTTACAGCAACCAATGAGAGAAATAATGAGAGGACAAATTAAAATTAACTTAATAGAAAAGAGTGAATTTATAATAATAGAAGAGGATAGCTGTCTGTCCGTCTGCCTGTCTGTCAGCACCATAGCACCAAACCCATGAAACCTAGACACCTGAAACTTGGCAGGCTTACTAAAGCAACCCTAGGGGTGTAGACTGCAGGATTATTTTCTTTTTAAAATGCATTCATTAATTTTAATTAATGTAAATGCATCCATGTAGTTGTAGCCTGCAGTAACATGTTCAGCCACTAGGGGCAGAGTTCTCTCATCAGCACATAGCTTTCCAGTCCATACAGTCTGAACCCAGAGAGATGAGTAGATGGAGGGACAGAGTTATACCCCTCCGTGCTTCCTCCTGCTGTGGTGCAGCCCCCCAGGGGAAGGGAGTGGACAGATCCATCCCTCAGGGGGCAAGAGGAGTGTACCATGGCAGGGGCCATGCGTAGGGGTGCCAGTGGCCATGGATTCACTCAGATGGGGCAGGGACAATGTGCCCAACCTTGACAGTTGTGCAAGTTTGCTTAATGGGCTTGCTATATCAAAATGTGGGCTATTCCAACCTGGGTGAGCCAGGTCGTTCGCTAGTTCTAAATACCTGGCTGCTTACCATTTTCCTCAACATTTTGTTAGTGTGGTTCTCTTGCGGAGCTGAGTGGGGGCCTTCCAAACTCTCCCTAAACAGATACCTGGGGCTGGTTCTCCCCAACTCCTTTTGTAGCCAATTAAGGTAAGAGGGCCGAGCTCCGAAGGCAGTGCGTGCGGCTAGCGTGAAGTCCCAGAAAACGCAGCTGAGGAAAGTATGCACCTCAGCAAGTGTGAGCAAGCTTTCAGCTGAAGGCGACTGGAGAGGGTTAAAGGTCACACGGGCTGCTCTGGGACAGTGGGCCCACTTTGAGCTTGGCTAAAGCTACACTTTTAGTTTTAAAACCTTTTCTGTCTTTGGTCTCCCTGGGACTGAATCCTACTTCTATGCCTGAACAGATTTGAGAGAAATTGGTCCATTGAGCAGTCAAATCTTGTCAACTACCTGGCAATGATTTTACAACTAGGTAATTGCCCTTCAGGTTTCACGGGTAAGGTAGGGAGGGCCCATTATTACTTCACTTTACATCCTCTAGTGCACATTTAGAAATAATTACTATACTTTAAATAGAAACACAGTGCATCTCACCATAGTGGGGCCAAGTGACTTGTGTAGCTGCTTAGTCTGCTGGCCAGGCGCTCGCCGTGGATGGGCGGCAAGGCCCCTGCTGCTCTCCCTTCTTATGGCACCTTCACTTTCAACCAGGCTTGGGCTCAACAGCCCTTCAAATAGAGAATGCCTTCAAATAAAAAAAATGTCCTCTGACAGCTCTTTAAATAGAGGGCACACCCTGGGCAGTAGGACGCACAACCAGTTGACCTGGAATGCTTGCTGGAGTAGGATGAAGAAATATATTAGAAACTATCAGGATAGACTTGATCATAGCCAAACACTCTATGAAGCCAAACATGCCCTTGATTAGGGGGCCTGGACAGTCTGCAAGAGTCCTCTCCTGCATGTGCCTAGAATCTTTGGAGCGCATGAAAAATATTAGCATCCTGTACCAAAGCCACCCAAGTTCAGTGCCAAGAAAAGCTGGATTCTGTGACCTATATGGGCCTATAAAATTTGAGCAACACCAACAAAAAATGTTGTTCAAAGTGCTGGCTTTAACCTTTAAAGCCCTAAATGGCTTAGGGTGAGGTTACCTAAAGGAATGTCTCCTCCCATATTTACCTACCCAGACATGAAGATCATCGACTGACACCCTCCTCCAGATGCCCCTGCTAAATGAGGCAAGGCAAGTGGCTACAAGAGAGAGGGCCTTTTCTGTGGTGGAACCCTGTCTGGGGAATGCTCTCTCCAGAGAGGTTCGCCTGGTGACTACATTGTGGTCTTTCCAGCACCAAGTGAAGACCCTTTTATTTCCCCAGGCATTTTAAGAACTGTTGTTAGTGCCTTTATTCTGCTGCTGGTTTTAATTTTGTGTTATGATGCTGTAATGGTTTTATTCTTTGCTGCTGGTTTTATTCTGCACTGTTTTTATTTTGTTTTAATGTTTGTACTTTGTTTTTAATATATTGTGCACCACCCAGAGAACTTAAATTATTGGGCAGTTTAAAAGTACAGTAAATAAATGAATAAATAAAATTGCACAATTTATTTTGGAGAACATCTGACAATTTTTATTTTGCATGATTCGTTCTGGTTTTTCTATGGAGGGGCAGGGAGGGGCAAGGACAAGAACCTGCACAGGCCCTGAAACCTTGTACTTGACCACTTTAAGTCTTATTTAGTACCCCACATGTTTTCAAACATATCATCAAGGCCATAAGGACTAGAGACTTGCTTGTTGGGTTTTTTAAAAAATAAAGCTGAGATTCTCAGCTGAATTCTGTGTGAGGACCCCATTCTGCATTTTTCTGTGTTCCTATGGAAACCTAGTCTGAAGGATCTCTATCAGTGACCAGGTCTGTAACACTGCTGTAACACAGGAATTCCAAGACCACTCCTGGTCATCACTTTTTAAGCCCTTCCCCATGAGGAGATCTCACAGCTTCCCTAGGCAAGTTGTTTAGTACTGTTTTATTATCTGAAATTCCCTTACTTCATATTGCTGCACCATAAACTCATTGTCTTTTGTTCTTTCTTCTGTTGCAATGGAAAACAGTTGTACTCCCTCTGCTTGAGAACAGCATGCAAGTATTTAAAAACGTGTTCCACTTCCAACTTAATCTGCCTTTGTCTACAATGAATATACTTTTCAGCCTCTCCCCACATTTTGTATCATATTGTGTTTGGCCTGTGAATTCATTCTAGTGTGTCAATACCCATTCACAACATGACTATCGAAACTGCATGTGTCCCCCCCACCCCACCCCATTTGAGGGCATAGTGCTACAAAGCAGTGGTATTACTTCCTCAGCTTCCAATAATTTGTTTCCAATGCATCCTACAAATAGCATTTGCCTTTCTGGTAGCAGCGTTGCCTCTTTGACTCATGTTCAGTGCATGACTATAGACCTCAGATTCCCTGCCCCTTGTCATCATCCATAAACCAGAGACAAATAGCAAGGCATTTTGGAAGACAGATGGTATTGGCTTTGAGACATAGGGAAGAAGTGCTGGTGGCTCATGACGATGGCGGCCTGTGGTCTTTCTCTTCAATAGTCCACAAAGGCTGTGGATCTCTCCGCAAAGGAGACATCAGTAAGAAGTAAGGAGGTAGCACAGCAGTAGTCAACATGGTGCCAGCCAAACATCTTTCCTGGCGCCCTCCAAGGTGTGCCCTCCCTCGCACTTTTAAAATTATTTTTAAAACAGATTAACAGACTTTCTTACTAGCTTTGGGTTCAAAGGAGTTGTTTAGTGTGTTGGGGCCCAGACCCCACCTCTGCCTTCTACTCAGTCTTTTGGGAAGCTTACTTGTCCTTTGTGATTAGCCTCCCATGGCAGCCATTGGTAGCACCCAGGACAGCATCTCAAATTGCCAAATGTGCCCACAGATCCAAAGGGTTTCCTTCCCCTGAGGTAGATGGCTCTAGTACTCAGCTGTTGGGGCATCAGTGAAGATATTAATTTGGGTCAACTCTAGGAGAGTGATGAGGATAGGTCACCAGACTAGGGGCATCCAGAGGGTGACACAAGAACCTAAGAGGAGCCATGTTGGATCAGATCAAGGTCCATCTAGTCCAGCATTCTGTTCCCACGGTGGCCAACCAGCTGCCCGTGGGAAGCCCACAAGTGGGACATGAGTGCAATAGCATCTTCCTCCCACCCATGTTCTGCAGCAACAGGTATTTGGAGGCATACCACCTCTAATGCTGGGAGTAATATATAGACATCATGATTAGTAGCCATGGATAGCCTTATCTTCCTGAATGGGGCTTGGGATTTATGGGGCTGGGGCAGATGTGAGATTGGGGCCCCTGCCGCTGCACCCTACAATGGCCCTTAGATGTGTGTGGGGGGGGGCGGTTCTGGTGAGCCATGTGGCAGGGAAGGGGCCAGGAGAACACAGGAGCTGAGGCCTTGCTTAGCAGGGTTGCAGGGCAAAGTGCCCCTGTCCCCCCCCCCCCGGCAGTTCTGAGCCAGGTCATACATGTCTGGATGCCAGCCAGTGCTGATTTTGTACCTCCACCACCATTCCCAAGTGGAAAAGTATGAAACTGGGGTGGTGGTAATTCTGCTTGACTGATCTTTGGAGCATGTACAAGCAACACCTCTCTGTGAGAGTATTCAGAAACTTAAGACGGAGCTCATTAGGTGGCCTCTGATGCTGGGTTGTTCTTTTCTGGGAAGCTCCTACTCCTGCTTATAGACTGTGAGTCTGATGATCCTGAAAATTAAAATTCAGCTAAATGTCTCAGCAGATTAATGGGAGAAGAAGCCCAAGGAAATGGGAATTGGAGCTTCCTGGGGTGGATTAACAATTCCTAGGGCTCTCATCCCAAAGAACACTGCTGCTCCTTTCCCTCTACACATTCATCAGTAGATTTTGTTACTTGCGTCTTAAGTTCTCCTACTCTAAAAGTCTGTCTGTCCGTCCGTCCATCCACCTACCTACCATAACCAAAAAGGAGGACATGCATCACCAAAAACAAGGGGAAAAGAGGACACCAAATTTGCATAGCATATGCATATGCTAATTTATATGGGTAGATGCAAATGTAGAAGTAATTGCTATAGTTTAAATAGAAATGCAATACATCTCACCCTAGTGGGGAAGACTGTGACCAAGTGACCTGTGTGCCTCTTCAGTCTGCGGTCACCGTTGGGCAACTTCAAGGCTCCCGCTCTCCCTCCTTAGGGTTCTTTGGTTTAAACCAGTCTTGGATTGGGCAGCCCATCCAATAGAGGATGCCTTCAAACAGAGGACTGTCCTCTGACAGCAAGTCAGACAGAAGACCGTCACCTACCAAGTAGGACACCTGGTCACCCTGGCCTTCAGACTGACTGTAGGCTCTGCAGGGCTGGCCCCACCATCCCTCAGGGCTGACACAGCTATTCATGGTTCCTGTACTCTGGGCTGCTGCTCGCGTGCCGAGCCACCGTCATCTTATGCAGGCTCCCGACAGCGGCATGAGCCATAAGGACGGAAGTGGAGCTATGCTGGCTCAGATCAAAGGTCTCCCTCCCGGCATGCTGTTTGCACAGTGGCCAAGCAGATGGCTGTGGGAAGCCCGCAAGCAGGAGACGAGTGCAACCGCACCCTCCAGGACCGTTCTGCTTCCAAACGGCACCGTTCCCCATGAATCCGAAGCCGTCACTTCCCCGCAGTGAAGTCTCTCGCCGGAGCCGGACAGCCATCAATAGCGCTCGGTTAATTAATTTGATGGGAACAGCGGGGAGCGCCGTTTGCACTTAGTAAAGTTCCCAGAAACTTCCAAGCTCATCTCTGTAATTGGCCTCATAAATTTGAGGAAAGAGAGAGCTCAGCAAAGCGCACGGGAAGGAGAAGGGGGGAGCAGCATGCCGTGGCGGCCTTAGTTAATTTTATTGGAGAAATCCATCTTCCCTTCCCCTGCCGCTTACTCTCCCTCCTGATTTGCCTAATCATGATAAACTCCCATTCATATGTGCACCTACTGCACAGCCATTCGCCGCCTTAAAATATTGACTCATGAATATTAAGCACCCTCATTAACATGCAAAACCAGTGGATGCCATCTCTTCTGCCTATCGGAGCACTTGTAATTAAAATCTGAGCTAGTATGTGGGACTCGGAGACAACTCTCTGAAGGTAGCCAGGAACCATGAAGCCAGGGCTGGAATGGGCAGGCAGGAAGGGGACCAACCCCCTAGGAACTTTATATTTCCCACAATGCCAGGGATACTCCCAAAGGCCTGGCGTCCCCAATGGGCAAGGGCTAAGAACTGAGCAATGAGATTCGGGAATTGCTTGATGAATGGTATTTACCTATTGACCAGCAGCAGGGAACCTGGGTCACTGCAGATGTTGTCAGACTCCAGCTCCCATCAGCCCCAGCCAATGTCACCAATGGTCAGAGATGATGGGAGTTGTAGTCCAACAACATTTGGAGGGTGTGGGTTCCCAACTCCTGCTCTAGTCCTTAAAACAGCCTTTCCCAACCTGATGCCCTCCAGATGTCTTGGCCTACAGCTCCTATTACCCCACTGGCCATGCTGACTGGGGATGATGGGGGTTATAGTCCAACAACATTTGGAGGGCACCTGTTTGTGGAATGCTGCTCATGAAACAACCTCTTTATAGGAATATAGGGAGTGGCTTTTTTACCAGGTCAGACTATTTACCGGTTTAGCCCAGGAGTGGGGAACCTGTCACCCTCCTGTTGTTGTTCATCTACAGTACCCATCATCTCTAACCATTGGCCATGCTGGCTGGGGCTGATGGGAACTGGAGTTCAACAACATCTGGAGGAACAGAGGTTCCCCACCCCTGATCTGGCCTTGTTCTGTCTATTCTGACTGGCAGCCGCTCTCCAGGGGCTCAGGCAGAAGAATTCCACATCTCCTGCTGCCTGATCCTTTTAAGCAGGGATGAACTGGGGTCTTCTCCATGCAAAGTATCTGCATGAAACTAAGCTATGGTCTCTCCATCAGTTGCTTGTATGATGTAAGGACATGGAACTAGGTTAGGGTTAGGACTGCCAGCAGTTCATAATTCTTTGTCAATAGTATGCATAACATTTATTATGTGAGAGCAGAATGATACATCTGGACAGGCTTTCTCCAATTTCAAAAGTATGGTTTGGGAATTGGGGAGGGGAGTGAAGACATTATGAAAACAGTAAAGAACAATAGCATGTATGCAAAAAAAAAGTATTAATAAAGGTGAGATGCATAATATTGGATTTTGTTTGCTATACCCAGTTTGAAAACTGAGCTTCCTGTGTAGATCAGGGCACCATAATGACCATTAGGTATTAGGGAACTGTCTTCTAGCATATTTGATAATTAAAATAAGAACAAGAGGCACACTCAGCCACAGTTTATTTAACTGTGGCTGCAAAGGGCACACTCCAGCCACAGTTTTCCTTATTTTAATTATTAAATAAAATAATTGGTTGCTATCCTATGCTACTTACTTGGATGTAAACCTCATTGAACACAGTGGGACTTACCCTCTGAGTAAATGTGTTTAACATTGCTCATTAAATCAATGATTAAATCAATGCATAAATCCTATGCACAGTTACGTAAGAGTAAGCCCCACTGAATATAGTGGGACTTTCTTCTGTGTAAACATGTGCAGGACTGTGCTATAAAGCAACTTGAAAATGCTTAACCTTGGGTGCATTGTGTCCAATGTTATTAGAAAGATACCCATAAGTACATTGTGATTGCAATATTATAGAGCAGGGGTGGGCAAGATGTGGCCCATGAGCCACATGTGGCCCTCCAAGGGGAGTTGTGCAGCCCTCACCAGACCTCCTGTCTCGGTGACCGGCCCCCGGCACTGCTGTGCCACCAGAGTCCCAGCGATTCTGCTGGTGCACAAGGTGCATGGGGGGCATGCACCTTTTTTCAGTGAAGAACCACTCTCCCCCCAGTCCACAAAATGGGCGGGGGGGGCCAATTCTCCTGGGAAACAAAGTGCATGCTCCCCACACGCCTTGTTTCCGAGCAGAATCACTGGGAATGCCGCCGTGCGGCCACTTCTGGTTGCGGCGTAGCCACTTCAGAGTGGTGGTGGCTGCAACGGGGGAGTAGTGCAGTCCCCAGAGGGTTCTAGGGGTCCAATGCAGCCCTCCAACCCTCTGCAATTAAGCACCCCTGTTATAGAGTATCTCCTAGCCCAAAATGTGGTGATGGGTACTAGCTTAGATGAGACAAAATTGAAGGATTAGGTAAATTCTTGAAAGGATGTACCTAATAAATGGCCATTAGCCACGATAGCTGAATTAAACCTTCAGAGATAACATAGTTCTGATTGCCAAGTGCTGGATAATCAGAAAAAGACCCATCAACTTTTATGCTCAGCTTAGCTTGGGAAAAAAGAGGGTAAGGGGAGACATGATAAAGGTGTACAAAATTATGCATGGTGTGGAGAATGTGGATAGGGAGACTTTTTTCTCCCTCTCTCACAATACTAGAATCCGGGGTCATCCCATGAAGCTGGTTGGTGGGAGATTCAGGACAGATAAAAGGAAGCATTTCTTCACACAGGGCACAGTTAAATTATGGAATTTGCTACCACAAGATGTAGTGATGGCCACCAACTTGGATGGCTTTGAAAGGGGGTTAGACAAATTCCTGGAGGAGAAGGCTATCAATGGCTGCTAGTCCTGATGGCTATGTGCTACCTCCAGTATCATAGGCAGTATGCCAACATACACCAGTTGCTGGGGAACATGGGTGGGAGGGTGCTGTTGCACTTGTGTCCTGCTTCTGGGTTCCCAGTCAACAGCTGTTTGGCCGCTGTGTGAACAGAATGCTGGCCTAGATGGATCCTTGAGCTGTTCCAGCATGGCTCTTATGTTCTTCTTCTTCGCCAGATTAATCTGTGCCAAAAAGGGTGCTGGAGGAGATGGACCTAGATCTTGCATAGACACACAAAAATGACCTTAAAAAAAAAAAGTCATGCAGAGTAGGATTTCCAGATTATGTTGTAGATGTGATGGCATGGGCAGCTTAATATGTGTACCATATAGCGTGTAGCATTGGAAGAAACTTCCTATGGGCATTTCATGTGCTCTTTAACAAACCTCTGTCAGTGACTGTCAGCCTTTGGTCTGAAAAGTTGTATAGAAAGAAATACTGGCTTGCATTACATTCATTCATTAAAATATGTATAACCTACCTTTCAGTCCAAACAGGGGCCCCAAGGTAGTGCCACAAACAAAAAGGCCATGTCTTGTGTGAAGAAAAATCACACAAAAGCGCCTGTTTATTTTGTGCCACAAAATAAGCAGGCAAAAAGGTAATGGTGTTTTGCAAGATCTAGGACCATTTTTTTAAGGTCATGTTTTTTTGCAAGATCTAGGATTGTTTCCTCCAGCAGTCTTTTTGGCACTTTTGTGTTTTTGTGTCACTTTTGGTTTTTGGCTACTTGGTGTCCTCCCTGTTTTTGGTCAAGTATTGTATCATCCACTGGACCTCCGACAGCAGGGGGACATGGAGAAGGACCTCTGATGTGAGCGAAAGCCTTGATAGCTTCAGCCTATCTAGCTTGATATCTCACAGCAATTCTCTTTTTTTATCCCCCAGGCATTTATTTGATTTCAGTGGCCTATGCTGCAGTGATGGCCCAAAGATGTGCACAATGGCATTATTAAGTGGTCCTTAATTTGATCTTGTGATCACCATAGTTTGACCTTGAGATCAAAGCAAATGCCAGAAAGAAAAAAAAGTGAATTGTTATGAGGTACAAGCTAGATGGGTGACAGCTGTCCCCAGGTGACTGCAAGGGACCTGGGGACAAGGTACAAATTGATCCAATGGATGTAGGGAGTGGCAACGATACAATGGGCTTGCTACAGGGTAACATGGCAACCCATGGATGTAGGGAGTGGCAACGATACAATGGGCTTGCTACAGGGTAACATGGCAACCCAAGGTA
Source organism: Heloderma suspectum (assembly GCF_057233095.1). NCBI lineage: Eukaryota > Metazoa > Chordata > Lepidosauria > Squamata > Helodermatidae > Heloderma > Heloderma suspectum. Next base: position 260,534,506 of record NC_139460.1, on the reverse strand, counting down.
ACGTGTGTGTGTGTGTGTGTGTGTGTGTGTGTGTGTGTGCGCGCGCTGATCTAAGTGTGGCCATCTGGGAAGGCATGCCCTGGCAATAAAACAAACATTAGGGAGCACATAGTGGGTCACAGTGAGGATTTCAGAGAGCTGTAGTAGAAAAGGGGGTAAAATGAGGGGCCTGATGACTACCCGGCCCCTCCCCCAATTAGAAACAGGGAGCTCTTTTTCTAACTCCATCCCACCCTGCTTGTTTTTCTGTTGATTGTCACAGAGAAGCAGTATAATGCTGGGATACTAAGGGAAGGCACAGAGAACCTGCTAGGCACCAAAGGTATGGTTCTGAGCCACATTTATTGTATTGTATTGTAGTGTTACTTTTACATATTTACTTTATTTTATTTATTATTACTTCTATACTACCCAAAAGCCAAAGCTCTCTCAACAGTTAACAAAAATTAAAACCCTAAAATGCAACATGATAAACCATGATATAAAAACTTTAAAAGTTAAAAACAGAGTAAAACCACAGTAAAAACCACCAGCAGGGAAAGATCGAAAAACACACACCTAACAATAACATGGAAGAACTAAAAAGCCTGGTTAAAGACAGAAGTCTTCACCTGGCATCGCAAAGACCACAATGTAGGCGCCAGATGAGCCTCTCTAGGACACTCATTCTGCAACTGGGGTGCCACCACTAAAAAGGCCCAAGAAGGTCCACACAGCCCTCTAGTCTCCACCAATGTCAATAACACTTCTCAAGCTTGTGCAGCTTCCCTTCTGGGTGTATCCGGTTATTCCCCTCCCCAGTCATGCTCTCACAGTGTGCCCCCTCCACTTTTGTATGGCCACATTGGCCCTTCCACCAGCATTAACAACCATGATCAAGCCAGCTATTGGTAAAGTTGTTAAACTTTGTAAACCAGCCTTCCTCAACTAGATGCCTTCCAGATTTGTTGACTACAACTCCCATCATCCCCATGCTGTTGGAGATAGCAGGGGTTGTCGTCCAACACATCTGGAGGTATGGATGTACGGATTGTATAAAATCTGCTCCATCTGTGTTTTGTGGATTCTCAGGCTCCTTTTGTTCCATCATCTACCCATCAATGGAATCTGGGTTTTTTTGTTTATGAATCTGCACAAATTTGTATTTGCGCAAATGCACAATTGGGAAATTTTGCATGTGTGAAAATGTGCAAATTCCCTGAAACGCGCATTTTCATCTTTTAGCCTATGGGGAAACGTGCATTTTTGGCCAGGTTTTTTTATTTTGCATATTTTCCTATGGCGAAATTTATGCAAAATTTGGGAAAGATAGAAAACTAACCTGCAAGTCAGCAGAATCCACCCAACAGGGGAAAAGCCAGTGTGCTGCAGAATCTGTGGGTCAGATTCATGAAAATCCAAACTCATTTGGTTCTGTTACAGATTTCTCTGACATCCCTGTCTGGAGGCCACCAGATTGGGGAAGGCTGATCTAGGCAACCAACATCATCCCCAGCCATGCAAACACCTCTCCTGCCTGATGCCATATTTGTCCTCATGCATGCCCCTTATTCTGCACGATGCCTCTCAGATGCTGTACCCTGCCTGTCCCCGCATTCCCAGCCACATGCAATAAGCTTCGCTTTTTGGCTACCCCGCAACAACCCCTTTGTTATTTCTGGGGCAGCAGGAGGAACCAAACTAAGAATACGAAGCTAAGTGCCCATGCCCAACAGCCTGAGCTGTGTGAAGCATATAAACAAGACGCCGTTTGGTCCTGCAGTAGTCAACAGTGCATACCAAGTCGCAAGATAACCTTGCAGAGGTGCGCCACACACTGTCAAGCTCCTTCCCTCTAAACTAATGAGCAGCAAGTTGGGGGGGGGGGCCTATGGCTGGAATTTCATTTCCTTGGTGTCTGCCAGGGAGACTTAACACTTTAGCCCTGCATCCCATTTGGCCGCTTAGCTTCTCTGGAATCTGGCCAGTGCCCAATATCGCTTTCCTCTGTCTTTCTGGCCCTTCCACTTTCCATTCTTGGCTCTGACAGTTGTACCTACCTAGTGATCAATGATTTTTCATTTTGCTGGGAAAGTGGCACAAACAGCAGAGTTTACAAACTCGCTGCCTCTCTAGTCAAGACAATAACTCAGCACTTTGTCATCACAGGAAATGGGGCCTACGGTGCGGGCGCTGATGATGGTTGCAGCAATATTTCCAATGGTTCCCCCGTCTCATAGCAAATCTGTTACTGGGGTATAATTCAACTATTTAGGATATGGCTCAATAATAAAGCCGAACAGCTTTATGCATCTGCTGCCTGTGTGAGTGTCTGTCTGTGTCCAATGTTATTACTGGGTGTCCATATCTAGAAGGACACACAACCATCAATAAAAAAAAGGTAAAGGCTGAGTGCTCTTTCATCCCATTTCTCTTCAGAGTTCATAAATTGATGCCTCTGCTCCATTATTCCACTGTATTTATGGCTGCCTGTAAAAATAACCCCAAATCTATTGGAAAATATTTGATCTGAAAGAACATATGAGATTTTGGGGGGAAGGACTGGTGAATCAACAGCAATTATTTGTTTAATGAAAGACATATCCACTACCGAGTCATAACAGATGGATTGATTTAAACTTAATGTTACCCTTGTTTAATGTAATGCTTCCTTATTCATAGAATCATAGAATAGTAGGGTTGGAAGGAGCCTCTAAGACCATCGAGTCCAACCCACTGCTCAATGCAGGAATCCGAGTCAAAGAATCCCTGACAGGTGGCTGTCCAGCTTCCTCTTGAATGCCTCTAGTGTGGATTTAAGTTCATTTTGTTCTTAGAAAATCAGGGCTCAACATAGGAATCTTGGAGGTGGCCAAAGCTTCCCTGAGAGAAGGTGCCGTTCATGTCACCATAAAAAAAGGTGCAGTGCAACCGCTCCTGAAGAAATCCACTCTTGACAAATGCAATACAAACAACTATCACTCTGCATCAAGGGAAGGTACATTTCAGCTCCAGGTACTCCTGGATGATACTGATTACTTGGATCCATCCCAGTGGGGCATCCGGACCAGTTTTGGGACTGAAACCACCTTGATTATCCTGGTAGATGTCCTGTGCCAGGAGGATAAGGGTGGCCCTGTTGGTTTTCCTGACCCTCTCAGCAGTATTCAGCACCACTGACTATGGTATCCTTCTGGGTCACCTTGGGACTGCAAGGGGCTGTTTTTCCATTGTTTATGGAGGGTCAGTCCTAGACAGCGAAGGTGGGAGACTGGATCTTTGCCCTTTGGGGTTCCATAATGATCCATCTTGCATCCTACACTATTTCATATTTACATGAAAGTGTTCAGTGAGGCTGAAACATTATAAGTTTGTTGATGACACAAAGATCTAACATTCATTTCCATCTTATGATCCTAGGGAGGCAGCAGAGAAGCAAAATTGATGTTTGGGACATCCCAGGAGTGGATGGGGTGGGGGTGAACAAACTGAAACCTAATCCAGGCAAGACAGATGCACCATTGGTTGGGGGTTCAATGACCTGGGTGTAGATGTACAGTGTGTTCTGGATGGACACAGGTTGGGGGTACTCCTGCACTGGATGCTTTCCCTGGATATTTAGGTGAAGCAGAAGCCAGGAGCACTTTTTAACAGTTGTGGTTGATTCACCAGTTGTGGCCTTTCCACGAAAAAAAAAAACTTGGTTTCTGTTACTCATGCCTTAGATTGGATAATAGCAATGCTTTCTATTTTTGGCAGTTAAGACCCTGCAGTTAGTACAAAAAGCAACTGCTGGCATGTTGGCTGGAACCCAGTGAGTGGAAAATATTGTGGCAATCTTATACAAAATGCACTAGCTACCTATTTGTTTCTGGGCTGAATTTAAAAGTGCTGGTATAGACCTATAAAGCCCTTAATAACTTGGGACCAGGTTACCTCAAGGACCACTTTCTTTCACATGAGGCTGCCCGAGTGTTAAAATTGGCTTTGGAGACTCTACTTTCTGTCATGTCACCAATCCAAATACAGTGGTGTGGGGGTGGGTTGGGGGATGGGGGACACAAGGGACAGGACCTTTTTGGTGGTGGTGGTGGTGGTGGCGGCAAAAACTCTGGAACACTTTGCCTGGGGAGAAGGGATGGACTCCTTCTCTTCCCACTTCTAGATGGGCTGTGAAAGCCTATTTATTCAGACAGGCCCTTGAGTGCTCGGCTCTTTTAAGTTATTTAAGCTGTTCTCTTTTGTAAATCCTTAGCCACACTTTGCAAAACATATGCCTAGGAGCCCTAATGTTGCCTCGCCCTGCCAATAAAAGATGGAGGCTTCCATTGCATGTGGGAATACATGATGTGTAGAATCACAAAGGTACATGGCCAGTCTACTCCATGTTATTTGCCCTCTTGGCCATTGCTAAAGAGTATGTAATGTCACATGCTGGCCTGCATATCTGGTGACCCTCCATGCCTAATTCATCCCACCCACTGGCCATACTTGTGGCCTGCCAGGTGCTTGGCACTGCCCTGTTTTTGCAGTCTCAGGTTGGCAGCAAAACCAGAAGGTGGAGGCAGCTCTGCATGCAGCTTGGCGGGCCCTCCTCAAGCTGTGCAGGCCTACAGTCTTAACACTTCCTCTCTACCAGTGTCAGTGGCCATGCAACTGAATGAACGCAGCTGCAAGATTATGATTCTATAGAGAGCACCCAAACAGCCATCAGCTCCCCCACCCCCACCCCATTTGGAAGGGTGACAAAGTCAATATGGCCACCCTCACATTGGGGCAGTGGTGCAGCTAGGCAATTGTTGACCTTGGACTTAATGATCTTATCCTCCTCCACCACCACCTTTAGATGGCCGCGTGTATTACTTATTTATTTATTTATTTATTTCATTTCTATACCGCCCAATAGCCGAAGCTCTCTGGGCGGTTCACAAAAACTAAAACCAAACAACACACAATAAAACAATTTAAAATATATAGAACATTAAAACCACAATTACTTCAGTTCTGAAGCACACAACTAATATTTCTCTTCCCCCCACCCAACCACCATTCCATGCATTACAACTGTATCTACATTCCTCATACGTTATAACAACAACAAAACTGTTTACCAACTCTGGTTTTAAAATGGCGTTTCCTTCTGCTGCGCTGATGCCCTTATCCCCTTAGGGAGCTAAAGTGATGAGGGTGAAAGAGGAAATGCATCACTAAAAAAGAAGACACCAATTTGCATAACATTTGTTTACACTAATTTATATGCAGATAGATAGATAGATAGATAGATAGATAGATAGATAGATAGATAGATAGATAGATAGAATTACTATACTTTAAACAGAGACACAATACATCTCACCATAGAGGGGCCAAGTGACCTGTGTGCTGGTTTAGTCTGCTGTCCACGTGCAAGTTGGGTGCTGATGGACAACTTCAAGGCTCCTGCTGCTCTCCTCTTCCTATGGTTCTTTGACTTTAAACTGGACTTGGACTGGGCAGCACACCAAACAGAGAACACATTCGAACACAGCACTGTCCTCTGGCAGTGCTTCAGATGGAGAATTGTCCTCTACATCGCCTGCTGCTCTCTGCATGGTCATTTTCCCCACCTACCTGGGCTGCAAGGCCCTTGATTTGGCCCCAGACTCCAGCCTTAACTGCACCACTGTGTGGGAAGGGAGGGGAAGCAGCATCCAATGGGTTCCTGGCTGAAGCAAGAACCGAACCAAGAACTTTCAGATTCACAGTCCTTTAGTGACTATTCTGCGCTGCACTAAATTAACATTATTAGCTTCATCAGCTGGCTCTCCTCAGCATAGATGCTGACCAGTCCCTGGAAGAATGAGATCCAGCCCCGAGGTTCTTGCCTCCACAGACAGCTGAAGTGGATTTCTGCCCCCTCCCCGCCACCCAGAAATGAATGCTGAGAAGTACTTTTTAATCCTTGCAGAGGATTGAAAGCAATCTTGGCCTGTGGTTGATGCCAAAGAGAAATTCCATGCAGCTTTAGTGGCCACCAGAGGGAACTAGAGGACCAGGCAATGCCAAACTAGCAGAAATGTCAGCCACCCGTCCTTGCCATTGTGACAGCAAATCCCAGTTACTATTTAATGTTCCTTATTATAGAACATCCAGGGCCATTCTTTTGATCAGAGCCAGGTTGAGGCAACAGGGAGGAACCATCACACACAGGCTGAGATTAATACATTTGCCTCCCTCTTCTCTCCACACTGCATCTCACAGTTTCAAGGCAAGGAAGTATGGATAATCTAGCAAACTCAGGGATTTGTTTAGCCCAGGGTCAGGCAACCTTTGTGGGCCCCACAGGCACATTTGGCAATTGGAGAAACTGTCCTGGGCACCACTACAAAATGGCTGAGATAGGAGGTATGGCTAATCACAAAGGACAAATAAACATGTTGTTGTTGTTGTTCAGTCGTTCAGTCGTGTCCGACTCTTCGTGACCCCATAGACCATAGCACGCCAGGCCTTCCTGTCCTGCGCTCTCTCCCGGAGTGTGCTCAAGTTCATATTCATTGCATCCGTGATGCTATCTAGCCATCTCATCCTCTGCCGTCCCCTTCTCCTTTTGCCTTCAGTCTTTCCCAGCATCAGGGTCTTTTCCAGGGAGTTTTCTCTTCGCATTAGGTGGCCAAAATATTGGAGCTTCAGCTTCATTATCTGTCCTTCCAATGAGCACTCAGGGTTGATTTCCTTTAGGATGCACTGATTTGACCTCCTTGCAGTCCAGGGGACTCGTAAGAGTCTTCTCCAGCACCACAGTTCGAAAGCATCAATTCTTCGGCGCTCAGCCTTCCTTATAGTCCAGCTCTCACAGCCATACATTACTACTGGGAAAACCATAGCTTTGATTAGATGGACCTTTGTCGGCAAGGTGATGTCTCTGCTTCTTACTATGCTGTCTAGGTTGGCCATAGCTTTCCTCCCAAGGAGCAAGCGTCTTTTAATTTCATGGCTACAGTCACCGTCTGCGGTGATCTTGGAGCCCAAGAAAGTAAAATCTGTCACTGCTTCCATTTCTTCCCCTTCTATATGCCAGGAAGTGATGGGGCCAGATGCCATGATCTTAGTTTTTTTAATGTTGAGTTTCAAACCAGCTTTTGCACTCTCCTCTTTCACCCTCAACAAGAGGCTCTTGAGATCCTCTTCGCTTTCTGCCATTAGGGTGGTATCGTCTGCATATCGGAGGTTGTTGATAATTCTCCCGGCAATCTTAATTCCGACCTCTGATTCATCCAACCCAGCATTTCTCATGATGTACTCTGCATATAAGTTAAATAAGCAGGGTGACAATATGCAGCCTTGTCGTACTCCTTTCCCAATTTTGAACCAATCGGTTGTTCCATGTCTGGTTCTCACTGTTGCTTCTTGACCCTCGTACAGGTTTCTCAGGAGACAGGTAAGGTGGTCTGGTACTCCCATCACTTTCAGAATTTGCCACAGTTATAGATACAAATTTAGAAATAATTATTATATTTTAATAGAAAGGCAGTTCTTCTCACTATCGTGGGGAAGACTGTAACCAGGTGACCTGTATACCTTGCTCCATCTGCTGCCCAGGCGCTGTTGATCGGCATCTTCAAAGCCCAGCTCTTCCTTCTGATGGTTCTTTATCTTTAAGTGAGACTTGGGGCTTCAGCACACCAAGCTTCTCATTCTGCAACTTACCGGGGCTCCTGCTTCCTGTTCCTATGTGGGATTAAAGATCAGTTCTTTACACATACCGATACGTACTGCACGTTCTCTGCAGCCTAGGGGCAGAGAACAAGAGAGTGAAATGCGAATCAGTGGGTCTCCCGACAGATCCAAGTCTCTCTCTCTCTCTTTTTCTCTCTGCAAAGTAGCACAGGGCTTCATCACTGTCAGTTGTTTACATGGGGGGGTCGCCATCTTCTTCTTCCTCTCCCACCAGCTCTGCGCTTGCTTTGAGCCTCTGCTAGCCCAGCCAAGGAAACTCTCCTCCCAGCCCAGGTCAACAGGCAGACACACTGGAGGAGGGGCGGGAGGGGGAGGGGAGTTGTGAATTTCCTGCTCCAGCTCAATGGCTTCTTCTTCCTAGGCTGTGGTTATAGCCCAACTGCACAATTACACACAGCCGTTAAAGCAGATCTACATGTAAATAGTGAATTATCTCTGATATTTTAAAAAGCAGGATAAAGTTCAAACCCGTTGGATGTGCACTGGAAGTTGACGTTGTCATGAAAAGGACCCGCAAACTTCCATGAGTGACCCGCCACAGGTGCACGATAAAAGCCTCTCGTGAAGGAGAGCTTGGACTGGACAGCCATTTAAACCGAGAATGCCTTCAAACAGAGGACAGCCTTCTGTAAAAGAGGACACATGGTTGCCCTACTGTGCATCCATCATGCACGCATGCATGCATCCATCCATGTGCCTCCCTTCTCCTCCTCTCTGCAAGCACATGAAAAACCTCACACACTCTTTTTGAGTGGGAGGGGTAGGGCACCTTGGCGGCCACAAAATAACCGTCTGTGGGGTGCAATGATGGCCACAGGTACCATGTTACCTACCATTGATTTAGCCAAAGGCAGGGATAGTCAGATTCCTAAACTGGGAGGTACACACCCTTCTTGGCCATAATCTCTTTGCCAGGTTTGCCGGCCATTGGCATACTGGTTCTAGGCTGCCTTCCGTGGCTCTGAGGACAAAGAAAGAAGATGCAAGGGTGGCTTTGAGGTCCTCTTCTTGCCTGCTCTAGTGAGAAGTGCCTTGCTGGTATCCTGCCCTGTCTTTGAACCTGGCAGCTCTTTTTGTGCACTTGGTGTAGTGGATGATGTGAGAAAGGAAGGAAGGCAAGGCACTCCTGCTCTAGCTGGAGCTGGTTAAAGAAGACATCAAAAGGCACTTCCATCCTTGCATCGTCCTTTAAGGTACTTTCAATTTGATGTGACAGCCAAGAACAGAGACATGGTAACCATTCGCAGGAGATGGCTAACACCACTTTGCAGCTTGCTAGTTGGCCAACTCTAGCCCAGGGCCAGATAAACTGTTTTCTTCTTTAAAAAAAAAGAAAAAAGCATTTAAATAATGCAATGCCAGTGCATCTTGGCCCTAGTCCCACTCACAGAACTAGAGCAGTTCTTCTCCTGGGAAGAAGGAATGATAATTGAACCAGTTTATGTCTGTGGTTTAGAGATATACCCCATATTTCTAATTTAGTAGCAGAGTGCCAGATTAGGATTATAGGATCTGTGTCCTGGGCAGATGTGCTCTCATTTCAGAAATAAAGGATATGAGCATATTTTGTTTAGACTAGATCCTCAACCTCACCCCAGTTTTTGACAGCAGAGCTATTACATTCACAAGATAATAGATCCTTCCTTTTTTGACCCCCCGCCACCTCCCAGGATTCAATCCCTTTTCACATAACAATCAAGTGCAATGAACTGCACTCATCTCTCACACCCTCTGCACCTGCAACAAAACTGCATCTCTAGGCAACCCATGTTCAGAATGCATCTTCTTTTGACCTCTCTTCCCCCTACCCCCAAATTAATGTCCCAGCCTGTATGCAACTGGCTGTGTGTGAAGATCAGCAATGTGGGTGCATCCACACATCTTGCATGTTCCTGCAGGAACAGCGCTTCTTGCTGCTGATCCCAGCAACAGTGGTCTAGTTCTAGCTGACCTCCCTGCAGTACCTAGGGTAAGGGGTTCATATGAGATGCTTTGGGGCCAAGATGTGATACCCATCTAGACATACATGCATGTTGTCTCAGATATGAAATATGCACACATGTATTCTTTAGTGCTTGTCCCCTAGGCACATTCTGGTGCTTAAAATACATACAAGCTTTGCTAAGGACATGATCAGGCCTCAGGTAATTTGTATCTGAACAGTGATAAGCACCAAAACAAAACCAAAAAAACACGTGTGTGCACTGCACACCTGACACGACACACATACCTTTTGTATTCCAATATTACAAAAATCTCTCTTATGAAGTGACCCTTGGACTGAACAGGGCTTCCCTCCTCTTCATGGAAGGAGTGGTGGTCACACACTTGGGAGTGATGACGGGATGAATCCAGTAGAGATGAGAGGGGAAGGGAGGAGTGAGGTGGAATATTTTGGGACAGAAAGTGAGGCTGATGAAGGGAGGAGTAAGTTTTATGTGTAATTAATGGCATGAAGTCATTTCTGGAAGGCTAAAACACGTTGCGAGCACTTCCTAGCTAGCAACAGAGCAAACTCATAAAAATAAAAAGATCAAAACGATGCTTCCTTGACACTTTCTTGCTCTAAAAGAGTCCTGTTCTCTTAGTGGAGATTATATCTTATATACCAACACAATTAGAATCGTTCCTTTTGTGATACAAGCAGAAACTTGGTGGAACCATAACTTACAACATCCTAAACAAACTCAGACATGGAATGAAGACAAACTTTGAACAGTATTAGTTATTTTTCAATATAGCTGTGCTGCTGGAAGATTAATGTGATAAGTCATCCCATGCAAAAGACATAAAGATTGCAGTTGAGGATACTGTAACTGTGATGATGCAATCTATCCATGGTGCATTGCTTTGAATGGGATGCCACATACTGATCTGCATTCAAACGTGCATTCCTACTCACATGCTCATGTATAAAAGCAAAGTTGCCTGTCAACAGCTTGTTCACATGCAACTAGAGCTGAGCCAGAGGTTTTGTTAGTTCCAAACTATGCTGGCCTCCATGTCCCATTAAATGGTTCTGTTTGTTAAAATCCAGTTCCATTGGCTGCTATTTAATCTCATTTGGGAATATCTCTGTGTTAGAGCTGGAGGTCGGTATGTACATTTGGTAGAAGTAGAGGGAGATCCCTTAGTCGCATTTGAGATTATAGAAGAGTGTAGGGGGTGCACCAGTGCAGCTAGGGCTAGACCTCAAGGCCAAGATCCAGGCCCCACCCCACCCCCCATGACCATCTAGAGAGCAGCAGGTGATGGGGCAGTGGCAACAGGACCTGAGTCAGGACCTGGGCTGGCATGGACATGCCAGGACCCACCAGGGCTGATGCTGCTCACTGCAGCACCCTCTCTTCTTATCTTTAACAATTTTAGAGTTAGGCAAACTCTAGAGGCAAACAATTGGGCATGAACATGGTTATGGATGGTCATTTTATTATTTTTACATTTAAAGGCATCATCCATTTCTACAAAAAAGGAAAGAAGCTTATTCCCAAGCAACTGTGATTAGTATCAATGCAGTAGAAACAAAATCCATTTTATTCCTGTAGTTATGATAGTTCTATCATTTAAGTGAGCTTAAAATGTAAAACTGCAAATGCTCAGAGCATTTCATATATATATATATATATATATATATATATATATTAGGATTGGCAAACAGATTTTTGTTTCGTGTTAGGTTTTTTCTCTAACATATCAGGATTGTAGAAGCAGTTGTGAATTATGGAATGGCAGGGAGGGGAGAAAATAAATGTTAGTTGTGTGCTTCACAACTGAAGTAATCAACATGGCTGTCTAATGGGTCCCCCATAACATCACGAAGTCCAGGGTCTAAAATTACCTGGCTGCCCCACTGGGTATGCATACAAAACATGCCACTTCTGCTCATTCAGTTTCACCCATGCCAAAATCATATGCATTTATTCACTGAGTATTGTATACTGCATTGCCACAATTGAGCTGAAGGTTTTGGAACATGGTCTTTAACTCAGATGACAGTAGGGTCATAACTTTTGAATATACCACACATGTTGTTGTTGTTCAGTCGTTAAGTCGTGTCCGACTCTTCGTGACTCCATGGACCATAGCACGCCAGGCCTTCCTGTCCTCTGCTCTCTCCCAGAGTGTGCTCAAGTCCATATACCACACATACCATGGCAAAATGGTAAGCAACTGGAGGCCTATGGGGGTAGAGCTGGCCTGTGGACAACGGCTGAGTGACCCACCGTTCACCCAGGCTCTTCCGTCAGTTTTTCTTTATGTATTCTTTATTTATTGTAAGCATTTGTATCATGCCCTTCAAAAGAAAAGAAAATAAAATAAAAGAGCTTTCCCAAAGCAGCATTACATATTATAGCAAAAACAGCAATATAATAATAAAAATAAATAAAATAGCAGCTAGCTATTGCAGCACTGAGCTATAAAATAAAACAGCAGTAGCTAAATAAAATAACTCACTCCTGGCTTCAGGAGGAAAAGCAACTATACCACCCATGTGTTACCTGCAATCCCTTCTCCCTCCTAGGCCAAAAGACGCAAACAAATGGGGCTTCCCATCTCAACCAGCTATGAGTACGCTGTGACGACGGTAAATGAGTAAGAGGGAAGAAGGGAAAGAACAGCCTTTGCTCTTGTACTCTGCCTGCTAGAATGATGTACTAATTACTCATCCAAAACCAAGTCACCCCAATATACTTTGTATTACAAGAGGGATAGCTCTCACAACAAATCCATTGCCACTCTCCCCCACCCCCAGCTACTGTAAGGAGTGCAGTTAAGCTCAGAGGGAACAGGAAAAGCTGAATAGGGTGACAGGTGACATCATCATCCCTATTAATCAAAATATCCTGAGGCTTGCACCCTACGTGCCCTGGCTAGACTACACCACTATTACCCAATCTTGTTTCCTTGACAGCTCTGGTCAGAAAGCACTTTCTGCCTAAGTGGGTGGAGCTCACCTTGTTGATGTTGTTCCGCTAACTTCTGGCAGAAAACCATGCTCTGTTATAGCCCAGGCCCTCACCCATAAATCTCATCTCTTGCTAAATACCCACTTACATGCATAAAAACAACTTCTCAACACCTTTGGGGGAAGTTTTGCCTGTGTTTGCTATTGGGGAAGAAATCCCCGTATTAACATTAGCAATCACAAAACACACCATTCTTGTTCAATTCAAGCTGTGCTCCATTTTGCATGCACTGGGACTATCAGTGTGTTCCTGGGCACAATCCATCCCAGGGCCTGCACTGGGGTGGACCATGCCATCAGGGACCAATTTTTTCAAGCCTCCTTCTTCCTCAGGGAAAAGGCAAGCTTGCATGCTATCCTGAGTTCTTTAGATAAGCAAGTTCAGCTTGTACACATAGGGAGACGGGCCATTAAGACTTTTCAGTAACCCAGGTAGCTGGAAGTAAGAGATGTGAGCTAGGAGAGATTTCCTATTTATTCCTGGCTGACAGGACTCATTAGAGGGGAAATATTCCAGCCTGTGTACCTAGAAGGGGCTTGAGATATAACCGGTAGTCTGCAGTGTCACAGGAAAGCTAGGGTATTGCAGCAGGTACACTGGATTTTTAAAGAGACAGGCATTTTACTCTCAAGCTTTTCTCCACAGGCAGGTCCTTCATTAGAGGTTGGTGACATGCAAGGAGGACTTCAAGATGGGTATCTTCTTGGTAGGCTGGTAAAATCTTAGGCCCAGGATTACAATTAGGCACAAGTTAATTCCCCTCCTGCCATAGCTGCTATCAGTGAAATGCATTCATGGATTTCACATATTTAGTTTGGCCCTCAGTGGTGAACTAGAAATTGCATTTTGTTATTTTACTTCTATGTAACTCTTCTGCTTTCTTTTTATCACATCTCAAGCCACCCTGTAACTTCTACTGTCTTTTACCATACATTGAACTCCAAATAGGGTGTGGTTTAAACAGCTGTTGAATTTATGTGAACTTACTTTCACTGGGCACTTTTACTCCATGGGGTCACAAACCCTACATATTCCTGGTAAATCTGAAGAGGCTCAAGAGTTAAAGAATTTTTACTGCAACAGACTAACAAAACCACTCTTCTGGAAAGACCTCTCTGGAAACAGCACCAACGAAACTGGTGCACAGTTTGTGGTAAGAAACTCCCCCAAAACCTGCTTGCTATTTAGAATTACTGCTCTCAATCCAGAGTCATGCTTAAGTCCCATCGAACTTTCTTTGGACTGGAGCCACCTGACTTACAAATAAGTTCACATGGGACCATCCTACATGTCAATTTTGCAGAAAAGATGAATCACAATGAATTATTGAATGCAGATGAATCAAATAACATCAGGAAGAATTCTTTCAGCCAGTATAAATTTCTCAGGTATTAAGGTTTACCAGCTAGACCATTGCTCTTTAGACATAAAAAGCCAGGAAGGAAGGAAGGAAGGAAGATTACTCAGGACATTTTTCAGTGATGTAAAATACTTCTAATCCAAATAGTCAAAATAAGCTTCAAATATAGTGGACATCTGAAGTCACAATCAGGATCTTGGGTATCAAAATAAAAGGGGAAAAGTTTCAATCCTACATGATCCCACAGCTTATCATGCCTAGGGAAGAGGAACTAACCTGAAAAACTCTGAGGCACTGCAGTTCGTATGGATTATGTGTTTTATTTCAATGTTCACTTAATCGAAGATGTAACACAGCGGGATGAAGGCATATAAAAAGATGCTGAATACTGAATGTAAAGTTTAAACATAGTTTCACATGTTTAATACTAATAGAGGCATAATGCAATAAATATCTGCAGAGGCTCATTAACAATAATAAGCTAATTAACAGCAGTTGAAGATGAGTGACATCAATTGAAATGGATGCAAACGGACAAGATAAGAATTCTGATACATTACATCCTGGCTATGCATTAAAATGAGTGGTTTCCAAGTCAGCTGCTGAATATTAACAACTTCATCTGCAAACTGATGCCAAAATCATGACAGGAAACTGGTGATGCCTCAGCCTGGGTTCACCAGACCATATGGTAACACCCATCCCAGAACAACTCTGGTGAATAGCAATTTAGAGGTGTGTTGGGAGCAGAGGAGAATTCTGTGCCATTGACACAGAACAGTCCTCTAAAAACCATCTTAGGTTGCAATCCTGTGCATATTTAGCTGGCAGGGGAATGCTGGGAGTTGTAGGACTCTTTTCTGTCTAAACATGCATAGGATTGCACGCTAAGTTTGGTTCACTGTTATTATCACTGGCACTATAATCACCTGTGCTCTTGTTTGATCCTGTAAGTTAGGGAAACCTGTGCTGGTAAACAAAGGAGGGCAATACTGTCTGATCAATGGGCAAGGTTGACTTGCTACTTCCTCGTTCCACCAAACCAACAACAGAATATCTGGTGAATTCTTTACTTAATCAACCTTTGGACTGAGGACCATTGTAACTGGTTCACCACTCAGCAGAGGTCTAAGACGGCAGGGTACCTGTGTCCTCAGAAAGATTAGCCTAGCAACAGGGCTGGGCCTTGGGCAGCAGTGTGACACGAGCCAAGACTCGGGAACCAGGAGCCGTAGGAACCAGGACTGAAGGAGAAACCCAGGAGCAAGCTGGAGGTCAGAAGGACCAAAGAACAAAGATACAGGCACACATTACAGCACAGGAAGCCCTTGCTGCTCATGCAAGGCTCAACTGGAACAGGAAGTCCTCTTACATTCCTTCCTGTCCGGAAGGATCCAATGGCCAGCCTGGGTGGGCAGAGTCAGCCCAGAGCCTGAAAGTACTTCACTGAGAAGCTGCTATTGCAGTTCAGTCGTTCACCACATAGGGCAGCTGCATCTAGATCTCGCAGTGCCCGACACCAAGCTCCAACAATAAGGCCATTCCAACTGCTTCCAAGACACCGAGCTCCTGTCTTGAGGCCAATACAAAATGGAAGTCTGTATAGGCCTCCAGTTGTCACAGAGGCAAAGAAGTCCTGAGCATGCCCCGAGGAGTCTACGCACATATGTCAAGGTCACATAGAAATAGAACAATGAATCGGGCACTGCCATTTCAGCCACCTCGGGGATATTTCTTACGCACATAGGGTTGTAGCCTTTTAATCTGCCATATTGTGGACAGCCATTCACATCTCACTGAGGAAAAATGAGTAGAACATCAAGGGGTTTTGTCTCAGCCACAATACCATTATAGGTCATTAGTCACATCATTTTAATTATTAAACATAAAGCTGGAAATCAGGTCGCTAATGCAGATGTATCTTGACAGAGAGCATATTGATCTGCTCGGTCAGAAGCGCCAAATAACATCTGTGATTTATTGTGTGAAATTTATTTACTGTTTTACATTGGAATTTTGTTTACATGAGGAAATAATACTTTTCTCTCTCTTCCTTCAAATTGTTTCTCAAAACTAACCTACTCTAGGAAGCCTGTGTCTTAACCCTTTAGGCTCAAACTACATGTGATGCAGTAAAATGTTTCCTACAGCCTAGCAAGTGGTGGGGGTCAGGAATGGGACTCCATTATTTGGGCTCCACTTCAAGTGGCAAAATATCTTGGGCTAGCACTGTGAGCTCTCCTCCCATTTGTAGCCTCTTCTCCCCCTCCTTCCCCAAGTGTGCTCAGAAACCTGGGCCCCATCTACCCGAGCCATTTACTCTGGGGCCACTGCAATTTGAGGTCCTTTGGGACACGTGACATAGTCGCCACTTCGCAGCCTAACTGTGGTTTTCATCCAGAAAATGCGGATTTCCAAAGATACGTTTTGCGATGTTTTAGGTTTGCTGCAGGTTTCCCGCAGTTGTGAGCTGTCTGTCCCTTCCCCGAACCAACTTCGCATTTTGTAGTAGGCATGCAGTAGGCGTGCCTAGTGCTTGTGTTGCTCTGTGGTGCCCCTTCACTCCTCCCCTTTCCTCAGAGGCTGCGCAGTTACAGAGGCACAGGGAAGTCTGCTCATTACTTGAACCACACTTTGCACACCTTCGCACTTTAGTATCTTCTCGCTTTGGAGTCAGTGGCCAAGGGCCAGGGGGTCTCGGGGGAGCAGAAGGTCCAGGACCAACTTTGCTCCAGCCACCATTTTGGAATGATGGGTAGGCATGTACCTCTCAAGGGCACACACTGTCAGGGTGGAAACTGAGCCCACAATCAGAGCAGTTCTGATTCTGAGGAAGAACAGCAATCCGTGGGAGAGGAGCTTGCTCATCTCTCACAGACACAGCGGCAGGGAGAGATTCCTCCTGCCAGCATTCCTGAGAGAGATAGTGACCCTGGCAGCGAGAGAGCGGGGGATGGGGCCTTGCTGGACGCTCGGCGCAGATGCAGGGAGCGGCGCCAGATGGAGGGCGCCAAGAGGAGGTGCTCTGCTTGTTTGGCGCTAAAACAACGGTTGCGTCCTGAGCACCCAAGGGTAAGAGGGAGAATCTCTCCATAGCCCATAAGTTCAGAGTCTCCCCGCGCTTCTCCTTCAAACGGGGACCAACTGCCTTACCTGGAGCTTAGGCTTCCCTGCTATCTACCCCAGTGCAGTTCCTTGCTTAGTCGCTAGTGATTAGTATCTGTAAGAGTCATTAAGTAATAAAGGAATAAAGCCTTGGAAAGATTCCTCGTCATCTGGGTGAACAGAATGCTGGACTAGATAGACCCTTGGTCTGATCCAGCAGGGCTCTTCTTCTGATATTCTAGCTTTCCCTAACCTGGTGCCTTCCAGATGTTTTGGGCATCAACTCCCATCATCTCAGCCAGCATGGCCGATTATCAGGAATGCTGGGAGTTGTAGTCCCAAACATCTGGAGGGTGCCAGGCTGGGGAAGGCTGGTGGACATGCTGCCCCCTCCTCTGCTCTGGCTTCTCCTTCCCTTCCTCCTTTCAGTAGTAACTCCCTGTCGTCACCTTTAGAGCTCACCATAGCATTATCCCAGCCTATATTTCTGCTCTTTTTCGCCATTACATCCCTGCTAGTGACCTTTGCTCCTCCGGATCTACTACTCTTAGGTCTTCTGTTCTCTGTTCATTCTCACTTGCTTTCCCTTATGCCGACCTCTGTCTCTTCCTTCACAACCGTCCTTAAGAACCCACCTTTTCTGCGATACCTTTGGCTTAACCCTTCCAACCACAGTTTAAATATAAATAAATAAATAAAATTTAGATTAAAACCTCCTTATCTATTTTTATTTAATATACTTGTATCCCATTCTTCCATGGAGAAGGTTCTTGGAGCACTTTTCATATATAGTTTGACACAATTACATAGTAAAAACATAAATACAAATGGTGAACTGCCGGGGAGATAAACAACCAGCATTAAACACATACATCTGTCTCCTTGGGTTGGGGTTCCATTTGCTTTTGCTTAGACTGTTTTATCATGTTGGTGCCTGTATATTTTTCCCCAAGGGGCAAATAACAGTTTCAGGGGCATGTGATTTTAATCAGAAAGTGGAACATAGGATTATAGGAACATAGGAAGCTGCTTTTTACTGAGATCAGACCATGGGTCCATCTAGCCCAGTATTGTCGACACTGACTGGGAGCAGCTCCCCAGGGTAGCAAGGGCCTGTGGCATACGGAGGAAAGGGTTAAAACCCTGTGTGTGTGTGTGTGTGTGTGTGTGTGTGCAAGCACGCACCCCCCCCATGCTGCAGTTCTGATCCAATAACCCCTCCCATAGCTATTTTTAAAACCATAAACACAGCAAATCTCAATCACAGACCTCCCACTTCACATCGTTTGGTCCTCGCTTTCAAGAAATAGGTGAGGGTTGTTGTTATTGGTTTTTTTGCTGAGCCAACTTCTTTTGGAGTTATTAAAGGATAAAAAGCTTGGCAGTTCTTAGAATTTCTTCATCAGGTAGAATGGAAAAAAATAGCTAATACTCAACGATATGTAGAACAAAGCTACTACCTAATGCAGATTCTATCTGTGTCCTGTACAGTGAATGCCCAGGACACAAGGTGCTATTAAATGAATAACGGTATTTAAGTCATGACAGGCAGACAGTGGCCAAACCACACTTTACCATCACCTTGAACATATTCCTGCGTGTGTCTGAATGCTAATAATTTCTGACTAGACCACTCTGGAGGGTTCAAAACCTTAATATATGGCAACACAAAGGGTCGGTTTTCTGCTTTAAACACACAGCTGGGATTATGATTGTAAAGAATGTAACCGGTAAACATCTGATCTTCATTCTTTTAACAGAGGGGGTCAGAATGTGCAGAAACAGGATTAGCCTGTTTCTGAACGGTAAAGGGACAGGCATACATACATTCTCCCAGTGATCAGCTAGGTCTAGATGCCCTTTTCTCTCTCCACCACCCCATGTTGGACTATTTCTCCCACAGATCTCAGGGCATGATCTTTCATCGCTCCCTCCTCTCCCAGCATAACAGTGAAGCACCTCCTGGAGGTCACACTTCCCTGAGAAAGGAACCGCTGCCCCCCTGCCCCCCATTGCTATGGGCAGTGGAGACGATGATTTGATTAAGCCGTTCACCTGATGGAGACAGAGCCAGCCAGATGCAGTGAGAGCTGCCAGAACAGGGCTGAGGCAGGGGGATAGTAGACAAACACATTTCCCAGGCCCATCTGTGCCATCCTTCTGTCCATGGTGCTGCCTCTTAGCTTCCCACTGCACCCTCCCGTTCAGAACCCCACCTGGAACTGGGAATCTCTCCAGCCTGTGTGTGTGTGTCTGATCCTGCTCCTTCAAGGTGATCTGACTCGATTAGTGCAGTGTTGACAGGGGGTGGCTGAGCACGTGTGTGTGTGTGCACGTGCGCGCACGTGTCTGCGTGTGTAGGAGCTTTCTGGGTTTCCTCCTCACTCTCTCTTTTCTGCCTTAATTGGAACCCTCCGAGACCAGGCGAAATCGCATTAGCACCAGGCCCCGGCATGCCAACCCATCCATCTTTTTTTATTACAGCGTAATGGGGCTGCTCGCGAGGCGGCGTTCGATTTGTCACAGGCCTCGTTCGCTGATAACGGGCATTTGTCATCACTTTCTGCCTGTGTTAATGTCATCATCGGCGAGCTGACAGCCAGGCCCGTCGAGGGAGCACCAGCGACACAGCACATCCGTCAAGCTAATATTTCCATGGCTGTGGGGACCGGGCGAGCCACGGACACACATTAAAGCACTGAGGAGAGGACGAGAGAGAGAAAAGCACCATTGTCATTAATTAAAATGTTAGGGTGGATGTGCAGATGTGTGCACGGTGCCTGCTTGTGTGTGCCACGGCAAGTGTGACACCGTCTGCGGGTATGCATGCCAGCATGTGGCTGCATGTCCCCTATTAACAGGCACCAGCTTGGATCGTGAAGTGCATTTAAAAGCTATTTGGGACTGGGGAATCCAGAGCATGGTGAGTAAGAAGGTCACTGTTAATAAGCGAGGGAGGGAGGGAGAGGCGTGTGTACGTAAGCATGCAAGTGCATGTGTGTCTAGTCTCCACTCCTCCCCTGGAGTGTGTTTGCTCCTCAGTCACATTACTGTCGGTCATTCACAGACATCCTAGTGCCAGATATTTGGCAACCATGGCTCTACTCAACCCCAGAAAGCCAACTGGAGGCTACAAATGAGGGTTGAGGTGAGTCCAGATCAAAAGGACCTCTGAGCTAGGATATAGCAGTCTTCCCCAACCTGGCACTCTCCAGGTGTGTTGGACTACAACTGGCTGGGGGATCATGGGAGTTATAGTCCTACACACCTGGAGGGCACCAGGTTGAGGAAGGCTGGGATCTAAACATCATCTCAGGCAAAAGCAAAGTGAGTTTGAGTTACAAAGCTTGTATTAAAAGGTATGACTGGTAATTTAATGGAGGAATTGTAAACAAGGGATGGACGAGGGCAGTGCAAGGGTTGCAGGGCAGGATGAATGGCTGTTTTGGCACAGAGGAGAGATGCAGAGCTGCTGTACAAGAGCTATAAACAATGCAGTTGACGCCCTGGTGCAGATCTCAGCTCATTCACTGGGTGGCCTTAAAAGAAGCCCCCCTCTCAGATTCAGCCCCCACCCCCATACCTGCAATATGGGAATAATGATATTGTCCTGTTTTATTGGGCTGTTTTATTGGGTTTTATTGGGGAATAATGATATTGTCATGTTTTATTGGGTTAGTAGTCCTAACAATAGTCGTAACTGTTAGGACTACTGAGATCGTAAATGTGAAGCTCTTCAAGAAGTCAGGAAAAGTGCTACACAATCCTATGAAACAGCCTTCCCCAACCTGGTGCCCTCCAGATGTGTTAGACTACAACTTCAAACATCACTCACTGGCCTTGCTGGGGCTGGGAAAGGCTGCCCTAAAATGAGGAGGGGGAGGGGGAGAGCTGTCACCATTGGGAACAGCCGGGGGGAAAAGTACCTTGAAATGAGGTGCACTATGATGGCGTCTAGCATTGGGAGATATGGCTGTAAGGAAATTAGGCCTTTCCTACTTTCCAAACCATTAATTTTTACTTACCGGTCAAACTTTTTGACTAACTGGAACTGGTGTGCTTTCCCCTTATCCTGTTAGCCCTGAGTGGGGAAAGCATCTGAAAACAGACCCATTCATTATTACTTTGGTGGGCACCATCTAAAGCTTATTAGATAGAAGCAAATGCAGATGAATTTAGGGCAAAGGTCCCCAACCTTTTTGGATTGGCAGGCACATTTGCGATTTTGGGAGAGTATTGTGGGTGCTCCCACAAAATGGCTACCATGGGGAGGGGCTTGCGCATTCATATATTGGCTACCATGTTGAGCATGGCTGGTCACAAAACACATTTCCCAAGGGGCAAACGGGTGAGATTAAAAGCAGAGTAACCTGTCCAAGAACCTAAATATGAGGCAGAGGCTCCAAAACACAAAACCATTGTTTTGAAGGTGTTGAAGAGCAGCCCTTCCCTTTGCAGCATGCCAGCCTCCCAATTCAAAACAGAATTAAAAAATCTTAAGAAATAAAATTAAAATGAAGAGGGCCAGGGAGCCTGGTGGGCACCACACTGGAGACCCCAGATTTAGGGTAAACAAAGGACAGGGGCAAACTTGATAAAATAGGCTCAAATCAGCCATATCTCTGAAAAGCAGGGGTACGTGAGAGGTATGTAAAGCTCTGGCTCACAGAATAGAGCCAGAGGTGCTGAGGGGCAACGGCAGAGCTGCCAAGGTTTGAGAAGGGATCGTTTGTCACAGAAAAAACCTTCCTGTTGCAAATGGGCACAGTGCAGTCTTCTACTCTCTCCTGCCAGTTCTGTCATCTGGTGCAATAATAAAGTACAGGCTCCTGCTTCTTTGCATACACTAATCCATTTCAGTCATTTCAATGAGTACAAATGGCCGGTAACTTGTAATTTAAAGTTGAGCTTTGAGGGAGGGAGGGAGGGAGGGAGGGAGGGAGATCAGAGTCTCCTTAAAACTGGCTGGATATGCAAGGGCTTTGAATGAGGTGGGAGGCCCAAGCTGGTAGAGTAGGTGGGAGAGAGAGGATGGCCTTGAAGTTGCCCATCAGCAGCACCTGGAGCAGTCAGGCACATGGGCCACCAGGTCACAGTCTTCCCCACCATGGCGAGATGTCCTGTCTTTCTCTTTTTTCTCTTTAAATTATAATACGTATTCCAAAATTTGCATCTATATATGCAAATTAGCACATGCAAATTTTATGCAAATAGCTGTCCCCTTTTTGGTGATTCACAAGTGGCCACTCTACTCCCTACAAGTGCTTGGGTAGCTAAACCCTGCTTCATATCAGCACTCTGCAAATATCGCCTTGAAACACTAGAATCGCATCCAGTGCTGTGCCGAAATCCCACCTCCCCATTCGCAACTTCATCATTTCCCTGCGAAAGAGGCAGTCGTTTTTCTGCCTCTTTCGCAGGGATACTGAGAATTGCAGAGAAATTTCGCAGGGTGCAGGGCTTCAGGGCATACCTTACTGTAAGGAGATGGCTGAGGGGGGTTATGTGTGCTCTTTATTTTACCGTTTTTACCCAGTTCTGTCCTTGCAGCCTCTCTGGCTGTTTGAGCTTTCTGAAAAGACCCCTAGGGGACTTAGCCAGGATGTCCTCCCTTGGGACTTTCCAGTGCTGTTGCCCGCTGAGTACCTGAAAGTGGAGAGAGGCATTTTTGGTTTTGCTTTGTTGTTATTAAAAGTCCTTTTCACAACAAGAAAAATAAGTATTAGAATAAGAATAAGAATAAGAAGTCTTTGCTCAGCTTTCAGGCACTGGTTAAGTCCTCTAGGGAGCTTTCAGAAAACTCAACCAACCAGAGAGGCTACAAGGACAGAACTGGGTAAAAACAGTAAAATAAAAAGCACCCACAAACCTCTCAGCCACCACCTTACAACAAGCTAAGCACTGATGCCCAGCACACTGAGAAATGTCTCCAAAATTCTCGCCCCTTCCCACAATTTTCAAGTGCAATTTCTTTTTGCCCCTCCACCCAATGAATGGTCGAAATAAATAGACTGAAAAATTTGGCACAGTGCTATTTCTGCATAACCATTCTGCATAACTCAGATCTCCTCAAAACATTTATTCATACTTCTATCTATATAGCAAGCCCATGACCATTTTAGAGACTTGCAGAAGATATCAGAGGCTGCAGAATAGCATAGGCTGGCTTAACTGGGACCCAATCAAGACTAGCTGGAAACAATGAGCAATTGTTTTCTCTTGCCATAGTTGAGGAAAATAGTGTACAGTGCAGGAAGCCCATTGGATTATGTGTTAGAGTAAGGGCAGGCAACCTAGTGCCCTCCATATGTTTTGGACTACAACTCCCATCAACCCCAGCCAGCATGGCCAATGGTCAGGAATTATGAGAGTTGTAGTCCAAAACATCCAGAGGGCAGCAGGTTGCTTTTCCCTGCATTAGAGAAATGTACACACAGCTCGTGCCACAATAAAATCACTAGAATTTAAAGTGCCACAGCATATTTTAAAATTATCTTCTCATGTGTCATCTTGATAGCACATTTAACTCTCTATTTTACCAATGTTCCTCTTAGCTTGTGGTTGTGATTAGCTAAAATGGTCTGGATATCTTTCTAGGTTATAAAAACTCTGCAATGTTATATTTGAATTTATGTCCTTTAGTGGCAAAGCTACATGCCCATGGGGGTGCTGAACTTTTATTTATTTATTTATTTAATATTTATAAGCCCCCTTTTTAGACCAAGTCCACTGACTGAAGATTAAGCCATGCAGTGCAAATCCTAGCAGGTAATGTGCACTAAGCTTCCAGGTAACTAATAATCAGCATCATCCAGACAGTCTTGGATGATGCTGATTATTTGGATCTGTTCCAGTTTGGCTTTTGACCTTGTCTCAGGATGGAAACTGCCTTGGTTGCTCTGGTGGGTGACCTGTGCCAGGGAATGAACAGGGAGAGTGCAAACCTGCTGGTTCTCTGGGGCCTCAGCAGTTTGCAGTACCAGTAGACATAGCATCCTTCTGGACCACCGCTCCATAGTGGGGCTTGGGGGCATGGTGTTATAGTGGCTCTGGTCCTCTGGAGAGGCAGGCCTAGAAGATGGTTCTGCGGGACTTCTGTTCCAACTCATGGGTGCTGGTCCTTGGGGTGACACAGGGCTCAAACATGTCCCCTGTGCTTTGTATCATCTACATGAAGCCCCTGGGAGAATTCATCTGAAGGTTTAGGTTGATCTGTCATCAATATGCGGATGACACACACAGCACTACCTTTCATTTCCATCTACTAATCCCAGGGAGGCAGTGGAAATCCTGAACAGATGTCTGGAGGCAGTTATGAGATGGATGGGGGTAAACAAGCAAAACAGGAAGTTGAAAAGACAGAGGTACTGTTGCTCAGGAAGAGCACTGATCTAGATGGAGGTTTGCAACCAGTTTAGCCAGGTATGCAGTTTGGGGGTTCTCCTGGATCTGGCCCTGTCTATGGAGGTGGCTTTGGTAGCCAGGAGTCATTTTAGCAGTTTATGCTGGTTCACCACCTGCAACCCTATCTGAAGAAAGTGAAACTAGCTTCTGTTAAACACACTCTGGTTATATTCGGATTAGACTACAGTAACACTTTGTGCAGGGCTGCCTTTAAAAACAGCATGGAAGTTAGTGCAGACAGGACCCAAGCATGGGGGGCGGGGGGGGGAAGACACTGCTGGAGATCCAGCCCCCTCTAGCCCAGAGTGCAACGCCTTTACCATGAGGGACATGGGAATTGAGCTAAATTGTAGATCACACTTGAGGATATTTATGGGAACTTATTTCCCTGTAACTGCATACCTATTATCTAGATCTTGTGATATTTGTTGAAGCAACATTTGAGCAGAGAAAGAAAAGTTCTGTCAGGAGGTCTGGGGGCCATTTTTGTCCCCCACACACTCCCATCCCTGCATGGGCTGCACCTCCTCCCCAGGGTGCAGAAAAAAATAAAAATGGTATCCAGAGCAGCTACGGAGTGCCAAAATAATCAAAATTAGCTTGTTTGCAAGCTAATTTTGACCCTTTTGGTGATTTGTAGTAGCTATGGAGCACTAAAAGGCTAAAAAAAGAGAGAGTCAAAATGGCCTCTCCAGATGCCATTAAAAAAACAGATTTTTTTTACAATTGGGGGGATAGTGGGGGCCACAGTGCGGGACAGATGGTGCTGTATGCAGCCCATGGGCTGCATGTTGCCCCCCCCCCGGTCTAGTGTACACACACACACACACACACACTCACACTCTATACTGTCATGTCTGGCTATAAATATAACTCATGAGATTATTTGTATGACATAGGATTGTGGTATATGTGTTGCACGTTTGTAATGATGCTTGGGCCCAGGGTGCACAATGCAGCAGCAGGATGCTTGTGAGGGCCAGGCAACTGAAGTCTTCCCCAAATGAGAACAACAGGGAGCACAAATGTGTGCAAAGATGATGCAAGCAGACAATAAGAGATGCAAAAAATCATTTTGAGGAGCTTATCGCACATATATCAAGACCAACAATAAAGAATTTAAATATGTCAGATGCAGGAAACCACTTGAATTAATTCTTTTCATCTGTCTTCACTGCAGAAGATATGGGACAGATACTTGTGCCTGAACTGATGTTTTCAGGGAGTCTGAGGAACTGAGGCAAATAGTGGTGACAAAAGATGAAGTTCTCAACCTTATTGACAAACTGAAGGTTAATAAATAACCATGCCCAGATCGTACCCATCCTAGAGTTCTTAAAGAATTCAAAAGTGAAATTGCTGTTCTTCTAACAAAAATATGTAACATGTCCATAAGACCAGCCTCTGTTCCAGTGAGGAGAATGGCCAATGTAACAGCAATTTTTAAAAAGGGATCCAAAGGGGATCTGGGAAATTTCAGGCCAGTTAGCTTAACATTTGTTCTGGGTTAATTGGTTGAAAGCATTATTAAAGATAAAATTAGTAGGCATATAGAAGGCCAAGCCCTGCTGAAAAAGAATCAACATGGCTTCTGCATAGGTAAGTCCTGTCTCACTAACCTTTTGGAGTTCTTTGAAAGTGTCAATAAACATGTAGACAGGAGTGATCCAGTAGACATTGTTTTCTTAAACTTCCCAAAGGCGTTTGATAAAGTCCCTCACCAAAAGCTCCTGAGCAAACTTAGAAGTCATGGAATAAGGGGATAATTCCTCTTATGAATCAGTAACTGGTTACATAAAATAAAGCAGGGAGTAGGAATAAATGGTAAATTTTCCCAATGGAGTGACGTAAATAGTGGGGTCCCACAGGGATCTGTATTTGGACCAATACTTTTCAACTTGTTCATAAATGATCTGGAATCAGGAGTGAGCAGTGAGGGGGGCAATTTTGCTGACGACACCATTAGGGTCACTAGAACAAAATTATTTAGGGTGGTTAAAAATAAAAAGGGGCTGTGAGGAGCTCCAAAAGAATCTCTCCAAACTGGGAAAATGGGCATTCAAATGATGAATGTCGTTCCATCTAAGCACGTATAAAGCGATGCATGTTGGGGCAAAAAAAATCCCAACTTCACGTATATGCTGATGAGAACTGAGGTAGCAGTGACTGACCAAGAAAAAAATCTTGAGGTTGTGGTGGATAGCTCGATGAAAATGTCGACCCAGTGTGAAAAAGGCAAAATCCATGTTAGGTGACATCAGAAAATGAATTGAAAATAAAACCGCCAATATCATACTGCCCTTTTACAAATCTGTGGAGCGACCACACTTGGAAAACTGTGTACAGTTCTGGTCACCCCACCTAAAAAAGGATACTGTAGAGTTGGAAAAGGGGCAGAAAAGGTGCAATTAAAATGATTAAGGGGCTGGAGCAACTCTTCTACAACATCTGGGATTGTTAGCTTAGAAAAATGGTGAGTAAGGGGAGAAATGATAGAGGTGTACAAAATTATGCATGGTGTGGAGAAAGTGGATGAGGAGACATTTCCCCTCCCCCCTCATAATACTAGAACCTGGAGTCATCCCATGAAGCTGATTGGTGGGACATTCAGGACAGATCAAAGGAAGCTCTTCTTCACACAGCACATAGTTAAACTATGGGATTCACTACCACAAAATGAAGTGATGGCCACCAATTTGAATAGCTTTGAAAAGGGACTGGACAAATTCCTGGAGGAGAAGGCTATTGATGGCTACTAATCCTGATTGCTATATTCTACGTACCTCAGTATCAGAGGCAGTATGCCTATGTACATCAGTTGCTGGGGAACATGGGTGGTAGGGTGCTCTTGTCCTACTTGTGGGCTTCCCACAGGCAGCTGGTTGGCCACTGTGTGAACAGAATGCTGGACTAGATGGACCTTGGTCTGATCCATCATGGCTCTTATTTCCTGATGTTTATTATTATTATTATTATTATTATTATTATATTTATTAATCACCCATCTGGCTGGTCACCCAGCCACTCTGGGCGATGT
Organism: Heloderma suspectum; assembly: GCF_057233095.1. Lineage (NCBI taxonomy): Eukaryota > Metazoa > Chordata > Lepidosauria > Squamata > Helodermatidae > Heloderma > Heloderma suspectum. The sequence continues at coordinate 260,506,938 of NC_139460.1, read as the reverse complement.
ACAATGTATAATAAAACAGTTTAAAACAATAACATTCTACAATAAAAACATTTTCTAAAATACCCTAACCCACCCCAAATGCCTGCCTGAACAACCACATTTTTAATGCACGGCGGAAGCTCATTAAAGATGGGGCATGGCTGAGTTCCCTAGGGAGGGAGTTCCACAGAGTGGGGGCCACCACAGAAAAGGCCCTCTCCCTCGTCCCCACCAGTCTAGCTGTCCTGGCTGATGGGACAGAGAGAAGGCCATCCGAGGCTGATCTTGTTAAGCGGCCTGTCTGGTGTTGCTGGAGGCACTCCTTAAGATAGGCTGGGCCGGAACCATATAGGTTTTAAAGGTCAAAACCAACACCTTGAATTTGGCCCGGAAAACAACTGGTAACCAGTGCAACTCCTTCAGCACTGGAGTGATGTGATCTCGCCGGCGGCTGCCTTTAATCAGGCGAGCCGCCGTGTTCTGTACCAGCTGCAGCTTCTGAACCGTCTTCAAGGGTAACCCAACATAGAGCACATTACAGTAGTCTAAATGAGAGGAGACCAGGGCATGTACTACCGATGGGAGCAGATGGTCGGGAAGGAAGGGGTGCAGCCGCCGTATCAGATGGAGTTGATACAGCGCTGTCCGGCTCACAGCAGACACCTGAGCCTCCATTGACAGCTGGGAGTCCAAAATGACCCCCAGGCTGCGGACCTGATCTTTCAAGGGTAGCCGTACACCATTCAACACCAGGTCAACATCCCCCAGCCTCCTCTTGTCTCCCACCAAAAGTTTATTTTCTTATCTTCATGTTGCACTTATTCTGCACCAGTTACATTGGCTGTCTAATCACTTCTGGGATCAGTTTAAAGTATTGGTTTTGATCCTTGAAGCCCTAAGGAGTTTGGGCTCAGTTTATTCAAAGGATTGCCTGCACCCATATGAACCTGCCTGGGCCATAAGATGGGCTTCAGAAGCCCTACTCTTTGTCCCACCATTAAGAAATATCAGGCTGGCTGGCACCAAGGACAGGGCTTTCTTTGCAGTGGCCCCTCCACTGTGGGATTCCCTCTCTCAGGAGGTATGCATGTCCCCCTCTTTATTTAAAATATTTCTTAGTTGCCTTTTATGGCGGAACCCATATAACAATAAAACACATCAAACCGATACAATATTAAGAGCAATAAAACTCAATAAAACAGTAAGAACAAAATAAAAACAGCAATAAAAACAGCAATATCCTTTGGAATCCTTCAAGCAGACCTTAAAAGCAGTTTTATTCTGCTCTGCTTCTCAGTGAAAATTTTACTAGCTTGATATTTTAGCTCCTGCTGTTTTTAAATTGGTTTCCATTTTAATGTCTTGTTCCTAAAATATTTTTGAGATTTTTCTTCATTTGCTATAAGTTGCCTTGTGAGGGCAGCCTGAAAGGTGGGATATAAATTTATTAAATACTAATAATACCAATAATGATGATGATAATGATGATGATGAAAACTACTTGTTAGGCAGGAGATCCATGAGCCCAAATCTCTCTCTCGATACTAGTTCAGACTTCATCAGTGTACGTATATATGATTAGAATGTGATGTCCCAAAGTGTATCAGTTTACACTTTTTAAAATTTAATTTTGATTTGATTTTCTTTAAAGTATTAATTAAAAATTACTTAATATCAAAATCTTCATAAATTCAAGTAATTCCATGTAAACATTCATATAAAAAGGTAAAGGTAAAGGTGTCCCCAACCAGTCGTGTCCGACTCTAGGGTGCGGTGCTCATCCCCGTTTCTAAGCCGAAGAGCCAGCGCTGTCCGAAGACGCTTCCGTGGTCATGTGGCCAGCATGACTGAACACCGAGGTGCACGGAACGCTGTTACCTTTCCCGCCGAGGCGGTACCTATTTATCTACTTGCAATTTCTTGCTTTCGAACTGCTAGGTTGGCAGAAGCTGGGACTGAAGATGGGAGCTCACTCCGTCACGCAGCACTCGGGTCTCGAACTGCTGTCCTGCTGACCTTCCAGTCTGCAGTTCAGCGTCTTAACCACTAAGCCACTGCGGCCCCATTAAACATTCATATACATAATCATAAATATAATTAAAATATAACAAACACAACATTTCAAATGCTCATCTTTTGGAGAATGCACTCTAGTATACAAAAAATTAAGAGAGATTTTGAAATTCCGCGTAACAGCACAATTCCATGCATGTCTACTCATAAATTATTCCCACTGAGTTCAATGGAGCTTACTTCCAGGTAAGTGGCTATAGGACTGCAGCCTAAGGCTGCAATCCTGTAGTGTCAGGGAGGGCATCCAAGGGACCATAGGATAGTTTAGATCTCCTCCTCTGAGGCCGAAGAGAGAAGTCCAGTTTCAGAGGGCGAGATCCAACCACAGATGTCCCCTTCCAGCCCCCCTGAAACCTCTGCAGCACTTTCCTCTCTGATGTCAGGGCTCTGACACTGGAAGAGGTAAAAAGGGGGCAGATCAGGGATGTGTTGTGTGTGGATCACCACATAGGGTTTGGATCCACAGAGTCAAAAGCCCTCCCCATCCCCAGACATGCCCTCTCCACAGGGGGAAATGTACACTAGCCCTGGAGCTATTATATATAATTTCCTTTCCATTGGTTGCAATGGACCTGCATTGAGCAGGGGGTTGGACTCAATGGTCTCGTAGGCCCCTTCCAACTCTATGATTCTACGAAGGGATTTTTTTAATGGAAAGAAATGGAGGAAAATGCTGCTCCTCCCTCCCTCCCTGCTAGTATGAGCCCAACATGGCATTGAATGAGGCGGTTCACTTGTCTTAGGATCTCTCCATGGCCCGGCAATAGGATTGCACTGCCTATTGTTGTGTTTATGCATCTCTCTGTCTTCTCTAACTCATATATAACTAGTAAGTTGTTGCCATAATGGCATAATCATACGATTTTCCTCTTACTTACATTGACTGTCACTTCCTATTTTGTTTCCCAGGATGGAGAGGTCGTTTAGAGATCTTCTCAGTCTGCTCAATGAAGGTGTCAATTCAGATTAAAAAACAAAAAGGGTGTGGGGAGGAAAATTTCCACGTTTGGGATTATTACACATAGGACTGAATATAAAACAGACACTATCATTAGAGTATTATATAAAACTATGGTATGATGCAGTCTCCCCCAACCTGGTGCCCTCCAGCTGTGTGGGACTACATCATCCCCAGCCAGCATGGTCATTGGCTATGTTGGATGGGAGTGATGTGTGTTGTAGTCCCACATATCTGGAGGGCACCAAGTTGGGGAAGGATGATTTGGCAGCACTTGGAGTGCTGTGCATAGTTTTAGTTCTCCTTCATCATAGCTAGAAAATGTGCAGAAAGTGGAAGCCAAAATGATCCAAGGGTTGGGGCACTTTTCCTACAAGGGAAAGGTTTGGGGCTTTTTTGTTTAGAAAAATCATGGGTAAGGGAGAACACGATAGAGGTTTATAAAATCGTGTATGGTGTGAGAAAAGTGGCCAGAGATATTTTTTTCTCTCCCTTATAATACTAGAATATTTTATACTTCCACCACCTGGTGTCCTCCAGGTGTTTTTGGATTACAATTCCCATCAGACACGGACAACATGGCCAATGGCCATGTATGATGGCAGTTGTAGTCCAAAACATCTGGAGGGCACCAGGCTGGGGAAGGCTGAATTAGAAATTGCGGGCTTCCAATGAAATTAATGAGCAGTGGATTCGGGACAAACTAAAGGAAGTACTTCTTCACATGCTGCACCATTACATAATGGAATTCTCTACCATAAGATGTGAAGACAGTCATTGACTTAGATGAGTTTCAGAGGGAATTAGATCTACCCTCCCTGAATTTATATGTCAACACTTATTAGTTATAAATGATGGCTAAATGTTCAGAAGCAGCATCCTAGTTCTAGCAGTGAACAGCCAGATGCTTCTGGACAACCCACAAGAAGGGCATAATTTCCCCTCTCACCCCAATAACTGGTATTCATTCTGGCTGTTCACTGCTGGAAACAGGATACTGAACCCTTGGCGCTCTGGGGCAGAGCCCTGCTAACCTCCAGAGAGGTCTCTTCTAAATTAGGATAACTGTTTGAAGCAGCAGGAGTCTGGGATGAAAATGTATGCAAAACGGAGGGACACTGGATAATAAAGGGCATATTATGCCAGTAGCAAGGTGCATGAATTAAATGTATCATGTAGTAATAAAAGTAATATAAAACTCATAAAGAGTAAATAGTTGACAAGGGATGTTTTTGTGCATTTTCTATTTTTATTTTACTGCAGATTCAGGAAAGGCTCCCAGTATTTTGGGATCAGAATTTGGAAATAACACAGGTTGGATCCAAATGTAGTTAGAGGAGACCCATTAAAATCAATGGGAAAGTTAGTATGTATGACTAAGTCTGGATCTAACCCAATGAAATCACAACATCAATCCAAATTCACTCTTAAGTAAACTGTAATTTCTAGTGAAGATTTGTCACAAATATGGCATATTCACAGATGTACCAATAGTCATGGAGGTGTTCTGGGACATCACCACATCATTTGAATGTGCATCACTAAGCCTGCAAACATATAGTTGAGGGCAGACATTTTATTTATTTATTGAGTCTCTCTATCTCATTTCTTGCCCTGGTATGATCTTGGTAGGCCTTTGCAATGTGCCTTTCCCATATGTTTGAACTGGCCCTCAGGCCAATTCAGCCATCATGGCCCCCTTATGATATTTGGTAGCACATGAAAGCGGTTTCCAAATGTTTGATTTAACTGTATGGCATTCCTCTATACCTGCATCCCGTAATCCTGGTGGCCTCTTGCACCAGGATAGAGATTCTGCAGACAAGTAGGCCAAACCACATGGAAAACAGCTCCCAAGCATTACAGAATGTGTGCAATACAACCACATGGAAGTGATTTTTGGTGGTCTCTCTGTGGAGGCTATAGCATGACCTTTGGTAATAGAGAGGAAAAATGTTAGATTTGCATAATAATGTATAAAAGTGAAACACTGCTGTGCATTTCCCCCCTTCGATGGATGTGGCACAGCCAGACCAAACTTTCTGCTTGGCAGTCAGCCCTTAAATTATCATCTCAACAGTTGTGTTTGTTTCCCCAAGTTTTCAAACTGAAACCTGTTCTTGACCACAGGGCCTAACCTAGCCCACCTTTCCAAGAATAATCAATCCATCTTTTCTCATTGACTGTCTGATCTTCACAATTCAGTTTAAGAGACAGGGTAACACGCCAATTCATAAATTGAAAGGTAATTGTGCTTCTCATCAGGAAAGTCCATTTGTGGTATAAGAGGAGGGGGAGAGCTGCAGAGCGGTGAGGGAAGCATCCATAGTCCCCTCCTCTACCTTGCACGGTGTGCTAACGAGTCCACCCCCCTCTCCCTTCCCCACACCAAATCCGTGGAGACGGTAAGTACGGCGTATCCCCAGATGGGGAGTGTAAATGCTTGTTCTTTGTAAATGAAGAACATAATTAACATTAAATTAAGGTAATACAAATGAAGACAACCCAGAGCCTGACAGGATGAGTGTTTGGGGAGGCAGTACAGAGGAGTGATTCATATTTTTAATTTACTGTGCAAATAGACTAGCAGGGCTTGGGGGGAGGGGGAAGGGCCGTCTAAGTGGAGTGGGGATTCTTCCCCCCACTGTTGTTTTGCTGTGCTTTAAGCACACAATGACTATTAAAGTCAACTGCCCATATAATGGGACATCTCCTACATGACTGAGCTCCGAGAGGCAGCTTGGTATAGCCATAAATCCTTTTAGTGTTGTCTGCCTGGTACACAACCTTGGGGGAGCAGCAAGAGATCACTAGGTAAATATACACCTTCTTCCACCCTAAGGATGTCCTGGGGAAGGTGCCTTCGGCCTCTGCCCATCAACTGGCTTGGAGAAAACTTCTCCACAGCAGCCTTCCCCAACCTGGTGCCTTCCAGATGTGTTGGACTACAACTCCCATAATCCCCCAGCCCGCTCTACAACATTACAAGATCTATGAGAGAGCTCACGAGTAATGACTCAGAAATGGAAAGGTTCCATACTTTCTTGGAATACATATCCACCTAGCCAGCCTGGATGGGACTTCCTCTGGCTCCTGGTTTATATCGCCTGCCTAGCATCGATGTAGCAAAAGTCACAAACAAAGCTAGCCTGAAACCAAGTAAGAAACAGCCTGACCTAGAAGCGCTTATTAAAATAAAACAGTGGCTGAGGCACATTTTATGAGGTCCAGCTTTTTATCTCTTGCTTACCAAAGCATCATCCCCATTTCTGTCTCAGGGTAAGCATACTTACTCCATTCTAGAATGCCTGAAAGAGGTATTCTGAGGTTTTGATTCACAGTCTTCAGTGATGAGTACATGGCAGTGTTCAGATGGCATTATTGTTGGGAACATTCAGAAACAATTGAGTGGCGAAAGACTCCATTCAGACTCGGGTTTTAGGCCCTAGAATCGAGGCCATGTGGAATCAAGTGACCCCTGCGATTGTGTTGACCTCCATTTAATCTTTGTTGCTGTAAAGAGGAAAAGTTTTTTACTTAAACAGATAATTTGTTATTAAATTTCACAATAGTCTAACCAAATAAAAATAAATACTAATATTTAATCAAGGGAAATGGTTAAGCTCATTCACTGCTTGACACCTTTTATGTGTGATGCGTTACAGCACTTGCTTGGTTTGTATAGATATGAATAAGGTGTCAAATACATACAGAAAAAGAAAGGTGGGATATAAATTACGTGTTTAAAATGTGAGAAGCATGCGTGCAACCTTTGATCACTAGGATTTTAGATGGCAGAAGGGGTTATTTCAACCTCCTGCTGTTTTTTGCAGACAGTCACAACCATAAGTAGAGACCATCTCTTACCCTGCCCTCCGCACAAGTCCACACATGAAACAGGTTCATAGGAACACCCCCCCACACACACACGTTCATTGAAAGGATGAAAGAGCAGACTTGGGAATCAGTTTGGGCTAACCCTGTCCCCTGCCACTGATGAGAACAGCTGTGCTGGATCAGACCAAAGGCCTTTCTAGTTCAACTTCCTGTTCTCCCAGTGGCCAACCAGATGCTTATGAGAAGCCTGCAAGCAGGACAAGAGTGCAATAGCACCCTCCCGATCGTGTTCCCCAGCAACTGGTATACAGCCATACTGCCTCCAGTACTGGAGGTAATATATAGTGATTATGGCTAGTAGCCACTGCTAGCACTGCAGCCCTGCCGTTGCTGGGGAAACTCTTCTCCCACTATCTGTGCGTTCGGATGGCATGGGAAAGGGCTGTATTTGCATACTAGGGCATGCACAGGAAGCTCCTCTGCGAGAGGGGGAAGCCAGGTCCCCCGCCTTCTGGGGTGGAGCACTATGTACATGGAGCCCTTTCCTATGTGGGTGCATGCGTGGGGTGGGGTGGGGTAGGGTGTGAGCTCAGGGTACAACTCTATTCCCCCCTCTCCATATTCAAGGAGTGATTGAACACCTCTCTTGTCACATATTAATGGAGGTCCCAGGGCCTAGTCTTAAAGGCATATGATGTAGCAACTTTACTGAAGGTTGTCTTCCTCTGGTCAGTCCTTTGATGAGAGACTGCCTGGAAAATGTGTGTATATTGCTTTGAATTCCATTATGGACATGGACATCATCATCACCATCTTCATCAACTACTTAGCTGGAATATTGAGCTCAGGGCCTAAACCGTTAAGGCCACTGCCTAAACTTTAGGGCCTAAACTTTTAGGCAAAGAGGTTAGTGCTCATTGCCACTGTCAGAGCTGCCCTTTGTTGCCAACAGGACAGAAGGACAGCCTTGTTTCTCAAAATCCTTGACTGTGAATGATTCTACATATTACACAGAACAAGGAAGTAAATGGAGGTATTAGAATATCTCTTTTTCTGAAAGGGGTAGTGCCTGACATTGAGGTACCTTGTCTAATGCTGAAAGATTTTGTTGCCTGAGGCAGAGCAGTTAATGCCCCCCCGCCGAACCCCCAAGCAAAGTGCATCTTTGTTGTTGTTGTTGTTGCTGTTGAGTTGTTAAGTCGTGTCCGACTCTTCGTGACTCCATGGACCATAGCACGCCAGGCCTTAAGGCCAGTCAGATATTTTAGAACTTGAAGCAGAAAATCCTGTAAGTGCCTCTACTCTTTCCTGGCAGTAAAAATACAATACAACAATATTAAATTTCAGAACACTCAAAATCAGCTGCCTGAGGTGGTCACCTCACTGGGCCTAATGGTAGGGTGGCCACTTACACATTGCCCCAAAAAAGATGAAATTCATCATGAAAAAAAGAGGGCTAAGAGAAAACATTTGCATAACATTTGCACATGTGAATGTATATGTATACACAAATGTAGAAATAATTAGAATTTAACTAGAAATACACTATATCTTATCATAGCAGGGAAGATGTCCCAGGTGACCTGCGTGCCTATGTAATCTGCTGTCTAGATGCTAAGTGCTGATAGGCAACTTCAGGGTCCTTGCTCTCCCTTGTTGAGGTTCTTCATCTTTCAATTGGCCTTAAATAGAGGATACCTTCAAATGCAGGATTGTCCTCTGACAGCCCTTCAGATATGTGACCATGTATACTCTGTAAGTAGGACACATGGCCACCTTACCTAATGGTAGGGCCAGGCTCCAAGGGAGTATCATCTCAATGAATATGGAATGTAATACAAATGTAAACATGTATAGGCCAAAATGCTCATTTGTATTACAAATCCTGCTGTTCCACTTTCTCTTCCACAGAACAATAATCAGGCATTTAACAAAAATTGCACATAAAGGCTCAAAATCAATTTCAGTTTCTCATATCTGATCTAATTTTTGGATCAAGCAACCTCCCTTGTGGACCGTGGGAATGCTGTGGACTTAATATATTTCGACTTCAGCAAAGCTTTCGACAAGTGCCCCATGATATCCTGATGAGCAACTAGCTCAAAGTGGGCTAGATGAAACAACGATCAGGTGGATCCACAGTTGGCTACAGAATCTGACTCAAAGAGTGCATATCAATGGGATCTTCTCAAACTGGGGAGAAGTAACGAGCGGGGTACCACAGGGTGCAGTCCTGGGCCCAGTGCTTTTCAACATTTTTATTAATGACTTGGAGGTGGAGGTGCAGGGAATGCTGATCAGATTTGCAGATGACACAAGATTGGGCAGGACTGGAGCGCTGGGCAGAAAACAACAGAATGAAATTTACTAGGGATAAATGCCAAGTTATGAACCTAGGAAAAAGAAACCAAATTCACAGTTACAAGATGGGGGTTACTTGACCACGGTGGTACGGGTATTAGTAACCTCAAGACTGGATTACTGTAATGCACTCTATGTGGGGCTGCCCTTAAGGCTGGTCCGGAAGCTGGAGCTAGTGCAGAATGCAGCAGCTTGGCTGTTGGTGGGAGCTGCCCCTTTTCAGCATGTAACTCCTTTGCTGAGGTAACTGCACCGGCTGCCTATTTGCTACTGGGCCAGGTTTAAGGTATTAGTACTAGTGTACAAAGCCCTAAACAACTTGGGACCAGGATACCTGAGAGAGCGCCTCCTTCCTTACCAACCTGCCAGGTCACTGAGGTCATCAGAGGGCATGTTCCTGGCAGTTCCACATGGACCCATGGCCCGGTTGGAGTCCACCAGGAAAAGAGCCTTCAGTGTGGTGGTCCCCTTCCTGTGGAATTCCCTACCTTAGAGGTCAGGCAGGCGCCAACATTGTGTTCCTTCCGGTGCTTCCTGAAGATGTTGTTCTTTCAAGAGGCCTTCCTTGCATGACCAGCCATGGTTTGTTAAACTCCACTTTGTTGGGGTTTGTCTTTTAAACAAAAATGTTTTAACTCTTTTAACCATTGTTTTATTATTTTATCATGTTGTTCACCGCTCCAAAATCTTCTGATGAGGAGCAGTATATAAATATTGTAAGTAAGTAAGTAAGCAAGTAAATAACTTGGCTCAACAACAGTACAAGCAAGAAGGATCTTGGAATTGTTGTAGATCACAAGCTGAATATGAGCCAACAATGTGATGTGGCTGCAAAAAAGGCAAATGCTCTTTTGGGCTGCATTAATAGAAGCATAGCTTCCAAATCCCGGGAAGTACTAGTTCCCCTCTACTCAGCACTGGTTAGGCCTCATCTGGAGTACTGTGTCCAGTTCTGGGCACCACACTTGAAGAAGGATGCAGACAAGATGGAGAGGGTTCAGAGGAGGGCAACGAAGATGATCAGGGGACTGGAAACAAAGCCCTATGAAGACAGACTGAAAGAACTGGGCATGTTTAGCCTTGAGAAGAGAAGACTGAGGGGAGATAGGATAGTGCTCTTCAAGTACTTGGAAGGTTGTCCCAGAGAGGAAGGCCAGGATCTCTTCTCTATCATCCCAGAGTGCAGGACACAGAATAATGGGCTCAAGTTACAGGAAGCCAGATTCTGGCTGAACATCAGGAAAAACTTCCTGACTGTTAGAGCAATATGACACTGGAACCAATTGCCTAGGGAGGTGGTGGGCTCTCCCACACTGGAGGCATTCAAAATGAAGCTGGACAGCCATCTGTCAGGGATGCTTTGACTTGGATTCCTGCATTGAGCAGGGGGTTGGACTCAATGGTCTGATAGGCCCCTTCCAACTCTTCTATTCTATGATTCTATGATATGAAAGTGACAACCCCCCACCACCGAATATCTGAAAAAACTGAGTCTTTTATTTTCTCTGTTCAGTTTGGACTTTGGACTGTGGATGCTGGACATGGACTGAAAAATTACAGCAAATAATGGTGTGTGTGTGTGTGCGTGCGCGCGCTTTGGGGCAGAGGACTAATATATCTTGTTTTGATCAGAGAGTCTAGATATTCTGTTTTGTTCTTTTCTAAGCACAGAAATCTCAACTTCAATCATAATTGCAGATAATACAGATAGAGGATTGGGACCATAGAGGCGGGGAGGGGGACTGAATTAGGAAATTTTCTTAATTCACTTGCCGAATGTGGTTTTTTCCCCCTCCCAATATTACTAATTATAGATTCTTGGGATTTAATATCATAGTGTAAATACACTGAATTTTACAAGTTAATAATTAATGTTATTGCTTTAAAAATCTACAAGTCTTTCCATGTTTAAAAGTCTTCATGTGAAATTTCCAAGGCAGAATTGAAAATGTTCAAATTTCAAAACATTACATTCCAATTTCGAATTTTTGTCAAATTCCAGCTTGATGTAGAATTTAATTGTAACTCTACAGGTCTACAACTCCCATCAGCCCAGGCAGCACGGCCAATGGTCAGGGATTATGGGAGTTATGGTCCAAAACATCTGAAGGGCAGCGAGATGCCTACCTCTGCTGTAGACGGCCCTGCAAGTTTCTGGACCCACCACTACAGAGCAAAGCAACTGTGCAAAGCCTGGAGTTGGTACAGAGTTAGCCTCCAACAGATTAAAAATCAAGACTGAAGTACTAGGTCTCTTAGGTCTTTGCCTCCCACTTCCGCCTGCATCAACAGAAAGTATAAGCACAGCCTAAGATCTAGTAATGGAGAAGACTCTTACGAGTCCCCTGGACTGCAAGGAGGTCAAATCAGTCAATCCTAAAGGAAGTCAACCCTGAGTGCTCATTGGAAGGACAGATACTGAAGCTGAAGCTGAAATATTTTGGCCACCTAATGTGAAGAGAAAACTCTCTGGAAAAGACCCTGATGCTGGGAAAGACTGAAGGCAAAAGGAGAAGGGGACGGCCGAGGATGAGATGGCTAGATAGCATCACTGATGCAATGAATATGGACTTGAGTACGCTCCGGGAGAGAGCGCAGGACAGGAAGGCCTGGCGTGCTATGCTCCATGGGGTCACGAAGAGTCGGACACGACTGAACGACTGAACAACAACAACAACAACAAGATCTAGTAAACATAGGACAGGGAACGAGGGACTGGAAGGGAAGCAGCCAACTCCACTTCCCCCTTAGCATCTTTGATTGTCCTTGATTTGGGGGCAGAGTTCCAGTTCACAGGGGCTTCAGTATTACTAAACGGCAGCACAGAGAATGCTGGGCTCACTCTGGCAAAAATCAATAAATGAATAAATAAATACAGGCAGCAAAGAGGCCTGAAATGATTCTCGTTTGCTGGGAATGAGAGACACCAAGTGTAATTTAGGGTTTGATATTATGAAAGCCTTGCTGCTCTAAAGCAGCAGGATGCTCAGCGGCTCATTAATAAAGGATAAACTTGGAGTCTATTTACAAGGCACTTTTTGGGATTATTTACACTCCATTATACATACATAATGTTGCACATATTTACCGCTTGGCTCAGTGGTGAACAGAGGATTTGAGGGTGGGTGTCACACCCCTTTTGCCCCACCCCTTCCTCTTCAAATGATGACACTCTATGGGAGGGGGGCAGATCATCAGGGAAGTATGCAACAGGAGAAGATCTTGGTCTACTTTCTGAATCAATATAGATAGGAACCAGACAACCTGTCTGGATCCCAGTGTAGCCTGTGGCATTCTCCAAGTACCTGGCTCTGAAGTGTGGCAACCCATTTCTGTTACAAACATAAATGTCCTCCTTCCCCATCTCATCCACAGTCGAATCCTAGAGGCATGTCAAGATTGTCATACATACTGCATCTATGTAAGTCGAACATGTCAGAACTTGACCCAAAACAATAAAGCAATTCTTATAAGAGGTAGTTATGGTTGGTTTTGTTAAGTGGTAAATGTGGAAGTGCAGGGGCTCATTATGGTAGTACCCATAGCCCTGCCCCCAAGGAGAGTCCAAAAATGCAGGCAGCTGAGAAAACCAGTTCTCACAGTTTTCATCTCCACCTGGAGCTGCTCTTCTGTAAATCTAACGGGTTTTAATTGCCCCTTCAAGACCAAGCCATCCCACAACACTTTGCATTATAACAGGGATGGCTCACAACAATATATTACTGCTGGGAAAATCCATTTCTTCCCCACCTATTGTGAGGATTTCAGCTATGTTCAGAGGAAACAAGAAAGCCTGCGAGGATTGGGCAGATGATGTCATTTTCCCTGCTAATCAAAAAGCCCCAGTGCTTCAATCCTGTGAGCCCTTACTCTACTACACCACTGGCTATGGTACCAGTTAGCTTAATGACAGTTCCAGGTAAATGGGTTGAAAATATTGTTAAAGATAAAATAGTAAGCATATAGAAGGGCAAGTCCTGCTGAAAAAGAATCAACATGGCTTCTACAAAGGAAAGTCCTGTCTCACTAACCTTTTAGAGTTCTTTGAGAGTGTCAATAAACATGTAGACAGGAGTGATCTGGTAGACATTGTTTATTTGGACTTCCAAAAGGCTTTGACAAAGTCCCTCCTGAGCAAACTTAGCAGTCATGAAATAAGAGAGGTCCTCTTATGGATCAGTAACTGGTTAAAGAACAGAAAGCAGAGAGTAGGAAGAAATGGTAAATTCTCCCGATGGAGGGATGTAAATAACAGGGTCCCACAGGGATCTGTATTGGGACCAATGCTTTTCAACTTGTTCATAATTTATTTTTATTTTATTTTAAAAATTGCTTGATCTGTAATTAGGAGTGAGCAGTGAAATGGCCAAGTTCACTGAAGACACCAAATTATTTAGGGTAGTTAAAACAAAAAGGGACTGTGAGGAGCTCCAAAAGGATCTCTTCAAACTGGGAGAATGGGCATCCAAATGGCAAATGTGGTTCAATGTAAGCAAGTGTAACGTGATGCATGTTGGGGCAAAAAATTCCAACTTCAAGCATAACTTGAAGCAATCTGAGCGAGCAGTGACTGACCAAGAAAGAGATCTTGGGGTTGTGGTGGACAGCTCGATGAAAATATCAACCGAGTGTGTGGCCGCTGTAAAAAAGGCAAATTCCATGTTAGGTATAATTAGGAAGGGAGTTGAGAATAAAACTGTCAATAAAACTGTCAACTGCTTTCATACAAATCTATGGTGCGACCACACTTCAAATACTGTGTACAGTTCTGGTAACCGCAGCTAAAAAAAAGATATTGTAGAATTGGAAAAAGGGCAGAAAAGGGCAGCTAAAATGATCAAGGGGCTGGAGCAACTCCCCTATGAGGGAAGATTACAATAGCAAGGATTGTTTAGCTCAGAAAAAAGGCAAGTAAGGGGAGACATGATAGAGGTGTACAAAATTATGCAGGGTGTGGAGAAAGTGGATAGGGAGATATTTTTCTACTTCTCTCATAATGCTGGTACCTGGGGTCATCCCATGAATCCGATTGGTGGGAGATTCAGGACAGATAAAAGGAAGCACTTCTTCACACAGTGCATATAGAATTCACTACCACAAGATGTAGTGATGGCCACCAATTTGGATGGCTTTAAAAAGGAGTTAGACAAATTCCTGGAGAAGGCTATCAATAGCTATTAGTCCTGATGCCTCTATGCTACATCCAGTAATCAGAGGCAGTGCGCCTATGTACACCAGTTGCTGGGGAACATGGGCAGGAGGGTGCTGCTGCACTCATGTCCTGCTTGTGGGTTTTCCCTGGGCAGCTGGTTGGCCACTGCATGAACAGAATGCTGAACTAGATGGACTCTTGGTCTGATCCAGCAGGGCTCTTCTTATGTACCATAAGTCAGTCACAAGCATGATGGGGTCACCTGACAGCCTGGCAAAAGATGCAGACACAATCATCAGACCTCAGACTGTCTGTCATTGCCTAAACTTACTGCAGGTCATGGTGTCATTCCCAATGCACACCCGCAGTGTCGGCATTGCTGCAGGCAGGCAGGAGCGTGGGGACGCAGTAATCTCATGGAGCATTAAACCTGAGTAGAGAGAGAAATGTTCTTGCTCCTACCTGTTTTGCTTCCAGAAACAGGCAAGCTACTAGTTTAGATGGATCTTTTTGAGTCATGCAAATGGTTAAACAGCAAATACTGAAGTGAGCCAAAGCTCAAAATAACCCAAAGCATGTGACACCAGAGGACTGAAAGGAGATGCTTGCTGACGTGAGCCACACTCCGAAGAAACATGTAAGGGCTGTGTTGAAATCCATGGGACAAATCCATAGTCCCAACTTTCTCAGGATTGAGGTTGTGGCTCTAAGTAACAATTATAGCTGCAAGAGTACAGGTGTGGCCAAATCATGGCCTTATGCCAAATTTGCCCAGATCCAGTCAGATTGCAACAGCATGTAAGTATGGCCACAAGGGGTGCTATTCTGTCCCACAGGCCATGGACAATCCCATCAGATCTCTGACGTGACTGCCCAGAAGCATAGCCAGCAGTAGCATCTGGCAAAGTTGGACAACAGCCTTGGAATTAAACACTTGGGATTCCAGCAAAGCCTCCCTCTCTAAATCAGCAGACATTCTGATGGCCTGATCCTAAACATGTTTACTCAGAAGTTTATAGTCCCAATGAGTTCAACAGCTTTTGCTTCCTGGTGGGTAATAAAGTAGGATTCCAGCCTAAATTTTCAGATTTATACAGCCGTGCAAGCCAAGCATCCACTTGAGATTACTGACCAACAGGGACATCTAGTGGTTACTCACTGCAAAATCTTTCAGTCAGCGTGAACAAATAGCATCTTAGGAGAACCTTTCTCCACATTGCTTTTTTCCTCCATAAAATTCAAAATGTATTTGCCCAGTGGCTTTGGGTGTTTGCACATGCGAAGCTTAAATCTGTGTTTAAATACCTATAATGTGAAACCTACGTTGGTGATTTATTTATTTAAAAGATTTACATGCCTGTCTTTCAGGGTAAAACCCTTCCAAGCTGGCTTACATCAAAACCATAATACATCAAATCAGTACATCAAATATAAAACAACAATGTAAAACTAACCCCCTCCCACTAAAATATTATGACATTAAAATAGCAGCTGTTAAAACAATACATAGCACCACCACAATATACTAAAAAGCTGTTTGAAATAAAAAAAGTGTTCAGGTTCCATTTAAAAGCCAGTGAAGTAGGAGCCATATGCATTTCCATAGGGAGGGAGCTCCACAAACCTGGGGCCACTATTGAGAAGGCCTGTCATTCATGTCTGCCAATCTACTTGTTCTCATGGTGGGGCCAGGAGCAGGGCCTCTGAGGCAATGCTCAGGCAGGTTCATATGGGTGCGATGCTCCTTCAAATAACCTGATCCCTCATGTGCCAAAGAGTGGGAAGGTCATAATGTCAGGAATCATCCTATCATAACCCTTAGGAGTTGGAAAACAGTATTTTTTCATACAGAAAATTCCAACAGAGACGAATTCATTGGACCCACCTATTTTGCCATACCTCTGCAGTCAGATGATGACAGACAGAAGATATTCCCGTCCCTGCCCCCGCCCCCCTTTTCTCTTCTATAATAGTGCCTGCTCCACAGTTCGAGGTGATGAAGCACTAAGAAAATAGTGCACAAGCTCAGAGAAGAGGCAGCAAGGCAGGATGGGTAAGCTCCAAGAACAATGGTGTCAACAGAGCTCTGAGTCCCTTCCCTTGTTTCTTATATATTTTATTTCCTTCCCTTCACACTCTTTCCCACACTGAGACACACAGCCAGGACCTCACTTTATTTTATTTTAATGACAGCAGCAGAACTGCTGCCTTATACCAGGAATGAGTGCAACCCATCTTAGGTTGAGTGGCAACCCAGTTGTGGGTCATGAACCATTTATTGAAGACCAATGCTGTATGTTGCTGCACTGTTCTGTATGAATGCCAGCGATTCTGTATTGTTAAAATTGGACCATACAAATCTGGTCTGCAAACTTCCATGTTTTAGATCTGTTGTTTGTCTCCTTGCAATGGTAAAGCTGGTCATTCAGGCAGGGCTTAGGAACACATGGAGTTGTTGTATACTGAGTCAGTTAACTGCTCCAGCTCATGACTACCTACAATGGGTTTTTTTTTTCCTCCAGCTCTACCTGGAGAAGCCTAGGACCGCACTTGGGACCTTTTGCATGCAAATCTCAGGCTCTACCATTGAACTACAGATGATACATTGTTGTCACCCAGCAGACAAGATGTGCAAAGGTCTACCACATTCTTGCTCCACGTACATACCTGGAGTGCTTCTGTATGTGTATGTGTAGCTGTGTTGTTTCTCCCTGTAGCTACTGTGTGTCTTTGTGCATGTGATTTTTATCTTGGCTTTGCAGTCTCACTGCAGATGGGTGTAGATGGAAATGTGTTGTTGCTGCAACCTGTTCATGCTGTTTGTGGTATTTGCTGCTGCTGTGTATGGACCGACGTTGCGGCCTATTTGGTGTGGAGTTTTCCTATGAATGCCTGAATGTTGTTGAATGGAACACCCCAGGACTGTATTGCTTTTGTCTTTTTAGGAGGTAATTCCATGGCTGAGTGGGCATTTATTTTATTTTTTAATTTTATTTCTTTCTACCTTGCCTTTTAGGGCAAGTTGGGCACAGTTGCACATGAGATGTATACATATCATGGCACTCTTACAAAAGAGGTGCTATGTTGGTCTACCAGCATCGTTCTAATGTCTGTTTGGTTGCAGTACCGCATGGGTGCCTTCTTGTTGTCAATCATGTGGGCATAGCTGCAGGCCACAGAAATCTGGAAGCAGGCCAACAGATCTCCCTAAAACATTCTAAATTTGTTTTGGATGGATGGATAGATGGATGGATGGATGGATGGATGGATGGGTGGATTGATTGATTGATTGATAACATTTGTATCCCGCCCTATATCATTAAGATCTCATATCTGCTCCTCTGTTTATGTTTGTATGTAAATAGTTTTTATACTGTATTTGGAAGGCTTTAATTTTTGTAAACCACACAGAGACCTTTGGCTATTGGGCAGTATAGAACCATAATAAATGAAATAATATGAAATAAATGTCTTATGGGAAAGAGGATGACTGAGTTTCCTGAAAATAGTTGTCACACAGTTCTTTTGATTCCCAGCCCTCAGGGAAAGGCAGGGGAGGAGGAAGTAAGGAGTTGAAATTGAAGAGCCCCACAAGTGCTGGGGGTGGGGTGGGGGGCAGAGACAGACTCTTTGGGTCTGAAATCAGATGCTTCTTCCCAAAGTTTTCTCCAGTCCCTCTTTGTATTGTTGGCCAGGCAGCAAGAAAGGAGCTAAAGGAAGAGAATCAATATTATCATCCCTTTTTGCCCAATGACAGAAGAAAGCTCACCAAGGTGGCTTCCTAGTTGGAATGGCCTCCCAAAATAGTGAACAGGGGAGCATCACAGAAGGTTGGATCCTGACTCAGAGAATTCCAGGGAGCTGTTCTCCAGGGCACCATACCCATTGAACTTGGTCATCTTGACAAAGTCTGGCAAGCTAGAGAGGAAGGTGTGGCGAGAGGCAAACATGTGGCTAATTTCCATAAATGTCTTGTTTTTGGTTTCAGGGATGATGACATAGACATACAATGCGACCAAAAAGCAGATGCCACAGAAGACCAGATAGCAGAAGACACCAGCTGACATCTGAGAATGGAAACAGAGTAGAGTCAAGACACGCATAGGCTTTCCTCAGTCCTCATACATTCAGTTGGTCCAATGGAATAAAAAATAACTACCAGCATTTTGAGTATTTAGAATTCCACCACCCCGGCAGCAGACCCCATTATCTCAGGTACCAGTCCTGGCCTTCACAACCCCCTATCCATGGCCTCGTAGGAACACAGGATGTTGCCTTACACCATTGGTCCATCCAGCTACTGTGTTGACAGTGGCTCTCCAGTGTTTTTGTCAAGGGTCTTTCCCAGCCCCACCTGGAGATGCTGGGGATTGAACGTGGTACCTTTTGTGTGCAAAGCATGGGCTCTACCACTGAGCTACAGACTTTCCCCCTTCCTCTTGATACATTTCCCTCAGGCAGTCAGAGGGATTTACCAAGCTAGATCACATAGTCCTCAAATGTAGACCCAGAAAGCTCATATTCTATGACTGACATGAATTGGCATAGTTTTACACACACACACACGTGCGCGCGCGCACACACACACACACACACACACACCCCTTTACCATATAGCAGTGCTCCCCTGGTGAGTACAGCACCCTTTTCTGGCCCTGCAACAGGAAACCTGGGACCTTCCCCTCCTCCAGTGTGGCCTCCTAGCACTGCTTATATGAGAGACAGCCCGGCACTTTTAGAACATAATGATTTCATGTCTTGAGGCAGTGAATGTCAGTTACAAAACATGCTGCTTGGTGGAATTGGTTTGCTGTTTGGTACATCCTTGTGATCTGATTAGGGAATCATCTGTCAAGACCAGCCGGGTTTTGCTGCAAGTTCTCTGCCCTGTAATTTGAGGATCACTAGCTGGTCTTTGTGCTCCCTTAGAAGCTCAGTACAAGTTACAGTATCTGGTCTGGAAAGACGCCCCCCCCCCCCTTCAGTGCTGTCTCCCTCATCATTTGCTTCAGTACTAACTGGGCTGCTACCATGTGGACATCCCCACCTTTGTCATCGGTACGTGCCCTGGCACCCTCCAAGTGTTAGACTCCAGCTCCCATCAGCCCCAGCCAGCATGGCCAATGGCCAGGAACACTGGGAGTTGTGCTCCAAAACACCTGGAGCTCACCAGGTTGGAAAAGGCTTCATTCAGCTATGCAGTACCTGTGGAGCTCTCTCCCCTACTGTTAATGATAGTTTCTTCCTAGGTCATGTAGGAGATACAGCATTCAGCCCTCTTGTTTGCTAGAAGGAGCCAAACACAAGGACCAATATGCATACTATGCCCTGGCAGACTACTACTACCGTCGTAGAGGCTTCTATAATAACACCACATGGCATGAGAATCTTTATCCCTGTTGGACAGTGTCACGTTCCTCCATCCTCTTCCTTCGCAATCAAGACACTCCAGGAAGCAAAGCTCCAGGCTAACACTACTTTATTGGTTAATGACTAGCTTCATTACAAATGCAAATTCTAGGAAACTCTCCGACTGCAATGAACCAGCTAATCCACACATCTATGAATATCAATAGAGGAGAAGTGGAAGTTAGAGAAGTTGCCAGCAGCCTGGGCATGAACTTCACATCCAGACTAGCTTCACAGGGTTGCCCCTCCTTTAGGGTGGCTCCCTACTATGTTGGCTTCCACGAGTGGCCAACCTGGCAGAGCATCTTAGCTCTGCTCCTAACTTTTCGTCCCTCAAGTCACGCCCTTGGCCCCCCTCCTTCTAAACGTGCATTCTCATGGTGGAGGAATGGGGGAGCTGTTCAGCCTGTGCCAATTGGGTGTCAAGGTCCTGGGAAGAAAGTCTCTCCATATCTGGGCTCACTAGGAAGGTTGCCTCCCCCTGTTCTGGCTGTTCCCATTCTGAATCTGAGCTGCCAGACATCTCCACATGCTCAGATTCATTCCTGACAGAAAGGGGTATTGAACCTCTTTCCGCCAGAGGGCCAAATTCCATTGCGGAGAAGCTCTCAAGGGCTGCATCCCAGTGGTGGGTGGGGCAAAGGGGGCAGGGCCAAAACACAAAAAATTCCCACCTATTGTAGCTTACTGCCAGTAAGTAAGCCTTGGGAGAAGCATTTCATCCTTTCAGAATGGGGAAAAACTACACAAAAGCTGGGAAACTTCCACATGGTTGGTGGTCAGGGAAAAGGGTGTGGGGAGAAGGGAAAGGGTGTGAGGCCATCTGGGGAACCCCAAAGAGGTGAATTGAGACCCCAGGTGGGCCAGATTTGGCCCCTGGACTGTACCACCCGCTCAGTGCCAGTATTACCTGCAGAAAGGGAAACACAAACCCAATGGTGAAGTTCGAGAGCCAGTTGAGGGAGCCACCCACAATGTATGCAGATGGCCGATGTGACTGCTTGAAGAGTTCGGCTGTCATCAAAAATGGGACCCCAGCTGTAAGAGAAAGGCAGTACTCAGAACCAGAAAGGCCAAGCTGGGCTTTTAGTTTGAGTCCCTATCAGTGGGGCCAGGCTGCCAGGATACTAACAGAACTGGACCCTGAAAGTAACTCTTTAGGGATGGTTCAGTGTGTGTTGGAAGAAGCAACTGGAAAAATATTAGGATTTCCCAAAGACTGTGATTTACAGCAGGATTAGAAAAACATGGTTGGCACAAGAGGGGACATTTATATATCATTGCCCTGTGCAGGGAAAAACTGGAACAGGACCCGTGCAGGCAAAAAGCCGGTCAGGTAGAGCTGTGCCAAATCTTTGCCTCAAATATTCTCAAGGCAAAAAGTATACATTAAAAGGGTGCAAGAAGCATTCCCCAAGCCCCCCAAGGTCCACTTTTACACACCCGTGTACAGGCAATCTCTTGCTGCTTTGCCACCATTCCCTCTCCCACAAATTTTAGACATAGATAAATTCAGTTATGTGATCCCAGCCAATCACAGATGCTGCTGTAAAGGTGATGATGTCACAGAACAAATCAGATTTGGCTACATGGTGACATCAGAAAGGTTAAATGAATGAAGCAGCATTGCACCAATCGAGCCCTTGGTACACCAGGACTGGAATGTTTATTCATGCACACATCCCACTGAGATCAATTCAAGATGGATAGACAATATCCCCACTTGAATGTTCATTCGAATGCATACCAGCTGGACCTTGTCTCTCTGCACTATTGTGCTCCCAGAAGGATGTGCGCTTGAATGCATATTCCAGTGCACATTCTGGTGCAACTAATGCTGACGGCAATGTAACTTTATTGCAGCACAGCAAAACAGGATTGTCAGCCTAGTTGCTGAGGCAACATGGACATGGTCCCTCTTCCCCTGTCCACTAACCCTTCCGCACCTTTTTGAGCACCCCTCCAATTGTTGAAAATGGGGTGGGGTGCTTTACAAAGGCCATGAAAGTTGTTCACCAAACTGCTCCCCAGTTCAGCTCAGCTCCAGGGTCCAGAGGCTGCACCACCACCAGCAGAGCCACTGCACTGACAAGAATGGCCACTTGCTTGATGGGGCTTTAGCGCTTCCAAAACTAACCCCAGAAACGAGCACTTCTGCTTGTTTGCATATCAGGACAGATTAGTGGAGCTTCTGAGTTCTGCTGACTTGCCCCATTTTGGAAATGAGCATTTCTACTTGTTTTGGCTTATTTTTAGAAGCATAAAAGCCCCACTGCGCAAGCAGTCACTCCTGCGAGTTCATGGGCACAATAGGATACTACCACAATAGGATAATAACATGATGCTAAGAATGGAGACTTCTTTAACGGAAGCAGCTACTCTGCACAGGACCCAAGCCCTGTGCCTACGGAATAGGAACATTTAAACTAACAATACTATTTTCCTTAGTGCTCCAAGATCTGCTCTCTTTATCCTGTGGCAATCTAAGCAGCACATCTTTCTTTCAGGAGTATATAGAACAGCTTCCTAAAAATAATTTTTAAAATCCATTGAAGGAATGTTAAGGGGAAAAAAAACCTTGATTGAGCATTGCTCACAGATCACCCAGAGTGGGAAGAGAGATATTTTTATTTTAAAAGTCAGATTCATCATTGTTTGTGAACAATGAGCCATTAAAATCCTAATTAAAGATGTAATTACAGCGAATAAATTCTGGGCCGACAATGACTTATGGATCTGTTGGCGGCTGCACTAATACATCAATTGGGTAAACCAGCAGCCACCTCGTCCATCATATTTAGAGTGCTGTGCTTTCGCCTCTTCGTTAGCAGCAGCAAGCAGAGGAATTGGCCCTGCAACCCAAAGTAAAAGAGCAGAAGCACTTCAGAACTCTGACAGGCGATTCACATATCACCTGTGGAGGCTGGTGGCTCCGATGTCAGTGGGGCAGTGAATTTGCTCCGGGTTTCAGTCAGAACTCTAAAGGAGCTATCCAAGGTGTGACACTCCTTTAGAATTCTGACTGGTTCTGACCAAAACTCGGGGTGGATTTACCGTCCCACTGACACCACAGCCACCAGCCTCCACTGCATATGACCACTTTTAGAGTATGACAGGTGACTTATAGGTTCAGCTCCCTGCCACTGTCCTGCTGCGGACCATGATTTTCTGGATGTTCAAAACTCCCACAGTCAACTCCATATTCTCATAATGACTTCAAGTGGGTCTAACAAAAACAAAAACAGCAAGGACATTCACAAGAAGAAAACTCACCATCACTCATTTCGTCAACTCAAGAGCCCAAATTATTCTGCATTTTATGAGCTCACTTCTCAAAACCAGTCCTTCATGCTCCTGCTCTTGGGATCTTCAACCACAGAAGGGCTGGAGGCCTTCAGTCCAGACCTCTGTGGTCTCAGGCCCTGCAGGCTTCTGCTGGGGCCCAATAAGCTTGAATAGCAGCTTTGTCATCCTGGTATTCCTTGGATACCTCCTACTGGCACTAGGAACCCACCTGGTCCCATGCAGAATCCTGCGATGATCCCAATGACACACGCCACACTGACATAACGCATCCAGGTCACAGTTGCCTGCAGGAGGACAGGAGGTTGTTGAAAGAGTTAGCACAATGTACAAATGGGTACTTTTCTCTTACTCCCAACTCCCAGATTCCACCACTACACCAGATCTGCACCCTACTGCTGCAGTCTGCAAACTGCTAGCTATCTCAATCCAGTTCTCCTTGTTTAGCTGGGCAGCACAGTTCCAGCTAGTGATGCACAGCACTTGGGTATCCCAGCTCTGAGCTTCTCCAGTCTCCCCTCCTGCTCCATAACTCGCCTGATGCTCTTCGGTTTCATCTTCACATATTTTCATCAGTATTGCAGAGATGGTAGGATTCTCTTTCATCCTCTCTTCAGTAGGCGAAGTCACATCAACATTTGCACTAATTTCACCTACTAGGCTCCTGAGGACACCCCCCCCCCCGCCACAACCACAGCCTGAACTGATGCACGAAATCAAATCTTCTGGAGTGGTACTGCAAAGATTTTGTTATTAACCCAGGTCCACAGGTGTAGCCATGTGCATGGGGATGTTCTTACCTGTAGCACCAGGGACAGGGTGATGCCTATGCAGCAAATGCCCATGAAGGAGAAACCAATTACAATGAGAGGGCGACGTCCCAGCTTGTCAATGGTGAAGCACTATAAAAGAAAAGTGCTTTAGTAGAGGGGACATTAGCTGTCTGCATGTGTGTCTCTCCAGTGGTGTACTGGAAGGCCAGGGTTCACAGGGATGCAGCACCAGCACTTTTTGATTTCCAGGGACTCTGATATCATCTGCCACCCTCCTCAGAATTCCCTATTCCCTCTGAGCTTAGTTGCAATCCTCACAGTACCTGGGGGAAGGGGGAGGGTGAATGAATTTTTCCACCAACAATATATTGTTCCCTGTTGTAAAGCAAAGTATATTAGAGTCTCTTGGTCTTGAATGGACCATTAAGACCCAACAGCTTTACAAAAGACCTGCTCCTGATAGAGAGGAAAACTGCTAGAACTGGTTTGTTGAAATGGATCAACACAGCTGCCTGGATTTATGGACTCTCTTTGGGGGTGTGGCTACAGGGACCGTCATGATGAGTGCCTCCACTTCAAAATTTGCCACTACACTGCTGTGTGTCTCTTATGTGTGTCTCTTTGTAGACACAGAGAGATGCAGGCAGGTTTATTGGGTAGCAGACACAATACTACTGCACAGAGAGACATCAGCTAAAGTGAGAGTGCACTAAAGCAGGACACCTCATTGCACGGCCCATGTAATGGGGCTGGAATGCTGACCTCTAAAAATTCTGGGTTTGGTCTCCAGAGCTAGGAAGAGAATGGGGTCTAGTGAGGGAATAATGGAAACACCAACTCTTCTGAATTATATATTCCTATTTCTAATAGGAGTGTAGGTTCTTGGTTTTATTTCTAGCTTTGGGAAGGGCCTTTCACCTAGTACACTAGGGGGCAGGTGGTGCTGAGAAGCAGAACACCTTGGCTCAGTTCTGGGAGAAGAGAGGGGCCTGCTTGATTAAAACTGATGGAAAGGGGGCTCACACACAAGCAGCTGTGGATCTCCATGCCTGGAAGAGGAATGGAGTCTAGCAGATTACATTTGGCCTAGGAGGCAGGACCCTGGCCCTATTCTAGCTGTGGGAGAGGATTGGGGGCTGAGAGAAGAAAGGAGGAGGTGTCCTGGGATCCAGGAGTCCGTGTTTGCCAGGATGGTGGGGGGGGGGGAGAAGCTGCCAGAAAGAGGCCAAGGCAGGAAAGCTGCTGACAGCAGAACAAATGCCTGTAATTTTATAACCAACCTCAGTGCATCCATTGGGGGCCGTTTTTGTCGGCACTCAGGAGCAATCAGGCTGATGGAGCGATGAGCTTGCCGGAGTTAGGCATTGCTGATGGGCAGCAAAGGCGGTTTGTGGGTGGGAGAGCTATGCGTTTGTGCAACAGGGAGAGGCACAGGTCCGGCATTGACAGCCCTGGGTGATATCCGGCTAGAAAGTTGTCCCAGCCATGCTGAAATTTGGAATCAAAGGGATGGTGACAGCTGGAGAGAACACCCCTGTGACAAGAAGGTAGCCTCAAGATGCATTAGGTACAGGACTTTTATGTGATGTATACTTCTAACAAGAGCAAGCAAACAAAAATTCCACATTGGATGTGCCCAGCAAATCTGTAGGTTATCTACTGGTATAGTTAAATGCACCTCTCAAAAGCCATTGTTCTACCTATCTGTAGTCCATGCAAACCTATGGGCTATTAACAATAATTCTGAGAGTCCATTTGAATCATCTCCCAAGCCAAATTCTCAGGGCTACAAATGGCTTCCAGTAGTGGGAAACAAGCTGTTTACTTAATAAATTACTTCTGTCCTTTGGTGTTACTGATGAGTCACTCTACACAGATAGGAGATGCCACTGATTACCCTTTTTACTGAGAGAAAGGGAAGGAGTAATGTACATCAGGGGTGGGCAGAATGTAGATCTCCAGATGTTTTGGACTTCAACTCCCTGAAGTCCCTGCTAGTATGCTGGGGGCTGAAGTCCAAAACGTCTAGAGATCTACCTTCTGCCCATCCCTTATGTACAAGACACCAGGGGGCGGGGAGAGAAGCAGTCTGTGACTAACTCTGCACTGTGACTGGATCCTTGAATTTATGAGATAATGCTGAGATTGGTTCTCCTATTCCACCCCCACCCCCGAATCATGACAGAAACACCCCACTCCTGTGCATGTCTTTCCTTTAAATGTAGAGAATAGTTCTAACAGCACAATCCTATGCATGTCCACTCAGAAGAAGGTTCCACTGTGTTTAAGTGAGTCCCACTGGCATACTCCCAAGTAAGTGTGTACTGGATCGCAGCCTAAGGGCTGCTTCACAGGTTACCCACTTGAGGAAGAAACACACAGAACCAAGCTCCCCTCTGCCAATCATCCTGCTTGCTGCCTTTTCCTCCTCACTCCTTTGAACCTTCCTCCAGGGGAGGACGAGACACAGCTGGGAAGCCCTTCTAAGCGGTCTTTTTTCATTCTCCCTTTGCCATGTCTGATGCACTGCCACCACTCACTCTGCAGGAGCAGCGCAGAAGAGACATAGCTAGGGCTGGAAGGAAAGGACAACTACTGGCTCAGTACATCTAGTGAGTGTTGAGGGCAAATGAACAACTTTCTTCTGGCTGGCATGCTGGGCAAGGCAAGGGGAGGGGAGGGGAGCGGAGCAGAGTGGAGAGTGCTAGGACCAGGCAGTGACAACATGGAACCCCACAGGCACTTCACTGTGAAAGAACCAGTTGCTTACTTCTTATTCGAATAAGCCGATACGTAGGCGATGTGACGCGCATGACAGCACTCCACAACAAAACAAATGGCCACCAGTAGCGCATCCAGTTTATACATTTTTACACACACACACACACACACACACACACAATTTCTTATTCTCCATGAAACTCACAACTGCTGTGAACTGTGTGACCAGCCCACCCATCAACCCTTAGCATCTGGATGGCAGGCTGAGCAGACACAGCATGTCACCCTAGTCGGTTTCCCACCTGCTAGGGTGTGAAGTATTGTATTTCTATTAAAATCATAGTAATTATTTCTAAATTTGCATCTATAAATATAAGCATACACAAACGCTATACAAATTGGTGTCCTCTTTTTGGGTGATGCATTTCCTCTTTTTTGGAGATGCATAAGTGGCCATCTTAATTGTGCTCTGCAGCGTAATATAAGCTCTCCAGAACCTAACAACATGTATCTTATAAAAAACTGATGTAACACTTACTGACCCAAGCTCCAGTATTCCTCACAACCTACAGAAGTAGAGCATTGGGACTGGAGGACCAAGGGAAAGCATGGATGTATGGAAGCTAAATTCTAAATTAGCACAATATGCATTTACTGCTTACATGATGCAGAAATTAAGATGGGCAACTTAACTTACAATTTTTAGGCTTTTTGGTGCATGATTCAATTTGTCCATGCCTTCAGCTGATGGGTTTTGATCCTAGAATCCTCTCTGGCTCTCATCCAGGTTTCTCTGCTATAACCAATCCATTGCTTTCTAGACTCCCCCTAACCCAGAACTAATCCTTTCTGCCCAGTGGAGGTCACTTTGGCCTAAAAACACGGAGAGAGAAACAGAGCAAAGATGGAGTGGGCTCCTCGTTTCACAGCTACTCTCTTATCTCATTCTGTCCTAGATCAGGGATAGGCAATCTTTTTGGGCCCATGGGCAATCTGAGAAACCACTCTGGGTACCACCACAAAATACCTGCCACGGGAGGCATGGCTAGTCACAAAGGACAAGTGACCTGCCCCAAAGACTGAGCAGCAGCGGTGGGGCCTGAGTCCCAGCACACTAAACAACAGTTTTCAGGGCCAACAGAAACCTGTTTTTATAGCACGTAAACTCTTTTTCTCCTCACCCCTTCTGCCAGCCAAGTAATTCCTGCCTCTCTCTTTTTCTCTCTCACTCTGGATCCACAGTCATACTGTCTTTCTCCCCTCCCCGGATCATCACCCACAGACACATGCTCGATCTCTCTCTCTCTCTCTCACACCAGGCACACACCACATGCCTGCATCCAGCCATCCTCTAGCCATTCACACAGACACCAATGCACCCCATGTATCCAGATGGATTAACAAACCCAGAATGCCCCTTGTTTGATTGGTGCAAATAGGTAAACATTAAGCCTAGATGTTCAGAGGCACAGCAGCCTTGCTCAGTTGTGGGCCCTCTCCACCCTGCTGAAGAATGGTGGAGAGCAGCCTGAGGGAACCACAGGTGTGTCCTAATCATCGGAAAGTCCTGATCGTGTGGTAGGAGATGACTGCCCCATCTCATAAAAAGCTCATACAAGTGTATTCCCCTAGCCCAACTGAGGGCATAAGAACAATGCCCCCTTAAGGACAAGGCACACCCCAACCAGAACTTTACACACTTACGCCTATCAAGCCAGCAACAACCTCAATTGCACCAGTGCCCACCGTAGTGTAGGGTATCTCTGGGTCAGGGATGCCGGCATTCTCAAAAATGGCATTTGTGTAAAACCAGATCTGTCAATGAAGAGGAGAAGTCATGAGCAGCAGTAGGCTTGGTTTGTATTGTCTCCACATCAGGGTAACTCTTCATATCACTTGGGAAGGGGACAGCTCTACTGGAAATCAGGAGACTTATGGAACTGATGCAGACTTTGTCTGTCTGAGTGTCTGTCTGACTGTAAGCCCCCATAGATTATTTCTGCCTACTCTCTCAGCACAAACAGTGGGTTCTAATAAATACAGTGTGAGGGTCTGAGTTCAAAGCAAAATAAGCAGTGGGCATGTCACTGTTTCCTTGTCCTGTACCCCACTTGAAAAATTCGTGATCTACCACACAGGGTTATTGGGAAAATGAATGATACCATTTTAACATTCTAAATTCCTGATGTAAGACACAATTAATATATTTTGTGATGAGCATAACCTACCCCAGTTGTTCCTCTTTCCTTCTGACAGCTCAGATGAGGAATACAACTACAGATTTAAACAGAGGAATGGAACAGCAAGGTAGGAACATCATTGAGCTTGAAGATTCAGGACAGGGATGGGCAACTTGTGGCCTTCCAGGTGTGTTGGACTGCAAATCCCATCATCTCTTGCTTTTGGCTATGCTGGCTAGGGCTGATGGATGCTGCAGTCCAACTAGGGATGTCAGAGAAATCCATTTGGGAGGTGGAATTCAACGCGTTTTCCTAGGCTCAGCCCTCTAGACTTTATTTCTGCTCCTGCTGTGAATTGACTCAATCTGCAGCTAGTCAGGCCAGTCAGCAGATTTTCTGAGACATTTGTGCATTTGGGGGGAAGGTTCTGCTATTTGCACAAATTTCTGAACATTTTCCACAAATTATGGCTCAATTGCACAAATTACAGCTCAATTTGCACAAATTTGTCCATAATATGTGCAAATTTGTCCATAATTAGCACACATTTTGGGGGGAAAAAAACCCAAATGTGCAAAAAAGTTTCTGGAGTTTGGGGCAAAGCCCACAGCTTGGCCCGCAGATGCAAATTGAGTCATACTTGCCGTGGAAGTCCATCGAACAAAAAAAGAACCAGATTCCCCAGCAACAGACATCCCTAAGTCCAACATCTGGAAGGCAACAAAGTTCCCACCCCTGATGTAGGAGGTAAAAGACGGGGAGCAAAAAGAGGCATTGCTGATGATCCTGGGGCAGAGGACTCAGCCCAACAGCCCTTACCGCATCAGTTCCGCAGAGCTGCATGCCCATATTGATCACCACAACAGAGAGCACTTGCCATCGCACGGAGCGATCCAATAGCAGATGCAACACAGACACAGTCTCCACAGAGGCAAGTGAACACTTCTCCTCCTGCATCTCTTCAATCACATCCTGCACATTGTATTCGCCAAGGAACCAGCGCAGTGCTGTAAGGGTGAGTTGGACGAGAATATTCTGGGACAACTGACAACTCAAGGGCTGCATGTAGCCTCCAAAGCAAAGCTTTCTGCCCCCTGAGGGCCATACCAAAGATATTTTCAAGTGGTAAGATGCAAAGATCCCACGTTGTAATGTTATCTCTCTCTTTTGGATTTTGGATGTAATATGTAAATGTACAGATCTGCACCTAATTCTGTGGTTAAGTATGCGTGCCCCATAACTGTGAATCCCTTCCTGCTAGATGGTGCCAGTTTTATTATTGAGCCAGAAAGACCATTCCTGGGCTACTCTGGAGAGAAGAGGGGCCTCTAGAACTACAGACGCTGGCCAGCCCTGATCAAGGGAAGGGCATCTTCCCATCAAGCCACTAGTACAAATAAAGACCTCTGGATAGGGATGGGTGAGAATTCCATTTGAATGAATCAAGAACTAAACTGGCCCATTTTCCACAATATTGCCCAATGACAAGGAGAAGGATTGGCTCAGATTCTCATCTCAAGTCAGGACACCTTTCAATGCAACTTCAATACCACCTCTGGTTCTCTATGCCAAACTGAGATATTTGAGTGAAGAAAGCAGGTGCTGCTGGGTGTTTTTCTTGTTTGTTTGGCTTTTTTTAAACCAGCAGGGCATCAGCGCTGGCCATATGAAACTGGCTTCTTATCCTGATCTACTCTGCTGAAAGTTTGGAGTGAGTAGGAGAAGGTGGGGCCTGACTCATTCCTGGATCTGGGCATGGGAAGGGCAGGTGTGTCCCAGACCAAACCTTGTCCATCACTGCTGGGAGGCAAGCAGCAGGGGGCGCCCCACTCACCATTGGTAGCTCCATGGACATTATTCTTTTCAATAAACAGGTAGCGGGGGCTTTCGGGAAACCAGGGTAGCAGCAACAGCTGCAGGAAGGCAGGAACCACCACCACAGAGAGGAAGAGAGGCCAGTAGGCATCCTAGAAAGAGAGTGGGAGGGATTTGGGGGAGCTTGCTCCTGGCAAAGAGGAGCACACACAGGCTTGAAACACAAGAGACTTTGTGTATTAAACGACTCCTTTTCTATAGCCTTTTGTCCTTCCTCCCCTTTTTCCGCCTTCCTTTTCTCCCTGACTGTCTTGGGAAACCTAGACCTGAAGGCCAAACTACAGAAACTGGAAGGGGAAACATTTCAAAACACAAACAAGGAAATGAATGGTGGCTATTTGGGTGTGACAAAATTATTGACTGGGTGTGTGGGTGTGTGCATGGGTAGAGAAGAGGGTGACCCTAACAGTGAACTCCTCCCTCCTACCCCAAATCTGTTCCTCCCCACTGTCTTCAACATGATCCTTGATGTTGGTTCCTTTTCCCTCGATGGCAGAGACTTTTTATCTTATAGAATGGTTAGTGCAGATTCTTACAGCAGCGGCATGGGTTTGCTTTCTGATTGCTGCAAAAGAGTTTGGGATTTGGAGAAGAGAGGGTTAAGGGGGTGCTGAGTGACTGCTTCAAGTTCTTCAATGGTCAGACACATCTTTTGTTAGGGAAATTAGAGGTAAATGGTCCAGAATGGATAGGAAATAGTTGAATACCCCTCTGGAGGATGAGAGCCATTTTGGTGAAGATGACTTGTGTCCACCCCGCCCCGCCCCCAACTACGGGGCTGACTGTCTAAAGTGTGTGTGTGTGTGTGATGAACTTATGGGGGCAGGGAGACAGAGAATCTACAGTTTGGAAAGAGTGAGAAAGGGCTAGGAGCTGTAAGTAGGGATGAGTGAACATTTCATTTGGCTTTGTTTTTACCCCAAATTTGTGAATGGATGTGTAATTTTCTGGAATAGCTTGCAAGTTCCCAAACTTGCATTCGTGTTCAAAAACTGCACTTCTTCTTTTTTTTTAAAAAATGCACATTTTTATGCTTTTGTCTCTGAGGGAAAGTGTGCATTTTGGGTGTGTACTTTAAAAATGCACACTTTTTTAATTCAAAAAAATAAAAATAAAAGCTCACATTTGGGAATGAACCAAATGAGATCAGAGATTAAAACAGCAGAATCTTGACAAATGTCAACCTTGCTGAGTCTCTCACCCCTAGCTGAAAGCACATGGGTATGCCCAGGTGTCCCTCTCTGGAGATCTGATGTGTGAGCAGTGATTTGCTATTTGTAGGAGCGATGGACCATCTACTCCATCCACAGTCAAGCTGTATATTTGTAAATAAACTCACATATCATAGAAATGCTTTAAGTCTCTGGCCATCTCTCCTCCCAAAGGGAACAAAACCTGGGTAATAAGCATTGACGCAGGAACTTTTCTCCGCTCGGAGAAGTGGGGAGCACATAACAGCATATTTGGGTTTAAGAAGGCAAAGTCCACCTGCCTCTTCTAAACTGGTAGGAGAAGGCTTCGTGATAGAAAATGGCACCCCTAGACTGGCACTTCTTACGATGTCCTGACCCATTCCAGGCAGAGGGTGGGGGCACAAGCATTCACCTCCCCCAGCAGCTCCGGCAGGCCCAGAACTTGGGCAGAGAAGACCCCCAGACAGATGAAAATGCTTGGTACAAGGCCCAGAAATCCACGAAGGTTCTTAGGGGCAATTTCTCCCAGGTACATGGGCACCACACTGAGACAGATCCCTGGTAGGAAAAATAAGGAACTTCATTAGCAAAAGAGACAGCAATGACAAGACCAAGGATCCCCAACCTATTTGGACGCATGGGTACATTTGGGAGTTTGAGAAACTGCTGTGGGCACAAAATGGTTCCCATGGAGGATGTAGATAGTCACATAATGGCTGCTGTGGGGGCCGGACTAGTCAAGAGGTGGTGGTAGAGGGGATAAATAGTGAGGTTAGAGGCTGGGAGGGAGGGGGAAATGAAAAGCGTTGCTTCCTAGCCTGCTCAATATTTTTGCATCCTATTGAACTCAAGAAGACTTGCTTCTGAGTAAACCTGCCCAGGATAAACCTCCACTTGCGGTCCAAAGGATACAATCTGGAAACAGGTTTACAACCTCGTCTATTGTTTGTGAGAACTAAGTAGTGGTGCAATCTGATACCTGACACTGCTTCACCTAGACCACACACAAAGATGAAAGGGAAAGGCTGAGCAGAGTGGCGTCTCCTACCAGAGTGAATGCCGGTGATGAAACGTCCGAAGATGACCAATTCAGGTGATTCCAAGTACCGACTGAACCCCATTAACATGCCAGCCAGGAGGACCAGGAAGTTGCTACGTACCAAGGTACTATTCCTGGTAGGGATTGTAGAAGTTTTAATTTCAGAAAGTTCCAAAGCCTACCATGTTGTTTTCTCCTCCCTCAGTCCCCCGAACACTCTGTTTTCCAGTACAGCACAATACTGAATTTGCATCCCCAAAACTGTCATAGCACAGCAACCCCTCCCTTCCTTTCCCTTAACAGAGCATGGCATTCCTCCTCCTTTGTGAGTCCCACTAGAATGGCTTTACGATATCCAAACACATCCTTCCCCATCCTGGTGCCCTCCAGATGTGTTTAGTTCACTGATCAACATCCCTGTTGGCTGGATTATTGTGATGTCCGGAGCTTAAACTGCTTGTTAGAGCATATGGGAATTGTTCTTATTGTAGAGTTGATATCTGGCAAGTAGCCTCAACTCAGCTGAATCCAAGACATAAGTCAAGAGGAAGGCAAAAGGAGTGGATCAGTCATGGCAATAAGTTTATCCTAGATGACCCAACTGCATTTACATATTTCCATTATTTGCATATCACCTTTTAACCAAATTAAGCTCCCAATGTGGTTCAGGAAAATCAAAGGGTGGAATCAAACAGGGTGCTTACGCCCCCGCTGATTCTCTTGTGCCTGGCAGATTCTGTTGTGTGAGTGCTGGGTCCCACCAATTCTGTTATGCCAGTGGGACGCACCACTTGAGCAACAGAGATTTAGCACTTCCCAGAGGAGGTCCTGAAACAAGTGGGAATGCCCATTTCTTGACTGGGACAGGTTGGTGGAGCTCCCTTATGTGTGCTCTGCTGACCTGTCATGTTCTAGATGGTCAATGATCATGCTGGCTGGGGATAATGGGAGCTGTTGCCCAACACATCTGGATGGCACTGGGTTGGGGAAAGGCTGTCCTAACACATGTAAATTGGAGATAGGCTGACTTGCCAAATAGGATGTAGATCACTGAGCAACCTTAGAGTTGGCAGGATTATTGCAATATCTGGAGCTTAAACTGAAAGGGTTGTTTGCTAGAGCATATGGGAATCATTTTTATGGTAGAGTTAAGATTTAGCAAGTAGCCTCAACTAGGGATGGCGGAGAATTCCGCCGGGGACCCCAATGAGGCCGGATTCTAAAGAATCCGACTCCCCAGAGTCCGTGGCGGAACGGAGCACTTGCCTCCCTGCGGAATCCTCTTTGGCCAGATCCTCTGGCTCCCGAGCACCAGCGATATGGCTGCCATGCTGTATCGCTGGCTGAGGGGTATTGACTGTGGACGCAAATGACATCCAGTATGCCATCTGTGGCCATAAATTCTTAGTTTAAGGTAAATGCAGCCGTAAATGGAGTGGATACCTGACACTGACATCTAGCCTTGGGGTTGGCAGTGAGGCCCCTGTTGTGGTGTGGGCCTCAGCAGGTGCCAAACTCTGCTGAGGCCCTGAGGAAGCCCCACTTGTTTTCCCCCACATTCTACACATGGCATAATGCTCAGCAGTGTGATGAATCTATCGGCACATCTCTGCTGCCACGCTCAGACTTGGAGAATTACTGCCTTGTTGCCATTGCTCTTACCTTCCATAGTGGGTTACCAGCATTCCCACGGGAAAGGATCCCATCAAGCCTCCCAGGGCAAAGACTGAGACTGTCAGCGAGTACATGAGTGTGAGGGGCCCTGGGGCCAGGCCCTGGCCATAACGCCGGTACCACGTTGCATTATAGAAGGCTTTGATGTGCTGCAAAGGAGAAAGGTTCAGCATGGGGAGAAAGTTGTCAAAGCTTTAACTCCACATCCACCATTATCAGAGTTAACCACAGCGGAAGCCTCATGAAGTCTGGATTGGAGGGTGTCAACCAACGTGAGATACTGGGGAGGAAAAAAAGAGGCTCACTTCACCATGGCGTTTCAGTCCAGGAAGTGGGAAGAGGACCTCTTCTACCAACAGAGGTGTGTGTGTGTGTTTTAGAAGAAGCCAGGATGGCGGGTGTGCAACGCATCATTTCCCATCCCAATCTTACCGCTGCTGGAGAGTTCACCACAGCCAGATTGAAGCCATAGAGCATGGAGGATCCAAATGATGACAGGAGGGTGACAGCAAGCAGTGGGAAGGTGAGGTGCTGGGAGAGACAAAATGCATGTCAGACAAGGAGGAGATGGAAATGGATCATGAGACATCCCAAACGTCTCATTTTATCTTCAAGAGTTGCCCTAGATTCTCTACATTGGTGAAGCAACCTATGTCAGTGGTTCAAAATAGTGCTGAAAAATTCCAAAGGCGACAGATGAGCAGCTGCAAGGATGCTTAGAGGATTGGAAAACTGAAGCAACTTGCAGGCCAGCACGAAACAAGTCTGGTCACAACTAAGTTTGCTCCAGTGTTAAGGGATTTGAGCTCAGTAAGATCTACAGAAGAATTTACACAGCCCTTTAAGAGAAGTTGATGAGAACACAGTGGTTCAACTAGGTCATTTTAGACCCTGGACTTAATGATCGGGGGCAGGGGGAGGCTTTAGATGGCCATGCTCTATTGCTTCAGCTGCGAAGCACACAACTCACGTTTCTCTTCTCCCTGCCCAACCAGCATGCTGCCCAACAGCTTTTACATTTCTGTTTGGCAACTCTGATTTTGAAAAAAATCTTCTGAGCATGCACAGTTTTGCATTTTAACCTCGCTTAAATGATAGCACCAGCATCAGTGCAGGTATAAAATGGAGCTTGCTTCTGTTGCCCTGATCACCTGCCACTTTCTGAGTGGTCATTTGAAGGGCCCCTGGGCTGCAGGGCCCTGGACATTGGGCTTCTCTACATTAAGCAAAAGTCCTGCATCCTTACCAGGGATTTCTTCTTCCGGAGTCTTTCTGGATTTATCATGGGCTCCTTTAGATGGCAACATGCGATTTGGAATTTAAAACTTCCCGTCTTGTCATGCTCTATATATTCAATGAAACAGCACCATCTAGTGGCTGAATGTCACCTTTACACACTGCCGACATCACGCCATTTCCTTCTATTACAGCTTATCTCCAATCTTTTTGAAAGTGGGATGAAGGGGGAATAAAGGGGGAAAACGCGCGGGAGACATCCTGGAGGTTGACGATGTAGTGTAAAGGACCCACAAACTTCCATGAATGACCAATCATGAGTGTGCAATAAATCGCTTGTGTAGAGAAGCTCTTTGGCTCCATGGTCCAGCCCTAGCTGTACAACTGTGAGAATGCATCTCTCTCTCTCTCTCTCTCTCTCTCACACACACACACACACACACACACACACTTCTTGTAAGCAGAACCAGTCCTGAAGTGACTTTTAACAAAGTATAAAAGTTAGCTAACTACCTTTCACGCCAGTGGTGGCTTAGAGGCAGTTCGGTGAAGGATACTAGCATCTGCTGTATGGGAGAGGGTGACCCAGAACCTTTAGTGTGTAGATAGCCTGTGCGTTATTACTTTGGTACCATGGAGGTGCAGAGCTCCAGACAATGTCCAAAGCAGGCCACATTTTCAGAAACCCATGCTAGATGCTGCTGTCTATGTACATGGTGCTAACAAACCCCATGTCTCCGCCATGCCTCAAGACATCCTCTGGTAAGGACACCTTTGTATTACCCCCCCCCCAATATAATGGTGGTATCCTCCAGCAAACCACCTAGCAAGCCCTTGCTGTTTTGCACTGACACCTAAACTTAAGGTTGCTGTGGGCCAAAAGGGGCTCTTCTTTACTAACCTCCTACAGTTGCCCCACAGCAGGTTCCCTTATATCCCTCAGAAAACCAGGTAGTAATCTGCCACCGCTCCAATTGTCCAAATCCTAATTGGAAATGGGAGGTATGACAAAAACAAAAGTATCTGACTATCAGTAGCATGAAACACAGCAAAGCAGTGAAACATGGGTATGCACTGAGTGCTAAATCCAAGAAACAATATGGCAATTAGGGGATGGGGAAATGATATATTTTAAGGAAACCGGGATCACAAGGCATGCATGCAAAAGCAAATAGATGTTTGTTAATATGAGGGTCTCCTATTCATGGAAATTAATGCAGTGGTTGCAGGAGGGGTACATATCAGTTGCTACCTCTGCAAGCTCATTTCACATACAATGGGGAAAATCTTTTAGGCCAATTCATAGTAATTAAAGGCAATGGGTCCACAGTTAGCTTGCAGAAAAGGGAGAGTACAGAAACTGATCCACAAAGGGAAATAAATATAGTTCTGTATGCATATACAACTGCTTTGCCAGTATGGTTAGAATTTGGGCCCTAAAGAAAATGGAAGCTAGCCACACCTTAGGTATCATGGTGAATATAGTCCTAGTTTGTGACACGATTACAACACCACGTATTTAAGTCTTGATGGGAAGAATGCATAAGCAATTATCTGGGGACTGATAAGAAAGGGGTGCTTAACATTCACATTTTAACACAAGGATTTATCCACTGAATCACCCAGCATCTTAAAAGAATAATTCATCCATTAAAATATTTTTAGACTTGACTTTCTATCACAAAACATATCCAAGGAAGCCAACAATAGGCATCAAAAGCAGATTAAACTATAAAAATACATTATACAAAATTAAATAAGGTAGCAAAACTACCAACACAACCTAAGAAAGGTGCAGCAGCAAACAATACACACACACCAGCAGCAGCAGCAGCAGCAGCAACCCTAGCCCTAACCCTACAATTATTTACCTTATGTTATCTCCAAAGGATATCTGGAAAAGCCATGGTTTCACCACATGACAGAAGGCAAATAGTGATGGGACCAGGCAGGCCTTCCTGAGAAGGGCATTCCAACAACTGGGATACCATGACTAAAAAGGCTCCCTCTTGCATGCCCACCATCAAACTTCAGATGGCAAGGGGAAATGAAGTCGGGCCTCAAAATGAGGCTTTAAAAGGTCAAAAACAACTCCTTGAATTGGACCAATGCAGTTGAAACAACCAGAGCTATGTGCTATATCTAGTGAGCTCCAATCAATATTCTGACAACTGTATTTTGGATCAACTGGAGTTGATCTCTTCAAAGGCAGCTGCACATAGAGTGCTTTGCAGTAATCTATTCTGGATGTTATTTGGGTATGATTGATTGTGGCCATGTCCATCTTCCCCGGGAAAGGACTCAGCTGATGTAACAGTAAAAGCTAGTAAAAAGCCTCCCTGGCCATGGACACATCCAAGACCACCCCAAAGCTGTTAACCTCACTCTTAAAGTGGAGGGGAACCATATCCAAAATACCCTATACACCTATTGCCAGATCATCTGGTACCCAGCAGTACTTCCATCTTAAACTGGAATAAATGTAGGTTTGGTCACCCCATGCAATCCACCAGTGAGTTCAAACATAGGACCAGGACCCAATA
This sequence comes from Heloderma suspectum, assembly GCF_057233095.1. Lineage (NCBI taxonomy): Eukaryota > Metazoa > Chordata > Lepidosauria > Squamata > Helodermatidae > Heloderma > Heloderma suspectum. The sequence goes on along the minus strand of NC_139460.1, from coordinate 260,468,632 downwards.
TCTAAGTACTGGGAAATCCATTGGAAAGGTGATATTTAAATAATGTAAACAGTAAATAAATAGAGAGTCTTAAGGGGCACAGGCCTGAACTTTATGCAGGAAAAACAGAACAGCATTAACCCAAAAATAGCATGCAAATGAATTAATACATCTGGAAATTCTTAAATACATTTCAGGTGAGACAAAATAACTTGTGTGGGTGCAAGGAAGAGAGGGCAGTTAACCAGTGGGGCAAACTTAGCATTTGTCAGATAGCGTATAGAGAAACATTTGTCAGATAGCGTATAGAGAAACATTTTTAGATGTTGGATTATGTTAATTTGGGCAATACAAAACACATGTTAGTAGAAACCAAAATAACTACCACTGGTATGCAGGAAGCTTAACTGAAAACAATCATAGTAGCAGCTGGAATGGAACTTTTACAGCAAAAATTTAGATACTTTGGCTAAGGCAATACAAAAGAAGCCCAATGTTTATATGGAAAAAACCATAGGGACTCAGAGGGGCTCTTTAATAGAGAGGAGGGAGATCCCAAAGTCAAGAAGTTAAAGCTGGAGAACTTTGCTTTGGAAATTAGGCTTAACATTTCCCTAAGGACAGAAATACCCAGTGAATTATAAGAGGCGCTTAGTGGTTAAGATGCTGAACTGCAGACCGGAAGGTTGGCAGGACAGCAGTTTGAGACCCGAGTGCTGCGTGACAGAGTGAGCTCCCGTCTTCAGTCCCAGCTTCTGCCAACCTAGCAGTTCGAAAGCAAGAAATTGCAAGTAGATAAATAGTACCGCTTCAGCGGGAAAGGTAACAGCGTTCCGTGCACCTCGGTGTTCAGTCATGCCAGCCACATGACCACAGAAGCGTCTTTGGACAGCGCCGGCTCTTCGGCTTAGAAATGGAGATGAGCACCACACCCTAGAGTCGGACACGACTGGTTGGGGACACCTTTACCTTTTTACCCTGGGAAAGGGATGAATTCCCCAGTATTCACATCTCTACAGCTTCAGACCGGAATCTCTTCATACAGAGTTGGGTTGGTGAAATATATTTTGATATATACAGGAATAACTGGAGGGGATTCCCTAGCTTAGCTTATCCAAAATAGATCAGGCAGATGGCTGCAGCTTTACTTTAAATAGAATAATCAAGCTGCCTATAGAAATAAGAGGAAGAGATGGCTGGAATCTTGTATTGGCTTCTAGCTGGAGGGCAAAATGTCACTTTGGCTGAGAAACCTATTGGCAACCAGGCCTCTTTCTTTTCTAGGCCTGGATGGATGGACAGCGTTCAATATCCATTCAAGCCAGGTCACTCTATGGATCCCTCTTTGTGCCTACGAGAAAGGAGGACAGCCTGGTAGGGATGGGGCCAAGGCATTCGGGGAAGTTTGCAAGGGTGTGTGTGTGTGTGTCCACTCTCATGCTCCCGCTCCTAGGTTACTTCACTGTGGCTATGTCAGGTCCTGTAAGGGACAGCAAGATGCCAGTGTCCTGTGTCCCTTAACAGGATGTACAGGCAGAGCATTCAGTACTGCTCCCTAAGCAATGGGAGATGGACAATCCAAGCCCCATAATCAGGTCATATCAACATTCCAGGCTAAATGGAACCCAGTTTCTAAACTGGAACTGGTCCAACTTTTACCCTCCCTGTTCTGCCTCTCTGGGCTAGCTTAAGAGACTCTTGGGAGCCTAGTACTTATCCTTTGGAAGACAATCATGGAGGAAAATTCTCCTAATGGGGGGGCAAGGCCAGCCATCATACATTAGCTTAAGGCCTAAAGCTTCCTCCTTCTCCCAGCAACCCTGACCAGCATTGCTGCTTTCGCGCCACCATGAGCAGTGCAAAAGCAGCAAATACCAGCTGCTGCAGGGTCACTGTGGGAGGAAGAGGCTTTAGGGGAAGGGCCATGGCTCAGTGACAGAGCTCATGCTTTACAAACAGAAGGTTCCAAGTTTGATCCCTGACATCTCCTGGTAGGGCAGGTAAAACTCCTGGCTGAAGCCACTGCCAGAAGGATTTGACAATACCGAGCTAGATGGACCACTGGTGCAATTCAGTATAAGGCAGCTTCCTATGTTCCCTGATGAGCATAGCTGCTTTTGTGCCATCATTAATGCCATAGAAGCAGTGATGCTGATTGGTGGCAGTAGCAGGGAGCAAGGAATTCTGTGGCAGTGGGTGGGGGGGGGAGCACAGGGGTCACACAACCTGCATCTGGGGGCTGTATGAGGCCCACAGACTGTGAGTTGTGCGCCACTGCCTTAGGGCAATTCCTTACCCTTTATAATATATGCAAATTAAAAGGAATCCACTGCCCAGAAAACCTAAAGACAACAAAAGGAAACTACACAGCCAGATGGCAAACAGGAAAGCTGGGTGACAAACTTGGAACCAGAATGAGTAGCCACAATTAAGCCATAAACAGAGAAGCTGAAGCATGCAACAGAGTGAGATGCGGTTTGGAAAGCACCATGGCTGAAGCATTATTTTCTAAAGCAGCCTCCTCTAGCCTGGTCCCCTCCAGATGTTTTGGATGACAATTCACAGAATTCCTGACCATTAGTTATGCTGGCTGGGGCTGATGGGAGTTGAAGTAAAAAAAATATGGAAGGGAAAGCTGTTCCAAAAGACCTAGCCAACACCATTTCCAGTGTACAGCCTCCTCTCAACCCAGTGGCATCTAGAGATGGAAACCTCTTGAGATACAAGACTTAGAAAAGTCCACCTGGGCTGAGTGCCCCCCCCCTTTTGCCTCAGATTCCTTAGGCCAGCAAGCAACTCCCCTACCCAGGAGATCAGGAAACTGTCACTTCACACAGCCCAGACCACAGCAGCTGGGAACATAGCCTTGGCTAGCCTTCTCAAGTCAGGTGCAATTAAAATCCTAGATAATCCCTTGAGGAATGCCTGGCACAGCAGCAGGGCACACTCAAGGGAGATACCTCTGTGGCATCTGAAGGCTGTAAAAATGACTTACCCCAGTGATGGCCCTGTGGAAGAAAAAAGGGTTGCTGTCCATCTGGGCAAGGTACCCCTCTGCTTTATGTCCAGACAAAATGATGCAGGCTTGGCAAAGAGAAGTGAAATAGCCTAGTGGCAATCTGCTTGCTCAACTCCTTGACCCATGGTGAACAGGACCGTCCAGGAGAGGGGTGAAACCTGAGAGTGCCAAAAACGAAGTAGCACAAAGTTCTTCAGAGAGATCCAAGCGAGGGAGAGACGGGGCCCGCTCCCCTGTCCGAGGCTTTGCCAAATGACTGACAGGCAGAAAAAGCCACTGGCAATGGGGCAAAGCCAGGAAAGGGAGGGGGTGGTAAAGATGCGAGAGGTGGATGAAAAGCTCTCTTAGTTAAGCCCTTAAGAGGGAGCATGCAATCACATGATAGTTAATGTGATTCGCTTTGCCTATTTGAGAAATAGATATATCAGTAAGAATTTGGAGCTGCTAGGACCTTCCACTATTAACCCTCCATATGCTTGGATGATGTCGGGGGTGGGGCACTGGCAGCTAAGTTAGAAGCAAATGAAAGTAAGGACCACTGTGGAGCTGAAGTAATCCTACAGAACTGGAGTATCAAACTCACATTCCACCAGCAGGGCTTGATTAAAAGCTGCAGGAGGCCTTACAAGTCTGATTTATGTAATCTTGTCATGCTTTCCCCTTTTCCAGCATTTGCATAGATAGATGGAGGCTGAGCATGTGTCTGTTTGGTGCACCTCCTCCCCTTTGTGCTGTGCCTCTGCACATGCATGCAGCCAAAACAACCATTGCTGCTAAAATGAAGAGGAACCCAGATCTGGAATGGGTGTGGAGTTCTGGCTGCATGGAATTCACCAGAGAACTTCGTTGAAGCAAGGGGCTCAGCAAATTACTTGGTAGATCTTTCTGGATCTGGAATGATTCTCCATTGCACTAGGCCTGCCTAGAGGTCCCTAGGCCCTGACAAATGCCAGCATTATCAGTAATGGCTTATGCCAAGATCCTGGAAGACTCTGGGCTGGCCTCGGCCTATCATAACATGGACCTGATGGACCCCAGTAAATACACCTCTTTCAAATCTTCTGCTCCCTACCCCTGCTCAATACATTTATCTGAATAATGTCCCTGCTGCCAAATCCCCAAAGCTTTATCCATTCTCCAGGTTCTCTATAGCGCTGAGGGCTGCTGCCCTTACAGTGCTGTTTTTTAACTGTAAAATACTAACACTTTAGTACACAGAAGTGTCCTTCTTCAAGTCTGGTATTCAGAGCAACCTGGTTGACATTTACCTGGGTATGATCAGGCTGCTTATTTACATGTGACTTTTGAGAACTAGCAAACAGGGTTTGAAAAGATTCAGGGGGTTGGATCCAGTGCTGGCCATCTGCCAGTGGAACAGAACCGGCTGGCGGAATAGGTTTTCCTCCTTGCTGCAGCCCCCTGTGTCCCCCACAAACCTGGTCTGGAAGGTTGGGGGACCCTCTCAAGCAGATTTTGAGGGGTGTGTGTGTGGGGGGGAGAGCAAGGGTCTGCTCACCCAACTTGGATTTAACCTGTCCAATTGTACTTTTTTCAATCACAGGCACTTATTACCCTCATATGTGGTTCTCTCCCCACCCCCTATTTAGTCTTTAGCCTTTGAGGTCAGATCATGCAAATAGCTCTCTTTTGCAAAGGCTAGGAGTACCAGCAAACCTAAACCCTACCAGGCTGTGATTTGTCCATGACAAAGAAACAGCCTCAAGCTCCTCCACACCCATTCCACTTTCCATCCCACATAAAACACCAAATCCAGTGTATGTCATGAATGGTACCAGGTATAAGCCAAGACAGGCCCATAGTTGTCATGGTGGCCATGAATGCACGAGCTCCACCTGGTGGGGGAGGGGCTTGGCGTGGACATTAAAACCATCCAGAACAAAAGCCATGGGGCCTCTAGTACCACTGCCAAAATGACACCAGTCAGCCCTGGAAGTCAATCAAGCAGGAATGAATAATTCCCGAGAGGGAGACAGTAGCCTTCTTCAGACCGTGTTAGCACTGCTGGTCCTACCATTAGGCAGAGTGAGGCGGCCACCTTAGGCAGCTGAATTATTAGTTACTTATTGTTGTATTTTTACTGCCAGGGAGGGGGAAGATGTGCTTGTGGGATTTTCCACTTCAAGTGCCAAAATAACTTGGCTGGCTTTGGGCACTAAGCACCTTGACTTGTGGGGCGGGTGCCATTTGATGCTCTGCCTCAAACAGGAAAACATCTTGAACCTGGCCCATACACACTGAATGTGTGAAGTGGGGAGATAGCAGGGATCTGGTGGTCCTGCTCCCCCCCCCGCCCCAAATTCTCCATGCATTTAATATACGTTTGGTGAAGTTCTGAAGAGGCCTAGTACCAGTGATACAATTGGGCTTAATTAGCAACAAGAAAGAACGGAATCTTTTCTTACATAAAAGGATCACCTCAGGAGATCTCTGGCACATTTCCTGATGCTTAACATCCCAGTATCAACTCTCAGCATGATGTTTGCATTAGTTCCAAGTCCTGTGACACTTTCTTGTAAGAACTGTAGGAGATTTGGCAGTTATACAAATATTCTACAATGGAGCTCTTCTGTCCGACTTTAGGCCTTTAAAACCATATTTCCTGCAGGGCAAGTCACTCTGTATTCAGGTAGCAGCATTAGCTTCATTTCAGAAGAAAACCAGTTCTCACATTTCCCGTATTACATGGGATTGTTGTGCATGGAATAAAATGGGTTAGCTTTGGCTCCTTTAATGAAGACTTGCTTGATGATTGTCCAAGTCATGTTTTGGCACTGAGGACAGTGTGACAGGGGAAAGGTGATTTCTGCTCCTCACAACTGGCACTTATACTGGGGTGGCAGGGGAGCTAGTACTGTAGAGGGAAATTGAGACCTGTAGTGCTGGAAAAGAGTTGGGCTGGCAAGAACAGGAAGAGGGCTTCAAGATGGGTAAAAAAGAGGCCACAGTCATTCATTCTGTGGTTCAAGACAGAAGCTTCCTTCTGTGGGGAAATGGAGGCTGGGTCAGCCATTTGACTTCCCAGAGCAGCAAACCAGGCAGAAGACTGAAAACTCACAGCAACAATTCTTTCTCTACACTGTGCAGCCAACCCTTCCCAAGACTGAGTTTCTTCACTCCAGTCATGAAAGAAGAGTTTTGTTCTCTCACAAAGTAGTGGAGGGAGATTGTGCAAAATTCTGAGAATCCTGCCAGGCCGGAATATGGCTTTCTGTCTCACAAAACCAACTTGTAGCACCTCCAGCTATTGTAGGTACTTGGTATACCAACATGTGGGCATGAACAAACTATCCTGCTTCTCTACAGTCCCACACCAGTAACTGACTGCTGTTCCAGCCCCAGCATCCTTATGCACAATACCTCCCAATTCCCAGACTGCAAGGTTCTTGCAACTTTGGCCAATTTCACAAGAGGCACTTGTTTTCTAATCTAAAATTTTCCCCAACATCATGGCATTACATTACAGTAATCAGTATTGTGTGCTTGGAAATAATGTTGTGTTCCAGCATTATAGCCACCATTTCTAGTGTGGAAGTTTGATCACCAGCCCCTGCATCTCTACAGATTGCATCACTACACAAAGCCAGGGTCATATGCATGATTTGTATTACAACAGCCACTTTTAAGGAGGCTATTGTCCATGGCCTCCAGCTGCTCCCTTCCTCTCCTGTTGTGTAGCATAATCCCAACCCATTCCATGCAGGCCATTCTCAGCATCACTGAGGAAAGCAGCCTGTAATGTACTGTGGGACCCATAGAGTCCATAAACTTGTTGTGCACATGCACTGCTGTGACATGATCTCAGTAATGGATGTGCATCATGCTGCAAAGTCACCTGAGATGTGTGCCCATGGGTTTTCCAGAACATATTCGGAAGGCTGTCAAGAGCAAGACAACTTGGGCTTACTGAAAAATGCCCTCCACATTTATAGCACGTCAAAGGTACACAATAAAAATGAGGGTATCCCATAGCCTAGTACATGTGTAATGTCAAGATGTGATTCATACTGTTGTGATAGGTGTCCTGAGCAACAGCAGTATGAGGACTTACGACATCTTTTCACTGATCCTTAAAACAGCATCTTGGGATGCCATGTGAGTGAAGTGGAGGACCACCTCGGTAGGTAACTGCCCAGAATATAGTGCTCAATTTTGCCAAGTCCCTTTCCTCAAGGCAGAGGAACCAAGTCATGAGATGCAGATACAACCCAGAAAAGCATTCAGGCAAACAGGAATATCCACACTGAACTGGAAACCTAGTGGAGAGGTGCCCATCAGTGTATTAGTAGGTGAAAAAGCAAAGAGAGAAAGCAGCAGGCAGTGCGCTATGAGGGGCCTGGTGGTTTTTCCAAGACACAAATTGGGACAAATAACCCTGTGGTGTAAGACAGCCTTCCCCAACTTGGTCCCCTCCAGATACATTGGATTCCACTGCCCTGAACAGCTGGCTGGGGGATTCTGGGAGTTGTAGTCCAATACATTTGATGAGCACCAAGTTGGGGAAGACTGACGCAAGATGTGCCCATGCTCTTTTTTATGTGGCCTTAGCTGGCCTGGGTGTGGGAGGAGGATGGGGGAAGAGACACTCTCTAAGCCTGTAGTGTTTTGAAAGGTTTCACAATTGATGAGCTGCCTAGCTAAGACACGCATACACACACACACGCACATACGTGTGTGTGTGTGTGTGTAAGTCTGAGAGAGAGAGAGAGAGATGGAGAGAGAGACTGAGGACCACATGAAGAACCCTGTGGGTTCTGGAAAATGTCTCAGTGGCTAACCCTGCTCTCCAGTAACGGCGGGAGTTTGATTTCTTCTAATTGGAATGCAGACATTTCTCCACTCTCTACTTTTAGCTCTTGGTTTTGCTTCTCTACCATACATCACCTTTTCCTTCCTTGTGAAGTAAGTTATAAATCCCTGCAGAATTCACACAGATTTTCCCAGAGTTGGATATGGATGTTGTGATAAGGAAAACAGGTCATACATACTCAAAGAACTGCTCCTGGTAAGTGTGCCTCCAAGGTCCCTAAAGCATTTCTCATCACTGCATTTATTTATTTATTTATTTATTTATTTCACCCAGGAAAGTCCTGAAGAAAGCGCAGTAGGAAGGTATACTGAAACTCATAGCACAGGGGCAGCCAAACCACACTGCATCACATGCTAGTCTTATGCAAGATTGAAGAAGAGGAGAGCAAGCAGAAGCCAAAGGATGTTTCTGGCCATGGAGAGTGGTATATTCTTTCCTTACTTCTGTTGAAGTGAGACAAATTCAAGCCACCTACTACATTGTTTTGCTGCATACACATGGCATGTTAGTTAATAATGAGGAAATTCACATGTAAGGTTCACAAAGTTCCATTTCAATGGACTAAACAAGCTGCTAGAACAGCAAGCTGTCAGGTGGTGAAGCACATGAATCCAGGCAAGAATGAGGTTGGGAAAACTGAACTGGGTATAACAGACAAAAAATAAACCTATTGGGAAAAGTTGGACCAGAGCTGAATACTGTGAAGCTGATGCAACAGAGAATCTAATAAGAAGGTATAACCTGAATCATTCTGAATCTTGTATTTTTTGGATCTACAATATTACTTTAAATAGTTGTATTTCTAGTAGCTTCTAAAGCAAAGTTATGATTGTTCACACAAATATCCTGTATGATCCATTTAGTAAATATCATTTTCTCTTTTTAGAATTACACTGCCTTTGCTGTCATGCATTCCAATAATTTTACAGTGCTCTAGCAAGAGCCCATCAGTAATAATGGAAGTCTTTACAAAATATTCCAGTTTTATGAATAAGCTGTCCCAGTGTGAATGAATGACAGTCAACACACTTAATTAGATGATGTTGCCATATTGCACTAGTTAACTCATTGCCACAGTGCCTGGGAAACAAGCCTTTCATTTAAGAATAAAGAAATAAAAACACTTAGTATATTCACAGCCTAACCTTATATTTGTCTTTAAGTTATCTTCTCAACAGTTAAAATATTCTTTAAAAAACACACTTATTACCATGACCCCAGCTCAAGTGAACATTAGTACATTAGCTACACATCACCAAAACATAATCACAAAAATTCCAACGCGGTCAATAGAATCTAGAGAACAACGAGCGCAGTTACAAATACGATCATATGCTTTTGTTCTAACCTCCTGTGCCCACAAATCTCTGATCTTCTTGCAGTTGCAACAGGCATGTATTGGCCTGGGTGTTTACTTTTAAAGGAACAAGCTATTAGAGAAATTGTCATCACAGCCAATTCTATTTTGCCAGATTTTGAAGTTGCACCCCCCCTCAACTGTGTTATACAAGAACAGAATGGGCAATTATTTTGTTGGTGAAGACACAATAAGGTCCACTATTATATTTTGAGCAGCATTCCCTGGTGTATGGACCAACAGCTCCTTTCTTTTTCCCTGCTCAAAAATCCTAATTTGATTAATTGAAAAATTGTGACCATTCCACAAAGCTAAGGAGATCAAAGCTGTTTGTTAACCAATAAAGACAGTAGGATTACAAAGTGGCACGTAGAAAATAAAAATAGGGCATTTAGAAGCATTTTAGAAAAAAGGTTCCCTGTACCTTTCTGATAAAGCATCTGAAAGAGTATTATATTCAGGGCATGTTTTCTCCAATTTTGCATGTGCAATATTGATATATGTGTATTAGATTCCTGAGAATCTCAGCTTCCCTATTTGAAAAGTACGTTTTGAGCCCACATTATCATGAAAACACATTTGGAAGCATGCAGGAATCACTGTGAAATGTTCTGGTCAAAGAATAGAGCTTTGATTTCTGTAGCCCACATTCACTGCCCGCAGTTTTGCTCTCACCCATACAGCCCCTCAAAGCCATTTGTTGCCTCTTGCCAGGCCACCACTCCTCGCCCAATGTCTGAATATTGTGCAAGAACAAAGCATGCAAATTAATACAAATTAAGCAAACCTGGGTACATTTTACTGATTTGCATCATTTATTGTGAGTAGTGAATTTTGAGTTTTCTATGCACATAAGTAGACCTGCAGAACAGACGACTTGTTTTTCTCCAGAAAAGCTGTGTAGTACTCCAGGGCAAATATTTCTGCATCTGGAAAGGCAACTTCAGATCAGAGAATCTGCAGGAGCTCTAGAGGCATGAGCCACGTAACCGCTTCTAAATAGGGTGGGATGTCTCGTTATGATCCAATGATAGGACTGGTATGGAGTTGTTAAAGGACCCCTTCCCGAGCATACTTCGCATCACTGAAAGGTTACTAACAAACCATGACAAATCCAGGTATGATTACTGTTACTTTAGAGGATCTAAATACAACTGAGCTACAGCCCAATTGCATTCTGCAGACCTAGGACATTGGTCCAACTTACAACTATACTCACAAGGAAAGCTGCTGCAGAGCCTTGAAGAGAGCTCTTGACTCTGAAAAGCAGATGGAGGATGACCTAACTGCATTGTCACTGGGGGCCTTATAAAGGATGGGCTGCACCCATGCTTTATTCCAGGAGCTGTGGTATAGATCAGAAGGAAGCAAAGAGTGTCTTATAATACAGAAGTGTTGCTTCCAGAACATGTAGTTCCCAGCATGCAGCATTTAAACCCAAGTGGAGGCTGCTTGGGTCAAGTTGGCCTACAGTGTGAATTGTGCTTCCATGACCATTGTTGACTCACTCCCAGCTCGATAGGTTCATCCAGAGTACAACATAAGGCGAAAGGGATATTATTTGAAAGGTTTCCTGTTTCCGGAAAATGAACTAAAGGGGAGGGGAATGAATCAGGGCACCACTCAGCTTGTCAAAATGCATCACACAGGCTGCTTAGGGACCATGGAAATGTCTTGTGCAACTTGGAACTTCTCCAGTTCTTCCTTCCCAAATCCAGGAGGACACACTAAACGGGAAGCATGCAACCTGGATAAGCCTTTATTACTGGAAACCACTACATTTTTCTCCTACCCTCCTGCAGGTAAGTATCTTCTTCCTGGTATGTAGCAAAGCAGAAAAGAGCACATGAACAGCCATTTCTCTTGGTAACACTGCTAAGTCCCAGACATGTTTGAACTGGACCTGGAAGGAAGGAAACCCACAGGACCAGAAGGCCTCATTTTGAGAGGTGTCACTCACATAGGCTCAAATAGGCAGATTCATATATTTGAACTCAAATAAGGGCAACACACATATGAAACCTTTTTCTTTTATGAAGTTGAAATAGAAGGCTTTCTCTTTTTTGTGCAGCAGTGGGATGTCCCTCCCTTCTAATTTCATAAACAAGCATAATGCTTTAAAATAATTATCAAGGTGTTCAACTTGCCCTGACGATTAATCAGGAACAATGAAAATGGCTCAGCGTTACTGCAGGGGAATCCTATGCTACATACTCAGTTATCTGCCCATACCAAGCTCACATATTCTAAAGTAATCAACCAACCTACTGCAAATTTTTATAGAAGGGATCTCTGCTATGGCTAAGAGCCAGCTGTGTGCTGCTTTTCCCCCTGCGAATACCTGCCTGCAGAGCTCTGCAGAGAGTGAAGGAAAGGCTTTTTGTGATTAGTAATTCCAAGTTAGCATTTCATTCCACAGCAAGATGCTAGAGCTCAACCCCTTTTTCAGAAACATTATAATAAAAATTCCCTTTCCAACTATCATTTCAGATCCATTTGGGAATTACCTATCCAGTCAATCCATGAAACATCTATGTAGAGAGATGACAAGGTAGAAGATTTAGAGCCTTCCTCTTCCATTGAACACCAAACCCCTGCTAAACAGTAAACAGCTGGAGATGCAGTAGACAGAAAGTTGTAAAAATTTCCGCATTCCCTTCAAGATCATGCAACTTGAGTGGGGCAGAAGTTGGAGAGGGGAGATCTCTCTTTTGCAGTAGGCTCTTTTGTAAAGGCATGATGGATCTTCATTCATCAGAAAAGCACCATTTCAACTTCTTCTTTTGAAATGGTGTACAGGCAAATCTCACTACTTTCCCCTTGAGAATATGTTTTACACATTATGATTAATTGTCCAGTACCATGTCTGTTTAGAAAACAAACACACACCAATGCTTTGAAATGTTTGGGAACAGCAGCAGGTAAGAGCAGGACCATGACTGTCAAAGAAGGGTTGCACCAGCAATTTCTCATCTGATCTCCAACTCCTCATAACTCAGGAAAACAAAACAAAAACATGTGTTTGACAGAGCCCCATGTGTTCAACAGAGCCACTGCCAAACACACACACAAAAAGACACGCACACCATTCAGGAAAGAAAATGCTGATCTCACAGCTCTACCTGAAAGCAAGGAAATGAGAATAACCTGTTGATGCTCCAGCTTTTGCAGATCTACAGTCTTATATACAGCCAACATTGCAAACCTTGTAGGCAAGGGACCCAAGAGAATAGTGATTACACAGTGTTAAGGGCAACAGTGAGTCTCTAAACATAATGAAGAGTTAATATGTGACAATCTGCCTCTCATTCTCTTGTTATGCAAACTAGTGTGTAAGGCAAAACTTTCTGATCTCTGAAGGGCCTCTGTTCAAGACACACACACAAAAAAGACAGATCAGCATGATTCCTCCCCGGCACCTGAGAACAAACACCTCTAACTATGCCTTTGGTGCTAATATGGGCCTAGATTATACGTAGGCTGAAAATCCATGGATAAGGCAGTCACATCCCTTTAAACCAGTGTTGAGAACCATGTGGACAGGACCAGCTGCCCAATTTTTCTTAGTTCCCATCAACTTCTGACCAACAGAGCTTGCCATGGCAAATGTCAAAAATCATCATGGACTAATACTGGGGCAATTCATACTCCTAAGCAAATAAAGAAGAGACAGGCCACAAAGGGAACCTGCCTACCTAGCAACATAAAGTGAAACTCTTGTTTCCTACATTCCAACTTTAAAAAAATCTTTGCCAACCTCCTAATCTCTCTGTATTGGAGACAAGGGCTCTGATATTCTCCCTAGGTGATGGAGGTTATGTGAAGTGTTTCCCAGTGTGTTGGCAGCTATGTAGTACCATAGGACAGGTTTGCTTTTGGTCTTCTGTGCTCTTAGACAACGTCCCTCCACTTTTCTTTTCCACTATTCTCCCATCCCCTACAAATTCGCCTTACAGCTGGTGGGCTGACATGTGGAGTCATCATAACCTCCCATTCCTTTAGTAGTTCCCTTCCAACCAAATATGATGAAAATGCATAAATGTCAGCTCATGAACAATGATACAATCAGGCTAGCCGCTAAGTCTGAATTACCATGTCATTCATTCCCTACTGATGGAGACCAACGATGGTGGTTTCTGATTTTGATGTCATACTCTTGCTTGGGATAAGGAGTACAGGTGCCATACTGCACCAAGAGGGGAGGAAAGCAGGAGAAAGGGGAAATCTGTTCTCACCACATCTTTTTGACAGTAAAATATTGACCATACAACCATGAACTTGACGTCAGCACCAATAAGCCTCCACTCTTAAACAATATTAGACTTTGGCAGGAAAAAAGCGTAACCTTTCACTTACTGGCATCTGCCACACCAACATTTCATACAACTGAATAACTGCAAAGGGCTTAGTTGAAATTGTTTAGACTTCCATCATGATCACTTAACTGGTTTCTGGCCACCAGGGCCTTCATTTGGCATTAAATTTGGCCCTTCTCTAAAGTCCAGGGTCCTTCCACAACTAAGTAGAGGTGCCATTTATATAAGTCCTGAAAGGTAGAGGCATCAGCCTGCTGTTCACCTCCTACCAACACATCAAAAGGTGATTCTCCCAGTTGAATGAATGGTGGCAACATTTTTTTCTGCTTAAGAGCAAAGCAAGAAATTCTGGCAACATATTAAATATATTTATAGGACGTCTTGCACTCAGGACAAGAGAGGAGATGGGTGTGGGAGAGAAGACTATGATGAGGGGAGGTGTAACACATCAGTCATTCAGGAAAGATAAAAGAAATCTTCTGATATAGCAGCACTCAAAGCAGTCAGCTGTGCTGAGAAGACCTTGTCGAGATCAACCACATGCCAACTTGGTTCCAGAAGTATGTCTGAGAGCCTCTCTCTTCAGTAATAACTGTTAGGTGGATAATTCTTTTGCCCTGACATTGGCAGATAATTTAAATACCGCAGCTTCAATGAGTCCTGGAGAAAAAGAAAAGACAAGACAAAACTATCTGTCAGCCATATATTTGCAAATGGAACTTTGTGAACTTGCAAAAAGCAACTATGGAAAATTCTAGACATTCGAAGTGGATACGTCTAGGCAAACAGACAGATGTAGCATATGCTGCAAACTCTGGCATGCTCTCCAGCTGAAGCAGAAGCAGTTGTTCACCTCTACATTCTTTGCAGGATTTCCCATTCTCTGAACAATTTTCAAATGTTGGCTAATATCCATTATGTTTAGTGAAATCTGGAAAAAATTACTCCCTCCTTGCCAAATTGGATGAAAGATGAAGGAGCTCTGTCCAAGATTAATGCAAAACATGTCCCCCCCCCCCGCCCCCACCAATACTGTCTCAGTTTAAGGAATGCACCTTCACAAACTCAACTTCCTGGCTTATTCTTTACAAGTGCAGGTTCATTTTTCTTGTTTCAGTTCAAAAGGACTGTCCACACATTACAATGAACGTGCATTCACACTGCATGTTCAGATGGTTGTAAGAATCTCTCTTGGTGTGTTCATACTTGATTTGTGCACACATACTAGAATCCTATTTAATCTAAGGTATGGATCATGCATACAACTGTACACATGGTGAATAAATGCACATATAGTTTTGTGAACTGATGAACGAGTGATAACTTTATGTAACCCTGTGCAACGTATGCCTGGAGTACAGTCCTTTAGCTCTGATTGCCATAGGACATTCTGAGGAGTTTTAAAAATGAGGTGATTCTGAGTAGAGTGGAAGATTCGAGAGAGGAAAGAGACTGGAGAGACCACAGGAGGAATAAATAAAAAGCACGATCAGAGAAGAGCAAAGGCGAGAAGTGCAGCCGTTTGCTCTCACACAGCATTTCATCCAGCAGCAGCGCTTCAGCCAGAGAGTGATGGGCTGAGGCCTACAGCTGCATTCCAGCCCAGAGTTGTGTAGCAGCAGACAGGCCTGAGAGACCCTAATTGCTCACTAGTGGATAACTGATTTATTGGACTCCATCCTCTTCTATTTTTTGTTTGCTTTTGTTTAGAGAATTGTATACTTATCTGAATTGTTTCTATTAGTTCCTCCTGCTTCCCACTCCTCGTTAAAAAATCCTTGTCAGCTAACATTTTTTACTTCCATTAACATTTTTATTCAATTTTCAAAGTTTCATACTAGTATTTTTGGTGAGCAGATAAAATACTAAGACTCTTCTCAACTGGACTACTTATATTTATAATAGTACAGGTAGAACTAGTAACTATTCCAAGGGGACAATCCTATGCAAGCCCATTGAATATACTAGGACTTCTTTCAGTGTAAGCAGCAGTAAGTTTATGAATAAGTGCTTGAATGAAAACACAACACACACATTTACTCCAGATCCCCAAATTCCTTATTTTGACTGTTTGTTAATCAAGAACCTAGAAAACTGCAGGAGCAATGTAAGGGTTACAGTATTGGTCACATATTCTTCTAGGTGAAGAAATGCCCTTTGATGGGCAAAAGGATGCTAGGATATAATCCAGAAATCCCTGTAAGAACACATGTACACTCTGTGTATACATGTGTACAGATCAACAACCATGTGCACACTGTATAGAGATTGTAGGTGCATTGAATGTGACCTGTGAATAGGCCAAATGGCACTAATTTATCCCACTCCTCTATATACCAGTATGTTATCATCCCCCAATACTCTGCGGACTTATTGATTTAGTTTGGGACATTGTGAACCCCCCTCATCCCTTCCAAATATGAATTCTGATTAACAACTATTTTTGGTTGTGAATAAACTAAAGCAACAGGCTTTAGACTATAGCATCCTATATAACAGTCCATAGAAACTCTTTCACGTATTGCACTTTGAGAAATTAGTCAATCTTTATTGGTGGCTTTTAGCGCTCACAGACCTTTCCATCTGGAGAAAAAATTCACCAAAGCAAGCTTAGAGTGGAAGGATGCAGGGATCTGGTCCTGGAAACCACTCAGAATCCATTTTCCATGCTCCAAAAGAGCAGCCAGCCTGGTGTGATTTGTCTGCACCTGGCTTGCACTTAAGAAGGGGAAAACTTCATTTTAGGGTATATCTTAACTCACAGCTTTCCAGCTAGTTGGCTAGTAGACTGCTAAACTGTTTGTGTGTGTTGCTCACTGACCTTACAGTTGGATTTGCAATTAGTGCTCACTGACCTTACAGATGAGAAACTAGATGACTGGATGGAAGAACTGGTGAGAGGATGGCCCTGTAGTCTCATTTGGGGCCAGCTGTTAAGCTGTCAGGGGATACTCTCAGTTATTGAATAAGAATGACTCCCAGCTCCTCAGGATACTGTAAACTACCTGGCTCTTTACACTTCTTGCCTCTCCACGATGCAGCCTTCCTGCTGCCTCCAAGGGTTCCTTTATTTTTACCTGTGCAAGTGTGAGGTACAGTGTAGTGCTATTTATCTGGAGATGTAAGTATATGTTCTGGAGGGGGAGCGGTTAGATTCTGCTTGAGTAGCTGGATCATTCAGGAAGTCCCAGATAAGGATGGTGTCATCATGTGAGCTACTGACAATTTGAAATTCATCAAACTGGAGCCGGAAAACTCTGCCAGAGTGCTCCTGGATGGGGGAAAGAGAGAAGCCAAATTTAGATTATTTTTTCTGGAGTTGCTGGAGTAAATCAGATTTTATATTTATTCTCTATTCACAGCGTAGGAAGTTAAAATGATTCATATGTTTTTGAAAAGCAGTTGGTCCATGAACTGGTTATTTCTATCCGCAGCATTTTCCTTCCAGTGGCTCTACCTGAACCTCCTGACACCAACTGCATGTTTGCAATCACAGCACAGCATCCACCCTCATGCTTTAACACTTGATAAAGTGTTGAGAAATCTAAGAATCAGAGTTTTTATTTTTTAAAAAGAGCAAATTTCCAACCCACACACAATGAAGAAGAATGTTGAAAAATATGTTGGCAGTATCTTAAGAAGCTCCAGAAATGTGAGATGGCCTTGCAACAGTCAGACAGAAGGACATCACTCTGCATCTGTGTCCTGAATTCTCGTTGTCCCTTGCCATGCTCCCACAGGCTACTGCCACCACTTTCCCCACATGTAATACCCAGACCACCCCATTTGTCTTCTCTCTTTCCACAACTCATGTCCTGCTAAAAGTTCCCAAACATTCACTTTTTGTGAATGAAATACATTAGAAAGAATTAGAAGCACCATGAATGACTATGCTAACTTCTACATTTGCTGCCTCTTAGCATCTAACATTTCTGATTGCAGAAACATAAGAACTGCCTATAAATATGCCATCCCTCAAACAAACAGCCCTTTTATTTAACTAACAAAGTACTTCTAAAGGAATGCTATGTAAACTCAAGAAAAAGTTTATATTCCATGTTCAGAAGCAATACACCCCTCAATACCCAAGGCTAGGAACAAATGATGGTTGCCTTCGTGCTCTGCTTGTGGACTTCCTTTAGCCACCTGGCTGGCCAGTGTTGGAAACAGGGTGCTAAACTGGATGGAGTCTTGGTCATACACAGCAGGACATTTCTTATGTTCTTATGAGCAATGAGTATTTTGATGTACAGACTTTTCTCTACTGCCCTAAAAACTGTGCATAAAACAGCATGATCTATGCTACATTCATCACGCAGTCAGGTTTAATTTCAGACACGGAGGAGAAGCGGAAAAACAGCAAACAGGATATTTTCCCAGTTTTGCAGGCTCCTAAAACGTAAATGTTTTTTGCCCACCCTTTTTTGGGGTAAGAGTATGAGACAACTTTAATGAGGCAGTGGAATCTTAGGGGTTGTTTACATTGGTGGCTTAGCCATGAGCAGCAGGATTCACAACCCAGTCTCAGCTCAAGTGTGAATGTGGTCACTCAGGGGTAATGGACACTGACTGCCCTAGTGCCTCATTAATGTTTAATGAATTCTACACTGCTTCCCACATTTGGGCTTCTAGGATCAGAAAGGCAAAACAAGATGGCTTTTTTTCCCCACTTGCCTATGAAGGGAGGCCTATGTTCTCTATGAAGAAGCACAAAATGTATTTAGGGAATGTCAGGCAGAAGCTGCTGAATTAGCCTGTACCATGCAGGTGGGTTTGGAAAAAGCAGGTTTGTGTCCCTACAACAATGGATGTGTGAGGACAAACTCATCCTGGAGAAGGCAAGCCCAAATAGATAGCTGTCTTTTTGGTACAGAAGTCCCTGCCAACTGCCTGATGCCACCATTGCTGTCTTTGTGCTTTGTATCTTCTCTACTTTGTGTATCCTTTTGAAACACGTGATGACAAATTCTAGATACAGCCAAGCAGTGCAATATTATGACCTCTCTCATTTTGCATATGGTACTTCTATAAAAAGACAACCAAAGCAGCATTTTGCCTTCTTTGCAGAAGAGGGAAATTGTGCTCTAAATGGTTGTGAGCCCTTTAATGGATCTGGATTTGATGGAGTGACTGAGGAGGGGCATATTGCACTGTAACTGTTATTTGCCAAACCAGATGAGATTGCATGACACATTAATACTGGAACAAATTTCACCTCATGTCCCCAATCAATTGAAAGCTCTTACCACAAGAGTGCGCAGGCAGAGGGTTCCAGCAGGGGCACGAGGGTCTAAGGCAGCCACCAGATCCCACACTTTAATTTTCCTGATGACAAAAAAGAGAAAGAAGAATCGGACTAAAACTGGTGTCTCAGCAATGACTGAGACAGATGACAAAAAATCTGTGGAGAGCAATATGGTGGGGTGTGATCAAATATGTCAAACCACAGCCCTTGTTTGATCTGAGAAATATTAATGCCTGATCCACTGGTCCTAGTCAGTTCCTGTTGGAACAGAAGGGCAAAGAGGAAGACAGTAGCACTATCCTGATTCCAAGTGTTGTATTGGGCAGGCAACTGAGCTGCTATTAAAACCTCACTCCTTAATCTATTATGCTGCAGACATTCAGAGAGGCCACCTAGAAACCTCGTGCTTCTTCACTCTCCGTATACTACTCTTGTGTCATCTGCCATCGAGAAAATGTTCAGGCATAAATCCAGGCCAGCACCATCAAGACATAGTTGTGGGAAAATCCACATTCAAATCTCTACCCAGCCAATGGGTGGTTTTCACTAAGTTACTGTCTCTCAGCCCACCAGAGATAGCTGCCTCCTCAGTAAGCTCCATTCTGAATCCTTCTCCTTGCTCCAAAATAATGAGGGCAGAGAAAGGGAAAGGCAGTGGTGGGGTGAGTGTCTTTTAATTCACGCAGTGGGTGGGAACATAATAATGTGAAATTTTCTGATTTATGCTAGTCTGAAAGCACAAGAGTGGAAATAATAGGGGATAGTATACATACGTGTGGATACTAGTGCACTGAGAAAAGATACTGACTTTACATTACTCCTATTTATGTGTTACTCATGACAACAAGGAAATCATGGTGAAAAGGGGCAGCAGGGCTGCATGTTTAACTACGCTCCTGAAGTCACACCATTCCTCTCACCACCACCATCACCGTGTTCTGCATAACCTCTAAAGCTGGGAAGGGGTGGTGGTCCTGTACTCATGGAGGCTTCCACATGATTTAGGGCCCTGCAAAATCAGGGTTCTCATTCACATGAGGAGCATCCACAAGTACAGGAGGCTTTCCGCTTCAGAAGTTATGCTCAACATAACCCCGGTGGCACCCAGTTGTTGGATGAGCTTCCCAGAGAGACTCATCTGGTGCCAATGCTGTGCATTTTTTGGCACCAGGTGAAGACTTTCTTATTTTCTCAGGCATTTTAGTCTTTCAGTTTTTGTTGTTTTAAATCTGTTACTGTATTTTAAATCTTTGTACTGCTGCTAGGTTTTATTTTGGTTTTTATTTCATACTGTAGTTTAAACCTTAAAACTGTATATTCTATTTTAGCATGTTGTATTTTATTGTTTTAATTGTTGTGACCCACCCAGAGAGCTTTGGCTATTGGGTGGCATAGAAATAGAATAAATAAATAAAATAAAACAAAGTGAAGGCAAAAAAAATCTTACATAGCCTCTTGGATGTGTTGTGCTCATGCTGTTTTATTCCCAATATCCTATCAGTCTTTTGCATCATACTGCAACTCAGTCTCCTCCACACTGAAAACAAACCCTTTTTTTCTCTCTCCCTGTGATCCAGAAGCAAACATCTGGATGCTTGTTGTGAACTGCCCAGACAGCTTTTAGAAAGAAGAATACTTCTACTGTGTGAGATTCAGTCTTTCAATATTGGGTAGGAGGGGCATAGGAGAGGTGCATGTGGTCCACAGCAATGCATCTACACGGATAACTGGTCCTCAGAACAAAATGAGATTGTGACAGCATTTTACAGCAGGTGTTAAGGACCTATAATTTCAGAAGACAACTTGTGGCGGAACGGCAAGTTAGCCAGCCCTTCGTGATGACAGCTGGTTCTGGGCTGAGAGGCTGTAATAAAGTTGAACCAGGATTTCATCAGCAGTTCTGGAAGTAAGCATTTGATGGGCACAAAAGCTCAGGGTAAGCAGGAAGAAACGAAGCAAGTAGGTCAAAGGCAAGCTTGCCTTAAAGGAAAAATCCAGAGGTCTGGAATCAAAGGAGAAACATGCCCTGGAAATGATTACATGACTGCAAAACTGGGAGCCTCTGTTGAAGTGGAAGAGCTTCCTAAGCTTCTAAACAAATCACAGCATCCAATGCTCATTTTTCTGCTAAGAATCTGAACAGTCTGAACAAAGGTGTTCAGTCTGCTCTAAGGTGCTTGCACCCTTAAGATGACAGTACAGCCCATAATAAGGGCACCTTCTTTCTAGGATAGAAAGGCACTGAAAGCAGAACGTTATACCTAAAGATTTAAGGGAAAAATTAGTTCCCTATGGACCTGGAAATAATAATGTGATCATCTGCTGTAAGCACTGTTTACAATGGTAGTAAGATAAGATACATAGCACAAAAGTAACATTTATGGAAAATCAAGTTTGATCATTATTGGACTAGTTTCCCACAATGATTGACTCTGTTATAAGCCATTCCTACCCAGCTCTCCTGGTGCCAGGGAGATGCCGACTAGTCCGGTATGAATATAGGAAGAATTTTTTCTGTCCTTCAAGGCAGAAGTCAGGAGAGAGAGAGAGAGAGAGAGAGAGTAAATGTCTGTTTTCTATCACTAAATTCTCACCCATCATAGGCTCCGCTGACTATCCTCTTGCTATCAAAGCGAATGCATCTCACCAGCTCCTCGTGGCCTTCCAGGACCCGCAAGCATGCCCCACACTCAATATCCCATAACCTGGAAGAAGACAAGACAAGGAATTGTCGTTATGTAATTGTTTTACAATTCTATATTGGAAATACAAATTGCAAATTGAACCTGCCTATTTAGACAGGTGTTGGAGGACTCTGCATCCCTCACTTTCCTCTTAAATCCATATTTTGCACCCAGAAAACTCCAATTTTTAATGGGAAATCCTACTATTTTTCATTTCCAGCAAATCTAAGAGTAGCAGTGATGTCCATGAATCACTGCCTAAATGCTGTTAGGGCTAGATGAGGGACAATAATCTATAGCTGAATCTAGATAAAATGGTGATATTGGCCCACATGAACTTGAAATAAGATTACCTGCTTTTTAAAAAAAGATTACACTCTTACCAGGAGGTGGCTTTGCTACTGGAGAAAGACTTAGGTGGTTGCCAGAATGGGAAGAGGCCATACATAGCTCAGTGGTAAAGCACATGGGTTGTATGGTCAGTGGTCTGATTCCCAGCATCTCCAGGTAGGACAGGAAAAACTCATGCCTGAGAGCCACTGCCAGTCAGTGTCAACAATACTGGGCTAGGTGTACCCATGGTTTGACTCCGTATAAGGCAGCTTCTGATTTCCTGTCTTTTTTCAGTTGTACCTGAAATGGCAGCTTCTCAGAAAAAACCTGCCACTGTCAATCATGCCTTGGTAATTTCTCAGATTGATTACTATACTGCATTATATGTGGGGAGATTGTTCAAACCCTTTAGCTAGCAAAAAATACAGCTGTTCATTGTGGTTGGAACAGGAAGCAAAGAACATATTACACTGCCAGGTGCAATGACTGCAAGTTTGTTTCTCTGCCCAAATACAGATGCTTGTTGTTCAACTATAAAGCCCTAATAAATTTGGGTGCAATGCAGCTTAGTAAGTGCTTTCTCCATACAAGCTTTGTGTTGTATACAGACCTCTTTTTAATACAGGAGTGTAGAATGTCTGGCCTGTGGACCTAATCTGGCTTGCTGGGCTCTCCAATCTGGCCCATGGAGCCTCCTGGGGTTCCTCCAGGGAGCTCTGGCTCCTGGAGAGTATCCCTGCTGTTATCTTTGATCTCAGATTGCAGATAACAGCAAGGATGCAGGCAGTGGGGATTTGATCCACCTTGGGAAGTGCAGCCACTTTTTCCAGCATGAACCAAGTAGCTTTGCAGGGCATTGCTCCTCCCGGTGTCAGCCAAGTTGCTTTCGCCATGCTGGGAGACACAGAACTCCGTGCTTCTCCCAGCCTGGAGAAAAAATTTCCCACAGGGGATGGGGTGGTGAAATCAGTGGAAGGCAACCCGTGCTGTCCCCCACCCCCAGCAAAAAAACCTATTTCTGCACCTCTGATTTAATACCTGCCAAATCGTATTTCATTATAATGTTGACTTGTTGCCAGCATGACAAGTTTGACAAAGCTATTGCTGGTCAATGTAAACTAGTGACTTGACAGGAATCCAGAATTACGGAATTTGTAATTGGAGCCTGCAGCACTGTTGCAAGGTTGCCCCAGGGGAACAGGTGGTGTTACAAACTTTATGACCTACGGATAAAAAGGCAGTTGTTACACATTTTATGACCCATGAAGTCAATGGCTGTATAAACTGAAAATCTTACTTCCATGGTTTTGTGAATTGTAGGACTCTTTCTATAAGAAATTGGTAATATTTACTCCATATCTACCCATCAAGTTGAAGTCTTCAGAATAAGAACATTTTCAGCACAACTGTCGAGGTGTGGGGGGAGTGAAAAGTGTGTATGTCTGTGAGCCCAAGTGGGCAAAGATGTTCTCAAGGCATCTAGAGCATTTTTGAGGGTGGGGGACTCACAATTTTAGCTGTGAGTCAGAGGCAGCGGCTTCACTTTGTTTTTATACATTTTTTAGAAACAGGTTTTGCTGCCATGGAAAAGTGGTAGTGGTGATATCCCCTGTCTCCTAATCTGGAGCCATTCTCGCTTGCAATGCATCTGAGGAAAAATGCTATGTCAATATGTAGTGTCTTTTATGATGAACTCTGTGTGTTTGGGGGCGGGGGGGACATGGCTGCCTGCACTGCCTTACTGTACAGCAGTGCAAGCAGCCATCTTTCCCCCTCACAATGCATTGTAAAGGGTACTACACCATGACACAACATCCTTCCTCATGAAGGTGAAAATGGCAGCAAATCAGGGGAGATGGCCGTCACCACTTTTCCACAGCAGTAAACCTCTTTTAAAAAGAAAAAAACGTAAAAAACAAAGACACGTCTGCCACTGACTCACAGATTGCTAAAACTGTTAGTCGCCTGCTTGTCCCCTGCTCCAGAGAGTCATAAGTTCTTTAGCCCACCCCCTAATGCACAGAAAGTGCCTCATCATCTTCACATCCCAAGACAGTGAGGCACCTTCAGATCAGCCCTACTTTACTTATAACATCTAAAGTCTCTGGCCTTATGCTTATCTGTGTGTTGCTCTTCCATAAGGAGGGGATCTAGTGCCATGACCTTCAATCCTATACCCTAGAATGTATGCAAGTTATTCTCCTTCTCACACCCTTGCCATTCACTGAGACTAGAGTCCCACATCCACAGGAAATCAGTGTAGGCAGAAGAGTCAATTTTGTGGTGGTAGTAGATTTTTGGAACTCGCCCCACATTCCCAAGGAGGCCCCTCCAAGCTACTTCACTGTATAGCTTTCAGCACCAAACAAAATAATATTTTCTTCTCCTTGACCTCTAATTTGTGTTTTGATGTTTTAATGTGTAATTTTATTGTTTTTACACTGTTTGTATTATTGTACATCGCCCAGAGTGGCTGGGTGACCAGCTGGATGAGCAATTAAGAAATTTAATAAATAAATAAATAAATAAAGTTATAAATTTCTGATGCTGACTGGTGTTGCTGTTTTGCTGGGCTGTAAGGAACACTGAAGTTATGCAGTCTGTGCTCAGAAGGTTTTCAATCTACATTCAAAGAACAAGAGAGGGATGGGAGAAACAGTCACTTCATACCAAAGTTCTGAATAGCGATTCCAGAAAGCCTACAAGGCCAACTTGTAGACTTTCTGGAATCGCTATTCAGAACTTTGGTATCAACTTGCGCCCAACCTGGATTCTGATGATATGTTGCCAACTGCTGCAAAATTCTAGCACAAGGGTTTTATTCAGTGTAAGCATAAAAGTAATTGTATTCCTCTTTAAATTTATTACCATATTGACATTTATATTTCTTGGTTATTAGTATGTGTGGTACTGTGGTTGCTTTCGTAAGCTCTGCAAAGTTTTAACTGTTTCCTGCTTGGATTACTATTCAGGCTTGTGCAAATGTTACACCTGTAAGGCTTGCCTTGTTAATTTGTTGTTGTTTTAAGAGAAGTGGCAGACAGGTTCTTTGCTACAGTGGAGCACTGGACCAAGTTCATGACATTAGATAAACTCAATTTTCTCTCAAAACATGGTTGCTTTGATCAGCCTTTTCTTTAATCATACCGTGAGGGCAACCCCCCAAAATGTGTCTGTCTTCAAGCCAAGCTATGGTGCTATTTACAAATCCTTTGATCTTTACAAGCCGTTAAATAGGATGCATCTGGTGAGGGAAGGTGATAATTGGTTAATAGCTTCAACTGTCCCGTTCCAATACCCCATGTCTCTCATTTAAATTGTCTGTGGCAGCACTCTGATCTGTTTGTTTTCATTACTCATGTTACTCCAATTACCTTCAGTAACTAGCTTTCTCTAAAGCTACACTAGTCAATTACCAGCCTCTAAAGTCCCTTAATGAAAGGATTTGTTTCTTTGTTTTGTATCTTTATTTGGACACTCAGTAGTTTGGTATATTTGACCTTGGACCCAGAGAATTACATACAACAGAAGGGGAAACACAATACCATTCACTGGAGTGACGGCTGTTGGTCCAATTACAAGGGATCCCTTCCCAAATTTTAAAATCTCTGCACTAAAGTTTACAGCTGTAGCCTGGTAGTGGCAACTTTGCCTGCTTTTTAAATCGCTGTTAAGCTACGTTTTGAACAATGTTGTCACCAAGTTTCCCATTGAGGCTGGTGCTCAAAGTGCAACACCTGGAAGACACATTTGACTTCGGAGTATGACAAGCATTGGGCTGAAACTATATTCCTTGGGGGAAAGAAAAGCACATGAATGGATTAAACCCTTTGCGCAAGAGCACTAATATTTACATTGGCAAGAGGACTGGACTGGGAAGCAGCTTGTGATTGAATGTAGAGGTAATTGATTGTTATAGTTCACTTAAAAAGATTAAGACTGCCTTTAAATTATGGGCGGAATATAGGACAGCACTGCTTCCTACTTCTTTAAAGCTGACCAATCAATGGCTTCCAGTTATGTTTATCAGGCCTCCCTTTCTACAAGCTGTCAGATCCCATCCAACTGTCATCATTTGAATGGCATCTCAAAAATCCTTTGTATTATGGAATGGATTAATGCTTGGCCCATTTCTGGCCAAGGGAGAGCAAGAAACCTTGAAGAGTCCAGGCCATCTGTTTCAAATGGTGCCTAAAGCCAAGCACCATGAGAAAAACTGGGTTGGCAAGATCGCAGCACGATTTCAGTACTAGAGTAAAAGCCTCTAATTGCAAATCCAACTCTTTAAGTAGATACCCAGACCATGAAGGGGAGCATCCTATATAACAGTCCATAGAAACTCACATATTACACTTTGAGAAATTAGTCAATCTTTATTGGTGGCTTTTAGTGCTCACAGAAAACAAGGAAATCTAAACAGCAGCTGCACTTAAAAAAACAGAAAAAAGATTTATATAACTCAAAACTACATATCCTAATAATGGTTAGATTAGCTTTGCTCATTGATGGTTCTGGAGTTCTGAACCATGAAAAACTGAGACAACAACAGAAGCATTTTTGAACCCCCATTTCCTATAACTCTGATTTCTTTATTTTATATGTACCCCACCTTTTAACCAAAAAATGGCACTCAAGATGGCTTACAGAAACAAAATTGATTAAAACAATAAAACAATAAATTAAAATACAATAAAAACATAACAATTCCAGGGGGAATACATCATTATTAACAAAACAGCACCCAACCAACCCTCTTACAGACTAAAGGCCTTCTTAAATAAAGTTGTCTTTGCCTGCTGGCAGAAGGACAGCAGAGAGGGAGTGAACCTAACCTCCCTTGAGAAGGAGACTCCACAGCCTGATTTCAGGGCTGTGATCATTTTAAATATATAGGGAACAGTTGTAAATAATTTGGGCTCTTGAAAATCATATGAAGCTGAGCAATAAGATAAATGTCTGGCCCTGGCAGATGGGGGGAAAAGCATAAACATTGGTGGACAGTGTCTGCCAAAAATTAAGGCCAGCCGGCCTTGGGACAAGACTTCGAATTGTCAGATATCTCCCTGTCCATTGGTTCATGGTTCCCTGCCCTTGAACCTAAGTACCTTCCCCATTTCTTGCACTGTTCTCCTTCCTTGGTTCCCTACACTTATTCTTCCAAAAACATCTCTGCAAAATCTCAAATGTTTAATTTAATTATACTACAGGAATTAAACAAATAGATAAATAGAATTCCTTCTGAGCTCAGATTTTGGGGTCTCAAGAAATTTTTAGGTGCAAAGTACACCTTCTCATTTCTACACCTCATGTAGGAACACTCAGGCCTGGTCTACATATGCAGCAGAATCCTGAAGTGGCAGAGCAGACTATACCACTTCAAATTTCAGGGGAGGGATGCCATTTCTTAATATTCCCCTACCCACACTAAAAAACAACTTCCTGCACAAACCCGCCCCCTGCGCATCTAGATCAAAGGTTCTAAAACAGGACTCTCCCTGTGCTAGGTTTTTCGTTTTGTTTTTTTCAACTTGCAGTTTTTGCGTGGGTGGGGTGGGTGGGTTGCAGGAGAGCATTCAGAAGTGTGGTCCTTCATCTGCATTCTGAAATAGTACAATTTCAGTTCAATACATTCAGGGAGGTGGGGAGGGAGAGAGTACATGCACCAAAGCAGGTGTTACACACAAATACATATTAACATATAACACTCTCCCCCTCTTTTTAAAGCTGCTGGAGCAGGGGAGTTAGTCATGGTGAAAGTGTTGTACTTCTCACCTGATTGTATTATCTGATGAACCGCTCACTACTAGTCTATCTCTGTACTGTAGACACGCAATGCCTCGCTTGTGGCCATTTAAAGTACGCACAAACTCACAGGTACTAGTGTTCCATACCTGTAAGAGAGACACACAGAGGGAAATGGATTATTCTGGAAGTAATGCACATGGACAGGTATTTGTATGAGTGAGCCATATACTGTTAATAGGAGCCAGTATGGTGCAGTGGTTACTGTGGATCAAATCCACAACCAGACATGAAGCTCACAGGGTGACCTTGGGCTAGTCACTCCCAGCCTAACCTACCTCATAGGGTGGTTGTGTGAATAAAGTGGGGTGGGGGCAAGAGTACGCCACCTTGTATGCCACCTTGAGCTCCTTGGAGAAAGCCAGATATAATAAATGCAATCGATTAAAAGTCCAAAGCCAACATGACTTCAAGCTTTGCACCTTTATAGTTCTATCACCTGACGCCGACACAATGTACTTGTCATCGAAGTCTACCACATTGACAGCTGCCCGGTGTCCAACCAGAACCCTTCGTAAGGTGATGTCTGTTGGGGAGGCCATGTCCCACACGGCAATGGAACGGTCTTTGGAGCATGTCACCATCATGCCGTTATTAAAGCGCAGGTGCAGTACCGCTTCACAATGATGGATCAGTGTGTTTAGCATCTCACCCGTATTTACATCCCATACTCTAGAATTTGTGATAAAACAGAAAGCGGGGGTGGGGGGAGAGGGAGAGAGAGATTATTAGTTTCCTATAGTAAACAAATGGACTTGAGCACGCTCTGGGAGAGAGCACAGGACAGGAAGGCCTGGTGTGCTATGGTCCATGGGGTTACGAAGAGTCGGACACGACTGAACGACTGAACAACAACAATAGCAAACAAAGGGTCTGATACCTGGGTGCACTAAAGGGGGGGGCATTTTGTCAGTATATAAACTGCAAAAAAACCTCTTTAAAAGCCCATCCTATAAGATTAATTTGGGAGTATTGATTTAAATAGCACTTTTGATATGAAAAAAGGCTTTCAATTAAAAAGATGATTCTTTCTCCCAGCAACTTTGTGAGGTAAGACATTCTTATATCCATGTTAAAGATGGGGAACCATGAATACGACACTATGTAGTTTGCACAATGTCACACAGTGAATCTATGGCTGAGCTGCAATTTGAATCAAACTATCTTCCTCTGGAATTACTCAGGTTAGGGCACAATCCTATTGGGACAGGCAGCCGCCTCTGAACTCAGAGGCAACCACCTATTCAGTGCAGGGCAGGAGAAGCGCAGCGGGGATCTTCCCCTCAGGGAACCAACCTCAGAATGCAGACTCCAAGGTCAGTACCCAGGAACTGACCTATCCTATGGCTGTCTAGCCACTGACTAGCGGCCATAGGATTGAGTCCTTAGTTACACAGTCCAGCAAATAAAAAGGTTGCAATACAGTTAATGTGATAATGACCAAAGAGGCAAGAAGCCCCCCCCCCCCATTTAATAGGTGGTGAGCTGGGGAGATGTTACTGGGGAGAAGTAACGAGCGGGGTACTGCAGGGCTCAGTCCTGGGCCCAGTGCTCTTCAACATTTTTATTAATGACTTGGAGGAGGAGGTGCAGGGAATGCTGATCAAATTTGCAGATGACACAAAATTGGCCGGGATAGCTAATACTTTGGAAGAAAGAAACAAAATTCAAAGTGATTTTGACAGACTGGAGCGCTGGGCAGAAAACAACAGAATGACATGTAATAGGGATAAATGCCAAGTTCTGCACCTAGGAAAAAGAAACCAAATGCACAGTTACAAGATGGGGGATACGTGGCTCAACAACACTACAAGCAAGGAGGATCTTGGAATTGTTGTCGATCACAAGCTGAATATGAGCCAGCAATGTGATGTGGCTGCAGAAAAGGCAAATGCTCTTTTGGACTGCATTAATAGAAGCATAGCTTACAGATCCCGTATAGTTCCCCTCTACTCAGCACTGATCAGGCCTCATCTGAAGTACTGTGTCCAGTTCTGGGCACCGCACTTTAAGAAGGATGCAGACAAGCTGGAGAGGGTTCAGAGGAGGGCAACAAAGGTGATCAGGGGACTGGAAGCAAAGTCCTACGAAGAGAGACTGAAAGAACTGGGCATGTTTAGCCTTGAGAAGAGAAGACTGAGGGGAGAGATGATAGCACTCTTCAAGTACTTGAAAGGCTGTCTCAAAGACGAAGGCCAGGATCTCTTCTCTATTATCCCTGAATGCAGGACACGGAATAATGGGCTCAAGTTACAGGAAGCCAGATTCCGGCTGAACATCAGGAGAAACTTCCTGAGTGTTAGAGCAATACGACAATGGAACCAATTACCTAGGGAGGTAGTGGGCTCTCCCACACTGGAGGCATTCAAGATGAGGCTGGACAGCCATCTGTCAGGGATGCTCTGACTTGGATTCCTGCATTGAGCAGGGGGTTGTACTTGATGGTCTTGTAGGCCCCTTCCAACCCTACCATTCTATGATTCTATGAGAACTGGAATTTGAGGAACGAGGACTGCTTCAGGTGCTGAGCTTCTGTGCTTGTGGGTGTAATGCAGAATCTGAACTTGGCTACTGAATTTAGTTTCCTGAGAGCTTCCACCTTAATTTTAAAAATCATGGCTGCAGAGAAGAACATGGGCAAATGTTGCAAAAGGGCAGGAGCTTCTGTGCTCTGAATTCCATCCCTACTTTCCAACTCAGGCACTTCCTCAGTACATTTCATGTCTTTTGCTTTTGATAAATCCATATTAACACACTCTTAATCCAGCAAAGCCTCAAAAAAAAAGATAATTTAGTCTTAACACAGAATTGTGTTTGGGTTTTGTTTGTTTTTTGCAGGAGATGCGGAATGCCACTGAGCCAAATATTCTGCTCTTTTAACCTCTTGTTTTTTATTCTAGGCCACAGAGAAATCCTAGGTTCTGGGTTGTACAAGTGATTCAAAATGTTGTAAAAGCACCCAAGATTTGAAATATTTCTTTAGTCCTGCTAGTGTCTAAAAGAACATAGTCCTGGTTGGCACCAAGGAATTCAAAACATTTTTTATAGCCCTGTTAAACTAAACAGGTTTTAACTGGATATTTTATGTAAGCAGAATCTGTACAATCCAGAGAACATGCTGACAGTTATTTTTTCCCCAAGGACAGTTTATTTATATTTACACACACACACACACACACACGCACGCACGCACGCGTGTGTGTTGCTAACCCTGAAATTTAGGATTTAAGTTGCTGACTCCGAAAGCTTTTTTTTTGTTTACAAAAACTTTGAGAAAACTGCTTTCCTATTGTTTTGCATGCCTTTGATCACCTCTGTTTTGAGGGTGGAGTTTGACTAGGCTTGAAAAGCAAATTCATCCTCTTCTTGAGTGCTGAAGTTGCAGAGTGGCCCTGACTGTGAGCCATGTAGTCCTCCAGTTCAAATCTCAACTCAGCCATGAACTCACTAGGAGGCTTTTTGCAAAATACTTTTCTCTCAGCTTCCCCACCACCACACACATCTCCAATATGTAGATAATACTATTTGCTAGTGTGTATTAGGGGCTACTGAAGAGGAGATGGGTTGCACA
This sequence comes from Heloderma suspectum, assembly GCF_057233095.1. Classification (NCBI taxonomy): domain Eukaryota; kingdom Metazoa; phylum Chordata; class Lepidosauria; order Squamata; family Helodermatidae; genus Heloderma; species Heloderma suspectum. The sequence continues at coordinate 260,437,498 of NC_139460.1, read as the reverse complement.
GACAGAGGTTGCACAGAGAAAGCCATTTCCACGGTCACGTGAAACAGAAACAGATAGGCATATCACTTCTGTGCTTTGACAATGTCCAAGTAAGGTTACTGCAATGCATTACACATGAGGATGCTTATGAATAGTGTTTGGATACTTCAATGTAACTCAGAATACATCTGCTGGGTTATTAAGTGGGACTTACAGATGAGATCATACTGCACCAGAACTTAAAGAGCTGCACTGGCTACCAGTTTGTTTCCAGGAAAAATTAAAAATGCTGGTTTTGATATTTAAAGACTTTAATGGCGTGGGACTAGGGTATCTTAAGGATCACCTACTCCCACAAGAACTTATGAAGCCCTGCTTTGGGTGCCTTCACTTTCAGAGGTGAGGTAGCTAGCGACGGAGGACAAAAGCTCTGTGATGGTGCCCAGATTTTAAAAGCCCCCCCCCCCCCCGCAAGTGTTTTTCATCAAGTTCCTACACTGATAACTTTTATGGCATCGATTAAAAGCTTTCCTATTTACACCAAAGCTTTTGATGGCACATAGTTGGTGAGCTATTTCCATTTGTGGGGGGTTTTTTGCTTGTTGGCTGCTGATTGGATTCTCTGCTTTTAGTTTCCCCCCACTGTAACTGATTCTTTTAATTATATTGTAGATTGCCTTGGAGGCCCATATTTGTTAGAAAAACTGGGATATATATATTTTCAAGAAATAAATAAATAAAATAGCTACCTGACAGTGGAATCCGATGATCCAGTGATGATCACCCGCTCATCGTACTGGAGGCAAAGAACTGACCCTGTGTGTCCGGTCAGAATCCTCTTGCATTCTAGTGTATTCTTGTCCCAGATCTAGGAAGGCAAAGGGGTACAAGGTAAACGGACTGTATTGCTAGACTGGCTCTTTTGTTTTCTACATCACAGAATTTTATTTACTACGGAGAGCAAAACTTCTTTAAGTGGCACACAATGCACTTTGTATTCCACAGGCACTTTGGAGCAATATAAACTATCCTTAATATCTCTGTTTTTAATATGAACATCGTGTTTACTCTTCTCATTAGGGAACAGGAAGACTTTAATTACTGAAGGACCAATAACACGGCTAGCAATGAACAGAGTGCAAGAAAATGAAGCAGATAATATAGATTTATCCTCCTTGTTTGGAAGAGACAGAGGAAAACCAATGTATTTCAAAGTCAAACTTGGGAGTGGGGGGTGGAATGGGGAGGGATAAAAAAAGGATTAACCTCATCCCTTCCTGATTCTCTCCTGCATTGTGCACACCTGCATTCTTTGGGGGGGCTGGATGTTGTGTTCCATTATTGCTCACTGGAGAGCTCTCACCTTGATGGTATTGTCTCGGAGGCCACTCACTATCTTTTGATCATCATATTGTAAACAATAAACCCCTTTGCTTGTCTCACTCCGGCAGTGGATTCGCTGTAAGCTGTGCCTTCCACACCGCCAGTTTGATTCTATCGTCTGGGGGAGAAAAACAATTTTAAAGTGTGGAACAAACATCATGGAAATTTTGCAACAATAAAGCCTGAGACTCCTGGGACAACAGGAGCAGCTCTAATGCTGAAACCATTTATCATTAGACAGTTTTGGAGTGTGCTAGGAGGAGGAGGGACAGCCTGCTCCTCCCCCTTTCCCAGTCTCTAGCTTCCATAATGTTTCAAACCCTTTTATGATTCTAGTTGTTACTAAGAAGGCAAAAGCTCCAGCTGTCTAGAATATCGTGTCTCAACAATGGGAGGAAGGCTTATCTAAGAATACATGGGCAATTGTCAAAGGAAACTTGACTTCTGAGCCTTCCCCCCTGCACTGATTGGGCCAGAAAGGCAGAATGCCAATTGACCCTTATCCACTCTAAATTATATTTTATTTCCTCTTGTCTTGACTGTCAAATCTTGTCAGTTCAATAGAAAAGATCTTCTCTGCCCCCCCCCATTTTTGCCCCACACATGCTATCAGTCCATTTGGCCCTAGTGCTCCCCCTTTCTTTGGAAGAACTTGTCCAGAATTAAGGCAACAGTGGACATTGCCAAATAAGCAGCCTGTCTTGCTCTGGTCCTAAGAAGTTTAAACAGTTGTTTCACTTGGGAAGACCCACTGTGAGAAAGTCTGACAACTCCTGATCACAAATTAAGCACTATGAGATACTACTTCTATGGAAAAGTTTACATATTTAGTTAACTATAAGCTTCAAAGTAAAATGGTTAGGATTTATAGCAAAATGAAATTTCAATCAAGATTATAAAGTTGTACTAGATAATATATTTTCATTTTTCTATGAACCAACAAGACAGTCAAACTCAGTCCCTATCACCAAAGTATCTGAACACCCTTTCCCCTTCAATGAAGGGGAGACCAACTATAAATGAATCTGGCATTTATGACACCTAAGTGTCTTAAAAGCAGATTAATATATGATTGTTTGTAACAGGGATAGAACTTCCAGGAAAAATGTGTTTACACAGTCACATAAAAGGATCCACATTTTTCTGTCATTCTGTGTACATGCAGTAGGAAGCCACAACTGGCTGCTATATGTGTAGGACATTCATAGCAATCCTAAGGACCTCAAATGAAAGATTTGCCCCCAAACTGGCCATCACCTACATGACCTTTTCTGGTTCTTACCTCTATATCCTGTATGATTTTGGGATAAAGTGCTCTGTAGAAGGAGTTGGGTGGTGCTATCCCATCAGGAGGCTTGTTTTTAAAAAGATATTGTCCCCTAAAAGAAAGAAAGAAAGAAAGAAAGAAAGAAAGAAAGAAAGAAAGAAAGATTGCTCATACAGCTGTCTGGCCTGGCTATTTTGTACATGGATTTGTAAGATTGACTTCTAGTGCTCTTATTGCTGGGTAGATGGAAAAGGCTGTCTAGACCAGATTTAGAAGAGATGCTATACCCCACTCTCGAATACTATTGCCTTTAGAGATGTGGCAGATTCACAGACTAGTAGGTACCGAAGTTAAACTTAGGCTCTTTTTGTGTTTTAAAAGGGACCAGTACAACTTTCACAGTTACAAGTGGGGACAGATAGGTAAGGATCCTTAAAAGGGGAGTGGTGATAGGACAGCATCTCAGTGACCAGCAAGTTCCCCACAATGTGATTGTTTATTTATTTTATTACATTTGTATTTCACCCAATAGCCAAAGTTCTCTGGGCAATTCACAAAACACACACAGAAAACCCACAGAATACAGTAACACAATAAAACCTAATACAAAAACTTAAAAAAAACACACAATAAAACTAGAATAAAAACCAAAGTCAAAGTCAGCAGCAGCACAAAAATCTTAAAACACATGAAGACATTAAAAAAAATATGAAGGACTAAAAAGCATTAAGCTATTCATAGTATCAACAAGCACCTTTTACTGGTGCTTCTGGCAAGCGGTATTGGCTTCTTCCTCAACTTAGTCTGGTTGCTGGGGACCCAGTGAATGGAAATCACTTCCTACTGTGTAAATTTTTTCATATTTTTCATCCTAAAGTTAAAGAGCCACCAAACACTGTGCAGAAGCTAGTAAACCCCACCATGGGCATACTAACCACTCTTCTGCCTGGAAACATTCCTTGTGAAGCAGAGAAGGGCACAAATGCCTCCGAGTATAATCCTGGCATCTGAGACATGGCGTTTAGCCTAGGCCAGATCTCCGTTTCACCGTCACATTACAACAATACTTTTGACAGGTTGTTTTCTATGTATCTCTCTCTAGCCATAAACCTTGAAGCTAATGAGTGATCTGAACCTTGTATGGTTACACCAGATTAAAGAACAGGGAGAGGGTTTTTTTTAAGGAATCCATTAAAAATATGGTTTCTAAGATTGCATTATATAGTAGTATCAGAAGCTCTATTACAATGCAAAAACTTCTGAAAAATACATGTTGAGATTTCCTGGAATTCTAGAAACACTTTGGTAAATAAAGTACTTGGCTAGATTACCAGGTGTTTTATCAGCAACACATCTATAAGGTATCATATTGAAATATGATACCTTGTATTATGGATTTTTGACAGCCTGTTACTAATGTACTGTTGTTTTGGTGGGAGGGGACCCTACAGACTATAGTATTATTTGATTGCTCTTTTGTAACTGTAATGAATCAATCTTGTTAGATCCACAGAAGACAAATCAATAAAATTATGAATAAAAATAGAGACGAAGGGGAGGGGACCATGTGATTTAAAAACATTTCAAACATACATTTGTGGAAAACTTAAGCTCTGACAGTCCGCCAGGCTTTAAAATATCTCAGCTTTGATGCCTTCCCTATCAGCATATCAGGTTTTGCAAACCTACTCTCAACTGTGCATGTAGCTCAGCAACCCCAGTATGCAGAGGTGCTCTTGCCGTTGCAATAGTTTTTGTCCCTACTGAGAATCAAAAAGAGCTCAGATGCTGAACTGTTAGTTTGAGAACATACAATAAGCAACTCATAACCCACTTTCTAAGGTCTGGGAAAGAGTAACATTTACCTATGCCAGGGAAGAGAACTCTAGAAAAGAAATTTCTGTTAGCACCTGAAGGTGTTAGAAACAAAGCATTCCCATTACCACCCATGTGTTTTGCCAATATGCTGTTTGATGCGTTAACTATAACCTACCAAGATCACAGTTGATTTCTTAAACTGGACCATATATTGCTTACTCTAGGTTCTGAAGATGCAGAAACTGGTGACTATGCCTTGTTTGAGGTTAATGCTACCATGGAAAAAGCAATTTGGAGTACGTCTAGTAATCAATACTACACACAGAGTTGCATTTCAAATATTTTAGAAGATTTAAAAACATTTCAAACACGTTATTTGTCCTCATAATCTACTAAACTATAACATACTCCTAGTGGCAAAGCTCTTAATAGAATTCGCACTTCCAAGTTCGTGGCCTTATTATTTTTCAAAAAATAAATAAATTTAATAGCAGCTAAAATGCCTTAGCTGTCACTTTTGTCTTGTTTATGAAATATTCATACCAAATTATCTCACCAACATTTTACTACAGAGGCCCCTTGAACAGAAAATTATGTATTTTGGGGATTACCCTAGAAAGGGAAGGAACTAATGAAATGTTAACAGAGCAGCTTTAGACTCCAGTAAATTTGGTGCATAATAGAAAGACTATTCTATTTGATTAACTATTCTATCTGAATTTGTCAGTAATTATCAACAGTGGTCTGTATTCTGGGCATATGACTGAAGATTAAATGGATCTCCAATTGAAAGAATCTGCTGAGAAAAACAAAGTGACCTATTATATGGAAAACACCCCTGTGTTTGACTTCTGGACGGTTACCTAGTCTTTATAGAACTACTGTCTCTTAGGCATATATCACAGACTGTTCCTAGTAATGGGAAGGAGGAATAGTGCATCTCACGCTAGCTGATGTTGGCTGTAGACACAACGCATCATCCAGAAAATATTGACAGCTTCTGCATCTTATTTTGAGTATCGTTTTGAACAATACGGACTGAGAACTGTAATTTGAAACATGCTCAGAAAGTCCTGGGGTGCATTTGTTCTGAACAAGCCCTTCTGAACCAGTGCTGACCAAGCTAGAGGTTATTTTGGGTTCAGCCAATTTGATTAACAGGCAGTGGTGGGGCAGAAAGATATGTCCCAGAGTTTTCTGAGCATGCACATTCAACTCTTTCCCCATAGTCTTTATACTGTTAACAGGACCGAGCATTCTAACTGGAAAGAGCTCAAATACTAATGTCCACGCACCCTGAGATGCAAAATCTGGACATTCCTGAGGTGCAGGATAGGTCAAGCATTCAAAATGGGGCCATGAAAATGTGAATTTATGTTTTTGGTAGGGAGCAGGAGGTACAGATGGGCCACCAGCTGCCACTGATATGTAAGGCTTTCTAAGGTGAATATGATAATTGAATGGACTTTATCTTTGGATTAGGCACCTCCCCTTGATTAGGAGGCAGGGTCCAATCAGTTAGTTGCTCCTTCAAGGGCAGGGGCCCTCCTCCCACCCTTGCAGAATCCCTCAACCCTATGACTGATAAAACTCTTCAACATAATGCACCAAGAGAGAAAACTGAGACAAGAGCAGGACAGTAAGAAATATCCCTAGGGATCCTTACCTACCACTCCCACATACACTGTGAAGGCAGGAGCTTAACATGCACAGGTCTCACTCACAATAGTGGTGGATGGGATACATTTTGGAAGTGCAGGAATACATGATAATTTTCTTTTCTTCCCTGACTCCAGAGGGCATTCTAGAAGCCCTTGACATGTATAAGAGCAGTACCACCCCAGGGTGGGTGCCCAGCAATCAAGAGTTCATGGAGCAAGAACTTCCTGCAACCACCCTTCTCCCACATGCCACATCTGCAGGGGAAAAGGTGTCAATTGCTGGACAAAGTACAAACTGGTTGCAGTTTTATCCAAGTAAAACTGGAGAGCCCTCCAAACACCCAGCTTATGCCACATTCTTTCCAGTTGGTGCACCGGCTTACGACAAAAGGTTGGGAGGAAAACTTCCCATGAGCTGTGGAATACCGCATTCATCTTAGGGATAAACAAGGGATCAGTGTGGAGAAGTACTTTGTCAGTGTGGAAACCATTAAGTTGAAGGTTAGAGGAAAGGGTCCTCTAACCTTCAGAAACCTTTCTAGCTGATGTTGCTGGAATAGGAAAACTGTCTTTAGTGCAAAATTCCTAGGAGAACATGTGGCCATTGATTCAAAGAGAACCCTTCTCTGAGCCATGAAGATGCAATTTAAATTCCAAGTGGGAAACCTGTGGACCACTGGAGGATGAAGGAGGGCTGCCCTTTTTAGAAATCTATGAACATGAGGACTGTTAGATTCAGACTCAGATCCCTGGCATCCCAAGACACTGTTGAGTGTCTGCAACCTGTCTCTTACATGTGGTAATGCTTAAGTTTTTTGAAAGGCCAGCTTTCAGGAAATGTAGGATAATCTGAATTTCTCGAATCTGGTTTCCTGCCAGATTCTGTGGTACAGCAAAAATAGGTTTTCAACATTTTAAATACATGTGTTTGCTGGAGATTCTCCTTGAAAATAGCAATGTTTTTAGGACACCTCCTGAATATCCTGTTTGCCATAATCCTTGCCTTTCATCCTCTAGGTTGTCAGTTGGAAACTTTCTGGATAAGGGTGCAGCATTGAGCCGTGCCATAGGAGTCTGGGACATCTTCATGAGTTCTGGAACCCACAGCCTTCTTGGCCAATGTGGTGCTATCACAGTATAATGTGTGTTCTCTGATTTTGTATCCACTTAATGGGGATTAGAGGGAGTGCATATAGGAGACCTTATTGGCCATGGTGACTCTTTAGGCATTTCTGCCCTCTGCTTTCAGGCAAGAATGTCTTGAAATGAATCCTGGCACCTGAGCATTTTCTGGCTTTCAAAATCACTGAACTAACTTCTGGAATATATTGGGATTAAGAATTCATTCTGTCTCCAGTAGTGATGGCCCGATGAACCATCTGCTGGCATGCTAGTTGCAACTGTGAGATGCTTCACCTTGATGAACAATGGATGCAATTGTGCCCAATAAATTATGGCACTCCATTCCAGATGAAGTGATGTTGAGTACGTTCTCCCTTATCTGTTCACACATGCCTTTACAGACATATCCATCCTGACAAGGACATGGCCGTTTGAATTTGGTCTTGGAAGGAAAACAGAGTTCTGAATTCCAGCCAACTGATGTTTCTCTTGGCCTCTGAAGTGTCCTGTGCCAAGTGAATGTATATGTGAGACCCCCATTTGAACAAGCTGGCAGCTGCAGTGATCCGGACTCTGGCTGAAATGGGTAAGCTCATTCCCTGTGAAATGCATTGTGGAGACAGCCACCAATCTAAGGGAAGATGTATTTAACCCAGAAGATCTAACTGGAAAGGAGTATGTTGGGCTGTCAGGCCCTAAAATGGTAGCAATATTCTTTGAAGGGGCCTCAAGTGGAACCATGGTTCATTTGTTCGTTCGTTCATTCGTTCACTCACTCACTCACTCATTTTATAAACAGCCCTATAGCTGAAGGTCTCTTTTATTATGACATACATAATAAAAACCCTGGATTCAAGTTGAACTGTATCTAATGAGAAAGGTGCCAGGAGCAGAGCGGTGAGGGAGATCTTCCTTACTCTGTTCTTCGGTTGATTAGATATCAGCTCAGTAATAGCAAGCTCTTCTGATCATAGGTATACTGCCCAGGCAAAAATTGAGTCAGTCACAGAAGCTCAGAAAGCTGCTGTTGTAGTCTCAACATCTTGATGAAAGGCAGTTTCCACTCTTTTATCACTAGGGCTCCCTTCCCCATCCACTGGGAAAATAGTGGAAGAAGGGTCATCAACTTAAGGGGCCTGAAAGCGTCCCACAATGCTTTCTGGAAGGGCATACAGCTTATTGTAAATTGCACAGAATGATCATTCTGTGCAATGATCTCCCTCTGAGAGGATTATTCCACTAATTTCCATCTGGTGTGGAATAAAAGCACTGCCTTTGGCTCTTGGAGTCCTCGTGGAAAAACTGTCTTTCCCCCTGTATTGCCATGAATGTCTGCTCGCCCCCCACCCCATCTTGCCCTCAGACAGCTGCAAGGTGTGGTAGGTCTTGGCTAATAAGACACGGAACACCTCGGCAGGGAGCAAATGGTCCTGGTTGTTACCTACTTGATCTCTTTGTCAGATAACGCACTCTCCTCTCTAATAAGAGAAGTGAGTGATGCCTCTGATCTGCTTGGAGAGAGGGATAGGGAACAGTTAACGACCTCACTTCCTGGGTTTAAGACCTTGCCAGAGTCCAGAATTGATGCTTTAACCAAATATGATATGCCTGTGGGCTTGCTCCCACTGAAGTTTTGGCAACAATGGGGATGGAATTTGGGGGAAGGCATTTTACTCACTCCCTCTTCTTCTAATTAGGTGCTGCCAATACAGAGCTGGGCAGCCACGTTACAGACTCTGTAACCCAGTTCTCACGATCACTGTGGTTTAAACAAGCCACGATGCACACCAGGCACCATTTGCCTAGTTACCCGTCCAGGTGCAGCTTGTTATATCTTCCAGACTTGGGCGGCATGGCTTGTTGGAGAGCAAAACGCCCATCAAATAACCGAACAACAGCCTGTGGGTTATTTCAGGGTTGTTTCTCCCTCCAACAAGCCATGCCACCTGGGTTCAGACGACATGTCAAGCTGCACCTGGATGGGTAATTAGGCAAATGGTGCCCGGCATACACCTGCACACGCCACAGTTTAAACAAGCCACTGTGGCTTAAGCTATGATGAACATGTGAACCAGGCCTGAGAGTCACTGACTGGGTGGGTCAGCATGATCGCTGCAGTTTGTTGTAGCTTATTTAAGCTACAACGAGCCATGGTGCCTACGGGTGCCACCCTGAAAAGTCAAGCCATGACTTGAGGGTTGTTGTGTTGTCCGAACCTGGCAGGGGTGGATTGTGCAAGGGTTAAGAAACACTCACATGACCTTAAAACAAGCCATGTTGTTTAACCCTTGCACAACCCACCCCTGCCAGATTCAGACAACACAACAAGCTGCAGTCATGGCTTGAATATTCAAAATGGCTGCTGGCACATGCCGTAGCTCACCACGGCTTAAATAAGCCATAGTGGACTGTTGGTTCATGCGAAGAGACCCATTGTCTCTCCCCAAAGTGGCATCTGCTGCTGTATCCTTTGATGTCTGAAACACTGCCATCCTGTATGAAGTGGGATTCTAAGAGCAAGCAGGACTCCAACATTGGCTCCTGCCTGCCTTGTGTGAAGGGGAAGATATTAGACTGTACACTGTGGCACAGCAGTGTTGGGCGGGCAGACAAGAGGAATGAAAAGATGCAGCAGTGTGTCTTGCTTGCAGCCAGTTGTCCCTGAGGGAATAGGGAGGTGTTGCTGCTGCTGGATGTCCGGGTGTTTTCAATGGTGAAAAATCCAAATGCTGACTAAGCTGTGCCAAGTGAGGAAAGGCAGTGTTTCGGGTTTTGTTTTGTTTTTAAATGGTGAGCTCTTAGGAGCTTCACTACATTCCTACAATCTGCCACTAAATGTGGGTGGGTGGGTGGGCAGGGGGGCAGAAAGACCCTCCATTTGAAGGAGCAATTAAATTACTGGACCCTGCTTCCTGATCAAGGGGTGGAACAAACTCCTGAAGGCTTCTGAAATCACCTGTGGAGTTAGAGAATATATATTCTCACAGAACAGTCACAGAGAAAATGAGGAATATATGACGGAATTTAAAAGACAATTTTCAGGCAAAATGAATGGTCAAACTAGTGATCATACCACTGTAAGTCATTATAAATCACTGGCACCTAGTGAGGTGAGCCAGTGGTTTATACTGAGCAGGGGAAAAGATGCATATATGATGCTCTCACCATCCTCTCCGCTCTGCCAAACCCCTCCACAATGAATCTGTCCGGACCATCCTCTCAATCAGCTTCTTCCACAGCATGCCATCAGACGTCACCCGGTACCACTCCTTGCACACCAGCTCAACAGCACACAAAGACTTGGCATCCAGGTACGACAGGATATTCTCTGCAATGTGATCGAGACCTCGAGCTGGAAGAAAAGTAAAGGCAGTCAGTGAGCACCAGGGAGCTCATCAGGTGCCCACAACTATTAAGAACATGTTTTCATCGCCATCATTGCTCGTTCCCTTCCCTGTATTACAGAGCTGGGATGATTGGGCAGAAAACAGTCTCTTGTGAAGTTCAGAAACCAGCATCTTCTTTTGGATGAGAAACAGCAAAGCATTAAAGATGATAAAGAATCCAGGAAGTCATTCCAATCTATTTCTATGGGTTTTAGCACTAGGGGGATGTTCTATGGAAGGCTTTTTTTCTCTTGATGATGCATCCCCCCAAATCTTGCTATATTAGGACCATTTCTCATTTTGTTACTACAGCTGTTCTTGCATTCCAATGGCTCAGAAGCTTCTTTTTGCTAATACAGGAGCTCCTTTGATGCAATGAAGAATAGAATACGTATATATTCCTAATGTGCAGCCTGAAGGAAGTGGTACCTGGGATTTTTGTGCGTGCGTGGACGTCTGTGTGTGCGGGCGTATGTGTATTCATGCACAGATGTGTGGTGAAACTCCCTGCACAAAGAAGAGGAAGTAAAAAAACCCAATTTTACTGATGTGATTTATTTTGCCAGGTAGAACAAACATTTTCCAGCATGGCAATTAGAACAGCCTGTGAGTGCCTCAATACTGCTGAAGGAAGAAAAGAAAAAGACGACATTGACTAAAATATAAAAGGGGCACTGCAGTAATAAGCTGATTAATATCCCATAAGCAGATATGGGATTCACTCTGTGCTGCTTGAACTGAATGGATTCCTCTATTAACTTACTGCCTTCCACTCAAGCCTAACATATGCAGAGGCCTCTGAAGAATAAGAGGCCTCTAAAATGTTTCATTAATAAAGCCTCACTTGGTTGCTCTTGTAATGCAGAAGAGATATGGAGGCAGTCAGGGGAAGGGCATCTCTGACAGCTAAATTTGGACAGATATGTAAATGGGCAAATGCTGTGTTAGTACAAGCAACACGAAGTTTTGTCTATATTACAAAACAGATGTGTTAAAATTTCAGCATTTATTTTTAAAAACACTTTCTATGAGAAGATCAGAGACAGTCCTAAAAGCACCACTGTGTAATATCTGCAAATGCATCTACTCTGCTACAAATAATCACTAAAAAGGCATTTTTGTAGCCATACTTGGACCCTGCTCCAAACCCAACTGTAGTGAAAGGAAACCGTCTGAAGGGAAAGAGATGGAGATCTATGCTTCACCAGCTAGAGGTGAAAAGTGGCTGCCTGGAATGCTTGGAACTAATGAGCAAAGAGAAGCAGGGGATGACAGAGCTAACAATAGGACAGAGACCAGTTACAAGACATACAAGGTCAGTTTCTCATTTATAAAAATGTGAGAGGGGGGTCATAGGAATATAGAGTTTTAGGAATATAGGACGCTGCCTTACACCAAGTCAGACTATTGGTCCTTCAAGGCTAGTACTACCTACCCCAAGGATGGGCAACTTGTGGCCCTCCAGATGTTCTGGCCTACAACTCCTATCCTCCTTTATCATTGGTTATGTTGGCTAGGGTTGATGGGAGTTAAAGGCCAAAACATCTGGAGGGCCACAGATTGTCCACCCCTGGTCTACAGTAACTGGCAATGGCTCTCCAGTGTTTCAGACAGGGCTCTTTCCCAGTCTTACCTGGAGATGCTGGAGACCGAATCGGGGACCTCTGCATGGAAAGTATGTGCGCTGCCATTACACTATGGCCCTTTCAACATGTGTTGGGAAATACTGGATTCTTGAGGCTATTATCTAAACTGAACCAACTGCTCATAAATTATCACATACTTTCCATATATGATTTTCAGTAACAAGGAATGGGCATATAGAAGGCCTAGATGTAAACTGAGTGTATGATGCTGGCTATATGAGGTACATGGACAGAGACAAAAGAGCTTTTGCAAGATTTAGAGGAGGGAGTAGGCTCCTTTGAATTGGGGAAATGCTGCTGTCAAGAGTAGGGGCATCATCAGTGGAAATTGTGAGCAATTCATAACTTTTTATGGCATCTAGTAAACATGAGCTACTGGATTTTTTGAGTGGGCAGGTTATTGTCCAGTCTATTTGCAAAGGTAGTATAGCTGCTTGGTCAAGTCTATCCTCCCCCAGTTTCACTTGGGAAAACAGGCAAACATGCCAGATTAGCATTGCAGCCAACGTCTTTCTCTCCAGGTAAAAAGCTACCACACATCCGGAGCGAGATCAAATGCTTCATTTCCTGCTTTTGTTACAGCTGCCCCCAAAGACTGAGCTTCATTTGTCCGGCAGTAGAGGCTGAGCGTAGGAAGTAGTAAATGCATTTTGTGCCATCTGAGGTCACATGTCTACACTTAAGTGGACACATACACAATGAGGTGCCTATCAGATGATTCTTATCAGGGTTTATGTAGGACACCATGTGCCCAGTCCTTGCTGCTGATGACAGACAAGCTAAGGACGACATAATGAGCTTCTCAGCATCAAAGTCATTTTTATTCCTTTCTTCTATGGTCTCTGGACAAATTCATCAAAGCATAAATTTGGGGGGAAAGTAACTTTTAAGAAATAAATCTCTCAACTCTGACATTCCTAAGATATGGAGAAGTGCTTCTTAAAATGAAAAGACAAACCAGTGAAATCAAGTAGTGTAACACCACTTGGTAAGCAAGAGAGACCTTGCTCAAAAGAAAAAAAGTGAGAAAAAATTTAAAAGCTGAATTAAATATGGGTTATTTCTTTAACACAAAGGGCTATTGAAGGGTGTATTTAAACACAATATGGGGTTAATACATTGGAATTTGATCCCTCAGTACGCTAAAGCTAAAGTAAAAGCACAAAATGCCAGGCAAATCACTACTGCAGAGGAAACTGCAGTAGTGAACAGGTACACTACAGCATGGTTGCACAACAGGACAATGGCGATCCTCTGCACAGTATCTTTCTTTGGCAACACAATTTTGAATGAGAAGAGTCACCTGTCACTTGTAGATGCCAAGAAGGACTTCTCCTTCAGTTAATCTCACCCTGAAGCCTCTATTAAGGCTGAACCTAATGTTATATCTATAGGCCTTGATGATCTCCTCTCAACTGTAGGATCCAAAAGCACAAATTCTGTATCTGGAATTTGCCCCATGTTAATTGAAAGGCAACTGATTCAATGCCACAAGCTCACCCAGGAAAAATTTGAGAGCATAAATCTTATCACAAGCAAAAATATCTCCAAATTATTATTCCTTTCTGGGACACCTGACACAGAATGTCCTGCTAGAGAAGAAGGCTATTTGAGAGCTATGACAAGGTAAGAAAGCAACAACCTGCTGACCACACATGCTTTTTTGAAGCCTAATTTTTTTTTTTTAAGTTTTGCTAAAAGCTTTTCAGAAACTGGCATGAGAAACATAATGGGGACTTGTTAACATGTGTGTGCGTGTGTGTGTGTGTGAGAGAGAGAGAGAGAAACTGGATACTAAAAACTGCTTGGAAAGAAAAATAAAATAAAACTTAAAAAGCTAGACACTATATAACTCTAAGGATAGGCTACACTGAAAGAATGCCACGTGGTCTCCTGCAAAGAGGTTACTCGACAATAACATCCAACGACCACTTTGTAAATTAGGCTTTTGTTTCAAAAAATAGTGAGCTCAGTGAATTTATGAAATCCACATACATATTAAAATAATAGGAAGGATCCTATAGTGCAGGGATGGGGAACATGTGGCCCTCCAGATGTTGGTGGACTGCAACTCAGATCAGCCTTAGCCAGCATAGCCAATAGTCCAACAACATCTGAGGGCCCACATGTTCTCCATGCCTGCTATGGTGCTTTTATTTTATACAGAATCACAAATGTTTCCATAAGTAAACACTTAATGTTTTCCTTCGTTCACTTCTAGAATTCATATTTTCCAACAACGTGAAGACTAATACTGGACAAAGAACCCCTAAGATAATTCTTCATATGATCGGGGATGACAATGTTGCTGCAACTTCTAACTTAGATCTCTTCAAATTCAGAAAGCAGATTATTCATATAATATCACAAATTGTACACAGGAAGATATAGAGGCAAAACTAGGTCTTAACTACCAGTAACGTTTTCTAATTCAATGGTTCTGGAACCCCACTTGCAGCTTGGCGGTCTAGTAGAAGCACCTGTTAATTATGAAAGGCCTTCTGCAATGTAACTGAATTAGACTTAGTTAATGTAACTTAAAATTCTGGAGGGAAATACCAGAACTTTCAGTGTGATCTTCTCCTGTGATCCCACTAGAATACCTGGCAGTGCTGTGATGAAGTCCCTCTGTAACATAGGCTTGAGGTATGAATTGATGTGCCCATGCTGATAGTGACACATCTGGGAGATGAGATGTTCCACAAACTCCACTTGGTCGGACTCTGACCACTGCTCAAAATACTTGATACAGAGCTCCTTTTCCTTTTCATAGCTTGCAGATAGCTTCCTTTGCTTGGGCACTATCATGCTTGAAGTGCCATTGGCAAGTTTTGTCTATGGAAGAAAAGAAAAAATGTATAAAATGAATTTTTCAAGGCGGAGAATTTGACATCCTTAGAAGACAATATGTTACATATGTGCCTACCCGGGTGATAGGAAAAGCACATTCATCCAGGTCTTAATTGTATATTATAGAGATTAAACTGCTGCTAGGTTCCCATTTCACTATTATCAACTACTTTAGTGCACAGTACTTGCGTGCCTTTCCAACACTTCTCTTCTAAAATATTTGCTTTATTGCCACAATGGACTGCTGCTAAAATTAATAGAAAATACGTGAGAGATAGAAGAGGAAAAAACTGCCCACTGCTGCTGTTCAGCACTGTGCATGGCTAATTCAAACATTATAAATGTAGGGCCCACCTGTATAGTATAATTTAAATGGTATTTTATAAAGCTATTTGTTTATGGCTTTATAGTTTTATAGTGTTAGATGCTCACCATGAAGCTGGCTACTGAAAAGAATTTGAGCAACAGACAAAAACTATGAACCTCCCCTGCTCTACTCACAAGGAACAGGACCTATTCAAATGTTTGTGATTTTAAAAAAACCCAACTAGATTTAAGTGTGTTTCTTGTTACTATGAGGACATCCCATATCCTCAACAAAGTGAACTGCCAACAAATGTTGTTCCCATGCTAGCAGTTAAAGGTAGTTTAGCATTTTTTGTTTCAGACTTTTCTTTCAGCAAAAGAATAAAGTGAAATATATCTAGGCAGGACACGCTTGTATACCTCCATGCCCTGGAGACTTCCAAGACATTAGGGTAATCAGAAGTTCAGATACTTCACATTTGTTAATAGACATAATAGCAATAGTCCATAAAAGAACAGTACAGCGATGTGCAGGGATAAAAACGGGGGGGGGGGGATCTACCAACAGCCTGATCCTGCAAGCCACTGCACTAAGGCTGCATGCAGCTCACAGGATCATGCAGTCCCCTGTACTACAACTGGGACCCAACCCTAACTGCAGCATTTGGATGGATGTACCAAACAATAAGTCTTTCATGGCTGAGTGTGGAAAGAACAACAGATTGACACAAAGTTCAGGGTCCTTGATGTGTAAAAGTCTGCACCTTGACAACTAGAAGCTCCAGGCTTGCCCTTACCCCTGGGTGTCAGTCTTATGCAAACACTATGGTTTTTCTACATTATTCCAAATCAAATATAAGGGATAGAGAGGTGTGTGAATGAAAAGAGATATTATGTATTTCCACATATTCTATCAGTATCTGCATACTACACATACACTATGTGTAGTATGCAGATTCTACACTATGCAGAATAAGCACACCTATGACTGGATTGCTTATGTAACTTCAGCAATTGACCGACAAGCAAAATGTTTGGCTGGCAAACCAAGAAACACCATAACAAAACTGGATTCTCTGTGTGTCTCAGTCGAGGCCTCATAGTCTTTATGAAAATGATGTAACCTAGTTCCTTGGTGTAGAAGTGCTGGGTTTCTCCATGCACAAATGTTGCTGGTGATAGCCTAGCATTAAAGCACGAAGGTTGGACTCTATTGAACACTGGCCTGGAGGGATTCCGTGGCTGTTTTCACAGCAGTTCAGCCGTTTGCAGAACAGAAAACCAATGAAACGCTGGATTAAGATTTAGATAGTTGATAAATGGTGTATTTTATAAGCCTGACCTCATTTCATTTCCCATTTCATTTGCTGCACAGCCAATCTTACAGCAGGCTGTCTTCATCCAACCTGTTCTTAAAATCATCGCCTTTTGCCTTTTTATCTACTCCTCTCTCAGAAACATGTGCCTTTAAAGTGTGAATACACGTGAGTCAAATCAGTGACCTGCACAAGAAGCAGTGTTATTATCTGGCACACAAAGATGACCCTCCTTAGAGGACCAGTCTATGGACCAGTCTATAGTATCAGCCATCCTGGGATGATAATCACCAAACTCAGTTAATTTCCGATCCGCTTCCATGCTGAAATGCTAGATAAGAGAGGTTGGCATGTTCCAAGTCTACAACCCCAGGCAACTACCTGATGTGGATTGAGAACAGATCTTAAATCCAGATAGCTCAATTAAAGTTATCCTTTAAATTATTGGAATTCATAGGAATCCAACATGTTTCAATCAATCTATTTGCTTTTCCATAATACACGGTGGACTAAATATGAAGGAGATTTTTTAATCAAAGTAATCTATGGATTTGTTGTTGTGCATTTCAGTGTTATGCATTGCTCTACTTTTAGCAAAATAAGGAGGGGATGGTCCTACCCACCTTAAAGGAGGTGGTTGTAAGGCCACGCCTAAAGAAGCTGTCCTTGGGCCCAAGGAAAACAAGCCCTCTTTGTCCATCTATAAACTGATCACTATTCTTCTTTGCATTCTCTAGGCAAAGTGCTTGAGTAGATTGTGGTGACCTTCCAACCCCATGGCATTCCTGGATAATGTGATTTGACTTTTGACCCAGTTTAGAATCTGAAACTACCTTGTTCATTTTGGTTGACAACCTCAGCCATAAGACAGATGGGGGAGCACGGCCCTGTTGATTTTCATGGATCTCTCAGCAGACTGGGCTGGCATCAGAGATAAGCATCACTGGAACCTGCTGAGGGCCATGGTGCTGCTACTCATCCTCCATGCTCTTGCTGCCTGTTTGCCTGCCCTCTCAAAACCAAGTAAGCAAGCAAGCAATGAGAGGAGCAACAAAGAGCAGTGGCCTCTGCATGCCTTGTCTTCTCCCTCTGGGAGGTGGTCAAATTGGTCTAAAAGGAATAAGCAATCAAACAAATAGTGGCAACAGTGGTGGGGAGGAGGAACTGAAACACCTTTCCCAAGTGACCCCAAAATCTGAAACCAGTATTGCTGATGAATAGGCCAGAGTGTACTTTCCTTCAGTCCTGCAGTCCCGGGGGAACTGGCGAGTGGGACATTGCACTCCCTGCCTCTCAGGAAGAACATCACAGCAAGGAGAAAACCAGCCATGGTATCCTTTCTAGATCATCTGTCATGACTGAGAGGGGAAGGCATCTGTTCTGCATCTGTTCCAGGGTTACATTCCTAATCAACAGATCACTTCCAGGAAGTCAGACCATGTGGACTTTTACTTCTGCAGTGCTTAATCTTGTCTTCCATGCTGTTTAACATAAACATGAAACCACTATGAGAGATCATCCAAGGATTTGGAGTGAGGCGTCATCAATATGCAGATGACACCCAACTCTACTTTTTCCCCCCAACTAATCCAGGTGAGGCAGTGGATGTTCTGAACAGGTGTCTTGAGTCAGTAATGAAATGGTTAAGGGTTAATAAACTAGAACTGGATCCAAGCAAGATGGATATATTGTTAGGTGAATTGACCTGTTCTAGATGGAGCTGCAGTCCCCATCAAATATCAGGTTTTCAGCTTCAGGATGCTCCTGGATGCTCAAGTTGCACTTGTAGCCTAGAGAGACATTATCCATCTCTGGCTGATACCCCAACTGGGCTCTCTTGGGAAGGAATAACCTTACCATGGTTATCTATGCTTTATAACATCCTTTATAACAGCTAGGCTGTTAACCAGGAATCACCTCTATTACATCTATACTTAAATTTACTTTAGCTCCTAATCTGTTTGGGGGTGAATATCAGAATGCTAGTCTTGACCTTTAAAATGTTGGAATGAGGGTAGAACTACCTGCTCCCATATGTGCCTGCTTGGAATGGGTGGAAAATCCACTTGTCCCTTTTGCCAGCCATCGCCTTTCACAGAACTCCTCCCAACAGCCAGTATAATCCTGTCACCAATACCCTTGAGCATGACACTCCATCATCATATAGGGGCTGCTCACACAACATAACAGCCCAGTGTGGGTTATTTTTTTAATCCACGGTGAGGCGGCAGTGCTTGTGGCTGCCATTATGAATATGCAAACCCTGCTTGAGTGTTGTTGTGTCATGCAAACACAGCAAGCATGGGCTATGTGAGGGTTAAATAACCCTTGCATAACCCATGATCTTTCTTTTTGTTTAACCCTTACATGACGCAGGCTGGCTGGTTCACACAATATGACAATACCCGAATGGGGGTTGCATATTGAATGTGATGCCCATGAGCACCATGGCACCAATCCATGATGAGCTGAGGTGTGTCATCCGAACCCAGTCATAGTTTAATTCACAGGGATGTTATATGGGAGGGAAAATGGTTCTCCCCCATATGTTATTATGTAGCATTGTTCATATGTGCAGTCTGAGGGATCTGATAAAAGTCCTAGAAACAGTGCAAGGCTCCTGGGAAACAGATACATTTCTCCCCACTGGGGCACTCCCATGTTCACTATGAGAACTTCATTACCTGTGCTGGCCTTGTTTTGGTCCCTGTCAGTCATGTGGACCAATGGGTTGAAGCACAATCTAGACACTGATCTAAAGATCAGAAAAAGCTAAAATAGCTCTAATTTGAGGAACTGGGGACTCTATCCAGATACAGCCTTTAAGTGATAAGCTTTCTAGGGCAAGGGCCAGTTTTGCATTGTTTGGTTCATGTGCCAACTGTGATATTGATCCACTCCCCAACATACAAATTCTGGCAACAAAGGGGGTTCTTGGCTCAATTTCTTATTCTAATCCCAGGATAAGCAATCAGGTAAACAATAGCAGGGTTATAAAAACAACAACAACAACAACACAAAGATAGCTGTGCTGCTCCATGGGTGTGGGGGAATCCAAAATCCACAGTTAGGCAATATCTTTATTAGGACCAACCAAAATTTGGGGTTGATACCTCCGATAGGCAGTTCTACAGAACATGTGAACAAGTCAAAACAGCTAGCAGAGGTTTGCCACTAAGAAATCATGAAATGCCCTCTACGTGTAGGGACTTCCTCAGGATCACAATTTTTGAACATTTGTTCACAAAGTAATGTGAGTAAACCTTGGTCTTCACGTAGACTCCCTCTTCCATTTCTGTGCTTATTTTGCTCCTCCTCCTTGCCCCATGTGCAGTTTCCTGTATGATCTCAAATCAAACTCACCAATTAAACTGCAGCATACTCTACTCAGTATTAAGAATGAGTGAATGAACAGAGATCATAATTACACTTGGGGGGGGGGAGAGGGGGGTAGTGATTCAAAGAGAGATCTGCAACTGGAAATACCCCATTTGGTTACAGGCTGTTCAGTTTGAAGCTCTGGGCAAGTCATTTCAACCCTCTCTGCCTCAGTTTATGGAAGGTGCTATGTAATTTCTAGGCAGTATAACTCTTTATGGCTACAAAAAATCATCTCTACCCCTATATGTATAAACTTCACTGCCTGTCCTTTAATCTCTACAAAAGCTGTAAAGCACAGCTTTTTCCCTTCTCTAATGCATTCAGTTAAAAATATTTTAAGCATCTGTTGAAGTCAAGCAAAAAACAACAAAAAGACAAGAATTTAGTTATTTCTTTTTGAAGCAGGCAGGAAGAAAACTTATAACTAGCAGCAGTAGAACTGATTGGGTTTCTGAGAAACCTATTGATGACTAACCACCCCCAAATCTAAGCAAATCTCTTCAACTTATACTAGTATTAGAAACTAACTGCCGCAGTACGGGCATACACTTAACATACCCACTACATGCAATAACGGCAAACCTATGCTTTTAAAAGCAGATGTGCCCATTCACGCGTAAAAGGAGAAGATGGTGGATGAAATCTAAATGGCCAATTGAGCATGGGGTAGGAATGCTGAACGTTCCCTCACCTACAACCCCACCCCTAGTTCCTCTCCCCAAGTTGGGGTGGTGGTGCAGATGCAAGAGGCAGCTGCTCCCAAGTGATGCCAGAGGGGGAAGGGACTCCATGATCACACTGATAGGTGTCATTTGTCACTGCTGGCAGCAGTGGAGGTGGGGGATGGCTGGAGAGCTGCTCAGAGGTGGTGGCCTCTTACTAGCCTCTATCCCATGCCCTTGGCCAATGGTTTCTTCCACCTGGGCTTACCAGAGTAGACGGATGGACTGCATGGGTAAGTACAGTAAGGACAGCAACTTCAGCACTCTCTGTGTGTGCACCCATATGGTCTTCCCCTCACTTTACAGATGAATGGGGCAGACCCGTTTCAAGAAGTGAGTTTGTTGCCATCACGTATAGTTTGTGCCTCAGAAGCATGGCATGTAAGTGCACTGTAACTGTCAACTTGAACATTTGGAACACTGTGATGAGGGTGATGGATCATCTGCCTCAGCAGCAAAGACCACCATAATCTATCAGCAGTACAGACATCTCATATTAGTAAAACTTCCATAAGTTGGTTACTCCAAATGCAGCCCTTTGCTTACTACTTCCTTGCTTTAATTTCTAATGCAAGATAAACACATAGAACTAGGAGCAGCATTTTGCAGTGGACTATTCTGTCCAGCTTATTAGAAGATGACTTCACAAAATGCAGCTTTGTGTTGCTGAAGTCTCTCAGGGATGCCTTCCGGAGATAAATTGAACAGTCCTGAACACAAGGGCATTCTATTGATCTCAAAGAGGACACAAGATGTTTCTGCTGAGCTGTCTATTGCAAGATCCTTTAGGTACAGAGTAGTTAATGTGGACACCATATTATATGTACAGTGAAGGTGAGGCTAAGATAAAAAGAACTGGCTTTCCTAGCGGTAAAATTCACAATGATTTTCCAACTCTACATCATAAGCTATGATTAATATACAATAAAAGATACAACCCTTGGCTTATTGGACACTGCTCAAGGTCCACAGTAGTGTGTGACTTTTCCTTGGATACACAAAAACAGTCCCCTGCATTATACACAGCATTTTTTTAAATTCAGGAAAGCTTCAAATGCCACTTGGGCGGTGACAAATATGTATTAAAGCTTTGCTGGATGTACGCAAGCATTTCCATGAGCTTAACAGGGTTGCCCAATTGTGGCGAATAGCTGCATCAGCTGGCTATTAGCCAGCACTTAGTGGGAAGGGTTAAGACCAAATGCTTCCCCTGTTATGGCTACAGGATGTGTAGGAGGTATAATGGGAATTGCTGTAATGCAAGTTATCTGTAGGCAGCTTAAACCTACACTACATACTAAGAGATAAATTGTACAAGAGATATTTTACTGGATAAGCAAAAAATGAACAGGAAGAAACTGTGGCCAACCACTTTAGCAAAAACCATATATGAAATCTAATCTCAGAATAAACAGTGCAGAAAAGAAAGACAAATAAGAAAAAAAAGAATCCGAACTATGATATAACATGGTATACAGTAATAATATGCAGTACTTTATTATGGACTTATACAGTATTGTTTTGTACATTGCTTAGAAATTTATTTTAATGTAAGAGATTAATAAATATTGTTAAATAAATAAATGTAGTAGGCTCACAGTTAAAGTAAGGGGGTTTTTTCACAGCAGGAAAGCTCTGTGTAACCATTGCTCTGCTGGGGCTTTGAGTAGACACCAATAATGAAAATAGTATGTGTTTTAACATATTTCATAGGAATTTGCAAGGGCTTTATGTAATGCAGAGGTGTATCACTATGGAAAACTACTTTTGCTAGTTATCTCTTGGCAAGAGAACCATGCAGTAACATGTATCCCATGAACAAACACTCAGTACACACTTCAGACTTGCATCTGTGGGATGGGAGTGCATGGGTTTGACAATGAATATATTATGCTGCCTTATATGGAGCCAGACCATTGGTCTAACTAGCCCAGTACTGTCTACTCTGACTGTCAATGGCTCTCCCAGGTCTCCTTCTCAGCACCTGCTTCCTGATCTTTTTAACTAGAGATGCCAAGGATTGAACCTGGAACTTTCCACATGCAGAACATGTGCTCCAGTGCTGAACTATGGCCCCAATCACACACCTCCCCATTCCACACTATTTGATTACAATCATCTTCCATCTCCCGTTTTCTACTCAGTTCTGCAGCCACAGCATTTAACTAGGCAAAGTCAGGCCTGTATCCACATACGCCTTTCACACACACCAGCAACTACAAGATTGTACACACATGAAAGGGCAGCAGGACTGTGACCCAGGTGATCAGGCGATGGCACCCTCTTGTAAGGTTCTCATATGACACCAGTGTGGAATAGTAATCTATACATATGCTAAGCAGTACTACCACCATCACCACTGGCAAGCAGACAGCACCCAGTGCTAGCTTTGAGAACCAGTTACGGCTTCGGCAGTCTTCTGCCCTCAATGTCACTATCAGGGTCAGAAAGAATCAACCAACCCTCCCCTGCATTTTTCATCCAGAGCTGCTGCTGTTCCTCGCTGGTAAACATGCTGATCTTTACAGAGCCACCTTAACAGAATTTTTGGTTGGACCCAAGTGAAGGGAATTGGGGGAGGGGGGAGGGGGAGAGAGGACATAATGTTTAATTATAAGAAATGATTGAAATAGGCACAGACATACCCCGGGTGCCTCTGCACTGCAGCAAGCTCTAAACTTGTTATCGTTAATGGTTTAAATTTCACTGTGCTAATCATTTCAGGACACAAGCCTTTCTTGATAATCTAATGAATTATTCCAACATCCTTCAGCAAAAAAAAACACCTCCATGACAGCACTAATTACAAGACGTTTTCCCAGTGCTTATGTAAAATATGACAGAGCAGCAGCTTAGGGAATTGCAAAAAAACTGCTTCTAATTTCCACTGAGAAACTGACAAACACCTCTCTTGCATCTCTCCCAGCTCTCAAGTAAGATTTAACTTTCTCATTTAGTTAATTACCGAGTGAGGATCATCATTTTCCCGGATCGGAGCGGCACAGAGCCTTTATCGTGTTAACTTGTGAACTTGATCGATGGCTGCTGCTAAAACTTAATAACTTCACCCCCTGGCAAATTGTAAGATAAATATAATAGGAGAAACTCTGACAGTAAAAACCTGCCAGAAATGAGTGCTGTGTTTATGTTCCTTTGCAGGCAGCAAAAAAACAAAAAAACCCTACACACCAACAAAACAGAAACAAACACCCAACGAACAGCTTATTATTGGGTGTGTGTTACTTATATTTAAAAGACTCCAGGCAGTTAATTTTCTGTGTACTGTTCAAACTTTGCTGGAAACATAAAAGGTGTTGGGGGACATTACCAAAGCAATGGCAAAACAAGAAAGAAAGAAAGAAAGAAAGAAAGAAAGAAAGAAAGAAAGAAGAGAGCATGCGAGGGCAGGAAGACTGAGGAGACAATATTGAAAAGAGAACTTGCAGTCAAATCCACTTCCTTAACATTGCTTTGTGGTTTAGCAACCAATGTTCAACAGCACCAAGCAGTTAGCTGGCCTTATTTAAAACAAGTTGTTTAACCTATAGGGGGCAATTTGAAGTGAAGCAAGATATGGGGGCCGGAATTTTGATGTGGACAAGTCATGCTAGCTGGAAATACCAGAGGCTAAGGCCTTTCATGTACACTTACAATATGACCAGTATCAGATGGAAGCAGATAGGATAGTTCACAATATTAGGGGCTGGGGTGGGGGAACGATGTGTCTATCTGTCTGTCTGTCTCTCTCACTGGAAGACCTTGGAAAGTCACTCACTCACAGCCTATCTTACCTCATGGGGTAATCTAACCTCACATTAGATAATCTAACACCGTTCACCTGAAAGAGAAGCAGGAAGCAACATGATTGACTACATTTAGCAAATTGCCAGTGGAAATAGGGCTGCAGCAAGGGCTCATAGACTGAAATCATCTTGGGGTGGGGTGCAGCACTTTCTTTTCCCTGTAGGAATATGTGGCAGTCACTCAATTATAAAGGAGAAAGTTAAAACATACCAACAGGTACAGCACTGTGGTGCATCTGGTGATCCCAGGATCTGGATGTGGAAAGCAGGTTTGCCCCCTCTCAGTTGTGTCTCATAGGGCAGCCTGTTTATTTTGCCCCATCCTATTCGATGGGAGCTACTGAGAGTTGAGCCAGCCCCTATCCACAAACCCCTTGCTTAAACTGCATAGCCTCATCTGCAAGGTGAACTGATTTAAGTCAAGGTGATTTAAATCATTGATTTAAAAGGACACAAGTTTCAGTTTTCTAATTCATACTTTTCCTGAACAAGTTCACATACTGATTAATTACTATAACAAACAAAATGTATCTGTTTGCACCTAAGTGGAAGCTTTATACTACTGATGTCACTGAATTTCGCAATGCTCCAGTTTGGAATATGGATTTGACATGCTTGTAAAGCACACCAGTATTCCCAATACGGCCATTCTCCACACCCACCCTGTCCCCAAGAGTTCTCACTGGCTAGAATTGTAACCAAAGCCAGAAAAGAACCCCTTCTCCCACCCCTTCACTTACCTCACTGTGGCAGAGAGGGAGGGAAGTCTTTCTCACCCCCTCTTCTTCTCTCCCCAGCACTTGAAATGCTGCTATGGCAGCACTGCCAGGGACATTGCTCTAGCCGTACTTCAGGTGGGGGCAGTGAAGAAGGAAACACCTTCCTGAGCAGCAGCCACACCCAACTAAAAGGGTTGTGGAGGAGGGATTAAGACCTCACTGTCATCATGGAGCCAGATTCAGTACAGATATGGAATTAACCAAGTTATTTTCCTTAAAATAAAATGTTCAAAAGCTTGGTTTGTCAAACCCAATTCTGAATTGAAAAACAGGAGCAGGAAGGGGCCTCCACTCATCACAACTTTAAACTACTCAGGAGTATAACCCAAAACCTCTGGTCATGCAGCCCATATGCTTTTTTAACGATAGAATTTATATCTGCTTAAAGGAGCAGCTGTAAAATTCAAAGCATCTATTTGGTTTTCTCTATGCACCTGTAAGGACACGAAGTAAGTTCACTTACTTGACAACTAAGTTCCCAGACCTTTCATGAAGCAACAGCTCATTGTTGCTGGGTAAAACAGTATTTCTTCATCACAGGGAGACTAAAATGTTCATGCCGCTAAACATGTTAAAGTAAATGTTTATTACTTGAACAGTACATGAGTTTTATAATGCTTGACTTCAGAAGTCACATTTCTGGTCATTCTTTTATACAGAAGAGAATGGGCATGATCCTGCCAACATTATTGTATTTATTTATTATATTTCTATACCATCCAATGAGAGCTGGACTATAAGGAAGGCTGAGCACCAAAGAATTGATGCTTTCGAACTGTGGTGCTAGAGAAGACTCTTAAGAGTCCCCTGGACTGCAAGGAGGTCAAATCAGTCAATCCTAAAGGAAATCAACCCTGAGTGCTCATTGGAAGGACAGATACTGAAGCTGAAG
Organism: Heloderma suspectum; assembly: GCF_057233095.1. NCBI lineage: Eukaryota > Metazoa > Chordata > Lepidosauria > Squamata > Helodermatidae > Heloderma > Heloderma suspectum. The sequence goes on along the minus strand of NC_139460.1, from coordinate 260,411,187 downwards.
CTCAAATATTTTGGCCACCTAATGTGAAGAGAAAACTCCCTGGAAAAGACCCCAATGCTGAGAAAGATTGAAGGCAAAAGGAGAAGGGGACGACAGAGGATGAGATGGCTAGATAGCATCACCGATGCAATGAATACGAATTTGAACACACTCCGGGAGAGAGTGGAGGACAGGAAGGCCTGGTGTGCTATGGTCCATGGGGTCACGAAGAGTCGGACACGACTTAATGACTGAACAACCACCATCCAATAGCCAAAGCTCTCTGGGTGATTGATTCACAACAATTAAGCCCCATTTCAGTGAGAGAAAAAAATATGTTGCTTAAGTATCTCCCATTTCAGTGAGAGAGAAAAATATGTTGCTTAAGTATCTCCCACTGAAACCATGAGACTTAGAAGTACTTAATTTTGCCTGGATCACACCCAATGTATTTGACAGTAGGGCATGGATTCAGTTTTAAGAGATTCTGAGTGTAGACTTTAAATATATTAGTATTGTGCTTCAGTATCATTTGAAACCAGTCTGCCATCTTGAGCTTTATTTCTTGCTGTGGTGCTAGAGTGACAGAATCTTGGGAAGTGACTTTTAAGAGCATATCAGAGAGAGATGGAGAGGAATGCTGGGAACCATTTTATATCGAAATAACAACCATTTTCCCCTTTTCTGGCCTCTGTCTCTTAAATGTCAGAAGCCAGAATGATAGTGTTATCTCAGTGTAGCCTTCCCTTTGTCAATAGCATCTTTTTTTTTTTGTCTACAGGTTTTTTGAAGGATCCTTAATACAATGTAAGGGTTGGTGTGACCCTGCTATCTTCTCCCTTTTATCTATTCAACTCCAGAGTTAAGCATGTGTTAAACACACACACACACACACAATTTTAAAGGAAGTACTCATCCCTTGGACCTTCCTACTATACCCAAGGATGCCTGAAAGTTTTACTTTCAACGGGCGGGGGGGGGGGGCTTACTGGGACAGAGCTTGAGAGCCATTATTAGTACTGTAGTCTGAACACACTACTCAGTGTTAACAGAATCAACTCCTTAATGGTATCACTCCCATAACTTAAAAGGTTTAGGCCAAAAAGATGCTCTTGATTCATGCCTTTACTGCGTTAATTTGTCTTGCTAAAATATGAGCTGACAGACTCAAAGTAACAACACTAGCTTTTCAAGTCCATTTACTTTTATTTCTGAAGCTCAGACTGGAAGCTACAAATTTCTGTCTACCTCCCCCTAACAGCCCCGCTTGTGGAAATTTATTCCAGGAGGTTAATTGATGAAGGGCCTGCTCAACCAGTGCTGAATCACCCTTTCCATATTGTGAGCTCACTGAAAGTTCTAAAAATCTAGTGCAACTTAGAAGTAAATCACCTAAAAATGTCAAAACAACCACAGTGAAAGGATGCCAAAGACTTGATTACTATTTATTTCAAAAAGTAAATACAGAAAGACACTGATGTTAACCTCACTCCCTATACCAAAAGACCCAGTTATTCTGTGCCCGCATGTGGCTTCTAATTATGCAGCAAGAAAGTTGACAAAAGATGCATCTCAATGAAAGACTTGTGGAATTATGCTGAAACGAGCAGCAGCTCTGGTTGCTTTAAACCAGGGATAGGCAACTTGACGTCCTCCAGATGTTTTGGCCTACAACTCCCATCAGCCCTAGCTAGCATAACCAATAGTGAAGTATGATGGGAGTTGTTGGCCAAAACACCTGGAGGACAAATTGCCCACCCCTGCTTTAAATGATAGGGGCATGGCTAGAAAGAGCTGGGCAATGTGAATTTTTTTTTTTTCAAAAAAGCAAGTTTCTAGCCCACATGTTTGTGGAAAAAACAGAAATCCTCTGTATCATGCCCATGACTAACTCAGTCTTTTTGTCAATGCCAACTTCTGCAAAATTCAAATACCTTATTTCTCAAAATCAACCTGCTTTACAACAATTTACTTTCACTCACACACACACACGCCCAACCTAGAATTTTGCTCAGGTAGAAACTGAGTGTGATAGACTGCACAAAGCTAGGAATGCAAGATAGGGCTGCCCTAAGGAAGGGATGAGCATCTTGGTTCAGCACTATTTTCAGTACAATCCTATAATGTTTACTTGGAAGTAAGTCCCACTGAGTTTAACAGAGCTTACCTCAGGTAAGCGTGTATAGGGTTGCAGACTTATTCTCCAGTAACCTGAACCCTTAAATGGGAATATTTGGATCAGAACACAAAACCCTTTTTGTTATGTTGATTTAGAAAAATAGAGAGCTGAAGGACAAATTACATTTCTTGTCTTGTTCGCTCATCATCAAAAAATCTTTGCTGTAATATATTCAGAGGTGTACCTTGAAATACACCAGTAACACTCATTATTTTTTAAACAAGCCAGAAGTCATGTGATTCTATCAAAAGTCCATGAGCTGCTTAAAATGTCTCTGGCCAAAACACTTCCTTCAGGGGTTTTGAGTCATCACATTAGAGACTAGGGGCAAAATCCATGTTTAGACAAATTAAAATCCTACAGCTCCCATTCATGCTGGCTGGGGAATGCTGGGAGTTGTAGGACTTTTTTTTTCTGTCTGAACAGGGATTGCGCCCTAATCTTTGTTGCACTATGCAGTGGGCTACATATTGTTCAAGAACAGTAGCGAGTTTCTCCAGCATCTAATGAAAATGCCTGCCTGCCACAGGACAGCAGTGTCTCTTCCACATTGCTGCTGTTGTTGCTGTTGTTATTATTATTTTATGTATATCTTGCCTTTTCCCCAATACTGGGACTCAAGGATGCTTTACAACATTAAAAACGTGTACAGTTAAAATATATAAATAGAAATATACAAAAGTTTAAAATATAATTAAATCATCAATAATATTAAAATTAGGAGAGAAATAATATAATGTCTGTGAACTCAATGTATGATATACAACCAAGATAAGAATTAGAGAATAATAATGAGCATTTGTTGTGTTGTTGTTCAGTCGTTCAGTCGTGTCCGACTCTTCGTGACCCCATGGACCATAGCACGCCAGGCCTTCCTGTACTGCGTTCTCTCCCACAGTGTGCTCAAGTCCATATTCATTGCATCAGTGATGTTATCTAGCCATCTCATCCTCTGCCGTCCCCTTCTCCTTTTGCCTTCAGTCTTTCCCAGCATCAGGGTCTTTTCCAGAGAGTTTTCTCTTCGCATTAGGTGGCCAAAATATTTGTTGTGTAGGTGGAGCCAAAGGTAGATACCTTATAATCGTAAGAGATATTTTACTGTATGTCTATTATGTGTTTATGTTGTTGTTTTGTTTTTTTTTTAAATAAAAAGATTAAAAAATAATAATATTAAAACTGTATAAAATGTTAGAATTTTAAAAAGCCAAGAACAATATAAACAATAGTATCAATCCATCATATTCTCACAGGTCCAGACTATTGCTAAACAGTAAACAGGAGGAGGAGGAGGAGGAGAAGAGAAGAAAAACTATTCTTTTAAGAGGCACTACTCTATGTTTCAAACAGACTAATAAAGTTTAACTGTCTGGAATCTGGTGACTCTTACTGTATAACTTCCCTTTGATATAGGTCTCCCATTTAGATTTTAAAAGCTGGTGAAACCACTGAAACAAAATTTCTGCAATGTTGGAAAGGAAGAATTGGAGAGATTGCACCAACTTTTAACTTCAAGTTCATCTACAAAGGTTGAACTGAAATGGAATCATGTTCTAGTGATAAGAACCATGCGGGGAGGAACATAGGTAGTTTAAATGACTAAATAAAAACCTGGAGAATAAGCTGCTTTAAATAGAGGTTGTCAGTGAATGCCCTTTTAAACAAAGGAACAGATTATCCGTCATACACAAAGCAACAAACAACTGAAGAGTCAGGGATGGAAGCCCAGGAATGCGTCCAGTTTACAAAGTAGGTGCACACAGTCAGATCTGTCTCCATGAAATTCCTCCTCCCCACAAAGTAACTTAATTATGTGGAGAATGCCCTATATAAGATGTATTATCTCCATGGATACAGTCTCTGCCTCTCGGGACAATTCCCATTATTGTGGATGCAGAACTTGCCTCTGGGAAGTAGCTGCCGTATTCGTGGAGATCCTAGTTCACATGAGACATCCTCCATGTGAACTCATTGCAGGGGGATCCTCAAGGAAAACTGCAGGGAGACAAAACTGACCATGTGAACCAGCCCTCAAACTGTGGGTGTTTCTCAGTTGTGAAGGCCATGTCCTCTTTTAATCAACTACAAAAAACAAGAGCAATCCCTAACACAATTAAGACATCCTTGAGTAGCATTATCCACCGCTGAAGATGCCAGCATAGTTTGAGAGACAAAGAAGGGAACTGGCATTAGAGAAAGCTGTATCACTCCTGACATAAGTCTCCTTCTTGTACTATCATGGTTCCACTTGTCCCAAACATGCCATCTCTTTCAGACTGCACCTGAGGTACCCCTTAATTAAATAATCTAATGGAAGAAGCTTTCTTTTCATTTGAGGGTAGGCATCTTTAACTTGTTGATGAGACAAAAGGGGCTGCTTTTGTACAAATGATTTTTATATCCCAGTGCTCCCCCCAGTTAGACTCCCATGGTAACTAAAAGCATTAACTACTTTAATTCTGTGGCTTCTAGATGTACACAGACCCTTAGATTCATAAAAGAAGATGCTTCCTTATACCACCAGTCATAATAATGGTGTATGCAAAGTTAGTTGTCCATTCCTGATCAACAGCATAGGGCAACATATTGCAAGAACTCTACCCATGTATAATCATCTAGCCTGCTGATAAAAATCAAAACTATTATTTTGAAGGATTTTTACATCGTAATTCTGCCTTTTGGTCAAACTGCTCTCTAAGCATCCATCCCAGCATTATTCCAGAAATTCTGTACAATTTGAACATTTGCACATTCCTGAAATCCATACAAGATGTATTAAACAATGTTAACGTGTCAGCACTTTTATCTAGCATTAGGTATGTGGACAGAAACAGGTAACCTCCAAGCACCAGCAGCAAAACATATGCTAACTTGACCTCAGCAGAGAATAGTTTTGTGTTATCCACCCAGTAATGTCAAAATAACTTGGGACTGTCAATTTCAGAAGGAGGGTGGGAGTTATCTATGATGTAAATCTCCCAATTAATATATAATCATAGGATAGTTAGATCTACCTCACCTCAAAATGGTAGAAGAGACTCTTCTATCCCTCTTCCCTATTAAGTATGGACTAAGGACTAGTCATTCTGGACTTTTCCCTTTTCCACATGCAAAGCCCTACAAAAGGGGAAGAAGAGACAGCTCTAGAATCACAGAATCATAGAATAATAGGGTTGGAAGGGGCCTATAAGACCATCAGGTCCAACCCCCTGCTCAATGCAGGAATCTAAGTCAAAGCATCCCTGACAGATGGCTGTCCAGCTTCATCTTGAATGCCTCCAGTGTGGGAGAGCCCACCACCTACCTAGGTAGTTGGTTCCATTCTCACATTGCTCTAACAGTCAGGAAGTTTTTCCTGATGTTCAGCCGGAATCTGGCTTCCTGAGACAGAGACAACATTAGCCCTTCTCCAGTCATCTGGCACTTCACCCGTCCTCCATGATTTCTCAAAAATAACAGACAGTGGTTCGGAGAGTTCTTTCTTCTGCCAGTTCCTTTATTACTCTAGGATGCTGTTCATCTGACCCTGGAGATCTGAACTCATTCAAAGTAATTAGGTGTTCCTGGAGAGCCATTCTACACTGCCATTCAAGTAAATTTTCTGGTTCTAAGCTGTCACCTCATCTGTCTTCAAGACCTTCACACTTACTAAATCTACCATCCAGACTTATTCCAGTGTAGTAGTAGTAGTAGTAGTAGTAATAATAATTTAGCTATCATATTTTCCATTGTTCTGCCCTATACCTAGGAATTCCATTCTAAAGCACCCATACTAGGGGCCTTTAAACTCCCCCCTCACACATATTTTGCAACACCTTTTTTAAACCATTCTCTTCCTGCCCTAACTCTTGTTATTGCATATGTTTAACTTATATTGCATATGTTTAACTCATGATCTTGATATGTGACCTTGCCTCTTCTTTTTCTGTCATTGCTCTCCCCCCATCTCCCTCATGCCTAATCTTTGACCGTAAAATCACAGCAGGGACTTCTCTAGTACTTTATTTCTGTAGTCTTATGGGCACTGTATAATAAAAAATGTCCCCACTCCTTAGTCAGTTGGAACAATAGCATTGGTCATATAGAGAACCAGTACTAATAGCTCCAAGCCCTTTAAATCGAAATGGCTTCCTGCATAAGGATCTACCTGAATGTGTTACTAAAATAAAGCCAGCCAATCTTCTAGACCTTTGAACAACTAAGACCGGAACTCTAAAAGCAAATGGCGCTGTGTTTTTCATTGCTGAAGTTCCATGATTCTTCCTGATAGACACGATACATTCAGACACGATACATTCTGACAGCTGTCTTAAAATCAATTCCAATATGAAAGCAGCTAACAGATTCCTGGAGTTCAGAGAAGTGCCCTAGAGAGGCAGCACTTTAGTAAAGTTACCTTACTTATCACAGCAAGTTCGATATTTAACCACCAGGGGATTTCCAAACTTTGCTGAGTTTTTTTTAAGTTAATGATTAATATTTCTGCCATCTAGAGACAGAGAGAAAGTGATAAGTACAATAGGTTGTGTTAGGATAACCACAATTACATTTTTCTTTATTTTTTTCACGCCTCTCAGAACTTGATCTGTGAGAGGACAAGTGACTGAAAATAGCAGCTAAAGCCAAGCCTTCCAGGAGGCGCTGCACTGAAAACAATGAAAACTTCCTTCCACAGTACTTAATATGAAACTAGAAGCGTGCCCAAGGGCTCCAGCCCTGTGTCCCAGATGATTCCACACAGTCTTGGCCTGCAGACCTGTTCTCTATAAATTAGCTTTAAAGGGGGAGATTTGGAGGATAGTAGTTGGGGGCATGACTAAGATGAAACAGAGAGAACTGCAGGATTGTACCTGTTTTCTCATACAGCTCACAGATGAAGTCACTGCAAAAGACCACAAAACTCACCCTGCTCTTCCCACTCAGCTAGTTTCAGTCCTCTGTATGGATAAATGCACGTGGGGAAGCTGGGATCCCCATGAATTTTTTTTATCTAAAAGCGTTTGAAATAAAATGGAAATATTTTTCACACACTCACCACTGATGTTTGGACCTTGCAAACCACCATATGGGTTTTAAAAAAGGACAAGACAAATTAATGGGCAGATACTGACTTGCACTCTTTTAAGCCACCCTTGCAAACAGGTGCATTAATGTTACTAGCCCCACCCCCCATGTTAAGGAGTCCACTTGCCCACACTTACATGCTAGTCACATGTGATCTAAAAGAAAAAGAAGAGCCAACTGTTATAAAGCTTTGCTGCCTGGTCATCTGGAGGTGATAGTTACTCAGTTGATCACATGATTGCCTGTGGTATTTAAAAGTCTGTCTTAAGCTGTAGTCCCTTGCTAAGGTATCATAAAATCCAATGTAGTAAAAACTGCAAGTGATCAGTGGATTACTGTATTACTGTACTTTGTTGGTGAAGAATCTAGAAGAATACTGAGCCAGACAGGACATCAGGTTGACCTAATAAGGCACCCCTCCCCATTTATAAACACACAGCGTTTTCCTCAAACAAATATTAAATGAGTAGGAAGCCCAACTCAACTGTTTTAAAGATGTAGGGTTGATCATTTTATGTCAGCCTTCCCCAACCTGATGCCCTCCAGATGTGTTGGACTAGGCAGTTCTGGGCACCACACTTTAAGAAGGATGCAGACAAGCTGGAGAGGGTTCAGAGGAGGGCAACGAAGATGATCAGGGGACTGGAAACAAAGTCCTACGAAGAGAGACTGAAAGAACTGGGCATGTTTAGCCTTGAGAATAGAAGACTGAGGGGAGAGATGATAGCACTCTTCAAGGACTTGAAAGGCTGTCACAGAGAAGAAGGCCAGGATCTCTTCTTGATCATCCCAGAGTGCAGGACACAGAATAATGGGCTCAAGTGACAGGAAGCCAGATTCTGGCTGAACATCAGGAAAAACTTCCTGACTGTTAGAGCAATACAACAATGGAACCAATTACCTAGGGAGGTGGTGGGCTCTCCCACACTGGAGGCATTCAAGATGAGGCTGGACAGCCGTCTGTCAGGGATGCTTTGACTTAGATTCCTGCATTGAGCAGGGGGTTGGACCTGATGGTCTTATAGGCTCCTTCCAACTCTACTATTCTATGATTCTATTCTATGATTCTACGACTACAACTTCCACCATCTACAACTCATCCCACTGGCTATGCTGGCTGGGGATGATGGAAATTGTAGACCAACGCATCTGGAGGGCATCAGGTTGGGAAAGTCTGTCTTACGTTATGGTTTAGTATAAATGTTCCCTGTGAACCAATTCCCACATTTTGCTTGAGATACAAGACAATTTAGAAAACCAAATCACAGGCTATGATGCATTAACTTACTGTGAGGTTTAATTGCATGTTTTTTCTGAACACGGCATTCAGATGTATCCTGCCTAATCAATATTGAGGAATATAAATCATGATTTTGAATGGAAGTGACAGCCTTAAATTGACAGTACAGCGAAGCATTCTGGTTCAGTTCTTTGATTTACTCATTTTACTCAGTTTTGTAAAATCTAAAGCTTCAAAAAGAACTCACACTGGCATTAATTAAGCAACATTTTTATTACCTACTATCAAAGCATTATAAGGAAGGTTTACCAGTCAGCTCTGCTAAGGAATTACAAGCTCCACTCAATTAACAATCTAACTTTTTTGTGGTGTCACTGCTAATTGAGATATTTTTCATTTTTATATCGCCTAAATTAATGTTATACAGGAGTGTTCAGTCCAAGCACACAGGCAATCAGAGGAATCAACAGGAATCCTAAGGTCAGGAGAATTAAGAGTGAAATATTTTAGTCATTAACTAAGTTTCAGTGATGCTGGCATTGATAAAGGGGGCTTTATTTTACCTTGTGATAGGCAGATCACTGATGAACAGGAACATTTAAAATCTACAAAGCAAATTTGTTCTCACAGAACTGGTTGTTGCTGTTCGCACGCCAGGCCTTCCTGTCCTCCGCTCTCTCCCGGAGTGTGCTCAGGCTCATATTCATTGCATCAGTGATGCTATCTAGCCATCTCATCCTCTGCTGTCCCCTTCAACTTTTGCCTTCAATCTTTCCCAGCATCAGGGTCTTTTCCAGGGAGATTTCTCTTCGCATTAGGTGGCCAAAATATTGGAGCTTCAGCTTCAGTGTCTGTCCTTCCAATGAGCAGTCAGTGGTGATTTCCTTTAGGATGGACTGATTTGACCTCCTTGCAGTCCAGGGGACTTGTAAGAGTCTTCTCCAGCACCACAGTTCGAAAGCATCGATTCTTTGGTGCTCAGCCTTCCTTATAGTCCAGCTCTCACAGCCATACGTTACTACTGGGAAAACCATAGCTCTGATTAGACTGACCTTTGTCGGCAAGGTGATGTCTCTGCTTCTTACTATGCTGTCTAGGTTTGCCATAGCTTTCCTCCCAAGGAGCAAGCGTCTTTTAATTTCTTGGCTACAGTCACCATCTGCGGTGATCTTGGAGCCCAAGAAAATAAAATCTGTCACTGCTGCCATTTCTTCCCCTTCTATATGCCAGGAAGTGATGGGGCCAGATGCCATGATCTTCGTTTTCTTAATGTTGAGTTTCAAACCAGCTTTTGCACTCTCCACTTTCACCCTCAACAAGAGGCTCTTTAGATCCTCTTCGCTTTCTGCCATTAGGGTGGTATCATCTGCGTATCCGAGGTTGTTGATCATTCTCCCGGCAATCTTAATTCCGACCTGTGATTCATCCAACCCGGTGTTTCTCATGATGTACACTGCATATAAGTTAAATAAGCAGGGCGACAATATGCAGCCTTGTCATACTCCTTTCCCAATTTTGAACGAATCGGTTGTTCCATGTCTGGTTCTTACTGTTGCTTCTTGACCCTCGTACAGGTTTCTCAGGAGACAGGTAAGGTGGTCTGGTACTCCCATCTCTTTAAGAATTTGCCACAGTTTGTTGTGATCCACACAATCAAAGGCTTTAGCGTAGTCAATGAAGTAGAAATAGACATTTTTCTGGAATTCTCATGCTTTCTCCATGATGCAGCGAATGTTGGCGATTTGATCTCTAGTTCCTCTGCCTCTTTGAAACCCAGCTTGTACTTCCGGTAGTTCTCGGTTCACATACTGCTGAAGCCTAGCTTGTAGGATTTTGAGCGTAACCTTGCTGGCATGTGAAATGAGCGCAATTGTACGGTAGTTTGAACACTCTTTGGCATTGCCCTTCTTTGGAATTGGAATGTAAACTGACCTTTTCCAGTCTTGTGGCCACTGTTGAGTGTTCCAGATTTGTTGGCATATTGAGTGCAGCACTTTAACAGCATCATCTTTTAGGATTTTAAATAGCTCAGCTGGAATACTGTCATCTCCGCTAGCTTTGTTGTTAGTAATGCTTCCTAAGGCCCACTTGACTTCACTCTCGAGGATGTCTGGCTCAAGTTCAGTGACCGCACTATCATGGCTATCAGGGACATTAAGATCTTTCCTGTATAGTTCTTCTGTGTATTCTTTCCACCTCTTCTTAATCTCATCTGCTTCTGTTAGGTCCCTGCCTTCTTTGTCCTTTACCATGCCCGTCTTTGCACAAAATGTTCCCTTGAGATCTCCGATTTTCTTGAAGAGATCTCTAGTCTTTCCCATTCTGTTGTTTTCCTTGATTTCTTTGCACTGTTCATTTAAGAAGGCCTTCTTGTCTCTCCTTGCTATTCTCTGGAAATCTGCATTCAGGTGGATATAATTTCCCCTTTCTCCCTTGCTTTTCGCTTCCCTTCTTTCCTCAGCTACTTGTAAAGCCCCATCAGTCAGCCACTTTGCTTTCTTGCATTTCTTTTTCTTTGGGATGGATTGAGTTGCTGCCTCCTGAACAATGTTACGGACCTCCGTCCATAGTTCCTCAGGCACTCTGTCTATCAGGTCTAATCCCTTAAATCTATTCCTTACCTCCACTGTATATTCATAAGGGATATGATTTAGGTCATACCTGAATGGTTTAGTGGGTTTTCCCTACGTTCTTCAATTTAAGCCGAAATTTTGCAATAAGAAGCTCATGATCTGAGCCACAGTCAGCTCCAGGTCTTGTTTTGACTGACTGTATAGAGCTTCTCCATCTTTGGCTGCAAAGGACATAATCAATCTGATTTTGATATTGACCATCTGGTGATGTCCATGTGTAGAGTCGCCTCTTGTGCTGTTGGGAAACAGTGTTTGCTATGATCAGCGTGTTCTCTTGGCAAAGCTCTATTAGCCTTTGTCCTGCTTCATTTTGTACCCCAAGGCCATGCTTGCCTGTTATCCCGGTGATGTCTTGACTTCCTACTTTAGCATTCCAATCCCCTATGATGAAAAGGATATCTTTTTTGGTGTTAGTTCTAGAAGGTGTTGTAGGTCTTCACAGAACCGATCAACCTCAGCTTCTTCGGCCTCAGTGGTTGGGGCACAGACTTGAATGACTGTGATGTTGAATGGTTTACCTTGGATTTGTACTGAGATCATTCTATCGTTTTTGAGATTGTACCCCAGTACTGCTTTTCCCACCCTTTTATTATGAGCGCTACTCCATTTCTTCTGAGGGATTCTTGCCCACAGTAGTAGATATGATGGTCACCTGCATTAAATTCACCCATGCTTGTCCATTTTAGTTCGCTGATTCCCAAGATGTCGATGTTCAATCTTGCCATCTCATGTTTGACCACCTCCAGCTTACCTTGATTCATTGATCTGACATTCCAGGTTCCTAAACAATATTGTTCTTTACAGCATCGGATTTTCTTTTCACCACCAGACACATCCACAGCTGAGTGTCCTTTCGGCTTTGGCCCAGCTGCTTCGCTCTTTCTGGCGCTACTTGGAAATACCCTCTGCTCTTCCCCAGTAGTATATTGGACACCTTCCGACTCAAGGGGCTCATCTTCTGGAGTCATATCTTTTAGCCTTGTGATACGTTCCATGGGGTTTTCTTGGCAAGAATACTGGAGTGGGTTGCCATTTCCTTCTCCAGTGGACCACATTTTGTCAGAACTCTCCGCCATGACCTGTCCTTCTTGGGTGGCCCTGCACGGCATAGCTTATGGCTTCACTGAGTTATGCAAGCCCCTTCGCCACAACAAGGCAGTGATCCATGAAGGGGCACAGAACTGGTAGGAACATGGGATTGCAATTTTCAGAAATACTAAGACAAGACACGAGAGGTTTCTTGGTGCTGCACATGTGTGGAATGTTGAGGAAAGAGGAGGTATTTTTATTTACCAAAGTAAGGCTGTATTTAATATATGAGGATGATAAAACAATGACAAGTTACATAGCAATGCATTCTTTCAACATCACTGTAAAGTAAAGGAGTTATATCCTTTCAGCTGAAAGCAACACAGTGTTGTTCTGATATAATGCAGGTAACTGAAGAACCTACAGGCGGCTGTTTGGCCATTCTATGAACAGAATGCTGGACTAGATGGATCTTTGGTCTGATCCAGCATGACTCTTCTTATGTTTTAACCAAACTTCTACAGATTTTTGGAGAAACACTAAAAAATGCTCTCGTAACTCTTGTTTTTTGTCTAATAAAAAAAAAGTTTCTAAACCATCTGCAACTTGCAATGTTAAACTTTTGCTGCAATCATCATGCTGTTCAAAAAAGTGAAATCAAGAGCAAAGGAATCAAGCTCCCGATTCTTTGAGGGGGAAGTGTCTTAGATGAAGGCTTCTCATGGCTTCAAATAAAAGATTTTTGCCTTGGAGAGCCAAACTAGGCAAGATGCCATTCATGCAATTAGCAATTGTGTGAGTGGCTTTTAACAAGTAAATAGCAGGCACAAGGGGTCTGATCCAGATCAGGACCCTGGCAGGACAGGAGGTATGGAGATCTAACCCTCCCTCCCTCCCCGCTCTGCCCAGATCAATCCTCCCTCAAGGCCTATTATTTACATAGGAAAAAAGCTCCCATTTGCACCACTGGAAACCACTCTCCCAACACAAATAGTAGGAGCAGAGGAGGGGTGATGCAAATCGGGACCAGAACAGGGGCAAGGGGTTAAAGTCCATCCCCCCACTAGGGTCCCAATCCAGACTGTCCACCCAGTACCTGCTATTTCCTTGTTTTAAAGGCACTCATGCAGTTGCTAACTGTGTGAATAGCAACTCATTCAGTTCAGCCCTTAGTATCATGGTTTCCACATGAAAGTTCTCAATCCAGAACAGTGGTCACCAGATAATGCAAGCAGCCATGTATAACAAAAAGCCTATAGAAATGATGGCAGCAACTGCCTAGCACTTATACTGCAATGTATCTTGTAGCAACTCAGATTGCACGTGTGAGACAACAATAGAAAAACCTATCACAGCTTCTTAAGTGCCTATTACAATAATAAAATACTTATTAAGTAGTATTCAGAGGAGCTGCAGAGATACTCATTTTAAAGACATCACTGTTTGGAAATAATTATTTTATCAAGGTATCAAAAGGTAGCCATATAGCCTCCTCCCTACCCTTGGCCATTTAAAAAAATTAGCATGGCCAGTTTCTTTCACATTTGACTGTCAGCTTTTTAAAAGCCAAACTTTTTTTGATGTTTTCCTTTCAATTATCTATTAATAGACAGATTAATAAACAACATGAGTATGGTCCACTTTTAATCAATGAAGGCAAATATTAAGATCAGTGGCACTGAATTAAGGTCACACCTCTTTTCTGAGGTTATTTTGGTTCTTGTGTATAACTGTAAAAGGGGAAGAAAATGAAAATATTTTAGATAGCTTTCTTCTCTAACCATATGTAGTACCATTTGTTTACTAAACTGAGATCTCAGAATTCCTTCACTATCCTCAAAAAGGCACCTACCCTGATAACCTGGTGATATGAACTTTTATTTGAATGAAATTGAGTAATCAATCAGCAATTTCTTAATCAAACATCTTTAGAACTGAATGATCTATGGATTATATAAGGTCTTTAAAAACCAATGTAGTGTACTGTGAGGATCTGTGACATCTGGGTTCCACTTCAGCATGAACTCAGTGGGTGATCTTGGTACAGTTCTCCATCAGTAAAGACTGTAATTTTAGCAGTCTAATATACTGGACTGTCGTAAAAACAAGAGCGATAGAAATGATAAAACATACAGAAAGTGCTGCATAAATGGTCAAGAACAATGCCACTTCAACTAAGGTGCAGCCACTTCTAAGGCGTAACACAATCACTTTGTTAGAGAGAAGATTTTAAGAAGTAGAAGTCATTCTCTCCAGGAGAAACTACAAAAGTCAATTTCTCTAGTGGAAACTACAAAAGTAATTTAGGTCGCAGAATGTAATCATCAGAGTTGAATTTGGCCAGAAGAACATCAGGGTTAATAACCTCACTCTTGCGATAAGCACCAAGGGATCCTTAATGACCAGTATAAATTGAACTCCTTCCTTCCTCTTTATTAACATACTATGGGGCTGATTCAAACCTACAAAAGCAAGAAATTAAGAAATGAAGCTGCTAAACTCACCCTGTTGTGCTTATATGTTGAAGCTATCAAGATCGCCTACTGTTGTGAAGCAGCCCTTTTAAGACTCACAGCCTCCATGGTATCTGTGCATGATGATGTGAAATGGGAGGGAAAAGCAACTTTCAAAGATGACTTTACAAGTTGACTTTTAAAGAAAAAAAGTGACTTTTCTTCTTGCTTTTGCTTTTCTGGTTTAAGAACATTTTGCAATCCTTCCACTAAAGGGTAACTCTAAACTAGGGGTGGGGAACCTCAGGCCAGGAGGCCAAATCTGGCCCTCCACAGATCCCAATCTGGCTCTTTGGATTTTCCAAGAAGGCCATGCCCCCACCTCCTTCCCCCAACCACCAATTGTTTGGTGGTTTCTTGCTTTTGCGCAGTGTTTTCTCCATACTAAAAGGGTGAAATGTCTCTCCTAAGTACGTAGTAAGTACAGTCTTTAAGCTACAATATGCTGGCAGCTGTTGTATTTTTGGCCCTGCCCTTTTTGCCTTTGGCTCCACCCACCACTGGAATGCAGCCCCCAAGAGCTTCTTTGAAACTGAATTTTATTCTTGGGCTGAAAGGGGTTCCCATCCTGTTCTAAACAATGCATGAGTCATGTGTTCTAAGAATGTGTGGGAGGATAAGCTAAGAATATGTGATTATTAACTGCCTTATGGTCCCCCAATTAGGTAGAAAGGCAGAGCAACAGCAAATACTGCAGATATCATATATTATTGATTCAAAATCATAGTTGCTCAAGAAAAATCAGCAAATACAAGAATCATGGAAGAACTAAAATCAAAGAAGGCTGTAAACTCATTTCTCAAAACTGAAACAATTTCAAAGCAGTGGCATGGTGTCCACTTTAAAATGCACTATGTGGAGTTTGACCCTGGGTAGTAAGACATTTGTCTGGAGTGACTTACTGCATAGGAAAAGCCTTACTACAACATACCAATAACAAATTAGGTCATTTTTAGTGGAATGTTTTGCTAGGCTTTTCTATACATTGAATTTGCTCCAGATTAACAGTTCATCACATGGTGGCAGCAATCAAGCAGGGCAGTTTATACAAGCAACCACTATTTGTGTGTAGCCACTCAAAGTCACTAGCCTTAAGAACAATACATTATTCTACAGGGCAAGGTTAAACAATCCACCTAAATATTAAACCTTGAATTTCCTGACTTGAATATATAACTAGAATTACTATTTTATTATCATCATAGAACTGCTTTGGAAACTTACAAAATCACATTTCTAGACTGAGACAAAACAGGGAGAAATGTTAACTCAGAATGATTTTATACAAAAAGCGAATCATGTGAGGAGGTGGGGGGAGAAGAGATGAAATCGATTAGACCGTTCTGTAATAGATTAAGCTGGCAGTTCCCTGCTTCCCACCTAGAAAGAATGCTGTGTCTGTTCTTTCAGCCACATATTTTTGGTGAGCAAGAAGGATTTTGCTTTCCTGCCTAATTGGTGCATTTGTGTAGCAAATATAAATATCATGGAGCAGAAATTAATGAAAGGAAGAAAGGTACCTAAAATTAAAATCAGAACAGCAAACCATAAGAATCAAACAAATCTTCCAGATCATTAACTACGCACAGAAATATAGTCTTCTGCTGTTCAATGGAGAACTACAGAAATTCTTCCCTTCTCAAATGCAAATTGTGGTGGGGAAGAGGATGTGTTTCCACTGGTGCCAAACAGAACTGGCGTGGAAATAATCATGGTTGATGATGTAGGTGAATTATGAATCCTTCAGCTTCAATACATCCTCTAACAACAATAAATTACTTGCCCTGAAAAGAGCAGTTATTCTTTCAGAGACTCTTTACAGTCCCACACATGGGATACATGTTGGCCCAGTGGCCATGTTGGGTCTCTTAAAGAACAATGCTTCCAAAACTCAAATTGGGCCAAATGATAACACAGATGTAAAATGTCCTAATACATGTGGAAAAAACACATGCTCCAAGTTCTGTATATGGAAACAGGTGCCTTCCCCATGCAGCCTCTAAAGTGGTCACAAAACAAATAATAATGCCCTCCAATCATATTCCATTATGGAAACCCAACACCGACTTGGAGATGTCAAGAGCTGATGTATTCCAATACACATTTATTGTCTCTGCTCATAACTTCTTCAAAATAAAGTTATCTGTGAACTGAAACATTCTTATTTAGTCACAGCCCATGGGTAAATCTCCTTGCAAAGAATTTAGTGATTAATAGTTTGTGTTTTAGAGTTACACATTTCCTGCCCCTCAAAAATACTGTTTTAAAAAGTTCCTCTGTGGCAACTGGAAAAGAATCTAGTTATTATTTGATGTAGGTCTCTACCAGGGCAATTTTAAGAATACATTGGTATTCTTTAATCTTTTGAAGGTCGCCAATTTTATGAATAGCATTTTGTAATGGTATCCTGCATAAGGAGAATGCAGTTGCACATTAAAGCAACAACAACAACAAGCCAACCTGATTACACAACTGATAGGCTTCTATGGACTTTGTGGGGGAGGGGTTTAACTTTTAAATCAGTAGAGCCAGGTACCTTACAATATTCAACAACTCAAATGTGTGTTTGTGTACAAACCAACAGAGGCACGGAGACATTTTCAATGTTGCATAATGTTTCAGTTCATTGTTCACAATTAGCACAGATGCTGGAAGAAAAAAACAAGCATTGCTTTTGTGTCATTTGGAATCCCAATACAGAAAGAGAATGGGTAATGTTAGCAGAAACAGAAAAAGCAAAAATATGCTGGGGATTCCCGAGAACTGCCTTAATGCTTAATTAGAGAGGTTCTTAGTTTGAGTTCTTGGGCATATTAAATGTTCCCTTGCTTTTCTCCTCTTCAGCAACCCCAATCCCTCATTATTGTCCTGTGCACTTTCTGCCTCCTTCAAACATCACTGTAAAGGAGGCCTTGGGACAGGAAGTTATTAACTTCAATGTATGAAAGGCTCCTCTGCATACTACACAAAGCTGAACTTTTCACCCAGAGCCTATATTTATGTGACACCCTTTAATGCTGGAAAGCAAAGACAATTGTAGTGAGAAAAGGCACAACTTAGTCAGCAGGTTAGACAATAATACAGTGCCACAGTCCACTCCCTCCACCCACCCACCCCAAGATTTGACACAAACAAATGGTTTGTCACTCCTTTGAATCAAAGACTTACTATAAACAGCTGCTGAAAAGCAAAAGGCAACATGGGCCAGACTACTACAGTATAACTACCTCTCCAGTTCAGATGTGAAATATAGGGGGAAAACCCCTTTAAAAACAAAGCACATTTCACCTAAGTGACCTACAACAGGAACGGATGCTGATGTGCATGTCAGGAAGGGCCTGGTTTACAGTATTCTATAGTGAATGCAGGCATTGTTTGCAGAGCTCTTGAGAAAAGGGTTCAAAATGAAACTACGCTGCTGGTGAGCAAAGTGCACAGAGCAGGGTAATTTAAAACGCATGCTTTTTCCTCCCCCTCTGCAAGAGGCATGCCTGTCACTGCGCAGCTGTGCTGCCGGCGTCATCACTCCCTCTGTCTCCCGTCTTGCTAATTAAAAGGTTGATCACAGAACAATGCTCTTCTCATTAATTTCAGTGTTCCGATTGGGCAGGATCTCCGTTTGCTCCGCCTGATCTTTTCCATGTGGTTGAAGTTAATGTGACAGGAGTCCGAAGATGGATTACCTGATGCCATATTGCCTATCACCTCCAATCAGGAGCTATCTGTGTAAACTGATTGTTCTAATTTGCTCTCATTATTTTTACAATATCAGGAGAAAATAACGCACACAGCTCACTGTCAAAGCCATGAAAATCAGTCATTAGTTAAACCTAGACACTGAGTGGCTTTATTAGGGCACTGCAGCTTATTGATGTGTAGCTCCAGCAAACTAAGATAGCTTTTTTCTTTTTTGAAACAGAAAGGAAGAAGCTTCAGCTGAAAGGGAATATTTATTAGACTAATTCCAGGAGCAGCAGAAAGCTTGCTACCCTGACTCAGTTAATTGGCATCTTGATGTGTACAGCAGATTAGGAACAATGAAAATGTTTCAGTTTGGACACAAGAAAAGACGATATACCAAACCTGGATGTGTATCTGCACACAAACCTGAGGGCTGTTTATATGACCTTTTGTCCAAATTTCACCCAGCTACTCCTTAAAATTGAAATATGAGAGTCAATATAACAAAGCAAAACCGCCGCCACCACACAGCCCACACTCCTGCGACACAAAATGTCATATTAAGCAGTATTCCAGCGTAACAGGGAACGGAGGGCGCATCAATAATGTTCTATGTTCTCAGCAGTTGCTCCCAAGGTCAGACATTTTGTTCTGAGTACCCAGGAGTCTGCAGATTCTCTGAAGGTCAAAAGACAAGACAGTTTCACTTGATCAATAAAGGAGCAAGTTCAACCAGGACCTTCTGCAGCTACCTGATGCCTCAAAGATACATGGAAACGGACATTCTCAGAGGTTAGAGGAAACCAGAGTTCTGCAGCAAAGTGCTGTGCTGCTATAATCTGACAGAAACTAGTGTTCTGTACCATGACTCACTAGCTTCCATGGCCAAATGATTAAATGAAGTACTGGTGCAGAAGCAAAAACAAAAATTCTTATATGCCTAGCATATCAATTTCAGTAACAGTCTTGTTCTCACTGTGACAGACAGGGCATGGCAGACGAATTCTACACAAATACCTAAATTCAATTAGCTCTTTGCAGAGCCCTGGGCAGAACAGTGGGGATGCACAACACGAGATAAAAAAAAAGTTAAATCCAACATGGAAAATTCAGAGTTAGTGGTTCCAGATCTATGCACAGCCACAATCAATGAAGAAAAGAACTGGGGGATACCCTTAAAATCAACCTCTCTGTCTTGGACAGTGTTGACTTGTTCAGAGTGGAGTCTCATGTCATTGTTACAATGCCTTTAGTAGAGCAGAGAAAACTGACTTGTCAACCAATATTCTTTAATTTTAAGAAATAAGAAAGGAATGATATTCCACAATGTTCTTTGTTGCCTTTAACTCATTTCTTTTTAAACAGCCATTTTCCAGGTTGGGTTTTTCTGCCATTCTGGATAGATCAGAACAGTGCGGTTCTCTGTACTGTTTGGCCCCTCCCCTCCCAGCGGCCTCTTCTTTGGAGAGGCTTTGCCAGGCTTTGCTCCACAGAATTCCTGCATGGAAAATGGTGCACCATGCCACAGTCGGAGAAACGTGCTGATGGCACGAATTACAAGCCCCCAGCCGAATGCTCCAGCCCCCACCATTCGGGCAGATTTATGTGGGCTCTTGCCGACGTTATTACAAGTCAGAGTTTATTGGGAAATTGTTACATTATGCGGAGTGTCTAACAAATTGCTTATGCTGCTATAATTGGATTACAACAGCCGCTTGCTCCCACCGGTAAGATTAGGCAAGTAGGACTCCTGCCGATCTCTGAGCGTTAGCAGTAATTTTATTTGCCTTGCCTCTCTCTTTCCTAACAACATGCCTCTCTCCCTGCCAGCTGTCTGCTGAAAAGGCACAGGCTTGTTCCTTGGCCCTAACAATGCAATTACAGCCCTGCAGATCGCACTGTTTGTGCATTAACTACAGAGCCAAAACGAGGCGAATTGATCGTTTGACTTTTGGAGTGGTCACGTGATCCCTGTGCGCGGGTGATCCGGCATGCATCAGTGGGCAATGCTGCAGTACATGCCTGGTGAACTGGCTTTTCATTATTACCCCTGCAAGGGACAAAGACACCAGAGCTTTTCTATGCTGATCCAGGCCTACATAAACTCACTCTTAACTTAGCGAAAAGGGCCAGTAAGGCCAGAAAGGGGGTTCACTTTCAAAATGCTTCACTTAGATATCTAGGCCTGGTGATGTTCCTACAATACATTGGGCTCCTATCTATAAAGGGCACTTCCATGTTTCAGCTTGATTGCATTGCATCCAGAAAGTGAATTTTCACTACCATCCCATGAAGTGCGCCATTATCCTTCCCACTTCACAGATGGGAAAACTAAAAAAGCCTAACTCATCTGCTGTTATTCAGTGATTCCACTACTGAGCTGCAATTTAAATCCAGATCTTCAAGGTCAATGGCCAACATTGTATTCAGAAGATCAGAATGGTATGTTACCATTGAAACATGTATAAAAAACATCCTTTCCATTATGTTTGCTTCCAAGCATATGCAGTAAAATAGAAATTTGTGTGATGGTCATACATAAGACTATGTGCACTTCCCCCTGCACTAATCCACAAAAAATTCATATGTCAAGAGGTTCACAGATAGATGTTCATGAGGAGTAAAGTGGGGCTGGGTGGGGTGGGCTAAATCCTTAATATTTCTGGTACCTACTTAAAGTCCTATAAGCTTGAAAGATTTACCATGCCCAGTCTTGTGCTTCCCTATCCATTAATTCAATATAAACATTAATTCAATATAAACATCAAGAATGGGTTTATATCTGTAGAGCATTTAAGAGGTCCTTGGTTGAAAACTGATGGAGGGTGCAATGGTTTCTGGAGTTACGCAAGATTGCTAAAAAAAAAAAAAAAAAGTCCTATCTTTACTGAATTCATGATAAATCCAACATGTAAAGTAGTTAGCTTCCAAGATGGAAGGGCGCTAAAATAAAGGCAGATGATATACAATGTGTGCATATCAGAGACTAAAGATGCCTGTTAACACGTAGTTTAACACTCAAAAGAAACTCTGAACAGCTGAAATACCTTATAAATAGCTCAGACCCAGAGGAAGTGCAAACGTCTGCATTGTGAATTGCAGATCTTAATTACAGACAATGGCTGGTACAGCAAGTACTACGAGGGGAAAAAAAACAGTGAAACAGTTGCACTGTTCATGGCTAGCAATAACTCTTCAGGAAAATATTTACTATCAATCAGTTATGAGAAAAGGGACTCCATGCTCATAAAACAGCACGTTGCTTCTCATACCAGCACCATTTTGATTCAGCATAATCTGAATTTAAACGGCTTGTTTCCTGCGGATATAATTTTGGAAATAAATAAACCAAGTCTTCTATCAAAATCTGGAGAATGTGGGAAGGGTGAAAGGAGGGGGTAACTCGCACATTCTTGCTTCAATCCCATTGCAAATAACTCTGACAAGTAGGTTGGGGCTGGGGGAGAAGGGAGGGGTGGCTGAGAAAATGCAAAATATTCCAAATTAAGGCCACCTAACCTGGCTCTTCAGCTTAGAAACGGGGATGAGCACCCTAGAGTCGGACACGACTGGTTGGGGACACCTTTACCTTTAACCTCATGATAAGATTTTGGCCATTGTAAAAAAGACTGAAACGTCTAACACTTTGAGGATTTTAATTATGTTGGCAGAACACTGTGAATATTAAGTAAACCTCATGCCATGTCTTCATTAGTTAACGCCTTTTATTTCCATTTAACAAATGTGTACTCTCACTCAAAAGATACTTACTTATTGTTATTCCTATTCAGAAGGAGAGGGGTGTGCACATGAAATTGGATTCTAATTCCACAACTCAAAAACCAATTCTGAGCATAGCATCACCATGACAGAATTGCAACAATTCCTGGAAGGCAGTATTAGCAGTTTGTTCAACCATCATTACAAAGGAAACATGAACCTGAGCAAAATGCAGACTCTACTAGACCCAGAAAGAAAGAGCGGCGAGAAACAGTATTGAATATAGAAAGGTCACAATACATAAATAGTATTTCACTGCAGAAAAGTATTGCCAGGATGCCTCCAGGGCAAGAGCAGGCAACCTGATGTACTCCATATACTTTGGACTACAACTCCCATAATCCCTGGCCATTGGCCATGGTGGCTGGGGCTGACGGGAGTTGTGACCCAAAATATGTGAAGGGTATCAGGTTGCTGTCTACCCTGCTCCAGGGAGATCCCCAATAGGGGTAGGGTTGGTCATGGTAAACTTTATGTGCACATCCAAGGGCCTTGATCCCAGAGTCACCAACACAGTGTTTCTCAAACTTTTTACATTTGGGACCCCTTCTAACTTAATCTACCTTCTCTTCAAGCTGTCCTGCACTGCCAACCAACCATCTGCTCATAGCAGAGTATGCAGAGATCCTTACATGCTCTCACATGCATGAAGACTGCTGCACAGGTTCAAAGATCTGTGGATGAGGGTGCTAATGCAACACTTGGCATGAGAAAGAGGGACAGAACAAGGCATCTCTGACTCTTCTTAAAACAACTCAGGGAAATAACACTGGAACAAAGCATTTCTTCCCAAATCACAATGGGATGATCGAGGAAATGAAGAAGCAGTGACCCCCCGCCCCCCAATTCAATGATAAGGAACATTCGACCCACCCATGTCTTGGCTGATATGGAGATGACAGCTCTATCTGCCTCAGGATTCTGGAACTTTCCATCCCTCTCTAGGTGTTCTGCACCTCAAAACAAGGGGGTGAGGTAGAGTGGAGGGTGGGGACTGCACTAACAGTATTTTTTAGCTATGCATCATTCTACTGGACAGTTTAGTTCCTACAATCACCAATGCAATACCAAGCTTTTGTAAGCTTGGCTTGGACAGCCAAGCTTACAAAATAACAGAACAGCTGCTCGCTTGGCTGACTTTCAATAAGCCTCTTTAAAATAACACCTTGGTTGTCCTTGAGCTCCAGTAAGAGTTGTGAGGATGTCTTATCTAAGCAACTTGCGCCAGTCCCAGGAGAGGCCACCCATCTGTAATGGGAGCACTGGAACTGGATGGAACAACTGAACATGCCTTTTTAAAGCGCTGAATAAAGATAGTGAAATATACTTAAGTAGCTACATTTTCAGTCTTTATAAGTGATATCAAATCAAAGGATCCTCTGAAAAAGACACATGACTCCACAACCTGAAATGCATCCCTATTTCTCAATTGTCCTAGAATCTCAGGAAACATCGGATTGGCTCAAATGCCTAATCTGCGTAAGTGTCTGATGGTGACAAAACTTCAGTGCTCTTGACATGCTAAATAAAAGACTGCTGCAGTTGGCAGATGGATGTTAACTGCTAAGAGGCTGGCTCAAAACCCATCCAAGGTTTTATATCCCTTTCACAAGATTGGGCAGATTGGGTTTGTGGATTCTTACCAGTCCTACAGCAATTCAATTGTTCTTCATATCTCAGTAGAATCTTCCTGCTGCAATGAGTGCCTCACGTTAACTACACCATTTATGAAAATGCATTTATTTGGGTCAGTTTTGAATTTCTATTTCAGGGAAAGGCACAGTGATATTCAGGATTATAAAACAGAACAGCTTCCCTGGTACAAAGGGAGGCCCACAAAAGCTTTAAGTCTCAATTTACACCCACCACATTTCACACAGGAGAATGCCTTTCACCTGTGAAGCACTGAGTCTGTTTGCATATTCACAGCTGCTACACTACTGGTATTTGTGCAAAGTAGTTTATTTAGAGTTCAAGCTATGTGGCAGACCACACCCTAAGTAAACTCTGATTTCAAGAGCAGAATGGTTTTGAGCCAGTGACACAGTTCTGCTACATACACCATCAAAAGAAATATTTATTTCCTACAAAAGTGCAACCCCCTTGCAAACAAATGAACAACAAAACCTCACCAACCTATAAATATGCAAAACATGTGCCCAAGAATAAACAGCCTGGAGGAGCTGTGCTTGGAAGGAACATGTCTTTTATCTGAGACCAGGATTCATTACCTAATTTTTTTTTTTTTTTGGTCTCTGGCTTTCTTCTCATAGATGTTTGTCAAGATCCCAGGGGAAATTAACAGAGTTCTAATTTTTGTGGGCAAACATTTTGAGGGCACACCTTTAATTAAAGATGTTACAAACTACTTTTAGTAAGTGCGTCTCCCTCATGCTTTCCTGCCAGCCACATGTAAGTTCTGGTCAAACCAATGAGCTCTAAACAGAACAAAAGCTTAGCACTGGAGGAGCTGCATCCTGGGAAAACCCTGACAAGCCATTTCATAATCTCAGGGGGAGAACTACAAACCAAGAACTCAAAGTGGTTTTCCAAGAAGGGGGCTATACAGTGGCAATTAAATCCCCATTTATAGAAAAATAAAGCAGGAGAGTAAATTCTATAACACTCTGACAAAAAAAAATCACATAAAATGCTACTCAACTAAGAAGTTGTATTTCATGTTAGAAGCTACACTCTTAGGCCTCCTGTCTGCCACAGGAGGACCTAGACATGTATCCATATTTTTCAGAGCATAAGGGAAAAGACACTTAAGTGACCTCCACCTCCTCTAAAGATATGAGCTCAAACTCTGATCCCATATCATCACATCTTAACAGCTCCACTGGACCCCCAACATCACATGGAATAGGGGCTGTAGAGACTTCAGCCTAGTCAATGCTACCCCTAGTCCTATTGCAATAGACCCACCACTTGTGCTTTACATGCTGCAGCCTAAGCTGCAATCACCTAGCTGAAGCCTAGCTGTGATGTACCCAGCGCACACACTGAAGTTGCTGTCATCCTTAATTACAAACTGTGCAACAGCATACAAGGGTGGGCACAATTGTATAGGGGTTGTGGGTCCACAGCTCAGCCTTCCATCATGCTGTTATGCACATACTACAAAATCCAAACTAAGACACCTATTTCGTTTTAGGGCAAATTATGTTCTCTTGAGGGTTAAACAGGCTTCCTGCAGACCTAGGAACAATGAGCCATGGCCCAGGCTGCTCACAACCTGGCACCTGACATAAATGGTCCATTATACATGGTGCAGACTGACGCCCTTTATGGAGACCTGTATGTATGTTCTGTGCAATGGCCAGTTTTAAAAGGTGGAGAAAATTTGCACAGCATTGTCATCTGCAAGTAGTATATTTTTAAAATTCAAGTTACGCCTAAGAAAGCAGTCTTGTATATGGTGTCATAGATTTAATTGCATACTCTGGAAAATGGGAATTGCACGAAGAAATTCCACAGAATGAGGTGTAAGTAGAGGGTGCTAATTTTCCTACCAACCATTTTGTTGGAGGTGGGAAGGGAGGCGGGGGAGAAGAGGTGCTACAAAAGCACCAGCTGGTTTTGCTAACAGATGGCTGCATGCACTGATCTGTCCTGCAGGGCTATCCTGAACTTCCTTCCAATGGAAACATGAAGCTTAAGCAAGGCTAAACATGCCCTTTTTATACACACTGCATCGTGGCTGGAATGTTTTCCAGTCATTCACAATCCCTTAGACACGGTTCTTGTTTTATAGGAGTTATATTTAGTTGCAGGGAGAGCTAAGACAGGATGCACATTTCCCTGAGAATGCTTCTTTTGATGTGGCAATATAAAAAGGAACATTCCGGATTTGCCATCCCTTGGCAAGTGCTTTGTTTTAAAATCAGAGGCTTCTTCACCACTGTCTCTCCATCCTACTGACAAAAGTCTCCATACTGCAATGAGTATGGGAACCCACGCTCTTATTGTGCGACTCCAGATAGTGGCCAGCAGAGGGGGTATAAGGGTATCATATCCTCACTGTTTAGCGTACCTCATCCTCAAAATAAACACGGGCTAAAATTCAAACTTTGCCTTAGGAAATGAAGCAGGGTGCTGGTCCAACAGTCTGAATACCCACTCTAATGCTTCTCTCTGTTGAAAGCAAGGGGGACAACTTGTTTCAAAGATGAGAGCATTAAAAAAAAAATCAACAGTTGGAGGGGCAAGAGTTGAAGCATGCATTTCTCATATTAATACGGCCATTGCTAAGTCATACCAAGTGGACAGGGAGCTGTCAAGGGCTCCTTGGAGGCCTTTCTCAGTCTAATTGAGATCACAGGCAAGAGGCGGCCTGTGGCAAACTGGTTTTGTGGGATCGGTTCCAGCTTCTTCCTCCTGATGAAGTGGACAAGGTGCTTTCATCTGTAAGGCCGACCACCTGCTTACTTGATCCTTGCCCATCTTGGCTCATTATGAGCTGCAGAGAGAGACTGGGTGAGGGGATCAAGGCAGTGGTGAACACCTCCCTTGAGGAGGGAGTGATGCCATCAGCCCTCAAGGAGGCAGTGATAAGACCGCTCTTAAAGAAGCCCTCCTTGGATCTTCAAGTTCTGAACAACTTTCGCCCAGTCTCAAATCTGCCATTTTTGGGCAAGGTGATTGAGCGGGTGGTGGCGGTGCAGTTGAAGGCACACTTGGAAGAAACTGATTATCTAGACCCATTTCAGTCGGGCTTCAGGCCTGGGCATGGGACAGAAACGGCCTTGGTCGCCTTGGTGGATGATATGAGGAGGGCTCTGGATAGGGGTGAATGCTCCTTCCTTGTTCTCCTCGACCTCTCAGCGGCTTTTGATACCGTTGACCACGGTATCCTCCTGGACCGCCTGGAGGGGTTGGGCATTGGAGACACTGTATTGCGGTGGTTCCGGTCCTTCCTCTCCGGCAGGTACCAGAGGGTAACACTGGGAGAGGAGGTTTCGGACCCGTGGCCACTTACTTGTGGGGTGCCACAGGGTTCCATCCTCTCCCCGATGCTATTTAACATCTATGTGAAGCCACTGGGGGCTATCATCAGGAGGTTTGGGGTGCAGTGTCATCAATATGCGGATGACACGCAGCTCTACCTCTCATTCAAATCTTCACCAAGGTTGGCCGTAGAATCCCTGTCCAAATGTCTGGAGACGGTGAGTGGCTGGATGGGGAGGAATAAGCTGAAGCTGAACCCTGACAAGACCGAGGTACTTTTGGTGGGAGACAAGAGGAGGCTGGGGGATGTTGACCTGGTGTTGAATGGGGTACGGCTACCCTTGAAAGATCAGGTCCGCAGCCTGGGGGTCATTTTGGACTCCCAGCTGTCCATGGAGGCTCAGGTGTCAGCTGTGAGCTGGACAGCGCTGTATCAACTCCATCTGATACGGCGGCTGCGCCCTTTCCTTCCCGACCATCTGCTCCCATCGGTAGTACATGCCCTGGTCTCCTCTCGTTTATACTACTGTAATGCGCTCTACGTGGGGTTACCCTTGAAGACGGTTCGGAAGCTGCAGCTGGTACAGAACGCAGCGGCTCGCGTGATTAAAGGCAGCCGCCGGCGAGATCACATCACTCCAGTGCTGAAGGAGTTGCACTGGTTACCAGTTGTTTTCCGGGCCAAATTCAAGGTGTTGGTTTTGACCTTTAAAACCTATATGGTTCCGGCCCAGCCTATCTTAAGGAGCGCCTCCAGCAACACCAGACAGGCCGCTTAACAAGATCAGCCTCAGATGGCCTTCTCTCTGTCCCATCAGCCAGGACAGCTAGACTGGTGGGGACGAGGGAGAGGGCCTTCTCTGTGGTGGCCCCCACTCTGTGGAACTCCCTCCCTAGGGAACTCCGTCATGCCCCCTCTTTAATGAGCTTCCGTCGTGCATTAAAAACGTGGTTGTTCAGGCAGGCATTTGGGGTGGGTTAGGGTATTTAAAAAAATATATATATGGTAAAATTTTATTGTTTTAAATTGTTTTATGGTGGGTTGTACATCGCCCAGAGTGGCTGGGTGACCAGTCAGATGGGCGATTAATAAATTTAATAAATAAATAAATAAATAAATAAATAATCCAGTAGCCAAGTCCAGACACAGACAAATGGATTCTTTTCAAAGCTTTATTCCTCTTGTACAACTTAACAACTCTACTGTTAGCAACTAGATATGAACAGCAGAGTACCTATGCCCTACGTTGGAACAGTTGGTCCCTGTTTGAAAGGGAATTACTGGCAGACCCCTGAACTTAAGGACTAGGGAGAATCCCTCCCCTTTTCCCTTGGATCCTCTGGGCGCAACTGTTGTTTGCGCGCCAACCGGGCACTACGCCTCCTTTCTACGCCCTCCATTTGGCGCCGCTCTCTGCGTCGGCGTCGCGCGTCCATCTAGTCTGCTTCCCGCGCTCTGTCACTCTCAGGACTGCTATCTAAGCTAGGAATGCTGGTGGGAGG
The DNA here is from genome assembly GCF_057233095.1 of Heloderma suspectum. Taxonomy (NCBI): domain Eukaryota; kingdom Metazoa; phylum Chordata; class Lepidosauria; order Squamata; family Helodermatidae; genus Heloderma; species Heloderma suspectum. The sequence goes on along the minus strand of NC_139460.1, from coordinate 260,382,639 downwards.
AATCTCCGTCAGCTGTTGGCCCTGGGAAAGAGGAGCACGCTCCTCTCCCAGGAGCGACTCCTCTTCCTCAGAAGCAGAACTACTCTGGGATTCTATGGGCTCAGTGTCCACCCTGACAGGAGCATATATTTTGCCTAGTGGGCCTACAAATTATATTTAAAAACCAAAATTGGACTGTTAAACTTCCTTCCTTTTTTCTAAGCTTTTCAACAACTTATTTCAAAGCTTGTTTCAATTTCAGAAACTAATGACGGAGAGAAACAGCAGAGATTCCTAAGATTAATACATAAACAGATGCATCACAAATTAAAGACTATAGTGAGGGCCACATATGACCCCATGGCAGCCTTCTCCTACCTGGCACCCTCCAGATGTGTTGGACTACAAGTTCCACCATCCCCAGCCAGTGCACCCCAATTGGGGAAGGCTGCCCTTTCCACAGAAGACAGAACTTGCCATTTATTGAGCTAGTGGAAGAATGATAGTAGTAGCTTTACTTACTTTGGCCACGCAGCTTTCAGTCTTCATAGCCGTGTTCCCTAAGCATACTGTTTCCTGGTTTAAGTAGAGTCTGGCACAGCTGTTATAGGTCTGTGAAGAGGGGGGGAAAGCAGTTTTGGATAAAGTAATTTTGTTTGTTCTAAGGTATTTCATGTAATTAGTGCAGCTAACTGTATTCCCGCACTACTACTTAAAAAACAGAAAGAGGCTTACATTATATAGCCATATAGATGTATCGTGCATGATGGGCATGTCTCCCTTCAAGGGTTTTGTATTATTTCAATCAAGAGCCGTACATTTCAAGCACCATGAAAAGAAATATTTGCACATTTGAAATCTTAATTAAGAATCCAAAGGAAAGGCAAAGAAAAAGAATTGTCTCCCAAAGTAGCTAATTTTTTGTTCACCTGTTACCCCATATTTCCGTGATAGAATGGAAATGTGAAAGAAGGGAGGGCAAGACCAGGACTGGGATAGGGAAGCCTGAATGGAAGAACATGGCAGGAAGAAAGGAGTGAGGTCAAGTTTAGGTTCCCCTTCCTCTCCCTTGCACTGTCGTCCCCCCCCCCAATCTTCTCCACTTGGAGCAGATTTGGAGGGCACAGAGGTGGGAATCTTTTCCATCAGGACTGCCCATTCTGCTGGAGGACAAACACAGTTGGATACAACCTTTATCTCAAAGAAGTCTGGCGCACAGAATACCCTTTCATTTTCTGCCCTACTCAAGGCCTTCATATACACAATAGGGACATGGCACTCCACCTGCCAGAGCAATTGTGCTTTGTTGATTGAAGTGTTCTAGGGCAGGGGTGGGTAGAAAGTAAAGCTCCAAACGTTTTGTATTTCAACTCCTAGCATTCCTGACCATTGGTCATACTGGCAGGGGCTTCTTGGAGTTGAAATCCAAAACATCTGGAGATCTGCCCACTCTTGTTCTACAAGATACAAAAAAGTGCTCATTTGTGGTCCAGAGGAGATGTCCACCATCTCTTTCAAATGAAAGCAGAGTGTCTATTTTAGATATTTAAAGACACAATCCTGAGCATGTTTAGACAGAAAAGGTCCTGTAACTTCCAGCATTCTGGGCCTTTTTTCCTGTCTAAACATGCATAGGACTGCATCCTAAGGGAGATACATCCTGTAGGAATAGCACTATGGATTTTTTTTTTTAAGACAACTATTTAATCAAAAGCAGTAGTGGTAGAAAACATGAGTGCCACTCCCCACAAACTCTAAAGCAGTGGTTTAAAGCAGGCAGGCCCAGACTCATGCTTTTCTTTTTTGCAGAAGCACACGCACCTTCATCAACCATCACAGCTTGTGTATTCATGCTCAGTGCCAGTGCAAAAACCTCTATTTTCCAGAAGGTTTTCATTTTCCCAGGGGATCTAAGCTATTATTTACTAAATTTGTATACCACTTTTCACTTCAAAAAGATTTCAAGGTGGTTTACAGAAAACTTAATATAAAAACAATTAAAATACAAATCTAAGTAAAAACAAAACTGCAAAAAATAAACAGCACCTCCCTCCCTGCTCTGGCCCCCATCAAACAACAAAACCCAACCGCAACAATGATCAAACATATTTTAACCTGTCTGTTGAAAGGAAAGGAGCCAAACTCACAACTCGTGGAAGAACATCCCACAGTAGACCTGACTTCTCATTTCCTTTCGAACAATAAAAAGCACTGCCACACAAATCTGTTGTTGCTGTTGTTGTTGCTGTGGGCTTAATGATAGTTGAGGAAGCTTGAACAATTGCTTTCTTAATGTAGGGTGGCGCCACAATGATAAAATTTGAGAAACCCAAAACTCTGTCTGAAACATTGATGTAGCCATGGATTTGGTCACAAAAGAGTAGAACAGCCTCATCTTAGCTCTTTAGGGGGAGCTGCCTTTATTTGTAAGTTAGAAACAGTTTACTCTTTGCACTGAACCAAAATGTCCAGTGCATCCATTATACTTAAAATGGTTATCTTGCTAAGGGACAATAATCCAGAAATCAGCTCATGAATGGCACTGTCCACAAATTCATATTTGTATGAACTTTCATAATCTGTTGTGCTATTCGGGGTGGGATGGGGGGTTGCAATATTCTACCCCAAATAGCCCCAACTCACAAAATTAAGATTGTGGTTGGCGGAAGAATGATCTGATCTCTTCGGAATTATAAAGTGCCTTACTCTATGGTGCATTTTATACCCATTGTATTTTTATATATATTTGAAACTTTGGAATTTATTTTGTCAGTATTTTGTGTTTCTTTAGCATGTTTAATAAACTTGTACATTTTGTCATATTTATTTATTATCTTATTTCACAAAACGTCTAAACTTCTGTTCATTTTGTTTAATCCCAAAGTGATTCACAAGATAAAATATCACAAATCAATCAATAAAACAGTAATAAAACAATAAAATATCTCATTAAAATAAGTAAGGGTAGCTGGCAAAGCTAACGGTCAGGGAAATGCCCAGGCAAACAAATATGTCTTTAAGTTGTTGGCAGAAACTCTCCACATGTGGAGCCTGCCTGACATCAATGGGGAAATCATTCGACATGGTGGAATTCCACAACATGCCACAACAGAGAAGGCCCTTCTCCGCGCTAGAGCCAAACAAATATCAGTAGGCCATGGTATGGTAAGCAAGGCTTCCCCCACCCCACCCCCAGAATGTACAGACCTGGGCAACCTATATGGGAGAAGGTTGTTTCTCAGACAACCTGGTCCAGACCTTATAAACCAGAAATAACACTTTGAATACAGCTCAGTAGCTAACTGGAAGCCAGTGCAAAGTTTTTAGCACAGGAGACATATTAGGAAGCTCCACTGAGCAACCTAGCTTCTGAATTCTGCAGGTAAATTAGGAACAGAGGGACACAGGAGCATTTGTAGGGCTATAAGAAGCTATGAAGGGACTGACAGTTGCCAGCCTGATTTCTCAGCATTCAGTTATTTTCAAACCTTCCCCCGCAAGGAAAGACCTGAAACTAGTTTTTATATGAAAACAAATTTGCACCAAATTCTCTCTGAAGCATTTATAGTCCTGGTTGAACATTTAGGAAGCTGTCTTATAACAGGTCAGACTATTTGTCCATCTTGCCCAGTATTGTCTACTCTGCCTGGCAGTGACTCTCTGGGGTCTTGGGAAGAAGTTTTTACTATCTCCTACTAACGGATTATTTTAAGTGGAAATACAGAGTGAGAAAAGGGTCAAAATTAGCTTGTTTACAAGCCAATTTTGACCCTTTTGGTGTTCCACACATGCCATTTTTTAAAAAACAGAAATTAATGGGGGGGGTGCGCAACAGGGGGCGCATGCGGCTCATGGGCTGAGTGTTGCCCACCCCCAACCTAAACACTGCAGTTCTGAGTAAGAGTTTAATATTCCAACTTTGCCATTTCCTCTTTCCTCATGATTGAGTGAGTAATCAGTCATTGCTTGATTGCCCAATCAATGGTTCTGAAGAAAAAAAATTTATTCTTAGATCATGCCTATATATGTTGCAGTAGGCACCAAGAAGGGGCACTCTTGTCTATGTGAAAGATTAGGGGGAATGCCTCTCCTACCTGCTAGCCAAAATGTATTTTTAAAAATATGTTAAAATATTTCCACAAAATCTGCTGCCCAATTAGTAAGGGAGCAGCTTTTAACAGATTAAAAGGTACTGATTATTAATCATCAAAGCCCTGCAGTCCTGAGTAAATGAGTTTAATATTCTAACTGGCCATTTCCTTTTCTGTGGGATTCACAATGGTTGGTCACGCTCTTGATCATCCTACAGGAGAAGTCCAAATTCCATGTTTTGGCTATAACATTTCTGATTCAATTCTAGTTCAGAATTGTGAACTGTTGAAGCATCTCCTCCCCAATCACCAGGAGAGGCCATTTCTAGGCCATGGGAAGCACTGTTTGAAATGGCAGCCGGATTCTATGCCAGAGGCAAATAGTTTTGCGTTGGAGTGCTTTAATACCGTTTTATACTGCATATAAAGAATGCAAGCATAAACCAGTTTGTTGAAAACTACCCTTTTGGTGAAAGCTGGCTATAATTCTGAACAAGTTTTCAATTTTCACACCGCTGCTAGGGTAAAACATTTTAAAGAGTTTAATTTTTACAGTGGCTTCAATGACACAGGATTATCTAACAAAGTAATGGCTAATCAATAGAGGGTTTAGTTGTCAGGTGAAACATATAACACACTAAAAGGGATTGATTGCTAGGCTCCTCCTTATTTACTGGAAGGTATATATTTAAAATGACACAAACTTGTTACCAGGCTGCATTCCTTTAACCTTGCAAAAGCTGTTTGAGAAGAGCGTTAAGCAGCCTATAGCAAAACACACACTAATGGAAAAGAATATCTACAAACATACAGCTGCTTCAAATCATGTCAGGAGCAGGAATGCAAGGAGAGGAACTGGGAGGTGCAAAGCTGTATCCATCTCCAGACCAAGATTCAAACTGCCACCTGCATACTAGGACACAGCTAAGGGAAAAAAGGACAAAGTCTGCACTACCACTCAAAATTACACAACTTGTAAAATTTATATGAATGTTCATAATCTGTGGTTACGCTATTGCAGAGGTGGGGGGAATCAGACTATTTTGGCCTGGAGTAATAAACAAAAAGGAGGGAGGGACTAAGAAACACAGAAAAGAACAGGAAACTATGAAGTGAATCTTTCTACTCTGATTTAAGTTTTCAGTAAAAACTATTAACATGCTTGGCCAACATTCTCTCTGTGGCAAGGATTGAACCCTCCCTTCTCTTTTAAACTGATTTATCAAGAAAGCAAATTTTGCATTGCCATCCAGATTTCACTTTGCATCTTTTGGATTCCCAAGCATCTCAAAGGCCTCCTCACACATTACATTTAGGTGTACACCTAAAAATATAAAAGTATGATCATGACAAATACAGAATGAGAATTAGCTGCAATTCCCTGCTGAAGGTATATGCAGTGGCCAGGCCCAGGCTGGTGTTGTTATGAACCTTTTAATACCACTGTGAAGTGGGCCTAACTGTCAAAGAGTAACATCCTTTGAGTCTCTTGAGGGCTTCCAAGATTTCTATCTAAACCGGGGGGGGGGGTGCTCTCCAGATGTTGGACTGCAACTCCCAGCATCCTTCACTATTGGCTATTCTGGCTAGGTCTGATGGAAGATGCAGTCCAACAATATCTGGAGGGCCATACATTCCCTGCCCCAATGTAAAACAATGGCTGCCTTTTGCAATTGTATGGACTAAGTAAGAAGCCATTCCTCTGGCAATGCTTCAAACTCTGAACACAGAAGCACTTTTTAATAGGTGCAGCGACCTAAGTGTTCAATAAGATTTCTTCCCCCACCAGTCAATAATCACATGATTTATCAGAGAAATATTGTAATAAAAACATAACAAATCCAACAGCACAGCCTTCCCAAGTCATTTCCAGAGACAAGATTATTAAACTCTTTCTTTCATTGCTCAAACAAGGGCTTTTGTAGCAAAGCACCAATTGCCAAATGGTAAGAAAATAGTTATTAGACTCTAAAGAATTCAGTGGAAGTGGGAAGTTATATAAACAAATCACTCCTGCAGATTCAGAAAGATCGCTTTCATCTCACTTATGGGGCCGTAGGAGACCTCCACTAATTACCCTTAAGGCCTTTCTCACAGACTACTTTTAAAAAGGCATTTTATTTATTTATTTCCAATGAGGTGCTTCTTCCAAAAGTATTAAATAATGCCTGCAAATTTAAAAGCGTTTTTATAAATAGGTAATTAAAAAAGGAAGATGAGAATTAAGTCAAGCTGCAAAGCATTACCCAGAATCCACTGTGATTAGTATTTCTAAATTTAAGGCTACATTTCTAGTCTCCATAGCTCAGAATGCTTGTGGGGAAGGAGAAAGATCTCTGCAGGAAGGCAGTAAGACAAAACATTGGCAAGGCAAGCCAAAACCAAGAACAGTTACAGAAATGTCCCTAAAGCTCAGTTTGTCATATTGCAATTACACCTTGCCTACTGTGGAGACAGAGTCCCTAATTTTGCCACTAGAGGGAAGAATTGTCTCAGCACATGGCAATGGTAGATAGGGAATGGGTTTTCCTGAGCAATTTCCATAACAATGCTCCCTTGGCTGTATGTACCTTCTAATTACTCAGTACAATTAAAATTACTAACCTAAAAACAAACGCGGGGGGGGGGGCAGAGAGGACATACTCAGCCCATTTCCAAGACTTCATTATCTTAACATTTTGTTTGCCCTTCCTTATCAAACTAAAGAAAAAGGGGCAATGCCACTTTCTGTCCTGTTCTTCCCCCATTGCAACCCATCCCTGGAAGTTATTCAGTGAAGCAATATTGACAAAAGCAATGAGAACTGAATTGCTTGTAAAACAAAAACTGAAACAACCACCAAAAAACAACCCCAAACAAAAGAGAAATGTCATGGTATTTAGCCATCTGGTAGCAGCTTGAAAACAAATTGTCCTCCAAAGAGCAGAAATACAGTATGTTTTCTCTCAGTTCACTGGCTTATGAATCTAGCTCCCCTCCCCCCCAACACACACTTTAAAAAGTAGATTAGCTAATGTTGGCTGTGTGTGGCTGTAGCAAACTTTTACACCTATGCCTCATTATTCAAAGGGCATCTTAACCTATTGGGCTGACAGAACCTTTCTCCTCCTCTACCCAGCCCCCAGGGATAAATCTGTAACATCTTCTTAAAATCCTCTGGATTTTCTTCCTCCCAATGACAGCCTGCCTTGTACTCGCTGATCTTCAGAGGTTTAAATCCCTCATTTTATAAAGCTAGTTATTAAAAAGGGAAGATGGCAGCCAAGTCAGTCATTTTTCTTCCCATTGACAATTGGTGACATTTCTCCAGCAGTGCACAAGGTGTTGAAAACCTGGCAGCTGTTACCTCCTGGGACGAAGCTCCTTTTTTATCCTCCTCTTGACAGTTTAACTCAATGGGTCAGCACCTTTAAAGACTGCAAAGTATCACTAAAGTAGATGGCCAGAGTTGAATTACTGCACCCTCCCTAATCAATGTAAACCCTCACTGCAGGTGAAACTCTTCATCTATAGAGGTGCATGGGGGAGGAAAATGTAATGCCCTAAGCCAGATGGGTTTCATCTTGTGGAGCTTTTTCTTTTTCTAAAGAAAGGAACAAGCTAACAAGGGGACAGCTACTTTGTTAACTTCTTGGCCTCTCTCATGGCTCTGAGGCCCCAGGGTTCCAGCCACACAAGAGGAAAGAATTCAGCATACACGTAAACACTTAAAAGAAATATAACTAGGGAGATGGCAACATGCTGTTTTCAAAGAGTTGAGAGTCCTGTTCAGAGCTTTATTTATCGCTACCCACGTTCACTGGGCTGTAAGTGGACACGAAAACAAAAGGTCAGAAGAATAGACAACATTAGCAATTTACGTCATTTATAGAAGAACGCAGAAATGCAGCACATCTGACAGACCCGATTAGCATTAAAGCAGTGTGTGTGTGGGGGGAGCAAACCAATGGGTTTTTATGGACAAGACAACATCTCTGCCCACAGTCTTGGATTTCTGCTCAACTAATGTTTGGGATAATACCTGAACCTGGGTACACAGGAAATAAACTCCAGAAGATAGTAACTGCTAACAGGAAAAAACCCCTTTATGGATCACTGCCTTGTTGTGGCGAAGGGGCTTGATCTCAGTACGAATCCAAGGCAAACCATTCAACATCACAGTAATTCAAGTCTATGCCCCAACCACTGATGCCGAAGAAGCTGAGGTTGATCGATTCTATGAAGACCTACAACACCTTCTAGAACTAACACCAAAAAAAGATGTCCTCTTCATCATAGGGGATTGGAATGCTAAAGTAGGAAGTCAAGAAATCACCGGGATAACAGGCAAGCAAGGCCTTGGTGTACAAAATGAGGCAGGACAAAAGCTAATAGAGTTTTGCCAAGAGAACACGCTGATCAAAGCAAAATTTCAGCTTAAATTGAAGAACGTAGGGAAAACCACTAAACCATTCAGGTATGACCTAAATCATATCCCTTATGAATATACGTGGAGGTGAGGAATAGATTTAAGGGATTAGACCTGATAGACAGAGTGCCTGAGGAACTATGGACGGAGGTCCGTAACATTGTTCAGGAGGCAGCAACTCAATCCATCCGAAGAAAAAGAAATGCAAGAAAGCCAAGTGGCTGTCTGATGAGGCTTTACAAGTAGCTGAGGAAAGAAGGGAAGCGAAAAGCAAGGGAGAAAGGGGAAGATATATCCAACTGAATGCAGAGTTCCAGAGAATAGCAAGGAGAGACAAGAAGGCCTTCTTAAATGAACAATGCAAAGAAATCGAGGAAAACAACAGAATGGGAAAGACTAGAGATCTCTTCAAGAAAATTGGAGATCTCAAGGGAACGTTTTGTGCAAAGACGGGCATGATAAAGGACAAAGAAGGCAGGGACCTAAGAGAAGCAGATGAGATTAAGAAGAGGTGGAAAGAATACACAGAAGAACTATACAGGAAAGATCTGAATGTCCCTGATAGCCATGATAGGGCAGTCACTGAACTTGAGCCGGACATCCTCGAGAGTGAAGTCAAGTGGGCCTTAGGAAGCATTAGTAACAACAAAGCTAGTGGAGATGACAGTATTCCAGCTGAGCTATTTAAAATCCTAAAAGATGATGCTGTTAAAGTGCTGCATTCAATATGCCAACAAATTTGGAACACTCAACAATGGCCGCAAGACTGGAAAAGGTCAGTTTACATTCCAATTCCAAAGAAGGGCAATGCCAAAGAGTGTTCAAACTACTGCACAATTGCGCTCATTTCACATGCCAGCAAGGTGATGCTCAAAATCCTACAAGCTAGGCTTCAGCAGTATGCGAACTGAGAACTACCGGAAGTACAAGCTGGGTTTCGAAGAGGCAGAGGAACTAGAGATCAAATCGCCAACATTCGCTGCATCATGGAGAAAGCAAGAGAATTCCAGAAAAATGTCTATTTCTGCTTCATTGACTATGCTAAAGCCTTTGATTGTGTGGATCACAACAAACTGTGGCAAATTCTTAAAGTGATGGGAGTACCAGACCACCTTACCTGTCTCCTGAGAAACCTGTACAAGGGTCAAGAAGCAACAGTAAGAACCAGACATGGAACAACTGAGTGGTTCAAAATTGGGAAAGGAGTACGACAAGGCTGCATATTGTCACCCTGCTTATTTAACTTATATGCAGAGTACATCATGAGAAATGCCGGGTTGGATGAATCAGAGGTCGGAATTAAGATTGCTGGGAGAATTATCAACAACCTCCGATATGCAGACGATACCACCCTAATGGCAGAAAGCAAAGAGGATCTAAAGAGCCTCTTGTTGAGGGTGAAAGAGGAGAGTGCAAAAGCTGGTTTGAAACTCAACATTAAGAAAACTAAGATCATGGCATCTGGCCCTATCACTTCCTGGCATATAGAAGGGGAAGAAATGGAAGCAGTGACAGATTTTACTTTCTTGGGCTCCAAGATCACCGCAGATGGTGACTGTAGACATGAAATTAAAAGACGCTTGCTCCTTGGGAGGAAAGCTATGGCCAACCTAGACAGCATAGTAAGAAGCAGAGACATCATCTTGCCGACAAAGGTCCGTCTAATCAAAGCTATGGTTTTCCCGGTAGTAATGTATGGCTGTGAGAGCTGGACTATAAGGAAGGCTGAGCGCCGAAGAAATGATGCTTTCGAACTGTGGTGCTGGAGAAGACTCTTACGAGTCCCCTGGACTGCAAGGAGGTCAAATCAGTCCATCCTAAAGGAAATCAACCCTGAGTGCTCATTGGAAGGACAGATACTGAAGCTGAAGCTCAAATATGTTGGCCACCTAATGCGAAGAGAAAACTCTCTGGAAAAGACCCTGATGCTGGGAAAGACTGAAGGCAAAAGGAGAAGGGGACGGCAGAGGATGAGATGGCTAGATAGCATCACCGATGCAATGAATATGAACTTGAGCACGCTCCGGGAGAGAGCGGTGGACAGGAAGGCCTGGCGTGCTATGGTCCATGGGGTCACGAAGAGTCGGACACGACTGAACGACTGAACAACAACAACAACAACAGGAAAAAAGCACACACAAATTATGGTCACATTTTTTTTTAACTTCATGCTGGGTTAGGTTTTTCTAACACATTTTAAGTATTGATACAAACTACAGATGCTAAGCTTATTCTTGCCCTTCACTCAAACATATACATCCAACTCTACAGTAACTATGAGGTGATGTACCTTCTGTCTTGCCTCTCCCTTGCTATGGCCTGCATATACTCGTAAGCACACAATGGCTGGGACTCGGGGAATTTTTATACAACTCCCAGAAAATGTCAGAGGCCTTGTAAGACCTCCCAAATCCCTGACAATTGCTGTGTTGAACTGCAGAAGAAGGAGTTCATGAAAATGCTGGGGGTGGAGCCTGGGTGGGAAGGGGAAGGGGGAAAGAGAACCATCTTGGTAACAGGGAGATAGTGATGGCTGCTTCGCTTTCATTCCATCTGCGCTTCAAAACAAAAAGTGCAATGCACATCACTGCAATCCTGCTGTCGTCAGCACTTTCCCACATGACACTTTTTGACATGATTTCCTCTCCACAGAGACTCCCCCCACCCACTTGCTCTATACAGCAAGTCTTGACAGCAAAAAAGGCACTTCATTATTACCCCATTTAAGCAAAGGAGAGAAGCTTTCTCGAAACAACCTGTATTGTACCAATCTCTTTAAAAAGACAGTAGGGTAATCAAGTTCAGGGCAGCCCTGGACAGCTGCCCTGTGACCTATGCCTGCTGACCCTTGCTATTCATCACTTTCCTTTGGAGTACCAGGGCAAGCTCCCGGGGAGAGACCACCACAATAGACAGATACAAGCCAACAATAATATGGTTCCTGCAGAAAGAAGGGGGAAACCCAGATGGCACTGCAATAAATTTACAAATCTTCATTCATGGCTCTGTTTAACACACCCCAAAGCCAAAAGGCTCAAAGGTCCCTGGAGAGCTTCCCCCTCATTGGTTTCTAAAGATGAGCTTTCTCTCTCTCTCTCAGCTCCTAAGCCCCTGCTCTTCAGAAATGGAGACGAAGCCCTTAAAATAACAAATGCCCAACCTAATCAATCTACCATTCGGATCCAATGCTAAATGATGGGCACTGAAAACTAATTACAGTTTTTGGCAACAATATTGAATTTAAAATGGAAACGTACAGGTTAAAAAGGCACTGAAGCATTTGAGAGTCTCTTTGAAAAAGGCTGCACACATGCACACAACAGGACTCAAACCAGGAGCCTGATTCAATCATTCACACATTTATTTTTAAAATGAATCAGATTAGTCCCATGTGTGACCTGCCGGTCCATCTGTATTCACTGGACTTAATGGGCACTCTTTTCACACTAGCTTCAGTTTGAAGTATGAGAGAGATAAATTTAGTTTAATTTTCAACAGATCAAGCTATCCATTTTCCAAATGGACCATCTGGATCAGCCTATTAAAATTAATTTATAACTTAGCGGTGAGAAAATTCGTTTGTTAGCTTAAACATTGTTGCCAAAAACTTTTATCTTCTTGTCATGGTCTTCCAAGACTTCACACACGCACCTCTCCATTTTCAGTTTTTATCCCAAATCTTTCCCCACATAATAGCTGTTTATAAGGTCTTAAATTTACTTCTCTAAACCTCTCATAGGTTTAAACTGTTTTTACTCTACTGATCTCTTCTACATAAGAATTAATGGAATATGGTAAAAATAAAGGTCACCATATATTATATCTCCATGTTGGGAAATATGTTTATTTTTGTAATACATAATGAGCAATGCTATATACCTCCCATGCATGTACAGATACTACAGGCAATACTTGCAGCAATTCTTTGGCCCACGTATTTGCAGTAAGACACTGATGCTGGTCTTCGTGAGTTATAACATGTACATAAGGGGTAGGCAACCTTTTTGGGCCCATGGGCACAACTGGCAATTTGAGAAACTGCCATAGGCACCACCACAAAATGGCTGACATGTGGGAGGTGTGGCAAACAAAAAGTAACCTGCTCAAAAGACTGAGTACAAGGCAGAGGTGAGGTTTGAGCCCCAGCACACTACACAACTCCTTTGAACCTAAATTTGTCAGTGCCTTTTTCTTTCTTCACCCCTTTTTCTCGATAGCTGAGAAAACACTACAGAGGGAATCAGTCTGCAGCCACCCACCAACGCCATTTCCTAAAAACATCTTTGAGCCCCATCATGTAGCCCAGAGATATTCAGGGAAAATGAAGATAAAAGCAACTGGAGGCCCTCAGTTTGCTAAGAAGTGATCCCAGCTGCCAGTAAGAAAAGGGTTTTGTTTTTATTTTTAAGTGGGAGGGGTAAAACACTTTGGTGGGCACCAAGGAAGGTGTCTGGGGGCTCAATGGTGCCAATGGGCACCACAATGCCTACCCTGATGTATATTTTTTCCTCACATTGCTTTTCCAGCACAGAGATGCCATGTTGAATCGACCCTATTTGGCCAATTTATAAAATGCTGCTCACTGTACAATACCGTCAGGGTTTAGTGGGTCACCATGAAAGCTGGTTTTAGTTAGCAAGAAAAGATAGTGAAGGGAAACCCCTTGGTGCTTGGCACAAAGGACAAAGCTCAGCATCCACAAAAGTTGTAGAAGCTGCCAGCAAACAAAAAATAAGTGGGAAGTGAAGGACTGCTTCAGGATTCTCGGGTCAACTTATTAAATCAGAGGAAGGTAGGAAGAATATACTGATGTTTTAAAAAATGGAAATGAAAAAGAGAATATCCACCCCTTTCTTCTATCTTGATTTTGGGTTTGCAACAAATCTGCCCTCTCTTGAGCGAAGAACGTAATATATATTCTATCTGTCCTAGAAGAATGAATAACTATTTTCTTCAAAAGAGGAGCACATTGCTTTCACTATTTACTCCTCCTGTCACAGTGACTGGGTTTGGATGACACAATAGCCCACAATGGGTTAAATAACCCACAATGGTTTATATAATCCATCATGGATTATTCTGTCATCTGTCGGGGATTTTTTAATCCACGATGTCTTATTTCCTCAAAATAACCCACTGTGATAACCCAAGGTCTGTAGTAGGGATCATTTAACCCACTGTGGGTCATCTGGTGGGCACAGTGGGTTATTTTGGTCGCCTAGAGTTGTGCTGCAAGAGCGGTTCAGATCGCTGCCACTCTGCTCTTGCGGGCGTTCTCTGTGTTAAGAAAACCGCCTACATGGGCTATTTCAGTAGTGTCTATGGGGGAAATGCGTAATTGGGAACACCTTAAGTTTGCAGGATCAGGACCAAGTTTCATCCATAGCCTCCCCTAGTCAAGAGGCACCCGAAGCACTGCCAAAGCCCTGTGCGATCACTCACAAAGGAGCGAAAATCCCAGGTACACCAAAAAAAGGGGGTATGTGGCTATAAAACCTTGGAGGTTTGCTGAATCAGGACCAAACTTCATACCCAGCTGTAGCACTCTTTCACTAATTCACTAAAGTGTTATAGCATCTTTTCACTGTAGTACTATAAGCGCTTTAGTGAAAGAGCGCTACAGCTGTGTATGAAGTTTTGTCTTGATCCTGCAAACCTTCAAGGCTTTCTAGCCACCACCCCCTTTTTTGGTGCATTCAGGATTTTTGCTCCTTGGTGAGTAGTTGCGCAGGGTTTTGATGGTGGATTGGGTGCCTCCCAACTGGGGGAGGCTGTGTATAAAATTTGGTCCCGATCCTGCAAACCTCCAGTGCTTCAGAGCTACCACCCCCTTGTCAGAGTGATACTGGAATGTTGTCAATGGGTGAAACTCTTGCCTGGTGACAGTATTATTCTCTTGCTATTCTCCTTGCTATTCTCCAAGAGGTCAAGTCAAGCAGGTTGCAGAACACATTAATGTCTGTGTTAGCATATAACTGGGGAATGCCATAACCAGGTGATATTAGCATGACGAGCCACATCATCTGATTGACCCACAAGAGTCCTCTTTAAAGACATTACTAAAACAGGATAGGATTCACAGGGTAGCAGCTCCCATGCTGCTCTAGAAAATATGAATCAGCCCCCGAGGGTACATTTCCAAACAGTGCTGTAAAACTTGAAAGTATGCATACTTTTCCAGTAAAATATATTTTAACAAAAGAAAGAGAAAAGTAATGTTTTTATATGTTTTGTATCTTTCTAGGTTCCAAATGAGGCTAGATCTCTCTAGATATTTCAAGTAAAGGGGCTGGGTGGGTCTTGCAGCCCTAAATCAACTGCATACCTGCCTGAGTGCATTCTTCTCGGGAATGATCTTCCTGGGAGGCTCATCATTGCTACAATCTTCTCTGTCAGAGGAATTCTATGCAGAGGACAGAGGTGTGCGGGGGGGGGGGGAGAAAACATCAATTCAGGTATTATTTTTTTTCCAACATGGATCTGAGAAAGCAAAAAAAAAAAAAGAAAAAGGGGGGGAAATCCTGATACTTCCAGCAGCATTATCTAGGAGATTTCACTCCCCTCTTTTTTTTAAGACTAAATTTCTTGTTAAAGAGTGGTGCATAATTTTTGTTTTGCCTGACACACATTTGGGTAGTTCAGTCAGAATGACTGTCTGGCACTATAAATGGATCCCAGATATAATTGACAGTTGCCCATAGAATTAAACAACTTTCAAAATACTGCAAAGTCTGAAATGTTGTATTACCAGCATGTGATCTAGCAGTTCACAATGCTGGATCTTGACTCTTCTACACAACTAAATTGGGATTTATTTATTTGTTTAATAGATTTATATACCACTGACCGTATCTTAAAATATCTCTAAGTGGTTGGCTCCTGACAATACCAGGGTTCAATACACTGGAATTATTACTGCCTGACAATACCAGGCTTTAACAGACTGAGATTACGACTATGCATTTTTAACTAATTGTTATTACAACGTGGCCATCCTATACTGGAAGGACCTATAGCTAATCCAAACATTCAGGTACCAGAAATATATTATTCTGTATTCATTAGCAAGGATACCACAGTGATACATGTTTGAAAGCAACAATGATGGGGAGGTGAAAGACAACTCTCTCTCATCATGGGACACATACAGAGCCAGAACCCAAGGAACCGTGTTACTAGTTTCACACCCTCAATGAGGCTTTGGACTTGCATTTAATCGAACAGACACCCATGCTGTACAGTAAATAGCTTCTTAAGCACATCCCAGTGCATCACAGTAGTGATACTACTGCTAATAATTACTGTAATTGTTGATATACATCCTGACAAGTTATAACAATACTAGTGGTATACTGTTAGCATTAGGATGGTGTTACAATAAATAAATACAAACTTTCATTTAGTTAACCTGTTCATGTGCTCAGTGTAACCTTTGATCATCAACTAGCTACCATGATGCTACAGGAGCACCTATCTTATACTGGGTCAGACCACTGGTCCTTTAGCTCCGTACTGTCCACTCTGACTGGTATCATCTCCCCAAGATCTCAGGCAGAGGTCCTTTCCCAATTCTATGACACTTTCTATGATGCTGTCATTGTCACCACACCCACCACTCCCCTCAAAATCCTCCCGTCAGAAAGTGTGATTGATCTAAATAATGTTGGGAGGCAGTACACAGTTCATTAGTATTAGTTGCACTCCTACTCTTCCTAGAAAATGATCAGAGTGGCTTATATATGTTTCTCAGATAGTCTCCCACTAGGGTAGTGCACAGAGCTAGACCCATGCTACTTCACTAGTAGAACTGCACCATGAGCGTTCAGACATTTTAGCCCAGCCTTGAGTCCCCGGATGTCGGACTACAACTCTCATTATACGCAATCACTGGTCCTATTGGCTGGGTATGGTGGGACTTGAAGTCTGAACATATCTGGGGGTCCAAGGAACCACCATTTCTGGGAATCAGAGATGAGCTGGTAACACTCTGAATAGATGTCATAGGAGTTATATTTACAGAAAGATCCCCATTTCCACCATGAAGGGAGTCTGAATAGGAAGGGGCCGACAACAGCACACATTACCACCCATGGTCTTGGTTGTTCTACTTTCAGAGTACATTTCTAAGGAAGGATCTGAGACAGGAAGTAGGGTAACTGACAACAAAGGACAAACTCAAGTACAATATGGGGGAAATACTGAATGAGAAAAACAAGTGAGGCCATAAGGATGCAAAGCAAGTAGATACACAGTAGGTTGGTAACTGAATATTACAAGTGGCAGCACCTAGAAAAACAATTTATTTTTGGAACTCTATCCTCTACTTTACTCCTTAGCCTTCCTTCCAGGTTAAACACATTACCAAAAGCCATGGAATTCTACTGCCTTTATGTTGCCTGTCCCAACATGCTTCAAGTTTACCAATTTCTTTCTTGAAACTAAACAGCTAATTTGAAGCCTTTGTTTTATTCATTATCTTTATAGGTGGCAAGACTAAGAGGTTGGCTGAACAAAGACCAGACAATGACTGCCAAGTGCATATGGTGGCTCACAGCTTGCTGTCGCCCCATTCTACTGCACCAACACAGCAGACTATTAAAGAGGAGAGCTGCTCATGCACTTTTGTCAGCAAGTTAAGTTACGCTTGGCAAAGGCTGAGAAACTGGAAAACATTATGCTCCTTAAGAAGCAGCAAAGTTGGAACCAATCGCTTAGAAACTAGAAATTTTGTTTTCAGGTGGACAACAAGCTTTAGAACATCTTTGAAACATAATCTGCACCATGGCCAATCCCCAGGTCTGGATGAAAGCCAAGATGGGCTCTGGGGCTAGTAGGTTGTAATGGGTCCCCTACTCCGCCCCCAACACTGAACTCATACAACAGTTGTGTGTACACAAACACAGGCAAAGAAAGCTATTTTATTTTGCAATGCAAAAATCACTTCTTTAAAACTACATAAAAGGTAAAGGTGTCCCCAACCAGTCGTGTCCGACTCTAGGGTGCGGTGCTCATCCCTGTTTCTAAGCCGAAGAGCCAGAGTTGTCCGAAGACACTTCCATGGTCATGTGGCCAGCATGACTGAACACCGAGGTGCACGGAACGCTGTTACCTTTCCCGCCGAGGCGGTACCTATTTATCTACTTGCAATTTCTTGCTTTCGAACTACATATCTTAGTGGAAATCATCTTCCATGCTTTCTTGGAGGCAAAAGATTAATACCTTGTCCAAGGTAGAGAACACAACTACAAAATAAGTTCCCATTTATCACATCCCCTTTTACAGTATACAGCACACAGACAGAGGAAACAAACATAGAAACTCACATGCACACTACAGAAAAAGACACTGACTGCCTCATTCAGACATGACAGTCAAAAAGAACAGGAGAAGATGACATGCATGGGTGGGGATGGCCTAAGACATTTTCCTACTTGAGGTGGACTAGCAATGCCCCCCTCCCCCCATGGCTCATTGAATGACCTTCGGCCAGTCACTACCTCTCAAGTTTGTTGCAAGGATCAAAATGAGGAGACTTTTAACTCATGGAGGAAAACATTATAAATGTAATAAAATAAAATAAAAAATTAGTTCAACTTGAAAAAATGTAATTGTTGTACACAATATTTTTAACAGTTCAAAAGAAGCCTCTGTAGTGTGTAAAATGGCCATCTGTGCATTGCATGGTGCCTTGTGTGCACACATTTACATGCATGTCCACCAGAGACAAGATGCATCCAGTACTCGGAAATTTATCTTATAGAGACCCTAGGGAGGAAGATAATTACTGAAGTCTGATACCAACTCCTATGGCTCATATTAAAAATTTACAAAAGACCTCCTCTAGGTTCTCATATGCCTCTATCTTCTGCATGATCAACAACTCAAAGAAACTTTATTAACAGTGCAACACTATATACTTCTACTCAGAAGTAACAGCTATCAATTTCTATGGGGCTTTGTCCCAGGTAAGTGTGTACAAGACTGCAGCCTTACACCACAATCCTATACATGTCTACTTTGAAAAAAAGTCCTTATCCATTCAATACAATTCTCAGGTAAGTGTGCACAGAACTGCAACATAAATCTCTCTTCTTCCCCCTACGTTGTTATATAATCCTTAACTTCATAACTCTGCAACTACACTTCCCTAAAAAGAACTAACACACCAGCAGACTGGATAACAGCAGTGGACTAAATGATAGTGGTGTCTTACACTACTCCTTCCCCCTACCAGCAATGTGGGCTTAACAACAATGGACCAGTTTGAAGAGCTGACGTAACCCATCCTCAGTCACAATGCCATCCACACACAAAATATGGTATATTGCTGGACTTTATTTGCAGTGGTGCAGTGGTTTTTTAAGATATTTATAAACCCAGTGAACAAAATCACACTTTTTGCATGAAGTTAAGACCTGAGCTAGAAAGAACATGAACTCACATCTTTGATGCTACCTGTCGTTTTGAGCTGGATTCCAATAGACCAAAAGAATCTCCTCAATGGTAGGCATCTTTTATCTCCCCTATGCATCTTAGAAGTACAACAGATATGTACATCTGGTAGGTATCGCTCCTCAACTGTTCCTTGAGTTCCCACAGCTCTCTTTGGGGCCCAGGGCTGGATGTCTGCTTCAGCAAGAAGATGTGTTCTTAAGAGCAAAAATTAGGAACTGTTATTGCCTTCTAATCTGCATAAAGGGGTGCTTTGCATGAAATTCAAACATGGTGACTACAGTACCTAGCAGCAAGGAAAAAGTGTGCATCAAGGAAATAAGACATCCGATGTGGATGAAAACCCACACAGCTCTTAACTGGACCAGTCCAAACAAACCCTGGATTTAACCCTGGGTTCCAACTCTCACTTGTTGGAGGAGAGACAAGCAAGAGTTCTGAGTTCAGATGGTCTCTTAGTGGTTTAGCTGCTCTCACTGGTTCAAAGAGCCAAAGGGAAATGATCAAGCTGCAGGAACTGGTTCGTTCATGAAAACCCAGGGTTTTTGTTTGTTTTTTTTAAACAACCCTGGGTTGCTGTTGTGCGCGAACCAGGCCGATGAATTTAATTTTACCACTGAATGAGGCTGCTCTCCGTTGACAAATGTGCTTACTAAAGGAAGAAACAGCAAGCAGGCTCATATTGTAATATAAGGAATCTCTCTCTCAAGCAGATCTTGCATGTATTTGCTCACCCTGCCATAGATGAAGACTTCAGTTGGATCTACTTTTTTAAAAACTAAAACCTCAAAATCCACCAGTCAGAGCCAGCTGCAAAAGACATACATTTAGAACTAAAAAGCAGGGTGCTCTGAGCACATCCTGAGTTACTCTTAAGTTTTCTTCATTTCAGCTTTCTTCACTTAGGTAGAAAAAGTAAATTTGTTGTTGCTATTGTTAAAACATTAGGAGCTGGAAACTCTTGTTGATCTACCAGAAGTCACCCAGAGATCTACCAGTAGATTCCAATCTACCTTTTGCCTACCCCTGATCTATGGAACACAGGTTACTATGAATCATCCAATCTTTTTTAAGACCAATTTACCTCATGGTATGTGCTCCTTTAATTGTCCTCTACATCTTGCACTTTTTCAGACTGGCAGCAGAAACCCAACACCTTGAGCTCAACCCACATGGTATCAGTTAGCAGGTAGTGCTTGGAATTATCCCATGATCACTAAATGCTTCACAGGAAGACAATGATGATGTGGGTGGGGTATGGAAGACAAAACTCCCAGATGAAAAATGCCCGCTACATAAAAGTTTTGGACATGTAACATAGCCATAAGGAAAGTGGGAAGGAAATGTGAGCTTCCACAGACTCTTTCCATGGAAATCTTGTGCAATGCTTTTAACCCCCATTCTAGAACAGATTACAGAATTAAAGATGAGAAACCACCAGAAAATTCCAGGAAAGCTAAACATATGAATGGGATTTGAGATCTTCAGTGTTATCTCAATAGATAAGCAATATTTTAACCATCAGCAGTGAGGTAAAGACAGCTTCTGTTTTCCAGTGGGGACATAAGGGAAGCATGCTTTTGAGACCTCTATTCATAGACAGTAACCATCATGACAGATCCTTGACAAATCTCATTTGTGTTAGAAGACTTCACCATGTAATTAACAGAATGCACTTGGCATGGCATGTAACCACCCCAAGCACCCAATACACCATGTCTTAATATTGATGCCACATGAAACCCACCCATTCCTCAGAGTCCCTGCAGTTACACTGAAGTATCTGAATTATGATACTGAGAATTTCTCACACAGAACCCATTCAAATAAATGCTGGAATCAGATGTAATGGATGGATGGCAGCATTCCAAAAGTCTATCATTTGAAGAGAACCACCTTTAAGACTCCCTCTTATCTTACAGCAGGGATCACAATAACCACACCAACTGGGGAGGTGCTTAGGTTTTTTCTGATGGTAGGAGGAGAAGGGGACTGTGCTTGCCAACACTAATTATAAAGCCATACAGATGCAGCATTTTTTCCAAATGTCTATCTGTGCATGTTTGTGTGTAAGAGAAGAACCATGTCTATGAAGAGAGCCCTTTTTATGCTTTCAAATCCTTAATCCTGTTTGGAGCTGTCAGTGGGGGTTAATGGAAGCTTTGGATAGGAGAATTCCAATCTGGTTGGCAGATGGATAGGTT
Source organism: Heloderma suspectum (assembly GCF_057233095.1). Taxonomy (NCBI): domain Eukaryota; kingdom Metazoa; phylum Chordata; class Lepidosauria; order Squamata; family Helodermatidae; genus Heloderma; species Heloderma suspectum. The sequence continues at coordinate 260,361,505 of NC_139460.1, read as the reverse complement.
GGTTATAGCTGCATAACTATGTCTTGCCTGCAGGCACAATTCAGAACACTGTTAAAGCAATATAAAGTCGCTGTCAAGCTGAACCATTTGGATCGGTAGCAAGGAGAAATAATAATAAAAGGAGTTCATTTCTGGGCCTTGTGCGTTGATGCTAGTATGCAGAAACTGATTAATTGTCATCGTGTGCTGGTCGGCTGTACCTCCAATTCCTACTTCTGGAGTAGATTTTGCATGCTAATATAATCATTCTCCCTCTTGAGACATTAGCAAATAATCAAATGAAAAACAGGATCATAATTTACTGAGATTCGGGCAATTCTCTATGCAAATTTGACTTGTTATTGCTGCTGCCTCGTTAATCTGAATGCCTTTGACAAACTCCTTTGATTTATGAACTCATGACAACTCCAATGTGTATATATTTTGCTAGATTGACATTATCATTAAGAGTGGGTGGACTGAGCTCACTTGAATGGCTGATTTTATTCGCTGGTGTCGGCTGCTCAACAGCTGAGCATCTCCTCTGCACAAAGCCCCCAAGCACAAGGCTCTTCCCATCTACCCATCCATTCATCATCTCGATGTTAATTGGCCCAGGCTTTAAGCAAATTTTCAACACGATTTAAAGGCATGATGACACTGATTACTGACCCTCTGCCATACGGTGCCTATTGATTAACCTGACAGAGATGATGAGCTTGAGGGAAACTAGGTGTGTGGGGACCTCAAAAGGGAAAAATATATATTGTTTATGCAGGCAAAACACTTGTCATTATCCCAGAGGCCAGAATTTGTGCAGAACTGGTCTTTAAAACATGCTATTGACTTTAAATCCAGCATCCAATAAGGAAAATACATGCCACTTTTGTGGGCAAAAACCTGTTACAAATGTCTTGTCATGTGCAGTCTCTATTTTAGTAGAGCTCCTGGTGACAAACAAATCTCTTGCAAACAAGTAGGACTTATGCAAACCAACACGTATAGATACACATTAGTTCAAAGAAAAGGATATGGGGTGGTGGTGGAATGAAGTGCACTGGAAAGGATTAATTGAATATAGCTTGACATGAACACTTCTGGTCTACAAAACTGAGACACAGCAGCAGCAGTCAGTTCACAACTAATTTCATAAGTAGCCCAAGGACAATCTAAAGGTCAAACACAACATCCCAGACACTTTGATAGGCTCAAATTTGGGTCCCCAATCTTCCAAGAGAGAGACTGTTGTGTCTAAGTTGAATTTCAGCATCCTTCTGGGGCTGCACAAAGGGTGAGCAGGAGGGGGCTGGAAAATTTAATTTGAATTACTCTGTGACTCTTCCCTAGTATGGCTAAAAGAGGAAGAGGGAAATAAATGCCAGTCTAATGGTTGCAGGAGAGTAAAACTCCTATAGTCCCTTTCCAATAACCTTTGTAAGTGATAGATGAGTCCAAGAGCCCTGCTACTGTAAAGGGACCATCAGCATCCCGATTTCATAAATGCAATTCGGCAGTTTATAAATCTCAGCTATTTCAAAAAGTACTAGTCTGAAAACTGACACAGCTTATGTGAAAGAGTATGTAAACTTCATTACAAAACTTATGGGCTCAACACCCAATTAAACCATTTAGTAGACTTCCTTCTGCCATCCCAAGAGGAATTCAGTACTTATGATTAAAACACAGTCTTTGCGAAGCTAGGGATTTGAAGAGAAGAATCAGGAGGCAAGGTCAAATAGAAACAAACCAAAGGATTCAATCAAGCCATACAGAGTGGCTTTACTAATGAGGATTATCCTCCAATAAGGAGGACATGGTGTTATGAATCACAGCAACTGTGTCCAAATTTCTGCTAAAAAAAATCTGCTTACAAATTACTCAAACACATTACTGAAAAAACTTGAGATGCTTCCTGTATTTCTTAGCCAACAGGAAGCTCTGGCGTGGGCTGGTCCATGAAGTCACGAAGAGTCAGAAGCGACTGACCGAATAAACAACAACAACACAAGGGGCTTCATGTAAATAAAGGCATTATTTGTAAGAAGCTTATACTTTAGACTAATTTGGCTCCAGTTTTCATTATAATTAAGGAGAGCGCATGGGTATGTAACAAATTTTACAGCTCTCCCTATCCATCTGATTCACTGTTACAGGAGGTAGCTACTAAAGAAGGGATATAGCTGCTCATTGAATCTTACTTATGAGCTTTTAAAGACAAGCTTTTGAGAACCAAATCAACTATTAGTATCTGAGGGTGGGGTGTGTGTGTGTGTGTGTGTGTGTGTGTGTAAGTGAGACAGAGAGAGAGAGAGAGAGAGAGAGAGAGACTGACTGTACAATGCTTTTCTTACCACATTGAAATCACAGATATTTTAGGAAGTCAATACCATTTATTTCTTATTTTGAAGCATATTAAGAAATGCCACATGAGCATGCTTCACTGTTATAGAGCAGGATATCAAAACTTCACAAAAAAACCCAGAGCACAGTCAATCAAGTCACTTCTAGTTCATACCTAGTTGTTACATTTCTTGAAAAGACTGCAGGTGAAATAATTGGAAGACTTCATTATTCTACACTTGAGTATCTAAAAGTTTCCATGTGTGTGGAAATGATAAATTCTAAGGATCCAAATTACAGATGAAACTAGAAAAAATACAATATGATTTTGTAAGCAAGAAGGTGCGTAATAAATATAGTCTCTTCAGGAAGCAAGTCCTGTTTGATATTTCTTTTCTAGGAATTTAGAAGGAAACAAAAGTGGGACATTTTAAAATATTCAAGTTTTCAAACCTTGCAAGCTAGCTAGCCAATGACCTTTTAAATTCATTTCAGCAGCATCTTATTTACCCAAGTATATATCCAGAGAGTCTTTGAAAATAATTTTCCACATATTAAGCAAAGATTTGCTTCTCCTAATCAGGACATATGGTTATTTTTGTATCTCAGACATCTGCATTAGGCAGAGCTGTTTCTTCATTTTTCCTAACAAGAGGTTAGATTAAAACTACAGACATCTTAAGGACCTTGAGAAGTCATATTTGGGTTTTCAAAATGAACAGTGTTTTAGAATCCTTTTCAAATATTTAATTTTGTTTGCTTTCTAGACCTTTTTATACCTGAAAGTGTATTTACTATGAAGTTTTAGAATCATATGATAGGTAAACCACCAGACCAAACAAAGGATTTTTTTAAGATGGTTTTGTTAGTACGGTTGTACTTTTTTGAAAGGTGACTAAAAGTAAAGCTGCCATCTAAACCTGAGTTTCCTATTGTCTACACTTACATTTTCTCCCCTGCTGTGCCATTCTTTCAAGTTCCCCTTTAAATCCGTCACTGCTGAATCCAGTTTCAGCTGATGTGCCAAAAGTGTGTAAAGTCCAATTTGTGGGCTTAGTTTTAATTTGAAACAGCAGTACATCAAAAGAAAAAATAAAAGGGGGGGGAGCCAGAACACATGCAATTGGAACTATTATTTGCTTGTTCGCTCACTTTCATGTTTTTTGTTTGAGCACAAAATACTTTCAAAATGCTGGATTCCAACATAAGAGTTAGACACTTTCATTCTCCTCTCTCCAGTGTAATTCAAGTCTTTTCTGAGTACTGATGAAGTTTAAATTGAGTTGCATTCCTGTTGTTTCCCAGAACACCCTCTTGGTGGGAAAAAAACAAAGCCAGGTTATGAACCTATAGTGATATGCCAATAGGGGTGTAAAAACGTATTTCTAGCACTAACAAGAGGCATCTGGGAAGGAATTCTAAAAACTTTTTATATATTAAAATTCTCTAGACACAGATTCACTTTCTCTTCTCAGTATTTATTATGGGTTCATCTGCATGGGAACTGCAGGCACTTGATAAATGGATTATGAGGTTGGCTAGTTTCACTACACATTCTGTGTCATCTCTCCCAAATAGTACTTTCTAACTTCTACTCCAGTATCTCTAACAGAACCATGATGTCAAATCCAGCACATTAAATTAGGTGGACTCCTGTTCTCCCCCTGTAAAACATATCCAGCATTCCTTTGGCTAAGTGCCTACATCTTGTACCATCTTTAGTTTCTTATGACTATGGAACATACAGCACATTCCCAATACAAACCTGCTTCCCTCTCTTATGTTCCAATCCCACCCCCATTCCTAAAAGATCACCTTCAGATCGATGGGCAATAATGCGCCTGAGCCAAGGCAACTCTTTGAAGCTGGGGCAATTCTGTCAGCAAGAATGAGGACACAAACATAAAACTGGGCAGAACTGAGAGGTGGAAGTGCATGAACTTCATGACCCAAACACAGATGCCCCAAAGCAGCCTTTGCTAATTCAATGTCCATCTTTGCCCAGCTCCTGGTACGCCGTACTTCTGGGATCAGCTCTGTTTTAGGGCTTCCTGATGGAAATAACTGCCCTTGGATGGCTCAGCTCTTCAGATCACTATGCTGCAAGTTCCTTTTGAGGGTTTCCTGGCTGACCCACAACCTCAGTTCCTTTCTATCTGAACCACACCAGAAAATTGGCTTATGAAATGCTGTCCTCAGTACCAAAACATAAACACTCACTCTATGGCTTTCAACTATTGCTACCCCGCCCCCATTTCTCAAGTTATTATGGTCCAAAAGGTGTGACAGACTTGGGGTGGTCCTATCTCCTCCCTCCAACAATCCCATTCATCCCTTTTTGCCACTGAACCACATTTATCCTCTTTCTGCACCAAACATACGGAAGTCAGGCCATCAACTAGCATGGTTCATTTATGAACAACCTTTTGTGGCTTACAGTCTAGAAATCAGTTTTGCTGCTGAAAGTAAGGGCAGAACCCATATACTACTGTTTCACAGCAAAATTCAACCCTTATCCCACTCGGAAGAGTATCTATCGTGACAGGTTTATGCATATCCTTTTACAACCACATGAGAAGTTTTAGAATAGTGTGGAATATTCCACAGTAATTTAAGACTTACTGGAGGATTTGCTATTAAGGGTGAAAAAACCTGGACTGCAGGGAAAGCCACCTCACATCATCAGAGAATAGACCTTTTGCTCTACCCTCCACTACACTCCATTGTGGAGTGATCGAGGGAGGTTGCTTGGCTAGGTTAAGGGGACAGATGACTTCCATGCCCAGGTACCAAGACAGCAGACTACTAATTAATTGTGCTTGGAGGATGTGGCAAAGATTACTATGGAAGCAGACACAAGATTGCACATGCTCACACACATACACAAAGTGACTGCAGAACATACCTTTCCACAGGCTGCAGCATACGAACAACTCCAAAGAAAAATAATAGTTATGGAAAAATCTAATATACTTCACCCAGCATGGAACAAGATTCCATGTGAGTAGGACAATGGTGCCAACTTAGAATGTATAATTCCTGGACTAGGAATTGATGTTTATCCATCTAACATTTCACTGTGGCAAACCCCACCTTATACATTCCCTATAAATTGGGCTTTTAATTAACAAAACTCTGACTTTAGAACAGAATATATTCAGTAAGGGCTCCAAAAGCAACAGACATTTCCTCACTGACTGGGACAGGGAATGTTAGTCTCTCTTTGGATCCATCACACAACTGCAACATGGAAGGCAGGAATATGTGCCCAGCTCTTGTTCCTGTACCTCAAGGCCATTCAGATTTTTGGTTTCTAAAGGAAAGTGTATAGCTTTAAGCCAGGGTGTATTGAAAGCCACTATTCACACTCTCTTGCTTGGACATGAATGGCCTATTAAACCTACAACATATCTGTTTTAGTTAACTTCTGGGTGGGGAGGGGACCAGGAGAGAAACAAAATGTACTTAAATGCTGGGCTTTTTTTCCCCTTGGGCTGAATGCCTTTCATCCAATAAGACGTTCAAAGCAGTGACCCAGCAAATGGATTGAAAAAGCAATCTTCCGTCTGAGTGCCACATTATCCTTCCTATTCAGTATTCTCTGTGAAAGATCTCAATCAGCTGGGTGTGTGTGTAAGAGACAGCGCAGCCCATTGCTGGGTTAATTAAACATTTGACTTTAACACCCTCCCATCATTAAGCAAATAAAAACAGATAATTCAAACCACACTTCATACACAAGGTGCAAAACACACGTCAAAAATTTAGAGAGCCCCAGACCCCCTGGGGAGTTCCACTGGGGAGATAATCAGTTTAAATCTTAGCTGGTTTATCAATTATTCTATTGATTAAAGTGGGGTGATTATGCAAGACTCTTAGTTTGCCACATGAGATAAATATCAGAGCAAGACAAACTCAGAAGGATCAAAATAGTCTTGGAAAATGAAGAGACCAATATGAGCTCATTACAACTCACTTGAGATACATAGATGGGAAAACAAGGGGTTTTTTGGTTTTGTTTCAGGGAGACAGAAATATTTCTGATCAGAACACAACAGTACTGATATCTTAGTTGAATGTTTTTAAAAATGCATGCTATGGAATTCAGGCATGTTTCCCTACATTTCCAAGTAGAAAAATAGAGCTCAACAAAAGTTTTATAGATGATGGTCTGACAATGAAACAAGGATGCAGAATCTCTTACGCCTTAGTACAGTCACTTCATTATCTTACAGCACCCGCATATGAGCAACTAACATATTGGGTGAGATGGGAACTTATGCCTCTTGTCTTCATTGGCATTAAATCAAAAGGCACATGCCAAATAATTTGAGAAAACCTCAGTCTTAAAACAGATCAGATTTTAGCAAGGATGTACAACTCATTATTGAGATCAGGGGGGAAAGGAGCAGGGCTATAGTCACTGTGGTGTAGCCTTAATAGAGATAAAGACCCATAAAAATTCAGGAAAAGAAGTTGTATTTACCCCACCCAATTTTTGGCAGCCTAATTACAATTTGGACAATTTGAAAACAGACAAAACTCCTATGGGTTTATAATCAGAAGCTGTGCATATTTCCTGCATGGAATGGATTCTAATTAGAGAAGAAACTTGAGCTATGTCACTGTTTCTATTTGTTTGTATCCAGTGGTAGCTTTGTCTTAGCGGAAAGCATTTCCAAGTTACATGAGTGGGAGCACCTGATTTTTGCAGTCTTCTTCCCTATCCACTTACCCATCCACTCCACAACAACCTGCTCCTGAGGATTGGGGGAATCCTCTGGAACAGAATGGGATATGAGGCTTAGGGCTTCAGTAGGTGCAGGGGGGGGGAATGGAGAAAATTGGGTGCCCCAGTTTGCATGAGCAGAAGTGTTTTCTGCTAAAGCAAAGCTACCATTGGATACAACCCATTATTTCTTGTCTAAATGACACACTTGTTCATGGAGGTTAATTTTGTCTGCAGTTAATATGACTCTTGCTGTGTGATCATACATTATTTCTAAAAATCTGGTACTATTGCTGTAACAATATTGTTAAAATTTGACTAAATATTAATTTAATATAGTTTGTTAATTGTATTCATTTTCTGAACTTCTCTATGAACATGATTTTCCCTCACTTCTGCAAGATGATGCTGAGGTCTATATTCTGTTTCTAAAAATGGATATGCATAACCTTCTGTTCTGTTTATCACAGTGTTGATGGTTTTTATTTTCAACTTTCAATATTTTTTTCTATTTTCTAAATGGCAAAAACATTTACTTAGGTACCGTAACAGTGCAGGAGCTGGCAGCTCTCTTTAACACTCAGACTGTAATAGTTTGAGTTTTTAAAAACCCTAAATAATGTAAATAATGTGCTACCTAAGTTATACATGAATCATGTCCCGTTCTTACTTGCAAAACACATTATGGCATTATTTTTCCCTCTCAAATGTACACTGCTTCAACATTTCTGGAAATGTTTTATCTTGAGTCACTACACCAGCTTCCCACAACCTGGTGCCTTCCAGATGTGCTGGCTGGGGATGGTGGGAGTTGTAGTCTAACACATCTGGAGGACACCAGGTTGGGGAAGCCTGCTCTGAACCTTAATTCAGCTAAACAACTCATCAATGACTCATGTGACTTCCGAGAGGACTTCAAGGAGATCCCTCTCCCCTGGATGGAGGTTTCATCTCCACCGTGGATTTGACATTTCATCATGGTAACCTCAGCTGAACCAGCCTCACCCTTTTCAGATGTGTTTATTTTTCGTATTCTATCATCTCTTAACTTTAACATTCTCAGGAATGGTAACAGTCTTTCATAGGGCTGCTTCAGCTGAGCATCTTGAAATGTGAAAATTCCAGAAAAGTGGCCAAGTTAGTTGGTTGCCACGAAAATAACAAAATAATTGTGCAGCACCTTAAGGATACATACATTTACTGTGGCATAAATTTTGTAGGCCAGCCTTCCCCAACCTGTTGCCCTCCAGATACGTTGGACTACAACTGCCAGCATCCACCAGCCATACTTGCTGGGGGGTGCGGGGAGTTGTAGTCCAACACATCTGGAGGGCAACAGGTTGGGAAAGGCTGTTGTAGGCTATAGCTTACTTCAAATGCATAAAGCTTCCTGGACACTGAATGCCTCTAATGAAATGTGAGATGAGCTTTTGTAGGCTTCAGCCTATGTGATCAGATGCATGCAGTGGCCAGGGAGCTTTATGCAGCTGAAGTAGGCTGTAGCCTCATGTCACAATAGGTGTTAGTCTTTTAAAATTCTTGGTCAGTAGTAACTCAGGGTGCCTTTTCACATGACTAAAACTGGGTCCAGAATGGGCCTAGCCTTGTTTACTTGTTAATCTTGTACCAGGTACATAGCCCTGTTTACTCATTAATCCTGTAGAACAGGGGTCCCCCACCCCCGGGCTGCGGACCGGTACCAGTCTGTGGCCTGTTAGCGACCAGGCCGCAGTAGGGGTGTGCAAAACCCCCTTACCTTGGGTCCGTGGGGGGGGGGAGGTGATCCGTCCCTGCCCCCAGAATCCTTGCCTGCCCCGGCCAGCTCCACTCCACATCTTTGGAGCTGTCGGCCGGCTCCAGCCGCTGGCGGACTTCCGGCCGCTGGGATGCAAATGGCGTCCACTACGCGGACACCATTTGCGTCCCAGCAGCCGGAAGTCCGCCAGCGAAACCACCACCACCCCGGTCCATGGAAAAATTGTCTTCCACAAGACCAGTCCCTGGTGCCAAAAAGGTTGGGGACCGCTGCTGTAGAAGGCACATATTTGTTACATTGCCAGTGCACATACATACAAAAAAAGAGAAGGAGATGGAAAGAGCATAACAGATACAAAGTTGGCTATGTCCTAGAACCATTTCAGAAATATGAACATACTTATTTGTGGTACAATTTCATGTACTGCTTATCAGCGTCAGTTTGTGGAGTGCTCAGAACATTAATAATGCTCAGACAGGTCCTACAATGAGGCAATGTAAAGCACTCCTGTAGACAGAAAATTCCTGAGTGGATGCCATTTTCCTGCATCTCATCTGTGCATGCGCATATGTGCAATAAAATTAGTTCTAGTCCAGAGCATGAGGTGGCTTCTTTTTGCCCTAAAGCTAAAACTCAAGATGTCTAAGGCCAGCAATAGTTCCATCTAGGTGAGCACTTTGCCTTTGCAACAGTTGCTCTTACTAGCAGTCATAGGGGAAGGCACAGGGAGATTAAATATTTACTCAGCCAATTCACTATTCACCATCATCTTAACTCAAGGTTAAAGGGCACCTTGATCTTTCAAATGCCTCTGGTAACAGCAATTATAATTAAACTATACTCCACTGTACAAACCAACCACTGGCATTTTAACCTCCACCTGGAATCAAGGGCACATAAAATAGGTACAGAACCAATAACTGAGCTTCATCTAGGAGCTACCCTGGACTAGTTAGAAATCTAAAGGAAAAAGTGTGACACAGGCAACACACAAACACAAACACCCACTGGGAATAGGTAACACATGCAAGCTGCACTGGAACTACATGCACATCGAATTGTACTTTAAGATTTTTTCCCCTTCAGATCTCCCATCTTTTGCAAAGCCAGATTAAAAAAACCCCTTACATTAACATGCTGTATTTTACCCTCGCCACTAGAAATACTAAGGGTGCTATTTGTAATTGTATTCTTTTAAGAGGTTTGTTCTCTGCAGCTGTTTTCTGCTTGCAGTGTATTTTGTGTAATCAGCACATCATCATAAATACATTGGCTGTTCCCCGGAGGGGAGCTGTCAGTGTTTAATTTACAGAACAACCTGGCCAATGTGAATTCTAACGCTACAGCACTAAGGCAAGGAGTTACCACACTCAGGAAGAAAAAAAAGGTTTCTATGAATTTTTATATCAAGAGCTGGTCCCAGGACAATTTAGGTTCAGAAATAGATTATTTTAAAAAGCCTTTTGCACAGTGTATGAAATGGATTCTTTGCCACTTACAACTTAACACTCCCCTACAGGCATTAAGGCGACTTGGACTTGCTACAAAAAGGAAAAGGGAAAAAAAGACTCCAGTTTCTATAAACTCTAACCAGCAGGAGGCAGTGAGTTCTCATACGAAAATAATGTTTTACTGAAATTAATGAAGGATACCTATGCCAAATGCTAATCTGTTATTCTGCTAAATGACAAAGTAGTAAGGTGCTGCAAGTTTACAACTCATATTTCACCTGTGGTTCCACAGGATCTTTAAAAAATTGTATGCTTGAAGGATAACACTACAAATAACTCTCCACCCCTTTCTTTTTAAAACTGCTTCTTGCTATTACTTGGGCTTGGTAAATTGCCATTTCAGCTTAGTGACACACAGGTGTTCATTCAGGAGAGTTCTCTTCCACAAAGCCCTATGCATACGGCAACCTGAAGACCATAGCTGTTGACACAACATGTGAAGAAAAAAATTGTATCCACCTAAAACAACATTTGGATGCTGAAAATTAAGATAACAGAAATGTATTCAAATTTAAAGAGGGGGGGAATCCCATACATCTAAAATTGCAGCTTTAAAACAGACGTCTGGCAGTTCTCTAATCACACAGTTCTATACATGTTTATCTGGAAGTCAAGTTGTGCTGATTTTAATGGTGTTTACACCCATGTTAGTATGAAGAGGGCCTAGTTCTCACTGAGCTGGTAAGCCTGTGACTATGTTGCACCACTTCAGAATGGAAGTGCAGCTCAAATGATTGAATGCTCTCCCATACAAAAATTCCACCACACACATAGACCCATTTTGTACATGATGGCTGCAATTCGTGGATTAACCCACAATTTGCCATGGCATGTGTCAGGCACGTTCTGCAGCATTTTAAATATTCAACCCCCAATCAGGCCAATATGGGGTTACTACGTGACATCCAAACCCAGACACTATCGGTTAATCATGGGTTAAATAACCCACTGTTAACTTAACTACTAACTGTAGGTTCAAAAAGGCTGTGGAACTTGCCCGGTACGCACTGTGGCAAATCGTGGGTTAATTAACCCACGGTTTGCCATTGCTACATGCAAACAGCCCCACTGCAAACATACATACTTGTTTCCTATGTAAAGGGATAGGAAGGAACAGTCATGAGAGCCCCCACGTACAGTCTGAAGTGGTACAGCCCAGTCTATCAAGTCTAGTATTGCAGCCCTAGGTAAACTTCAGCAGAAAGAAAGTTCTATTGAACTGAGTCGAAGTTATTTTCAAGTAATTGTGTTTAGGGTTAGAATGTGAACAAGCCCACTGCAGGTCTGAAGAGTTATTGTAATCCTAAATCATCCCATATAATAAATGCCTAAAATTCCTCCTGAACGAATACCTAAACCAGGATAACCTCCACTTCAACTGTTTTACCTCACAACAGCTTGGAAAAATGCAACTTCACATTTTTAGTTGCCAATCTAGTGGCGAACACAACAAGGGTTGTAGATCTACAATGCATTATACTACAACTGCAAAAAGTCCAGCACACCAAGCAGTTTCTGGCAGCCCATCAGTCCCTCTCCCACCACCACCCAAAAAATCACCATGACACTACTTGGGGTTTTTCACACAAGTGCTAGAAAGGGAATCCATAGCTAGCACTAGCAAGAAGATTCCTTCCCTTAGCTCCAATCTCTCATCAGAGATTGTAGAGGGTTCCCCTTGCTAGTCCTAGCAAGAGGAACCCAGTCTTTTGTGTGTATGCGTATCCTCACACATGCACATTTGTGTATGTGCATATGTGAGTGTATAAGTATGTGTGGCCCCACTGGTACCACCCAATGTGACCCTCAGGGCCAAAAAGGTTGTGCGCCCCTGCTTTATACTTATGATACTCAGAATAATAGTAAATTATTCTAGTATATTTGGAAATGTAAAACTTTTAGAAATGAACCTTTACTGTTGCAATGCCTCTATTAGATCCTTGAGAAATTATTTTGCAAGAACCATTAATCTAAGAAATAGCATTGTGGGAATTAGCAGTTTCCCCATTTCTCACTGCAATTACTCAATTGTCTTAAGTAAATGCATACATACATTTAGCTATTTTTATATCAAAACCAACAGCTTCGAAGATGACAGCCTATTAATAGGACAAATGTAACTATATTGGGAGGCTGATGAGCTCAGGGAAGTATTCTATGAAGTGGACTGTTGACACCTAAATCCCTGCTGCAAGATGAAAGCTACTGTTTCATCCAAATCTGTCTGCACTTGTTTGGAATGAGACAGAATGTCTGTTCTCTATGATTCACTAAAACTATGGCCAACACCCATTTAAAAGGCAAGAAGATTTAAGTTTTACCACAAACTTGGAACATTTTGATAAAGTTAAATATTTGAATTAGCTGCTGCTTCATAAGAGAAAAACAAAAGCTATGCTTGCATTATAAGCAATGTCTTTAGCAAAGTCATCACAGACTGTCCTCAGGGGTTCGCCTACACCTGTATTCAACAGGAGCTTTCCACAAGGCACATGCCAAAGCCTACTTCTTCCTATGAAACAAGGAACTGTGAGTATTTCAGTGGGAAAATATTTGCCTAAGTAACACAATCTACTGCCTCAGAAAGTATATTTTGTGAGGCTACATTTTATAGACAAGGTTTAAAAAACAACAATAACTGGTTCAGTCATGAATACCTGCTCTCTCATTACTGAAGCCTGTCATTTAAAAACTTGTGCTGGAATCACTAACCTTGATTCTTCTTAAAATTAAGGACCAGATCCTCTCTTTCTGGCAGTGACACAGTACCACAAACAACCATTAGGGAGCAGCACAGTACGCATGATTTCTCCTCATGTCTGTCTCTTCCTTCCCCCGCCCCCACCCCGCTTTGGTTTTGCTAATTTCAAAGACACACACGCACATGCAAGTGCACAATAGCTGGTTCTAATTCAATTAGTGCAGTCTGCAACTCCAGAAAAAGAGTAATTCAATTAGTGCATCGTGGAGCTTTGCAATACCTCTAAGCAGATGTTCACAATCCTCAAGAACTTGGAGCTAGCTTTAAGGGTACCTGTATCCCATCCTGTTGGCACTACATATGTCATTTGTCATAATAGCTATGCATACCTTTCTGACTTCTAGCAAGGAAAGGAAGAAAATCCACACTTGGTGGAGATAGGAGGTTCCCCTTTAGCAAAAGATGATCAGGGTCCACTACTGGCAAGACCTTGGAATACAGTTCCTCTGAAAGAACAATGCCTATTACATAACACTGGCATTAATGCAGAGTTGAAGGTGGGGTTATGCTGTTGGAGAAGCCATTGATTTTGATCCATCTGTACCTTAATGATTATCATATGTGGCAACATAATACCTGAGTGAGGTAGAGAACAGGCCCATTTTTATCAGTTTAGTGCCAAATTTGTATCATTACTGTTCAAGTGCTAAACATGTGAGATGCCTTCAGGGACATGCTAAGTGGAGGGTGGGGTAGAGGTTAAAAGAGTATGTAAAATCCTTTGAGACTATTCATTCCAACTAATTTATACATTTCAAAAAGACATACCTTACAACAACTTTGATAATATGGTGTGTTCTTTGAAACACTGGATGAGCCAGAGACAATTATGGTCCCCTCCTGATCCCAAAGAACAGTTTATCTAACCTTAGACCCATTAACTTAGCAAGAGTGAATTATACAAAAGCTTTCCTTGCAATGGGATGATGGAAAACGTGGAACTCTCGGTTATAAGTATAAAGAATGTCAAGGTCAGTGCAGCAATAAGGGAGAACAACAGTTTTTGTAAGATCCTTTGCGTTTTCAGCATCCTCAACACAAACACAGGTGTTATAGGACACTTTCTATAACTCAGTGTTTCTTGTGTCATACCATATGTTATGCCAACAGACACCATGGGATTTCTTGCACTTGTTCAATTGTCATATAGGCAGAAGCGAAAACTGAACAGGAAGGCAGGCAGGAAGTAACATCTCTGATTTTGTCATGGAAGTGCTAAATAACTACTCGCTTGGAACATATATTTCATGTGTGTCACATGTCTGCCTAGTGCATTTCAGAGAGGGTGAAGATACAGGATTTAAACCTTCCCCTTTTTCTTATTCTTTAAATAGAATAGCACACCCATCTCAGCTACAGATTCCCTCAGGCAATGTATTCACTTATTTTAGTCTATAAATTCTTGTACAGCTAATCTTTATCCGCTACAGATGTGTTTAGGTGCGAATATCAAACTGCTGATTTCTTTTCATATCTGCCCTTCACAGTTGCTACTTTTAGTCTTTATCAGTGAGGGAGGCAGAGTGGGGAGGGTTTTTTTGGAGGGGAGGGAGAAGAAAAGAGAGAATCTCACAGCTGAACACTATCTCTTTCAAATGAGGACCATTGCTTAAAACTGAGTGTCACACAATGGCAGTTCAATATTTCATAGCCAATACAAGGAACGAGCAACACCACTGCAACTTTAAATCTTGGTAAATCCCCTTTTGTCAGCCTCTCCCTCTCATTGAAATGCCAGAGGGAGCAGCAATCAGAGAGGAGATGTTCAACGTGATAGAGGTCAGGACACGGGTGGATCAACGTACCAGAAACACGACCTTGTTTATTTTTTTCTCCAGTATTATTGTTTACAGGGTGCTTTGTTCATGTACCTTGTGGTTCTTAGCTAAAAGATGAAATTACAGCCCAGGATGGCGCGCTCAGGCACACATCCAATTTGTGTTTCCATCTCAGAAAACAAAAAGCTTTGGAGGCCCTCAGGCTGCCATTCAAACTTGGAGAAGCTGACATTTTTAACAGCATGAACCAGAGACTGGCAGAGGGAATGATCGAATGCATTTCTAACTTGTCAATCAAAGATCTCACCTCTGCTGTCTTGTAAACAGTTGGGAGCCACCTAAGTACATTCATAAATGGGGGACAAACCGGCTAGGGGGCTGAAGCCATGGGCTTTGGCTGCTAGCCCCCCAAATTAGGATTTGGTTTTATAATCTCTCTGCAAATAACCTGAAGGTGCTTTACCAAAACCACTGGAGCAGAACCAGAGTTGGCAATACTGTATGGGTTTCAGACAAATATAACCAATCCTTCTACGTACCAATGGATCTTCTAACAGCTGAGTACACCTTACTTCCAATTATTGGCAGAAAACATTCTGTACTAATGGAACAGCTGACTCACTAAATAATTTCTTCAGAAGATGCTTCCCCATTATTGGAGCCCCAGAAATATAAACAACAGACCATGCTGATTAGCCTGTGACACTACCAAGTCAACAGCTATTTTCTTACTGTAAAAATGTACAAGAGAAAGCAACAGGAAACTGCCACTTGAATGTTCACTGCTAGAGCAAGTTCATTAAAGGAGAAAAGGGTTCCTTTGCTCTTCAGGAGGATACATAGTAAACACTGCTCTGAAAACAGCATTTTTCAATCAAGTACTGTGGCAATACTTCCTTGGGAGGAAAGCTATGGCAAACCTAGACAGCATAGTAAGAAGCAGAGACATCACCTAGCCGATAAAGGTTCGTATAATCAAAGCTATGGTTTTCCCAGTAGCAACGTATGGCTGTGAGAGCTGGACTATAAGGAAGGCTGAGTGCTGAAGAATCGATGCTTTTGAACTGCGGTGCTGGAGAAGACTCTTACAAGTCCCCTGGACTGCAAGGAGGTCAAATCAGTCAATCAACCTGACTGCTCATTGGAAGGACAGATACTGAAGCTCAAATATTTTGGCCACCTAATGCGAAGAGAAAACTCACTGGAAAAAATGCTGGGAAAGATTGAAGGCCAAAGGAGAAGGGGACGGCAGAGGATGAGATGGCTAGATAGCATCACCGATGCAATGAATATGGACTTGAGCACACTCCGGGAGAGAGCGCAGGACAGAAAGGCCTGGCGTGCTATGGTCCATGGGGTCATGAAGAGTCAGACACGACTGAACTACTGAACAACAACATTATGGCAACAAAGTAAATAACTTGACAGTCACCGGGGACTAAGTAGCCCCAGAGTTTGTATCTTCTTCAGTGCTATAAGCAAAGTCTATTGATATTCTTCTCCATGTATTTCAAACTTATTATGGAAAATGCCTAACCTAATGAGAGAAAATTTGCTAAGGTATTTAAAATCCATATGTTTAAGAGAGCAAGATAAACTTGTGTATGATGGGGTGAGGAGATAAAGAAGCCTCAATCTCTCAAACACATTTCAGCCCACTACCCATATTCAAGTTAAGACAAGAGAAACAAGACTCCACCTCAGGCATTTCTAGCAGATGGCACCCACCCCACCTCTGCCAAGTAAAAGCACACCTTTTACTCAAGAATAAGTCAGGATGTTAACTCAAAACTTTTAAGTTCGCCTGGCACCTACACTGTATTCCTTCCGGCGCCAGGTGAAAAGACCTTTTTATTTTCCCAGGCATTTTAGCATTTTAGCTTTCTAGACTTTTAGCTTTGCTGTTTTAAATCTGTATTTTAAATTCCTGCAATGCTGCTAGATTGTATTGTGGTTGTATTGTTATATTGTGGTTTTAATGTTCTATATATTTTATATTGTTTTATTGTGTGCCGTTTGGTTTTAATTTTTGTGATCTGCCCAGAGAGCTTTGGCTATTGGGCAGCATAGAAATGAAATAAATAAGTACCACATTAAGGTTACAATGTGGATGGCAGATAGCTCTACACTGGGAGTAGAGTTCCCATTACTCATAGTGAGGGCAGTAACTACAAAATCATAGACTGGGATCAATTCTTGACATAAGGAAAACCTCTAG
Organism: Heloderma suspectum; assembly: GCF_057233095.1. Taxonomy (NCBI): domain Eukaryota; kingdom Metazoa; phylum Chordata; class Lepidosauria; order Squamata; family Helodermatidae; genus Heloderma; species Heloderma suspectum. Next base: position 260,344,433 of record NC_139460.1, on the reverse strand, counting down.
TCTACATTTTCAATAGACTGCTAGAGTGTGTTGCAGATAGTACAGCACAAGGAGCTCTGTGGATTTCACCTCCCTGTTACGGAGAAGTTCAGTCATGAAGGCTTTCTCACGTTATTTTGGGGCATCACCCTATCATCTTGTTTAAAGTATCTACGTTGTTTCAGAGAGCTGTTTGAGCAAGAGACTCATGTAAGCCAGGCACAAAAGATGCCAGAAGATACTACCTCTACTGTAACTGAACTAATAGGAAGTGCCCTCATATGAATATGCAAAGCATGACAACTCCAGACATATGCAGATGCTTTCTTTGCTGCCAAGTCACCATCACAGTAACCCCACTCTTTATGTACAGAAAGTCTCAAGGTCAATCCCTGGCATCTCCACTTAAAAAAGGATCAAGTATTAGGTGATGTGAAAGACCTCTGCCTAAGAGGATGAAGAGCTGCTGGTGGTACAAAATACCGGCTAGAGGGACAAATAGTCTGACCTGGCATAAGGCAGCTTCCTATGTTTAGAAAGGGGACATAGCTCAGTGGTAGAGCACATGCTTTGCATACAGAAGGTCCTAGGTTCAGTCCCTGGCACCTCCAGGTAGGGCTGGAAAAACTCCTGCCTCAAACCCTGGAGAGTCACTGCTGGCAGTCATGTCAACAGTACTGGGCTAAATTGACCAATGGTCTGACTCAGTATAAGGCACCTTCCTATGTCCCTATGATGACTTGAACAAGCCAATCTGAAGCCCTGACAGGAAATATCCTCCAGTCCTGAAATGTCTGCACCTCCAGATTGTCTGCTTTAATCATTAGATTAAAGCAGCCTTCCCCAACCTAGTGCCCTCTGAAAGTTTTGGACTTTAACTCCCAACAGCCACAGCCACCCTGGCCAATGATCAGGGATGCTGGTCACTGTAGTCCAAAACATCTGGAGAGCACCAGGTTGGGAAGGCTGGGTTAAGGCACCACTAGACTGGCCAGCCCAAATTAAATAAAGTAATAAAACCAGGAATCTAAGGAAGGTTTCCATTCGCTCCAGGAACCAAGCTATTGAATTTTTTGTTTGACTCCAACCCAAGTATGCCCAGAGTCATGACCTCATTTGCTTGTATGCTATAGCTACCCTTGAGTCCAGCCCCACAATGTGATTACAGGACCTAGCATACACAGATCCTCTGTTGCACTGACTTGTGATCTTCCCAGGGTCTCCTAGGCATGCTAGCCATTTGTCATAATAGCTGTGCATACCTTTCTGACTTCTCGCAAGGAAAGGAAGAATATCTAAACTTGGTGGACACAGGAGTTTCAGAGCTGGGTCGAATGTGCTCTGCTTGTACACTGTTTCATATGGGTCCAGTCCACTCCCCACCTAGTAAGCATATCTCCCTTATCTCCTCTTCCCGGTACCCTTGCCTATTTTCCATGTTTGTTATTTTCTTTGGTTTAGTTAAGATTTCGGAGAAGCCTTACTTCACTGCCCTCCAACTGAAGCTCTAACTTTGCAAGTGACTTCTGCACTGTTTAGGGTTCTGGGATTCCTTGTAATGGCTTTGCCTACCATCGGTTCCTTGTCCTCATATTTGTAGCCTCTCTCTACATAGTATGTGCTGTTGTTTTCTAGACTGGGATGAAAAATCTATTGAGAATTAATGATCAGCCCTTGGTGAATCTTCAAGTAATGGTGAATAACCAGGAAGTGAAGGCCTGTGTTTCCCCCCTCCTCTGAAACAGATAAATATATGTGCTCTGACTTTCCTTCTCTCTCTTTCTCCTGCTATTGCTCTAAATCTAGCCTTTCCTAACCAGGAAGCACCAGGCTGGGGAAGGCTGCTTTATAGCTGTCTGCTCTAATCCTTGCTGTATTCCCTGTTTACGCTGCTGCATATAGGCCTCCAAGTGCTGCTCTACCATTACCCAAGCCCCATCGCCAATCTTTATTTGGCAAACCATAATTTTCCACCTCCATATTCTCTTGCTCTTTTGCTGCTATTAGGAACCATAAGGGAATAAGCTGCTGGTCGACAACTAAGGGTGGTGATCTAACCAATCCTTTCTTTCTATAATCACTTTTGGTAAAATAAAATTTATATTCTTTACGCTTACGTTTCTTGAGCGAATTGAACTGTGTGCATGCCATGCCACTGCCCAAGATCCTTACATTTCCACATCTGTCGAGTATATGTGAACAGATGTATATTTAACCAATACTTGTGATAGAAGACATGTGGGAGTAACATCCTCTTCAGAGATTTGAAGCAACCAGTCATTAGTTGTGTTTTAAGTGTTATCAGTAGTTCTGTTTTGCTACAGCCTAGAATCTCTCTGTTTTTCCAAAGTGGACAGTAGCTTCTTAATATCCACTCTATATAAGCAGATTTTCTACTTAACCAGAACATACTGCTGTTATAAACAATGCATACACACCTAGCTTGCAAAAGCCATCTTTGGAGATTAAAAAAATACCCTAGTTTTGTCAGCAAAACAAACAATCCAAAAATTGCTTATAGAAAAATGTATTACCAGTTTTAGTGGACAGGCAATTCTCATATGCTATCAAGCACTTTTCCCAAACTAAAATTCAGAGACATAAAATACCTTAGGATTCCCTCTGTCTGTGCAAATCAAAGCAGGAATATATGAAGAATTTTAAAATGTAGCCTGTATTTCTGAATACGAACAAGGATCCTCTTCCTTCTATCTTCTAAAGTTGTGCCAGATGCCTGAATGACTGAGAGGGCACCTTACGGAGTCCATCAACTCCAAATACTAGCTCAACTAGCAGAACTGCTGTAGAATGATCTAAGATGCGTCAGCACTATTTTCACATCACTCAAGGCAAGAAGCCAGATTCAAAATTAAGTCAAATCATAGATTCTTGGCCACAAACCTATGGATGTATCCAGCTGACTGTCACAATGATTCATGAACCTCAGGAGCATGTTGGAACAGCTATTCCATGAGGTTTCCCCAGATGCTGGTACCCTGGGCGGCTGTTTCCACAGGATTATTTATTGTTCTGACCCAACACACCACACCTATTTTTCTTGTGGGCCTGCCTGCATATAGTCACTCAGGCCTTCTCGACTGCTTACATTCAGCTTCTCCTACATCCTCCTTATAGCTAACCTTAAATAGTCACCATTATATTATTTCACACACATCTCTATTTCAGTGGTTGCAAAAGGGCGAGTTGGGATTGTGGAACTTAGACCAGGATATCATTTTGCCCTATTAATTAAATATTAAAGATGGCATAACTAAAAAGGCTTGAGATAAATGAAGGCCATGGACTTTGGCAAAAGTGGTTCAATGATGTGGCAAAATTGGCTGTTTTTCAGAGACAAAACTTCACTTAATGCTTTGTAACAATGAATGCGGGGAAAAAAACTTCCATCACTCATGAGTTGCACACACAATTCTTTTCTAACATGGGCTTCTTGGATGGGCAGTTCCCTGTAACAAACACTGTTCACCTAGGAGGACACTCATTTATCAGTCTTGAGCAGAAAGAAATGTCTATGAGGCCGTACCTGCCGCTGACACATAGAGCCTTGTAGAACTCCAATGAGTGTCAAAGCCCACTAGCAGGACATAAATATGGTCAGTCTGGAAATGTGCAGTTCTTGTTTCTCCATGAGAATCTCACTTAATAAACGCTTGCTCTTATGTACAACACACCTTGTCCTGCAGGCTCTTTGCCTGCAGTCTGTCTGGCTCTGTCCATAAAGCTTCAACCCTAAAAGACTTGGGCTGGGAGCTTTTAACCCTAGACAAAAAATGGCTGCCAACATTCCAATAAATTCCAACAGAATCACCTGTGTAACACATCCCTTATATATGGGTTCCCAGAACTGGACATAAGAGAGTAGGAGAGAGAGAACCTTTTCAGTTGTGGTGCTGTGGTTGTGGAAATACTCTCCTGATGAAAGTCAGCTTAACTCCCAGCACTGCTTGCCTTTCAGCAGGTAGTGAAAACTGCTGTTCCATTGCCTTTTTGGCACTTATGTCTGCTGATCTGAAACTGTGTTTTAATGTATGATTCTGAAACCAATGCATGGTAGTATCCTGTTGCTGTTTGTATAATATGTTATTATTCTGTTATGGGGGTTGCTTTAGTGAGAGAGTACATCTGATGAGATTGTGTATTTTATTCTATTGTTACAGGACTGGCCCTACCATTAAACAGATTGAGGCGGCTGCCTCAGGCAGATGCTGGAGGGCAGGGAGTGGCGGTGAGGTATTGGATGACAGAACTGTGTGTACCATACAAGGCCTGCCTTGCACCTCCAAAGCTAGCCTGTTGCCCCCGGTAAGAAAGATTCAATTGTCAGTCTGGCTGGCAGTTTCTGCATGCAAAATGGAGGTGGGAGGACACACCATCTTGTCCTTTGCCTCAGGCAGCAAAAATCTTGGACCAGCCCTGTGTTAGCCACTTTGAGTATCTTTGGATAGGAAAGCAGGATTCAAATTCTTTGAAATAAATAAGCAAGAAAGAAAGGTACTAAGTGGGTTTTATTTATAGGTTGGGACCAAAGACAATTCAGTTAGTGGATTATTTTTAACAAAATGGAATCATTGCTCTTATACTCTAATCTATCTGATAATGACTGAGTGAACAAGTCATAGGCCCCTGGTTGTCTTGCTAGTCCCTGCAGTGGGAATTAACACATCGGCTTGTTCACAACAGCCCAGGGTTTAAAAAAAAAAACAAAACACCTCTGCTGTTGTTGCGTGTGAACCAGGCCATACACATGTCATAACCAGCAGGACAACCTGGCCTCCATCTGTAGAATCCACTTCTCTGCCCAGATCAATGGCTGGATCTTAAAACTTGATACAAAGTTCACACTCTTCGTCAGCTATTTGTTCAGTGTTTTAGTAATGCTATAAATAAAGCTCAGAACTGCAGTTATCAGAATAATAAAATGCAAATAAAATAAAGGTCAAACTGCTATTATAGGCTTTTGGGGGGCTCTAGTGAGGACCCCCATGAGCCTCAGGCTCAAAGAGGTCAAAAGCCCACTCCCAGAAGTACTCACTGGGGGAGGGGAAGAGAAAAGGCGGAAATTAAAACACCACTTCATGCCTCTTCCTTTTTCTACCTGCTCCCTATTTTCTTCCACAATGTTACCACTTTTTCATGTGGCTAGCTGAGAAAAGAACAAGCACATAGTAGCAGCAACAAGGCAGAAGCTCAACTGGATTAAATGCAAGGCACCAAATCTCAGCATACTGGTGTCCCAATTTAATCATCAAATAAATACCCTACCTCCCACTCCAAATATAGAATAGTAAAACAAGGGCAGCTACTATTAGTACATCCAGTTCAAAGTTTGAAAGGATGGTTGGTATTGCCTTTTTGGCCAAGCATTCTTGCTGGGCTTGAACAAAAAGTATCCAATTGCACCTGAATCAATTATTTTTCTGCATTAGAGGTCAACTCTACATCTGTGCAAGATGAAAATGGTATCTAATAGTTTGAATGATATGAAGGAAGCACAACCATGGAGCAAATAATAGTAATAATTCTAATAATAATAATATAAGAGTTAATGAAAGCAAGCACAAGCAGCAGACACACCCAGAGAGAGACAGAGTGAGAGAGTACCTGGAAAGCTGTGAGTGCGCCAGTCCCTGGGTTATAGAGGCATCGCAGCGAGGGCATGCTGTCCACCAGGCTGGAGCAGCCCAGCCACAGAGACCGGGGCATAGAGCACTGCAGAGAAAGGACAACTATGAGATGGGGCTGTATGAAACAGGATGGCACAGATTACAGGAACTTCTGAGGCTGACATTATGTTCTCAGAAAATTTATAGTTGACTGTAAGAGACTGGAGTAGCTTCCACACACCCATACATTACTGACCTGTATGCTCCCCTTAGAAAAACAGAAAGAGGGGAGGGGGGAGGGAGAGGAAACACACCACACCACACACTATGCCAATTACATATCTCATCAACATTTTATACCGTTGTTTGCAAGACTGTTCCAATGCTAGGAAGTCAACTCAATGCTTTTAGTGCAGCTTTCCTCAACCTGGTGCTCTCTAGATGTTTTAGACTACAATTCCCAGCATTCTTGACCAATGGTCATGCTGGCTTGGGCTGATGGGAGTTGGTGTCCTAAACATTTGACACCATCAGGTTAGGGAAAGCTGTTTACGTGGATTAAATTTACTTGCTTTTTAACCAGTTAACAAAGTGCAGGTATTTATAGGGCCAATACTTTAACCACTGTGTGCTTCCTCTTCTCTTTAGTACAAATTCACCTTAGCCTTCCCCCACCTGTCTTAATCATAGCTAATCATTTTCATGTCTACAACTAAATTAACCATGGTTAACACTAACCAAAGTTCATTCCTAACCAGGATTAGGAACTGGCTTCAAATCCTGGTTAGCAGTAAACATGATTAATATTTCTCCAGATATTATGGGTTCTGGTCAGTGGGGGAAGGATGGGATGACTCAGTGGCCTAGAAGGCCCTCTCCAACTCTGTGATTCTGCAGACTTATGCAAGGGAACAAATTCCAAAGCCCAATACTGATTGCTTGACCATGGCTAAGTGATAACCAGCTTTACATCTACACCAGTCAACTATCTCAACTCAGTTAATATTTTAAACTATATTTAATGAAGGTACTAGTTTCTGCTAACTGTACTCTTTGAAAAACTGCCTCAAAAGTAATTGCTTGAATAAATTCACATAGATGCCATCTACACTCAACACACGGCATACTTTTCTAAGGAGCACAAATGAATCCATTCACAGCACCAGTTAATTGATTGATACTTTCAGCCATGATCTAAGCAATCTCCAATTCTACTGCTATCTTTTCTCATGCGGTCACTATTCAGCATGCAGTGAGTTATACAGCATAAGCAGAAGGGTAGAAAGGTCACAGTGCATACAAAAGGAAAGGGAAAAAAAGATTGAATTAGTGAGGAGATTGAAAAGAACCTGGTGCAGCCCTGTAGTTCAGCCAGCCTCATTTAGATATTCATTAGCAAGATTTCTCTTCTTGCTATTCAGTCTGAAGATATGCAAGAGTTCAGATGTGGGCAGATGGTAGATTAGGATCTATTGGTAGATCTCTGGGTGATTTGCAATAGATCAATAAGGATTTCTGAATCTAAATTGTTTAATAATAACAACATGACTCTCTCCCAGCCTAAATACGGGGGGGGGGGGGTACCAAGGAGTGGAGATTTTGTGAAAGGACTGATCTCCATTCAGTTCTGGTACCTAAACAAATTCCTGGGCTCAAAATTCTTTAATCCTAAATGTATGTCTTTTGCACCAGGCTCCAGTTGGTGGATCTTGATGTTCTACTAAAAAAATTAAGTAGATCTCACAAGTCTATCCACTCCTGTGCAAGACCACCAGAACTTCTTCTAAAGTTGCATCTAGTTTTCACTAGTTTTCAATCAATTGCAGGTTAAATAAACTTGATTTTACCACTGAAGGGATTTTAGTACAATAACCCTGCAGTATTTATTGGCCAAATTGATGAAATGCTGACCCACAGCTGGATAGACAAGAAATTTCCGGGCCCGATTCAAAGTGCTGGTGTTAACATTTAAAGCCCTTAACGGCTTGGGGCCAGGTTACCTGAAGGATCGCCTCCTCCCATATGTGCCTGCCCAGACCTTAAGATCATCATCAGCGGCCCTTCTCCGTGAGCCCCTGCCAAAGGAAGTGAGGCAGGTGGCTATTAGGAGGAGGGCTTTTTCTGTTGTGGCACCCCGGCTCTGGAATGAGCTCCCTAGTGAGGTTTGCCTGGTGCCTACATTGTACTCCTTTCGGGGCCAGGTGAAGACCTTTTTATTTTCCCAGGCATTTTAGCATTTTAGCTTTCTAAATTTTTATCTTTGCTGTTTAAATCTGTATTTTAAACTCCTGTACTGCTGCTAGGTTTTACTGTGGTTGTATTGTTATATTGTGGTTTTAATGTTCTATATATTTTAAATTGTTTTATTGTGTGTTGTTTGGTTTTAATTTTTGTGAACCGCCCAGAGAGCTTCGGCTATTGGGCGGTATAGAAAAGAAATAAATAAATAATAATAAAAATTGAGAGATTACTGTCTTATGATCTTGCATAATCAATCTCCATCTCAGCAGCATTTTTATCTAAACAAAAGAAGGGGGAAAGAAAAGAGATGTGTAAAAATTTCAAAGGAGCAGTTGTTATTATGGCAGTTGTTTGATAACTTGTCCTTGTCACAGGGAAGAGAAGCCCTTTCATATAATAGGCAAAGGGTGCCTTTAAGTGGAACAGAAATACAAGCAAGAAATTTCTAAGGGCAACAATTGGCTCAGGTCTGTGCCCAGCTGCATACCTGTTTTCTGCCCTCTGCTTAGGAGGACATGATCCAGGCCTTCTCCCCATCCCATCCCCTCTCCTCTCTAGCCTAACACTTGCCAGTATGCAGTTTTTCATTTAAAAGGTGACAAATGCCATCTGAATAAGCTTTAGATGAAATTCATTATAAGTGGGCAACAAACACACACACACACACACACACACACACACCTGCCCATCACTGCCCTCCATGATTCTGTTCTCACTTGGCTTTCTTCCTATCTGTGTAGTCATTCTTTCAATATTTCTATAAAGAGAAACTCTTCCTCTGTTTTCCCTCTCTGTTGGGGTCTCTCTAGGCATTGTTCTTGGCCCTTGACTATTCTCTATAAATACACTATCCATGGGTAAGTTTATCACATATGTGGCTTTCAGTACTACTTATATCAGGGATGGGGAACGTGTGGCCCTCCAAATGTTGTTAGACTGAAGTTCCCACCACCCCTCGCCATTGGCTATGCTGGCTGATGGGAGCTGCAGTCCAACATAATCTGGAGGGCCCCATGTCCCCCACCCCTAACCAATACGTTTGCTGATGACAGCTAGTTCTACCTCTCTATCCCAGAAGGTTCTTCCTCCATCCAATCCTCCATTGAAGAGCCTCTCTAATATTTGTTTCGTCATTATCTCAAGCTCAATTCATCCAAGTGTGAACTTCTCATCTGTCCTCCCAAGTCCTTCCCTCCTCATTAATTCTCCTTATCTACTGACAACATCACCATCCAATCAGTTAAAAAGGCACGAAGCCTTGATTTTCTCTTTGATTCCTCTTGCCCCTTGCCCCCATTTCAGCCAATTGCAAGAGTCATGTTTCTTCTCCCTTTACATGGAAATATGGCCTTTCCTCTCTTTACCCTCACCAAAAAAACTGTCCACAGCCTGGTCATCTCTTGCCTTGATTCCATTTTGTCATCTTGATTCGCTCATATCTGTCTAGTACTCTGTTGCCAAAATTATTCACCACTCTGATGACAGGACATCACTTAAATCCCTATACTGGCCTCCTGACCACTCCCAGGACCTGTTCTAGCTTCTTGTCCTTATTTTCGGAACTCTCTATTGCCCCTGCCCTTCATCATCTCTCTGCTGTTATATCCCAACACTTTCCTACCTTTACTCATTGAGTTATACCACCCTCAGACATCTGAAGGTTTCTTGCTCCCTCAAATGACCCTGCCCTTTCTCCCTTACTAACTCTGATATCTGGAATTGCCTCTCAGATTGCTTCTGTAAGGCCCCTACCCCTTACTTCAACTCCTTCCTCAAAAACCTCCTTTCCTGTGAAGTTTTTCTGTATTGGAACGAGTTCTAATAGTTTACATAAGTGAACTTTCATAGTGTGTACTTGTTGAATTTCATTGCCATTTGGCCCCACAGTTCACAATTTCTCTCACTACACCTACGTGTTAACTGAGGATAACACTTAATACATCTCAGGAAATGTCATCTAGTCCATGTAAGACTATGCCATAATAAATCTGTTAGATCAAAAGTGGGAAACATTTTGGGGTGGGGGTAAGGCAATGTCCCCTCACCCACCCAGCAGGCCAGATGGCATGAAGGAGCGTGACCATACGCCATGATCAAGCCCCTGCCATCATCCGGTCCCCAAACAAAGCCCCAGCTGGAGAAAAGCAAGTGCCAGCTTAGGAAAGTGAGGCAGCAGCTGGAAGAGTGCTCTAGCTATTGCCTGAGTTGGGGCTGCTTTGCCTGCACAGTGTCTTCCCCAGGGGGGGAAGGCACATTGTAGGCAAGTACTTGGAGGGGCGTGGCATGTGAACAGACTCAACTGGTGCTGGGAGGAGAAGTTCCTCCCGGTGCCAGCCAAGTTCCTCACTGCTCACGTCCCTGTCATTATCGCCAGTCTGTGATTCCCCCATGCCTCGCTCCCCCATGCTAGCAGTATGCAGAGGAATCCCTTCCAGTGTCTCTGATCAGGGAGAACAGCAGAGGTTCCTCCAGGGGATGTGGCTTGGAGGAATACAAGGAGGCTTCATAGGCTGGAGGTTCCAACCCTGTGTTAGACTTTAAGATACTGCAAGAACTCTTTGTTGCTAATACCCTACTGTAACCAATGCTAAGTGTGTGTAACTGTAATAATTGCATATGCTTCCTCTGTTTACCTTTGCCTCCATTTCCCTTTCCTTCCTCTGTTACCTCCCATGTGTTAAGTTTTAGAATACAAGTCCTTTGGGGTAGGGACCTGTCCTGTGTCTATAAAGCACTATGTACATAGATACACACAAAAACATTTTACATCCATATGCAAATCAGTTACAATCTGTGGGGCAATCCTTAAAGCTGAATCCTGCCTATGCTGTGAGACACCCACAGTTTATAAGTCAGATCATTACTTGGAAATAATTACACAGGAATGCCTGAAAGCCCATGGTAAGTACAAATGCATGTGTCTGTAAACTGGGTAACACTGCTCCATTGTATCACTGATAATGTGGTAGTAAACTAATTAATAGTAAACTCTCAGGTTTGATACAATCATTTAGAATTCTTGTCATGTATTGTATGCAGCAAGACTGATATTTACCTCCATAGTTGTTGGTTTTTCTTGTCTTTTTTTGTTTAAAGAAAGCAACATTTATCGTCTTTAAAAGACCATATAGGGAGGGAAAATGCCATTCCTGTTCTTGCTTTCTGCCCAAGGAAAGCAGAGGCTTTAAACTGGTACTGGTGTCTGAAAGAAGCTTATTCACAAACTCAAACAAAAGGCCTCTGGTATTTCAATAGAAACACAAGTGTGTAAATCAGAGAAGTGACCCAATAGGACACCTTCATTTACTGCCCAAGTGCCAAGAAAGCTCAATAGGCCCTACTCAAAACTACTGGACAAGCTGCATGCTTCAAATACTCATGGCTGCATTGACAGCTCCACAAATAACTACTGCATTGTTTATCACTGGGGAAATGACTGACAAAAGCTCCTCCTTGCACCCCGCTCAGCTACAGAGATATATATAGTTAAAGCAAAACAAAGAATGCAAACAGCAATGAGTGTGGAGTTTCCTGCCAAGGAAGAAAGTTAATGGCACCACAAGGTATTTACCCCTCCTGTCCTCTTGCCCCACACCAAGCAGTTCTCTGTTCCTGCCATTTGATTTAATTAATTATTTCATTTTCCTTGGCACCATTTGGACCCAAAGAGGCATCAACCTCTAGAAAGCAAAAGGAGATTTGGGGAAGGGGTGGGGGGGAGGGAAGGTGTGCCAAAAATCCCAGAACATCTACAACCAAGAGCAGAGGCAGATGAAGTCTCCATTCCCCTGTCCCACACTCCAAGCAAAAGGGTGTGCACCATCACCATAGGACACCATCCTGAATCCTACAAAGCAAACAGCTGATCCCAGTTTGGAGCAAATGAATTGCCTGGGCAAGACCCAGTTGTCACAAAATATTTCAGTGAAGGATAGTTCTTAAATAACAGATGAAGTGGAAACTAAGTTTTTGGCCTATACCACTTCAGGATGAAGGTGGGGGACTCACATGTCTGAACATACGTATCTATAAAAATAAATATATTCTGGCATATAGAAGACTGGAAGAAGATAGAGAAGGTTAGGCTAGAACTCTTCTCACTGACATCTAGGTTTCTATGTGTAGGACTCTTTTTCTTCTAAGGAGGAGCATTCAATCTTGTGATACCACAACACCTGCAGTAAGAAATAGTAGAGTCCAAAGACAGGGTGGCTACCTCATCTAATGTGTTTGTTTTAACAACCAGTCCGCACAAGGAGCATGAGCACTACCTATCTACAGCCTAGTAATGCCTCACCTTTCCTTTCATTCAAATAGTTCAGTCTTTTGATTGCAGTATAGAATACATTTGCATTAGAATGGAGTGGAGTTTTAATTTAAAAGCATTTTAGTAACCCCAGACATGGTAGCTAAAAGTGGATTTCTCAAATAACAAGAAAACCAGAACAGTGGTCCAGAATGCAACAAAATTCAAGAACTGCTTTATATTACAGCACTTCATTCTAAATTAAACAGTGGCCTCTTTGGTTCATTCTGAAGTATCTGCTCTGTGCACTCTCTTTAGTTTTACATTTTCCTTTTGGGTAATGTACTACCTCATTCTGCAGACTCCTTCTCACCTCTCTCGCCCTCTTGCTTGCTCACTCTCCCCCTCCATCCTTTAAGGAACACAATCCAATATTTTCCAGCCTCTCTCATGCTGAAGTCTACATATTTCTTCCTGCAGCACTTTCGACCTTGGTTTGCACTCTGAAGTGAAGCATCCTAAATGGGATAGGTTCCAAATTCACAATGCATTTTGATTCTAACACAGTAGCATATATATGACATTACCATTCGCCACTCATGGTAATTTCCATTTTTACTGTGAGTTCCAGGGAAAAGTTTCTCTCAGTCACCATAGTGGCATTCAAGACATTTTCTCACAATTAAGTACAGTTTATTTTTTAACCTCAATAACATGCAAAATGATGTTAATGACATCCAGGCTTTTCTCTTTGTCAGGTACCATTAAAGAACTCTGCCTGCCACACAAAAAGTCATGCAAAATGCCTGACCTAAACAGCATTATATCACCTGACATTTATTTTGCCAGCACTTTATTTGGTGCCACCAATATGCTGATGCTGCCCAGCTCTAACACTCCTTTCCACCAGATTCCAGGGATGCTCTTTCTGTCCTTAACCAGCGTTTGGCATCAGTAATGGACTGGATGAGGGAGAACAAATTGAAACTTAATCCAGACAAGACAGAGGCGCTCCTGGTCAGTCAAAAGGCAGATGAGGGAATAGGGATTCAGCCTGTGTTGGATGGGGTTACACTCCCCCTGAAGACTCACGTCCGCAGTTTGGGGGTGCTCCTGGATTCAGCCCTAAGCCTGGATGCTCAGGTTTCAGTGGTAGCCAGGAGTGCTTCTGCACAGTTAAAACTAGTGCACCAACTGCGCCCGCCCCTGGAGATGTCTGATCTGGCCACAGTGACACATGCCTTAGTTACATCCCGTTTGGATTACTGCAATGCGCTCTACGTGGGGCTACCTTTGAAGAGTGTTCAGAAACTGGAGTTGGTTCAAAGAGCTGCTGCCAGACTGTTGACTGGGGCTGGTTACAGGGAGCATAGAACTCCCTTGTTAAAACAGCCTCACTGGCTTCCAGTCTGTTTCTGGACACAATTCAAAGTGCTGCCTATGACCTATAAAGCCCTATACAGCTCCGGTCCAGGTTATCTGAAAGACCGTATCCTCCCTTATGAACCCGCCCATGTCCTGAGATCTTCTGCAGAGGCCCTTCTCTCAGTCCCACCACTGTCACTGGCATGTTTGGTGGGAGCGTGGGAGAAGGCCTTCTCAGTGGCTGCCCCACAACTGTGGAACACCCTTCCCAGGGAGGCTAGGATGGCTCCCTCTTTGATGTGTTTCCAGAGACAGGCTAAAACATTCTTGTTCCAGCAGGGTGTTGGGACGTAGTTGGAACCTGGGGGTAAGCTGCTAAAATGCTGTTTTAAAATGCTGTTTTAATGTTTTAATATAATTTTAATTGTTGTTTAATTTATATTTTAACTTTTGTATATTTTCATATGTTTTAACTGTATATGTTTTAATTTTTGTAAGCCACCTTGTGTCCCAGTACTGGGAAAAAGGCGGAGTATAAATAAATATTATTATTATTCACTTTCCTAAACATAGAGCCCAGACTGCTTATCCAAACTCTAATAATACTACAACTTGACCTTGAATTTTCTTTCTTTTTATCATCTCTCTGTGGGGGTAGGGGGAGATAAGCCATGACAGGGCTTTGTCTTGATAGAGAAAGTTAACCTGCCAGTCTTAGTTTAACAAATTAGTAATTATTCTGGATTCTTTCAGCATCTCTGTTATGTGTCTGATGTTTCAATATATCATCTAGGGAGCAATCCTATGGCCACTAGACAGTGGCTAGACGGCCATAGGATATGCTGTTTTCCGGGCACCGACCTTGGAGCCCGCGCTCCAAGGTTGGTTTGCGGAAAACTGACCTCCCTCACTTCTACGCTGCCTCAGAGGCAGTGCAGAGAAGCCCCATCCTCGCGCTCGGAAGAGGAGCACGGAGGGGCTAAAAGGGGGCAGGGCTGGAGGCGTTCCAGGGCAGGGAGAGCCGATCTGCATGTACAATACATCCTATGTGTTGTACGGCAGCCTCCTCTCCCGCTCGCCCCCCCCAGCAGCTGTCTAGCAGAAAAAGCAGGGAAAACAGCTGTCTAGTAGAAAAAGCAGGGAAGGAAAGGCGCAGAGGGAGTTATAGTCCCATGCTTCTCCTGTCTTGCTTTGGATAGGCAGTCACCTCCAAGTCGCCTGTCTAGTTAGGATTGCGCCCTTAGTAAATTATACTGAGGTCTGACTTGTGTCCCCATTTGTGAAGCTTCACAGGGAAACAAAGACACACACACACACACACACACACACACCTACCTTTCAAGAGCACCTTGTTTTATAACAGTGGGCTATAATCCACCCCTTAGTTGTACAGGAACAACGATTACACACATATAATTATGTAATCCAATCCTAAACACACTTAGTAGGGAGTAAATCCCACTGAACACAGTGACTGGGTTTGCACAATTGGGGAAGGAAAATAAGCCACGTGACTTATTTTCCTGCCCTGCATGTATGCTGCCTAATTAGCATAATTATCTTTGTCAGGCATGGCTTTTGTCATCTAAACCCAGTGAGGGTGGTTTACAAACCACCTTGGAATCTACAGCTTGTTCTAGGGTTCCAGGGTGGTTTGTAAACCACTGCCACCACCCACCCTCGCTGGGTTCAGACATGACAAACAGTGCCCGGCGAGGGTAATTATGGTAACGAGGCAGCATGTGACCAGCACACACAGACCAGGAAAATGAGTCACAGTGTCTTATTTTCCTTCCCTAATTGTGCAAACCTGCCTCATGAGACTTATTCCTGAATAAACAGGTACAGGATTGTGCTTTAAGTACAATGATAAATGTGTAAATTTGCAGGCAGGATTGTAGTCACAATTCCACAGTGTGAAAAAGGTGCAATTAAAAAAAGGCATGCTACTTAGAATCTTGGTCAGTGAGCCAGAGCCAGACATCCTGAACAGTGAGGATGAATTGGGCCTTATGTTTAAAATCTTGCAAGATGATGCTGTCAAGGTGATACATGCCATATGCCAGCAAATTTGGAAAACACAAGAATGCCCACCAGATTGGAAAAAATCAACTTATTTCCCCATACCAAAAAAGGGAAGCACCAAAGAATGTTCAAACTACTGAACAGTGGCACTTATTTCACATGCCAGTAAGGTAATGCTCAAGATCCTGCAAGGTAGACTCCAGCAATTCATGGAACGAGAATTGCCAGATGTACAAGCTGGGTTTAGAAAAGGCAGAGGAACTAGAGACCAAATTGACAATATCTGCTGGATAATGGAGAAAGCCAGCGAGTTTCAGAAAAACCTCTATTTCTGTTTTATTGGCTATTCTAAAGCCTTTG
Source organism: Heloderma suspectum (assembly GCF_057233095.1). NCBI lineage: Eukaryota > Metazoa > Chordata > Lepidosauria > Squamata > Helodermatidae > Heloderma > Heloderma suspectum. The sequence goes on along the minus strand of NC_139460.1, from coordinate 260,328,593 downwards.
ACTATGTGGATCATAACAAACTGTGGCAAGTTCCTGGTGGTATGGGGATACCAAGTCATCTTGTCTGCCTCCTGAGGAATCTGTATAATGACCAAGTAGCAACGGTAAGAACAGACCACGGAACAACGGACTGGTTGAAGATTGGGAAAGGAGTACGGCAGGGTTGTATACTCTCACCCTACCTATTCAACCTGTACACAGAACACATCATGCGATGTGCTGGGCTTGATGAATCCAAGGCTGGAGTTAAAATCGTTGGAAGAAACATTAACAGTCTCAGATATGCAGATGATACCACTTCGATGGCTGAAAGCAAGGAGGAGCTGAGGAACCTTATGACGAAGGTGAAAGAAGAAAGCGCAAAAGCTGGGTTGCAGTTAAACCTCAAAAAAACCAAGATTATGGCAACCAGCTTGATTGATAACTGGCAAATAGAGGGAGAAAATGTGGAGGCAGTGACAAACTTAGTCTTTCTAGGCACAAAGATGACTGCAGATGCTGACTGCAGCCAGGAAATCAGAAGACGTTTACTTCTTGGGAGGAGAGCAATGACAAATCTTGATAAAATAGTGAAGAGCAGAGACATCACACTGACAACAAAGGTCTGCATAGTTAAAGCAATGGTATTCCCTGTAGTAACCTATGGCTGCGAGAGCTGGACCATAAGGAAGGCTGAGCGAAGGAAGATAGATGCTTTTGAACTGTGGTGCTGGAGGAAAATTCTGAGAGTGCCTTGGACTGCAAGAAGATCCAACCAGTCCATACTCCAGGAAATAAGGCCAGACTGCTCACTGGAGGGAAGGATGTTAAAGGCAAAACTGAAGTACTTTGGCCACATCATGAGAAGACAGGATACCCTGGAGAAGATGCTGATGCTAGGGAAAGTGGAAGGCAAAAGGAAGAGGGGCCGACTAAGGGCAAGATGGAGGGATGATATTCTGGAGGTGACGGACTCGACCTTGGAAGAGCTGGGGGTGGCAACGGCCGACAGGAAGCTCTGGCGTGGGCTGGTCCATGAAGTCACGAAGAGTCGGAAGTGACTGACCGAATAAACAACAACAACAACTTAGAATCTGTATAACATGAAAATGAATTAAGTCATGTTGTTATTTGAATGTTTTATCTCGTGTGTTTTTTGTAAATCACCTTGGTTTGCTTCAGAAAGGAGGAACAGAAATATCACAATAAATAAACAAACAAATAAACAAATATAGAAATAAAAGCTTTACATGGTACAATTTAGGAAACCTGAAGAAGATATTCCTTAACACAAACAACAAGTCAATGATCCTAAAATTACAGCTCCAAAATAGAAGGGTAAAAATACAGTGGTGACGCTTTGTTATTAAATAACGCTGAATGCACGGTGGAAATCGTCTAAACCTTCAGCATAACCGGAGTCAATTCTTTAGTTACCTGGATGATATGGTGTGTCTGATTTTCCTGTTTTAAGAAATGTTAATTATATCTGAAGAGAACACAAAATCAAATTACAGTATCATCAGTGTTAACAGGAGTAATGCTATAAAAAGTAACCAGGCCTGAAAAAAAATCCCAGGTGCCTGGTCGCTGTTGTGGTTAGAATTCGGAAATATTTCTTTAAAATGTTAGATCTAGACAGGAAATAAAGAGATTTAGAAGCAAATATCTAGAATTACGAGAATGAGATACTTCAGAACCTTGAGAAGAGACAGATTTGCAGCCAACTGCAATGTTAATATATGGGTACAGAGAAAGCAAATAGGATCTGGTGCAGAAAACAAGGACAGTTTTTTCTTAATGGAATTTATCAACAGGTAGCTAAGACAGTGTTCTTAAACTTTTTATCAATGGAACCCACCAGAATTGTGCAGCTTTACTGTTTCCTTTGCCCTTACCAAGAAATCACACACTCATTTTGGCCCTTTATGTTATATAACCATCACCCTAGACACATTGTCTATACTCTATAAAGCTTCTGTGATGTAATGTGGGATCCTTCTCATGATCAGCTTTTAACTCTTCACTGGTTAAAAAACACAGAGTACATTTTAATAAAATACAGCTCCCAAAATGTAAATGAACAATGCTAAACAGAAAAAGAGTATTCCTATCTAGTCTTTTTACAAATAATTCCTTTTTATTCCATACTGGTCTTTGTGGTACCAACAGGGTGCCTATATTATTATTATAACTGCCTTTCCCTTTATAGAAGGATAAAGGTTAATTGCTTTTCTGGAGGTCACCCAGCAAGCCAACATCAGAGTCAAAAAACCGACCCACACTTCCTTATTCCGAGACATTATTTAACCATTTCATTACCCCTCCTTCTTGCTCCAGTGCAGCATGGTTTAAGTTCCATTCAGATACTTGAATCCTTTGAAATTTCCTTAGTCACTTTATCCCCTTGTGGAATGAGAAGTGGCTCAAAGACTTTGGGTAATTTAACAGTGTGGCTTTCACCTCCATCCCTTAGGAATCTGCTTGTTCTCAAGGTAGCTTACATAAGACACAGTAAGAATGAATAATAAATATATCAAGCAACAGCAGCTACTGTCTAGCAAACATTTCATACTATACAGGCCTGTGCATAGACAGGCATCTTCACCAGCCTCTGAAAAATGGCAAGGCATTCCACAGAGGGGACACCACTTGGAAAAGGTTCTATTCTTTGTAGCTACCTGCCTGGCCTCTCTGATGGTAGAGGCATTTAGAACAGGGCCTCTCCCTTCCATGATTTCTGCCACCCTGAACCTATTCTGTTTAGGGCAGGGGTATGCAAACTGGAACCCTCCAGATGTTTTGGACTACAACTCCCACCATCCATGACCATTGGGCCTGCTGGCTGGGGGTGATGGGAGTTGTGGTCCTAAACATCTGGAAGGCGCCAGGTTGGCTACCCGATTTAGGGTTTTCAACTGACAAAAACAACACTTCGAATTGTGCCCACACACTACCTTGATGCCAGTGCAGTGCTTTGAGCCCCTATATTATGTTCTCCACCCACCCAGTTTTTGTTAAAACCCTGAGCACCATATTGTGAACCAAATGAAATTTTTGAACAGTCTTTAAAAGCAGTGCTTTACACAACTAGTCCAATCTGGAAATTATTGGCATGTACTACAGTGAAAAGATCTCTGAGCCCCAGGAACAATTTGCAATCCAGGTAAAGTGTTAAAAGGAATTCTTATCCATAGATGCTACCTGAGAGTCAGGAATGCTTGGTCTAGGAGAACTCCCAACTGTTGATCCACTCCTTAGGGGGGTGTTACCTTGTCCACGAAAGGCCATTCTCCTACCACCAAGTCAACAAGAACAGCTACCATCAACAATTACATCTTATCTGGACAGAGCTTCAGTTTATTTGCCATCATCCCATCCAACTCAAACTCCACGTACTTGCTCAGGTCATCCATTCCCTCACTGGGTTTCAAGGAGAAAAAGAAATAAAGCTGAGCATCATCAGCATTACAAAACCCAAAACAACTTCTTCCAGTGGTTTTATGTAGATGTTATAGAGCATAGGAGATTACTACCCCACAGAAACTCTTAGTAACACTTTCTGGAATGAGTAAACCAGAGTAATGTAGTGACACTGACGGCAGTCCTGGCAGGTAGCCCAGAAGGATACCATATTTGGTAGTATCAAGCATTGCTGAGAGGTACAGAGAATCAAGAAGGTCACAGTCCCCCTGACCACTGGCTGGTGAAGGTTGTCCACCAGCATCACCTAAAAAACAACCACCACCTTTGGCAATCTGAGTCCCTACATTGATTGAGAACCTAGATTAAAGTGGGTCCAAACAAATTCCAACCAGTTTGGTGATTCTCTGTGAAGATTCTGGAAAGCTCTGGTGGGTATCAGGCCACCACCCAGGAATCATTTTGCTAAATGAACAATTAGTCATACAGAGATAAAATAAAGCAAATAGTTTAGATTTGTGGAGGAGGCATCACCAAATGCGGTACTAAACTCTGCAATGAACATATTCTTCCTTGGATTTTAAGTTAGTGCAACGGACACTATGCAAACTAAGAACATAAGTAGAAGCATACACCAAATAATAGTGGCACAAGAGCCATTCCAGTGAATTGTGTAAATAATTTGCCTTTTAAAAAGGTATATTGTGAGAACAGACCTATCAGCTATAGCAGAGTTATATATACCCGAGAAACACCAATATATTTCTGGAAACTTACCCAATTAAAAAATTGGCAAAGAGATTACAAAGATCTAGACCAAATGATTACTTCTATAATTTTTGAAGGCTATTAGAGGGTGGGCAGGAAATTATTTCTATCCGTATTTTTATATTATCCATATTATGCAAATTTACAAAATTTGCATCTGCCAAACTAATGAGCAAACTGGAACAGAGTTGCACACCAAAATTCACACTTTCCCAACTTTAGCAATGCAATTCTCTACACAAAAAAAATGCAAACATCACAGTAAGTGCACACAAAAATCCATACTTTATGGAAAAGTGTACAAAAAATGTATACAACAGAGAACATAACACACAAGTGTTATAAAAAAGGATTTACCTGTGTGCGTGTTTTAATTCAGACTCAGGTGCATTATTATAGGGTAAATCATTTGCAAAAATGCATACATTAGCAAAGTGCGCACAAAAATGTATAAATTTGGGGAAATGTACATAAAAATGCATATATTAAGAGAAGTGAGCACAAAAACACATAGAAATTGTTAAAAAGTTAAAATTCGTACACTGGTGCAGGATTGAGCTGAACCAAATTTAAGGTCCAAAAAATGAGAAACTGAATGGAACCGAAACTGACAGATTCACCCATCCCTAATTAGAAGGTTGGGGGAAACATGTCCATTGTAACGGCTAATGCCACTTTATTACTTAAAAGGCCCTGTGGGTATATTAACCCACAGTGGCTTGTTGTTACGTGTAAACCAGGTCAAAGACTGCCATCATGGAGCTTCACAATTTCATAAGCAAGAGACGAGAAACAGGTTCCTGCCCCAGGAGCTTACAATCTAAAATGTGAGAGTGGGAAACACAACAGAGCGAAAGAGAGAAGGAGCACAGCTGCAGGTGAATTCTTAAAGCCTGACAGAGAATTCTTATTAAATTCTGAGAACTCCATGTTCTCAGTGCTTTTTAGACAAGACTTCAGCCTGAGATGGCAGGGTGTAAAAATTTGGTCAGTTCAGCTAGACTTCCTTGTAGTGCATTTCCTCACAACTTTAAAGTGAAAACGGTGATTTTCCCTGATTAAACACACTGTTGAGAGTACTCTAGCGCACAATCTTCTCTTAGTCTGGGATTCTTTAAGGAGCCAAAGTTCTACTGAAACAGGGCAAAGGCTAAAAACATCACAATATTCCGTTTAGATAAAGGAGAGGCTGCAATGAGGATGTCATTTTGACTGCCTTTTTCTTCATTTAAGTTGCCTTTAATTCTGCTGCAAGACTGCAGTTTTCAGCTATTTATTTCAGACTAATTTTAATGTTCTAGAAAATATACTGCACAGAATAATGCTACACCGGCAAGAAGCAGGAACCTCATTGGTTATTTGTCTGCTCCATCTCCACCTATTATAATTCTATACATTTATTTGCAACCAATGCTGTTAAGTGCCTATTCGCACAAAATGTGTGTGTGGAGGGGGTGGGGGGATAATATAGGCATAGCACTTTGGATGAAATTGCTGGCCTATTCCAAGTATTTCTTAGCCTTCATTTACCAAAATATGGTCATTTCAGGAAGTAATGTTACATTACATGATAGTTACTTTTTATTCGTTTGTGAAGTTTTATAACCTACATTTTTCATTAGCTGGGATCCAACAAGCTACACACCCAATTTTTACTTTAGATTGCCTGTCTGTGTAAAATGTGGTTTAGGTTGAAATGCCTGCCAATAAGGAGCTTATACACATCACATTCAAAGCATGGTTTGCATTAACCGTACTTCAGAACCCAAATCATAGTAGGAAGTTCCAAGCGTACAATAGAAAACCATGGTTTTAAGCTGAGAGCCTAATTTCATTCTCCATCCTCTCAGGTTCATAAGTTCACTTCCTTTTCTATGGTGTAGCAGCCTCTGGAAGTGCAGCAATGGCTGTGACTGAGATTTGTCAATTCAGGCGTCATGACAAACCATAGTTGGTACAAACCATGGTTTGCGAACCCACTTCAAACCATGGTTTCAAATGCTGTTTTGCTGGTCAATGCCAAATTGTCCATTCAGACATCACAGAAAAGCATAGTTAAGGTTCTTTAAGCACAGTTTGTTATGATGTCTGAATTGAGCCTGTGACTTCTGAACTCAACTTGAGAAATTAGATCCTTAAATGAGCAGGCGAAAAAAAACAAGCCAAAACCAGGCATCTGTAGTATTGCCTATTAAAAATACATAAGCAAACCTTTCCTTTTGGAAGCTATCTATAAAAAAAATGACATCAGAAAAAATGATACCAGCATCCTGGATATGGTATGTTAGTGGCTGATTGAAACAATGCTTTGAAGGTAGAAGATTATATCAAGATCAAGGTTGTAATAAGAAGGTGCTCATTTCTCTCAAAAGATGTGCTCATAAGAAACAGAGAAAAAATTATGCCTTAACATTATTTGAAAGCTATTTCTCACAGCTAACATGTCTCTCTGGTCACAAACATTCTCTTCTCTAGCCCAGCAAGTGTGACTGTAAAAGCCCACTATAAAGGGCAGAGGGTAATGATATTAAAAAGGTGACCCTGGACAGGTTTAGTTGTCATCCCCAATTTAAATAGCTGAATTTACGCAGATTTAGCGTACTTGGTTTTTTTAAGAAATGGCCAGTTTTATCGATATTTACAGCATGTGTCCGGCCTTGCAGAAATCCATCTTCTTCCATCTTATCTGTAACATAAATGTATGTATTTATTTATTTTAATACATTTATACCCACCTTTCTTCCATCATGGAACTCAAGGTGGCTACATGTGGTTCTCAGGTGGTCTCCCCTCCAAGCACTGCCCAGATCCAGACCTACATAGCTTCAGCAAGCTGGCTGCCTCATGTCCCTTCAGGCTAAATTGCTTTAAGATCACATGAATACACTTTTACTAGGGCACTTTATGCATTCTCTGTAAGCCAGGCCCAAATCTATAGTGTACAATACAAAGGGGAAACACCACTGCCAATGGAAGAGTCTACTGGGGCAACACTGGAGTTTGCACACAAACCAGGTTTTTCAGCTGCTAAAAGATTAGTCAAGGCTACAAAATAAATGCTAATAAATTCTATACTGTGAGATGAATTACAATAAACAATAATATGCATCTATCTAACATTATTCTAACTTTAGTCTACTCTAGAGCTGAAACATCACCCAAGGGGCTCAAAGTTGGATGATTTCTTTTCATTTAAAATTAAGCTTTTCAAAGGTAGAGAGTGATGTACCTAGTCTGTTATTCACAGTGCATAGTTTAGCAATTCACTTACAAATCTGCCCCAGGTTTTGTTATCCTGAACACTTGATGTTAGTGCTATAACCATTTAACCTGGTAAATGCTGCTAGTGCAATAAAACTGTGTTAGAAGTTGAATTACCAGAGCCAATGCTACAAGCAACAGTTTTTTTTTTTTCTCCTAGGGCTGTGTTGAATATTTCCTAGTTTCAATTTGTGAGCCAAAAACATCAGTTGGGGGGAGAGAAATATAGCCAGAAAAATTATTTAATTGTGAGAATACTGACCCCTTTTCAGTCTTGTTTGTTGCCACTGTTTCCCTTACCCTCCCCTTTGTTACTGCTTCTTTCTTCTTCCTGGATTATTCACATGAGTGATCCCACCAACCAGGGATTGTGAACAGGATAACAAAATGCTGTGTAGCCAAACATATTTGACTACATCACAACATCACTGAAGGCAAACAAAGCCAATTTTCGGAGAAAGGGGCACACAGGCGAAGGCAACATAACATGAATAGGTGAACATTTTTCCAGGCACTGCTGAAAAATAGTTGGAGGAGCAGGGGAACATTTCAACACTACTAAAAATGTTCCTGAAATACTTCAGTTTCAGCTCAGCCCTATTTGCTCCCCCATTTTGAATCAATACAAGAACACTGTGCAAGTCCTAAGGGTGTAACTATCTCTCTACATGGAAAAATAATCCCCCAGTAAAATTGCATTTAATACCTGGTGAAAGTACATGAGTCACTGCCTCTGCTGGCTCAACACCAAGGAAGAAATAGGAAAATAACATGTTAAGTTCTAAACTGTGCATTAAACATTGTATTAAGCACTATTAAGATATTAACAAATGTTTACTATCACAGAATCCACAGTATACAGGGAGTACATTTTTAAAGGGGAAATGTCTAAGTTTAAGTTTTTGGCAAGCAGCTGATTCATCCACATTGGCAAAGTATTACATACAGGGATGGAAATGAATAAGTTCCTAACATACCTTGATAGAGAACAGGGAGAGTCAATGCCACCCACTCATATCTATCAATACAATACTGCCCAGGCAGGTTGTGCGATTATGTCAGCAAATGCAAAGGCGACGGGGTGCTTTAGTTAACATGAACATTAACGAGCAGCTTAAGGTATAGTTGTACTGATTTAAGGTGGGAGGCGCAAAAGCAGCCTTGGAAACAGAGAAACTGAACCACTTACAATACAATCCATTTCTTAGCAGTTCTGCTAGCCCAGCTCCGGAACAGAAAAAGAAAAACATAACCTACTGATCAATAAACTTGCCTTCTATTGCATAGAAGTAGGTTGCGGCATCCCTCATCTGAGCTTTCATTGCAAACAGCCTTGTACATTAGAAACAGTGTGGAGATGTCACTTGGGTCCTAATATAATGTTTCCTAGGGTAATTTCTTAAGAGGAAGGAACCTCGCAATCCTTTGACTGATCTCCCCATAACAATCCAGTAGATTTTGTGCATAAAATAAATGGGTGCTCTGTCGGCTGTTCCTGCTTGCACACACATTACTCAACCAATCAGGATAGGCTTGAGATCCCCCACTCCCATACAAGGCTCTGTCCTTCCACTTAAAACTAAGACGTTTCAGTTTCATTATTTTCTTTCTTCTCACTTAATCCAAGGGTTCTTTATTCATTTGTTTCATTAGGCTCAGAGGACCAGACAGACTTGCATTCTACCATTACCTTCACAACCATAGTTGCTACAACAAGAGGATGCAACTTATCTGCATTTCATTTTTCAGTGCCATGAGAATCATTCCAGATTCCTACAATGGAGCAACTTTACATCTCTACTTTGAGAATGTTGCCTTTCCCGACAAAGATACATATATGTCGTGAACGTGCATGAGTCATACATGCAAAGTTTAGAACAAGATTCTTTGGGGAGAATTGTTATACCAGATTTGTTTTGAGATGCTGACAGCAATTGCTAGAGCTAGGCTGCCGAAACATCTAAAGCTTGGCCTTTAATAATCACCAAAGTAATATAGCGCCAGACCACGTCTGAGCAGGGACTCCCAATAGTGTCAGATTGTGTCAAACTGCAGGATTGTTATGGGATGCGAGCAAATGTCCACACTTGTTTTACCCAATCAAATCTGAATTAGGCTTTAGATGCAAGCCTCCTGTGTATTAACCCAATGGCCTCCCCGTTATTACCACTACCACAGACCTTCACACTTGAAGGCTAATTTTAATTCAGCAATTTGAGTTGTTGCTGCAGATCTTTCTACACATTGTCCCACTCTCCCTTCTGATGATCCTTGTTTGAACTTTTACTCATGAGAAGTGCAAAGAGAAGATGCATACAACATGCAGACGTACAACACACACAAATATATAGATGTAGTGGGTATTTGATTACACAGCACCATGGGGATGTTGAACTTTATGTATACTTTACTAATGAAACAAGCACAAAATTCTGGTGCAAACTCTCACAAGAGATGAGAAACAGTAATACAGTCCAACCTGCTTTAGCCATGCTTGGTATCCAGAAGATGTAAGTTGGAATCCATCTTTAGGCATGTGTATTCTGGGCTAGGAGAGAATAGACATAAGAGACCTCCTTTTACATTGCGACCTTGCTAACCTAATCATTTTTCCCAGGTGATAGCAAACACCAAACACATCCTCAGCCACACATATAATAATTGATTCCTCAGAGAAACTGCAGGTAGCTTATTACTCCAGGTAACTTAGAATAATAGAACTGTAGGCACAGAAGAATTATGAAGAACATCTAGTCCAACTCACAAAGGCCTCTACTTAGGTAACCATCTCTAAAGAATCAACCAATAGAACTGTAGTTCTTAAAGCCTTAAAAAGATAGACAGGAATTTTAAGGGAAACATGAGAACCTCCCAATATACTTTTTGTCTTGTCTTATTTGGGACTGAAGTTCTGATCCAGGTCATCATAATTATAACAAACTCAGCAGCGAACTGCTTGTCCATTTACATTCACAAAGGACACACTGAAGCAGCCTTCTGCTTTTCACAGAACCAATTTAAAGGCCCATTAAGACTGTTTGAGAATCCCTTAGTAGCTGTTTTTAAAAAATGCTGAAGGTCAAGTTGCCCAGGGCCCTAAAATGCGATACCTGTACCTAGGAATTGGGAATATTGTGACAGACCTGTGCAAGATTGATGCTAGTACTTAGGTGTTCTGACATTTTTTCCAGGCCAGGTGATAGAAGAATGCAACCCATGACCATCCCACTTATTATAGACCTGTGAGAGCAGCTCTGTAGTTAAGGTGTAGTATACTGCAAACAGACATGGGGTGAAGATACACCTGCCAGACAAAAACACAAATTTAGTTACGTAATAACATATGACAGCAAGCTTACTGCTTACTACCAGGAATAGCAAGAGCCAATTCAGAGTGTGACCTGGAAAACCCTCAATGATAAATCACCATCTTGTCCAATTCACTCTACTAATTCTGTGTTACACTTGCATCCCATTCTTCTTCCAAAGAGCAAAGAAGCATACTTGGGTTTTCCTGGAAATCTCCTACCCAGAGACTTGTGAAGCCTGGGCCTGCTTATGGTCAGGACTGAACTATATTACACGCAATTACCTACGAGGCACGTTCAGGTCATTCTCTGGACCCACTTCTTCCAAAATCCTCCACTAACACACAGCCCTAAGAACAAGAGCACTGGCAGAGAAAACAACGTTGAGATAAGAAACATAAAAATACCACAGTGGTAAAAAATGCCAGGGCTTTCAATACTGTAGTATCTGGTGCAGCCCATCTAATGTCAAGACAACCTGTTCACAATTGGGATAGAAGGAAAGTTCCAGCTGCTGTGCAGTAGATTTGGCAATGCTGAATATGTTCTTCAGGTTCCGGGATGTGGAATTCCAATTTGCAGCACATGTCATGGTACCAAAGTCAGTCCAGTACTTTTTAGAATTAATACACCCTAGATTAGGGTGGCTACATGCACGGTACTTAAGGGGAATCTCTTGTGTTACAAGCGACTGCCGTGTCCATCCAATTAACTTTATCCACATACAGCTTCATTTGGCAAGCTCACAGTGAGACAGTCTGAACTCTTCCTGATCAGATGCTGGAAGGGTGGGGGGAGGACAAGCAACTCTGTGGGGATGAGGCAACTCCCATTCTTTACAGCCTTTTTGTGAAAAAGGCTGTCCATAAAAAGCAGCTTTCCCCATATCTAGTGACCTTCCCCTGCAATGCACAGCCACCAGAGGATTAGGCTTGTTCCAGTCTCAACTTTTGCACACTCTCAGCTTGTGCAGGGCAACAATAAAGCCCAACAGGTCTAGCTATTGCTCTATGTGAACTGACTGTAAATGCTGGAATATGCCCCAGAATCTTCTACAATGCACAGAGGTTATGCAGCAGGCTGGCCAAGGTAAAAAGATTCACTGAAGACAGACATTTGAAAGTCCCTGCTTTAGAGAATGAGCTCCAAGCTCCCTTCAAATGTCACCTCAGCCATAAAGTCACTTGGTGGACTGCACTCTTCCAGCTTCAGATCCATATATGTAATATGGGGATCATTAACATGACCTACTTCACAGGATAGTTGTGAGGGTTTCTGATTTAATGTATGTGAAGTGCTTTAAGCCCCTAAGAAAAGCACTATATAATTCGCTTTATTATAGCTATGTTCTCTTAACATAGGAACATCGGAAGCTGCCTTACGCCGAGTCAGACCATTGGTCCATCTAGCCCAGTATTGTCCACACTGACTGGCAGCAGCTCTCCAGGGTTTCAAGCTCTATCTGGAGATGTCAGGGTTTAAACCTGGGACCTTCTGCATGGAAAGCGTGTGATCTATCACTGAGCCACAGCCCCAGCAGCAGCAGCTGACAGCTCTTATTTTAAAGGCTTTGCCCTGCATTCTACAGCATCACAGCTCCTCAGAATGCAAGAGTCATCAATTATGACAGAGCCACAAATAATATCAGCTCGATGAACATTTTAAACTAAATAAATTCCACCTTCATTTTTATTTATTTGTTACATTTATATATTGCCTTTTCCTCTAAGGAGCCCAAGACGGTGTCATAGCATTGGAAAGGGCCTACAAGACCATCGAGTCCAACCCCCTGCTCAGTGCAAGAAGCCTGATTCCCAGGCAGTCTCCCAGCCAAGTACCAACCAGGGCTGACCCTGCTTATCCTCACAACAACCCTGTGAGTTAGGTTAGGCTGAGAGTCAGTGACTGGCCCAATGTCACGCACTAAGTTTCATGACTGAGTGGTCTCCCCAGTCCAACACTCTAACCACTACACCATATTGGCTCACGCTGACTACCTTCCCATAGGCTGATAGTTTCAGAATATGTACCATTGACTCTAACTTTTGATATATATATTTTTGTACACTAAATATTTACAAGCATCAAAAATACATTAGAGAGACTGTACCATAGCTACATTGTCAACGGAAACAGTAAAACACACATTTCTAGTACTAACTTCACTTAAAGGAAGTGGGGTGAATGGACAGAGATTTTACACCACATTCCATTATTTCAACTTGCAAATTTTCAGGGCTACGTTAGAACCCAAGTCCCAAGCAACCATTTTAAAGGAGATGCTCTGACCCAAGACACATTCTGCTCACTGATGGTGCTTTAAAATCCTGTCATCCTAACTCTGTTAACCTGGCCAACAATCTCTCAAGCATATATTTTAATGATACAGATCATGCTTGTGAGCTTTGCCATATATGTATAGCTCTCATGTCAGCTTTCAGAGAACTTGTGCTAACAACAGCCAACATAATGCTTTTGTTGTATACAAAAACCTGGATGCAACCATTCCATAGAGGTTTTGCAAGTATAATCTCCAGCGCCATTAAGTGGGAACTCCACTACCACTCAGTGCATTACCCAACCTAACACTTGTCAAACTCCAATTCGGTAATGCACTGCAACCCAAACACTGCTTTTAATATGTTACCTACTTCTAGGGCTGCCTTCTCAACAGTCTGCCTCCCACAATGTACTAAAGCCTTTAGCACATTCCAATTTCATACTGGTCATCTTTCCCCTGCAATCTTTAACTGACTTTTTGCTTTATTACTTTCCTTTACCCCTTCTTCCATTGTTAACTTAATGGATCCGAGTAGTCTCTAGTGAGGTCTGAAAAGGCTGTTTTCTCAGAATGAGTCAATATTTTAAATTCTATGGAATGCATTTATTTTCTCCCCTAAAAAACACCACCACCAAATGCAGCCTTTGAAAGACAGACATTAAATTACAGGCCTCAGTTCCTATTTTCTAAGCCTAATACAACCCCTGAAGGCTTACAATATTTGAATCACAGCTGGAGCCGCGGTTACCATACAGTTTAAATATCAGCTTCTTTACTGTGCAATTTGTTTTAAAAATCAAATCAGAGGCTATGTCATAAACAAGTGCTAATTAAGTAGCAAGCAAGTATAAGGCTTTCTGTGCAAGAAAGGTTCTTAAATATCTGCCTCTCCACTCTCATAAGAAAGGATAAATAAAGCCAGCTGGGAAAATTATGGGCCAAAACTGGCATGGGACACAGAACACCAACAACAAAAACGTGGCTGGCATTAAGCCTCCAGTATTATTCATATGAGTGTCAGGGGGCTACAGATTATGAAAAATATCCTGCCTTAGGTGAACAATGCCATGTTAGCATGGCAATGTGAGCTTGATAACATAATTCTTTAAGGGTATATGCCTATTCCCATCCAGCTACTCTGCTTCAAGCCACTCAGTTCTGAAACGACAGAAATCAAATCCCTTTTGGTACCCCAGAACTACTGCTGAGACGGCAGAATATTTATTATTTTTATGCAGTCCTTTAGACAGTCGTATTTGTTAACAACAAGAACACTGTAATTTATTATAATCCCCTATTTGGTAAATTCATTTATTCTTAGCTAAATGCTTAGCTAAGAATAAATGAATTTTTAATACAGTTTTTAGAAACACTTGTCACTGCTTCCACATTTCCATTTAGTGAATAGGACTGATGTTTCTCTCAGCAGGGGGTGATATTTTAATGATGCAATGCTGCACTTCCTAGAAGACAGACAAGCCTCATGAGGCAGATTATAGGACTAAAGAAACTCAGATCCCATTAAAAGGAGACAGCTCCAGACCATTTTTAAAATTAATTTTGTTTAATGATAAAATGTTATAACAGGTGGGCAGCCAATTGTAAAATTAACCAAAACATTCTTAAAGGAACAGAAGAATGGTAGAAAAGCAAGTACAATCATACTCCCACTATCAATTTACTGGATGGCTCTGTGTAAATATTGGCATCTTCCTATAATTCTTCTTCCCTGTCTACAAAGAAGGGATAGCATCCACGTTCTTTTTAAGCTGTTATAGTAGCCAGGTGGTAGTTGCCAATACTGCCGAAAGCTGTACATCGAGCTTCAGTTTGGAAGACACTTCTCATGATTTGTACGATCATGGGAACAGTCCTGAAAAATATCTGAATACATCTCAGTGTAATGCAGGAATGTCAATTACTTCTGGCTTGAAAATAGGCAACCACTAAGAACCCTTCTATTGACTGACCTGCACAGCTGAAATATAAATCCTGCGCTGCACCTCTCTCTCTCATGGGGTCTTTGAAGGAAACTCTATATAGATTTCTCACATTACATTTTCCTATATCTTTATTTACACAGGTGTGGCCGACAGAGGTGTGACCCATGTCTTCAAAATCGTGAGAACTGGCTCACAAGTCTCCCATAAGGTAGCTGCCTCAACTCACCCTGATCTATAGGATTAGAAATGTCCCATCACTCTCACTTACTAAAGGTTTCAGAAACTGGTGCATCTTAACTCTACCAATGGGCCAGAAATTGTTTAGGACAGTGTCTCTCATACTACACAGATCAAAAGGGCCCTGGTTCTGCAAGTTATGCATTAGAAAGACACCATATTAAGATCTGAAGCGTTCAGAAATGTTTACAAGAAACATTTTGAAAGGATTGCCTTCAACAAATGCTTGAATCAAGACCTACAAAGTCTATTTTACCACAGAGGGCATGGATCAACTGTACTTATAGATAAGCAGAGAGCAATGAAAATGTAAAGGCAAACCACATAAGAAGCAGTTTTAAGGAAGACCCAATTAAAAGAAAAGATAGTGTGCAAAGAGATTTAGACAACAAATTAGAAGATTAACAAAACTAAGGAAATACTGTCAGTATGACAGCACTTGCAAGTGAGGCCAGAAACCAGCTCCATCAACAGTACAACATCATGATGCTTATAACACTAATATCTGCAAGTTAACTCTGCAGTAATCTATAACAAGCATCCTCCCCTCATCCTCCTCCTAACATGCACACACATTGTGATTTTAAAACATAATGATGTAAACTAAAATGCTACGATGGGGACATCTAGGAATAAAAGACTGGAAGAGTTCTTCCACAGGTTTTCAATTCAATCATGAATGACTCACACATACATCTGCTGCTTCTCATAAAAAAAACCCAAAATGATTTCCCTCCCACAACCTGGGAATTAATGTGCAATGTTTCCTAGCACACACATGCCATTTAACATCAGGTAAGGGTTTTTGACCTCCCAGCATCTATGCCATGGTATCTAAGAAATGTAGACTTTGTGTTCCAGTCTTTTTATTCATACACACACAGAACTCACTTACCTTCACATCACCCCAGTCAAACCTTGCACTGCATTTCTCTTATCTCTATCTTCCCATAACTCCTTACCTAGTCAAAAGGTTAGCATCTAGTATTGTTTTGATTTACTCTACTAACAAGAACTATAATTTAGCACTAACTACTCATGAGGAATTTTAGAGCTTCTGGCTGGTGAGTAATTTGCCAAGGAAGACCAGTTTAGCCACATAAAATAAATATCCACCTGCATATACTAGCACTAATCAGGGCGTGAAATTAAACTTTTTATACAGTAGAAAATAACTGCTGCAAGGTGGCGATTTAGTGGAAAGCAAATATTAAGGTCAACCTATTCTTCCAAGAGCCTATAGTAGACATGCTAAGAGAGAGGGCATGGAGCACCAAATTCCACTTTTCTAAGTCCATGAAACTAATACTTCAGTGATGCGTTAGCAAATTTACCATTTGCTTTTACTAATTGCATATATTTAATGAAGCAAACAAAACTAAAAGCTAAAACAAAACACTGTTAACTTGGAAGTGCACGAACCCTGTACTGCTCCTAAAGTAACTGAAGAAGAGTGAAAGTTTGTAAACCTATAATGAGGACTCAACCTATAATGAGGACTCAAAAGCACTCATTGCTTAACTGATATAAATTCACTGATTTAAAGGGGTATACATTTTAATCATACTGCCCCTTTCTTAAAAAAATAAAAGGAAAAAAGGCTATCATGCCATTTTTTTAAATTTGATTTCTATCTCGCCCTTCCTCATTAAAAGCCCAGGTCGGCTAATAACCTACATCAATGGTATGGCATCAATTAGTGCAAAGTGCACATCTCTTGATGACTTCAGTAATCTCTTGACAGCACAGAAGGATTGATTCATCATTTATGGAGCTCTCTTGCCCTGGAGAACTTCCCTTCCACTGCAATGGAGGGAGCAAAGTTTGCATGCATGCAATAAACAGGACCACCAACACCCATTATATCTACAAGAGATCTATGTGTACAAGAGCACATACAGGGACATGGGTCAAGGCGGCTGTTTATGTTGACTTTCCAAAGAAACTGTTTTGTTCTTTATTAAGTACACAGTAACATATGTTCATTAGGTATTTGAAAAACAAACTGCAAAAGCGTGTGATATTTATTCTAACCCAACTGTTTACATTTATATTTACAGCCCACTAGTTCCCAAAAGCTTGGGGTGAATAATGAATTAGAAAACAGGTCTGGAATTCCCTTGGAAGTAAAACATTAAACAAGTAAAAGACTGCTTTACTCTGTAAAATAGTATCCTTCAAAAAGGTCATAGGAACAAGCCAGATGTTGTCTATATGGACGGAACTACATGCTCAACGCAGCATGTCTTGACTATGCCAAAGCAACCTATTTGATCAGCTTAGAATTGTTATATAGCTTAAGCCAGCCTTGTACTTTACCATCACAGATGACAATGAATTATATGCAAGTGAATAGGCTGCATGCTGCCAGAGGGAGGGAGGGACAGTCAAAGCAGTACATCCCTTCCTCTGGCAGCTCCCTGGTTTCTGTGCAGGATAGCATAGAAATCAAGCCTGCAAAAATGTTTGCTGGCTTGCTTTTTACTCATATGAGATGGCAAAGGAGGGCTGGAGGGCTCCATCTGCTAGCCCCTCTCATGGATAATAAGCAGGCTAGTAAAAAAACTGAACTAATACCTATTGTGGCCTTATTTACAAGGCTAGCTCAATGGCTCTTTATGAAGCTGTATCTACTCCAGCCTTTCCCTTCAGATGTTTTTTACTATAACTCCCAGCATTCCTGACCACTGGCTATGCTAGGTAGGACTGATGGGAATTGAGTTCCAAAACATCTGGAGGGCACCAAGGTGGGGAAGGCTGACCTACTCTATGAGCTGACTCATAGATGTCAAGATAGCACAACAGTGTAGGTCAACCACTGTCAGATGTAGTTTAGTGGCAGAGCTCAAAGCCATTACTGAGTGCAGAAATTGGTCAAGGAGGGTCAGAATTAGGAAAGACCAAAGACAACTTGCATTCCATTCTAAAAACCATCACAGAGCAAGCTACACTGGCATAATCCTACTCATGCAGTATTAGTAATTGATAGGCAGGATGGACTTGCCTCACTTCCATTGCACAAGTGTGTTACATGCCGACCCCCAAAGCTACTAATTTAATTCACTGAATCATGCTCACAGATACAACATCTGTAGGATCAACATGTTAGCCTCCCGGCTGACTTACTAAAGATCAGCTCAGACTGCCAGATTTTTCTAGCTTTCCCTGTCTGAAAGAAAGTGGGGCCAAGAGAACATGGCATATTCTGTAACTTGCACTAGCACAGTCACCTCTACTGACGCTATCTGGAGGAAAAAAGAGAAGGCACACTCAGCAATAGCAGATACAAAAAAGAGATCATTCAGCCAAAAACTGCTCAGGATTTTCATCTCTGTTGAAAGTTAACTTTCCCAAAGTGCTTTAGAATAATGTCTTATAAAATTCAAGTTCAGAAAGTACATATAATTTGGGTGAGAAAAGGAGGGATGGCACAGTGGCTTCCCATTCCCATACTCACAGCATCAATTTTCTGCACACAAAAAAGTAGGACATTCAAACATGCCAAATTAAAAGCATCACAAGAAAAGTGGGGGGAGAGTTAGAAGTGAGTTGCAAAGGTATTTAATTAGAAGTCTAAACTAAAAAGGTTTAGCTCCATGCACTGGTAATTAGATGAAACTGAAGTGGTTGGTAGTCCATTCATGAAAACAGATGTTGCTTCAAAGAACCTTGATATCTTTCTTAAATACCTTTGAAAACAAGGATCAGAAAATATGAACTCTTATAAAAGGGGCTTTATTGTATTTTTATAGCATATTACATACCTTGTAAGAATCAGTTTGTTAAGTGTGAATGTCAGTTTTATTTTTTGTCCCCTTTTTTTCTGGCTATTTACAAGCTTTGTAAGAAATTGTTCTTTAATTAAGTCTAAACATAGTTTTATATAAATGGATTCCTGGAATTAAAAACGTTCAGACTTAAGAAATGATTGTTACAGAGACTGTAAGAGGCCGTAAAAAAAGAATGCCACTTTAAACAAAGATTTCTCATTTTAATTAAAAAGATAATCATCAGAACATTCCTACATTTAACAGAACCATTTGAAGCTACTCAGGGGAAAAAAAAAACCTTTTTTTTTGATGCAGGCATATGCAGTGTAGTTTAGATGATATTTAATCAAAGTCCCAGCCAAGGCTATTCTATCGTGTTTTTAAAGACTGTTATCTGCAATTTTAGTAGTTTATTCAAATATATACATTGCTTATTAAACTCATCCATAGTATGCTTGCAAATGGCTGAAACAGAGTCCAAAGCCAATTTAGAGAATTATCTTAGGTTTTGTGGATTTTCTAAGTTAAAGACTTCAAAACAGAACATTTGATTGCTATATATCAGTAGTATACACCATGCAACCCACAGACTGTGTTCACAACCCACATAGTGAAGGCTGCTGTTCTAAGTTGACAAGCATCCATCATTTGTACACGCAAACACAACAACACCAACATATTTTAAAGCAACTGATATACACATAATCCTTTCACAGTCCCACTGAAAGAAAGATCCCGATTTGGGCATTAGTGTTTATAATATGAAAAAGATGGAGGATTTTTTTCTGCCGTATTTTAGAATGTCACACAGTGAAGGGGGCACCAAACCACTACGCTGAAGTGCATTGGCTTAACCAGTTCTTATTGCCTTTGTCTTTTACATAATACTTTCTATTTTAAAAATCTAAAATAATCTCTACAAAGTTAGGTAAACAGTACACTACAAAGAAAACTATACACAATTTTTCCTAACAGCACTAACAGATGTAAGGACCCCGGAACTAGACCAGATAAGCAGTTCATGAACCCCAGAATCAGACAGTGCCCTGCCTCTAATTCATCTCCTGTTGTTCAGACTTCCAGAGCTTTAGCAACTGATTGAGAATGCAGAGGATATTTTAAACTGAATAAGATATCTTAAATGCACGTTGAAATTTTAAAAGGGAATTTGGGAAAACAAGGCAGAATTATGTAAAAATGAATCTGACATATAAAATGCATGATCAGCCAGCCATAAAATGAGTATGTTGGAATTAATGTAAGTTGAACAGAGAATATGCATGAAAACTGGCTATGGTGCACTTTCACTGGGCATTGTGGAAAATGTGCACATATTAAAAGGATGGAATTGGATGCACTGTTTGGTCTTTATGGAGGTTATGCAAGTCATGTTGGACCATGTGATTATACACACTGAACAATGAATGTGCATAGCCCCCAAGAGGAAAATATGTATACTGATCAGGAAAGTCTATGCATGTTGGCCAATATGCAAAATCCCCTGTTGGTGCTATTCATTTCTGTACATTCTTCACAGTGTCCAATGAATGTGCACAATGGTCATTTTTAAAAATACATCTCCATTAAACTCACATTAAACACAGCAGCTTAAAAATGTAGGCCAATATAACTTACCTAGCTATCAACCCTTATACCACAAACACCAGCTTCCCTTCCTTCAACTCACAAAAATATCCCATTATTCAAGAAACATATATCCCAAAATTACAGATTATTCTAAATGTATACGGCTGCATTTTACATAATCCAGCACTGAGAAACTCTTCAAATGGGATATCCTTCACTGACAAGATAAGGAACAAATATAGCCCTGTTATCTAAGGTGCTTTAGATTGGAGGTTGGCCTACAGTAATTGCTGAGGATTATGTGAACATATTTGCTAGCGAACACTTCGCAACAAACATTACCAGTCTACGGAATACCTAGATGGACCTATTATTTATACCAATGAACTAGAGCCATGCAATAAATTTGGAGGGTGATTTGGGGAGCAGTGTGGCTCACGTAGACCCAGTTTGTTGAAGGCCATGAGACACTGGGAAGGCAATCCGGAAAGGCCAAAAAGAGCCTTTTCTGTTAACTTAAAATGTTTAACCTGCATAATAAGTGGCAGCAACACCAGAGGCCTCGGCAAGACAAGATATATTCTTTTCCCAACAATTCTTAGTAATTTCTGTATAAGTTCATAAAGTGTGTTGGTGGGGCTATTCCAGACAAATGATGCCCTTGGTCACTGTTATTTTCTATAGTGTACCATCAGCTACTGCCCTTAGATTCTAAAAGAAGTTCATCCATGCTGACTAAATTCACCCTGTTGGTTAGTAGTTTATTACAAGAGACTGTCACTAGGATGTTTTCAGGAGATCATATATTCCCAAGAGCAGTGTCAGTTTTACAAAAGGCTGGAACTGAACTCATTCCATGAGAGTTAGCGCCCAGAAGGTACGAGAACATTTGTGGGTCTCTGCATGCAATGGGAGGGGACAAAGTTACAATTATTGTGTGTCATAAGAAATCATGACTACAGCAAATTCTGTTATCTACCTTATGGGAGAGAATCTTCAGCCAATGACAAATCGGTGGAAGTTATTGTTTTACCCCAGTGGCCTATGGCATCTGTTCTACCTGCCCAGAAAGGAACCACTATTATTATTTCTGCCTGCAGGGCTCTCTCTTTGTGTAACATCTGCTTGAAAAGGGATGGGAGGAAAAATATAGAGGAGCCCATGTGGCCACTTGACCAATAATGCATCTGTTGCATTAATGCATCTGTGTCCTGTACTTGGAACCCAGAGAAAAATGAGCAGTTTAGGCATTGAATTTAGTTGTAAACAAGTCAAAAATTAGCATACTCCACAGGAAGGTGAGCAGCTGGAAAACCTTTGTGCTTGAGGAGCCCATTCGCCCAGGTCCAAGATCTTCCAATTCAGCTTACCCACCAGATGGTTCTGCAAGCCCCAGATAAATTCCACTGCAGTGCATAAGAGATTTTCCTCTGCTCAAGAAAGAACACAGCATGCCTCCACTTGCATGCTGTCAGATTCCTGGAAGGCAAGTCTGGCTGTCCTCAGCTAACCAACTGATCAGATGATCTATGTCCTCAATGGACCACAGGCCTTGGGCCAGCTGACCCCATCTTGAGACTCTTGTATTGGTGAGGTGTGTTTGCCAGGATTCCACATGTAGATGACAGAATGTTGCCTTGTTTCTCCAAGGACACTTGGATCCTCTGTGGGGCTGTGTCCAAAAGTACTTCCAGGTACCAAAACCTCTGTGGGCGGGAAAGAACTTTGTCTCTTGGAAAGGAAATCAACTCAATAGTATAGTCAGGGGACAAAAATAAGAATTTATTATTATTATTATTATTGTGCTGCCTTCTTTTGGGGGGCAGTAGAGAAGGCTATCTTTTAATCTTTGGTTTTGACCAGGACTGAATAAGAAATTCACCAAAGAGTTTTGAAATTAATCTCTGGTCAATATCCCAGTGTTTCAACCACAACTTCTTATAGACTACAAGCACAGATACAATAGTCTTTGCAAGAACTTCAAGAGATTCTTGGAGGAGTTGGCCAATGAATTCTGCCTCCCTGGCTGACCTGTTGAGTCCTCCTTTCCTAAGGTGTTTGGCACCTGAAGGAGCTTTAGGGAGCAAATATTACGCCCCTAGCACAGAAGCTCTTGCCAAGATGGAATTGGCCATGACAAATATGACAGATCTGATAATGTCTGATGAATTCTACACAAAATGGGTTTGTTCTTCCTTTCTCCAGAATTCACTAGAGCTTCCTCACTACTTTTGGGCACCAACACAGATATTAGCGCAGCCCCTGGGGCATCAACTGTAATTTTTAGGCTGGCCGTAATATCAGAGGGAAGTATATAGACTTTGGGGGATTCAATTGCTGGGTCCTCTGGGTGGATCATCCCACTTCTTCTGGAGAATATCACTTAACATCTCTGAGTAGCCTTGGAAAACACCTCAGATTATCCCTGGGGGTTGACATCAGGATTAGTGCCCTGGGGGTCACCAGACCCAGTATTCCTCAACTGAATTAAATGAACCACTTCGGACAGGATGATGACAGGGAAGCAGTCAGATTTAAATAGCCAGTGCACTGGGGAGGGCAAGGGGAGTAACCCATTCAAGTAGCTCCCCTTTCTCCCTTCCCAGTTCTCAGTGGGATTCTTCTGCATCTTGACTGCATTAATCAAACTTGTCTTCCTCCTCTGAAAGGGGCCAACTCAAAGGTGTCATCAGGTCTACAGTTGGGGGTGGTTGGTAAGAAGGGGTTTATTCACCAAAGAGAAGTCAAGCATTTATGTTCCCAGAGCCCTGGGAGACTGTGTGGGAATGCCCTGGGGAGAAGTGGGGATTGGCAGGGGAAACAATAAGAGTACTCCCAACACACTCACACATTCCCGCTGAATGCCATCACTTGTGGTCCCAGTCAGTGGCTGACTGAGACGATGTCCATGGATATGCCACCGTCTGCACCTGTTCTTTCCATATTGCCTGGACTATAATCAATATCATAAGCTGAAAGTTGGAGGAATATGTCCCCCTCCTCCACTTGCTTGCTGTGGTTGGTTGGCAAAGGTGGTCACAACATCTTTGATTGCTGATTTTTTGTTCCACCAATGGAATACCATTGACGCTTTTCTTCCCCAATGATCAGAAGTAAATGGGGAGAGGGGGGGGAGAGATGGGAAGGGTCAGGGTGGCCCCAATCACCACTTCTTGTGTTCACAGGCATCCAGCACGGACAGGAAGAAGAAAAAAAAACCTCATCCTCCACTTAGATAGGAGCATTAGGATGAGGGAGAGAAGGAAAAGTCTGCTGTTTGTGGGGAACAAGGAAAACATTGGCTGTGCTCCCAGCTAGAACTTGGGAAGAGCAAAGAGAGCCTTCTCTTTTGTAGAAGGGAGAAACAAGGAACTGAAACCTTTCCCACCCCTATGGGAAATCACATTCTGCTATCCTTGCCTTCTGTTGGAGGAGTTAACCCTTTGCAGCCTGCAGTTCTGGTAGTGCTTTTACCAATGATTATTAGCAGCAAATGTTAACAACAGGTGGAATCAGGCAACAAGCAGCCACATCACAGCCCCTTTAAATCCAATCACATGAACACTGTTCCACTGGTGAGGCCTGCCACGTGTGGCAACTCACATCACTGAACTGCAATGGTGGCATAGCATGGATCAGAGAGTCTCTATGGTGAGCAACCAAATGCTTCCCTGTCAAGGACCAAAAGGGGAAAGGGAATTATGTGTGGAGAATAAGCTTGTTAAATGAGTTTAATATTAATTAAGTTAACTTTTGTTTTATCATTACATTGATCAACTATTGTCAACAAATAAGAAAATACTTAAAGTTTTAATTTTTAGAACAAATGGCAGAGAAAATTATATTAATCACAGAAACTCCAGTTCCTCCCAGAAGTTTTTCAACATACTGCCAGATCACATAGAAGTCCCTCCTTCCCACAGCAAATGCAATTGATTCAGTGGGCACTTGTGAACTGTGCCATCTTTTTATATAAAAACATTCTTGCACTTAGGGTTTCAAATCTCAGAGGGTTTGCTGAATTCCTCCCCCTTAAGAGAGCTTAAGAGAAAAGAAGTATTTCACTGAGGAACAGATGTGCACAAAATGTTTCCTGGCCCATCTATGATGGGAGCTGCTGATATCCTGTGCTTCACCCTTAGACTGCCTACCTAACAGTTAGGTAGAGTGGCCCTACAGATGCTCATGTGGGGCAAGCAATTGTTCAACTGAGAGGGAGAAGTTTCAGTTCTACCTGGAGTTGATGGTTTGCACACAATTGTGAGAGAGACCACATACACAGTCTTCCCAAATGCATCGTACAATATGGTGTTGGCCACCTCCATGGGTCTCCAAGGGGAAAAGCTATACAGAGCAAAAAAATATGTATGCACATGTGCTAGACTACTGAGCACTTCTGAGGGTGCCACATGCTCCTGAGGTTCATCTCAGGAGCACTTGCAGGAAGGCATTTAGCATTGCAGCACCCACTCTCTGGAAAATTTTACCAACTGACATTAGACAGGCCTCCACAATTCTGATGTTCAGGCGTCTTCTTAAAACTCATCTCTTTACACAGGCTTTCCCTGAATTGCGACCCAACCAGCTATGGTTTGTAGCACACAGTAGAGTGTGTGGTTTTATTGCTGATTAATTTGTATTGTGTTGTTTTTATCGTTATATTTATCATTGTTTTATGCCACTGTATTTTATGTTCACCACTTTGATACTTCGTGGGAAATGGTATATAAATTTGAATAATGAATAAATTCTCCAAATAAATTCCCCATGTGGTACCTTTTTACCATGTGTACACTATGACAGTACACACATGCATATTAATAGCAAAAACAGCTTAGCTGGAACTTTTTCTAGTTTTCCATCCTCAGTGTTGTAACTTGACAAAGCAGTAAAACTCTAGCTAGCTACCAACCCCTAGGCCTGTGACAGTCTGATGACCTCATACTTCCTTTCTGACCCTTGTGTTACTGTTTCTATTCAGAGATGCCTGCAGTTACAAGACATGACCAGGGTGACAAGTTGGGCCATGTGGCTTAATTGGGGTTACAGGGGGTAAATGATCTCTGGAAAGACACCCTGACCCATGCAGAGTGGAAGAGGCACTTGCTCCTGCCTTTGTAATCAAAAGACACCACAATAAAATAAGGAAATATATCACTTACACAAGGGAATTCTTCGCTATAGAGAATAGTTCACACTGTTTAAGTGCAGCCAAACAATCACCTAACCTTAGTATAAACCTATCAGCCTTAAGATTGTAATGCTTGGTCACCCTTCAATTGCACAGAGTGGCAACAGAGTTAGCTTGAAATCCCTCCCATAAACAGGCCCACCTATAGTGCAACATAACTTTTCAAATACTCTATAGTGCCCAATAGAGCAGTTATTACAGATCTCAGCATTCTACCTTCATAACAAAAAGCCTCCATGGAATGGTTCATTTTGGGAACTGCAGGCTTTTTGGGTCCTTCCCACTATGTCCCAGGAGCCCACTGTATACTACTCTGACCCAAAGAAAAGACCTGCATCCTTCAAGAATCCCCAATACCATTGTTAACTTTGCTACCAAGCTCCACCTTGAAAACAAACACACACATGCCTCTTTAACTGTATTTAGGTGTCCACCTACCACCACCCCTCTCAGAAATGCCAGTCTTTCCTAAATCTCGTCACCTCTTCCATTAGTCCTTCTACTTAGGCCTTCTTCAGCCTTCCTTCGATGTGTTCCCAAGCACCAAAATCGTTCTGCTCCTCCTCAAAAACCCGGCCTTCCAGCCTCATCATAAAGCCGCACACCAGAGGTACCAATTCCCTTGTTTTAAAAGACATCCCCTCTTTCCAAATCAAACCCACTGTAACAGACGAGCACACTTTCGAGAGTCCTGAAACAACCGACCGGGAAATGTAGGGCTTCCCTACCCTACTTTCCTCCCCACGCCGCAGAACCCTCAGCTCTCAAAACCTATGCCTCCCAGTTACCTAAACTCATCTCGCAGATACCCTAGGGCTGTCAGAGGGGCCGGTGATCCCACACAGTCTCTCCCTCTCGCCACAGCTTCCCTCCCGGTAATCCCCCCGCCCTCCTCCTCCTCCTCCTCCTCCTCGCACAACTACCAGCAGCAGCCATCGCCAACTCTCCCCCCGCCCCGCGCCGGCCGTTCCCCTCGCCACTCGTTCCCTCCTCACCATGAACTTGAGGGCCTTCTCCTGCACCACCGCCTCGGCGGGGTCCATAGCCCCCCCGCTCCGCCTCTGCTGCTGTTCCCCCGCCAGCTCCGGGCATCAGCCGGGGCCTAGGCCACCCCCCACCTCTCTCTCCCTCAGTGCAAGGCCGCAGCCGGCGCAGAGTCAGACGGGAAACCTTCGTTTTCCTCCGGCTCAGGTAAATGGGAAATGTAGTCCCGGGTCGTTCTCCCGAGAAGTGTCCAAGAGGACATAACGGACTACAATTCCCAATAAACCCTGCGAAAGGGGAGACGCTGCGCCCGTCGCCTCTCGTGAAGCGGCGCGAGTAGGGGCTGATGGAAAGCGGCAGTATGTTCGAAAAGGTTGAGTGGGGCTAGATTAAGGGGCGGGGCGGGGCGGCGCGGCGGGTTTCACTCCTGCTCCTCCTGTCTTGAGGGAGAAAGGGCTGATGGAAGCCGTAGTTTCCAACAGGGCCTCCCTGGGCTATTTAGTTTCGGGCAAAGCAAGGAGTAGTCTCAGCAGCTGCTAGTACGGGAACGTAAGCTCAGGCTTGTAGCTGGCTATCCAAAAGAATATTAGGGCTTATTCGGATGTTGCCGTGATTTTAGACGTGGAAAATTGCAGGTTTCTGGATCATATAAATATGCACGTAACCAGTCGTGTAGTGGTAAATTTGGAAGGTGCTCATTAAGGTAATCTCCATAACCACGCCCCTAGGGAGAGTCCAAAAATGCAGGCAGCTGTGTTGATCCATATCAACAAACCAGTTCTAGCAGTTTTCATCTCTAGTAGGAGCAGGTCTGTTGTAAAGCTAATGGGTCTTAATTTCCCATTCAAGATCAAGGCACCCCAAAATACTTTGCATTACAACAGGGGACAATATATTGTTGCTGGGAAAATTAGAACCCACCCACCCCCACACCCCAGCAACTGTGAGGCAGCTGTGTTCAGAGGGAACATAGAATATGGGTGTGGGCAGATGAGATCAGCATCCCTGCTAATAAAAAGTGCCAGGGTTGCATCTTTGTGAGCCCTGGCTCCGCTCCGCTACTAGGGATGGCGGAGAATTTCTCCACGAATCTCGGGGAGGCCGAATGCCAACGCATTTGGCCCCCTGAAATTGGTGGTGAAATTCTCCGCCACCCCCCCACCCCCCAGGATGGGACTTACCTCCCTCAAATGTCCCTCTCAGTGGCAGGTCCCGGCGGCGTTTCGGTGGGAGCGGGGGCGGCGGCTGGTCTTCCGACCGGTTGCCGCCACCGCCATTACAAAGTAAAAGTAAAAAAAAAGCACACACACATGTGATAGGCTACGTAACGATTTACGTAGCCTATCACGGCTAGATTTCCAAAGTCTAAATCGTTACGTAGCCTATCACGGGTGACTTAGGAAAAAAAAAAGCATGTACGCAAATGGCGGCGCCCATGGGCGCCGCCATTTGCGTTCCTTATTTGGGCCCGGGTAGTCTACATAAAGATTTACGTAGACTACAGCTAAAATAAGGGCAACGCTATTTGCGTTGTCCTTATTTTCGCCGTAGTCTACGTAAATCTTTACGTAGACTATCCGGGCCCAAATAAGGAACGCAAATGGCGCCCATGGGCGCCGCCATTTGCGTACACGCTTTTTTTTTTCCCCAAAGTCACCCGTGATAGGCTACGTAACGATTTACGTAGCCTATCATGGCTGACTTTGGAAATCTAGCCATGATAGGCTACGTAAATCGTTACGTAGCCTATCACGTGTGTGGTTTGTTTGTTTTTTACATTTACTTTTGTATTTCGCGGCCGGGGATATGGGGCGCTTCTCCCCAGCCTGAATTTCGGCCGGGCGAGGAGGGGCGCCTCCCCCCCCGGCCTGAGCTTCGGGGGGAGAACCAAAGCGCCTCCCCCCCACCGCGAAGCGAGCTGCGGGACCAGGTAAGTGACTTTCGTACATCCCTATACTACACATAACTCATGCTGGTGTCAGAGGCTGAGGCTAGCCCTTTCTGACAGCTGCTGAGGCTTAAGCACCTCAGGAGGACCCACCAGCACCAACCCACTACAGAGCAACATGCCCATGACTGCTGGTAGGAGGGCCCCCTTAAAGATTTGGGCCCCCTCACGTGGAGATTCAATGTGTTGTAGCACTGCCTGCAGTGGCATAAGAAGACCCCTGCTGGATCAAACCAATGGCATAGCTAGTCCAGCATTCTGTTCCTGCAGAGGCCAACCAGATGCCTATAGGAAGCCCGCAAGCCGGACATGCATGCAATAGCACCCTCCCACTCATATTCCCAAGCAACTGATATTGAGAGGCATACGGCCTCCAGTACTAGAGTTAATGTATAGCCATCGTGACTAGTAACCATTTGATAGTTTTATCCTCCATGAAGATGCAAAAGCAACACCTCCACTCCCTCCCATCAAAGCAGACAAGTGGCAGTGTAGCCACCTCTACTCACCTGTCGGCTGAGAGGTGGTGGTGATTGGACCCAGCACTGCCACTTAGAGCGAGGAGGTGGCTGTGCCTTCTGCAGGCAAGCAAGCAAGAGATGGGGGCAAGGAGCAGCCTCTGCCACCAGTCACCATTCTCCTGGGTAGCACAGGGTTGCCATCTATTCCTTGCAGCGCTCTTACCTGCTCAGTCACCCTTTCCCTCTGAGTAGTGCAGTGCGGAGGATTGGGGCCTGCTGCTCCCAATGCCAACTAATGTACCACTCAGTGCAACAGTAGAGATAAGGGTTCCTTGCAGGCCACTTGGACAAATGAGCAACAGAGGCAGTTGCAAGGAGCAGGAGTCGCTGCATTTGCTCATTAGCTCTCTCCCTCTCCATGGCATGGCAGGGTACATCCAGCCTGCTGTGCCTTCCAGGGAGAGAGAAGAGATGGCAGCTGATGTTACTTGTAGCCACAATCAACTTACATCCCCATACCAAAAAAGGGAAACACTAAAGAATGTTCAAACTATCGAACAGCGGCACTTATTTCACATGCCAGTAAGGTAATGCTCAAGATCCTGCAAGGCAGACCCCAGCAATTCATGGAACGAGAATTGCCAGATATACAAGCTGGGTTTAGAAAAGACAGAGGAACTAGAGACCAAATTGCCAATATCTGCTGGATAATGGAGAAAGCCAGCGAGGTTCAGAAAAACATCTATTTTTTTATATTGACTATTCTAAAGCCTTTGACTATGTAGATTGTAACAAACTGTGGCAAGTTCTTGGTGGTATGGGGATACCAAGTCATCTTGTCTGCCTCCTGAGGAATCTGTATAACTACCAAGTAGCAACAGTAAGAACAGACCACAGAACAACGGAGTGGTTTAAGATTGGGAAAGGAGTACGGCAGGGTTGTATACTCTCACCCTACCTGTACACAGAACACCTCATGCGACGTGCTGGGCTTGATGAATCCAAGGCTGGAATTAAAATCACTGGAAGAAACATTAACAATCTCAGAGATGCAGATGATACCACTTTGATGGCTGAAAGCGAGGAGGAGCTGAGGAACCTTATGACAAAGGTGAAAGAAGAAAGTGCAAAAGCTGGGTTGCAGTTAAACGTAAAAAAAACCCCACAAGATTATGGCAACCAACAGAGGGAGAAAATGTGGAGGCAGCGACAGGCTTTGTATTTCTAGGCGCAAAGATGACTGCAGATGCTGACTGCAGCCAGGAAATCAGAAGACGTTTACTTCTTGGGAGGACAGCAATGACAAATCTTGATAAAATAGTTAAGAGCTGAGACATCACACTGACAACAAATGGTATTCCCCATAGTAACCTATGGCTGCGAGAGCTGGACCATAAGGAAGGCTGAGCAAAGGAAGATAGATGCTTTTGAACTGTGGTGTTGGAGGAAAATTCTGAGAGTGCCTTGGACTGCAAGAAGATCCAACCAGTCCATACTCCAGGAAAAATAAAGCCAGACTGCTCACTTGAGGGAATGATATTAAAGGCAAAACTGATGTACTTCGGCCACATAATGAGAAGACAGGATACCCTGGAGAAGATGCTGATGCTAGGGAAACTGGAAGGCAAAAGGAAGAGGGGCCGACCAAGGGCAAGATGGATGGATGATATTCTGGAGGTGACGGACTCAACTTTGGGGGAGCTGACAGCTGACAGGAAGCTGTGGTGACGGCTGACAGGAAGCTCTGGCGTGGGCTGGTCTATGAAGTCACAAAGAGTCGGAAGCGACTGAACGAATAAACTACAACAACTGCTGCTTAGTTGCTTGCTCCAGCTTGGTGGAGGCGGCTGGAAGGAGCAGCTCTTGCCCTCTCTGACCTTCTCTACCTCTCGGGGTGGTGCAGCTGGGAAGATGTGCTTCACTGCAGGAGAGAGGAGTAGGGTGGGAGGGGTGATGAGAGTGAAGATGGGGGCCCACCAAGGGCATGTTGCTGGGGGGGGCGCAAAGTCTGGAGCTTCCCGTGAGGATTGCCATGTAAACCCATATAAACTAAGGCAACTTTATAAATAAGCATACAGAAATGTAGTCCACAAAAATGTTTAGCCTGCCTGTGCCCATGTTCTTATAATCAGTAATTTGTGACACACTGAGACAACACAAAACATATTTAAATTTATAAAACACATTTATTAATATGTCCCATATTAATTAACAAATGTTGGGCAGTTCCTTTGAAGCACCGTATTACTTGATGCTAAACACTCGAGACCAGAGATAGCTGAGACTAACAGCACAATCCTATACATATATGCTAGAAGCAAGTCCCATTCAGTTAATTGGGCTTACTTCCAGGTAAATGTGTGTACTAGCATTCCAGCCTAAGCCCCTCAGAACATTTTTGGGTTTGGTGCCTTTGAAATTCTCATTCAGTAAATCATGGCATTCATCCAGCTAGGAAAAAATGGCACTTTTTGTTTTCAGGATTGCAAGGAGCAAGGCATGTTGAGTTTTAAACCAGCTTTTGCACTCTCCACTTTCACCCTCAGCAAGAGGCTCTTGAGATCCTCTTCGCTTTCTGCCATTAGGGTGGTATTGTCTGCGTATCTGAGGTTGTTGATAATTCTCCCGGCAATCTTAATTCTGACCTGTGATTCATCCAACCCGGTTTTTCTCATGATGTACTCTGCATATAAGTTAAATAAGCCGGGCGACAATATACAGCCTTGTCCTACTCCTTTCCCAATTTTGAACCAGTCGGTTGTTCCATGTCTGGTTCTTACAGTTGCTTCTTGACCCTTGTACAGGTTTCTCAGGAGACAGGTAAGGTGGTCTGGTACTCCCATCACTTTAAGAATTTGCCACAGTTTGTTGTGATCCATACAGTCAAAGGCTTTAGCGTAGTCAAGGAAGCAGCAATAGACGTTTTGCTGGAATTCTTTTGCTTTCTCCATGATCCAGCGAATGTTGGCGATTTGATCTCTAGTTCCTCTGCCTCTTCGAAACCCAGCTTGTACTTGCGGTAGTTCTCGGTTCACATACTGCTGA
The DNA here is from genome assembly GCF_057233095.1 of Heloderma suspectum. Taxonomy (NCBI): domain Eukaryota; kingdom Metazoa; phylum Chordata; class Lepidosauria; order Squamata; family Helodermatidae; genus Heloderma; species Heloderma suspectum. The sequence goes on along the minus strand of NC_139460.1, from coordinate 260,296,407 downwards.
AGCCTAGCTTGTAGGATTTTGAGCATCACCTTGCTGGCATGTGAAATGAGCGCAATTGTATGGTAGTTTGAACACTCTTTGGTGTTGCCCTTCTTTGGAATTGGAATGTAAACTGACCTTTTCCAGTCTTGTGTTCCAAATTTGTTGGCATATGGAGTGCAGCACTTAACAGCATCATCTTTTAGGATTTTAAATAGCTCAGCTGGAATACTGTCATCTCCGCTAGCTTTGTTGTTAGTAATGCTTCCTAAGGCCCACTTGACTTCACTCTCTAGGATGTCCGGCTCAAGTTCAGTGACTGCACTATCATGGCTATCAGGGACATTAAGATCTTTCCTGTATAGTTCTTCTGTGTATTCTTGCCACCTCTTCTTAATCTCATCTGCTTCTGTCAGGTCCCTGCCTTCTTTGCCCTGTATTATGCCCGTCTTTGCACAAAATATTCCCTTGAGATCTCCGATTTTCTTGAAAAGATCTCTAGTCTTTCCCATTCTATTGTTTTCTTCGATTTCTTTGCATTGTTCATTTAAGAAGGCCTTCTTGTCTCTCCTTGCTATTCTCTGGAAATCTGCATTCAGGTGGATATATCTTCCCCTTTCTCCCTTGCTTTTTGCTTCCCTTCTTTCCTCAGCTACTTGTAAAGGCTCATCAGACAGCCACTTTGCTTCCTTGCATTTCTTTTTCTTGGGGATGGATTTCGTTGCTGCCTCCTGAACAATGTTACGGACCTCCGTCCATAGTTCCTCAGGCACTCTGTCTATCAGGTCTAATCCCTTAAATCTATTCATTACCTCCATTGTATATTCATAAGGGATATGATTTAAGTCATACCTGAATGGTTTAGTGGTTTTCCCTACGTTCTTCAATTTAAGCCGAAATTTTGCAATAAGAAGTTCATGATCTGAGCCACAGTCTGCTCCAGGTCTTGTTTTGACTGACTGTATAGAGCTTCTCCATCTTTGGCTGCAAAGGACACAATCAATCTGATTTCGATATTGACTATCTGGTGATGTCCATGTGTACAGTCGCCTCTTGTGCTGTTGGAAAAGAGTGTTTGCTATGATCAGCGTGTTCTCTTGGCAAAGCTCTATTAGCCTTTGTCCTGCCGCATTTTGTACAACCAAGGCCATGCTTGCCTGTTATCCCGGTTATTTCTTGACTTCCTACTTTAGCATTTCAAGCCCCTATGATGAAATGGACATCTTTTTTTGGTGTTAGTTCTAGAAGGTGTTGTAGGTCTTCATAGAACCGATCACCCTCAGTTTCTTCAGCCTCAGTGGTTGGGGCATAGACTTGAATTACTGTGATGTTGAATGGTTTGCCTCGTATTCGTACTGAGATCATTCTATCGTTTTTCAGATTGTACCCCAGTACTGCTTTTCCCACCCTTTTGTTGACTATGAGTGCTACTCCATTTCTTCTAAGGGATTCTTGCTCACAGTAGTAGATATGGTGGTCACCTGAATTACATTCGCTCATGCTTGTCCATTTTAGTTCACTGATTCCCAAGATGTCATGTTTGACCACCTCCAGCTTACCTTGATTCATTGATCTGACATTCCAGGTTCCTAAACAATATTGTTCTTTACAGCATCGGACTTTCTTTTCACCACCAGACACATCCACAGCTGAGTGTCCTTTCGGCTTTGGCCCAGCTGCTACACTCTTTCTGGCGCTACTTGGAAATAACCTCTGCTCTTCCCCAGTAGTATATTGGACACCTTCTGACCTGAGGGGCTCATCTTCCGGCGTCATATCTTTTAGCCTTGTGATACGTTCCATGGGGTTTTCTTGGCAGGAATACTGGAGTGGGTTGCCATTTCCTTCTCCAGTGGACCACATTTTGTCAGAACTCTCTGCCATGACCTGTCCTTCTTGGGTGGCCATGCATGGCATAGCTTATGGCTTCACTGAGTTATGCAAGCCCCTTCGCCACAAAAAGGCAGTGATCCATGAAGGAGACCATCCAGAATACTGGATTTTGTATGAGTTTTTAATTGATAGTACTAGTATTATTGTTAATTTTGGACTAGCATTGTAGATGGCACTTGACAGAACAGCATAAAAAACACACATGCATGTCCCTGTCCTGAGGGGATTACAATTTAAATTTCAACAGTGGGAGAAACAACAGAGGAGGGGGAAGGAAGGGAAAGTCATGTAACTGAACAATCAGGAATGGCAGGAGCAAGAGAACAAGGGATGAATGTATGCAAATGCAGGTACCCATACTTCATGCTTTGTTTCATCTGGCAGGTGCATCTAGAGCAGACTTCCCCAACCTGGTGCCCTCTAGATGTTTGGCCATGCTAGCTGGAGCTGATAGGAAGACTGATCTGAAGAATGTGGATTCAAATCTCAGCACAGGCATGTACTAATTGACTGGCCTTGGGCAGGTTCCTATCTTTCACCCTCAGCCCATCTGCCAGATTAGAATAAGAATGACAATACTGCAAAAGGTTCTGACAATGAACAAGACAAACTTTAATGCACTCTGTTGGATAAAAATGTTAAATAACAGCGCCTTCCAAAATTCTTACAATGTGGTTAATCTGTTTTAAGTGATTATCACTGTGATCCTCAAAATATATGGCCTTGTCAATCCAAGACTCAATCTTTTTAATGAGCCTTGTAGCAGTGGACTATTTTTGAAGACCAATTGTTAATTTATATAAAAAAACAAAAATAGCCACACATGAGGAAAAAAATCCAAAATCCACAGTTGGGCAATGCCTTTATTAGGAGCAACCAAAATGCTGCAAAAGATTGTGCAAGCTTTCAAGTTCACATCTGGTCTAAGTTTTGGACTTTTCTGCTTCTTCCCCCATCCTCTGCATTTTGTACCATCTATCCTGATGAAGACTTGTGGAGAACTCAAAAGCTTGCACAATCTTTTGTGGCATTTTGGTCCTAATAATTAGTATTAGCAAAATTAAATTAACTGAGAGCTAGCATAGTGTTTAAGAGCATGACCTCATCACCCTTTGCATCTTCCCCACTCCTTCCCATAAATGGGATTGTTCTGCTGCCAATTGCCACCCCTACCCCAATGGAAACCCTTCCACTAGTAGAAAGACATTTGTGGGAGAGCTATATTCACCTAACTATACAGTATGCATAAGGGTCTGACTGGATCTCACTTAGACAAGCCCTTGTCTCTCAGCCTCAGTCTTCCAGCTGCATAATGGAAATAATAATACTGATCTACCTTACTGGTTACTGATTAGTATAAAGTTAATTGCATAATGTATATGAGGCACTTTGAATACTAAGAAATTGCTATGTAAAGATACCATGATTTAAAAAACTCTGAAGAAGCTTTTCTTATTACTAAAGCCATGTGAGAATTTTGTGCCAGTCAAAAATAATAGGAATATGTCAACCCAGAATGTGAATGCAAGCAGGAAATTTTCCTGAGCATTGTGTTTGTGTCCCAAAGTGCGCAACTGTGCACTTCCAAAAATGTACATGTGCAAGTGTGCGCACATGCACATTTCCCTCCCAAATCCACATTTTCACCCTTTAGCCTATGGGAAGAAATGCATGTTTTCCCCAAACAAAAATGTGCATTTTTCCCAAATTGAAAAGAAAAGGGGGAGGAAAGGATGCTTGTGCTTGGGAACGCGAATGAGGCAAAATGAGCTTCGAGGAGAAATGAGAAACCTCAGTGAGCTCACAAAAATCACATGTTCTCCCATCCCTACTTATGACACATACACTACACAAAAACTTTACTGAGTGCTCCCTCCTTCTCAATGTCCTCTTAAGAATTTCAGGCCCCAGGTAGGAACACCTGCTGCTTCCCCAGAGGAGTGGAATATCTGCCACACTATCTAGAAGCAGCTGTAACTGTCTGGCCAGGAACAATTAAGGTATTCTAGTGCTGAAATGATCACATGGAACATCTGTGACAAGACAGAGGCATCCTTGGATTAATCTGGGGACGCATCTGCAATGACTGGGAAACAGAAAAATCTGTGTTGTATAAACAGACATGAAAGATTTATGATAAATTCATTTCTGGGGTGAAATTATAAAAATTTAATTAAAAAGCCCTACATGATCTGGGACATGCTCTGGGTCATGGTAACCTTAGAGATCATCTATCCCTATATTTATCTTTGGGCAGCCAAAACCAAGAGTATTTTCCGTTACAGGCCTGCATGTCTGGAGCCTCTTGCTTTCCCTGTCAGAGAATCCCAATTAATTGACTAAAGGGAAGTTGCTGTCAGGGTTGTATCTGAGCCCATAGAGTCCCAAGGCAGCTCAGATTCTGAGGAGGAGATACAATTCATGGGAGAGGAACTCTCTCAGACTTCAGAGGTGCAGCTGGAAGGGGAACCCCCCCTGCTCACATTCCTGGGAGTGACAGTGACCCAGGCATGGAAAGGGAGGGACAACTTGAGCTTTTAGACATGAGGCGCAGGCACAAGAGAGAGATTGCAGGTGGGTGCCCAAGACAGAATAGGGATTCTGTTGGTGTACCATCCACCCTGCTGCTCAACAGTCTCCCTTCCTGAGCTAGCCGGGGTAGTCTCGGGGTTTGTGTTGGAGACCCCTCGGCTTATTGTGCTGGGGGATTTCAACATCCATGCTGAGGCTGCCCTGTTGGGAGCGGCTCAGGACTTCATGTCCACCATGACAACCATGGATCTGTCCCAGAAGGTATCTGGCCCCACCCATGCTGCTGGGCACACTCTGGACCTCGTTTTCTGTGCTGGATGGGGTGATAGTGATCTGAGAGTGGAGGAACTCTCCATAGTTCCATTGTCATGGACAGATCACTACCTGGTGGGGTTTAGACTTGCTGGCACTCGGAACCTCTGCAGGGGTGGAGGGCTGATTAAGATGGACCACCCCAGGAGGCTGATGGATCCGAATAGTTTCCTGGTGGCTCTTGGGGATTTTCCTGTTGCCTTGGCAGGCAATTCTGTCAAAGCCCTGGCCAGTCTCTGAAATGGAGAAATGACCAGGGCCATGGACACAATTGCTCCTGAGCGTCCTCTCTGATGAAGTGGAGCTGCACCAGCACCCTGGTTTTCTAGGGAGCTGGCAGTGATGAAATGAGTGAGAAGACGACTGGAGCGACGCTGGCAGAAAACTCGGAGTGAATCTGATTGAACACGGCCGAGAGCCTATTTGAAGGCCTACTCTGTGGCAATACGGGCACAAAGAAAATATTTTTTTCTGCCACTATTGCGTCTGCAAAGAGCCGTCCAGCATAGCTGTTTCGAGTGGTTAGGGGTCTTTTACACGCTAGCCTGCAAGAGGATAATTTAAACCCCTCGATAGCCCGCTGTGAACAATTTGCTCAGCACTTTGCAGACAAAATCGCTCGGATCCGCTCTGACTTGGACGCTATAGGTGCTACAGACCCAGTGGATGTAACTTTGGCCCCTGCTTGTCCAATGTTGTTGGATACTTTTCAATTTGTACAGCCTGAGATGTGGACAGGATCCTGGGAGAGGTGAGAGCCACCACATGTGTTCTAGATCCTTGCCCTTCCTGGCTCATAAAAGCAGCCAGAGGTGGACTGGCCGAGTGGGTAAGGAGAGTGGTTAATGCCTCCCTTAGGCAAGGCAGAGTTCCAGCCTGCTTGAAGGAGGCAGTGGTGAGACCTTTGTTAAAAAAAAGCCCTCCCTGAATCCCGCTATATTGGATAATTATCCGCCAGTCTCTAATATTCCATTTCTGGGCAAGATATTGGAGCGCGTGGTGGCCTCCCAACTCCCGAGATTCCTGGATGAGACAGATTATCTAGATCCATTTCAATCTGGCTTCAGACCCAGTTATGGGACAGAAACAGGTTTGGTCACCTTGGTGGATGAGCTACGCCGGGAACTAGACAGGAGGGGGAGTGTGTCCCTGTTGGTTCTGCTGGACCTCTCAGCGGCTTTCGATACCATCGACCATGATATCCTTCTGGGCCGCCTCGCTGGGATGGGACTTGGAGGCACTGTTTTACAGTGGCTCCATTTCTTCTTGGAGGGGCGGACCCAGAAGGTGGTGCTGGGGGACTCCTGTTCAACTCCCTGGCCATTGGCTTGTGGAGTTCCTCAGGGTTCTGTTTTGTCCCCCGTGCTATTTAACATATACATGAAACCACTGGGGGAGGTTGTCTGGAGTTTTGGGGTTCGGTGTCACCAGTATGCTGATGACACCCAACTCTACTTTTCCTTTCCATCTAATTCCAAGGAAACTGTTGGGGTGCTGAACCGGTGTCTGTCGGCAGTAATGGACTGGATGAGGCCAAACAAATTGAAGCTTAATCCAGACAAGACAGTGCTGCTCCTGGGCAGTTGAAAGGTAGATCAGGGAATAGGGATACAGCTTGTGCTAGATGGGGTTACACTCCCCCTGAAGACACAGGTTTGCAGCTTGGGTATACTTCTGGATTCAGCCCTGAGCCTGGATGCCCAGGTTTCAGCGGTGGCCAGGAGTGCATCTGCACAGTTAAAGCTAGTGCACCAGCTGCGCCCGTTCCTTGAGATGTCTGACTTGGCCACAGTGACACATGCCTTAGTTACATCCCATTTGGATTACTGTAATGCACTCTACGTGGGGCTGCCTCAGAAGAGTGTTTGGAAACTTCAGCTGGTTCAAAGAGCCGCGGCCAGTCTGCTGACTGGGGCTGGTTACAGGAAGCATACAACTCCCCTGTTAAAACAGCTTCACTGGCTCCTAGTCCATTTCCAGGCACAATTCAAAGTGCTGGTTATGTCCTATAAACCCTATACAGCTCGGGTCCAGGTTATCTGAAAGACCGTATTCTCCCCTATGAGCCTACTCGTGCCCTAAGATCTTCAGGGGAAGCTCTTCTCACCATCCTGCTACCATCACAGGCACACCTGGTGGGAATGCAGGAGAGGGCCTTCTCGGTGGCTGCCCCAAGGCTCTGGAACTCCCTTCCCAGGGAGGCAAGAGTGGCACCCTCCTTGATATGTTTTCGTAGGCATGCAAAAACTTTTTTGTTCCAGCAGGCCTTTGGGGATAACTAGTCTGGACCTGTGAAAATGTGACGTATGGATATTTTTGTTGTGGTGGTTGTCTTTTAATGTTTTAATGTTTTTACAATTTTAATATTGATGATTTAATTATATTTTTAACTTTTGTACAGTTGTATTCATATTTCTATTCATAGGTTTTAATTGTAGAAGTTTTAACGTTGTAAGGCCGCCTTGAGTCCCAGTATTGGGAAAAAGGCGGGATATAAATATAATTAATTAATTAATTGCAGGAGCCGAGCTTAGATGCTCAGCCCAATTGGCTCAACATCAACAGCTGTGCCCCGAGGCCCCACGAGAGAGGGGGAGAACTTCCCCTCCCACCCCTTAAGTTCAGAGAGTTGCCGTGTTTTTCCCAAATGGAGAACAACTGACATCCTAACCTTTAGAAACCCCTAGTTGGCTGTTCCTTTGTAGTTCCTCTGAGTCTGAGGCAATTAGCATCTGCAAGCTTCATTGGGTTAAATGGAATTAAAGCCTTGGAAAGCAGCCCTTTTGTCTGAGTGTTGATTCTGGCTATTGGAGGATTCAGTGGGCAACAGGGGCAACCTGACAGTTGTAAGGCATATTTTTAAGCTATTTTACAGCAGCTCAGTGATTTTAAAACTGTCTACCTTCAGGGAACTCTTCCCATGTTAAACATCTGCCAAGAGGAACACACACCCCATGCCGCATTGCAGGTTGTTCTCAGTTCAAGTCAAAAAATGGCTAGGCTTGTTGGGCCTTACTGTCACCCAGTGTGAACTGAGGCTTGCATCCAAGGGTGTCATTCCACCAGTGAGAGGGAACCACTGGCAGAAGGGATTTCCCCCTCCCTCCTGTGAGCCACCCCCCCCCCCCGCACTCCCAGATCTGCTCCAGAAGGTTGTGGGATGCTCCAGAGCAGATTGGGGCATGCATGGGGAGGACAGAGAAGTCCTGTCATGTGAGCATTGGATCCAGCTCTGAGAGTGCATCCTACAACAGACTCAATGCTCCCCAGCTCTTTTGCATAGCAGGGGAAGTTCCACAGCAGTAGGCAAGCTGTTTCTCAGATTAGTGTGTCCACCATTTCTGATCTTCTCATTGACAAACTCCTCACAAGCTCCAAAGGATCTCAGGGTTCTAGGAATATGGTTTTAAAACCACTGGGATTGGGTGAGTATTATTTCTGACTGCAGCTTTGTTAATTTTTTCTTTTAATGTGTCAGTTACCTATTGTGTGCATTTTATATGGGCATGTGAAATCTGAACTGGTTGGTTTAGCCTGGCAGGGGTGGAGTCATCAATCAGGGAAGAGCTAGAAGGAAGAGTCAGTTTATCCTGCTCAGTAGCTGAATAATAATTATGGGCTCTTATCACCTTGTATAATGCCTATGACCTTCAAGCTGCAATGTGTAAGTTGCCATTTGCTCTTGTTGGCCTGTTATTTGGAACTAATTTGGAATGAAGAGGAATAACCGAATTGTCCAGCACCTTGGTAAACCAGAGGAAGATTTGGACTGGCTGACTTCAAAGTTTGCAAGCAAGAATTGCATCTTTCTTTTTGGACTAATAGGGACTATTGGTTGCATTGTTCCTGTGTTAATAGATGACTTGTGGATTTAACTGTAGTGGGCAATAAGTGGGAAATTGCAATAATGTTTTATGTGTGGTTCTAACTAAAGAATGTTCAGTTCAAATCATTACAAGTTTTATTCCAAATAAGCTCCACAGGAGACCCACACAGAGGTTACACATGCACAGAGGCCTTTGTACACTGGGAAACTTTCTAGATGTCTTCATTATAAACATATGGTTAATTTAGCCATCCATTTTTCAATCATCTGGGCAACTCAAGAGAAGCCTATATTTTAGTGCTGAAAGAGAAGGCGACCCTTGCACTTCTATGATCATCCCAGGAGAAATCCATGTAATGTCATCATCTTGATAATTTTTGCAATAGGATATCACTCAGTGCCTCCAAAACTTTATCGGCCATTGTCATCCCTGGGGTACATTCAGTACTAATAGACATTGGCAATAATTAATTCAACAAGGAACAGTTCCCACTTGATTTTAAGCGAAGACTTGGGGATCAGTAAGTAGCTCTTTCATTAAAAAACTTACAATATGTATTTCTCTACCTCATTTTGCCTTCTGTTTTTACATGTCTGGTCACAGTGAACCTTTCAGAAAATTGTAAGATTAACCCTGGAAACATTGGGGAACTTCCATCATTTGAGTTCCTTTGGGTATTACTGCCTGAATTATAATATTTTAAATAATAATAAGGGTAATTTTAAATTAAATTTGCAGACCTACCATCTGCATGCATTCAGACTTATTACCATCCTTATAGGCAGCTCCTTGGGTCAATTCTTTCCAGACTGAAATGAGAAATAAAGGGAGTAGAGTGAGGAGGAAGAACTCGATAATAAGATAGTTTCTTGCAATGCTTATAGTGAGGGGGCAGAGTTAATTATTGTGCATATGTAGTCAGTGCTAAACATAAAATATAGGGCTTTGTGAGTTACGAAGAAGGCAAATTATTTCATAATGTGGGTGATCTGAGTAGGGGTGGGGGTGGGGGTGGGCATGTAACTTCTAAGAAACAAAATAAAGAAATAGAAAGAAGAAGAAAATGCAAACTAAGGGAGAAGTGTAAACAGAATGGGTTAAAAGGAGAAGATTGAATGGCTTCTCATGGCACGGAGGTTATGAAATTACGATGGCCTCAAAGTTTAAATATTGGTGTCATGAATAGATAATGGAGGCGCAAAACAGAGTGTAAGGAGGTGGCTCAGTTTTATCATAGCTCCTTGAATCCTATTTTTCAATTATATTGCCAACTTTGTACAGCTCTTGCAGTCTGATACATTTTGGTTGAGCTTTTACAGCCCCATCTCCAAAATCTGCCTGTCCTAGAATCCTTGAAAGCTAATACAATGAAGACGGAGAGGCTAAGCAGTTGAGCTGTAAACCCCAGGAAGTCCCTAGTTCAAATAAACTCACTAGGTGGCTTTAGGCACACCACTCACAAAGTCACCCCCAGGGGCCGAATCTGGCCCACCTGGGGATCCAGTCCAGCCCCCCAAGGCTCCCCAGATGGCCACACCCACTTCTCCTGGCCCCACCCCCTTTCCCCTGACTACCAATAATCTGGTGGTTTCTTGGCTTTTGTACAGTTTTTTCCCCATTCTAAAAAGGTTGAAATGCCTCTCCTAAGGCTTAGTTACTGTCAGTAAGAGCTTCCAGCTAAAATAAGCTGGTATTTTTGGTAATTTGCCCCCTCCCCCTTTTCCTTTGCTCCTGCCCCTTTTGCGCCACCCACCACTGGAATGTGACATGGGAAAGCTTCTCCAGAATTGAATTTGGCCTTGGGGCTGGAAGATGTTTGACACCCATGCCCTATGAATGCACGCATACACCTGCATTTCAGTGTTGTTGCAAAGATTACTGAGATAATGTATGTGAGGCACTTTGAACCCTGAAAAGTACTAGATAAATGCTAGGTATTACTATGATTTAAACCTTTCTATCCATCCCTCTCATTTGAAACTCAGTGAAACTCCATGGGCACTATACAGTCAAAATAAAGGACTTTTAAGTTCCATTTATTCCAGTGTGAAGATTAACCAGAGCCGCAATTCCGAGTACAGTTAAGCTGTTTAAATCTTTGATGTCAAAGGGATTTACAGAGTAATCCTATACTCATATTATGCCAGGACCAGAGATAAGGAACGGTTGCCATGTCCAATGCTTGCTCAGCCCAGGAGGGGAGAAGAGGAAAAGGGAAATTTAGGGCTGACCTGAAAGTGCCTCACTTTCACAGCCTCATTCTCAAGCTACCATGATAATGAGACATTTTCTGCACATTTGGCAGCAGGCTAAATCTAAGAACTTTCAGGAAGGGGTACAGTTTTAGCAGTCATTTGTGGTGGCTTCCCCCAATACAGGACAATTTTCATCCACAACGCGTCTGAATATGGATGCATTGAAATATCACAATGTTGCCTCCTTTATGGTGCATGAAGGGAAATACTGCAGTTCCCACTGCCATAAAGTAAGACAGTGGGGGCAGCCATGTTTCTCTCCCACAATGCACCACAAAGGATACTTTAACACAGGGGTCACGAACCTATTTCTGCCTGAGGGCCACATTCAGTTTTGAAGAAGCTCTTGGGGGCTATATTCCAGTGGTGAGCACGGCAGAAGGCAAAGAGTTGGGGGGGGGGGAGGTAAAACGGCTAGAGCACAAAATACAAAAAATGCCAGCATACTGTAGCTGAAAGCTCTTGCTGCCAGTAAGTAAGCCTCAGGGGAGGCATTTCAACCTTTAAGAATGGGGAAAAACGGCACAAAACCTGGAAACCCCCAAATGATCTGTAGTTGAGGGAAAATGGGTGGGGCCAGGGAAGGGTGTGTGACCAACTCAAGAACCCCTGGGGGGCCAGATTTGGTCTCTGGGCCTCAGGTTCCACACCCCTGCTTTAACATTTAACACTTTTTCTACATTCACTTGCCACTTTTTTTTTTACATTGTGAGTTAATGATAATGGGCAGTATTGTATAGAAATATTTATATTGGGATTGAAGGACTGGTACCCAATAAGGACAGCAGGTGCAAAGAACAGGTGGTGGCCCTAGGTGTCAAGTGAGGGTGTGGGTCCAACATAGGGTAACACTTTGATAGGATATAAAAATATTGCACAGTATTTAATACTTGGAAAAACAAATGGGAACAGATAAAATGGGATGGAAATGGCAGAAAGGGGTAAAATACTTTGCTTTATTTTAAACTGGAGCACACAGGGTGGGGGGCATGCCAGCTCAGTCCAACAGCACAAAAACAACCCCAACAAGTCCCTTAGAGCCAGAAGAGGCTTTTTAAAGCTTCATGAATATTTAGCTTGTCCTCATGTAAAATATATGACTTTGTGTAAGGATCAGGCAAAGGAGGTGCATGATTTTTTTCTGATTTATGGGCCCAGTGACGGATTATTCATAGCAGAGCAGCTGTGTGGAAAGATTCATCCACTGCAAAATGTGATTGTACATCAGGCAGTCTGAGGGAACGGAGCTATGACTAATGGCTACTTTACATATAAATGAGAAGGTTTGTGCTAGGAACTGTTAAAACAATATAGTCTCTCCCTCTCACTCACTGACTGGGCTTGGCCTCTTTGATCTGAATGAAGTACAGGGGCCAGGAGAAAGAAAGGAAGGACTAAAACTTGCCTGGCCTCATCAAAATCCAGCAAAGTGTTTACAAATGCTTGGAAACTAAATGTCAGTCACTTCGTTTGGCACTGTGCTTCTGAAGATGCTGAACTATGAATGGATGACCTTCCTACAGCCTCAGCTATCAGCCAAGAGCCATACAGAGGTGGCTAATCCCATACTGAGCTGGCCTAGCTGTTGAGAAAGGAGGTGGCAGTGTTAGGCAGAAGGGAAGGTAGCAGCAGATGAGAGCATATTGAGAGCCTGTGTGGTGTAGTGGCCTTCCCCAACCTGGTGCCCTCCAAATGTGTTGGACTGTAACTCCCATCATTGGGCATGCTGGTAGGCATCATTTTGGGTAAGTCTGGGCTGGAGTTTTGGACTTTGGCTGCATAGCTCTGGGTAAATCCCCACTCAGCTGTGACCCTGGGCTAGTCATTCTCTCTTGCCCTAGCCTATCTCACAGAATAGTAGGTAAAATATACACCACCCTGAGATAATTAGAGAATAATCAATAATATTAGTAATAGGAGGAGAAGGAGGAAGAAAAAGAGACAGTGGCACCTTCTGATGGGGAGAGCTTTTCAAAAACTGAGTAGATATTCTGGGCAACGTGACTGTGCTTGAGGACTGAAGATTGTAGAGGCTGGTACTGTGTTGGGGCCTACATTGAGCAGTTTGGATCAAAAAATTTCAGTATCACTTTTCAGGCTCTGAGACCAGTCTTAACCTTCCTCTGCACCTACCTGCGATGGTGGACATGACTTAGATCTCACCAGGCAAGAACAGGGAGAGATCTTAATTTCAGATGGAAAGTGAATGTTCTATGGGGAGTCAGGTTGTAGTTTTGAGTATGTGATCAACTGGCAGATCTAGCCCCTCTCCCCAATCCAATTTCACCCCCTTACTTACTCTTGTCTTTGATACAAACTGTCTAGACATTGCAGATGTGGGCAGATGCTGGGCCTGTAATTTATAACAACAGCCTCCAGAAGGCAATTCCAATTTGCTTCGCTAATGCTTTAAGTTACAGACGCTGAGATCTCCTGTAAATACTCTTGGCTTACATATTAACTACCATTCTGGGTTTGCTCAGCAAATACTGGCTAACTACAAAGTAATTCCATCTATCTTTTGGTCTCTGGTGGAGGTTGGGATGCCATGGGATGTTCCTTTTTTCAGATCCAAAAATATGAGATTGGGGGATGTGGGTTGCAGCTCTATGCACACTAAGTTGGGAATAAGTCTTACTGAAATCAATTGAACTTTCTTCAGAGTTAAAATGGTTATAATCAGTGTACAAAAGATATACATTGTGGTGGGACCAATTCTATGATTTCGGTTAGTTTTCATTTTCCAATCAACCTTCAAGTATTGGGTTTGACCCTCTTTCTCATGCTGAGTACAGAAGAAAAAGTGGATGGGGGAAGATATTTTCAGGATATTTATATATTTAAAACATTTGCATCCCATATTTCCTTTAAAATTCCAAAGTAGCTAACAATTCAATTACAACAACTATATCAAAAAAATTACAACATTGCAACTAAAAGCAAAGTTAAAAACCTAGCAAAATAAAACATGAACGATAAAAAGACCACTAAGTAAAAGAGCCAGACAGAGACAGCTTCAGAATTAAACATCGTCACTGAAAACCCTACAGCAGAGTAAAAACTACAAGCAGAGTTGATCATCTTCTGGCCCTAAAAAGAAAAGTTTTTGCCTATAGTGGAAAGCTATTAGAGGAGTCAAGGCAGGCATCCCTCAGGAAGGAGTTACAGAAGGACTTCTAGGTGCTGTAGAAGGGATGCATGATAACAGCGCTGACAGTTTATTTGCAGCTGGAAGGGGTTATGATGAGTGTTTTATTTGTTTGTTTGTTTGTTTACTTATTTATTTATTTATTACATTTCTATACCACCCAATAGCCGAAGTTCTCGGGGCGGTTCACAACATTAAAACCACAAGTACAGCATAAAAACAATATACAATATAAAAGCATTAAAACTACAGTATAAAAGTACAACCAGCATAAAACCTAGCAGCAATGCAGAGATTTAAAATACAGTAACAAGTTTAAAACAGCAGAGCTAAAAGACTAGAATGCTAAAATTCCTGGGAAAATAAAAAGGCCTTCACCTGCTGCAGGAAAGAGTACAGCGTAGGAGCCAGGCTAACCTCTCTAGGGAGCTCATGCCACAACTGGGGTGCCACAGCAGAGTGTACTGTCTCTCCTTGGGTGCCTGTATCCCTACCACAACCTCCATAAGTCCACAAAAAGACCCCTGCTGGATTAGACAAAAGGTCTGCCTAGTCCAGTGTCTTAAATCTGGAGCCTGATCCACTCAGGACCCTCACCAAACAGATTCGAAGATACCAATATGACTCAAGTCCATTTGTGTGAAAGAATGATCCAGGTTATTGATGGAAAATGGATGAAGATAATAAAAGCAAAGAAAAGCTTACACATGCCCCTCAACTCGCTGTTGCAATTACTCAGGTTCCTTAGAAGTAACAGGCATTGTCCGGGGGTGGGGGGGGGATGTTTATCTGAACAGGTGGTACATCTTTCCTCTCAGACAAGAAGAGGTAAGAGGCCAATTTGCCCAGGATTTTATAGGGCTTGTTTCACTAAGTTAGACTGTCACAGGCACACACACACTTCCCTCCCTTCAGCAAGGAGGAGAAAGGGCGAGGCTTAATTTCTTGGCAGGAAATAAAGTTTCTCACAGCAGAGAAAGGAGCATTCTTATCAACAAGAAAAGTACATACTGTTCAAGACAGCTACTGTGTATTATCTAACTTTGTTAGTAGCAAAAAGTGCTGACCTTCACTGTAAAGCCATACAAACTAACTCTAATTTCATAATAGTTGCCAACTACTCTACCAAATAAGTATGCATATGCTACTAGACACCGCATATGACTCTGTGTAAGTTCACACCTGACTCCTCACCACTCTTCCAAAACCAAATCCAATATATCCAGCATCCTGTTTCCCACAGAGGCCAGCCTCTGGGAAGGACACAACCTGCTCATGCACTCTCCTTCCACTGAGTGCAGGTCCATCTTCTTTACTACTGAAGCTACTATATAAATAATATTCCAGCAGGAGCAGCAACATTCTCAAAACCAGGTATGTGTTGTGTACCCTGATCTTGTGTATGTTTTCTTGGAAGAATGCCCCCTTGTGTTCAGTGGAGCTTATTCCCAGGTAAGGGGGCATAGGGCTCCTGAGGCACAGTCTAGGATTCAATCCTTGATTTGCTTCAAAGTTCTGAAGCATGTCAAGGATTGAAACAAGTCATTTATTGATGCCCTTTGGACTATTGGTCAGAGTTTCTTCCACCACTGTTATAAACTTGGGCTGGTCCTTGAAAAGGGGCAATATCTTGCAATACATTCCTGCTTTTGAGTTGTTTACTGCTAGAGCGTATTATTTTAGATGACGTGCTTTCTTTTGATGCAGCTGTTTAAGTCCCAGTCAGAAAGAAACGTGGTAACCCTAAGTGGGTCTTCTGATCACCAGTTGCAAATTTTTTGTGACTGGGGCTCTGATGTCATTGGCTACTGAGCAATAGCATATTCTATACTCTGTACATGAAGTATGTACGAGCAATCCTATTGTTCACTGTGTGCTGGGTTTCCCTGCACAATTATAGGAGTTGTGACTAATGCATTTGCCACAAGCCTTTTGTGTTTCCCTAGTACTTTCTGGGAACTGATACCATCTCTCCTGTTTGGGGAGATCTAACGTGTCTTTGACACATCTGTGATACGTTTGGACTGTGTGACTGCTATTTGTCATATTGTTGGCACTTGTGCATGTTTGTTCTATTGATTGAGAACAGAATTGTGTTTTAATATTCATATTTTGCATGTTGCACTGTTGCAAGAAAGAGTCCCAATCCAGGCATTATGGATGTCACCATTCCTACATCCCTCCCATGCTTGTCCATCGCCCACTTCTGAGCTATGCAAGAAGTCGTAACAGCACTATCTGTGTCCTTTGAACAGATGCAACATCAGAGCTGTGCTGGAGCAAGGTGGAGGACTAACAATACTGTGGCAGCACAAGGACACTGACAGCCCAATTCTAAGCATTTTTTCTTGGAAATAAATCCCGTTGAGTTGAAAGGGATTCGCTTTCTAATACATGTACTATCCTCATACATTGCTTGACAATGTCTCACATTAATTGTTGTAATCATGCAAGTGCTCCCTTATGAATCATATCTGTGTCTGAAGATATGTAAAAATAAGAGATCCTACACATATATACCACCAAGAGAAGACCCAGCTGTGTTAAATCCCAGAATTTTATTTATTTATACAAGAATTTATATCCTACTGTTTTGGTGCTTACGCACCACTCAAGGCGGCTAAAACAATTAAACCCAACCATAAAATACAATAATAAAATTACAAGCACACACACAGAAAACAATATAATAAAAGCAGAGATAGGCACAGCAGATAAAATGTACTGGATAAAAACCTCAATCCAATAAAACAAATTGGCCTAAATAGGAAGGTTTTTGCCATCCGGCAAAACACCGTAAGGAGCGGGGGGGGGGGGGGACTGAACCTCTTGGGTCAGAGTGTTCCATAGTTTAAGTGCAGCCACAAAGAAGGCCCTTTCTCTTATCCCCATTAACTCAGCCTCCACCATAGTTAGGATATAGAAAAGGGCATCTCTTTCAGCACTCAGGGCACAGAGTATGAGAGGAGGGCATCCCTAAGGTATCCTGGTCCTAAGCCATTTAGGGCTTTCAAGGTCATTGTGGCGAATCAAAGTCTGAGGTAAAATATTGGTAAAATGTACTGTTAATATAAGAATATGAGTGTGTTTTGAAAGGTAATCCCATTTGTAAACAACTACTTTGTTCTAAGTTTACTATGGGCAACCTATATCTGTCAGTTATGTCAGATAACTTCGACAGCCATCTGTCAAAGAAGCTGTTACAGCCTTAGTGCAGGGGCAGGCAAGTCAAGGGTATATACTCTCCCTATCTAGCTCCCGGTATAGATTATCCACCAGGGCCACCAAAGCTGTCTCAGTCCCAAACCCAGGCCTAAAGCCAGATAGAAATGGGTCTATATAATCCATTTCATCCAAGAACAATTGGAGCTAAGATGCCACCACATGCTCAAGTCCCCTGCCCCCAGATAGCAAACTGGAGACTGGTTGGAAATTATCCAATAAGCTGGCATCCAGAGAAGATTTCTTTAACAATGGCTTCAAAACAGCCACCTGGGTGGCATTACCCTTTCCTCTACAGATGCATTTACCATTCTGTGTCCCTGATAGATCAGGTCTGTATCCCAGCACACAGAACAATAGGATTGCTCGTACATACTTCATGTACAGAGTATAGAATATGCTATTGCTCAGTAACCAATGACATCAGAGCCCCAGTCTCAAACAAGTTACAACTAGGGATCAGAAGACCCACTTAGGGTTATCACGCTTCTTTCTGACTGGGACTTAAACAGCTGCATCAAAAGAAAGCACATCATCCAAAATAATATACTCTAGCAGTAAACAACTCAAAAGCAGGAATGTATTGCAAGATATTGCCCCTTTTCAAGGACCAGCCCAAGTTTATAACAGTGGTGGAAGAAACTCTGACCAATAGTCCAAAGAGCTCCTTCATCAGCCAGGAATGGCAAGGGCCAAGCACACACATGCTAGGTCTCACAGTAGCGAGAATCATGTCCATATCCTCAGCCTGTACAAATTGAAAGTATCCATTGCAAAAAAGGTAAAAAGGAGCCAAAGGTACATCAAGTAGTGTCTGCTACAGTCATGGAAACCAAGTCAGAGCAGATGCAAGTGACTTTATCTGCAAGGTGTCTAGCAAAGATGTCATAGTGGGGAGCCAAGTCTCCTTCCTCAACTTCACCAGTCCTTGATGTAACAGACAATTCAGATCTTGCAATAGCTCCACTTAATGACTCTGTGAGGATGCAATGGTCGCAGAAAAGTACAATTTCTTTGCTGCCATAATTGCCACAGCATAACCTGTGTCTGGTCAGCTTTGCCCTGCATTTTCCTCCATGGCTGCTCTATTCATTGCCCCTGCTGCTTAATTGCCCCAAGTTACCTGGAAAACCAAGAAGCCTTCCTGGTTCCATCAGCAGGGACAGGACTGCGTCTGATAGACAGAGCCAGGACAAATTTGCCACACTCGCTTCTTCCAACCCAGTCTCTGTAGTACTCTCATCCAAGTTCAAATCCTGGATGGCCACAGTCTTCCCATTTACTGACCTGGTATTGAAGAGCACCATCTTTAGATCAGGAGCCAATCCACATGGCCAATTTAATGCAGAGGGAGAGCACATCAGGGTTGTTTGCAACAGATGATGCTGTTGCCAATCTGCAGTCAACCAGCAGCTTCCCTCTTGCAAAACTGCATTCTGAGAAAGTTCTTTTAGTCCGTATTTTTTACTTAAAGTGGCTCCCAGGCGGTTCCGCTGAAGCATGTCCCGTTCCCCTGCATTAAATCCTGGGTGTGCCTCTGTGACGTGGCTGTGACATGGCAGTGATGTGGTCAAGGGGTGGGGCAGCCCCCCCATTCACTCTTTTTCCCCATTGGCAGTAGGGCGCACAGTCTGCAGACTGTGTATCCCATTCAGAATACCACAGTTGCGCATTTTCAAGGAGTAAGGATAGCGAAGTAGTTGTTCTCACCAGTCAGAATAACTAGCCTACCTTTCCAATTCATAAAAGCACTACAGCGCTGTTTCTAGCCTTCACAATTGCGCAGTAGTAGCTTTCCCAATTCACAGTTTGTACATTTAGGGCCAGAAATATTGGAACAAGGATAACTGTTTTGGCAGTTGGCCTTTGTACACCACCACATTGAAGTTGAAAGGAAACACACCCAGATGGGAGCGAAGTCAGGACTTTCAGCTGTAATTCAAGGGGTTTGACAAAAGTGGGGCACTAACCATTCAGGAAGGACAGCCAGTGGCATACACACACACCCATCGTTGGTGGCTCATAAGTAATGGAATGAATGGCTGAGAAGCAGCTGCATGGCCAAGTGTGGCCTGTTTCCTGGGTCCTCCATGACCAATCAAGCAGATAAAAGGCCTGGAGGTGGTTCTGAGTGTTGCATTTGCATTTGGTAGCTGTTCACTGGAACGCCCAACATGAGGTCCAAAGAGGTGTCCATGTGAGTGAAGGAGGCCATCATTAGGCTGAGGAAACAAAATAAACCCATCAGAGAGATAGCAAAAACAGTGGGAGTGGCCAATACAACAGTATGGAACATCCTGAAAAAGAAGGAATTAACTGGCAAGCTCAGCAACAGCAAAAGGCCTGGAAGACCACAGAAGACAACTAAAGTGGATGACCACAGAATTCTGCTCATGGTGAAGAGGAATCCTTTCACAAAATCTAGCCAGGTCAGAATGCTCTTGTGGAGGTAGGCATGTCATTGTCAACATCTACAGTCAAGAGAAAGCTTTATGAATGTAAATACAGAGGCTTCACAACAAGGTGCAAACCACTGGTAACACTCAAGAACAGACAGGCCAGATTAGCCTTTGCCAGCAAACACCTAAAAAAGCCTGCTCAGTTCTGGAATAAGATTCTTTGGACTGATGAAACCAAGATTAACTTGTACCAGAATGATGGGAAGAGAAAAGTATGGAGAAGGAAAGGAACAGCTCATGATCCAAAGCATACCACATCATCTGTCAAACATGGTGGAGGCAGTGTTATGGCATGGGCATGTATGGCTGCCAATGGAACCGGGTCACTTGTGTTTATTGATGACCTGACTGCTGAGAAAAGCAGCAGGATGAATTCTGAAGTGTATAGGGCTATACTTTCTGCTCAGATTCAGCTGAATGCTGCCAAACCGATGGGGCGCCGCTTCATATTGCAGATGGATAATGACCCAAAACATACAGCAGAAGCTACCCAAGAGTTTCTCAAGGCAAAGAAGTGGGATGTTCTTCAATGGCCAAGTCAGTCACCTGATCTCAACCCAGCAGAGCATGCTTTTCACTTACTGAAGACAAGACTGAAGGCAGAAAGACCCACAAACAAGCAGCAGCTGCAGGCAGCTGCAGTAAAGGCCTGGCAAAGCATCTTGAGGGAAGAAACTCAGCATTTGGTTATGTCCATGGGTTCCAGACTTCAGGCAGTCATTGACTGCAAAGGATTTTTATCCAGGTATTAAAGGCAATCCTGAAGTTTGACATGATGTTGGTTTGTTCCATTACTTATGAGCCACCAATGATGGGTGTGTGTGTATGCCACTGGCTGTACTTCCTGAATGCTTAGTGCCCCACTTTTGTCACACTCCTTGCATTACAGCTGGAAGTCCTGACTTCACTCTCATCTGGGTGTGTTTCCTTTCAACTTCAATGTGATGGTGTACAGAGGCCAACTACCAAAGCAGTTATCCTTGTTCCAATATTTCTGGCCCTGACTGTAGCTTTATTTCAGATCACAGTAGCAGGAGGGAGCCTGGACAGGGGCGGGAAAGAAGCCTTTCTCATTCCCTGAGGGGCACTTCAAGGGTTTCTAGCCTTCAGAACTGAACAGTAATTGCTTTTCTGATTCACAGTATGTAGCCTTATTTCAGAGTGCAGTAGCGGGGAGGATCCTGGACAGAAGTGGGAAACAAGCTTCTCTCATTTGCTGAGCCACACCTCTTACCAAGGAGGAGAGGCAGTTTATTGGGTGGGAGGGCCATGGAAAGGGAATGCAGGCAGAGCAAGGCTGCAGTCCTCTGTGCTCTTCCCAGACAGTAAGTCCTGCTGAATACAGTGGGACTTGCTCCCAAGTAAAAAGGCACAGGATGACACTTCACGGCTGCAAAACACGGTCACGCTGCCTCCTTTGAATGGTGTGAGGTTTACTTCTGAGTAGACACACACATAGGACTGAGCCGCACAGAACTAAAGTGTGCGCGGAGCTCCCAGCACTGGCCACCCCCTCGCCTTCCCGTCTGTGTATTCTTTATTGTGCACAACATATTATGAATAGCTAGTCCAGGGACAGATGTTCTGCATGCAGGGAAATGGCTGGAGTTGCCTCCCTCTGCTAGCCCCTGCTTCCCCAGCCCCAAACTCTTGTTTCTAGAGGAAAGCTGCCTCCTCCTCCTCACACACACACACACAGGGGGGAGCATGGACAGGGGCAGGGAACAAATCTTTCTTATTCGCTGAGCAGGGTTGATAGGGTTGATGATGTTCAGTTCTACTCTGCCCAGATGGAATGGGAAGCACTTTCATGTGACCCGTGAAAGCAAGTTTCTAGGTGCTGTATACTCCGCTTTTCCTGCGTCGTGTGCCCCTGACGGATCAAAGCAATTTCAAGAGAATCCGGATATAACCAGAAAGTGGTTCTCATTCCGTTTCCATGCAGATCCCCCCACCCCGGTAGTAGTCAGACAAACTGGAAGGTAGGGAGAACATCACCCAGTCATACCCAGTTCTCATTTAATGGCCAATATGCCTGCCTTTGTCATTCCATGCTCTGCCCACCATCCTTGTGGTGGCCACCTCCAAAAATCCCCTTTCGTAAGGCATACTTCTTAGCAAGGCTCACTATTCATAAGGCTGCAATAATAAGACAGAGAGCAGAGAACAAGAAAACAACAACCCAAAGATCCAAGAAGAGATCCAATTGCAACCTAAGCATTATCATTGCTTAACAAGAGCATATGATTCCCTTTTTCCCAACCCAAGCTCCCTTCTTACAGAAGCTTCAAGTAACAGACAGAGGGAAAAACTCATCCTAACTTTGAACCTCAGTTTCCATCTACCACTCCACTCTCACAGGAGCCTACAGAAACAGAGAGGAAAAAAGCTACCTCCTCCAATACATCCCTTGACACCGGGCTTCTCCACACAGAGGCTTTTTATCCTGCGATTTTACCGGGGCTTCTGCTTCTGGATTCTTTGCGAGATTAAGATAGGCCCTTTACATGCGCTTCCCTCGACCCTCTTTCCCTTTTATCTGTGAGTTCTATATGTTTCATTATACAGCCACTAGATGGCACTGTTGTTATAGTGCCACTTCCTCTTTACACAGACAAATTCAAACCAAATCAAACTGCTTCTTTTTATTAGCATATTATTTCTGTTTCAAATTAAGCCGCGGAAATGGTTGGAAACCATGAGAGAATTGATGGCGTCATATAAAGGACCCAAAAACTTCCATGAGTAACCAATCTCAATCACAGGACCCATGTGGAGAAGCCCACTGTTCCCTCCCAGGTTTTTCTCTCTTATCAAAACCTGGCTGAAACCTAGTACCACAGGGGACCACACTCATTCTCCAGGCAAAGGGACACTCCCCGTTGGTGGTGACCTAGAGGCAGTGGCCCTCTGCTAGTGGCAGCAGGCTGCTTTAAATAGCCCTTATACCCCAGAACCCCTTCATGGATCACTGCCTTGTTGTGGCGAAGGGGCTTGCGTAACTCAGTGAAGCCATAAGCTATGCCGTGCAGGGCCACCCAAGACGGACAGGTCATGGCAGAGAGTTCTGACAAAATGTGGTCCACTGGAGAAGGAAATGGCAACCCACTCCAGTATTCTTGCCAAGAAAACCCCATGGAACGTATCACAAGGCTAAAAGAGATGATGCCGGAAGATGAGCCCCTCAGGTCGGAAGGTGTCCAATATGCTACTGGGGAAGAGCAGAGGGTATTTCCAAGTAGCGCCAGAAAGAGTGAAGCGGCTGGACCAAACCCGAAAAGACACTCAGCTGTGGATGTGTCTGATGGTGAAAAGAAAATCCGATGCTGTAAAGAACAATATTGTTTAGGAACCTGGAATGTCAGATCAATGAATCAAGGTAAGCTGGAGGTGGTCAAACATGAGATGGCAAGATTGAACATCGACATCTTGGGAATCAGCGAACTAAAATGGACAGGCATGGGCGAATTTAATTCAGGTGACCATCATATCTACTATTGTGGGCAAGAATCCCTTAGAAGAAATGGAGTAGCACTCATAGTCAACAAAAGGGTGGGAAAAGCAGTACTGGGGTACAATCTTAAAAATGATAGAATGATCTCAGTACGAATCCAAGGCAAACCATTCAACATCACAGTAATTCAAGTCTATGCCCCAACCACTGAGGCCGAAGAAGCTGAGGTTGATCGGTTCTATGAAGAACTACAACACCTTCTAGAACTAACACCAAAAAAAGATGTCCTCTTCATCATAGGGGATTGGAATGCTAAAGTAGGAAGTCAAGAAATCACCGGGATAACAGGCAGGCATGGCCTTGGTGTACAAAATGAAGCAGGACAAAAGCTAATAGAGTTTTGCCGAGAGAACATGCTGATCATAGCAAACACTCTTTTCCAACAGCACAAGAGGCGACTCTACACATGGACGTCACCAGATGGTCAATATCGAAATCAGATTGATTATGTCCTTTGCAGCCAAAGATGGAGAAGCTCCATACAGTCAGTAAAAACAAGACCTGGAGCTGACTGTGGCTCAGATCATGAACTTCTTATTGCAAAATTTCGGCTTAAATTGAAGAACGTCGGGAAAACCACTAAACCATTCAGGTATGACCTAAATCATATCCCTGATGAATATACAGTGGAGGTGAGGAATAGATTTCAGGGATTAGACCTGATAGACAGAGTGCCTGAGGAACTATGGACGGAGGTCCGTAACATTGTTCAGGAGGCAGCAACGAAATCCATCCCCAAGAAAAAGAAATGCAAGGAAGCAAAGTGGCTGTCTGATGAGGCTTTACAAGTAGCTGAGGAAAGAAGGGAAGCGAAAAGCAAGGGAGAAAGGGGAAGATATACCCAACTGAATGCAGAGTTCCAGAGAATAGCAAGGAGAGACAAGAAGGCCTTCTTAAATGAACAATGCAAAGAAATCGAGGAAAACAACAGAATGGGAAAGACTAGAGATCTCTTCAAGAAAATTGGAGATCTCAAGGGAACGTTTTGTGCAAAGACGGGCATGATAAAGGACAAAGAAGGCAGGGACCTAACAGAAGCCGATGAGATTAAGAAGAGGTGGCAAGAATACACAGAAGAACTATACAGGAAAGATCTGAATGTCCCTGATAGCCATGATAGTGCGGTCACTGAACTTGAGCCGGACATCCTGGAGAGTGAAGTCAAGTGGGCCTTAGGAAGCATTAGTAACAACAAAGCTAGTGGAGATGACAGTATTCCAGCTGAGCTATTTAAAATCCTAAAAGATGATGCTGTTAAAGTGCTGCATTCAATATGCCAACAAATCTGGAACACTCAACAGTGGCCACAAGACTGGAAAAGGTCAGTTTACATTCCAATTCCAAAGAAGGGCAACGCCAAAGAGTGTTCAAACTACCGCACAATTGCGCTCATTTCACATGCCAGCAAGGTGATGCTCAAAATCCTACAAGCTAGGCTTCAGCAGTATGTG
Source organism: Heloderma suspectum (assembly GCF_057233095.1). Lineage (NCBI taxonomy): Eukaryota > Metazoa > Chordata > Lepidosauria > Squamata > Helodermatidae > Heloderma > Heloderma suspectum. Next base: position 260,271,815 of record NC_139460.1, on the reverse strand, counting down.
AACCGAGAACTACCGGAAGTACAAGCTGGGTTTAGAAGAGGCAGAGGAACTAGAGATCAAATCGCCAACATTCGCTGCATCATGGAGAAAGCAAGAGAATTCCAGAAAAATGTCTATTTCTGTTTCATTGACTATGCTAAAGCCTTTGATTGTGTGGATCACAACAAACTGTGGCAAATTCTTAAAGTGATGGGAGTACCAGACCACCTTACCTGTCTCCTGAGAAACCTGTACGAGGGTCAAGAAGCAACAGTAAGAACCAGACATGGAACAACCGATTGGTTCAAAATTGGGAAAGGAGTACGACAAGGCTGCATATTGTCACCCTGCTTATTTAACTTATATGCAGAGTACATCATGAGAAATGCCGGGTTGGATGAATCAGAGGTCGGAATTAAGATTGCTGGGAGAATTATCAACAACCTCCGATATGCAGACGATACCACCCTAATGGCAGAAAGCGAAGAGGATCTCAAGAGCCTCTTGTTGAGGGTGAAAGAGGAGAGTGCAAAAGCTGGTTTGAAACTCAACATTAAAAAAACGAAGATCATGGCATCTGGCCCCATCACTTCCTGGCATATAGAAGGGGAAGAAATGGAAGCAGTGACAGATTTTACTTTCTTGGGCTCCAAGATCACCGCAGACGGTGACTGTAGCCATGAAATTAAAAGACGCTTGCTCCTTGGGAGGAAAGCTATGGCCAACCTAGACAGCATAGTAAGAAGCAGAGACATCACCTTGCCAACAAAGGTCCGTCTAATCAAAGCTATGGTTTTCCCAGTAGTAATGTATGGCTGTGAGAGCTGGACTATAAGGAAGGCTGAGTGCCGAAGAATTGATGCTTTCGAACTGTGGTGCTGGAGAAGACTCTTACGAGTCCCCTGGACTGCAAGGAGGTCAAATCAGCCCATCCTAAAGGAAATCAACCCTGAGTGCTCATTGGAAGGACAGATAATGAAGCTGAAGCTCCAATATTTTGGCCACCTAATGCGAAGAGAAAACTCCCTGGAAAAGACCCTGATGCTGGGAAGGACTGAGGGCAAAAGGAGAAGGGGACGACAGAGGATGAGATGGCTAGATAGCATCACGGATGCAATGAATATGAACTTGAGCACGCTCCGGGAGAGAGCGCAGGACAGGAAGGCCTGGCGTGCTATGGTCCATGGGGTCACGAAGAGTCGGACACGACTGAGCGACTGAACAACAACAATACCCCAGAAACAGGTGCAACTGCAGCAGAATTTGCTTGTTCTTGCAAGGTAGGTCTATCTTACTGGGACTTCTAGCTTCTGTGATGGGTTTGCTTTTCTCTCACTTGCACAGCAAAAAGAATTAGTGGTGGAGGTTTTAAAAAAATAAATCAAAATTAGATGTATCTTCATGTACCTATTGGCATGACGACTCACCTGAGTGTATCCAGGTCTTTACAAGGCCACATGGGAAGTGACACACCCTCATCCTGAAGGAATAACTTGAGAATAAGTTCCCTACTGATCTGTGTGGAACCACTTCCAAATACTGTTATAGTCCACCTAGACCTACTTACTAGGAAGTAAGTCCTATTAAACTCTGTGCAACTTAGTTCTCAGTAAACATGTTTGGGAACAAATTGCATCTAATTCAGGATGAAGGGCTTACATTTAAAATTTAAACAATTTACACTTGAAATAAACTCAGTTGCTGAAATAAAAAGTTCCAACAGATAACTTTTCTAGTGTGGATGTAATCCTCATGCGAAATTTAGAATTTTGACTGTGCAAATGCATGAAAGCTAAAAAGCAAAATAAATGTACCAGAAATGCATTTTTTAAAAACATGAAATGGTCCATTCATCTATTAACATGAAGCAACACAAGAAAGCCTGGCTTTAAAATGTATTTCACTGTTAATGGAAGGCGTAATTAATTAATTTGAAATACTACATCCAAGCTTATAGCATCTACCTAATTTTTCAGGCACAAAGCTGCTATTGCGTAGGAATGACATCAAGAATGTAAAAACACCTCCTCTACTTATTAGGGGCTGTACAAGATGTGTCATCAAAAAGCAATGAGGAGGAGATGTGCCAGACTGTGGAAAGAGGAGACAGATGAAAATTTACCAGGTCAGAAATGTGCTGTGATGAACAACAGAGGCGGAGGAATGAAACCTCAAAAAATAATGGGAGTCAGGGTGAGTCTAGTGGAAACTAGAGTTTGCCTTTGAGTCTGGGTAACCTTGGCTCAAAACCTCACGGATATTTATTCAAAGCATTTATATCCCACTTTTCAGCCAAAAGACTCCCTGAGTGCTTCCAAGAATCAACAGTCAGACCATCACTGCTCTCAGACTCACAACCTAAAAAGATAGACGACACAAGGAAAGGGATTTGGAAGCAGAAGGGAGGAAAAGCCATGATGGTGAGTCTTAATTCAGTTGTCCAGATGGATGGGAATATATCAGTTGAAGACTCAGGTTTGAACAGCATTCATTGTCCTTCTGAGTTGGCTAGAACTAAGAGCTAGTAACACAACTTTACATAAAAGACATGGTTTCTGTTGCTAAGGGCACAATCTGATGCCTTTTTAGACAGAAAAAGGTCCTACAACTCCCAACAGTCCCCAACTAGCAATGCTGACTGGGGAATGGTGGGAGCTGTAGGACTTTTTTTCTGTCTTAACACACATAGGATTGCACTCTGAAGGACCTGCAATCCAGGTCTGGCACTCTTGGAAGAACAAAGACAAATACAATCCAAAACAAACAAAATGTGGCAGGCAGTTGGGGTATTATTTTATTTATTTACTTACTACTTTTATATTATACCACCTTTCTTCCAGTGCTGAAAGCTGGCTTTCAAGGTGGCTGCCAATTTAAAAGAATGGCTTATGGTCTAATAGGTATGATACGCAAAGGAAGAGGGAAATAAGAAAATTCAGGTACTTATTATTACATAAAGAGCTATAGAGACAATTGTCCTTTACAGTTGAGGGAGTGACTGACCTATTTTATTTTTAAAAAACATATTTTATGTGCATATATCCGGTCCTATCCTGAAGGCCCAATTAAAAAGTGAACAGAACAGAAATGAAACATAAATGTCTGCCTCACATGACCTTCTGCAGTTCAGCATCAATCTTCCAACCTCAGTTTCCAGTCTGAAAAATGGGAGTATTGAAGATTTAGGTCCTTTCTGCACAACTTTGTGTACAATATATATGCTCATTGTTTTCCATTTGAGGTGTATCATTCAAATATTTGATGACTGGATTTATACCCTGCCTTTTTACTAAAAATAGTGTTCAAGGTGGCTAACAATAAAATACAGATAAAATCAGAAACTTAAAATTAAAACATTACAACTCATCCAATAAAAACAAATCAAGGAAAAACATCAAGAAGAAAGAAATAACTGCACCCACCAGAGTAAAATCTACTTCAGTAGCAAGTATTTTTCTGAATTCAAATAATAATAAAAGTTTTTTTGAGGGGAATGCACTTCACTATACAATTCAATAATAAAAGCTGTAATCCTATACACATTTACTTATGTGTGAGCCTCATTGAACTCAGTGGGACTTAGTTCTGAGAAAACCTTCATAGGATTGCACAGTTAGGCAAAGGCAAATAGCAGCGAAGTTCTCTTTCCTGCAGCCATTGCATGACCCTTCAGTTTTATTTTATTCTAATTCTTTGAAAGCTGTGCATTTCTTCCCTATACAACATTTGCTGGAAAGCACATATATAGCACAGCCCTAGTCAGTGGCTTGTGTACACTGAGAAGGGCAGTGTAAATTAATTTGAACAGCAGGCATCTAAATATAAGTAGTCTGATATGTTTAGAATTAATTAATGAAAACTTTTAATACAATCAATCAATAATTGCCATGTATCCATCAATTATGGCAGTGACTTTGCACTCACTGCTCAAAAACAACAGCAAAAACACCCAGAAGCCAGGAGCAAATCTATTGAGATGTTCAGTGGAATAGCACCTGCACATTTTTTCCTCATACCTCTGTAGAATAAGAGGGCTAGAAACTGGCTTCTGCTTTTTAATGACAGCTGAAAATTCAGGGAAGGGGAATGGAAGGAATATACCTTAGGGGGGCTGCTCTCCCTCAGGCTCCCCCATGGATACAGCCTTGCATCTACTCAGATTTCTTTTTAAGTGGTAAAATCTGTTAAATGCAGGAGGGATAATGTGTTATCATCATTGAAAAGGGCTTTGGGGAATATTCAGCTATGAGGGAAGATCAGATGTAATGGCTGGGCAGAAGAGGGAACGTTGGCAGGTGCAGGTTGTGGTGCAGAGGTGAGAAAAGCCAAGTCTGCTCAAAATGTCCTATGCTGCTACACAAATTTTAAAGGTACAGGAGCCTTCTCCTCCACTGCATCTAGCCCCCTTACTTGCAGTGGCTAAAATGGGCCTCAGTGTTGACACTAATGTTGTGAGGATGAATGGAGTAATAATTGTAAAGCACTTTGCTACTATTAAAATGTTTATAACACTTTAAATATGCAATCATAGGTTCTGAAACCACCAGGATTGAGATGCAGCTGCCCCTAGGAGACACCTGAGGGGTATGTCTTCCTTCTGTATACATTTGCCTGTCGACGAACTGCACTGGATTTAATAATTCAGGCAACAAGCTATCGCAACAGGCCCAAACCCACTAGACATATAGAATGTCTCAATCGCCTTCTCTTAGACTTGCGTTTTGCAACTTGGCCTCCCATGGAGGTGATGAGGCGGTGGGTGAGGGTTTTTAGAGGAACTTAGCAGGACCCTTCTCCACCCCCTCTCAGCTCACTCATGCTATTTCAATTAAGCACCGCAGAATTTAATCTCCTGCTCTTAATAAAGTTTATTGTTGTCTTGCCAACTCGCCTCCGGACACCAAAATGCTATTACTCCTAACACGACGGGAAGGGCTATTTTACTGCTGCAAACTTTCTGACTGAAGAGTCAGGGAAGAGAAACTCCCATCCCACAGCAGGCTGCAAGCCATTTGGATCCGGGGAAATTAACAGCAAGGAAATATACTGGAGGCTGCAGGAGTGAGCCAGAGGGCAAAAGGGTAGAACCGGAAAGGCAGACACATCCACAACATGCACAGACCACAATGCAAGCACACAGTCAGGGAATGACACGTACTACAAAATGCAGGCAAATGTTTCTTCCTGCAATCCCATCATGTCCCATTATGCCACTGTGGAAGTGAACTCTCTACAAGGATATTTCATTGGAATGAAAAGTGATTCAATTGTAGTGTCCTCACAGATAAGGACATAAGAAGAGCTATGCTGAATCAGACCAAGGATCCATCTAGTCCAGCCTTCTGTTCACACAGAGTGGTCAACCAGCTGTTGGCCGGGAATCCTCAAGCATGAGCACAACAGCACCCTCTCACCCATGTTCCCCAGCAACTGGTGTATATAGGCTCACTGCCTCTGGTACTGGAGGTAGCACATAGTTATCAGGACTAGTAGCCATTGATAGCCTTTTCCTCCAGGAATTTGTCCAGCCCCTGATTAAAGACATCCAAATTGGTGGCCATCACTACATCCTATGGTAGTGAATTCCATAGTTTAACTATGTGCTGTGTGAAGAAGTACTTTTATCTGTCCTGAATCTCCTACCAATCAACTTCATAGGATGACCCCGGGTTCTAGTATTTTGAAAGAGGGAAAAAATGTCTCCCTCTCCACATTCTCCACACCATGCATAATTTTGTAGACCTCTATCATGTCTCCCCTTACCCTCCTTTTTTCCAAGCTAAACAATCCCAGCTGTTGTAACCTTCTCTCATAGGGGAGATGCTCCAGCCCCTTGATTATTTTAGTTGCCCTTTTCTGCACTTTTCCCAGCTCTGCAATATTTTTCTTTTAGGTGTGGTGACCAGAATTCGACACAGTATTCCAAGTGGGGCCGCACCATAGATTTGTATAGGGGCAGTATGATACTGGTAGTTTTATTCTCAATTCCTTTTCTAATTATGCCTAACATGGAGTTTGTCTTTTTTACAGATCTTTGTCAATGGAGGGCTAGAGCCTGTTTGAGAATTGATAACTAACATGCACAGCTCCATTAGTATCTGTTCTCCAGTACAGCCCATTCCTGCCCTGCTGGAATAGACAGATTTATTTATTTTATGTATTTATGTATGTGTGTTTTTTAAAAGTTAAACTGTGCCTTCATTCCAAAGAGGATTTCAGGTTGGTGTATGCAAGGTTCCATATCTGCTGTCTCCTGCCTCACTTGTGGTACCAGTACGGCACCCTTATTTCTCACTGATTTGGGATGAGTAGTTCACCACTGTTCCTTAGAGGAAATTCCTTCCCAGTTGGTGGTTCATCAGGACTGGACTTTGGGGCAGACAAAGTGGAGTGTGGTGGTTCTGATTTCAGCACTTTGAATGGCTCATTAGACTGAAACCCAGAGCAGAGTGATTGCTCCACTGACATAAGAGCCACCAGCCTCCACTGTTCCAGGGCCCCATTCCAGCAGCAAGAGAGCTCTCTAAAGCACTGGCTTATCGCATTTTGAAGTAAGCGAAGTAATACCATCTAAGGAGCACCCTCCCTCCACCATAAGACCATTAAGTCTGGAGTCTAAAAACTACACCACTATACATCGTCAGAGGATGAAGATGGACAACCACATACCTCTTGGCCACTGTCTGAACACATCTCATGTGCTTCCCTCATGCCCTGCTTCTCAGCAGAATTGCTGTTTCTGTAGAGAAACGGGGCGCATGGGAATGGCTCCCCTCACATGCTCTCTCTCTGGAAAGTGGGGCTCCCAGGAGTCTGCCAAACAGCTTTTTGGCAGATCAGGCTGCTGGGAGCCTGATTCAGCTGGAAAACAAAACTTGCAGCCACTTTGGCAGCAGCAGGGGAGGACCGCGGCTTCCGCAGGACGCCAGGGGGGCAATGAGACCCTCCAAGCCCCGGTGATTACCAACCTCTGAGCTAAACTTTACCATGCCCCCACAGACAAGTGGGGGTGGCAATGCCCGTCTTGCCAAGTAGCCAAAATCTACAGGTGGTCAGTTTCCTGCATAGTTTGAGCAGAGCTTTTAAAGCAGTGCTGAGATGGTAAGTAGTTCCCTATTTAAAGTAGTTAAGTAGTTACCTTTTAAAGCAGTGCTGAGATGGTAAGTAGTTCCCTATTTAAAGTAGTTAAGTAGTTACCTTTTAAAGCAGTGCTGAGATGGTAAGTAGTTCCCTATTTAAAGTAGTTAAGTAGTTACCTTTTAAAGCAGTGCTGAGATGGTAAGTAGTTACCTATTTAAAGTAGTTAAGTAGTTACCTTTTAAAGCAGTGCTGAGATGGTAAGTAGTTACCTATTTAAAGTAGTTAAGTAGTTACCTTTTAAAGCAGTGCTGAGATGGTAAGTAGTTACCTATTTAAAGTAGTTAAGTAGTTACCTTTTAAAGCAGTGCTGAGATGGTAAGTAGTTACCTATTTAAAGTAGTTAAGTAGTTACCTTTTAAAGCAGTGCTGAGATGGTAAGTAGTTACCTATTTAAAGTAGTTAAGTAGTTACCTTTTAAAGCAGTGCTGAGATGGTAAGTAGTTACCTATTTAAAGTAGTTAAGTAGTTACCTTTTAAAGCAGTGCTGAGATGGTAAGTAGTTACCTATTTCCCATATTTGGAATGTTGGGGACAACACATTTCTCCAGGCAACAACAACAACTCCTCCTACTCCTCCTGTGCTTAGTTGTTTCTCTGGGTTTGCACTGGAACATTACACACACAGTACTTAATATTTACGCATATTCACACACCACATCAGCTTCTGTGACTTGTCTCAGTGATTCAGACTCACATCCAGTTCACAAGACTACTTACTCTGCACATGTCTGGGCTCTTTTATTTTACTGCACATCTCTCCACCCCCCCCCCCCGCCCGCCTTTTTTTACTTCCCAGTTATGGCAAGCAGGTTTTCTGAATCACTTGACACAAGCACAAAGCACCATTTTTCATGCCAGCTCAAATCTTCCAGATGTTTGGAACTTATCAAGTGTCGGTGTGGAGTGCAAAATCATGATGAATGATTCACATGACTTGTTTGCTATAAGTATGATGCAGTCAGGTGGGGGAGGGGGAGCATCTGGCCACATTCCTAGTGGTTGTGTGAACTGTCCTGCCCTCATATCACATGTGCTAGCAAAGAAGAGGCCATTTCCATGTACCGACATATACACAGACACCTTTCACTTGCCTGTCCATCCATACACCCCTCTTCATCCCCTGTGATGAATCTTTGCATCCACTCACCCCCTAGTAGTTCTATAAAGGGCAGAGATTCCTGCCCTCCCTTCTCTAGGCCCCTGCTCAACAAAGCAGGCCCTGCTTTCTCGGCTCTCCTCTGCCTGACAGATGCCTCAGAGCCCGGGGCCGCAGTTAAGGTGACAAGATGCAGCCATTCTTTATGAACATTTCATTCCCGCTCGCTACACGACGTAAATTAGATTGGTGTGTTACATTCGGGCGAGAAGCAAGCGATGTCACCGCTGCGCCGGCCCATTGGATGGAGAGGCTAATCCTGCCGTGAATTTCATTACTGCTTTTATACCCTCAGAATTAGCTGGGCGGCGGTGAGCCTGATTGCCTTTCACTAGGGGTTTGCTGGGGAGCTGAACGGATTCTGCTTCTGATGGGGAATGATGCCGAGTGACCCCAGCTCCCTAGCCACTCTGATGATTGTGCCTCTTCTATTTGTGTGTGTGTGTGTGTGGGGGGGGGGGGTTTATCTCTACCCCTCCCTGGCTGCACCATAATGGAAGGGAAAACGGAGCCCCTCCATGAGAAATGGTCAGGGCCTAGCTAGACAGGAGTAATTGCTCCCTGTGGGGGTGCAATATGTCAGTGGCTCCTCTACCTTGCACTTGCAGTCTTTAACTCTGGAAACTCTTTCGGTTCCTTGATTGTTTCTCATTTATACCTTGGCCCAGCATGGTAATTCTGTTCAAAATGCTAAGGTTGGAAGGGGAAGGTTTGTCTCTGGAGATATTCAGATAACCACACCAACCCCCGCCCACCTGCCCAGGCTTCTATCTTGGGGGTGGACACACCAAAGGTCACATCGGCAGTGGTGGTGGGTAAGCAAACAGGGTAAAGTTACCTGTTCTGAGGTGGTGTGTGTGTGGTGGTGGAGGTGGTGGTGTGTGTTTGTGCGCGCGCGCATGCGCGCAAGCACTTTTGGTTTCAGCTGGAGAAAGGAGAAAATTACTCCTCCCACCTCCTTCTTGACTGCTGGTTCCCTTTCTGCTTGGGCAAAGCTACACGCTCCTTCCTCCTCCGCTTCTCCCCCTCCTCTGCCTTTTATATGTGGTTCTCCAGCCTTGCCCATTTCCTGGCGCCCTTGCTTCATGCATGTAAGGAGGCCCTTCCTTGCGACCAAGCCGTGACTAAAGAAGAGCTTTAAAAATAGTTCTGAGCTGCCACAGTAGAAATGTTTTGTTTCTTCCCTCATAGGAACATAGGAAACTGCCTTATAGTAAGTCAGACCATGGGTCCATATTGCCCAGTGCAGTCAACACTGACTGGCAGCAGCTCTCCAGGGTTTCAGGAAGGATTTTTTCCAACTCTATCTGGAGATGCCAGGGTTCAGACTTGGCACCTTCTGCATGCAGAACCTGTCCTCTACCATTGAGCTATGACCCCTTCCTCCTGGATTGGGCAATAGAACCAGCTAGCGGCTACCTCTAGAGGAGGGTGGCAGCTTTCTCTGTGGCTCTTCCAGGCCAGTCAGGAGGCATTTGGCTGCCTGAAGTGAAGAACAAGCTGCCCCCATTCTACTTACAGAAGCTGTTTGGATGGGCAGTTGAGTCTTACTTTAATAGAGTGATGAGGGGACAGTGTCCTTCACCGCACCTCACGGCAGCAGTTTGGCTTCGAATGTGCAGGACAGGCCACCTGGCACATGCAGCTCTGTTCTCCAGCACCCCTGCTGCTCCCCCCTCCCTCCCAGAGCCAGCTGCCTCACTCTGCCTAACGGTAGGGCTGGACCTACTCCCTTCTCTGGTTGGTGGCCCTCTGCCTTGAGCCCCCTGAACCCTGCTCCTGTATCTGCAGGCCTCAGCAAGCTACACAAAGCACACTCACTTAAGTTTCAATAAAAATCATGTCCTGATCCTGTACTCATCAGCATTATTTGGAAACCCTGTTGCTGACAGGGAAGTAGCAATACCTCCTCACCTGCACCATAGCTATACCTGCCTTCCCAACCAGTTGCCTCCTGTAGTTTGTATTATGAAGCAGTGAAGAGCAAAAGAGAGCACACCAATTCACAAACCATGGACAGGATGTCTTCCTAGACTATGGTTTGCAGTACAGATTTCCTCCCTGTTCTGCCTTGTAAACCTTTTCAAACTGTCACCTGTTCAAACTGTCGCCTTCCTGAGCCTCGCTTTACAATCTGACCTGACTTACTGCCCCCTCCATTTATTCCATTCTTTTTTTTTTTTTCTGCATTCCTGTCTGCTCCTTGAGAGGGTAATACAACCATTATCTAGTTACTTGTGTTATAAAATCATTCCTTCCTCTCCCTCTCTTTTTAAAAAGACCTTACCTTACCTTGCATGTTTATTTCCCCATGTATTTTTGGATCAAAAGAAATGGTATCTGAATCACAATCCAATGCCAGTGATACATAGATAGTGAGTACCTCTCATAACCTCTGATTCCTCCACTCGCTTTCTGCATTTTGTGTCTTTGAACACACCAAAATGGTCCCCAAGTAGTCTACATGCCCACTCCATGCCCACATATACCTCTTCCTAGGTGGTCTAATGTAGCTTTCTCCATTAGAACCTAATGCTCTCCAGATGCGTTGGACTACAACTCCCATTGACAATGCTTATTGGGGATGATGGGATTTGTAGCCCAACATATCTGGTGGACATGGAAGGCTGATCTATTTCCAGTCTATCCAGCAATGCTTGGACAAACCCAGGGGCTCTCCTGGTTCTTGGGGCTGTTTTAAACATACAGATTGAGTGGATACCTACAATGCATCCCATAACATATGAGGGAGAAATCTGGCCTCATATGAATGGTTGCTGTTTATGTAGAGTATCCACTCTTCTATGACATCTGAAGCTGGAACTTTTCCTGACATTGGAAACGCTGTAACAGCCAAGTGGTTCATGGTCCTTCTATTTCTTTTTCCTCTGTAAAAGAGCATAATAGTTTGTTGCTTTTTCAGATCTGCTTCTCCCTGGGCACCATTCTAGATCTGCCTTTGCTCTCACCCATCAGCACCACACATACACACATCCCTTTACAATTCAGTATAGACAGCCTGTCAGAAATAGGGCTGCTTAAAATCCCCTGTGAAAACGTGATCAGTCATCCAAAGATTATTCCAACATTAGGGCAAAAATACCCATGAAGAACGTAAAATCCATCTAGCTTTTCCAGAAAATACCCCCCCTTTCTTGAACCCCCTAAGCAATTTTTCAGTCCCCTGGTGACTCTACCAAAAATGTTTTCCAGTTGTAAGAAATGAAGATTCCAAACTTTTTGGGTTACATTTCTATTTGGGATTTTGAATATAATGTGTAAATATACATGTTTGTATGTGACACTGGGCCTGAGTACATGTACTCAATGGTGAAGCCCTTACTGATAGGTGGTGCCAACTTAATTAAGAAGCCGACATGCCAAGCCCCTAAGACCACAGTCTGGAGAACAGAGTAGCCTTTGAGACTGTAGAAGTTGTTGCCCATCTCTGCTTTAAATCAACCTGGCCCTCTTCCCTCGAATACAGGACTACTTTTCCCTATGTGCCCATGTTCTCAAATCTGGAAAGGTTTTTTCCCCCCCTGGATATAGGCATCTGCATTCTACCCATGCAGAAAGAAGCCAGAATAGTGTAGAAACTCGTCATATAACATTAGCTTCCTGACTGTTAGCGTAAAAGGTTTGCTTTAAAAAAATTAATAAAAGAATTCCAAAGCATAGCACAGTTTGGGCTGCTTTGCCTGTGCGCTGCACACGTCATCCTTAACATTCAGTATTTGCTGCTTAATCTCCTCCAGATCTGGGAGGGCACTGCACTGACAGTGACATTTAAAACCCTCTAAATGACAGCTGTGTATTGAAGCACTGAGAAAAGATCAAAAGGATTGGAAAAGGCAAGAGGAAGTGGCCCAGTGTATGTCTGTGTGTATGTGCATGTGCCTGTTGATGCTGTATGTTCACATAAGAACTACAGGCATATGTACACACGTGCTCATAATCATGTGTGTTGGCATGTCTACTCTCAACCCTAACAATTCAGATATCATTAAGTCATTGCCACAAAGAAACCGCAAGTATTTTGAACATCATACTGTCACCCTTACTTTTTAATTAACCAAAGGCTTTTACGTTTGTGTCCTGTTCAATAGGGGACTGTGGCCGTAATCCTAAACACACTTTCTAGTGAGCAAGCCCATTGAACACAGTTGGATTTCTTTGTGACTAAATATGCATAGGATGTGTTGTGCTGCACATGGGTTGCTTCCATCCTCTCCCATTTCCAGAATGTGCTTTTCAGTTTGCATCATTTTGAAAGTGGCGTTAATATCAGGATATTCAATATTTGACTTCCAGATCTATAAATGGGGTACTACAGTTTGAGTCAAAAAGCTGGGCCTGCAGAGCAGCAGCAAGCTCATATGCAGAGGTCAGGACCCATAGCCTCCACCCTTTCCATGAACTTTACCTTTCAATCTTTTAACCAGTTTCCAGTAACCAAGGCCAGGAGCCTTGGAACATATTTGGAATGTCAAAATTAGGATTACCAACTTCTCAATCAGCCACTGTAGCTGTGCCTTTAACGGCAGCTTGATCTGCAGACCTTAGTAGGGGACAATGTTTATTTCAATACTGTGAAAAGCTTCAGCTGCTGATTTTTGCACATCAAACTGCTGTATAAGATCAGGCCAGCCTTTTTTCTGGTCAGCTAGCAACCTTAGTCAGAAGTCAGGCCTTGAACATATGAAGTAACAGTACAGTACAGAGTACTTCAAGGCACAAATAAAGTACTATTCTCATGTTGCAGAGAGTCTGGAAAGGTTGATGGCCACTGGTCAAGGTCACACAATGTTCTGATTTGCTCAAACTCTCTAGTTTCTCTCCCGCCATGCATCCAGCAGCATCTGGGGACAAGGGCACATAAGGAATCAAATCACCTGTATGTGATGGAAATGGGAGCTTGAATCAGGGTATCTAAAAGTGGAAGTGGAACTTAGCAGATGAGCATCTAGCTACAGCCTGCTCCGACTAGGCATGAAGCCTAGTGGGAGCAGACTGCAACCTGAGGCTCGCTGTCTGCCTGTCCTGGGTCACGTCAAGACCTTGGATTGTGCACTGCAGGAGGTGCTGATGGGGACATTCTGCCAAATTGAACTGTTGTTGCAGCAAAGGACTGCAGTCAACTGAGGCCTTAAGAGGGCTGCCAGAACCTGTTCTTTTGTTGGCTCTGCCCCTGCTGGATGCTGACTGTAATTCTTAAAGGGCCAGTCGATGTTTCTGCAGCCTCAGGTTCCTGTGTGGCTGAGGACCAGGAGAAGCTGAAGGGGAGTCGTCCTTAGAGTTAGATGTCAACAGAAGAGCCATGTCCTCAAGCCAGGACAGCATAAAAGGGGGCATCCACAACCCATCTGAGTTCTTCTTGAGGTAATGCAGAGCCCCAGAACCAGGGGACATGATATAGCCCTCAAAGAGAGAAAATTAACGATAAACATTTTTTGTTCGTTTCAAGTTATGGGAACCCTTTTTTAGCAGTTCATTCTTAACACTGATATTAATTCAACATTGGTTCAATGAAAGTAGGTTGTTGAGGCTCATGAGACAAGATTTCCAGACAGCAGCTATTGGGGAAGGACTGCAGCTCAATAGTAGTGCACATGCTTTGCAAGATGAGGCTGGAAAGCCATCTGTCAGGGATGCTCTGACCTGGATTCCTGCATTGAGTAGGGGGTTGGACTTGATGGCCTTGTAGGCCCCTTCCAACCCTACTATTCTATGATTCTATGTAGAAGGACCCAAGTTTAATCCCTGGTCTCCCCACTTAAAAAGAAAAAAGGAGAGAGAGATTAGGTTAGAGATAAAGTGAAAGCCCATTGCCCACCACACCAGTCAAAATGGACAGTGCTGCACAATTGGACAAATAGTCCAGCATCCTTTAAAATACAGCAAAACATACTGAAAACATCCAGCAAAATGTAACATGCATGTATATCCATGATAGGTGAATGAGTAGCATGTGGGTATCCAAACACTGCTCTGTGTATAAAACTCAATGACAGTCAGTGTGCTTGACTCTATGGAATGAGTTTCCTTATCTTCATGGTACCTCTGCTGGTAGACGTCTGCCATACACCCAGTTTCAGTAGCAGGCAGAAGCTAGTAAATGCCCACTGATCAGAAAGAACAGTCTGGTGAAAGATAACTATTCCCACTTTCATTTCCCTCTTCTAATTAATACTCTAATCTTCACCTCCATTTCCTTTCCACAATACAGCCCAGTACTGGTACACTACTCACTGGAAAAGACCCTAATGCTGGGAAGGATTGAAGGCAAAAGGAGAAGGGGACGGCAGAGCACGAGATGGCTAGATAGCATCACCGATGCAATGAATATGAACTTGAGCACGCTCCGGGAGAGAGCGGAGGACAGGAAGGCCTGGCGTGCTATGGTCCACGGGGTCACGAAGAGTTGGACATGACTTAACGACTGAACAACAACAACTGGTGCACTACCAGGTGCTGACATTTGGTACAATTCATTATCCATTAGAAATCTTCCCTGTATATACTGCTTTAAGAGTGTAGAGGACCTCTCTGAGTTCAGAGCTGGCAACCAGGGCCCAAGCATGGCGGGGTGGCACACTTTGTTGGGGCCCAGAGATCAGGGAGGGGGTGTGTGGCGGCAGCCCAGGCTGCAACCCCATTACCATGAGGGAAAAAACTGAAGTTAAGGACATGCTTGAGGATCTTTATAGAAACTTATTTCTTTGTATCTATGTACCTATTGTCCAGAGCTTTTGAGATTTGCTAAAGCCAATTGGAAGCAGTGCTGGAGCAGAGCAAGCAACGTTCTGAATGGTGAGCTGCTGGCCCTTCTCTAGAACAGAGAGAGTATGGTTATGAACTGGGCTTGTCCTGAAAGAGAGAGAGATTTGTACTTGCCTATGTGACATGCGCTTTCAAGGACTCCCAGTCCCAGGAGTTCCTTGTACATAGGCAGAAGGGAAGGACAGCTCATGAGAGGGACAAAGCACCATAATAACCAGGTTTGAGATGGGTAACTGTTGTGTTAGTTTGTTGCAGCAAAAACACGAGTCTTGTGTCTTGAAGACTGCACATTTATTATGGCATAAGCTTCGTGGACGGGAGGCCTCTTCATCAGATGCATGAAGTGTAACCTTCAGTTGGCAGGGATATCATGAGACTGATGGATTTCTAATCCATTCATCTAAACCTGGTGCCATCCATTGTAACAATTTCCAGAGGGGTAGACGCATTCATTCCCAGGGACAATGGAAGCCAGTGCTACTGGGAGGATTTACAGACCCATGTATGAGTAAATGTCTAGTACACACACATACACCATACTGCCATGTTTGGGGCATGGTAGAAACCCCCCAATATGGGCCAGGATGTAATTTAAGAAATGTAGAAAATATAATTTCAGAATTAAAATATAATCTTTTATTTCATGCCACATGAAATTTATGTAAGCGATGGGATCAAGGTATATGTATGGGAGGGGACCCATGTTATAAATGTGTAGTGGGGCTGAAAAATTGATGCTTGGGGCTTGGTGGCAACCCTGACCACATCACTGTATATTGTAATAAGAAAAATAATCCTGGAAGAGGAACCCCCTACTTGAGAGACAATGCAGTATCATGAACAAAGTGTTGGGACACATAGGCTGGGCTTCAAAGTATGGGGGGAGGCCTTGGACCAAAGATATCACCTTGGTGCCTGAAGCAGAAGTTTCACTTCCATGCTGGTGAACAGGGCCAGCCCTACCATTAGGTAAAGTGACACAGCCACCTCAGGCAGCAGATTTGGGGTGTCATGACAGAGCAGCAAGTAGTTATTAACTTTGTTATTGTATTTTTACTACTAGGAACTGGGAGAGGTGCTTGTGGGGTTTTCTGCCGCATGTGCCAAAATAACCTGGCTGGTTTGGGGTACTATGCACCTTAATTTGGGTAGGTGGGTGGCACAATTTGCTGCTCTGCCTTAGGGAACAAAATGTCTTGGGCCACACCTGGTGGTAAAAATTCATCATCATCATCATCATCATCATCATCATCATATAAATAATTGACCGTTTGCTGCCCCTTAATAGCACAGCCAAACTGAACCACCCTGAGGTGGGCAGTTTCACCTCACTAAATGCTAGGGATGCCTTGGGACAGCACTGCCTCTCTCCTAATCTAGCTCATAGAGAGGGGAAAAACAGGTTTACCCCCCATATATGCCATTTTGACCTCTATGGAGGAAAAGTTGGATACAAATGAGTGGGAGAGAGCAAGAGAGAGCAGAAGCCAGAACTTCAACGGGGGGGGGGGGGGAACAGGAAGTAATCACTTATGGAAAAAAGCTTCCCAGCTGGACTTCTCCACTCTGCCCTGCTGCTGCACGAGGGCTCCAGGTGAGATGTGCAGAGCTAGCAGATGACGCCCCTCACTCCATCTGGGGCAGGTAAAGCCGGAACAACTCTCCAGTGCCTGAGAGCTGCTGAGCTGTCATTAGTATGCAAAGAATGTGAGGGGAGTGAAAGACAGAGAAAGTGAGTGAGAGAGAGGGAGCCAGTTGTTTTATTCATGGCTGGTGATATTACAGACTGAGTGAAAATCACATTATCGTAATGGGAAAGTTAGAGTTGCTGAGACGATGCCCTGAAGCCTGCACGCTGATTGGGGTGTGATTGCTATCTGTATTTATATGTAGAAAGCAAAGTTCACTCTCAGTTCAAGATGGTGGCGGCTGCTTCCTTCATGCTACATAATTCTTCAACAGGGACAAGACTGGCAAAGAGAGGACGCATGTGAGTGCCTAACCAGGCATATGTGCACGTGTGTTGGGCG
This sequence comes from Heloderma suspectum, assembly GCF_057233095.1. Lineage (NCBI taxonomy): Eukaryota > Metazoa > Chordata > Lepidosauria > Squamata > Helodermatidae > Heloderma > Heloderma suspectum. The sequence continues at coordinate 260,254,727 of NC_139460.1, read as the reverse complement.
GAGGGATTTCCAGAATGCGCAGCAAACCCCTTCCTCTCCCCACCATTTCATTCCTTCTCCAGCTGCCCCGGCTCAGGTATAGTTAAGATTCCTTGCTCTTGCTTAAAAAATCCTATCAAGGAGCTGGAGGAGAACGGCAGTATACATCAGCCTTACAGGGAGCTGAGGGGAGATAAATGCTGGAGAGAGAGCAAAAAAGAACTCTAATGCAGGGGCCACTGGAGATGTGCTTGGAAGCAATCATGGGTGGCCCAAGGCATCTTGCTGTCTGAGGCAAAGGACAAGATGGTGTCACCTCCCCATTCCATGAACAGAAACCGGCTGGACTGGCAGCTGAATCTTACTTCAACACTGGTGGCAGGATAGGGTCTTCCACTGCACCTGAGATAGCAGGCTAGTTTAGGGTGTTCAGGACAGGGCAGGCTGAGGGGCATACACAGCCTTGCCCCCCAACACAGAGGAACGGCTGGCAGCTCAGAAGCACAGCCAGGGGGTACTGCTGTTGATGCCTCCAACATCTACTGCCTAAGGTGGTTGCCTCACTCTGCCTAATGGGAGGGCCAGCCTTGAAAGCAATATACAGCCAAATGCAACTTTGAGGCCTTAACATGTTGGCCATCTTCGATTTACTCTCTGCCAGCAGGGCCATTACTGACCTCTCAGAAGGGGCATTGCTACAAATCAGTATACACTGGACACTTCAAAGATTCTTTTCTGCCCTCCCCTAAAGGTCTTCCATGGATCTAAAATTGGGGAGACTTAGGACCACTGGAAGGCTTAGGACCCTTGACTCCCAGAAAGAATATCATGGCAAGGGGAAAGCCAGCCTGGCTGATCCATTGGCCAGAGAAGGAGCAACTGCGAAGAGTTTGTTTCTGTCCTCCCTCACAGGACGAACACCTGGCTCCAGTTGCTAGTTGCCTTGGGGCTGAAGAGCTGAAGGGAAGCACCGTCTGGTCTCTGCCATTGCCCAGTGGACCAAGGGCTGCTGGGTTATGTGTGTGTAATTTTGGGGAGGATTATATTATTATAACTTGTTGCTTGCAAACCACCTTGTGAGTACTTTAATTGAAAGGTGCAGTATAGATCTTAAAAATAAATAATACATAACATTATGTATTGGCCCCATCTCATAGAATCATAGAATAGTAGGGTTGGAAGGGTCCTACAAGACCATCGAGTCCAACCCACTGCTCAATGCAGGAATCCATCAGAGCATCCCTGACAGATGGCTGTCCAGCCTCATCTTCAGTGCCTCCAGTGTGGGAGAGCCCTCTACCTCCCTAGGTAATTGGTTCCATTGACATATTGCTCTAACAGTCAGGAAGTTTTTCCTGATGTTCAGCCGGAATCTGGCTTCCTGTAACTTGAGCCCATTATTCCATGCCTTGCACTCTGGCATGATCGAGAACTGATCCTGGCCTTCCTCTCTGTGACAGCCTTTCAAGTACTTGAAGAGCGCTATCATATCTCCCCTCAGTCTTCTCAAGGCTAAACATGCCCAGTTCTTTCAGTCTCTCCTCATAGGGCTTTGTTTCCAGTCCCCTGGTCATCTTCGTTGCCCTCCTCTGAACCCTCCCCAGCTTGTCTGCATCCTTCTTAAAGTGCAGTGCCCAGAACTGGACACAGACTCCAAATGAGGCCTAACTAGTGCCGAGTAGAGGGGAACTAGTACTTCACGTGATCTGGAAGCTATGCTTCTATTAATGCATATAATAGAAAAGAGCATTTGCTTTTTTTGCAGCCACATCACATTGTTGGCTCATATTCAGCTTGTGATCGACAACAATTCCAAGATCCTTCTTGCTTGTAGTGTTGTTGAGCCACATATCCCCCATCTTGTAACTGTGCATTTGGTTTCTTTTTCCTAGGTGCAGAACTTGGCATTTATCCCTATTAAATGTCATTCTGTTGTTTTTTGCCCGGTGCTCCAGTCTATCAAGATCACTTTGAATTTTGTTTCTGTCTTCCAAAGTATTAACTATCCCACCCAATTTTGTGTCATCTGCAAATTTGATCAGCATTCCCTGCACCTCCTCCTCCAAGTCATTAATAAAAATGTTGAAGAGCACTGGGCCCAGGACTGAGCCCTGCGGTACCCCGCTCGTTACCTCTCCCCAGTTTGAGAAGATCCCATTGATAAGCACTCTTTGAGTCCGATTCTGTAGCCAACTGTGGATCCACCGGATCGTTGTTTCATCTAGCCCACTTTGAGCTAGTTTGCTCATCAGGAGATCATGGAGTACTTTGTCGAAAGCTTTGCTAAAGTCAAGGTATATTATGTCCACAGCAGCCCCACAGTCCACAAGGGAGGTTACTTGATCAAAAAATGAGATCAGATTTGTCTGGTAGGATTTGTTCTTGACAAATCCATGTTGGCTTCGAGTAATCACTGCATTGTTTTCAAGGTGCTTCCAGATGGATTGCTTTATCATCTGCTCCAGAATTTTCCCAGGGATTGATGTCAGACTGACTGGTCTGTAGTTCCCAGGTTCCTCCTTTTTACCCTTTTTGAAAACAGGAACAACATTAGCCCTCCTCCAGTCATCTGGCACTTCACCCGTCCTCCATGATTTCTCAAAGAGAATAAGCAGTGGTTCTGAGAGTTCTTCTGCCAGTTCCTTTATTATTCTAGGGTGCAGTTCATCTGGCCCTGGAGAGCTGAACTCATTCAAAGTAATTAGGTGTCCCTTGACCATATGCCTATCGATCTCAAGCTGCAATCCTGCCCCTTCAGCCTGTACTTCGCCTTTGCCGGGGGGGGGGGTCATCGACCCTCTTTTGGGAGAAGACTGAGCCAAAGTAGGAATTGAGCACTTCTGCCTTTTGTTTGTCATCTGTTATCACTTTGCCATCCTTATTTAATAGCTGAACCACCATTTCTTTCCTCTGCCTTTTACTATGCACGTAGATGAAGAAAGCTTTTTTGTTGCTTTTAGCATCCCTCGCTAGCCTCAGCTCGTTCTCAGCTTTAGCCTTCTTGACGCCATCCCTGCAGTTCTGTGCTATCTGCCTGTACTCTTCCTTTGTTGCTTGGCCTTCCTTCCACTTCCTATATGTGCACTTTTTTTTGTTTTCAGTCATCTCTAAGCTTTTTGTGAAGCCACATTGGCTTCTTCTGTTGTCTTCCACCTTTTTTTCTTGGTGGAATTGTTTGCAATTTTGCCTTGAGAATGTCCTTTTTTAAAAACTCCCACCCATCTTGGACTCCTTTTCTTGTTAGAGTCACTTGCCATTGGACCTTACTTATCATTGTTTTGAGTTTATTAAAATTGGCTTTCCCAAAATCCAGGGTACTCGTTTGGCTACACTTGACTTTTGCTTCCTTTAGAACTAAGAACTCAAGTATAACATGGTCACTTTCCCCCAGAATTCCCATAACTGCTACTTTATCCACTAAGTCATCTCTGTTGGTTAGGATCAAGTCAAGGATAGCTGATCCCCTAGTTCCTTCCTCTACTTTCTGTAGGAGGAAATTATCAGCAAGACAAGTCAGGAATCTCTTGGAGGGGCCATGTTTTGCAGAATTTGTCTCCCAACAAATATCGGGGAAATTGAAGTCCCCCATTACTACTACATCATGCTTCCTTGAAACCTTGGCAATTTGCTTTTCAAAAGATTCATCCTTGTCTTCTTCTTGATTGGGTGGCCGGTAGTAGACTCCGACCACCATGTCCTTTTTATTCTTTGCTCCATTTATTTTAACCCAGATGCTCTCGATGGGGCTACCAAGCTCATCCTCCTGTATTTCTGTGCAGAGATATGTATTTTTCACATATAGTGCAACTCCACCTCCCTTTCTGTTCCTCCTGTTCTTTTTGAGCAAGTTATATCCTTCAACTGCTGTATTCCAGTCATGGCAGTCATCCCACCAAGTTTCAGTTACACCTATCAAGTCATAATTCCCCTCTTGTATTAAGAGTTCAAGTTCGTTCTGTTTGTTTCCCATACTCTGGGCATTTGTGTATAGACATTGAAAACCATGTGCTTCATAGTCTAGCTTTCTTCCTACATGTTTCTGAAGACTATTATTGGGCGCTATTAGAGCTGTTCTCTCCGTTGTGGTGCATGAACCTTCATCCATTGTTACTCCCAACTTTATGTCTCCCTCCTCTGTAGGATTCAGTTTAAAGCCTTCCTGATGAAGTTCTTCATGCTGTGGCCAGACACATTCTTCCCAGCCTTTGAGAGGTGCAACCCGTCCCTTGCCAACAGCCCATCTTCCAGGAAGTATAGCCTGTGGTCCCAGAATCCAAATCTATCATGCCAGCACCACCTTCATAGCCAGTCATTCACCCAAAGTATTTTTCTTTCCCTTTCTGTCCCTCTTCTAACTACTGGAAGGATGGATGAGAAAACTATCTGGGCCCCAAAGTTCTTGAGTTTCCTTCCCAAAGCTTCAAAGTCTGACGTGATGTCTTCGTAGCTCTGCTTGACAGTATCATTTGTTCCCACATGGATGAGAAGAAAGGGATACCTGTCAGTGGGCTTTATGAACGCTGGCATCTCAAGGTGGAGTAAAGGTATTCCATGAGCAGCTCAGAGAAGCAGCTCTGCCTTCTGCCCAGAAGAGGGCACTGTGGCCCTAGGTAGCCAGGGTGTGGCCATAATAATAGCCAATGCAGAGGTAAAAAGAACGACTTGCACTACACGGTGTATGAGTGATAAGATTTTGAATGTGAGGTGCTTCCAGACAAGACATTTATTGTGCAATTGTACTGCCTCATTCACAGAATTTTGCTGGGTTCCCCCCCCCACCTCAGATGATGTCATCTTCAGTTTTGTAGCCCTCCTGTGTTTTCCTGCCACTTCTTCCACCTTTTTTCTTACCAGGGGGAAAAATATGTCCAGGAAGAAAGGATGGAATAGCTGTACAATGCTTTTTGAATGTTAGCACTAGGAACCCTCCATCTGTAAGCCCCTGTTGTTCTTGCTAAGGCCAGATCTGGTACCAGCAATGTTGACATACCACGCAATATAGTTTTTGCTTTCAAGTAGGTGCACTCAGGTGATACAATGAATCGCTTTTGGCGGCCACTAAACATGCCATCACTACCAGTTCCTGACTTTAAAAAATGCATCCACAGTGAACACTGTGATGATGTCACTTAAGCCAGTTCACGTAACCCACTTAGCCCTCTCCTACACACAAGGCAGAAACGTGTCAGAAAGAGTCCACAGAGCCTTGTCTAAGACAGCTAAGGCCATAGCTCAATGGTTGGGAAGGCAGCAACTGACATCTGTGTATCCACAAGTGTCAGTGCTCCCCAGTGAGGGGTTTCTCGTCCCTTGGTAGGACAAATGCAGAAAGCCTGCAAATAACGGCTCTTACGTAGGGATGTCAGGGAAATTTGCAACAGATTCAAATGAGTTCAGATTTCTATGAATCTGATAGCTGGATTCTGCAGCAATCTGGCTTTTTCAAAGTCATGTGGACTTTACAGACTTGTGGAATTGTTTTTGTACTTTTGGCAGGGAGTTGTGCTATTTCAGTCATTTGCAAGTGCACACTTGCACAAGTGTGCATTAGTGCAAATGAACAAAATTCTCATACAAGAAATCCGATTCTGTCAATGAGCAGATGACGGAACGAAAGGCGCCTGACAATCCATGAAACACGGATGGAACGGATGTAACAAAATCCATACATCCCGACCCTTATGCCAGGTCCACACAAAGAAGAAATGTGGCCAAAGCAGTTTGAGTGCTCTACCCTTTGTTCCCTTTTCTTGGTGGTGGGGGGTGATGTAGGTTTCTGGGAATCATATGTTGAGACATGGCCCCTCCCTTGCTCCCTCCATTTATTAAATTTATAATATTTAAATGTTTATAATAAATTTATAATATTTATAATATTTGAATTTTTAATATTTAAATAAATTTAAATATAACATTTAAATTTAAATAAATTTAAATATAACATTTAAATTTATTAAATGTATATGCCCAACTGGCAGATCCCCTCGGGGCAGTTCACAATAAAAGCATAACAAGAAAAGAAGAATAAAGCAACAGCAGAGCCATGCGAGGAGAATTTTTAAAAAACAAACATAAGGCAAGCTAAATGCTTTCATAAATGCAAAAAAAGGCCTTTAAATGTCTACAGAAACGATCAACAATGGAGCAAGGCAGATCTCTCAGGGCAGGAGTTCTGCATTCTGGGTGCTGCCACAGAAAAGGCTCTGTCCCACTAACCATGCCTTGCCCTGTGGTGGGACATACAGAAGGGCCTCTCCAGCTGACTGCAGGGGGCAGGCAAGTCCATATGGGTGGCGATCCTGAAGAACCTAGAACCTTAAAGGTATACCAGCACTTTGAATTGTGCCTGGAAACTAACTGGCAGCCAGTGAAGTGGATATAAAGACACAAGAAGATAATGTTTTTAGGTGTTTAAATTATTTATGATTTTATACTGTTTACATTGATTTTATCTGTATTCCACCCTGAGATCTTAATGATATAGGGCTGGATAGAAATGTTTTAAATACTTAAATAAGAGCAATGCTGGATCAGACAAAGGGTCCACTTGTCCAGCATTCTGTTCACACAGTGGCCAACCAGCTTCCCACAGGAAACCCACAAGCAGGACATGAGTGCAACAACACCCTCCCACCCACGTTCCCCAGTAACTGCTGTCCATATGCATACTACCCCTGATACTAGAGGTAGCATAAAGCCATCAGAACTAGTAGCCATGGATAGCCTTCTCCTCCAGGAATTTGACTAACCGCCTTTTAAACCCATCCAAAGTGGTGGCCATCACTACTTCTTGTGGTAGTGAATACCATCGTTTGTCTATAGTACTTCCTTTCATGTCCTGAATCTCCCACCAGTCAGCTTCATGGGATGAGCCCAGGTTCTAGTATTATGAGACGGGGAGAAAAATGTCTCCCTGTCCACTTTCTCCACACCATGCTTAATTTTGTATATAAAAGTGGAGTAAAATTCTCCGTAAAACAGTTGCAGCACTGGAGTTGGTATTTCTGGTGGGTGGATGACTGTGGAATCCTGAGGTCAAGTACCTACATGGATTATTAGAAGGCAAACGCTAGCACCATGTTGTTTGTGCAAGGTGCTCCCTTTTTGTGCAAAGTACCTTTTCATGATCATCCCAGTACCCAAGTGTATGCTGTAAAGCCATGGGTTTGCCTGTCATCCTCCTGATGTTGGATTCTAACTCCCATCAGCCCCAGCTCGTATGGCCCATAGTCAAGCACATCTAACAACATCTGGAGGGCCACAGGTTCTCCACTCCAGCTCTAAGCTCTATGAATATGAGGGCAAGACAATGTAGCCACATGCCATGCACCTGCTATATGAGATGTGTGTTCCCTGGCTGGAGTTTATATACAGCTGCCCCTTGCTGTGGGGTTGGGGGCTGAAGGGGCTGGGGGCACTTATCTGGGACTTGTAAAGGACTCCAGTGGGAAAGTTTTATGTTAGACCATTTCTTCTGCAGGGATAACATTACACCAGTGTTGGGGGTGGGACCAACCTTTGAGCAAGCAAAGGAGTCCTGCTCCTTCCCCTGCAATGCCCCCAATTCTGCCCGTTTTTGCCCCTCTTGCTGGTAGTGTCACTCAAGCACCACAGTCATGAAACACCAGTATAAAGAAGAACATGAGAACAGCCCTGCTGGATCAGACCTAGGGTCCATCTGGTCCAGCATTCTGTTCACACAGTGGCCAACCAGCTGACCATGGGGAACCCACAAGCAGGACACGAGTGCATCAGCACCCTCCCACCCATGTTCCCCAGCAACTGGTGCACATAGGCATACCGCCCCTGGTACTGGAGGTAGCACATAGCCATCAGGACTCATAGCCATTGATAGTAGCCATGACATCAGTATATCTTGGGTTCTGCTGGCATAAGAGGATTTAGCAGTTATTCTGTTCTCACCCAGTGGGCATAACTTGTGGATAGGTTTGAGCTGTAATGTCATTAGTTACATTATGGCTTTGGACTTTTTCCTAAGGACAATCCTTCCACCACCCCTCTGCTGTTCACTGGTGGTGCACTTGACCAAGAGACACTAAATAAAACATGCTCCTCTTCGACCTTCATTTCCTGCTCTAATGGAGCACTGATCGACCCTGTGTAGAAGGGTGTTTTGGCTCGCCTTGTGTCCCTGAGTAGGAAGAGACATTTATTTGTTTGTTTGTTTATTTTCATTTACAACATTTACATACCATTCCACATCTAAACAGATCTATTTTCCTTTTGGGGGGTGGGTATGTGTGAGCTCCTTATCCCATGTTCTGCAGAGTTCCATCAGTGAAAATCTCTGTCCTAGACTGCCCATTGCCAACCACGTGGCTGACTTTTAATTTGTTGAGCAAGAAGGAAGTGCTATCTCGGCTCTCTTACTGACCTCTAGGATTCGGGCTGGAGAAAGCATGCTGGGATGCGCTGCACAAGACATTCATTTCCTAAAGCAAGGTGAAGGGGAGAGCATCTCAGTCATCTCTGTTCTCTGAATGTCTGCTTTCTCAATTGTTCTCCACTCTCAGGCAGCGCATCCCTGCCTCTGCCTTCTTTACCTTGGCTCATTTCTCCACATTATGGTAGGGATGGGGAACATGTGACCCCACAGATGTTGTTGGACCACAACTCCTATCATCTCATACCATTGGCTATGCTGGGTTGCAGTCCAACAACATCTGGAAGTCCACATGTTCCGCACCCTTGACATGGGATCTTCTCTTTGTTCCAAAAGGTGCTTGTGTTAGCAGAACATTCAAAAGCCAAACAATTCCCTCCCATAGTAAAGATTTTCACCATTCACATGTGTGTGTGTGTGCACGCGCGCGCGCACACACACACACACACTTTATTTTATAAAAATTAGGGCACTGATTATTTAACTTTAACTTTTGGACTGTCTCTGCCCTTAAGCTACTCCTACAGACTTTCCACCTCGGACAATTGTCCCATTTGACTAATGGTACGTTTGTCACTGGCTCAGTCCCAATGCTGCTGGGGTTCACCTTTGCATCAGCCTTGTAAATCTGTAACACAGCAAGCCAGGAGGGCAGTGTGTACTATGCACCACAAGGATACGAAATCTGCATGACTGAACACATGGAAATATATGCAAATTAGGCATGGCTAAATACTTTCTCTCATCCTCTTCATGGTGGCAGCCCTTGCTGTGTACAGATGGGGATAAATGTGAATAATGATTAACCCTATCTATGCTGGAATTTGTTAGCTTGTATTAATTTCTTGGGACATAAATTACATAAATAATTTACATAATTACCTAAATAATTACATACAGTACAAAAATCTGTCACAGCCTCTTATCCTATCTCCTCATCACAGAGTCTTTTAACCATCAACCATGGACTTTTACCAGCTTGCTCCTGAGCAGTCCATCCAATGGCCTTATTACATGGCTTGTCTTACAACCAAAGTTAACCAATCCAGGTTCAAACCTCACTCTGTCCTCTAGCATGGAAGGAAGAAAGCAAAAAGAGACAATTTTGGCTGGATATTTTGGCCACAATGTTGAACAGTGTAGCTGTAGCTGTGTGCATGAAGCAGAGTCATCCAGTGCCTGTCCTTTGGCAGGGATATAGTAGAGCCACTCATTACTGAATAGTCAAACTCTAGGAGGACCATGGAAAGAAAAGAAAAATAAGACAGGTGACAGAGAAATGGGAATGTAAGAAGCAGAAAGAGGCCAGAGGGAGACCGGCAGGCAGAAGAAAGCCAGAAGGGATTGTACTGGATTGTTTCACCATAGAGTATGACTTGAAACATGAAGATGCCCAAGGAATGGCACCAGTTTTCTCATGCCAATGAGCCAGAGTTTTGCTGCCCAAGAACCAAAAATATATGGGACGTACCCTGAGGAACTCCAGCAAAGGAGACCGTTACCTTGTCATGGTGCTGGAGCTTGAGCACCTCAATGATGCCATGAGCTAAACTGTGAAGGGACACCTAAGACGGGAAGGTCATGGCAGAGAGGTCAGACTAAATACGATCCCTGTGGAAGGTAACGGCAACCCACCCCAGTATTCTTGCTGTGAAAACTAAATGGATCAGTACAACCAGAGATACGTCGGCATGCCATTGGAAGATGGGACTCCCAGGTCGGAAGATGGTCAAAATGCTACTGGGGAGGAACAGAGGATAAGTTCAACTAGCCCCAGATGTGATGACGCAGCTAGTTCAAAGCCGAAAGGACGGCTAGCAGCCGACTGTGCTGGTGGGAATGACGAATCCGATGTTCTAAAGATCAACACACCATAGGAACCTGGAATGTAAGATCTATGAGCCAGGGCAAATTGGATGTGGTTATTGGGGAGATGTCAAGATTAAATATAGGCATTTTGGGTGTCAGTGAACTGAAATGGCCTGGAATGGGCCACTTCACATCAGATGACCACCATCTACTACTGTGGACAAGAGGACCACAGAAGAAATGGAGTAGCCTTCATAATTAATAATAAAGTGGCTAAAGCAGTGCTTAGATACAATTAAAAAAAAAATAGAATGATCTCAATTCGAATTCAGGGTAAGCCATTTAACATCACAGTGATCCAAATATACGCCCCAACCACAGATGCTGAAGAGGCAGAAGTAGATCAGTTCTATGAGGATCTGCAGCACCTACTGGATAATATGCCAAAAAGAGATGTTATTTTCATTACAGGAGACTGGAATGCTAAGGTGGGTAGTCAAATGACACCTGGAATTACAGACAAGCATGGTCTGGGAGAACAAAATGAAGTGGGACATAGGCTGATAGAATTTTGCCAAGACAACTCACTGTGCATAACAAACACACTCTTCCATCAACCTAAAAGGTGACTTTATACATGGACTTCACCAGATGGTCGACACTGAAATCAGATTGACTACATCCTTTGTAGCCAAAGGTGGCGAACATCTATACAGTCGGTAAAAACAAAACCTGGAGATGACTGTAGTTCAGATCACGAACTTCTTATTGCACAATTTAGAATCAGACTAAAGAGAATAGGGAAGACCCTATCATATCTGATCAGTCAGATATGAGCTCACGAATATTCCTAATGAATATGCAGTGTAGGTGAAGGGACAAGATTTAGTAGATAGGGTCCCGGAAGAACTATGGACAGAAGTTCGCAACATTGTTCAGGAGGTGGCAACAAAAAGTGTCCCCAAAAAAAAGAAAACCAAGAAGGCAAGATGGCTGTCTGCTGAGACACTGGAAGCAGCCCAAGAAAGAAGGAAAGCAAAAGGCAACAGTGATAGGGGGAGACATGCCCAATTAAATGCAAAATTCCAGAGGTTAGCCAGAAGGGATAAGGAATTATTTTTAAACAAGCAATGCGTGAAAGTGGAAGAAGATAATAGAATAGGAAGGACAAGAGACCTCTTCCAGAAAATCAGAAACATCAGGGGTAAATTCCAGGCAAAAATGGGTATGATCAAAAACAAAGATGGCAAGGACCTAACAGAAGCAGAAGAGATCAAGAAAAGATGGCAAGAATATACGGAAGATCTATGTAGGAAGGATAATAATATCGGAGAGAGATTTGACGGTGTGGTCAGTGAGTTAGAGCCAGACATCCTGAAGAGTGAGGTTGAATGGGCCTTGCTGTCAAGGGCTCCTTGTCAGTGATGCTATCTAGCCATCTCATCCTCTGCCGTCCCCTTCTCCTTTTGCCTTCAGTCTTTCCCAGCATCAGGGTCTTTTCCAGAGAGTTTTCTCTTCGCATTAGGTGGCCAACATATTTGAGCTTCAGCTTCAGTATCTGTCCTTCCAATGAGCACTCGGGGTTGATTTCCTTCAGGATTGACTGATTTGACCTCCTTGCAGTCCAGGGGACTTGTAAGAGTCTTCTCCAGCACCACAGTTCGAAAGCATCAATTCTTCGGTGCTCAGCCTTCCTTATAGTCCAGCTCTCACAGCCATACATTACTACTGGGAAAACCATAGCTTTGATTAGATGGACCTTTGTCGGCAAGGTGATGTCTCTGCTTCTTACTATGCTGTCTAGGTTTGCCATAGCTTTCCTCCCAAGGAGCAAGCATCTTTTATTTTCATGGCTACAGTCACCATCTGCGGTGATCTTGGAGCCCAAGAAAATAAAATCTGTCACAGCTTCCATTTCTTCCCCTTCTATATGCCAGGAAGTGATGGGGCCAGATGCCATGATCTTAGTTTTTTTTAATGTTGAGTTTCAAACCAGCTTTTGCACTCTCCTCTTTCACCCTCAACAAGAGGCTCTTTAGATCCTCTTTGCTTTCTGCCATTAGGGTGGTATCGTCTGCATATTGGAGGTTGTTTTACAACTTAACAACTCTACTGTTAGCAACTAGATATGAGCAGCAGAGTACCTATGCCCTAAGTTGGAACAGTTGGTCCCCATTTGAAAGGGAATTACTGGCAGACCCCTGAACTTAAGGACTAGGGAGAGTCCCTCCCCTTTTCCCTTGGATCCTCTGGGCGCAGCCATTGTTTGTGCGCCAACCGGGCACTACGGCTCTTTTCTGCGCCCTCCATTTGGCGCCGCTCTCTGCGTCAGCGTCGCGCGTCCATCAAGTCTGCTTCCCGTGCTCTGTCACTCCCAGGACTGCTATCTAAGCTAGGAATGCTGGTGGGAGGAATCTCCGTCAGCTGTTGGCCCTGGAAAGAGGAGCACGCTCCTCTCCCAGGAGCGACTCCTCTTCCTCAGAATCAGAACTACTCTGGGATTCTATGGGCTCAGTGTCCACCCTGACACTTAAAAAGCATTGCTAATAAAAAGGCAGCAGGAGACGACGGTATCCCAGCTGAACTGTTTAAAATCTTGCAAGATCATGCTGTCAAGGTGATGCATGCCATATGCCAGCGAATTCGGAAAACACAAGAATGGCCACCAGATTGGAAAAAATCAACTTATTTCCCCATACCAAAAAAAGGAAACACTAAAGAATGTTCAAACTATCAAACAGTGGCATTCATTTCACATGCCAGTAAGGTAATGCTCAAAATCCTGCAAGGTAGACTCCAGCAATTCATGGAACAAGAATTGCCAGATGTACAAGCTGGGTTTAGAAAAGGCAGAGGAACTAGAGACCAAATTGACAATATCCGCTGGATAATGGAGAAAGCCAGCGAGGTTCAGAAAAACATCTATTTCTGTTTTATTGACTATTCTAAAGCCTTTGACTGTGTGGATCATAACAAATTGTGGCAAGTTCTTGTTGGTATGGGAATACCAAGTCATCTTGTCTGCCTCCTGAGGAATCTGTATAATGACCAAGTAGCAACAGTAAGAACAGACCACGGAACAATGGACTGGTTTAAGATTGGGAAAGGAGTACAGCAGGGTTGTATACTCTCACCCTACCTATTCAACCTGTATGCAGAACACCTCATGCAACGTGCTGGGCTTGATGAATCCAAGGCTGGAGTTAAAATCGCTGGAAGGAACATTAACAGTCTCAGATATGCAGATGATACCACTGTGATGGCTGAAAGTGAGGAGGAGCTGAGGAACCTTATGACAAAGGTGAAAGAAGAAAGTGCAAAAGCTGGGTTGCAGTCAAACCTAAAAAAACCCCAAGATTATGGCAACCAGCTTGATTGATAACTGGCAAATAGAGGGAGAAAATGTGGAGGCAGTGACAGACTTTGTCTTTCTAGGCGCAAAGATGACTGCAGACGCTGACTGCAGCCAGGAAATCAGAAGACGTTTACTTCTTGGGAGGAGAGCAATGACAAATCTCAATAAAATAGTGAAGAGCAGAGACATCACACTGACAACAAAGGTCTGCATAGTTAAAGCAATGGTATTCCCCGTAGTAACCTATGGCTGCGAGAGCTGGACCATAAGGAAGGCTGAGCGAAGGAAGATAGATGCTTTTGAACTGTGGTGTTGGAGGAAAATTCTGAGAGTGCCTTGGACTGCAAGAAGATCAAACCAGTCCATACTCCAGGAAATAAAGCCAGACTGCTCACTTGAGGGAATGATATTAAAGGCAAAACTGATGTACTTTGGCCACATAATGAGAAGACAGGACACCCTGGAGAAGATGCTGATGCTAGGGAAGTGGAAGGCAGGTAGGTTTATATCAGTAGCCTGGTTGCTGCTTGAAAATGGAGCTGAGAGGAAGTGGGGAGGGAACGACACTAGGCAAAAAATAGGCCCAGTTAATCAGGGAGTGTAGTAATTCCCTTCCCACTTCCCCTCAGCTCCATATTCACATGGCTGCTGGACTGCCAGTCTCACCCAATCTGCTGCTTGGAGTGGCAGCTTGGCTTTTTTTTGAAGTTCAAGAAATGAGAAAAGGAAAGGAAAGAAAAGAAAAGAAAAGAAAAACACCTTTGCCACCTTGTAAAACTACAAGTATCCTCCCACACAAAAATGCCACCCCCACCCAATTGTTCACTTTCCCCCAAATTTCAGGGAGGTTTTTGACCCCCCAATTGCGCCCCCCCAATTTCACAGGAAAAGCTATTTCATTCCAGTGCTTTTAAAAATACAAAGAATAGATGTTATAGTATAATATCTGCATGGGGTGGCCATGACCTGCTTTGCATGTAATGACAGACCATGGTTTGTTGAATCGTGGGTTGTCATTATGTGTAAACTGGGAGCTCTGGGTTGACTATGGGTTGTTAACCATAAACAACCCATGAAGAGAACCCATGGTTTGTTGTTGGGTTGTGAATTTTGGGTTGCTTAAACCATGGGTTATCATTACATGCAAACCCAGAATCATCGGTTGTTCATGGGTTGTTTTGCCAGGCTACAGAGCCGGTGGGCAAGAGTGATAACCCCCCCCACCTTCTTTATATGCCGATACTGCAGTGCCACAGAGGCAAGGAAGGAACAGGTAAAGGAGGAGGGAAACAAACAACCCAGGAACTGAGAAAACAAACCATGGTTTGTTCGATGGTCTGCCAGACAAACCCTGGGTACGGCAACTAACCATGGTTTAAATAAACCATGGGTTAGCATTAAATGCGAACCAGGCCCGTGTGTCCTACTTTACAGATGGCTGTCCTTTGTTTGAAGGGGTGTCAACCCCAAGTCTGGTCAAAAGATAACCATAAGAAGAGAGAGGAGGGGCCTTGAAGTTACTCATCAACATTGAGCACTTGCACAGCAGGCACATAGATCACCTGATCCCAGTCTTCCCCATTATTATTATTATTACTATTACTATTACTATTAACATTTCTATACCCCTCCATAGCCAAAGCTCCCTGGGCAGTTTACAAAGGTTAAAACATTAAAAATACAATATGCAAAATTTAAAAATATAAAAGACACACAAGCAGACAGCATACAAAAAGACAACATATATCTAAAAACAACTTTGAGCAATCAGCCAAACCATAAAACAAATCCAGGATCAATTAAAACTCACCACATGCTTCCAAATACCTGGGAAAAGAAACATTTTGACCTGGCGCTGAAAGGATAACAATGTTGGCGCCTGGCAGGCCTCATTGGGGAGATCATTCTCCCATAATTGGGGCCACCACCAAGAAGGCTCTCTCCCTTGTTGCTCTCTTCCAAGCCTCTCTTGGAGAAGGCACCTAGAGAAGGACCTTAGATGTTGAGCGTAGTGTACGTAGTGTGGTGAGATGTACTGTATTTCTATTTAAATTATGGTAATTCTTTAGAAACCTGCAAGAGTACAATTAGCATATGCAAATATTATGCACATCCGTGCCCTCTTGTGTTCTCTCTTTCGGTGATGCATTTCCTCTTTTTCTTTGGCTATCCATAAGTGGCCATCCTACTTCCTTATGATAGTGATTTCCAGCTACTATATAACTTTTCAATATGGGACAACAGGGGTGCATGTCTCATGAGACAATGCAGAAATTACACTTGTGCTTGCACACATTACAGTTTACACATGTGTCATTCCTGCATGGATATACCATCTGCATAGGCATTTTGTGATGTGCTAAGCAGTCTTGAACATCCTAGGTTACTAAGCCCAAACACCACAAAGATGCCACAACTATAATTAATTCAGAATAGGTGCTATGCTGAGGCAACGATACACCATACCTTGGTGGCTCTTCCTTTTCCCAGCTTACCTTTCTGAGCAGCCATCTATAATATTAAAGCAAACACTGAAACAATTTACATGCAGTTTTAAAACCCACAAAACACTTTACGACCATTATCTCATCAGTCTTCACTCCTTTTGTCCCTTGGAGTATATGGTTGCCACCTGGCTGGTTTTAGGCTAGCTTGACTGGTCCCCTTCCCCTTCATAATTAGGCTTAAAAAACCCACTACTGTCTGACTGCTAGACCATGGGCAATTTTAAATGTTCATATGTTTAAAGAAGCATATACAGCTAGCATATACAATTGAATTTGCAACCCTAATAAAAGTAGGGCAAGTCAAAACTACAGTTTTTTAGAACATTTTCAGCAGTGCTGAAAAATGCTTCCATTTTCCAACCATTTTTTGGCACTCCTTGTGCAAATATTAATTTAAATTGCCATTGTTCTCAGTTGCCTTCCCTTGCCCTCAGTAATGTTATCACATGGCCAATTCTGATTGGCTTTGGTGGTGTTCTAATTCTATCTCATTCACAGCAGAAGGAGGAAGAAGAAATAGTCAAGAATGAAGAATCAGAAACTGTGGAAACAGTGGTGCTGAATGAAATTGCAAAAATGGTAAATGTTTGACTAGTCTGTTGCGGGGGAGGGATTCCAGCCCTCCAAAATGGCTAGTTTTGATCCATTCCAGAAGGTGGCTATATTAGTTCATTGTAGCAGTCTTGAACATCCTATGTTACTGAGCCTGAATACCACAAAGATGTCACAACTATAATTATTTCAAAGTAGGTGGTACTCTGAGGCAACAATACACCACATTTGTTTGTGTCCTCTCCCCTCTCCCCTTACCTCTACTCCTCCTTGCTGAATTCAGCAGCAGCACACAAGGCTTTCACTCACCCAGCAATTCATAAAGTGGGGGAGTCTCAAAGATGAGCGGGCCATGCAGTGTGGTTGGCTAACTGGTGCCAGCTCTATTGCATGCCTCTGAATCCAAGGAGAGGGGAAACAATGTAGACATACTGGTGCTCATATGACTAACTCTCCCATGTTGATGGGAAGAACATTGGCAACCACATCCCCACTGCATGTATCAGCCATGCTTTCTACTCGCTGCGTGTTCAGCCAGCATGTGAAGAGGCCCTACAGGCATACTGGTCTACACACACAAGGAACACCCATGTGAAGGGGATCTTGATTGCTCCAGGATTCCCCCTCACATGGAGGTGGTCTGCATGCATAGACTAGTACTCATGTAGGCCTGTTTCACACACAGGCTGAATACATGGCTGGTGTGTGTGGTGGGGGACTGTGTCTGCCAGGCACAACCCTATTCCCCCCATCAATGCATGAAGAATGTTTGTAAGTATACCCCTAAGGTGACATAGGAATTCTTCCATCCCCACCATCATTTGTGATGGGTCTAGGTGGGCCTTAGAGGTACTCAGAAAGGGCTGCAAAAACAAGGGGAACTTGTTGGCGTTCTTCTAGGGAGCTGCAAATAGTCAGAGAGGGGCATCGAACCAGCCCATGGGACCTATGTTGCACTGTCCTGTTATAGGGGGAATTCATTACAAGTAAGCAAATAAACAAACCTGGGCAAAATGTGTAGTTTCATATCTGTTTAATCATTGAATGTTTTTCCCCGAGGTGAGTGTGTATGTTTGGAATGCACTGGGAATCTGCGTGCCGCGAATTCTTTTTGTACCTAGTTGTTTTTGACCTTCTACATCTTTTAGAGCAGTGGTGCAAACCTTCAGGCCCGGGGGCAAATCTGTCCCCCCTGGGGTCCTATCTGTCCCCCCTGGGGTCCTAATCCAGCCCTCTGGGATTCCCAAATGGCTATGCCCTCTTCCCTTTCCCCCAATCCTTTGGTGGTTTCCCCAGTTTTGTGCAGTTTTTTCCCCATTCTAAAAGGTTGAAATGCCTCCCCTGAAACTGAGTTACTGGCAGTCAGAGCTTTAAACTAAAATAGGCTGGTATTTTTGTCTCCTCCCCTTTGCTTTTGGCCTGACCCCCTTTTGCCTTTGGCCCCACTCCCCACTGGAATGCAGCCCCAGGAAACGTCTTCAAAATGGAATTTGGGCCTCGACCTGAAAGAAGTTCTGCACCCCTGTTTTAGAAGGAAGCTGCTACCAGCATTCTGTTCACACAACCTAAAGTGAGTCATTAGCACGGGATTCCTTCAGTGTACTTTATTTTTGTACTGATTTTTCAGACAACCTCACCCGAACTCCCAGTTTGGTGCTGAACATTGAAGGAGGGATTCCTATGCAGAGATGCAACTCCAGAGCATCCATGTGGGCTTGAACCCTCACCTCAGCCTTTGCCCTGTCCTTTGCAGTCATCTACCAAATGCCTTCAGCTTTACTCAATAGGTTCTCCCCTCCCTGCTTTCCTTCTAACTTCACCCCCCCCCCCAGTTTCCATGGTGTAACCAGACTCAGCAGCTTCTTACACCTGCTGCTAACCTGCTTCGCTGACTCTGCTGGAGCCCACAGATGTGCGCTTGTGATTAAATGTGAGAATGGAAGCTTAGTGGAGAAATGCCACTGAGGGGGCCCTTATGGTTGTGGAGCAAGCAGTACAGCTGGAGTAAGATTTCCTCCTGCTCTCCTTGCTGATTTACATGATCACTGGGGGATTTGGACAGGGAGGGAGGAAACCAGGGATAAGGAAAGATGTTAAAAAGAAAGATGTTAGTCGACTCAGCATATCAAGAGATATGAAGGCTGTGTGTTTTGGCACAGGACAATGTGAGGTATCCCAGTGCAATGTCCTGCAAAGAGCAGAAAGGGGAGC
This sequence comes from Heloderma suspectum, assembly GCF_057233095.1. Classification (NCBI taxonomy): domain Eukaryota; kingdom Metazoa; phylum Chordata; class Lepidosauria; order Squamata; family Helodermatidae; genus Heloderma; species Heloderma suspectum. The sequence goes on along the minus strand of NC_139460.1, from coordinate 260,235,910 downwards.
TCACTTGGGCACCTGTGCTGTGCGGGAGAGTTGAAGTTGGTAATTCCAGGCTTGCTCATCAGGAAATAAGTCCCATTAGCACTAGTGGAGGATCTCTCTCTGTCTCTGTCTCTGTCTCTCTCTTGTCTGTCTTTTAGCAAGGGGGGGGGGGTGTTTCACAAAACAAGAAGCCGGGGTGAGAAGTATACTTCTCCCCTGGCTGTGTGCCATGTGCCTGATCTGGATCAAGCGCCCACATGCTTAACTTGTGTATGAAAATGAGAGGATCAGCTGTGTGTATTTCCCCAACCTGGTACCCTCCAGAGCTGTTGGACTATAACTCCCAGCATGCCCCGGCCAGCATGGGATGGGTAGATAGGCTGAGATTTCTTTAAAAAACCCAAAGGGGCTCCTGCCCACAGGGCTCTGGTAAACTAATAATTGTACTTAGAATTTATATAGTGCTTTAAAACATTCAAAGTGTCTTACATACATTACCTTGTTGTAGTCATTACAACAACCCTATAAGGTAGGTTGCTGCTGCTCTTCTAGATATGTTTGTCCCACTATTCCAGCCTGAAGGGCTCTCAGAGAAGCTCACAAACAAGTTAAAACAATAAAGCAATAGAAAACATAGAAAAACAAAAGCTGTTTTACTTTTTAAACACTAAAAAACAAACCCAGAAGGATAGGGGGGGAATCTTACGTACCTGAACAAATGCAAAAAGTCTTTGCATGACACCAAAAGGACATCATACTCAGGGCTAGGCAGGCCCCCCTGGAGAGGCATTCTGGAATTTGGGGCAGCACAATTGAGAAGGCCCTATCTCCAGTTGTCACCTACCCCACTTGCGAAAGCAGGGGGACCTGGGAAAGGGCCTTTGAGGATGTTTTGGGGCGTGTTTGTGTAAGCATATTGCAGATGGGGGCGGGGGCGGGCAGTGATGCTGAGGCTGAGAGAGTGGCTTGTCTAAGGCTACCTAGTGAGTTCATGGCAGAGGCAAAATTAGAACTGGAGATTTCCTGGTCCATACCTCTGCTGCTTAGCCACTATGCTATACGAGCACTCTTAGCCACTGCACACCATACCAGTGATTGTCTGATACTACTGAGCTGGAAAGAAGATGCTTTTTCTGGAAAGAAAACATCATATTGCTCCTTGTGACTGACCTAACTGAAGGAAAAAGAAAATATTAATTTCTTTTTTATGACTGTAGCACCATTGATATAATGGTGTATTATAATTAACATCCCCCCCCACACACACACAAAACACTCAGATCCCTGCCCAGAGGAGGTTACAGTTAAAATTTCTTTCATGGGGTGGGGAGACAACAGAATATGGGGAGGGAAAACAGAGAGAGGAGGGTACTAGAATTACAGAAAGATGGGAGGAATGGGAGAGACAACGGTAACAAGGCAATTGTCATGTGTGAGAGAACCTGATAGCCAATATGGCCATCACCAGCAGTCCCTGAGAGAGAACAATAAATTGCAGAAAAGATACATAGTTTAATGTCCATATGTCTGTAAGCCATATGGCTTTCGAATTCCCTGAACCAATATCTGCTCCTCTCTTGAAGTCTCCTTCTTACTTCATTAGCAAAGGTTATGAGCAAGGTCAGTTTGAATCCTGTATCTGAATTCAGTAATAGATTTTGAAGGACAGGGGTTCAATCTGAAGCAATTCTCCACTCCTGTACTCTGTTCGAACCCCGCTTTGGAGAGGGGCATGAAAGCTGGCAGATGCTGTACTGGGATCTCCTCCAGAGGCTCAGTCAGACAGCCCCCATCCTCTCCCCATTTTTGGAGGGGGCATATATTTAGGTTCCATTTAATTTCAAAAATATTAATTTTCCACTTCATCATTGGGTGTATATTTCAAATGTTGATTTCAGAGTGCACACCTCCAGCTAACATCACCAATGGTCCAGGCTGTGCCTAAAAGATGTAAGTGTAGATCCCTCATACACAGCTGCCAATCTATCATCTAGCCATAAATTACTGTGGTGAGATGGATTTTTCTACGGGTTTCATCCTCTCAGCATAATCCTTATAAACACAACCTGCAAAGTCCTTCACTTTCCACTAGCTTCCGGTGCCCTCCTGCTTACACCTTTTAGTATGAAAAGTTATTCAGCTCTCAAATCTGCCTCCTCTTTTCTTCTCCTATGTCCTGTATCTTCCCACCCTACCATAAATCTTAATTGCATCTGTGATTTTTTCCCCTGCAGCATTAATTAATCATATTTAGGCCTCTTACCAGCTGTTGCTACAAACCAACCTCCCCCAGCCCAAGGCAGGTGCCTATTACTTTGCATAAGCCCAATCAGTGGGAGGAGGGGTTCTTCTTTCCTCTGGAGTGCTGAGATACTAATTCATCCACCTTGCTTGTCAGCCGGCTGTCTTCTCTGTCTTGAGATGGGTCCCCCACCTTTGCTGTGCTCTGCTTGCTCAGGGTTTCCACTCATGTGATCTATTTGAAAATACAGCAATTGAAACTATACGTTTATCATAAGAATGAATGTTCCAAATGATGGAAGCAAGCTTTTGAGTTGCACAGAACTCTTCTTCAGGTGTTCAAAGCAAAGACACAGAGAGAAAAAAAGCTATCGCATGTTCCAGCTAATGTTAATCTGATCAAGTAAAGGATTTTTTTAAAGGATTAAAAATATTTATATCTGATGCAGAATGCAATTGATATGGCTTTGCTGGAAGGAGAACAGTGAGTCTTGTGGCACTTTAAAGACTAACACCTTTAAAGCAGATGTTATAATAAATCTGTTAGTCTTTAAGGTGCCACAAGCCTCTTCATTGTCTTTGCTGCAGCAAAATGTTCTCAAGACGGTAGATCTCTGCTTTCTTCCCATTGCCATATATGTGGCTGGAAATGATCATAGCTTTAAGTTCAGTCTTGGAATGTGCATTGCTGGGATTGTGCTGCAAAATCTTATGGGTTCAGAATGTCTTTCTGTCATATTTGCCCAGGAAGCTCTGAAAACATGGGTAGACGAAACTGACATTGGGCTTCATGGGGATATAGTGGTTGGGGAGTTCCTCCTGATGAGTATCTGGCAAATTCGTACCTACTCTCCCAAAACTGAGGTGGTGGATGTGTTGAGGACTATCTATGAGCATTTAAGACTTTGAAAGGGTAATGAAAGAAAGGGGTAAAGCTGTAACAAGGATGGAAAACCAATGTTCTTTAAGTCACAACCTGTCTTCCCTGATTCTAGAGTATCAATCCTTGGAGGAATGGAAAAGTTAAGGTTCTATGGGGAGGGCGGGGGGAACACTCAATTAAACCACTGGGACAAAGCTTGGGAATGAACAACATTGATACACATTATTTCAGTCACACAATGTGTAGCTTCCGGAAGCCACATTTAGAGGTTTCAGTGACAAATTGTTGATCTAGTTAGATGTCTTTGTCATATGAGTTCCAAATAAGTTATCTCTGTACCAAAGCCAATCTTGTTGCATTCCTGGATTTAAATACATACCAACTCAATGATGCTTCTGTGTAATGCCTCCAGTTGTATATCCCACCTACAAGGAAGTATTACATCCAATCTAAGCAGGAGAGTTCTGTGGGTAAGGACTGCATTAGCCATAGTTAATATGCAGACATGATGTTCCTCCATGACACGTGATCCTTACATCATCCATTTTATTCCATGGAGTACCTGTGAAGGACACTGTGTGAGAAGGTAACTTGACAGCTACATTTGCTACAATGAGATATTGGTGCCACTCATATCACAATTCTTCCCCTCCGTTCTCCAGTAAAAACAGTTTGTTATGGCTGGCATCTTCCTAGTGGTGTGAGGAACATGGACGGAGCCCAGAATGTATATAGCAAGCACGATTGCAGTCAGGGTTGTGGAACATCAGCAGTTTGAAGTTGGACTACATGTGTGTGAAATTGGAATGCCAGCAATACCTTGGGCTGAAGCTATGTTTACTGTGTAGACCTGTTTCAGTCAGTGGTGGGTGAACTTACCCTGAGTGAGTTTGTTATTTACTTGGAAAATAACAAATTCATCCATGTAGGCTTGGACAAGAGTAATCCCTTGAAGTGAACTCTTGTTCTGTGTAAATGAGCTTTGTGCATGCACGATATCACAGTGCATCTTGGGAGCTGTACGGAGTACCTCCTTGGAGGCAGAGCTGTGGTGGCGGCAGTGATGGCAATGAGGGAAGGTGCTAAGGAGACTGTAGGATGACTAAAAATTTAGTGGGGCAGGGGTGCTGCTGAGTCCTCCTCTGCCTTGTGGAGTCAGAGTGGCAGCGAGGAAGGAAACAGCACTGGATTAGGTAATGAAAGGGTTAATCCAACCGATGCAGCACATGCCCAGAAATGCATTGTGTAGATACAGACTGTACGTGCTCAGAAGCTTGTAATCAATTCCAAACTTAATAGCCAGTTAAAAAGATGGACACTACAAATGGGTGAGGTTCGACCAGTGGATGGACTAATTATGAAATTTGGTGGCCTCACTAGTATCAGTCACATTTGTGTGGTGGTTGAAGCAGCTCACTCTCCCTGCGTGCCTTACAGTGTATCAGACTCCACAGGTACTCAACAAAGATAAAGTTGTGATAGTCAGAAGGTAAGCTTTGAACCAGGACCTTCTGGTTCACAGCTCCAGATCTGTGCCACCCACTATACTACATTCAGTGCTGGCCCTACCGTAAGACAGATTGAGGTGGCTGCCTCAGGCAGCAGATGCTGGAAAGCGGCAGTGAGGTGCTAGAAGACAGAGCTGTGTGCACTATGTGCACTCTGCCTGGTTGTCCCTAAGCTAGTCTGCTGTCCTCAGATGTGATGGAGGATGGTGCCCCATTGCCAGTGTTGAAATAAGATTCAGCTGGCAGTCCAGGTGGCTTCTGTATGTGGAACTGGGGGAGGGATGGATACCATCTTGTACTTTTCCTCAAGCAGCAAAATGTCTTGGGCCAACAGTGATTATACACTAGTTCTCTTTGTAAGGCCAGCTCTGTGGAAAAACCAGCAGATTCATTCATTACATTTCTACACTACCCAATAGCTGAAGCTCTCAGGTGGTTTACAAAGATTAAAAACTTAAAAATACATTATAAAAACCATTTACATAAAAACATGTAAAGAAACAGACACACACAATTTTAAACAATCAACAATAAGAAAAGTCCAGGACCTGATTAAAACCTCATCATATCCTGAGGTTTATCATAAGAATGAATGTTCCATTCTAAATGCCCGAGAGAAGGTCTTAAACTGGCACCCAAAAAATAACAATATTGGCACCAAGCAGGCTGCGCTGGGGAGATCATTCCATAATTGGGGGGGCCACCAATGAAAAGGCTCCTTTCCTTGTTGCCACCTTCCAAGCCTCCCTTGCAGGAGGCACCTGGAAGACAGCCTTAGATAATGAATGTAGTGTATGGGTTGGCAGAAGTATGCATACTCTGCATGGAGGTAGTAATGTCACCTGCTATTCACACTACCATTTTTCTTAAACCTGCTGTTTATACTCCGGGGTGGTGTTACAGAGGAGCTCAGATGTACTGACTCTCTAGACAACATCTATCTTGTGCTGTGCATTTCATTGGCATTACCCCAACACCTTGTTAGACACAAAAAAATCAGTTTTGTTCTGGAAGGAGGCAAGACAGCTCTCCTTTCAAATCCTATCCTGCTGCTTCTGCTGGTTGCTACCTCTCTTCGCAACCCCTTTGTTCCACCCAAAGCATCTCTCTCTTTTTTTTTCCTAGGGCTAGGTTGAAGGGAGGGGTCCTTGGCAATAAGGCTCCAAAACTCCCCAAGCAACTGGACAGACTGTCACTAGGGTATGTCAGGAGCTTCATCCTGACTGAAGACAGCCTACCACTAACAGTTTTCCTGGGGAGCCCTTATAAAGAAGGGGTTCACCAGGAGGAAAAGTTAGCTTCCCTCCCAATCCATCACAGTATGTGAATGGGGACACATAGCAACAGTGGGGAACTTGTGGCCCTCCAGATATTGTTGGACTGCAAGTCTCATCAGCCCCAACCAGCATGGGCAACAGGAGGGCCACAGGTTCTTCATCCCTGTTATATCCCTTTCTGGTTCAAACATTTTTCATTTCCCACTGTATGTTCTCTTTTCCCTATTTATTATCTCCTCCTTCTGTATTTATTCCAATGGGTTGTTGCTATGCATCCTGTTCTTGGGCTGGATCAGCCACGGTACTGAGGGATGAAACAAAGTCACCCAGGATGCCCAATCTTTTTTGCAAGTTGATGCCAGTTCCTCACATCTACACTATCACACTGCTTCCATTGATAGAGTGCATCACTTTGGCACAGGTATGATTTCCTGAAATCCATCCTATTTACACCCCCATGTATCTCACTACATAATCCTTCCTGCTCCTGGCTGCTAATATGTTACAAGATATTTGTGGCCTGCTGTCACATCCCTCACTGACTCATTGTTCCCATAAACAGCACTGTTACAATCTGTCTTTGTAAATTATCCTCTCCAGCCCCCTCAGTCACTATATGATCTCTTCCCTCCAGCATCCCTCATTGTGAAGGATGCCAAACATTTGGCAAATTTGTACCAACCCTTGAAATGCTGAGAAGCTGAGTGGGCTGAAAGCTATCTATAAGAAAGTGGGGCTTTAAAAAGGTAATGAAGGAAGGTGATTAGAGCTGTCAAAAAAAAAGGAAAACCAATAGATGATGATGCCACTCATAACGAATGGGCCCAACTCTAATGTGTGGGTATTTTTCCGGTGAAGTGCAGCATGGAATCCGACCCAATATTCTAGATTTAGTTAGAGGGAGGCTTAGGGAGAGGGCAAAGAAAGGATGTAATGTACATCCATGCGTCTTTAAAGTTTTAGAGCAGAGGTTCTCATACTCCGTCCTAGCAAGGCTTCCTGTGCCTCATTTCAAACATGACATATTTTATGGCTAATATTAAAAACATTTATGGGGATCCAGAAAACTGTAACCTTTGCATATGGCAAATGTCTACATACAGGGGTTTGGCACACTGTCATTTTGGAAACATGCCTCATACCCCTTGACTGTAGACTCACCATTTTGTTTAGGAAGGCTGATTAAGTAGTGGTTTAGGATCAGTCTGGGAAAGCAAGCTGCTGTTTAATCTTGCTGATCCCTAAGCTAATTAAATTGCTAGGAGCAACCCTTGCTTGAATTAAAATCATGGGAACTCCAGAACCTGCAAGTGTGATCAGTGCTGGCTCCCAAGTTTTTGAGGGCCCTTGGGCAAGACATCTTCAGTGCCCCCCCCCCGCCTTCTCAATGCTCCTGTTGGTCTTCCCCTTCTTCCTTATCATTGCTGAAGTCCGAATCGCCCCCCCCCCCCGCCCGCCCCCGTTGCCATGGATGTAAACAAAACACACTCGAGTGGTGGGTTAAGAAAAGACTTTACTTGAGATATAACAAGCTTACATCTTGAGGTGAGTTGGCTAAGGTCAGCCTCATGGTCAGTATCCCTTGCAGGAGGAAGTAGGAAGAAGAATAGGAGAGTAGGGGGAAGAGACAAGGAAAAGGCAATATGATCTCCCAGAGATCCCCTCCCACCTGACTCAGGTACATATTAACCGTTCAAGTTCAGGTTAAATGACTCATGGCCTGAGTCCCTCCAACATTTGCTACGACCTGCAGAGAGCCAACAAGCAAGAAGGCAGTGGCATCAACTGCTTGTCTTTCTCACTATCACCTTTGCCGGAATGAGAGTCAGATGAACAAACAGGGTGTAAGGGTGAACAGCTGCAACTCTAGGAGGCTCTTGTCGGTGGGCCCCTGCTGGTGTTGCCCAGAACCTGGGACCTTTTACACTAGGGGTGAGGAAACTTTTTAGCCTGAAGGGCAAATTCTATTCTGGAGAAACTCTTGGGAGTCGCATTCCAGTGGTGGGTGGGCCTGAAGGCAAAAGGGGCAAAGTACCAGCATATTTTGGCTTAAACCTAAGCCTTAGGAGAGGCACTTCAACCTTTTAGAATGGAGACAAAATGGCACAAAGGCTGGAAAGGGCCTCAGGGGAAAGGGGGCAGGGCCAGGGGAATGGAGCATGGCCCTCCGGGTAACCCCAGAGGGACCCCGGGTGGGGTGGATTGGGACCCTGGGCCTGAGGCCGGCTAAGCTAGCTGTTCTCTACATTGAACAGACAGGAAATCACAGTCAAGACAGACCTGCTCAAAAACATAGAAAGTGCTTGCAGTAAAGTAGGGCATTTCAGGCTATTTATGCACAGTTGAGGCACTTACTTCTGAGTAAACATGTATAAGATTGTACAGTCAGTTTCCCTGGTCTCTGGCTGGCATTTCTGCTGCTTTGGCCATTCCATTGCAAGTTCTTGATGGTCACAAGCCAATGGAAAGTACTGGGGAATCTGAGACAAATGAGCAAACATGTCTAATCTTCCCTTTGAATTCTTTCTGTCTAGGCTTGCTTTCAGGGTAAGTTTACACTTGCCCAGATAGGATGCCTATTTGGAGGGGGAAGAGGCTGCTACCTGATTGTTTTTCTTTAAAGCTCAGTATTAGGTAGTATATACTTTTAAATGTACCTATATTTTTAGGCTGCAATCCTATACCCACCTGAGAGTAAATCCCATTGAACACAATGAAGCTTACTTTTGATTAGACACATGTAGGATTGCTCTGTAAGTGTATTAATATATGCAAATAAAGGATGCCTCACCTTGGAGACTTGGTTTTTCCTCCTTTGTAACTGAACCTTTATGTGTACAGATACTCACAACCTCAGTCTGCTTTTTCACAACTCTGGTTTAGTAAGCTGTTGCCAATTAATGTTTATCCCAGAATAAACCTGTTAGTCTCTAAGGGCCCCCCTCATTCTTGGTATATTTATTGCTACACATTAATGTACTTCAATTTACTTTTCTGGATTTGATCCATTAGGCCAATGCCAAGAGAACTGTATTTAAAGCATTTCAATTACTAACAGCACAAACCTATACATACTTATTGAGTCCCGCTGACTTCAACGGGACTTAACTCCCAGGGAAATGTGTATAGGATTGCAGCCTTATAGCACAAGACTATAGGTATCTGCTCTAAAGTCAGTCTCATCAAGTTCCTTTGGGCTTACACCAAGGTAAGTGGGTATAGTGTTACTGCATCAACCATCTTGTTTTAAACTGCTTAATGAGCTAACTAAAATATTACAGCACTTAAACCAATTTTACATTTTGAGGCTTAAAAAAAAATACATTGGGTTGGATCCAGACTTATTCATACTTCAATTAAACCCTGATTTTAATGGGTCTACTCGTTGTATGACTAAATCTGGATCCAATCCAATAGTTTCCCTCTCTACTGTGTGACACAGAAATTAGTTATTTCAGCAATCAACTTGAAATGCATTGTCTGACTCAAGATATGAACCTAGATTGTTTACATCTGTTGGGCCTGCCTTGAAACCTATTTGCATGGGGCCATTCCAGTTAGAATCTGCATAAAACAGGGGTGGGGGGATGTCTCCATGAGTGATTTACTCTGAGCTGGCTGTATTTGGAGGTCTTTAGGGATATATGACATTGTGGCCATCCAGCAGCAGCTTATCAGAGAAAAACAAGATTTCCTGAGACTGCTTAAAGTCTGATTCTTTTCCTTAAGTCAGGTTCTCAGCAGTATAGCTGTTGTGTGCCCCAACCCCCGCATTTACCTCCGGTATGCTAGCCCTGCCCCCGGGGTGTGCCTTTCACTGTGACCCCAGTCAAGGGGTGTTTCCTGTCCCTGTGTTTCCCAGCACAAACCAATTAGTGTCTACTCAGAAATAACTCCCATTGTGGTCAGTTAGGCTTGTCCCCTGAATGCAGAGGAGCCTCTCTTATTCTCAAAGGAGAAAGGGGGGAGCCTGGGGGGAGGCTTTCTTATTGGTTGAGCAGTTCCTGCCAGTCAGATGACATTCACTCCACACCCCCCCAGTATGTTCTGTGAAGTGACTTCTATTGGTGCAAAACACTCGCTTGTGGAGCCCTGCGTAGAGCAAAGCCGACTCCTTGATAACTCCGAGTAAGCCATGATTGGCTTCTCCTTCCATTGTTGTGGAGAAACCCCCTGATATTTTACATTTGTAATGAGTGGGTTAATCAATGAATCACACTGAATGAATACTAGAACGTTTTATCTAGCCCTCCCCCCCCCCACATGACACAAAGGTCTTCTGTGCTGCTTGTGATAAAATATTCTGATTAGGGTTATTCAAAACATGGTGATTATTATGAATATTCAATACTACATTAGGAAAATGCCCAATAAAGAAAGTGTTTACCTAGGCTAAGTTCTAAAGATGTTTCCAATGATAAATCAGGGTATTAGTATTAAATAAGGATGTGCATGAGATTTAGCTGATGCCTGAATTGAATTGGGTTCCTTCAGGTCATTTCTAGTGCTTCCTGAAGTGAAGTGGTTTCCCTCCAAAGTGACCAGAACTGAAGCTTGACCTTGCATGAAGCTTTCTTCACAATTCAGTTTTGGAAAGAGGAACAGTGTGTCTCCAAAAATAGTCTTTTGCTTTCATTTTTCTAAATTGGAGCGGGGGGGAGGGGAGAAAGGGAGGGAGATGCGTCGAGTGACTGACAGGTCCACTTTCAAATCACAGAGCACATTTTGCCAGGGGATCTCCAGTTACTGTGCTTTGGGGGAGAGCAAAGTTGGGACTATGAGATGGACATTCTTCCAACATCACCAATCTTCACTATGAAAAAAGCCTTAAACTTGATTTAAATCATAACTCCCTAGCCCCTGCACCTATCCTTCTGAAACTTTGCAGGTTTCTTGCCTGGAGACATTTTCATATAAATCCCCCCCCCCAAAAAAAAACCTCATGTGGGAAGGGAAGGGGAAACAAATCACTCAACACCCCCCCAAATCTGAGAACTCCCCTTCCACATAAACCACTGCACCTATTCTACTGAAACATTGAGGTTTTTGTAGTTAGGGTAATCTCTAGGCTCTCTGACATTTTCAGAAGAATAGCCCAGAAGGAACATAGGGGGATAAGTGTGTCCTTTTTTGGATACCCTCAAAATGTGAATGCTGCACTTGCACATAAATCCTTGAACCTATTCTTCTGAAACTTGGTGGGCTTGATCCTCTCAGAAGAGGATCCCTGAAAATTTCCTGCAAATTTGCAGGGATCCCTGCAATTTCCATCCAGTTCTGCCAAGAAATAAAAAGTTATCAGCAGCTTCTTAAAAAAATCAAAATATAAAAGTGTGTACCACAAAATCCATAGCACCTGTTTTCCAGATATTTGGCAGGCATAATCTCCTCCTAAGGGGTTACCATGCTTGCAGATTGCACCCACATCTGATAAAGGGAGAACACATAGCCATTTTCTGATTTTCCATGATAGTCAATGGGAGGCATAAAACCTTCGATTTCTGAATCTTGATGTGGGTTTGATACTCAAGTTGAAACAGATGGCCTCCAAATTGTTCTGAGCGGAATCGAGCCATTTCCCAAAGTGCAGAATTGGGGTCTGAGTTGAATCTTCTGGTTAGTGCACACCCATGCTGTCAATGCAGCTGTAAGTTTTGGATGAGCTGAAGAGTCAAGTCTGTTCCAGCAAAGTGTTTTCAAATCAGCTTTGCTGGCCATGGACAAAAGTAACTAATAAAACACCCCCTTCTTCCCTTTACTTTGTGTCAATAGCAATGCTACATTCAGGCTTTAATGCCTATCATCTAGAGATGTGATCAGTCCCTCCTAGACTCCTACAAATGATAGTCCTTGAAGTCATCCTATGGCAGTGAATCCTACAAGCTATTTAACATGCAGATAGTATGTTACTTTGCTTAGTCTGAAAATCTATGATCTGCTCATTTATGTCATTTTTGTGCAGACTTTGATTTGAGAACTTTCTCCCTGAAAAGCAGTGGTGTAGTGGAGCCAGGGCTTGCAGAGATGCAACAACTACACATTTTTATTAGCAGGGATGCTGTTGTCATCTGCCACATCCCACTCAAACCTCCCTGTTCCCGCTGAGCTTAGCTGCAATCCTCACAGCAGCTGGGGGGAAAGGAATTTTCCCAGCAACAATGCATTGTTGCCTGGTGTCATGCAAAGTATTTTAGAGTGGCTTGATCTTGAATGATCAATTAAGACCCATTATCGGTACAAAAAAGGTCTGTTCCTGGTGGAGATAAAACTGCTAGAACTGGTTTGTTGATATAGATCAACACAACTGCCTGTATTTTTGGCCTCTCCTTGGGGCGTGGCTGTGGGGACTGTGATGAGTGCCTGCACTTCCAGATTTACCAGTACACCACTGCTGAAAAGTATGGGCCAAAGACTGGTGATAGAATTAGGTACATGAGAGGGAGTGGGGGAGAATCTGTACTCTGTGGCTGGAAGAAATAATTCAATTTATCTTAAGCTTTTTGGAAGGGGCTGTCCTTCCTCCCCTTGGGAACTGGGGAGTATTTTTAGAGACATGAATAGCAGAAAGGAAATAGGAACTGTATGCTCGGAACAAGAGTGCCTTTGAGAAAAGACATAGCTTGAATCCATAGTAAGGGAGTAGAATTTTGGTGGGGGTTGATGAAGCCCCAATTATGGGGCACTGGAAGTTTGACCAAGAGCCCATCAGTTCTTCTCCCCACTCCAAAGCATCTTAGCATTTAGCAGATCCTGCCTTCACATTTCCAGGTTGTTTCCTCCCTCCAGTTAAATTTTCAAAAGAATGAAATCAAGACATTTTTTGATTTCTAAAGTGCACCCATATTCTGCAGTGGAAGATTGATTTGATGTTTCATGATGCAATTGCACCAGCATTTATTTCTAGATTTCCATGCCAATAGTATCTGAAGACAGACAATGTGGAGATGGGATGGAAGCTGAGTGATTGATGACCTCCCCGGCTTGTACTACTTTGGGCAAAAAGACAGGTGTGATGACAGGAAGTGTAGGTGTGGGAGGATGGTACCGCTGCTGCTGCTGCAAAGCGCAGGGACATCAGAAAGGTAGAAGATGATAGACGCCAGTGTCATCACCAACTTTTCCTCTTAGCCTCTTGCTGAACCCAATTACCTTAACTGAAAGGAACGTGTTGTAATATGACAGAGTTTTCACTTTGATTAAAGACCTCCAGCCTCTTTTGCAGGTGGCACATCTCATAATTCATTGCAGAGATGGCTGAATTTTATAACCAATGATAGGCTGAGTTCTTTCTCCTCTCATTCTCTCTCTCTCTCTCTTTTTCCCCTCCCTGTATCCACTTTCCAGTCGAGACCAAACTGGGTTTAACTAGGCCTGAATAATTTAAGAGAGTTATTATGCTCCTGTGTTTTTCCCTTACTGTCAACTGTAAAATCCATACAGTAGCTTCGGGAAATGGGGGTAATTTGAATTGATAATAGGAAGCTCTGGAAAAAGTCATCTATTGCCGCGCAATGGTGGAGCAGATGCGTGCTAAATCTTGTATAATGAAAGAATATGCCGATGTCAATTATGTAAGAAAACGACTTTACAGTGGTTTGAGGCAATGGGTTAGCATTCCGCCTGATATTATCACATAAAGAAACACCCATCAAAACCTCTCATAAATATGGAACGGCAAGTAAGATTACATTATAAATTTGAATGTTATGAATGTGTATGAGCAAGACAGATAGAGGCAGGAAGGAAGCCCACCTCACAACTGAATAGTAAAGAAGGACTGTATTTCAGAATTTACATAGAGGCATTAAGAAGAGTATGGAGAAGACAGCAAAAACCTCTAGTACTGTAATCATCCAGTGTTACCAAAATGCAGTTCTTAAAGTTGGTATCTTCACACAGGCCCTTGTTAACGGTGAGCTTATAGGCAAAAGGGAGAGGAGGATTGGCAGTCACTGCCCCATTGGCTCAAGTGATAAGATTGACATCTGGGTCTGGCTTGGTTGCTGGTCTTCTCATGTTTTTTTGCTTTTAAGAGGCTCCATCATCTCCAGTCATGACAGTTGTAAAATTCTGAGGAACTTCTCTGTGGGTAGAGAGAGATCCCGTCGCTGGAGAAAGTTGCTTTCTAGGGACTTTGCACCACTTGGCATAATGGCTAGTGTTTTTAAATGTGCAATGGTTTTTATCACAGTGCAATCCTACACATAGTTACCCTTGAGTCACCAGTTGCCTGAGAGTAAGCCCAGTTAACCTCAAATGCTCTTACTTTGGAACAGTGGGGCGGTTAGGTGATTTTAGACTCTGGACAATGGCATTATTTTCTATTTCCATGAGTGGGCACTTGCTGAGGGCCTGCACCCCAGCAGGGGCCCACTGAGATGACCCCCCTGGACATGCTCCTCCTTTTCACTGCTGCAACCTGCTTGTTCACCTGCCTCTCCCTTAGGCCCAGGCAACAGTGGTGGAGAGAAAGAGGAGCAGGTGATGCCTCTGCCTGCTTGCTCACTGGCTCTCTGGCTGTCAAACAAACAAGTGGCAGCAATTACGAGAAAGAGGATGAGGAGCAATAGCAGCTGGTGGCAATGGCAATGCAAAGGTAGACTCACTGAGGGAGGGGGGGCATTGAAACTGTCTTGCCCAGGCCCCCCCCCCAATATCTGGAGCCAGCACTGGGCTTCAGTGCTGCCTTTATTTCCAAGGATGCCTCTGAATCCTAGGGGCATTCTTAGAAAATAAACACAGTGAATGGCTGCAGCCCAGTGCTGTGTTTTGGAGTGTGCCCCCCAAAAGAGAAAAAGGTAAGCTAGGGGTGGTAGGGAATGTCCTGGGGTCTAGGCAGGTTGGAATGAGTAACGGGAAGTGTTTTGCATTTTTGATGTGTGGTTTGTGATAGTTTGTTTTGGCGTATGTGTGTGTTTGCCTGGGTTTATAGTGTGTGCGCGCGTGTGTGGTGTGTTTTGCCTGGATTTGCCCTTCCCAGGGAGACCCGCCTGGTATCTTCGTTGTATACAATCAGATGCCAGATTAAGACATTTAAGATACAATCCTCTGCATGTTTAGAAAGAAAAGATCCTACAACTCCCAGCATTTGCGGGAGCAGTAGGACTTCATTCTGTCTAAACATGCATAGGATTGTGTCCTTAATCTGTTGCTTCATCTGACTATTGATTTTTCTGCTGACTCCTTAATGTTTTTAACATTTTTAATGTTTAACATTCTATTATTTTGATACTTTTATTTGGTTCTTTTGTTGTTGTGGTTGTTGTTTGGTTTTTATGGGTGCAAACCACCTGAGGACATTTGCCAATTGGGCAGCGTACAAATCTAACGAACAAAACAAAGCCTAACCTGGACCCAGAGGATGTTAACAATTATAGGCCAGTGGCCAACATCCCCTTCCTGGGCAAGGTGCTTGAGCGGGTGGTTGTAGGACAGCTCCAGGCACTCTTGAATGAAATGGATTATCTAGATCCATTTCAATCGGGCTTCAGGCCTGGTTTTGGAACGGAAACTGCCTTGGTCGCCCTGTGGGTTGACCTCTGCCGGGAGAGGGACAGGGGGAGTGCGACCCTGTTGATTCTCCTGGACCTCTCAGCGGCTTTCGATACCATCGACCATGGTATCCTTCTGGATAGGTTGTCTGGGTTGGGAGTTGGAGGCACTGCACTACAATGGTTCCGCTCCTACTTGGATGGCCGATTCCAGAAGGTGGTGCTGGGGGATTATTGCTCTGTGCCATGGCAATTGTGCCATGGGGTTCCACAGGGCTCTATTTTATCCCCCATGCTGTTTAACATCTACATGAAACCGCTGAGGGAGGTAATCCGGAGGTGTGGGCTGAGGTGCCATCAATATGCGGATGACACCCAGCTCTACCTCTCTTTCTCATCAAAACCAGGTGAGGCAGTGGCTGTTCTGAACCAGTGCCTGGGCACGGTAATGGACTGGATGAGGGCTAATAAACTGAAACTCAATCCAGACAAGACGGAGGTACTGTTAGTGGGTGGTTTGTCTACCCGGCTAGGTGATATTCAACCTGTTCTGGAGGGGGTTGCACTCCCCCTAAAGGATCAGGTTCGTAGTTTGGGGGTGCTCTTGGATCCAGAACTGTCACTTGAGGCACAGGTGAACTCAGTGGCATGGAGCACTTTTTATCAGCTTAGGCTGGTATACCAACTACGCCCTTATCTGGACAGAGATAGCCTAGCAACAGTTATCCATGCTCTGATAACTTCTCGTCTGGATTACTGCAATGCGTTATACGTGGGGCTGCCTTTGAAAACGGTCCGGAAACTTCAGCTGGTACAAAATAGGGCAGCAAGACTGTTAACAGGGACTGGCCTGCGAGCTCATATTACGCCAGTACTTTTCCAGCTGCACTGGCTGCCAGTCCATTTCCGGGCCCGATTCAAAGTGCTGGTGTTAACATTCAAAGCCCTTAACGGCTTGGGGCCAGGTTACCTGAAGGATCGCCTCCTCCCATATGTGCCTGCCCGGACCTTAAGATCATCATCAGCGGCCCTTCTCCGTGAGCCCCTGCCAAAGGAAGTGAGGCGGGTGGCTACTAGGAGGAGGGCTTTTTCTGTTGTGGCACCCCGGCTCTGGAATGAGCTCCCTAGTGAGGTTCGCCTGGTGCCTACATTGTACTCCTTTCGGCGCCAGGTGAAGACCTTTTTATTTTCCCAGGCATTTTAGCTTTCTAAATTTTTATCTTTGCTGTTTTAAATCTGTATTTTAAACTTCTGTACTGCTGCTAGGTTTTATTGTGGTTGTATTGTTATATTGTGGTTTTAATGTTCTATATATTTTAAATTGTTTTATTGTGTGTTGTTTGGTTTTAGTTTTTGTGAACCTCCCAGAGAGCTTCGGCTATTGGGCGGTATAGAAATGAAATGAAATGAAATGAATGAATGAATAAATAAATAAAATAAACAAATAAGCAATTGACTGGGGGGAAGATTGCTGTGGTGTGTGTGTTTTGCCTGATTTATGTGTGCGTGCAGTCTATCTATATGTTTTACCCAGACATTTTGCATGTGACTAGGTTTGTGTGTGTGTGGCTGTATGGTGTGACTGTGTCTCTTGCCTGTCTGTGGGAGCTCAGGCCCCACATCTGCTTTGTACTTTGGTCAGGGATTGGCAACCTGACACCTGTGAGCGCACGGGCACCTGCCAAGGCCCACAGGTTGCCAGCCAGACCGCCTCCTACTCTTCCCACCCTCCACCCTTGCTCGCGATTTCTTCCCCGCTGTTGCCACATCCCCCCCCCCGCCACTACCACCATGATTTCCTCCCGAATGCCACTGTGATTTCCTCCCCCCCCTCAGCCGGTGCCACTGCAGTTTCCTCCCCACTTGCTGCTTCTGCATTTCCCTCCCCCCACCACCTTGATGTTCATGCATCTGTTTTGCTATTAGATGGGAGAGGCATTTCACCATATATGGTTTCTTCCACACTAGATCCTTTTTGTGCTGCAGAGGCATTGCTTTTCCACAATGACACGAGGCTTTAAGTGGAATTAAAATGGAGGTTCCACTTAATATAGTGCTATATTATACAGTAATGCCCTTCCCAATAGCCAAGATACTTCTGTAATGTTTACTAATAGGTAAGTCCCATACAGCAAAGATCCCCTGCAATATTAATTAAAAGCCTTCTATTCGCAGGTTCTGCTTGTTATTACTTCTGCTTCTTTTTTCCTATAGAGAAGAAAAGAGTGAGAGGAAACTAGTAATTAATGACACCTCTTCTGGCATGGAACAGAAGCTGACTTATTAAGGGGCAATTCATCACTCTACCTGACAGGAATAAATAAAACAGGTAGAACTTGCAAAGATAAAGCTATTAATTAAATGCACAGTAGCCCTCAAAACCTCAATAGTGTTCTGCCTACATCCAAGCTAGACAGGATGGTGCTTCAGTTGCATGTTATTGCAAACTTGCCCATGCCTCCCCCCAAGAAAAATCAAACCTGAAAAAACACAGGAGGATTACACAGAAAACACTGGAGTACAACAGTTTAGTAATAATGTAGTCTAGGTATTTCATAAGATGTTAAAGAAGGGCTTGTGTAGAAGCTACCTTAGTCAGGCATCCAGTGATTTAATTGTGGAATTGGGTGTTGTCTGTGTAACAGCTAAAAGCACATTCAAAATCACTGCCCCTTCACTAACTGAAAAGTGTTTGTCCTCTGCTTTAAGTGGCCACACAAGATGCAGGCAAAGGTGCTCAGGTCACATTGCTTTTGGATGCATCAAATTATGGTGACCTTCTAAGAGCTTCAGTTATATGATTCTTCATTGTGCTTTGAAATCTGGGGTTTGCAAGCTGATGACACAGACCAACAGATCATCATATCTTTTAATATTATTATGGCCTCAAATTGCAGCTGCCTTTATGGAGATGTGGTCAGTGATGACAGCGGTTATTATTTTTTTTTTTTAGCACAGCAGAAGGTATTTGGGGACTTATTCGTACTTGTTTCTTCGAATCATTATAATAACAGTTTTAGATTTAAAGTTCAGGCCAAGGGTTGAGGGGCAATTGTTACTCAGGTCTTCATTACTCTTTAATGAAGTAAGCTTACTGTAATGAAGTAAGCTTTCCACAGGAGATGTCAGGCCTAAGCAGGTCACAACTGAGGACTTGCTTCTCAGTAGTAAATCCGGGGTGCATGAGAGATTTCAACCATTAGTATCGCTACTGAATAGTGAAGATGACCTCACCCTGTTCCCCTGGCTACTGATCGTTGGGGTGGTTTCCTGGGCTTTTGAAGATTCCGCACAACCCCCCAATTCTAAAACGTTTGAATACCTCTCCTAAGACTTAGTTACTGACAGAAGAGCTTTAAGCTAAAAAGTGCTTGGTTGTTTTTGTCTTTTTTGTATTTTTGGCCCTTCTCCTTTTGCCCTGGCCACCACTGGGATGCAGCCCCCGAGAGCTTCTCTGAAATGGAATTTGGCCCTTCAACTGAAAGGGTGTGGAAGTTCCACAGCTAGTCCGTGTACAGGACTGGGGCACAGAGGGCAGGAGGATATTAGAAGTTTCAGCCAAGCTTTGCAATGGCACTTAATCTCAGCTTCCTATTTCTGTAACTGAATGTGATTCTAGTTTGCTGGCAACAGAGATAGGATCAGTGCTTAATTTCTAAAGAGATTTTAAAGAGGTTTTAATCTGTGTGGGAGACACACCATAACTCTGTAAACCCTGTTTCTTAATGTTAAGGGTGGAGGGAAGGAAAAAAACTGTAGTTGCTCAGAGGTTAGGGGAAAGTACTTCACATATGCTCAGAGGCACTCTGCTTTATTAACTGTTGTTTCTGCTTAAGAATCTTTGCCATGGGGTTATGGACTGATTTGGGGCTAGTAATCACATTGATGAGCCCCCATAGGCCTCTGCTGAAAAATTGGACCAATGTTCTCTAAATTTTATAAACATATGTATTTTTTTAAAAGTATCTATATCCTGCCTTTTGATCTATCAAGCTCTAATGGCAGCTTATAAATAAATAAATAATTTCTTAACAACATCGTGCACATATACTGCATTTTATGTATTTGACTTGGCTTGTGCCTCATCTGCTTTTGCCATCTGTAGCCATCTGCTTCCATGCCACAACACAACATAGGATGTGGACTACATATAAGCCCTACTCAGGTGTTAGAACAAGGAGTTGGGCCACATGAATAGCCCCCCCCCCCATACACACACTTTGCTTGTGCCAATTAGCCCTTCTTCCTGGAATATGCACATATAGCATGTCTGCAGGGACGGGAACTTCCTACGTATGACTGTATACACAGAAGTCCCCTCCCTGCTGATGTTCATGCTGTACATGTGGATGCCAGTGGGAGGGGCTAATTGGTGCACATGATGTCAGGGTTGTGGCTACTCAGTGCAGCCCCTCTCCTTTCTCTACACAGATCCTGTGTAGGGCTATAAACATGGAGTACAGTCAGTGTTCTCCAGATTTGAGATGGACCTCCTTAAGAGGTCCATCTTCTTTGTCCCCTCTCAGTTCAGTTCTTGCACATATCTGCACTGCATCAGGAGCCACGCCGTCAACCTGCTTCACATCTGTCTATATCCCAGTCAGTATAATGCTGGCACTTACAGACTGCGTGACCTACTTTCGTTGCTTGACAGTATGTATAGGCAACTTCTCTACTTTGCTGCCTTTAGTTACCGTAAGGTCTGTCTGGCCCTGCAGCCTTCCTCTTAATTAAATCTGGGACAGACTTAGAACATTATAGACACTTTGGACTGACTGATTTGCTCAGAAGATACCAATATTTCTCCTTGAACCAAAACCTGTCATCAAGAAATCCCAGTTCCTGAAGGGGGCAGGGGGAAGAGAATCTGAACATGTTATATTTGTACATCTCTTCCCCCTACCTCAAACCATGGAATGTGAAGTGTGCCCCCCAAATGGCGAAGATATTCATATTAGCTAGAAAGTGAAATGCAATAATAATTTACTTCAAAGGTTTATCTCATACATAGGTTAAGCTCAGCCTTTCCCAACCTGCTGCTATCCAGAGGTGTTGGACTGCAACTCCCAGTATCCCCAACCATCCCTGGTTGGGGGATGCTGGGCATTGCAGTTCAACATTTCTGGTGCATACCAGGTTGAGGAAGGCTGGTTTAGCTCCTAACAGAAGCAAGAATTAATGGGTCTTATGGCATTGCTGAGAGCCAGTGTGGTGTAGTGGTTAGATTGGGGAGACTCAGGGCTTTTCTACACAAGGCATTTATCATGTGCTCATCATTTCCTACTTATAGTTGTTTACTGGTTCTTTAGATGATGTCGTGACCCTCCAGTTTTGCTTTAGTGTCTAAAGAGCACTTGGGGCAAGTTTTTTTTAACAGCAGGGAAAATGCAGTATTCAGTTGTAAAAGTGAAAGAAAATGCTTTTTCACTTGTGTATGTGTGCTATTCCGTGATACCACAGTGCCACCTAGAGGTTATGTAGCAGAAAAGTAGGAAAGGAAATGCTCTTCATGTAGTGCTCAGATCTAAATTCTGTGACAAAACTGAAAATAGACACAGTGAATTAACAGCCTCATGTAGAAAAGCTCTCAAGGTTCAAATCCCCACTCACTCATAAAGCTCATTAAGGGCACAATCTTATGCATGTTTAGACAGAAAAAAGTCTTTCAACTGCCAGAGTTCTCCAGCCAGCCATGCTGGCTGGGGAATGCTGGGAATCGTAGGACTTTTTCTGTCTAAACATGCTTAGGATTGTGCCTTAAATGATTTTGGTCCACTCTCTCTCAGCCTAATCTACCTCACAGGGTTCTTGTATGTTCCCTTGAGCAGCTTGGACTAAAAGTGGGACAGAAATGTCATATATTAAATAAAGAACTCAGCAAACATAGGAACTCAGCATACCGCAAAATCTGTTTCTCATAGCAGCTAAGAAGACATATGTGACCCTTGCAGAATGGGATGTTAACTGACTGCTTATATGTGTAACAAAATAAGTATTCCATACAACCAAGGAAACTGAAATTTCAAACATGCATGGGCCAAGACACCCCGATGACTAGCAAAGTCTTTAATGTATGGGATAGGCTCTTCCAATGTAAAAGTTAAATGCCTTCTGTGACAAGTCCCCAGAAAGTAAAATGAGACCCATGTTTCCTTTCTTTACTGGAACATACTACTACAATTGTGTAGCTTCTATATCAGTCTCCCCCAACCAGATGTGCAGGCCTACAACTCCCATTATTCCCAACCAATGGGTACCCTGGCTGGGGATGATGGGACTTATAGTTTGACACATATGGAGGCCAGGTTAGAGATGGCTGTTCTGTATGGTCTATGTTTGCATATCTCCAGTAGTTCCCTGTACAAAGCAGGAACCCTACCTTTCCCAACAAGAGCCAGCAGCCCTTCGAAGACCCAGCACCATCCTGATTTGCAAGGCTGGCAAACTGTGGGAGGTTTTAATCTTGGCTGTGACAAACGCAATAAAGAGAGCCATTTGATGATCAAACACAGGGAAGACACATTTACCAACCTGCAGCGGAAGAAAGGTTGGATGAGACTGTCAGAACAGCTGTGATTTGTGCCAGTGATTGGAAGCGGAAGGAAGACAGCTCTGGCTCCCTCTGGTCCTCTCTGATCCCACGTCCCTCTCTTTTCTCAGATAAAACAAAGATGTTGGCTTTTAAATGTAGCTAACTTAGACGGAGAATGACAGCTTATCTGTCAAGCTAACATACGACCTTGTGTAGCAGTTATTGCTGGCAGCACAAAGCTGGATAATTTAATATTCTAATAGAATTCGAACGGCCCTTAAACTAACAGTGATAACAACGCTATTAGCTGGTACATTGAAGAGGGGGAAACGACAAGGCACTGGGAAATAACCACAGATGCATCAAACTCCAACTTTGATCGAGGGACTCCCATCAGCAAGGCTCTCTGCACTCCGTCCATTCCCCTAGTATCAGTAATCTGTTTCTTGAAGAAAAGGCATTAATGAGAGAGGGCCAAGACATAGTTGTAAAAGGAAGAGACAATGTTCTGGGTCCCTAGGGCTAAATGCAGAGGTGGCATAAGTTGGTGAACCTCTCCTGACTTCATTAAGTGATCCCTCTCTACAGTACAGTAAACTTTTACTTGCTGGTCAGGTTCAGCTCTACCCAGATAGATTCATATCTGGCGTAGATCTCCAGTTCAAATGTTTGCTTACTGCAAAGAGCCAGTATGATGTAGTGGGCAGAGTTTTGTACTTTTGGTTGAGGACTTGAATTCAAATAGAACGTGCTGGGTAGCCTTGAGCAAGTCACGTATCTCTCCATTGAGCCCACCTCACAGGATTGTTGTGTGGATGAAATGGAATCATCCCTATGTCCTTGAAGAACTGTGACAAATGGAATCTCATTTTATTTTATTTTATTTTATTTATTTATCTATTTAATTTCTATACCGCCCAATAGCCGAAGCTCTCTGGGTGGTTCACAAAAATTAAAACCAAACAACACACAATAAAACAATTTAAAACATATAGAACATTAAAACCACAATATAACAATACAACCACAATAAAACCTAGCAGCAGTGCAGGAGTTTAAAATACAGATTTAAAACAGCAAAGCTAAAAATTTAGAAAGCTAAAATGCTAAAATGCCTGGGAAAATAAAAAGGTCTTCACCTGGCGCCGAAAGGAATACAATGTAGGTGCCAGGCGAACCTCACTAGGGAGCTCATTCCAGAGCCGGGGTGCCACAGCAGAAAAAGCCCTCATCCTAGTAGCCACCCGCCTCACTTCCTTTGGATGTGATATACAACTTTGGATTTTATGATATACAACTGGAAATTTTTCAGCCCAGGTTAGAAGTCTTAAGCATTATGATCGAGTAAAAGTTGGGATCACCCTAGTGCTTTTCTGGACAGAAATTTGATAGAGCATTAAGCAACTGGGGGCTGATTTGCACAATGCTGGCATGATTAGCATGCCAGCACATGGGTTGACGCTGTTCACAATTTTACCTGTGGTCACTGGAGCACTTCATTGCAACCTTAGGTCAGCAGAAAGTGCTGCTGAGCTGAATGACTTAGGGGCTAACTATACATTATGAGCAAATGCTTGTTACTTAGCCTCAACACCCTCTTTTTAAAAGGAAAGATTAGAAGATTTGAGAGGGGAATTTGGTGAGGAGAAGTGACAGGCAGGGAAAGGGTTAGATGCACATACTGGCTAGGGATGCCGGGAATTGCAGACAAACACTTCTGGAGGGCACCAGGTTGAGGAAGCCTGGTTTAGCTCATAACAGAAGCAAGAATGAATGGCTCCTATGGCACTGCTGTGGGCCAGTGTGGTGTAGTGGTTAGAGTGTCAGGGCATGTCTACACCAGCCTAAAATCCTACATTTAAAAGGGGGCTGTCTGCTTCCATTTTAAATGCAGGATCACAACAACTCCCTTTTTCATGTGCTTCCTTCCCCCCCACCCCCTTCCCCCTCCTTCTCCCTGTATCTGAGTCTTCCATTATCTTTCATTGATCTCGCTCCTCTTCTTGCTACTTTTCCTCTTTTCATGGAGGGAACTCAATCGGAACACAACGGGATAATTTGATAGCTTGTTATCTGCGATCTATTTAAAAACAGAACAAAGGCCGTTTAGTGCAGAAGGTGCCTTGAATGATCATGGCGTCATGTAAAGAGCCCGCAAACTTCCATGAAGGAGCGATCTCAATCACAGGATAAAAGCTCAGTGTGAAGGAGCCCTCAGACTAAGACTGGGGAGACTCAAGGTGCAAATCCATGCACATGCTGGCTAGGGTTAGATGTACACGTGCACATGCACCCTACCTTCTCTGAATTCCCCCTTTCCAAAGCTCCAAATCATTTTTAAAAAATGGCATTGGTGCTCGGTTATGCATTATTTGAGTGCAAAATGTAGTTAATTCTATAACTAGGCTCTTGATTTAATTTGTACCCAAAATGAGAACCCGAGCTTACGATGAAGCATTCTGAACATGAGTTCATCCTAGCATTTAATTTCATGTTCACTTATGTCCTTTATTTCCCTTACTTTCCTGGTACTGTATATCCCCCCTGATATTGTGGCTTGGTTTTAAAAACACTTTTTCTTACTGAGTGCTGAATTTGCAGCAGTGGCCACCCAGGATTAATTAAAGCCTGGAGTCTTGCACCATTGTATTAAATACACAGGAGTGAGTGGAGT
Organism: Heloderma suspectum; assembly: GCF_057233095.1. Classification (NCBI taxonomy): domain Eukaryota; kingdom Metazoa; phylum Chordata; class Lepidosauria; order Squamata; family Helodermatidae; genus Heloderma; species Heloderma suspectum. The sequence continues at coordinate 260,211,325 of NC_139460.1, read as the reverse complement.
GAAAATATAGAACTGAAGGGGGGAAGGACGTCCTGTAACCCAACTTGGTAAGACTGGGCTGGTTTCATAGAATCATAGAATCATAGAATAGTAGGGTTGGAAGGGGCCTACAAGGCCATCGAGTCCAACCCCCTGCTCAATGCAGGAATCCAAGTCAGAGCATCCCTGACAGATGGCAGTCCAGCCTTGTCTTGAATGCCTCCAGTGTGGGAGAGCCCATTGCCTCCCTAGGTAACTGGTTCCATTGTTGTATTGCTCTAACAGTCAGGAAGTTTTTCCTGATGTTCAGCCGGAATCTGGCTTCCTGTCACTTGAGCCCATTATTCCATGTCCTGCACTCTGAGATGATGGAGAAGAGATCCTGGCCTTCCTCTCTGTGACAACCTTTCAAATACTTGAAGAGCGCTATCATCTCTCCCCTCAGTCTTCTCTTCCCAAGGCTAAACATGCCCAGTTCTTTCAGTCTCTCTTCACAGGGCTTTGTTTCCAGTCCCCTGATCATCTTTGTTGCCCTCCTCTGAACCCTCTCCAGTTTGTCTGCATCCTTCTTAAAATGTGGTGCCCAGAACTGGACACAGTACTCCAGATGAGGCCTAACCAGTGCTAAGTAGAGGGGAACTAGTACTTCCTGGGATTTGGAAGCTGTGCTTTTATTAATGCCGCCCAAAAGAGCATTTGCCTTTTTTGAAGCCACATCACACTGTTGGCTCATATTCAGCCTGTGATCGACAACAATTCCAAGATCCTTCTCACTTGTAGTGTCGTTGAGCCACGTATCCCCCATCTTGTAACTGTGCATTTGGTTTCTTTTTCCTAGGTGCAGAACTTGGCATTTATCCCTATTAAATGTCATTCTGTTGTTTTCTGCCCAGCGCTCCAGTCTATCCAGATCACTTTGAATTTTGTTTCTGTCTTCCAAAGTATTAGCTATCCTGCCCAATCTTGTGTCATCTGCAAATTTGATCAGCATTCCCTGCACCTCCTCCTCCAAGTCATGAATAAAAATGTTGAAGAGCACTGGGCCCAGGACCGAGCCCTGTGGTACCCCACTCGTTACCTCTCCCCAGTTTGAGAAGGTCCCATTGATAAGCACTCTTTGAGCCAGATTCTGTATCCAACTGTGGATCCACTGGATCGTTGTTTCATCTAGCCCACTTTGAGCTAGTTTGCTCATCAGGAGATCATGGAGTACTTTGTCGAAACCTTTGCTGAAGATGAGGTATATTATGTCTACAGCATTCCCACGGTCCACAAAGGAGGTTACTTGATCAAAAAATGAGATCAGATTCGTCTGGCAGGACTTGTTCTTGACAAATCCATGTTGGCTTCAAGTAATCACTGCATTGTTTTCAAGGTGCTTCCAGATGGATCGCTTTATCATCTGCTCCAGAATTTTCCCAGGGATTCATGTCAAACTGACTGGTCTGTAGTTCCCAGGTTCCTCCTTTTTACCCTTTTTGAAGAGAGAGACGACATTAGCCCTCCTCCAGTCATCTGGCACTTCACCCATCCTCCATGATTTCTCAAAGAAAATAGACAGCTGTTCTGAGAGTTCTTCTGCCAGTTCCTTTATTCCTCCAGGATGCAGTTCTTCTGGCCCTGGAGATTTGAACTCATTCAAAGTAATTAGGTGTTCCTTGACCATATGCCTATCGATCTCAAGCTGCAATCCTGCTCCTTCAGCCTGTACTTCGCCTTTGCCAGGGGGGTCATAGACCCTCTTTTGGGAGGAGACTGAGCCAAAGTAGGAATTGAGCACCTCTGCCTTTTCTTTGTCTGTTATTGTTTTGCCATCCTTATTTAATAGCTGAACAACCATTTATTTCCTCTTATTATGCATGTATCTGAAGAAAGCCTTTTTGTTGCTTTTAGCATCCCTCGCTAGCCTCAGCTCGTTCTCAGCTTTAGCCTTCCTGACGTCATCCCTGCAATTCTGTGCTACCTGCCTGTATTCTTCCTTTGTTACTTGGCCTTCTTTCCACTTCCTATATGTGTCCTTTTTTTTGTTTTCAGGTCATCTCTAAGCTTTTTGTGAAGCCACATTGGCTTCTTCTGTTGTCTTCCATGTTTTCTTCTTTTTGGAATTGTTTGTAATTGTGCCTTGAGAATTTCCTTTTTTAAAAGCTCCCACCCATCTTGGACTCCTTTTCTCGTTAGCATTGCTTGCCATGGGACCTTACTGATCATTGTTCTGAGTTTATTAAAATCAGCTTTCCTAAAATCCAAGGTACGCGTTTGACTACATTCGGCTTTTGCTTCCCTTAGAACCAAGAACTCAAGTACAACATGGTCGCTTTCCCCCAGAGTTCCTATAACTGCTACTTTATACACTAAGTCATCTCTGTTGGTTAGGATCAAGTCAAGGATAGCTGATCCTCTAGTTCCTTCCTCTACTTTCTGTTTCCTTATTATGTTCTTTCATGGAAACTGACAAAGACCTTATACTTTACAGAGAAACTGCCACACCAGCCCCTGAAAGCAATGCATTTATTTGCAAGCAAATGGATAACACTGCACTGAACAGGCTAGCAATGGAGCTATTACATTTTCTGAATCATTCTGTGAATCATTGAAACTGATTCAGAAAGTTGCATTGACCACTTGCTGTTGTTTCCACTGTCACTGCGTGTACCAGCTTTCCCCAGCATGGTGCCCTCCAGGTTTTCTGGACTTCAGCCTCCTTTAGCCTGGGCCAGCATGGCCAATGGTCAGGAATGCTGGAAGTTGTAGCCCAAAACATCTGGAGGGCACCAGGCTGGGAAAGGCTGGTGTACCCCTGCCCCCCCAAGCAGCAGCACACAGCATCATACTCAATTCATTAGGATCACAGGTCTGCAAACCTTTGCAGAGTTACCTGGAGTAAGCTCCATTGAATTCAGTGGTGCTTACTTCTGACTGCATAGGTTCAACTTGGAAAACACATATTGAGCTTTAACAGAGGCTTTTTTCAGCCAGCTGGAATACAACTTTAGTTTTTAATTAGAAATGCAAACGATCTTGAAAAGCAGTGTTACCATTTAAACAGCTAGTGTGACATAGGCACTCCAACAAAGAAAAGGAAGGAAGTATCCAGCCATAGCTTGATTACTTTCTTCATTCTCTGACTTCCTGTATTCTAATCTGTCACAATAGCAAAACTTGAAAACCTTGTGATCAAAAATATGCACAGGTATTCCTCCCCACTTTGCCCTGCTCACCACTGGAATGTGGCCTCTGAGAGCTTCTCTGAAATGGAATCCAGCCCTTAGTCTGAAAGAGGTTCAGCACCCTTGCCAAAAAGGGTGCTTCTAGACAGAGGGTTCCTAGCACTACCAATTAAAAGACATTGTGCAGCTATTCTGTCTTTTTCTTCTTAACGGATTTTTTGTGGAAAGAAAAGAGATGGAAGAAGTGATGGGAAAACACAGGAGGGTTACAAATAAGAGACACTTGGATTGAGAGCCAATGGGGCTGTTCGCCTATGATGGTGGCAAATCATGGGTTCATTAACCCATGATTTCCCATGCTGCATGCAGGGCATGTTCTGCAGCCTTTTTGAATATTCAACCCTCAACTGGGCTGATCATGGATTGCTATGTGATGTCATAACCAGGACACCATAGGTTAATCGCGAGTTAAACAACCCACCGTTAACCTAATTATTAACTGCAGGTTAACTGTTGGGTTGTTTAACCAATGATTAACTGATAGTGTCCAGGTCTGGACGTCACGTAGCAACCCCTGATCATCCCAATCGGGGTTTGAATATTCAAAATGTCCATGGAACATTCCTGGCACATGCCACAGCAAGTTGTGGGTTAATTAATTAATTAGCCTACAATTTGTCACCATTATGTGTGAACCATGTCAGTATGATGTAGTGGTACGATTCTTGGGCTGGGATTGGGTTCTAGTCCCCACTCGCCAATGAAGCTGCCTGGGTGACTTTGGTTCATTCTTAGCCTAACCTATCTGACAGGGTTGTTATGAGGATAAAATGGAGAGGAAGAGAATCATATATGCTGCTTTGGGTTCCTTGGTGGAAAAGGAGGGATATTTTATGTATTTATTTACAAGATTTATATACCATTCTACATCCAAGAAAACTCCCCAGTAAATAAAAGGGGCGGGGGGAGAATCAAACTACAGAGTTAAAATCTGCTATGTAGGTTTCAGGTTACACCTAAGAAATGCTGGGACAAAGAAGAAGACACAATGGCTGATTTCCCATTTTTGAGAATATAAAATCCAGTAGTTACTTGGATCAGTCTCAAAGCCTTAAATGAAACACACACATTCCTTGGTAGGTGGAGAACAGAAGTAGAAACACAGCAGCATTTATATTAGCAAAGCTGGAAATTAACGTTAGGTCGTGTACTAAGTAAAAAATATCAATAGCAGCTGAATTGGGTAGCTTTGCCTAGTGGTTGGAGGAAATGTACCTTCAATGAATAAGGTTCCATCTTCTGATGGTAGGAAATACGTATTCCCATTTTGCCATGGGATGTGATGGCAAGGTGCCCTGAGAATCAATCATGCATCCTCACTCCCTTCCTCCTTTACTTCATTTCTTTAGTTTTCATGTTTGTAGAGAAAAAAGTGGGAGATGCCCTTTTCTCACATCCCTCTCTATCATTTGTTTCCATGCAAAAAGAAAAGGAGAAATTCATGTTGTATGGAAAGCCTAATCAAAGGAGAAGCTTAAATCACACAAAATGAAATAAATTCATGCAAATATACTTAATCTGCATAATATGATTTTGAACAGTCAGTTTAGATTTCTGGGTTGCAGAATTTGGTCTTCAGGAGCTGGCTGTCAGAAGGGAGGAAGAGATGAACAGAAATGATATAGCTAAAAAGCTCTTTGCATCTGAATTGCCAGTGTAGCACATTGCTTACGATGTGCTGTAAAGATGTGTTGTTCTTTTGCCCCCACTCTTGCATGAGGATTAAAATTGTTAACAATGTCAGCTTTGGCATCACCGTCTCTGAGCATCTGTATTAACCCTGTTACGAAGATGAATAGGGCAGCTTATGCCCAGAGATATTGCAACAGGCTCTTAGAGGACACACGCATTCTAGGTCAAGCCCATTAAACTAAATCACCTCTTTTAACTTGAGTTTGCGTGGTGCAAGTGATGGAAAATCTGTTCCCTTGTTGTGCTGTGCCAGAAAATGAGAGGCAGGAAGAAAGGTGGATGATGGCCTTTATTTGGCAAAATTCCCTTGGTAAGTGATTTTGTAATGCTTGGGAGTTTCATGAGACTTCATAGGAATATTATCAGACCCACACTGTTCCACATCAACATTTATCTTCTTTAACTTCCAGATCTTGTTTCATTCTATGTGAGTCCTCTAGTACCAAATGCTGCCCACCACCCACATCTTCTAAACCAGGGGTGGGGAACCTTTTATGACCCAGAATCTGGATCGCCCCCACCCCCAGACCAGTCCAGAAGTCCCCTCCCCCAAAGTTGCCCCCACCCCATTTTTCTGTAGCTCTCTACTTCTGTCTGTATAGAGAAAGGAACTTAGAGCTGTTCCTCTAAGGGAGGCCAGGTTGGGCACCTCCTCTGTGTGCTGTTTGCTATCCCAATTGGGGAGGTGGCATGCTGAGTCAGGTGCCTCCTTGCCACATGCTGTCCCGATTGCGACAGCATGAGGAGTATGAAGGGAATGGACTCAGACAGCACTTGCCAGGAGCGGGGGTGGGGGAGGGCCCCGCAGAAGGAGCTCGAGCCTCTGCAGTCTGGATGGGGAAACTCTGCAGGCTGGATTACGCGTGCAGGCCACAGGTTCCCCTCCCTGTTCTAAACCTTTGTCAAGACACGTTTGACCCTGCTTTTTGAGAAACTTAACTGGCTTACTTAACTGGTCTTCAGCTTTCATAGAATTCCCAAATCTCTTCCTTACACCCTCTGCAAATGGCCATCTGTTACTGTTTTTAAAAACAATATTGTTAGTGTAACAATATTCAGCAGAACCTTACTAGTGCCAGTTGCAAATCTTACTGGTGCCAGTTTTCCATGAATCCTTAGTATTATATTAACCCTTTCTGCTGTAGTCTCTCCCTGGGGGCTCTTGTTTAGTCCTAAGACTCTTTCATGATCTAAGACCTTTTCAGGATCAGTGGGGTGCTGGATACAGCAGTTCCAATTGATTAAATCTCAGCTACACTTTTGTCCCTAAATTCCTATTGTGGGGATTAAAAGAAAAATTAGTTGGAATTCCCTTATGCAGTAAGGCTTACAGATAATGCTAAAACTGTATCTTTAAAGAGCTAGACGCAGGAAATTCTTTATGGAAGTGAATCCCTGTCTTTTTAATCTGCTGGATCCCTGATTGTTTTGACTTTCGGAAACATGTAAAGCTTTCCTTTTAGAATAGCTTACACTATATTGTAGAGCAGCCTTTCCCATAATCCTCAGCCATCACATCCAACAGCCCTGCTGGCTGAGGATGATGGGAGCTGTAATCCAACACATCTGGAGGGCATTAGGTTGGAGACGTTTGCTGTAGAGGTTGGAGCTCTGTTATTTTAATGGTCTCTTTTATTTTCTGTTGTGTGCATCATTAAAAATGTGCATGTGTGAGAGTTGGTGGCAGTGGTTGCATGTATGGACAAAATGTTATTTGACCACAGAATAGGATTTCAAATAAATGAAATAATCTAATTAAAAGAATATGACTATGGAGTTTTAAAAAGCAGAACAGGTAAAGTTTGGGGAGGCAATCAGAGGTGAACAAGGTACCACAGCAGACAGGTGGCAGAGCTAGGAACAGAATCCAGGTGTTTAGTCTAGGAAGCTCCCATGCTATTAATTGGACCCCCACAGAGCTCTTCTTTACTCTTTTATGGGCATACTTATCCCTATTGCCTCTGCCTGCAGTTTGCATTACAGAAAGCCTAGAAAACCGGCTGAAGGTTAGATGGATGCAGCCCTGCACAGGCAGATCTCTAGGTATGTACACAGCACCCATAAATAAGGGGAATGCCACTGGATGTGATCATTGTTGAGCCCCAGGGAGGAAACGGCTATTAGAGCACTTACCAACATAGCAGTGTGTTACCTTGATAAGCCTGCTGGAGCTAGCAGTGGCTACAAGAACCAGAAAATTGCTGATTACTTCCTTCCCGCTGGGGCTGTTTGGAATTACCTGCCAATGCATCCTTGCAGTGCAGAGGGAGAGTGCTGCTCTGCATGGGGAGGGAGAGGTGTGGCAGAAGGAAAGGGTTGCGCCACTCCTGCTCTCCTATGATGGATTGCAGCAGAAGATCCGTCCTTGGTAATAGTTCCTTGGGCACCAACGCATAGCTTTCTCCTGTAGGAGCATTGTGGCTCACCGGTTTTTGAGGCAAGGAGCATGTTAACACTCGCCTAAGGGGTGGGGGGCGTCCTGCTAAAAGCCTTTCCTCATTATTAAAAAGAAAAAGACAGAAAATATATCATTCCTAGAGAGATGCTTGTGCAAGCCCCAGTCTAACAATAATACAATATCCTATCCCCATGTAATAGATGGGCATAACGAAATGAATTAACTTGGAAGGGCAAACTCAACAAGTCTGAGAGGGGGAAAAAATGCACATGTTTCCAGACCATGTCTTTGGTATATGAATATCTGATGGTGGGAGAAGAATGCTGTTGATGTGCTAATGTCTCCACTGGGGATCCTGTCTGGCATAGGTGACTGATACATTCCTCTGAACTGATGGCACCCATTTTTTACAGATACTTTGAAATGAGGACAGAACGTGATGTTATGGTAGAGACATCATGGCTAATGCCAAACACAGCAGCTGTATCTCTAGTTTAGCTGTCCCCAAATGAGTGCACTTCAGACATGTTGGACCATAAGACCCATCATCCCCAGACAGCATGTTCCCCTTGTGTGTGGGTGATGGGAGTTGTAGTCCAATACATCTGGAGGGCATCCAGCCGGTGGAAGGCTGCTCTAGTTCTCCCCCCCCCCGTAACAACAAGAAGAACATATCCATGTCCTGACATCATGTCACTGTGCATTTCCCCACACACCCATGCAAGATAACTGGCTTCCAGTGATGCGGGGGCAAAGCAACACACAACAGTGTGTTATCTAGAAGTTATTCAAGGTAAAGGGGGATTAGAAATGGGTGTTGTTTTGCTGGCAGCTAAGGATGTCAGAGAAATCCCCAATGAGTTCAGATTTCTATGAATCTGACCCATGGATTCTGCAGCGGACAAGCTTTTCCTGACTCACATGGATTCCATGGACTTGTGGACCATTTTTTTTACTATCTGGAATGTTACACAAATCTAGTCATAGAAAAATATCTAAAATAAAAGAAACAGTGGCCAAAAATGCACACTTCCCCCATAGCATGAAAATGTGCATTTGGGGGGGATTTGCACATTTTCGCAAGCTGAATTTACACAAATGCTAATTTGTGCAAATTTGAGAAGCTGGAAAAAGTCCAATTCCATCAATGAGGGAACGACAGAACGAAAAGCACCTGGCAATCCGCGAAATGCAAACGGAACGGATTTTACAAAATCCATACAACCTTAGTGGCAGCTGCATATACGTCATAACAGCTAGTTGCGGCCTGAGTCTTTTTGAAATTCCCCTTCTCTCAGTTAACAAAATATTCTGACTGGGCCCTGCAGATGCAAGATGCAAGTTTTATAAAGAGACAGGAGAGAATGCAGGGCAGAGGCAGTGGTGCAACTAGGCCTGGGCCTTGGGGCACAAGCCAGGGGGTCCCCAAATGAGCACCCAGAGAGGGGCAGGTGATGAGGGCATCTGGGCAGCAGGAGAAACTGCATTTTATTCCTGCAGTCATGATGGTACTACGATTTAAGTGAATTTAAAATGTAAAACTGCACATGCTGGCAGTTTTGCTGTTGTTTTAACAAAACCAGGAAACAGTTTTGTTGTTGATCTAGCATATCAGGAAGGAGAAGAGAAATGTCAGTTGTATGCGTCACAACTGAAATAATACAGATGGATATTTAAAGGTGGGGGAGGCAAAAGATAATTAAAATGTGGTCTAGAATTACCTAGCTGCACCACTTGGTGGTGGTGAAGGGGGGCAGGCAAGAATATTACCATGACCACTACGTCTTGATACTACTGAATCCTGACTGGTGGGTCAGGAGGAAGAATTTGCTGGGAGGGCTAAGGAGACTGTGCCAGCTGGGTCGGATGTAACTTAATTTTTGCCTGCCCACAGTTCAAAGCTGAATGGACCAGGACAGTTCTTGGAGAGACACCTGGGCCAGATCTACACCCTGTGTCATATTGTTACAATCCCATCATGGTAACACTATATCCCTCTTGCACATTTATACCTTGTAGGACACACAATGACATTTGTTGTGGTATTTTGGATAATGTAGAATAAAAAGCAGGAAATATCACTATGATAGCGGTATAGAGAATGTGTAATGTGCTCCAACACTTATCAGTGCACTTCAGTATTGCTGTAAAGCAGGGGTGTCGATGTAGCCCTGGAAAGCAACGAATGCAGGAGAGGGTGGAAACTGCAGCACCATTGGGAGCAGGCTGTGAAAGAGCAAGTGGTGGGATATGGAAGCAGTGGGCGTGTCTCATTTAGGAATGGGTATCCACCAGTGAGGGCCGCGGTGGCTTAGTGGTTAAGATGCTGAACTGCAGACTGGAAGGTCGGCAGGTCAGCAGTTCGAGATCCGAGTGCCGCGTGACGGAGTGAGCTCCCATCTTCAGTCCCAGCTTCTGCCAACCTAGCAGTTCGAAAGCAAGAAATTGCAAGTAGATAAATAGGTACCGCCTCGGCGGGAAAGGTAACAGCATTCCATGCACCTCGGTGTTCAGTCATGCCGGCCACATGACCACGGAAGCGTCTTCGGACAGCGCTGGCTCTTCGGCTTAGAAACGGGGATGAGCACTGCACCCTAGAGTCGGACACGACTGGTTGGGGACACCTTTACTTTTTTTTATCCACCAGTGAAGGCTGGTGGCTCTGATGTCAGTGGGGCAGTGAATCCATGCCAGGTTTCAGTTAAAACCAGTCTGCTGAAACCCAGAGCAGATTCACTGCCCCATTGACCTTGGAGCCACCAGTCTCCACTGGTATCCACAGGACAGTCGATCTGTATGAAATATTTACTGGTAAGGCTCAAAAGTCGCCCATAAAAGCCAAGGAAAAGGATGAAAAAGCCAGCTTGATGTCCAACTCCCCCTCCTTCCTGTTAGCAGATCAAGCCAAGAGTCATCTTACAGACGGCTTAATCCCTTTGGTCATGCTTCTCAACCCTGGGGCCACTTGGGCCAAGACCAAGGTTTTGATAGCTCTGGCTACTTGGACATCATGGACTGCATGCCTCCCACAGACATCGGCCCTGGGGATGAGTGACGGACCCTGACCTGAGCACCCCTGCACATAGACTCTTGCACCTGGGATTCTCCAAGGCCTCTCTGCTGTACTCCAGCAGGATGTTTTGATCTCTGCATGAGCTACCTTCCACAGGTTTCTTCCCTTACTTTGGCAAGGATCAACTTGATTTTCTCTGGACATATTGCACCCTGGCAGGTGTCCCTCTCAGATTTTTGTCAGTGTGGGTGATTTGTAAAAAAAATAAATGTACAGCAAAGTAAACTCTCCTACCTGCTCTTTCTTTCTCCAGTCGTATGTTGTACTGTAGTTTGTACGTTCATTTGATCATGTTCTCTGGAACCACTCCCTGCTCTGGGCCCCTCCGCTGATGCCCTAACTGTGAAGACAGCAGCTGCATGCATTTACCTATAGGAAGTCAAGTCCAGCAGGAAATGCCATCACACCAAGCCTTTAATGGTGTCTGTAGAAAACAACTGCACCCTGCAGCTATCAGTGTAATACCGGCATCGCTTTCCCAGAGCCCAGCTGCGTGCCGATGCCTAAGAACAGCCTCACTGCCCTATACGGAAGGACCCGGACCGCCAACCAGGCGTGCTCAGAAATAGAAGCTGGACTGGGTGGACAGAGTGACAGGCATCATTCTTGGTGGCTTGGGCAGCTGGCATCCCCCTCCCACTGCGCGGCAGCCGCCAGTCACATGTCTGTACATGATTCCCATAGAACTGGAGCTGGGTGGAAGTTTGCAATATGACACAAAACAGCTTGACCTTGGGAGGGGGACAGCACAACAGTCACAGATACTGGATCTGATCTGGATCCTCAAAGTGGTCCTATCTGGGCACAGGGCAGGCATCAAGGGTAGGCATGGTTGGGCAGCTGCCGAGGGCCCACAGCCCAGCAGGGGCCCACTGACAAGAGCCCCTGTAGTTGCTCCTCCTCTTCAGCATTACAACCTGCTTGTTCACCTGCCTCTCTCTCTGGCCCAGACAAGGGTGGTGGTGGTAAGGAGGAGGAGCTACCTGCTCTCTGGTTCTCTGCCTGCCTGCCTGCCAAGCAAGCAAGTGGTAGCAAGGATGGGAAACAGGATGAGGTGCAAGAGCAGCTGGTGACAATGGCAGTGAGACGGTAGGCTCTCCGAGGGCGGGGGCCCATTGTGGGTGTCTTGCCCAAGGGCCCTCCAAAACGTAGAACCAGGACTGTCTGGGCACACCTACCACCAATACAGGCACTATAATTAGGCAAGAAGAAAAGTCTAAAGATGTAAATACAAGATGTGGGATGACTGGCAAGGCTGTGTTGTTTTGTTGAAACAACACTGCAACTAAAAGTCCACCCCAGTGGATCTCCAACAGAAGGCTGGGGTAGGTCACACCATCCGAACAAGAGTCAACTCCATGACGGAAACGCTGTTTTGGAATGTCACAAAGCAGAGCACTGCATTTATTTATCTACTGATGGCCTTTAGAGAGGCTGCCCAAATCAACATTGTTCTCTGGGTGGCTCTCAAACATAAAACAGTAAAATACACTATTAAAACACAGCATCATAAAACATCAGTTTGCAACATAAAAACAAATTCAGTAGGGAGAGGACTAAAACCAGTTCTACAACATGACTCAAAATACATGACAGATAAGAAATGGGTTAAAATTCAAGACTTAGGATCACAGATTCTAAAAGGTTTGAGAAAATAATAATAATAATAATAATAATAATAATAATAATAATAATAATGATGATGAGTTCATCTGGCTCCTACAGTCCCAGCAGTGTACACTGGCCGTCTGCTGGCTCCTTACAAAACTAGATTCCTGCTTGCTATGTTGTTGTTGTTCAGTCGTTCAGTCGTGTCCGACTCTTCGTGACCCCATGGACCATAGCACACCAGGCCTTCCTGTCCTGCGCTTTCTCCCGGAGCGTGCTCAAGTTCATATTCATTGCATCAGTGATGCTATCTAGCCATCTCATCCTCTGCCATCCCCTTCTCCTTTTGCCTTCAGTCTTTCTCAGCATCAGGGTCTTTTCCAGAGAGTTTTCTCTTCCTGCGCTATTCCTCAGAGCCTCTAATGCTGCAACACAGAGCTTGCTATCTAGTTTGCTATGGGGCACTGCTGAGACAAAGTTGTTTTTAATGAACATCTGACCAGCAGCAGTGCCTACACTGAAGAATTGTATGAGAAACTGTATAGTGGGTCCACATTCTGTGTAGTAGGTTACAGTTGACCTCTTTGCAGGATACCACATTACCCTGCTACTTCTTAAAGCAACCTTTCCCAACTTAGTGTCCTCCAGATGAGTTGGACTACAACTTCCATCATCAGCCAACACACCTATGGGCCAAGCTGGCTGGGGATGATGGAAGTTGTAGCCAACACATCTCGAGGACACCAGGTTAGGGAAAGCTGCCTTAATGCAGCAGTTCTGTGTGGAAAGCATGTTAACAGTTGGCTCAAACATCATAGAACCATAGAGTTGCAGAGGGCTTTGTAGGCCATCTAGTCCAACTTCCTGCTTGATACAGGAAGTCCCGAGCTAGGTCATGTTCAATGGATGGTTGGTCTTCTAGCAAGGGGGAGCCCATCACCCCTTAGCTAATTGGTTCCATTGTCAAACTGTTCTTACCATTAAGAAGTTTCTCCTAATGTTCAACCAAAATCTAACATTCTATAACTTAAACTTATTAGATTTAATCCTACTCTCTGGGGCAACAGAGAACAAGCCTGTGCCCTCTTCTGTGTAGCAGACCTTCAGGTATTTAAAGACCGCTATTATGGTTGCCAGGTTTGAACAAAGACGGCCTGGCTTATTCCACTCCTTACTCAGTTACTACTGTCCATTTCTCATGACGCAGTAGATAATGGGTTGGATCCAAACAAAGTTAGGGCACAATCCTATGCATGTTTAGACAGAGAAAAGTCCTACAACTCCCAGCATTCCTCAGCCAGCATAGCTGGCTGCAGAATGCTGGGAGTTGTAGGACTTTTTTCTATCTAAACATGCATAGGATTTCTGCCATTAGTCACATGTGGAAATGAATAGGACTTAAGGTAAGCATAACTAACTTAGATCTGGATCCAACCGAATGTATGTAACCCCAAGCCTGCTTTCCATCTTACTCTTGTTGTCGTTCCTTATAGAGTTGCACAAATTGGCATCATGTATTTATTGCAGTGTTTCAGAACAGAGGGAATGCACAATTGCAGATTTCTTCCTAGTATGTCTTTTTTTTAAAAGAGGAAAATGACAGGCTAACATGATCGGCCCATGCATCTCTAGCACATTCCAATTACCATGCCCCAAATTGCATACAGTCACTGTGAAAAAACAAAAATGTCAATTGCATAAGAGGGTAGGCACAATATATTTATAACTGATTGTGTAGATAGCACATCAAAGTAATATTCTTAAGCCTGCTTATTTACTTCCATGGAAACATTCTTGGGTTAGCATGCAAAATACTTTGCAGTCCTTAACTCATTAATCCTAACAACAACGCAACTTTATGTGGTAGGACTTTATTATTTCCATTTGATAAATGAGGAATTGAGGCACTGAGGCACTATCTTCTTCAATGTCATCCAGAGAATGAATGATTGCCACTGGATGTGAACCTGAAGTCCAACACTCTGTCCCTGAAACCAAATGGATGAATATGCTATGAGCAAGCAATGACAGCAACAAGAAAGAAGTGAAGCCACATGTGCTGTAGAGGAGCCCTAAGTCCAGTTCACAGCCCATCATGTGGACACATTTTTGTAGTTCTGGAGTTGTTAACAGGCTGCTTCTGAAGTGGCCTGAGTCGTGGGGTTGCTCCACCCCTGCCATTTAGGTTCCCCACCTCCAGTTCACGATCAACAAATAACATTATTGCTTGGAGTCATAGGTCACCACAATATACATAAAAAGCAAAACAATACAATACGGTCACATATTCGTATATACATACATACACATATCTAACAGAGTCATCCCCCTAAGCCATTTGGGATTTGACATGTATTTTCTTTGCTCCCAGAACAAATTTTGCCACCTTTGTTTTGGATGTATTTTCTTTGCCACCAATTTCACAGTGGTGACAACATCAGTGCCAGAAAGAAGAGCGCATATCTGATCTAAGAGGGGTCTGTTTGACAGGCACTGGAGAATAATAGCAAGAAATATATGCCTAGGATGGTCATAGAGGGGACATCTTAATAAGCAGTGGGAAACAAACAGTGAAACAATAGGCAACTTGAAATCACGACCATTATCCCGCTTTCTCAGCACTACTCCATACTGAACTCATTTGACTTAGGTGAGGCTTTCTGAAAAGACCTTTTGAGGCCTTAAATAGATCTGAGGTTGGCAGGTGTGCCAAGGTTTCTTTGAACAGCCATATCCTCAAAGAACCTCAGAAAAAGAAGAGTGCCAGCATGTTCACATTACTGAATATGGAGAACCCCATGATCAAGTGTTTGTGGGTACACCACCTTGTGGCAAAAGGTGACCTTGAACTGGGTGGTGCACCAAAATGTGGTGTCAACACATGCTGACCTAGCAGCCAACGTGGAAAAAGTCCAGCCATGACCTCAGATGTGGATACCAGCAAACCCAGCCTGTACATCCCAGCTCACACACCTTTCTCCATGATACTGTATTGTATTGTACTATATTTTATTCTTTTAAACATTGGTATTGTATTTTGTATTTTTAATTGTTTTCTGGCATTTTAGTCTTTTAACTATTTGTAATCCACCCAGCGAACATTAGTTATTGGGAGGATGAGAAACATAAAACAAAAATAATAATAAATGATATGGAGGCATGTGGCAGCGTGAACCAGCCCTAAGAAAGTATGGCGTTTCTCAAACCAAGGATATGCAAGGAACACTGATACTGTCAGAACCCATCTGGTAAGCCTAATGGAAATGCAAGACTTTTGGTGCTAGGAGATTTCATTTTTATTTTTTTGCTCTTTCCTTCCACTTATGCTTAATTTCCTAAGAAAATGCTGCCATGCCATGCCAAACTCTGCCCTTGTTCTGTGCATTCCATCTAAGGGCACCAGGGATCATTCAGGGAGCACGGCTGCATGTTCCTCCAGTTCCAGCCCTTCTAGGATTCCTGGCCTTTGACCTGCAGGGTCAATTGATCCCACAGCTGCCTGACATGTATATTGCCAGTTGTTTTTCCTGACCTGTTTTATGCCTTCAGTAGAGAGACTGGAGGAAAGGAATGAATGCACATGCGAACGTTTACCAGGCATAGATTAAATTTTAAATGTTGTATGTTTTAATCTTGTTGTAATTCGCCATCAAGTATTTCTTAAAGAGAGAGGCGACTAAGAAATCCAATATAACAACAACAACAATTATAGATTGCTAAAGGATTGAATGGGAGATGCAAACGGCTGGAGATGCAATGGAAGTCAGCAGCTACACTTCCTTGGAAGGCCTCCTCAAATAGCTAGCTCCATTTTAGTCAGTTCAGGCCTTTTAAAAAATACTCTCAGAGGCCTGGGAGCTGACTGCTCATTCAAAGCCCTCTGTCATTGTCTTCTCAGTTAGCATGTACTCTATGTCCATGTCAGTGTGGCCCCCTCCAAGTCTGAGGCCCACAGTGGCCTCCAAAGAACCTAGGTAATGCTAATTTCCTTCTTGACGTAAAATGGAGAGCCTTTCTACTTTGGATGAGTTGATTCTCTGTGCTTGCCATGTTCCTGCCTAGGTATTGTATTGTATTGTATTGTATTGTATTGTATTGTATTTAAGACATTTAGTAGCCACCTTCCCAGCCTAGGTGTGACAGGGGTGGAGCCTGAGGTAACATAGGCAGGCAGGCAGACCGAAAACTTTCAGGGTTCAGCCCCTGATTGGCCATTAGCTTGGCCTTGCTTGGCTAGTAGCATCAGTATTTGGCCACCAGTAGAGGCAGTATATGCCATGAATGCATATCCTGGATAGATTTCAAGGGTCAAGGGTGGGCAACGTGGCTCCCCCCCCACCTACCACCACCGCTGCATTTGTTGCGCTGGCAGCAAAAAAGGAGTGGTTTGCCACTGAAATTCAAATTTTCTTTAGAACAAGGTGCGTAGGGAGTGTGTGCCTTGTTCTAAAGCAGGGTCATACTCCCAGAAGTGTGTGCATGTGGGGGCAATTTTGCTTCAAAACAAGGTGATTTTTGTTTCAGAACAAATTTGGTGGTGCAGCGGTGGGGGCAGTGGTATGGGCCTGGTGGGTTCTGGGGGGGGGATTGCCCCTGGACTCCTGGACATTGCCCACCCGTTTAAGTATAAACAAGTGCCTCCCCCCGCTCCACCCAATGTATCTTAATGCAGCCTTCCCCAACCTAGTGTTCTTCAGATGTGTTGGACTGCAGCTCCCATAATCCCCCATCAGCATGGCCATGCTCTAGTGAACACAGATACAGGAGAGAAAGTAGATTGTCAGGAGCAATTCTAAGGACTTTCCTTGTGAGCATGGGAAAGGAATGACAATGAGAAAAGAGAAAATGGGAGACGCGATGTAGCATTTGTAAAAATCTCAAGAACTGAGAAAAATCCAATGACAAAGAACCTGTATTACGTGTAGGTGGAAGATAAAACCCTTTGAAACAATATGAAGCAAGGAAATGCAAAATTAAGGCTGCAGTCCCATGCATTTATCTGGGGATAAGCTCCATTGAACAGAATGGGACTTACTTCCAAGTAAACATCCACGAACATGCTGTAAATTCTTGCATTCAGTGGCCAGTACAAGAAACAATAACTCCATGCTTAAGATCAGTAATCATATCCCTGCCTATTTACTGCAGGAGAAACTACTTTGAGGTCAGAAACATATTAATAAGGGGATTTCCGTCTATTAGTTTTGGCCACAAAACGCTGGTATTTCACGCTATTCTCGCCTCTTAACCGAGGTTGTTTTTTATACAGTGCAGATCTGATTCCTTCCAGTAGGTGGCAGCAGTAGCATACTAAGACCTCCCAATGAATCTGCGTTGTGCCCCCACATCATGATACCTATGCCGTTATAGCGCCACCTTGTGGCAAGGTGGTGAACTTACTCAGAATACCTCAACGGCTTTTGTGTTGAATGGTATCTTGTGTCTTACAGTCACACCGAGCAAGCCCCCGTCGCGTTCATGGCTGGACAGAAGTACACTAGGAAAGCCAGCTGTTACAGTTCAGGTGAATAAGGAAAAAGGCAAGAAAGTGACATAAAGGCAGAGAGTGACCCAAATGAAGTCCCAGCCCCAGCATCAGTGACTTCCAAAGACCCAGTACAGTGCCTAAACCAGTGAAGCACTAGATATTTCTTGTTAAATGTAAAAGGCACCATGCAACACCCATGGAGGCTGGTGGCTCTGATGTCAGTGGGGCGGTGGATCCACTCTGGGTTTCAGTCGGAACCAGCCAGAACTGTGAAGCACCTTTAGAGTTCTGACTGGTTCTGAAACCCAGAGTGAATTCACCACCCCACTGGCATTGGAGCCACCAGCCTCCACTGTCCAACACATTTTAGCTGTATCTAAGGACCAGTTTACACATGTCCCATCCAGGTGTGTAGGTCATACATATGGAGGAGCAGCCCTTGGTGAACTTGCCTACCCCACCATGCACGTAACCTGCAATGTGAACCAAAGTGTATATGTATAAACGTGCGTGCAAGGGATATAGGACCTGCCTAGTGCAAAAAACGGGCAAACAGATCATGTGACTTCTGCTTTGAGAACATAGGAAGCTGCCTAATACCAGGTCAGATTATTTCTCCATCTAGCCCAGCATCGTTTACTTTGACTGGCAGCAGATCGCCAGGGTTTTTTTTCAAGCAGAGGTCTTCCACATTATCTGTCACCTGGCACTTTTAACTGGAGATGCCAGGGACTGGACCCAGGACCTTCTCCATGCAATGCATGTACTCTACCACTGAGCCACAGCCCCCTCCTTGTGAGCTGTGGTTGCTCCCTTATCTTAATAGGCACTGTTGTGTGTAGCCAGTTCACATTAGTCAGTGAGGTACACTTTCCTGGGGCTATGAAAGCTGTCAGTTCTGTAGGAGGGGCAAACAGGAGACATCAATTGCTATCAATGGGTTGGATCCAGGATTTGCCTTCCATGGACAGAAGGGTGCTGCTCACGGAAGCTTCCTTTGCCTGCTTTTTTGCAGATCCCCCCCCCCCCACACACATATGAAAGTACACATCATTTAGCATGGTCTCTCAGCCCTCTGTATAGCATTTGCAGGGGACAGGAGGGGTTGCCGTAGAGAAGAGGGAGTGGTGAAGTCTGTTTCCAGCAGCTAGGGGTGTTGGAGAAATCCAGAATGGATTCAAATGAGTTCAGATTTCTGTGAAGCCGACCTGCGGATTCCACAGTGGACTGACGTTTTTCAGGTCATGCAGATCCTGTGGACTTGCGGACCAGTTTTTTTATTCTTGGAGGGGATTTGCACCATTTTGTTTGTTTGCACATGTGCATTTGCGGTACTGCACATTAGTGCAAAAATGCGCATTTGCAAACGAATGAAATTCTCATACAAAAAAATCTGATTCTGTCAATGAATGGATGAGGGAACAAAAGACGCCTGACAATCTGTGAAACACAGACAGAAAGGCATTCACAAAATCCTTACACCCATGCCATCAGCTCAGCTGCACGTGCCTAAATCTAGTTGAAGCCCCGTATCTGTGATAACCCAGTTAAGCAACCACATGCCTGGGGATAATGAGGCCTGTAAGCATGCATGAAGGAAATATCTTACAATATGGACCACCATGTCAACAGGGGCTCATCCTCATATTCTACACAGATTTCCCTGGAATGATTACTTCCCCTAAAGTAGTGTTCTTACAACCAGTAACAGAGATTGGAACCCCAGTTTTAAGCATAAACATGCATTGAAAGAATAGGAAACATCCATTAACTTCCCACTAGCTAAGTCTCCTGGTTGTAGTATAATAAAATAAAATTGCTGCCAAATTTTGCCCCAACCAAAATTTGAGCTAGATGTTGTAGTTGTAATCCAGACACATTTAGATTTGAACCAAGACCATACTAGAATGCTTGTGCAGGTCTAGCATGTTCTAGTAAATTCAGGGACCATGCTAAGCCTTACTGTGCATGCATAGAAGCGTCTGGCACATCGTATGGCATGATTTTATTGTACCATGTGGCCATGTGCTGTGAAGGCAGCTTCTGTAAGAACTCTCACTGCGTGGGGATGTCCCTAGGCCATGCAATGCCTCCCCACACGTGCACAGATGACTCTGCCAAGGCATACCATCAATTCACTGTAATTGACACAGTTTGCATTCGCCCTGCAATTCACTGGAAGTCTCTGTGCATGTGTAACAAGGCCTAGTGGCTGTTCTGGGATCCATTCCAGAGTTTACTTGAGAGTGCCCAGGTTCCAGAATTCAACCCAGAAGATTCAATAGAATATGGATTTAAAAAATCCAGTTCCATCTCACCATTTCCAGAGTTCAATCCAGAAGTTCTGCTCATCTCTACTTCAAAGCATCTCTTGGGCTAATTCCTAACTAATGTTGAGTATGGGCCTTAAAACCACTGAAAATGCGCCTCAATCTAAACATAATTCCATAGTAAGCTCCATCGTATCTTACAGGTTTGATAAATGGAGTGTGTGTGAATGAAATATGGGTCAAACCTGGGGCGGGGGAATTATGGGCACATTTTCACGCCCGTTGAAAAGCACCTCTCAGTTCTGGTGATTTTTTTTTTTTTTTAGGTTTGGTTGAAACGATGCAAGAGAGTACATAGGATGGAGAAGGCACACATATCTCTTGCACTGGCCAGTTGGGTTAACAACAGTCCCCGATTTTGCCTTGCTGCTGCACTGCAGCAATGAAAACATCACAGCACAATGCAGCAAGACAGTTTAGGGAGCATCAGCCTGGATACACATCAGAATGCACATCTGAGTGTGCATATGGTCTACCTGCGCTACGTCGCTCTTAATGGAATGCTTGCTTGAATGCACATTCTGATGCACATCCGAATGTGCATTTTGGCACAACTAAGAACTGGACTAGGGCTTCAGAGTGAGGGCAATGCAGCTTTGTTTGCTGGCACATATATCACCATGTAGCCAAATCCGATTGGTTACGTAGCTTTGTGATGTCATTATATTCACAATGTGATCCCTTACTGGCTGAGATCTTGCAGCAAAGGCAAAAGAAGGCCTGTTTTTACAGTTGTAAAATGATGCTGAAACAGGAGCTGATTGGGAGGCTTAATGGCTGTGCAAAGGGATGAAAAACAGTGCAAAAAGCTAGCCAGTGGGGTGTTTTTTGGGTGTGTGTGTATGCTTTCAGCACATTTCTCACTTTGAAAATATTCAAGGGTGAAAATCCAGTAACGCTCTGTAGTATATACAGTATCTTCCCTGTCCATTTCATGCATCTGTTGGAGCTGGCTCTGAAAGCGCAGGCCACAATAAATTTGTTCGTCTTTAAGGTGCCTCAAGACTTCGTTGTTTTTGCTACAAACAGCCTCAACGCAGCTCCTCTTCTAGCATTGTGGTTGGTGTATGCCCTGCTCTTATTTCATTTATACCGATCTTGGCTTTTCACCATGAACTAGCAGAAGAGTGGGGAGAGTCACCTAGACACAGTCTCTCCCCATGAGGCTGAGCCTGCCACCGTGCATGTCAGAGATGATTTAATCAGCAAGAGAGATACGGAAACCTCCAGCACTGACGTTAGGGGACAGGTAGAGGAGAGTGAAAAAGTGAGTGATGAGAGATAAAAGTATTGAGCAGCCTTCCTCGACATGGCATCCTGCAGATGTGTTGGACTTCAACTCCCATCATCCCCAGCTAGCAGGCACAATGGCTAGGGAGAATGGGAGCGATCACCTGAGCATCTGGAGGACACGAGGTTGGTGAAGACTGTTGACTCTGGCACAGGGATGAGAACTGGGCTGGGGACACAGACCAAGAGATTTGCACTGGGTGTGTGTAGAGAGGCTCAATCCATTCCAGGCCCGGCCCCATGAATCCATTTTGATTGTACTCAGAAGCATACATATATTTTGTTTAAAACTGAGTCCTGGAAATCTTTTGAAACTTTCCTCCCCTTACATGCAGTAATCTGTACACAAATATATTACCAACATTATGGACATATACTGCTGGATTATATGCATGTTGTCCCCACTCAAGAAAGGCACCTAAGGCTACAATCTTTAGGTGCTCACGTACCCAGGAGTAAGCACCATTGAACTCAGTGGGACTTACTTCCAAGTAAACATGCATAAGATTGCTCTGCTAGAATAACAGAAAAGGTCTTCTCAATGTCCCACAGCCATTAAGGGCACAATCCTATGCATGTTTAGAAAAAAAAGAAGAAGCCTACAACTCCCAGAATTGCACCTTCAGAGGCAAAATGGAATGCCAGAAACTATAAGAAAAAGAGAGAGAGAAATAAATAGATCACATCAAAATATCCCAATATATTATGCATCAGTTCTGGTCTTGCTTTCCTAAAGAAAAGAAAAAAGGCATACCAACAATACACACACGCACGCACGCACGCACGCACACACGCACACACACACACATACAGATTGGCACTAAAAAAATATTGGTCATATGGAAAGGCTATGGGAATAGGTTATCTCAGATTATAATTCTTCAGCTAAGCAAAATCAGGCAAGGGAAAATATGGTAGAATTATAGACAATCACATGTTTTCTTTGGAAAAGTTTTATGGTGTAAGTAAATATTTATAGATATGAATACTGTGAAAAAGCACTCTACTCAGCAAAAGCAGACACTGTTTTCCTAATAGAGCAAATGAAATCAGCACGTGAAGACCGCTCTTAAAGAAGCCCTCCTTGGATCCTCAAGTTCTGAACAACTTTCGCCCAGTCTCAAATCTGCCATTTTTGGGCAAGGTGATTGAGTGGGTGGTGGCGGTGCAGTTGAAGGCACACTTGGAAGAAACTGATTATCTAGACCCATTTCAGTCGGGCTTCAGGCCTGGGCATGGGACAGAAATGGCCTTGGTCGCCTTGGTGGATGATATGAGGAGGGCTCTGGATAGGGGTGAATGCTCCTTCCTTGTTCTCCTCGACCTCTCAGCGGCTTTTGATACCGTTGACCACGGTATCCTCCTGGACCACCTGGAGGGGTTGGGCATTGGAGACACTGTATTGCGGTGGTTCCGGTCCTTCCTCTCCGGCAGGTACCAGAGGGTAGCACTGGGAGAGGAGGTTTCGGACCCGTGGCCACTTACTTGTGGGGTGCCACAGGGTTCCATCCTCTCCCCGATGCTACTGGGGGCTATCATCAGGAGGTTTGGGGTGCAGTGTCATCAATATGCGGATGACACGCAGCTCTACCTCTCATTCAAATCTTCACCAAGGTTGGCCGTAGAATCCCTGTCCAAATGTCTGGAGACGGTGAGTGGCTGGATGGGGAGGAATAAGCTGAAGCTGAACCCTGACAAGACCGAGGTACTTTTGGTGGGAGACAAGAGGAGGCTGGGGGATGTTGACCTGGTGTTGAATGGGGTACGGCTACCCTTGAAAGACCAGGTCCGCAGCCTGGGGGTCATTTTGGACTCACAGCTGTCCATGGAGGCTCAGGTGTCAGCTGTGAGCCGGACAGCGCTGTATCAACTCCATCTGATACGGCGGCTGCGCCCCTTCCTTCCCGACCATCTGCTCCCATCAGTAGTACATGCCCTGGTCTCCTCTCGTTTAGACTACTGTAATGCGCTCTACGTGGGGTTACCCTTGAAGACGGTTCGGAAGCTGCAGCTGGTACAGAACGCGGCGGCTCGCCTGATTAAAGGCAGCCGCCGGCGAGATCACATCACTCCAGTGCTGAAGGAGTTGCACTGGTTACCAGTTGTTTTCCGGGCCAAATTCAAGGTGTTGGTTTTGACCTTTAAAACCCTATATGGTTCCGGCCCAGCCTATCTTAAGGAGCGCCTCCAGCAACACCAGACAGGCCACTTAACAAGATCAGCCTCAGATGGCCTTCTCTCTGTCCCATCAGCCAGGACAGCTAGACTGGTGGGGACGAGGGAGAGAGCCTTCTCTGTGGTGGCCCCCACTCTGTGGAACTCCCTCCCTAGGGAACTCCGTCATGCCCCCTCTTTAATGAGCTTCCGTCGTGCATTAAAAACGTGGTTGTTCAGGCAGGCATTTGGGGTGGGTTAGGGTATTTAAAAAAAAAAAAATTATGGTAAAATTTTATTGTTTTAAATTGTTTTATGGTGGGTTGTACATCGCCCAGAGTGGCTGGGTGACCAGTCAGATGGGCGATTAATAAATTTAATAAATAAATAAATAAATACATACATACATACATACATACCACTTCTGAGCCTGGCTTCCCTTGTTGGATCAGGAACTACACAGACAGGCTGGGGTTGGATGGGCATCCTCCTCTCCATCTGCCTTGTGATGTAGATTCAGATGCAAAATAGCCAATGTGGTGCTAGTGTGAGAGCCAGTGTGGTGTTTGAGAGCCAGTGTGGTGTAGTGGTTGGAGTATTAGACCATGACTTGGGAAATTTGGGTTCTAGTCCCTACTTGGCTATGAAACTCACTGGATGACTCTGGGCCAATCACTGACCCTCAGCCTTACCTACCTCACAGGGTTGTTGTGAGGGTAAAATCGAGAAGAAGGCCATGAAAGTGATCTTGGGTTCCTTTTAAGAGGAAAAAAGGTGGGATATAAATGTAATAACAAACGTGATGATGGTGGTGATGATGATGATGATGATAATGAACATTACCTCCCCTGCCACACACACACACACACACACACATTTACTCAATATGATATGGATGGTGTGCTTTTCAGTCTTCATGCATCTCTACTGTCTAGTGCTGTGTGTGCATCATGACCATGTCCAGATTAGGGCCCAGGTGTGTTCACAACAAAAAGGTGACATATCTAGCTTTTTGTTTAACACATATTCCCATTGAAATATTTAAATATTGGAAGCGGTTTAGTCTGTCGGAACACACAGAACTGGAGTCTTCCTGTTTAATACTGAGCAGATTTAAAAACAAAAAGTGTAGCTCACCACAAAGCTCATGATTCTATGATTGCAACCTCTGCTTCGGGGTGTGGAGCTTACAAGTAGCATTATGACCCCCCAAAAGAATCAAGGAAAAACACAGGAAGCTGCCTTACACCAAGTTAGACCATTGGTTCATCTAGCCCATGACTGTCTACATTGAATTGCAGCATCTCTCCAGGGTTTCAGACCAGGCCATTTCACAGCCCTACTGGGAGTTGCCAGGGACTGAAACTCATAGGAACATAGCATAGGAACACAGGAAGATGCCTGGGTCTGTCTAGCCCAATACTGTCAACACCGACTGGCAGCGGCTCTCCAGGGTTTCAGGAAGGAATTTTTCCAGCCATACCTGGAGATGCCAGGGATTGAACCTGGGACCTTCTGCATACAAAGCAGGTGCTCTGCCACTGAGCCACAGCTCCTCTCCCCAAGAATATCAAAAGCTAATGGCTAAGATAATCAAAGCATATATCCTGTTGTACTGAGGATGAACTTGAAGGTCAGAGTTCTGGAAAGTGAAAGCAATCCCCAAGCACTGGAGTTTTCTATTAACAGCTTGCTCTGTTATTTACTGCCTTTCAAACATGTAGATCTTGCCACTGTAGGAAGAGGAACAGAGGGCTAGGAGGCTCATTGGTATATTTGAGCAACACTTATTAAAACTTAGGATCTCTGTAGCCCAATCTTCTGGATGGATGGAGGGTATAGCAGGGGGAAAGACAGAGAAAAATGTTCAGTATTCATTCGCCTTTGATGAGGGCTCTTCATTTCCATCTTTATTTTCTCTCCACCCTCCCACTTTCTTTTATTTCCTCTGGGAATGTTTCCTCCCCACACATCTTTGGCTTCTAAGGGCAGGTTTAGCTGTGCGGCCTTGAGGAAGTTAACCTCTTTTAGCCTCTGATTTTAAAAAAAGGAAAGGAAAGGAGTGCACGCACACAATGCACAACAAACCAGAAATTCCCCAGAGGGCTGGAAACGGGTATATTAATCTCACTGAGGCGCACGCGCATGCACCCACCCACCCACACACACACACACGCTGTCTCTCTGTCAAGTTCCTTTTGTGCGGTTCTCACTCATCCTTACACCTATTCTCTGTCTCCTTGCCTTTATTTATACTAAAACTGCTGCCAGAATAAAACATCCATGTAAAATCCAATTTCCTCTGAATCTCTCTCAGAGACGAAGCCTTCAGACTGAGTAGGTAACCTCTACAGTAATTGCCTGAACCACTCCTGTTTGCTGGAAAGGTGAGATCCATTTTTCAATTATCTATCTGCTGTGACAGCAGCCAGCCACCCAGCTAAGAAGAAAGGGAGAGAGAGAATCCAGCCAAACAAGAGCCGTCTGTGTCAATCCCAGCAAACGGGAGGTAGGATAGATGCGGTCACAGCTCCCACCATCAATATCCTCTAATATAAATGTCAGCGATGCCATTTTACCCACACTCATTTCCCACACTGCTGATTACATTATCGTCTAATAGAGGGGGCGCCGGTCTCACTGCTTTCTCTCCTAACCCTCCTCGCGGTAATGTGTCAATAGCCTGCCTCCATGAAACAAGTCAATTTTCTGCAGGCTTGGCAGAGGAATAAATCTGACGGATATCTGGAGAGCTGGAGATATTTATACACGCCTGCCTCTTGCTCTCTCGCTCTCTTTCACCCCCCCACCCCAGTATATGTGTGTGTGTGTGTGTGTGCGCAAACGCATATCTGTGTCCTCAGCAGAATTGAATGATTTTCAGCCCAGACTCAATAAGAAGAGAATTTAAAGCAGTCCCACAGCTTGGCTTCCAGTAACAGCCGTACACGTTTATTTTCTTTCGCTTAACAGGAAAGAGAGAATTATGGTGGGATTTATATGACAAGGGCAAGCAACGCTACCCAAATGCTTTTCTCTGAGCACTGCAGGAAGAAAAAGGAGAAATCCAGGCATATGTCGGACATAGGGGAGGAAAATAAATAAACAAACAGGTTTGGGAGGTTAAAGGATGTTTTTAACAAATATCTGCTTAAATATAGCAAATAGAACAGAGAGGGTGTGTGCGCAGGCTACCTTGTAATGAAACAAAAGCCAGTAGCAAAGCCAATGCAAGCTATGGATTAGCCTTGACAAGTGCTTGATACATTCAAAGGTTTTATAGCTGGATGAGGTCAGAGTTAATGTGGTTTAAGGCCGCAGTGTGAAGATGGCTTTAAATCACCTCACGTGGCATCTGTTATCATGGGATATAAGCTGTTTGTGTGCTGTTTTTGTGCAGTGGCAGTTGAAGAGATTTTCTCGATGCAAACTCAAACATTTCATTTTGGACGTTCGTGGTCTCCTGGAGAAAATCGTCCTGACCGAAGGATGATCTGCTGCAACATATGAATGCTTTATTGTGTGATAGCAGCAACCACACACAACAATTTAGAGTGGTCTCTACATGGAGGCCATGATGCACACTCTGGCCCTAACTTTCCATCTGGCTCAACATACACATAGGAATCTTCCTGTTCTACCAGAAGAAGCTTCAGTGCAAGTGGCCAAATTGGATTGGACTTCTAACAAATTAAAGGCTTTGAAGGCAACTGAGTATTTTGATTTCAACCTGCTTTAAACTCATTATCACAGCATTTCATTGTAGGACGATTACTCAGATATGGGGCTAATTTTTCCTCTTGAAGGGAAAGGGAGCTCAATTAGCACCATGTGTAAAGTCAGAGGTGCATCATATGTTCTAATTTGTATTAGAACTGATTCAAATATGAAGTCCACTTGCATGCCCTCTTTTATGAAGGACTGAGTTTACTTTTGATCTCCCCTGATAGTATGTGGCTTGGCGCATTCACTTAGGTCACCTGAAGCACTCTGTTCTTCAGGCAATGTGGGGACAGTGAAGCTGCCTTATATCCCGTCAGACTATTTGTCGATCTAGCCCAGTATTGTGCTCTGTTCCTCTGCTCTGACTAGCAGCCAGTGGTGTAGTGGTAAATTTTGTGGTGCAGGCATTCATCATGACAGTCCCTATAGCCACACCACCAAGGAGAGTCCAAAAATGCAGGATCTTGCATTGATCCATATCAACAAACTAGTTCTAGCAGCTTTCATCTCCACCAGGAGCAGGTCTTCTGTAAAGCTAATGGGTCTTAATTGCCCATTTAAGACCAAGCAGGCCCTGAACTGCTGCAGAGTCATGCTAGGCAAAGCAAGGTAAGGCAGAGTCACATCAGGCAAAGCAGAGGCTGTCATGACCTTGGATTGCACACTTCACGGGTGCTGAATGGAATATTTTCCCACAAGAAGAGCTATTGTTGCAGCAAAAGTCTGCAGTCAACTGAGGCCTTAGAAAGACTGGCAGGGTCTGGTCTTCCAGTGGCTCCATCCCTGCTGAATGCTGACAGTAGTCCATAAAGGGCTGGTGTCCGTTTCTGCATTCTCACGGCTTAAGGATAGAAGATGTTTCAGGGGAGTCAGGGGTGATGGGAGGCCTATGTCCTCAGGCTGGGAAGGTACAGGAAGGGATGCTGAGGGAGCCCCCCTGAAGTGAGGTGACCTGTGCCCCATCTGAATCTGGGTCCTTCTCAAGGTGATGCTGGGCCTTGGAACCAGGGGACATGATATGGTGGCTCATCAAGTTCTCCAGTAGAGTTCTTTCCCATCACCTGCTACTTGATCCTTTTAAATGGAGATGCCAAGGATTGATGCCTGGGACCTTTGGCAAGCAAATCATGTGCTCTGTGTATGAGAGAGAGTCCTTCCCCTAAGTGCCCCTCCTTGACACTTTCTCTCAGCATGCCTTAGGCTGTCATCCGGACTGCATGGATTTACTTGGGTGTCATGATGTGTGGGTGGCTATGTCTTTGCTTCAATGACCTTTTCAAAAATGTCAGCAACACAGGAGAAATATTGTCCAGTCAGGGGCTGACAAAGTTGTTAACTATAACTTTAAAATGAGCAGGTACCATCTCATGCCATGTAGTCAAACTAGTCAGAAGTGCATCAACTGTTGGTATGGATAACGCTTCATTGCCTTTGGGTGTCAGCCTGCAGGATGAATTAATGCTAATTCAGTTGATAGTGCCCTGCTATGGCTGCATCAGACTTGGTGTTAGGGCAAATTAAGGAGCAAATCCAATGGCAAGCCAGTAAACAGGCAAAAAGGTCAAACACAATGGTATCAGTCCAGCAACAGGGCAGTTCAAGGCTGGAGCAATTGGTCAAAGGCTCAGTATTACAATTTACAAGGCAAGAAGTAAAGTTCTAAGGGAAAGGCCCGAGCTGTGACCAAGGTCCAAATACAGGTAAACAATCACATACAAATGCAGTCCAAGAAGCAGTGTCAAGCAGGAGTCCAAAGGTCAGCAGCACCAAGATTCAGTCATGAAGCAAGGTCAGAGAAACAAGCGTACAAGGCATTGGTAATAAGACATTCTAGCAGCTAGCAAGCTCCCACTGAAGGCTTATATGCTGGATCTTTCAGAGCCCCACCCAGGATCCATAGGCAGCATGTCATAGTCTTCTGGAAGAAGTCCTCCTTGTGAGGAGGGCCCTACTCATGAGGGGGGCCCTACTCATAAGGAGCCCTTTACTCATGAGGAGCCCTGCTTTGCAACTGAGCACTCCTCCTCATAGGAGTCCTACTGGCCTGCCTCATAAGATGACAATACTCTCAGGGACTAGGTGGTCACTCAACCTCTATCTCAAAGGTAAAGTTCCCCTTTTCTTGCAGGGGTGGACCTGCATCCTTCTTTCCAAAGGCTCCTGCTCCCCTAGGTCTCCTGACATGGGCTACTCCTTGATGTTATCCATCTTTGGGAGCTATAGCCCTTTTGAGGAGGAGGATTCCTCCAGTGGGGGCATGACAGACAGTGCTTGACAAAGTTTCTAGCAAACTGCTATGCCAGTAAGGAATTATAAAAAGATGGGGTATAGATGGTATAGGCCTTGGAACACAAGAACTTGAACTCTCAAAGGCCCGCTGTGAACAATTTGCCAGACACTTTGCAGATAAAATCATTCGTATTTGCACTGACTTGGATGACATTGTTTTGACAGACTCTGATATGGACGGGGCTAGTGTACTAGCTAGTCATGTTATGGATATCTTTCGGCTCATGCAACCTGAGAATGTGGACAAACTGCTTGGAGGACTG
This sequence comes from Heloderma suspectum, assembly GCF_057233095.1. Lineage (NCBI taxonomy): Eukaryota > Metazoa > Chordata > Lepidosauria > Squamata > Helodermatidae > Heloderma > Heloderma suspectum. The sequence continues at coordinate 260,181,811 of NC_139460.1, read as the reverse complement.
AGGCCTACTACTTGCCCTTTAGATCCTTGCCCATCCTGGGTTGTGAAATTTGCCAGAGCTGGGCTGGATATTTGGACCTCGGAGGTGGTAAATGCCTCCTTGAAGGATGGCAAGGTCCCCACAGCTTTGAAATAAGCTGTGGTGAGGCCCTTGCTGAAGAAACCAAATTTAGATCCCATGGTTCCAGATAATTACCACCCTGTGTCAAATTTGCCATTCTTGGGCAAGGTGCTGGAGCATGTGGTGGCCTCACAACTCCAAGCAGTTTTGGATGAAACTGATTATTTAGATCCATTCCAATCAGGTTTCAGGCCTGGTTATGGGACGGAAACAGCCTTGGTCGCCCTGGTTGATGACTTATGCCGGGGAATGGACGGGGGGAGTGCAACCCTGTTGGTTCTTCTGGACCTCTCAGCAGCTTTCAATACCATCAACCATGGTATCCTTCTGGATCATTTATCTGGATTGGGCTTGGGAGGCACAGTTTTAAAGTGGTTCCAGTCCTTCCTAGAGGAGCAGTTTCAGAAGGTGATGCTGGGGGACTTCGGTTCAACCCCATGGCCATTAGCCTGTGGGGTGCTGCAAGGTTCTATCTTGTCCCCGATGCTTTTAAATATCTCCATGAAACTGCTGGGGGAAGTCATCTGGAGGTTTGGGCTGAAATGTCATCAGTATACGAATGATACTCAGCTCTGCCTCTCGTTTCCATCTGCACATCCCAGGGAGGCTGTGGAACTCCTGAACCAGTGTCTGGAGGCTGTTTTGGGATGGATGAGGATGAACAAGCTGAAACTTAATCCAGACAAGACAGAGGTACTGTGGGCTGGGAAACCAACTAGTTCAGATGGAGCTTTACAACTGGTCTTAGATGGGGTTGCACTTCCCCTGAAAGACCAAGTGCACAGATTGGGAGTCCTCCTGGACTCTGAGCTAACTGGGGAAGCCCAGGTGACTGCGGTGTCCAGGAGTGCTTTTTACCAGCTTAGGCTGGTATGCCAACTGCAGCCCTATCTGGAGAGGACGGACTTTGCCTCAGTTACACCCAGGCTGGACTACTGTAATGCGCTATACATGGGGCTGCCTTTGAAGATGGTTCAGAAATTCCAGCTTGTGCAGAATGCAGCCACCCGAGTATCGTTGGGGGCAAGGCGATTCAGTCATATAGCACCTGTACTGCACCAGCTGCACTGGTTACTGGTGTGTTTCCGAACCAAATTCAAAGTGCTGGTTTTGATCTTTAAAGCCTTAAACGGTTTGAGATCAAGTTACTTGAAGGACCGCCTACACCCATATCAGCCTGTCTGCACTTTAAGATCAGAAAGAGAGGCCCTTCTAATTTGCCCACCCGTGAGAGCAGTCAGGTGGGTGACCACATGTGAGAGGGCCTTCTCTGCAGTGGCCCCATACCTTTGGAACAAGCTGCCATTGGAGGTCCACCATGCTCCGTCACTGCAGACTTTTAAGAAGGCCTTGAAAACATATTATTTTACCTTGTCCTTCTATTGATATGGCTGCTGTTGTTGCTGTTGCTGCTGTTAACATTGTTCTTGGTTTTATTGTTGGCTTTTATTGTTGTATTTATTGTTTTTACATTTTTATCACTTTTAATATTTTAATTGTTTTTATGTATTTTATTGTTGTAAGCCAGCTTGGGGGGGCTTTTTCACTGAAAGGTGGCCAAGAAATATTTTAAATGAAATAAATAATAAATAAATACAATGTACATGTGCAGCAATATCTTGGGAATAGACAACAGTATTCTCTAGAGCGTCTACTTTTATCTAACTAATAGAGCAAATCACAAACTAACCTTGTTATGGAAACATACCAAGATGGATCATGTGTTTGACAGCTAATGGACAGCTCTTGCTATTCATTTCTCTATTTAAAAGAAAATGCTTTATTAGACTTTTTAAAATATAGTTTTTGAAGAGAAGAGAAGCAAAAGAAAAGAAAGGGAAATACTTGCTGTTGGAATATTTCTTTCATTGATAATTTTGGCCCCATTATCTACACATACATTAAATGTTTGTGCTCAACATTACAACTGCATGTATTGGGGAAAAATGGGTGTGACTAAAGAAAGAAATAAGTGATTAACCTTTTTTCAATTATATCCAGGTCAAGGATGACCAACTTTAGCCTCCTGCTCTGCCATATCTTGTCACACACAAAATCGAGCCAAAATCAAAATGCAGGTTTTGACCTATAAAGCCCAACACAGCTTGGGTCCCCAGTACCTGAAGTAACACCTCTTCCCATAGGTACCTAGCCACGCTGTAAGATCTTCAGTGGAGGTCCTTCTTGAGTGCCCCCTCAAACTAAAGCATGGAGGGTGGCTACAAGAAAAGGCCTTTTCAGCAGTGGCCCACTGGTGTGGAATGCTCTCCCTAAATAGGCTTGCCTAGTGTCCACATTAATATATTTTCGGCTCCAGGCAAATACTTCTTTTTTTAATTCTTCCAGGCCTTTTGACTGTGGCAAAGATAAAAGGAGTGCATACAAAGTGGCACGTGAAAGCAATCGGCTATCAATTAACAGTGACTGATTTCCCTAATCATAGATAAATATTAGCAAAGCTTGGCTGCCAAACAATTCTGTGTTTATGTTTGTTCTGATGTGCTAGCAGGGAGCATTCTCTGTTTTAGCTGAGTGCTGACAGGTTGCCATTACATAAATCGGATTTCTCTTGACGTGGGAGCAACCAGCACAATGCAATGAGAGGACATGTGGTGAACGAGCAGTTGTGAAAAAAGAAGAGGATTTTCTTGGGTTGTTTTTGAAAAACAAATTTATTAGCTTCCATTGGCACGATATGGTCAGCAGTAAGTCAGTGGTTGAAGCATTTACCCAAATTATCAAAGGGTGCTATAAATTCACCACATGGGACACTCAAGGCTGAAGGCTGCTTCATTAGTTACATCTTTCCCCCCTATATAGAGATAATCTTTGTGTAGGAGAAATCATGTGCATCATCAAGTGTGACTTGTGGTGGGAGTATTTGCTTCACTGTAAGAATATGGATTGGACAGCTGCTGCTGATTATCTCTTTATAGGAAAATGGCAATGTAGGAAGGAGCCCTCACAGATCATCTTCATGGAGCCTTCCAAGGCGACAGTTCACCATCAGTTTCTACTTGATGCTGTGTGTATTGTAATAAGGGAGCAAGTGTAAAGATGCATTGCTGACCTCTTCAGGGCAGAATCAGAGAAACCTAGAGAGGTACCATAGGCCTGTGATGCTCAGAGAGATTTCTTCTGTCTGCGGCTTGTGTCACCCATTACAGCTTCCCTACATATAGAGGAAACAACCTACACTGTTATGTGAAGTTGCCATGAGCACTTATAGTACCACTGGGGTACAAAAGTGATGTCTAATAGAAAATGTCAGGAAGGCCCCTGTTTCGGTGTGCAAAAGCCTCTTGATTTGCTCTACAGACCACTCAGACCTGTACTGGAGTCTTGTTCTGGACAATCTGGGTTATTCTGATAAAACTCAGGATCAGGAAATAAAGTTCCTGCACACCAGATGGAAGTTCTTTGGCATTCCCTGTAAAATCTAGCACAGTTGGCTACTTGTGGCATGTTTTGATTGCTTCCCCAGGCTACCAGCATCTTTGCAGTTGCGGATCTCTCCCTCTCCAGTTCTCTTCTCGTGCCCTGCAATAATCCAGATTGATCATAGATTAAAATTCTTCCTAGATTGGATTCTTCCACTATATTAACTAATCTCCTACATGTATTGGGATATGGAGTATCCCAGTTCCATAGCTAGAATAATCTTCTAATAATATTATTTTCTGATTTTGTGAAGGATTTGCATGCCTTCCTTTCTAGGCAACAGTATTACAAATGGGAGTCCATTTATTGCACTGTTATCTCCTTCCTAGCCCAATTTAAAGCCAAGTTAGTCTGATTTCATACTCCTAATCCAGCCTCCCTCCCATCACATGCAAAGCTACCCACATGATGCTTTTGTAGGTCAGCTGGATGAGTCATATGGGTCTCCTGTCATTCAGCTGATTATCTGCTAAGTCACATGATACTCTCTTAGGTCAGGCTGAATCACACATTTAAATTATTTTTTTCAATAATAAAAGAACAGAGGAATAGAACCCCTTTGCTTTGGATTCTGGTACCTGCTCACAGTGAAAGCTGCCCTTTTTATTTTCTAGAACAATTTTTTAAAAGTCTCAGACATGAGATATGACTGGAAGGCACTGTTATATGGTGGCTCCAGCCCTTCTTGGAGGGTTGATTTCAGAAGGTGGCGCTCGGGGGTTCCTGTTTAACATTGTGGCCATTGTCCTGTGGTGTCCCTCAGGGTTCCATTTTATCCCCCATGCTATTTAACATACATTCAGGGCCAGAAATATTGGAACAAGGATAACTGTTTTGGCAGTTGGCCTCTGTACACCACCACATTGAAGTTGAAAGGAAACACACCCAGATGGGAGCGAAATCAGGACTTTCAGCTGTAATTCAAGGGGTTTGACAAAAGTGGGGCACTAACCATTCAGGAAGGACAGCCAGTGGCATACCCCCCCCATCGTTGGTGGCTCATAAGTAATGGAATGAATGGCTGACAAGCAGCTGCATGGCCAGGTGTGGCCTGTTTCCTGGGTACCCCATGACCAATCAAGCAGATAAAAGGCCTGGAGGTGGTTCTGAGTGTTACATTAGCATTTGGTAGCTGTTCACTGGAACTCCCAACATGAGGTCCAAAGAGGTGTCCATGTGAGTGAAGGAGGCCATCATTAGGCTGAGGAAACAAAATAAACCCATCAGAGAGATAGCAAAAACAGTGGGAATGGCCAATACAACAGTTTGGAATATCCTGAAAAAGAAGGAATTAACTGGCAAGCTCAGCAACAGCCAAAGGCCTGGAAGACCACGGAAGACAACTAAAGTGGATGACCGCAGAATTCTGCTCATGGTGAAGAGGAATCCTTTCACAATGTCCAGCCAGGTCAAGAAAGCTCTTGTGGAGGCAGGCATGTCATTGTCAACATCTACAGTCAAGAGATGGCTTTATGAATGTAAATACAGAGGCTTCACAACAAGGTGCAAACCACTGGTAACGCTCAAGAACCGAAAGGCCAGATTAGCCTTTGCCAGCAAACACCTAAAAAAGCCTGCCCAGTTCTGAAATAAGATTCTTTGGACTGATGAAACCAAGATTAACTTGTACCAGAATGATGGGAAGAGAAAAGTATGGAGAAGGAAAGCAACAGCTCATGATCCAAAGCCTGCCACATCATCTGTCAAACATGGTGGAGGCAGTGTTATGGCATGAGCATGTATGGCTGCCAATGGAACTGGGTCACTGGTGTTTATTGATGACCTGACTGCTGAGAAAAGCAGCAGGATGAATTCTGAAGTGTATAGGGCTATACTTTCTGCTCAGATTCAGCCGAATGCTGCCAAACTGATAGGATGTCGCTTCATATTGCAGATGGATAACGACCCAAAACATACAGCAGAAGCTACCCAAGAGTTTCTCAAGGCAAAGAAGTGGGATGTTCTTTAATGGCCAAGTCAGTCACCTGATCTCAACCCTATAGAGCATGCTTTCCACTTACTGAAGACAAGACTGAAGGCAGAAAGACCCACAACCAAGCAGCAGCTGCAGGCAGCTGCAGTAAAGGCCTGGCAAAGCATCTCGAGGGAGGAAACTCAGCATTTGGTCATGTCCATGGGTTCCAGACTTCAGGCAGTCATTGACTGCAAAGGATTTTCATCCAGGTATTAAAGGCGATCCTTAAGTTTGAAATGATGTTGGTTTGTTCCATAACTTATGAGCCACCAACGATGGGTGTGTGTGTATGCCACTGGCTGTCCTTCCTGAATGGTTAGTGCCCCACTTTTGTCAAACCCCTTGAATTACAGCTGGAAGTCCTGACTTCACTCTCATCTGGGTGTGTTTCCTTTCAACTTCAATGTGGTGGTGTACAGAGGCCAACTGCCAAAACAGTTATCCTTGTTCCAATATTTCTGGCCCTGACTGTATATGAAACTGCTGGGAGAGATTGTCTGGGGTTTGCGGGTTCAGTACCACCAGTGTGCTGATGACACCCAAATCTATTTCTCCTTTCCATCTAAATCCAAGGAAGCTATTCTAGTTCTAAATTGGTGTCTGATGTCAGTGATGGACTGGATGAGGGCAAACAAATTGAAGCTAATCCAGACAAGATGGAGGTGTTCCTGGTTAGTCAAAAGGCAGGTCAGGGAATAGGGATTCAGCCTGTGCTGGATGGGCTTCCACTCCCCCTGAAGGCTCAGGCTTGCAGTTTGGGTTACTCCTGGACTTGGCCTTGAACCTGGATGCCCAGGTTTTGGCAGTGGCCAGGAGTGCGTTTGCACAGGTGGGGCTAGTGTGCCAACTTCACCCATTCCTAGAGATGTCTGATCTGCCCACAGTCACACATGCCTTAACTACATCCCATCTGGACTACTGTAACTTGCTCTATGTTGGGCTGCCTTCAAAAAATTTTCAGAAACTGCAGCTGGTCCAGAATGCTGTGGCCAGATGGTTGATGGGGGCATATGTGGAAGGGAAATAGCCTGATTTCAGCAGTCTATGCTCTGGTAATGTCTCTCTTGGAATGCATTGTACATGGGGCTGCCTTTGAAAACAGTCTGGAATCTTCAGCTGCTGCAGAACATGGCAGCAAGAGTTCTAACTGGGACTAGGTGTTATGAACAGGGGGCAGTATCCAGTGTTGCCCCTGTGCCTCCGATGACTGTGTTGCACCTACAGAACCCATTGCTGGTGCAACAGGAAACTAGTGCTTTCTAGAGCAACCCTGGAAATGAGCCGAAACAGTCATTTCTGGAATGGGGGAGGTTAGTGGAGCTCCCTTCTATAGAAGAAGCTCATAGAAGGGCTCATTTCCAGTTGCTTTAGGAAGCACTAGTTTTCTGTTGTACTTACTGTGGGTCCTGCTGGTGCACAGGCAGCATGGGATACTGCCCATGTTATGCTAGAGCCAGATCTACACCTTGTGTCATATCATTACAATCCTTTCATGGTAACGCTATATCCCTCTTGTGCATTTATACCTCATAGACAGGACTGACAGTGACATTTGTTATGGTATTTTGGATAATGTGGAATAAAAAAGCAGGAAATAAGACTACAAAAGTGGTATATTGAATGTGTAATGTGTCCCAACAGTTATCGGTGCACTTCAATACCACTATAAAGCTGTAGTGTAGATTTAGGCCAAGTCCTTTCTCACCTTCACCGGCTTCTGATTTGTTTCTGGGCCCAATTCAAAATGCAGGTTTTGACCTATAAAGCCCAACACAGCTTGGGTCTCCAGTACCTGAAAGAACGCCTCTTCCCATAGGTACCTATCCACGCTGTAACAGCTTCAGTGGAGGCCCTTCTCTGAGTGCCCCCACAAACTGAAGTATCGGGGTAGTGGCTACAAGAAAAGGCCTTTTCAGCAGTGGCCCCCTGGTTGTGGAATGCTCTCCCTAAAGAGGCTTGCCTAAAACATTAATATCTTTTTGGCTCTAGGCAAATGCTTGTTTTTTTCCATTCTTCCAGGCCTTTTGACATTCTTTTAATATTTTCAACATTATTTTAATACCAATTGTGCATTTTAATATATTTATAGATTGATATTAATATTATTGAGGTTGCTGGTGGGTTGTGTGTGTAGTAGTAGTAGAACTTTATGAAATGGTGTGTCACTCTTCTTGTGTCAAGTCCTCTGCTGAGCTCGGCATTGTTTTTATCCTCCTGTGCTGGTTTTGGATTTTTGCACGGAGCCTGATTGTATTATTGTTACGTTTTGTCATCTTGTTTTATATTAACTTAATTGTACATCGCCTGGATAATTTGTATCAGGATGCAACAAATAAATATAAATAAATAATGCTGCAGCCTCCCTTGGAGACAGGATAGTGGGCTACCCCCCCCCCCAAGTGATCTGGTCTGGCCTGGCCTGGCCTAGTCTCTGTGCAGGAAGACAAGATTTTGAGCATTAAGGCAGAAGGCAATGATGACAAGAATCTGCCAGCTCTCCTCACCCTGCCTCCCAGCACACAGAATGCTGACATTTCCTTTTTGTTTAGGCTGACAGCAAGCACCTGGCATAGGCTGTGTGCAATATTGCTGCTGCTGCTGCTATTCTTCCCCACCCCCTTTACCCAGCACGCACGCACACGCGCACACTCACTCTTCCCTGCAGGTTTAAATAAATGCAAACATATGCTGCCATTAATGGGAGAATCACTCCTGTAAACACGAGTTCCTTTTTATTCACGGCTTCCTCTCCTCTCCCCTGCCAGGTCCTCAGGGAGAAGAGAGGTCAAGTAGGGACTACTCTCCTCCTTTTATTTAAACCCTCCCTCCCCCTTCCCCAGCTCGGAAGAGGCAAAATGAATTAAGCTAATTGGTGCGAGGGGGAGCTGGGACAATAGCTGGCCATGTCCTTCTGGGGATTCTCCAGCTATCAGGAGCTGCATCGATTCAGCCACACAGGCTTTCACTTTCCTTGACAAAGCCTTTGAATTGTCTCCCGGGTGAAGAGAAAAAGGGCACAACCCACTGGGAAGTTCTCTTGCACAAGTACCATTAAAATGAAAGGGGATTGAGCTATTTTGGAATGCACTAGACTGGCTACTAGCCAATGGTGTGTGGGTTTATGCACTTGTTAGAGAATGGCACCGCTCTTCTTCCTCTGATTATCAAAACCATTGTGCCATTGTTTGAAGACAACTTTCCGAACTTGATATCTGCTGCCTTTCCTGTGCCCTGGCACAAATCCTTTGTGCTGCCGGATCACACAAACGTGCAGCAGAAAGCATAAAGAAAGAGATAAAATTAAGGTCAGGATACATTGGTTCTGTTGTTCATTACGCAGGGACCTACTCAAGCTGGGTGGTTTTCTAGCACTTTAAAGCTGGAATGAATGTGAAGATCCATTCCGGCCGATGTCAGTGCCAAGAATTAATCTAGTTACCAATATGCTCAAGTCAAATCAGATGCCAGAAAATGCTACCTGGTGTGCCCAGGTCTGAATGTGCCAAGCTAAGAAACATACTGCCGGCACCTTGATTATACAGCCAAAAGATTCCCAACACCCACTTGTTAATCACAACTAGGGTTGCAAGGGAATGCCAAAATTGCCAGAATCCAGAAGCATATTCTGGATTCCACCCCTAGGGATTCGCATGAGGACTCTTGAAGGGGCATTATTGATATGGAAAAGGTTCAAAGAACACCCCCTTGCAGAGGGCCTAACAATGTATGTAGTAAGGTCTGTGTGTGGCGGGGAGAACCTCAGGCCTGGGGTCAAATGTGGCCTTCTGAGGGTCCCCAGAAGGCCACACTTTGTTTCCCCAACCCCAACCACTTTCCCTCAACCAACTATTGTTCAGTGGTTTCCTGGCTTTTATGGAGTCCCCCAGCCTCAGCCCTAAAAGGCTGAAATGCCTCTCCTAAGGCTTAGTCACTGGCAGTCAGAGCTTTAAGCTAAAATATGCCGGTATTTTTGGCTTTGGGGCCTTTCCCTTTTGCGTTTAGTTCTGCCCGTCACTGGAACATGGCACCTGAGAGCTTTTCTAAAATGGAATTCGGCTGTCAGGCTGAAAGAGATTCTGCACCTCTGTGCTAAGGCTTAGGGAGCTGCTGCTGGCCACATAAACCCATTTCTTCATGCCAAGCATGGCTCCCAGCCTAGCGAGGCCCAGCCATTGCCATCATTACAGAGGTAATGTGGGTTTGTCTTTGCCTCTTTCTTGGCAATAGCCAGGCCTCGGTAGTCCCTGGCAAGGCTTATGCTGCCTGTGCCAATGTGGACGGGGGATGCCCTTGACCCACATTGCTATGCCAGGCTTGGACCCAAGCCTGACAAGGCCCAGCACGTAATTGCTGCCTCCCGTCTGTTTCACACTCCAACACCAGTCTTACCATTCTTCCAGGAAGTTGTCCCCCTGACTTGGCAGTAGCTGGGTCCGAGACCCACACACCCACCCACTCACCCAGGGCACGCCCAAGGTACTTGGCTGCCTCAGGTGAAGAACAAGATGGCACCCCTCCCCTGTCCACATACAGAAGCTGATTGGACTGGCAGTTGAATCCTACTTCCACCCTGTTCCCCCACCACACCTGAGGCAGCAGGCTAGTTTAGGGGGGCTAGGATAGCTTGTCTGGCATACACAGGTCTGTCCTCCAACAGAAGGGAACAGCCAGAGAGTTCATGAGGAACAGCTGGGAGGCTGCTGTCCTCCCAGCATCTGTCACCTAGGGAAGTTACCTCACTCTGCCTAATGTTAGGGCTAGCCCTGCACCCACTCCACAGTAGCAGTGGTGACAGTGACAATGGCCTCACTAGTTCAAGGCCTGGTGCCCTTAACAACACAGGCTTAGGCTGTGGGGCCAGCTGGCAGGGGCAGCTCTGGCCCACACATATCCTGTAATTTCTGGACTGGATTTCTCCATTCCTAAGCTCAGCCCACCATTTGCAAAATACTCATTTAGACGCTATTGAAATGTTGGTCGTTAGCTACAGTAGTGATATATAAGCCTATGAAGAAAACATGTCTGGAAGCTCAGAGATTGGCCAAATGTTTGGAAGTTACCATTTTGTTCTGTCAGGAGAAAAAACTTCTGTGTAGGCTCTTACTCCAAAGTATGAAGCCCTTCACCCCCTTCTAAGGAGCTATAAAACATCTGAGCCAAAAAGCTGAAGAGGAAAATATTCATTCACATTTCAAGCCAATGATATTTGGAGGGTTGGAAATTAACTTGGCTCTTGTCAAAATAAATTCCAAGCTCTAAAAGAGGCTTTTAAGTTTGAGAGATGCTTCAACTTAGGAGAGTGAGCAGTGGTACGATGAACTGGATGGTGACCTTAGATAAATGCCTCAGCAAGGAAACGTATGTGCTGCCCAATAAGCCTAGTCCTACACGTATTGATTTGGAAGTACGTCCCATGGTTTCAGAGGCACGTGCTCTCAAGTAACTGTTCATAGGACTGCAGCATTAGGCTGGAATCAATGGGACAAGGGTAGCGTGGCTATGTATCCTGCTTTTCAGAGAACTGTCCTCTATTTGACGGGCTGTCCTGTCCAATTCCTGTTTAAAGATAAAGAACTGGTTCCAGGGCATGGTCTGAAGGCAGGTGAGGCAGTCACCTTGCTTGAAGCTAAGCAGGTCTGGGGCTGGTCAGTGCTTGAAGGAGAGACCAGCTGGGAACCACATGTAGCCACCTTGAGTTCCATGATGGAAGAAAGGTGGGATATAAATGTAATACATACATACACGGTATGAATGGAGGGCAGGGGCCTTAAAGTTCCCATTTACAGCACCTGGACAGCAGACTGACAGCACCCAGGTCAACTGGTCACAGCCTTCCACAGTAGGGTCAGATGTACTGTATTTTTATTTAAATTACAGTAATTCTTTCTAACTTTGCATCTACACATATAAATTAGCATATGCAAATGTTATGCAAATCTGTACCCTCTTTTGTCCTCTCGTTTGGTGATGCATTTCTTCTTTTTCAGCAATGCATAAGCGGCCACCCTAGACATGTGTGGAGAACTGTACTGAACTGAGGCATTAATTAACAGCCGTTGATATTCCTGCCTTCATAAATCTGTCTAATCTTTTATTTAACCCAGTAATACAGCTGGCCATCACGTCATCCTGTGAAAGTGAGCTCCAGAGAACAATGGTGGACTGTGTAAAGAGTTGTTTGTTCATTTTTAAACTTGTTAGTATGTTAATTTTACCAGGTGCCTTCCTGTGCTAGCATTATGTGAAGCAACTGTTCCCCGTTCACATTTTCTCGGCTGATGCAAAAGGGAAGGAGCCTCCTTGGCGACTGTGTACTTCACTGAAATGTGAATGCCCGCTCTTAGCTGCTCCCCGTGTTGTGCTTTTTCTAACAGAATGGTGAGGTGGGAAAGGGGTAGCTAATTAATCAGTTAATTAATCCCACACTTTCCACCCAGCAAAGGGCAGGCGCATGCAAGCCAAATGTATGTCACACAACAGCAGCTGCCAAAAACCACAAGTGGGGCCACAGGGAGATGATGGCCTCTTCCACAACACACGTCTTGCCACCGGCAGCATTGTAAGAACATGCAAGTCCCTTGCTGGATCGGACTAAGGCAGGCTTCCCCAGCCTGGTGCCCTCCCGGTGTGTTGGACTACAACTCCCACAGTCCCCCAGACAGCTATGCAGTGGGATTAATTAACTGTGCTGGCTGGGGGTGGGGGTTGTGGGAGCTGTATTCCAACACATCCAGAAGACGCCAGATTGGGGAAGGCTGGACTGAGGCTGTTCTAGTTCAGCATCCTGTTTCCAATCTCTTGGAAAAAACAGCCTGAGCAACAACGTAGCTGGCTGGGGGATTGTGGGAGCTGTAGTTCAATACACTGGGAAGGAACCAGGTTGGGAAGGTTGGACTAAGGGCTCATCTGGTTCAGCATCCTATTTCTAACCTCCTGGAAGCAGCAGCCTTCGTCCACTGCATGGCCCCAGCATCTGGGTTTCAGAGGTATACCGCCTCTGAACATGTACTGTAGGTTCAGATTTCATGATCATGGCCAATTGCTATTGATAGATGCATTTTCCACAAAATCGTCTAACCTTTCTTTAAAAAATCAATTAAATTAGTAGCCATCGCTACATCTAATCTTGTAGTAATGAATTCACCTAACTGTGTGTTGTGTGCAATAAGACTTCCTTTGGGCTGTTCTGAACCTCCTTCCAATCCATGTCTTTGGGTAACCCCATGTTCTAGTACTGTGAGAGAGGGAGAAAAATCTCTGTCTCCTGTTCATAGTTTTATAAACATTTGCCCCACTAGTTGAGTTTCATTGAATATTTGACTTCTGCTTGCATAAGTGCAGTGGAGCTTTCCCTTCATCTGCTCCCCCCTGCACACTTTGTGCCCCCCAAATCTGTCCCCCAAACCTCTGAAGCAGATTTTTGGGGAGAATGAGGGAGGGGGAATCACCCTTCTCCACCAATCCACTAAAAGAAGCCTTCTGTCTGTAATGGGACACTCACTGGGTTTCTTGTGTGTGTGTGTCTGCTGCTGGCGAGAGGTAAAATTTTAAAAAGGGTGTTTTTTTGGGGTAAAATTAGATTTAAAAAAAGGTAAAGGTGTCCCCAACGAGTTGTGTCCGACTCTAGGGTGTGGTGCTCATCTCCATTTCTAAGCTGAAGAGCCAGCGCTGTCCGAAGACGCTTCCGTGGTCATGTGGCCGGCATGACTGAACATCGAGGTGCACGGAATGCTGTTACCTTTCCCGCCGAAGCGGTACCTATTTATCTACTTGCAATTTCTTGCTTTTGAACTGCTAGGTTGGCAGAAGCTGGGACTGAAGACGGGAGCTCACTCCGTCACACAGCACTTGGGTCTCAAACTGATGCATTAACCCTTTCGCATACAGAAGATGCTCCTAAATTGCTTGATAATTTTTGTTTCCCCTTGGTGTGCCTTTTACAGTGCTGTTATATTCTTTTTGAGATGGAACAAAGCTATAGCTGCCTTGAGCAGCAGCAGCAGCAACAACAACAACAACAATGCAATACCAGATATGTATAAAGGCATGTAATTTCTTGTCTGAAGACAACTATCTTGAGTTCTTCACAGTCTCCTTTGGATTTCACCATCCTGAATAATTTTGTATCATCTACAGACTGTACTATCTCATTGTTCACCATTGACTCCAGATAATTTATGAACATTAAATAGCACCAGTCCCAATACAGATCTTTATGGGACCCTGTTGCTTCCCTCCCTCCATTGTGAAAACTGTCCATTTATTTTGCTTCCTATTTAAGTTAATCAAAAACCAATCCAGAACAGGTTCTGTCCTCTGTGGAGCTTCCTCACTCCAGAGTGGGGGCTCTAGAGCATGGGATACAAAGATTGTGGAGTCTTGGTGTCCAAGAGGTTTCTTTCTGAAATAAAGAAAGGCACACAGTTTTTTTAAGAGGAAAGTGCAGCTGTCATTGGGTAGCTGCTCTAGATCTTCAGAACTGAAATTGGTGTAGAGTATGGACTCTACTATTTGGAGTCAATGGGACTTGAAGAATTTGGAGATATTTCAAAATACATATTTAAGCCAGAGGTGTTGAACCTCTTTCAGCCCAAGGGCTGGATCCAGTTTCAGAGAAGCTCTTCGGGGCTGCATTGCAGTGTTGGGTGGGGCCCAAGGCAAAGGGGGTGGGCCCCCCAAATAGCAATAATACCAGCATATTTTACCATAAAGCTCTTAGTGCTTTAAGCTAAAAAAAAACAAACCCTAAGCCTTAGGAGAGCATTTCAACCTTTTAAGAAAATAAATGCTGGGAAACCATCAGTGATGGTTGGGGGAACAGGGGTGGGGCAGTGGAAGCTGGTGGCTCCAATGTCAGTGGGGCGGTGAATCCACTCTGGGTATCAGTCAGAACCAGTCCAAACTCCAAAGGAGCGATCTAAGGTGCTGAACTCCTTTAAAGTTCAGACTGGTTCTGACTGAAACCCTGAGCGGGTTCACTGCCCCACTGACATCAGAGCCACCAGCTTCCACTGGGGTGGGACAATGGGAAGGGAGTGTGGCCATCTGGGGAACCCCAGGGGACTGGACTGAGAGCACAGGAGGGCCAGATCCGGCCCCCAGGCCTGAGGTTCCCTACCTCTGATTTACGGTTGGCCCTTCATTGACACCTGGCTATGTAATCCAGACTGTGCAGTGCTGCCATTTGCCATGTTTGTGCCTAGAGGAACAGCTCCAAAAATTATAAATGGCTCCAAGAGTTCATTGCTGTAATTTATTTGTGATTATTTCTAGTCCTCTGTTTTCTCCGTGACCGAGTTGTTCAGAATGGGCAACCTCAAAGCAAAATCTTTGTTAACTCTAGCAGTTATTAATGTCACTAAGTTTTCACTATGATGATAAACCACATAAAATCTACCCATAGCTTTGAAAACTGTCCCCTGATCTTCACTGTAGGAAGTTGTTTACTGCTTTCTGGTTTCAAACTATGCCCACAATCTATTTAGAAGGGAGATACATAAGAATCAGCTATGAATCCTATCTCTGTCTTTGAGGGGTCAAATCAAATTGAGGATCTTCCACATTATTTATGATATTGTAGGTTCTGTGCCAAGTTAAGAAATGATCTGTTGTTGCCATTCTTGGACAGGATTGCTTTTCTTTCTATGTCTCATAATATTTGCTAGCTGGTAAATGCATGAAAAAAATACTTTTGCTAGTGCAGCCAGCAAAGCTAGACAGCTGTCACGTTCTCTGGCCTCAGTCTCCCCTTTGGCTCAGAGGAGGACTTGGAGGAGAAGGCTTTGTCTGCTTCTCTAGGACCTTCAAGGCCAGAGGACATAGCTTTACCAGACTCCTCAGACTCAGAGGGTACCCCTCCGATGCAGTCCTCACCATAACAGCAAATCCAGACCAGCCATCCTTCATAAGGCCTCTGTATGTTGCTGAGACAACGACCTGGTTTGCACGATCACTGCAGCCCGCTGTGGCTTATTCAAAATGGATGCCCATATGTGATGCAACCCACCATTGGTTATTTAAGCCACGGTGGGTTGTGTTGTGTGCAAGCGTCCGGTTTGAATATTCAACCCCTGGCGGAGGGTTGCCATGGTTAGTCATGTCATCCAAGCCTGGGTGGCATGGGTTGTTTGAATGTTAAACAACCCACAAATAATCCATGGTCTGTTGTAGGGTTATTTGAGGGTTGTTTAACCCTCAAACAACCCATGCTGTCTGGGTTTGGATGACACAGCTAACCACGGCAATCCCCCGCTGTCAGTGGAATATTCAGAATTGATGCCCGCTGTGCCGCAACCCACTGTGGCTTAAATAAGACATAGTGGGCTGTGGTGATCATGTGCACCAGTCCAACTACACTTTGAGGGTGAGTTTCAGCTAGCACCAGCCGGTGATCTGTCCAAGGTCCTGGCAAGCTTGCCTTGGCCTGCTGGGAACCTGAATTGCCTAACCTGACCTTGCCTTCCCAGATGAGACTTTGCCTTACTGGACGTGACCTTGCCCCATTGGACATGATCTTTGTGTATCAGATGTGATCCCACCTTTCCAGGCAGTGCCACAGCTGCAACCCAGTCTCCCCCAGGAGACCTACACTGAGCTAGGACAGGACAAGAGCGCGTTTGCAAAAGTAGATACTACTGTTAAAATCATATGTGTTCTTTATTTGGATGTTGGTTTATGTGCAGACCTACACTGATAGCAACCTATAACATGATATACTGATGTCTAAAAAAAACCCCTCCGTCAAGTAGGTTATGGTGGCTAATTCCTTTTTGCGAGATAAGTGAGCACTGCAGTAGCAGTTGCTACTCTGCTCTCATACATCAATATTCAGAATATTGATGTCTTGGCTCGCAGAGGAGTGGTGCACACCTTTTAAGGGCAAATTTGAGGGGCAGGGTAGGATGAAGGCTGAGCTGGACCCAGATTTAGATGTATGCAACTGGGCTGGCAGAAGCAGGCTTCCATGCCCTCTCCGA
Source organism: Heloderma suspectum (assembly GCF_057233095.1). Taxonomy (NCBI): domain Eukaryota; kingdom Metazoa; phylum Chordata; class Lepidosauria; order Squamata; family Helodermatidae; genus Heloderma; species Heloderma suspectum. The sequence goes on along the minus strand of NC_139460.1, from coordinate 260,165,299 downwards.
TCCCCTGAAAATGCTGCATGGAGGATCGGTCACCCTGCCGAAGGGGGTGACCAATAGCAGGTGTGGAGCATGGAGGATCCCTGAGGTGGAGGCACCTTCCATGTATGGAGCCTTTCCATCAGTGGAAGGCAGATCTTGGATCCAACCTGCTGTGTGCGCGTACACTTGCTTGCCAGCTGTTATATATGAATATGAACACAAGGGTAAGGGCATCGAAGGCACATTGGACCCCATGGTGTGGTTCAGCATAGGGACCCCATGCCACTATTGATGGACCTTAAGTCTTGTGCATAAAAGATGGCTGAATCAAAATACATCCCCCATTCTTGGTAGGCTTGACCATTCAGCATGGCTGTGCAGGAGAGAAGATGTGACTTCCCCTTTCAGTTCGTGTGGTGCTTATTTCCACATGAGGCTGTGTGGTGTTACTTTGGTGCAGGCTCTCCTTTTCCCCACCCTCCACTGAGAGGCCTCCTTCAGTCTCTCATCTCTAGACCTGCAGGCCTGTCAGCCTGGGATGCCTGACTCCAGCTGAGAGCACTGGGGAGGCCAGCCTATCGGAAGGCATTCGCATGCATAACTCCAGATCCTAAATGACACTTCGGCACCATTTCCCTGATGTTCTGCCTTCTCCTTCCCTGGGTTCTTATAATGTGTCTTTGCAGTGCTCGTTGCTGGTAATGAGGCCCCGCCTAATTGCCATTCAGTAAACTCCAGTTAAATTAACAGCTTCATCAGATGAGCATCAACATCTGCTCTGTGACAGCCACAGCTCTCCCTCATCTCTCAGTCCTGATGCCCATGACATTCAATCCATTGACTGACAGCCAGCCAACAAACCCAAGCTGAGTGCTGCTGTCTATGGCCTGAACTGTCACCCAAAGCCAGTGTGTCTCTGTGTCTGCACATATAAATACAAATGTGCGTGTGTGTCTGAGAGAGAGAGGGAGAGGGAGAAAGAGACCGTAGATGTATTTTAAGGTATGTGACATGAGTGTCAGTAATATGGGTGATATTGCTCGGTCATAGACAGCCCAGGTGTAGGTCTATCAGATGTAACAAGCAGTCATTCTCCGTGTGTGTGTGTGTGTTAGGGTGGCCATGTGTCTTATTTTATAGAGGACTGTCCTCTTTGGTAGGACTGACTGGCACTGACAACTTTCTTGGGTCCCCAATTGTCAGCTTACCTGCTGGCCCCAGTGGGGACAGCCATTTTAATTTCCTACAGTGCCCTGGAAATTATGCTACATCAGGCACTTCTGGGCGTTATGGAAAATTTAAACGGCTACCTATTGTTGGGGGTCCACTAGTGGAGGCTGGTGACTTGGATGTTAGTGGGGTGGTAAATCTGCTGTGGGTTTCAGTCAGAACCAGTCAGAACTCTAAAGGAGATATCCAAGGTTCGAAGTTGAATTCTGACTGGTTCTGACTGAAACCTAGAGCAGATTCACTGTCCCACTGACATCGGAGGCACCAGCTTCCACTGGGGCCCACCAGAAGGCACTTTGCAGAGGGGCCTCCTAAACCTGGGGCACGCCAGCCCTGCATTTGGTCCAGAGTGTATATGTGTCATCTGGTACACATGTGAGAAATACAGAGAGAGGGATGGGAAGAACCTCTCGGGCTGTGTTCACATGAAGATAAGTGCACAGTTATAATAAATGTGTTAGTCTTTAAGGTGCCACAAGATGCTTTGTTGTTTTTGCTGCTGCAGACTAACCCATTTACTCATCTGACACCTGTGAGGGATGTTAGGCTGGGAAATAGTGAATTACCCAGGGCCTCCTTGTGAGGTTCATGGCTGGGTGTGGATCTGAACTGGAGTTTCCCGCAGCCCAACATAACGTGTTCACTGCCATGTGTATTATGCTGTTATGAAATATTGCCCAGGTTGAATGCATGCCCACAGATGGTTGGGACTTCTCCATTAGAGAGGAAAACCTCATGTGAGCCCATCCTTCACCTGGCTTCTCTGCCCATCTCAGAGCAAGGAATGTGGCTTGCTTTAACTGCAGCTTTGCATCCGGCATATTTGTAAATAAACTCTAGCTAATATTAAGAGTGTGCTTTGTGCAAGCAAAGGCCAAGCAAGCCATTTTAAAAGGTCACCTGCATTATCAATGCCAAATCTCATTAGTTGCTGCTTATCTGTAATGAAGGCTTGTTCCTGGAGAGCTCTCAGGAAGAAAGAGCAATTGTGAAACACTGTGAAAGGAGCTTTCAAGAAAGTTGAACTGGGCTCTGCATTTTCAGTTTGAAAATGTGATCTTTACAGACTGGCCCTTTTCAAAAACAGGAACATCTTCCACAATATTGATTAACTTGCACATTTTTCTTTCTTTGTATATTAAAAAGATAAGCATGTTTTGGGCCTGAGCAAGCTATGTCATCTCTCTCAGTAGCTGCCAGTTCAAGTTCACAAACTGAAGATTTCAGGCAGACAATTTTAACTTCTCAGAAAGTCCCATGTGAACTCAGAGAGATGTTCTTCTGATGAACACGTTTAGGATCAAGCTTTCGGGTATTATGGACACTCAGAAATACCCCACAAAAAGTCATTACTCCTGCAGATACATAAAGACAAAGGTTTTCCCCCCTGATTTTCTGTATTGTTGCTCCCTCCTCATCCCACAACCAGGAAAGAAGACCTGCAGCATGGGTTTAAAGGCACATCAGCTTTACTGATATAACAGAACCTGTAGTAAACAAACAGTTCAGCTGCAAGCTAACAATTTAGTTCAGCCTTCCCCACTCTGATGCACTCCAGACACGTTGGACTGCAACTCCCATCATTCCCAATGGACATACTGGTTGAGAATGATGGGAGTTGCAGTCCAAAAAATCTGGAGGGCACCAGGTTGGGGAAGGCTGACCTAGTCTGTGCAGGGATCTGCACTCTCAGTGAGAGCTGGGAGAAGCCCTCTCCTGCTGTCAACCTGATACGAGTAATTCTACCCTGGCTCTAGGTAACAGATTTGTGGGCTACCTAATCTATGCTTGTCCTTGCCTGCTTGCCCAGTGGTGGGCTGAGTGGGCCCTGTCAGTCTCAGAACACCACAACCATAAAGCCCCTAGATGTTATGAGGTTTCCAGAGCCCATGGGCAGCTCCTCTTCCACACCCTCTCTTGCTGGCTGGCTGTAAGTGGATGTCTGAGCAAGCAGCCCTTCACTCTCAGGGTGCTCACCAAGGTATCCTCAGCACCCACCAGATCTGCCATCCAGGTGCAACCAATCAGCCAAAATAGTCCTAATGACCTCTCCCAACCTGACAACTTGAAGGAGGAGAAAATAGGGTTGCCTTGTGTCCTCTTTTACAGAGGACAGTCCTCTGTTTGAAGGGCTGCCAGAGGACTATCCTTTATTTTGGAGGTGTCCACTGTTCAAAGGACTGTCCAGTCCAAGTCCAGCATAAAGTTAAAGAACCATCAGAAGGAAAAGCAGAGGCCCTAAAGTCCTCCATCAACAGCACCTGGACAGCAGAGTGAGCAAGGCACACAGGTCACTGGGTCACAGTCTTTTACACTATGGTGAGATGTGCTGCGTTTCTATTAAAATTATTGTAACAATAATTTCCAAATTTGCATCGATACATATAAATTAGCATATGCACATCCTATTTTTTGGTGATTCACAAGTGGCCACCCTAGCAAAGAAAGGTGCTCCCAACTGGCCAGTCATGAAGGCACCCCACAAAATTCCCAGTTAGCCCCAAGAATCATCAACTGGCTAATCCCAAGTTGCCATACGGGGTGGTGGTGGTGGGGTGGAATGGGACGCTGCTCAAAGTAACAGCTCAGGCAGCCAGAGGCAGAGCTGGCCTTTAAGGGCCCTGAGAGGGTTGGCTCTCGCTGGCTAGCCTTCCTACTCTTTTTGTGTGTGTTCCTTCCCAGCAAGGGGATGAGTGGGGCAAACGTGCCCTTGTCTGATACATGGGGAAGGGGAGAATCAATATATAGTGAGGGGAAAAAAATGGAATATTGTGCTGCATTTGACAAGGCTCTGAGTCTCCTGCATTAAATCCCAGAAATGCTGAAGTGAGTATATGACTGACAAAACAGAGATCTGCACGTCCAAGACCACCCAGGGAGCTGTATGGCTCAGTGGGGATTTGGACTCAATCCAAGGACTTGCTAGAACTGCTTAAGCCAGTGGTCAGTTCTCAGTACTAAGGCTCATCCCTGGAGCCAGTGGAAGAAGTAAGAAGGAGAGTCTGTCTTCTGCCTTTCCTTCACCAGTGAGTAACCAAAACCAACACCGCACCATGTTGGCACACCCACACTGGATTCCATGCTCTCCTTAGACTCTTCCTCACCTTTCTACATTTTCTAGTGACTAGCCAGCAAGTGGGTTCCAGGGGCATTCCCCCGTTTTCATTTCTCCTCATCAGCTGAGTAATTTATGACATGGGTTAAATTCTTTTAGTGTGTTACATTCTAAACTCCCTTGTTCTTGTTTCCCATAGCAGGTGGTGCCATCATGAAGGGAAACATGCTTAAATCTCTCACATGGTGTTTTACAATCTCCCATCTGTGGTGAGACACAGGTGGACAGCTTTGCAATAACAGGCTGTGCAGCCCTATGGATTTTCACAGTAATCCATTTCACTGTAATCCAAAAGCCTGCAACGAGAATTCATATGTAGCATCTGCCTCCAGGAAGGAAGGACACACTTTCCAGTGCATGCCCATCAATCCATGGAGCAGCCTGTTCACCTGGGAGTGGCTGTGAGATATTCATGTTCAGTATTAGCAGAAGAGCATGAACAAGATAATGGCATCACAGGGAAGTGGAGAGGGACAGAAAATGGTGGGATGAATGTAAGGATGTCAGAGAAATCCACAATGGAATCAGTTCAGATTTCTATGAATCTGACCTGCGCATTCTACAGCAGACCGGCTTTCCCCAAGTCACATGGATTCTGTGGGCTTGCAGACCATTTGTTTTACTTTCTAGAATTTTACACAAATTTAGTCATAGACAACTACGTCAAATACAAAAAACACTGGCCAAAATGCACATTTCCCCCATAGGCAAAAGCATGAAAAAACACATTTGGGGGAGGGGGATTTGCGCATTTTGGAGGGGAGGATTTGCGCATTTTCGCAAGTGCAAATTTGCACAAATATGAATTTGCACAAATTTGGGATATTGGGGAAAATCCCATTCTGCTAATGAGGAGATGATGGAATGAAAGCCATCTGACAATCCTCGAAACACAGACGGAACAGATTTTACAAAATCCGTACATCCCTAGGTGAATGTGCCTGCCTGTTATGAAGGTGTAGGCAAATCCCCTTCCTCACAAGAAGCTGCCTTATACCAGGTCAGACTATTTGTCCATTTATCCCAGGAGTATTGTCCTGCTTTGACTGGTAGTGGCCCTCTGGGGTCTCAGGAAGGGAGATATTTTACATCCCCTGCTACCTGATCCTTTTAACTGGAGATGCCAGGGGTTGAACCTGGCACCTTCTGAATGCAAAGCATGTGCTCTCCTGCTGAGCTATAAACTCTCCTGTAAAGAAGCTTTCAGCGTCTCAGTAGGAGATGCTTCTGGTACTGCTTCTGAGTAGTCACGTTAAAAAAAAAGTCACCACTGTTCCATTTTTCCACAAATGGCAATGTTCTTTCGCTGTTATGTGGCAAAGTTCTTTGGCTGTATTGCAATTTGCTTGGTTACAAGTGTGCTTCCAAAGTTCATGTCCAATGTAACCTTGGCTCTCGAAATTGTCACACATGTTTTCACTTACAGTCAAACAGCATGGATTTTGTAGCTTTAAAACAGTTGAAATTGTCCCACTGCATGCAGATTTCTCTGCGTCACATGGCATTGTGACGTGGTGGTCTTCAAGCTTCCCAAAGCCATTTACTTATGCGGCTTATTTGGCATTGGTATCAAGGATAATACTGCAAATTGCCCATTGCTCTTTGTCCAGGGTGATTGTATAGGATGCTTCAGGGTGGCTGGCAGAATAGTGAATGTAGGTTTTGAATTTACTGGGACTGCAATGCAAATTCCACTTTGTGTGGCTAGTCCTGATCAGTCCTGACATTTGTTTTCTCGGAAGCATGATTTAGTGGATGTCATCTAGATAGTGAATTATGACTGAAGTACTTTGTATGTTAGAAAAATCTCCCAGATTGTCATCTGAAGGGTTAATGTTAATGCTATGTATCATAAAGTGGATACACTTTTTTTCCACTGCTGCCTAAGAACATAAGAAGACCCATGCTGCATCAGACCAAAGGTACGTCTAGTCCAGAATTCTATTCACACAGTGGCCAACCAGCTGTCGACTAGGAACCCACAAGCAGGGTATGAATGCAACAGCACCCATCCCCACCAATGTTCCCCAGCAACTGGTGTGCATAGGCTCACTGCCTCTGGTACTGGAGGTGGCACATAGCCATCAGGTCTAGTAGCCATTGATAGTCTTTTCCTCCAGGAATCTGTCCAACCCCCTTTTAAAGCCATCCAAATTGGTGGCGTCACTAATTCCTGTGGTAGCGATTTCCATAGTTTAACTATGCGCTGTGTGAAGAAGTACCTCCTTTGATCTGTCCTGAATCTCCCACCAATCAGCTTCATAGGATGATCCTGGGTTCTAGTATTTTGTGAGAGGGAGAAAAATGTCTCCCTATCTACTACACACCAGGCATAATTTTGTAGACCTCTATCATGTCTCTCAGCCACCTTTATTCCAAGCTAAACAATCCCAGCTGTTGTAAACTTTCATTATAGGGGAGACTCTCCAGCCCCTCGATCATTTTAGTTGCTCATTTGTATAGGGGCAGTATGATATTGGCAGTTTTATTCTCAATTCCTTTTCTAATTATGCCTAACAGGGAGTTTGCTTTTTTTACAGAAGCCACACACTGGCTTGGCATCTTCATTGAACTGTCCACCACAACCCCAAGAACTCTTTCTTGGTCGGTCACTGCTAGCTCAGATCCCATCAGGCTATACTTGAAGCTGGGATTTTTTGTCCCAACGTGCATCACTTTACACTTGCTTACACTGAACCTCATTTGCCATTTAGATGTCCATTCTCCCAGTTTGGAGAGATCCTTTTGGAGCTCTTCACAATCCCTTTTTGTATTAACCACCCTAAATAATTTGGTGTCATCGGCAAATTTGGCCACTTCAGTGCTCACTCCTAATTTCAGATAATTTATGAACAGGTCGAAAAGCACTGGTCCTAATACAGATCCCTGTGGGACCCCACTATTTACTTCCCTCCATTGGGATAATTTACCATTTATTCCTACTCTCTGCTTTCTGTTCTTTAATTAGTTACTGATCATAAGAGGACCTCTCCTATTACTTTGTCAAAAGCCTTTTGGAAGTCCAAGTAAAAAATGTCTACCAGATCACCCCTGTCTACATGTTTATTGACACTCAAAGAACTCTAAAAGGTTAGTGAGACAGGACTTACCTTTGTGGAAGCCGTTTTGATTCTTTTTCAGCAGGGCTTGTCCTTCTATATGCTTACTAATTTTATCTTTAATAATTCCTTCAACCAATTTACCCGCAAGAGACATTAAGCTAACTGGCCTGTGATTTCCTAGATCCCCCCCGGATCCCTTTTTGAAAATTGGTGTTACATTGGCCATCTTCCAGTCCTCTGGTATAGAGGCTGATCTTAGGGACATGTTGCATATTTTGGTGAGAAGATCAGCAATTTCATATTTGAGTTCTTTGAGAACTCTAGGATAGATATCATCTGGGCCCAGTGATTTATTTGCTTTCAATTTATCAATAAGGTTGAGAATTTCATATTTTGCCCCATTGCTAGGTGACTTTTAGTCTCCATTAGCCAATATGTGCGTGTACATACCTATATGCACTGGTCTCATAATTGATTCCAAAAGTGTTTTGTTCACAGGCTTTCCAGTGTTCGGGGGACTTGATTAGATGACACTCAGATGGGCCCACAATCTGAACTTGCATTGAACCACTCATGAGATTAGGATGTATGTCTCCTCAGGAGTGATGGAGAAAAAATGTCTTGCAATGAAACCCAAAACTGGATTTATAGACAACACAGATAAGCTGATTTAGCATCTATTCTGTAAAGCTGGAAAGCTTGCACATACTCAGCAACAGAATCTGGATCAGAGGTGTTGAATCTCTTTCAGCCTGAGGGTCAGATTCAGTTTTGGAGAGGCTTTTGGGAGATGCATTCCAGTGGTGGGTGGGGCCAAAGGCAAAATGGGAGGGCCAAAATATCTTATATATATCATTCAAAGTCAGGAGTTACTTGGTCATCCCCTTTTGACTGCCTTCCCATTGACTGATTCTCATGGAACACACTTCATTGGAAAGCTCTTGACACACAGATTCCACAAATAATAACAGTTCTCACTATAATTCAGAGTTGGGAGTTTATTTATGTCCATAAAGCTTCTTTAAATAAAAGAATTAGGGTATCTTCTATACCAATGTACTATAATGTTTTATTTTTAATATTAAAAAATGTCAGGTATAATTAAACAAATATAATTACAAATTATGAAATATGAACACAAACAAGTATCTGTACACCTTTATAAACAGAGGTGCAGGCCAAAGTGCAATGATATGCCAGTAACATATGGCATATAAACAAATCATGAAGGGATCTAAGTTGCCATGAGTCATGTGCACTCATTGGCAAACCTCAAGATTCAAGTTGATGATGGACCAGAGCAAGGATGTTACAGTGGCCGCCCTGGAGTTTACACCAAGAACGTTATATTTAAGGAAGTGTTGTAAAGACAAAAGATGTAACACTCTGAATGTTTCAATGAATGAGTTAGTTCAGTTAAACCTTTCGTTAGATTTGATTTTTCTCTGCGAGCTGTGTTCATGAGTAACCAACTGGTCAAAAATACCAAAAACAGTAGCATATTTTAGATCCCATCTTTTATCGCTAGTAACAACACTTTAGGATAGGTTTTTCAGCCTTTTAGGGTGCAGTCTTAAAGGTGGAAAACTCAGGAGATCACCAAAGGACTGGTAGTCAGAGGAAAGCTGGTGGGGCCAGGGGAAGGGGGTTAACTGAGAAAACCCGTAAGGCTGGATTTGGCTCTCAGGCCTGAGGTTCAACAGGCCTGAACCAGTGAAATATATCCTGGTACTCTCTTTGTCTGTCTTCACAAAATGTTCCTTTTCTACATAAATGTATTTCTGAACGTTTCTTGATAATCACACTTTTCATTGTATTCTGAATTTCCGAAGAAGTGCGGTTAACTTTGTTGCTATTTTATTGTTAATTGTTTTAGCTGTTTTAAATTGTTTTACATTTTTTGTATGTTTTAATCCCTGTTGTAAGAAGCCTTCAGTCTTTTTCTGAGAAAGGCATCTAATAAATGTAAATAATAATGGTGATGGTGATGGTGATGACAAAAATGATGATAAATTATAGTAATGATCATAATAAATAATTTTAGCCAGTTTTGAAACAAAAATGTATTTTTAAGTGTCATTAAAGCACACATTCAGTAGGTTCCTGCTTTTCATCATTCATTCTTTTTTTAAGTTCATTTGTGCTTGAATGAAGAGTGGAGGAGAGCCACAGTCAACCCTCTTCGGCCAACCTGATGGCAAAGCAGAGCCATGAAGTATTTTCACTTGTAAAACAAGATACAGAGGAGGCAGTGTTGGTAAATAGCCCATTAACACACTGAGTCACTCCATTAACTTCAAAGAGTAAACATCTCTTTTATTTTCCCTCCCACTCTCTCAGCGTAGAAATTGTGAAATTGTGCAGTGTCCAAAGCCAGTCTTGGTGGTAGTTAGTGTGAGGTGTGGGGAGGGTTGAATCATCCCATGGTGTCAAAATTTATGGTACTCCTTATGTGGCATGATATTTGAAACCCAAAATGTGTGTTAAACCAGAGCATTGGCACTTGAAATTCAAAACCTGCCCCCTGGCATTTTTGCACTGGGCATTACCTTGTTGTTGTTCGGTCGTTCAGTTGTGTCCGACTCTTCGTGACCCCATGGACCATAGCACGCCAGGCCTTCCTGTCCTGCGCTCTCTCCCGGAGTGTGCTCAAGTTCATATTCATTGCATCCGTGATGCTATCTAGCCATCTCATCCTCTGCCGTCCCCTTCTCCTTTTGCCTTCAGTCTTTCCCAGCATCAGGGTCTTTTCCAGAGAGTTTTCTCTTCGCATTAGGTGGCCAAAATATTGGAGCTTCAGCTTCAGTGTCTGTCCTTCCAATGAGCACTCAGGGTTGATTTCCTTCAGGATGGACTGATTTGACCTCCTTGCAGTCCAGGGGACTCGTAAGAGTCTTCTCCAGCACCACAGTTCGAAAGCATCAATTCTTTGGCGCTCAGCCTTCCTTATAGTCCAGCTCTCACAGCCATACATTACTACTGGGAAAACCATAGCTTTGATTAGACGGACCTTTGTCGGCAAGGTGATGTCTCTGCTTCTTACTATGCTGTCTAGGTTGGCCATAGCTTTCCTCCCAAGGAGCAAGCGTCTTTTAATTTCATGGCTACAGTCACCGTCTGCGGTGATCTTGGAGCCCAAGAAAGTAAAATCTGTCACTGCTTCCATTTCTTCCCCTTCTATGTGCCAGGAAGTGACGGGGCCAGATGCCGTGATCTTCGTGGGCATTACCTAGATCACTGCTTTGACTAGTCCCATCAGGAATGCATTAGGGCAGTGGTTACATAAGAACATACAAAGCTCCCTTATGCCAAATCAGACCATTGGTCCATCTAGCTGAATACTATTGATGCTGACTGGCAATGGCTCTCCAGGGTGTCAGACAGGAGGTTTTCCTGCCCTACCTGGAGATACTGGGGATCAAACCTGGGACTTTCTGCATACAAAACATGTGCTCTACCACTGAGTTATGCCCCCCCCCAGAACTCCCCTCTATGGTTCCCAATCTTGGGTCCCCAGATGTTTGTGAAATAAAACTCCCATTATCCCCAACCAGCATGGCCAATGGTTGGGATTGTGGGAGTTGTACTTCAACAACATCTGGGAACACAAAGTTGGGAGCCGGTGCTAGGCAATCCCACTTCTGCACTTCTTCCATTAGCTATTAGTAGCTATTAGGCAGATGTGCTGGACAGAGAAGAAGAACCATTCTTTCAAACCACTCAGCCACAGAATGAGGTTCTCCCTCCCTGCCGCAAATCCTACACTCTTTCCCATGACCACAGTTTAGCCTGGATAGTAGCAGTGCATCCCTACTGCCTACATGATTGCTGTTACACCATAGCATGGGGCACATCTGCATAAATACTATTTCCTGGATGTGTCGTTTCAGGGTTGGCTTTATTTATGTATTTCATGTACATTCCACCTTTCTTCCATGAAAACCCCACCATATGTACCTAGGGTTCTCAGGCAGTCTCCCATGCAGCCATTGATCAGAGCCAGACCTGCTTAGCTTCAGCAAGATTTATTTTATTTATTACATGTATTTATTACATTTTATTTATTACATTTATTTATTTATTTATTTATTTATTTATTACATTTTCTTTATTACATATATTGCCCAGTAGCCAGAGTTTGCTGCATGATGTGTTTTCATCCCGTGCTGTGAAACTTTACCAAGGCAGGGCTTCGCAACACCTTCCAAGCCTGGGTGCAGGGCATTGTAACAGCTAGTCGGGACAGTCCTAACCTTCCACCGGTTGCCCCCAGGCTCACCTGTCACAGTGGCACAGCTGTGGTTAAAGGGCCAAGGACTTCACCTGGATCACACAGGTACAAGTGGCAGTTTACCAAAGACATAGTTCTCTGCTTGGGACCATACCCCCAAATAAAGAGGCAACACACAAAGGCTGAGTGAACTGGGGACACAACTTTATTATATTAACATAAACAGGATCTGCAATGGTAAAAAGCAGTACAGAATTAACTGCTGAAGTCTTAAGAGTGAGCATACCAAGCCGTAAGGCAAAGGCAGCCTGGCCGCTGTTCTTGCCCTTCGGCACACCCTAAAGTGTTGAGTGGTGCCCTCCTGACCTCCTCCCTCCCCAGAGTCCCAAGACTCTAGATGTGTGACCCACTCGAGTCCCAGAAGGAGGTCATTCACTGCCCCAAGTCCTAAGACCCTTTGTGGTAGGTAGCGGGTGCTCCCTTCTCACCTTAAAGATGCCCCAGGTGCACCCTCTGAATTTCCCACCTGCACTGTCTGCTCACGGTGAGCAATCAACCTATTAAACATACAGCCAACTCTGTTAGCCAGTTGCCACCCTGGCAGAAAGTATGGAGCAGGCAAAAAACCCAAAATGCCCTCGCTAATCAGGCTTCTTGGCAAAAAAAAAAATCCTATGTGGCCCCCTTAGAACAGGGGTGGAGAACCTCTTTCAGCCATGAGGCCAAATTCCATTTTGGAGAAGCTCTTGAGGGCCACATTCCAGTGGTGGGCAGAGATAAAGGCAAAAGAGAAGGGGGCAAAAAAACCCTTCCCCCACCACAAATACCAGCATAGTTTAGCATAAAACTCTTACTATCTGTAACTAAGCCTTAGGAGAAGCATTTCAACTGTTCAGAATGGGGATAAAACTGCACAAAAGCCATGAAGCCACTAAACAATTGGTGGTTGGGGGAAAGAAGGTGGAGCCAAGGCAAGGGGATGTGGCCATCTGGGGACCCCCAGAAGGCTGGTTTGGGAGCCCTGGAGGGCCAGATTTGGCCACCATATCTGAAGTTCTGCACCCCTGCCCTAAGGGGACCAGCAAAGCTTGCACTAAGTCATGCTCTAGAGTGGGCAGCTGGGTGCCAACCAGTGGAGGCTGGTAGCTCCGATGTCAGTGGGGCAGTGAATCTGCTCCAGGTTTCAGTCTGAACCAACTTTGCACCTTGGATACCTCCTTTAGAGTTCTGACCGAAACCCAGAGCAGATTTACTGCCCCACTGACATTGGAGCCACCAGCCTCCACTTATGCCAACAAAATAGCAAGTGTGAGGGCTGGAGATGGGGCTGGCTTATATAACCTAAGCCCCACCCCCTTTCCCATCAGTATGCTGGAGGTACATGCAGTGTGCATAAGCCAGGATGCTGCCCCCATTTAGGAATCAGACTCAAAGGCCACCTCGCCCATGACTGCTGCTCCGTGTAGGCAAGAATCAGACTACAGTCGAAGAAGAAAGGAGATTTTGCATATATCACCTTTTACAGTGAATACTTCATCCCCACAGCTTCTCCTGAGCCACCTGCTTTTCTCTCCATGCTAAGAACCTCTGCCATGCAGCTGCAAATACTCACGTTTGCAGGATTGAGTGAACACCGAAGTCTTTGCATGGCCTTGGATGCAAAAAGCCCTGCTGATGGACTTGAGGATGTGGAAGAGGTGAAGGAAGGAAGACATCTTTGACGTTATCTCTGTAAACTCTTCATCCTGATCCTTTAAATTTTCCTCTGGCAGTGAATGGAGAAACAGCAAAAAGGCCCATTTTCTAGACTGTCCATGACAGGACATAAAACCCCATCCCCTGAATATTTCTGCAGAGTGTTTGAGAACCTGATCTGAGGCTTAGGTTTCATGACTTCCCTTGGCAAACGTGACTTTTCACAGGGAAAGTGACAAAATCCCACTTCCCCTTTGTTTCTGTGGGAATTGGCTCATGCTTGCAACCTCTCTCACGCCTTACGCTTGTTATCGGATCTGACATGAATGCCTGCAGTTTGGTCATTTGATTCCTTCCAAGACAGCTAATTTGTTTGTGGCTGTACCCCTTTGCTTGGTGAAATGTACAGCTTTTGATCCTTTTATGAATACCTTGCACGTTAGACATGGGTGGGAGTAGAGTTAAAGTCATCCGTTTGGGCCTAAAATAAAATAAAATAAAATTGGAGAGGGTTCAGAAGAAAGTCACAATAAAGAGATTAGATGTTAAGGGGGCGGGGGAATCAGAAACTGGACATGCTGTTAGTTCTGAAAAAAATGAAGAGGAGATACATGAGAGCAGTTCTCAAATGTGTAGGAGAAACTTGAAAGCTTTCATCATGAATCTTGCAGTTCCTTCTATATAAGGCCTACTGCATCAACACATAAAAGCTTAAGAGCTCAAGGGCCAGTGTGATGTAGTGGTGAGAGTGCTGGGCTGGGAGTCGAGGGATCTGGGTTCTAGTGGCCCACTCGGCCACTATCTGGGTTCCATGGCCCACTCGGCCATGGAAGCTCACTGGGTGACTTTGGCCCAGCCATAGACTCTCAGCCCAACTTACCTCACAGGGTTGTTGTTGTGAGGATAAAATAGAAAGGAGGAGGATTATGTATGCTACCTTGGGTTCCTTAAGAAGGAAAAAAGGCAGGATATAGATGTAATAGATAGATAGATAGATAGATAGATAGATAGATAGATAGATAGATAGATAGATCAGAACAGTGTCCTAAAACATGGTATTATACTGGCGTTGCAGGAGAAGTCACAGGCTGATCAGCCAGCGTAACTCCTTAGGACTGGTATATAACAACAGCAGCAGCAACAAATCAATAGTAAGCATGTGCAACTCTGCTTTTTCCTACTTTTTATCTTTGGGGAAAGGTAACTGAAAGGTCTGTCATTTGGTTCCTTTGGATTGGCAGGATTCCATAGTCCTAACCATTCACAACAGATGTTCAGTCTGCTTTCATTAAGATTAGCTGATGTCCCTCATTTCAAGACAACTCAATGGAGAGCCTTATGTTTGATTATCAAAAATGCAACCAAAACTAAAAAATACATCTGAGGGAGGGTGGGGGGGAATCAATGATCAAGTTTTAAAGCATGGCTGCCTTTATTCATGGCTGCTAATAAGTTGGGAAAATAGTCTTTAAGCAGAGGGGGAAGGCAACCGGTGATGTCCTAGAGCATGACTCTGCTGAGACATCTCAAGAGCTCTTGACAGGAATTAGGGGGATGCTGACTCCCCCAGTGGTCTTGTATCCTGAGGTGGTTTGGAGAATACGTCTTCTTGCCCTCTCTCTTCAATCAAAAGCTGAGGGTCCTTTCTCCTCCTGGTTTTCTGATGGAGTGTTGCTCTAAAATTAGGAGACAAAATGCAGCTGTCAGAACAAAGAGCTCAAGCGATGACGGATGGCCACCGAGATGACTCTGGCTGCTCGTTATCCCCTGCCCTGCCTTGGCACTCGACAAGGAGATGATACAGTGAATTGCTACCAGCCATGGAACAGATACCAGGGAGAGAGGCAACAACAGGAGCAACAACTGCTGCAACCCTGGTCTGAAAGGTCTGCTTGGAAATCTAGACAAAAGAATTAATCTACCTGCCTATCCTTGAAGACCAGCTGCTGCACCTCGCTGGCGTGTGCCATTGCCTTCAGAGGCAAAGTTGGCAGCGATGTGCGAGAGGGCTTTCTCACTGGCAGTGCCCCATGGCTGGAACTCCATGCCCCGCGACGGTAGTCATCTTCCTCTTTAGCTGTGCTTCACTAGCAAACGAAGACATTTCCCTTTGAACAAGCGTTTGACTCTGCTCTTGCTTAATTCGATTTATTTAATTAATTTATTAGACACCTTTCTCTAAAAAAGAGCCAAGGCATCTTACAGCAAGGGTGAAAGCATACGAAGAATGAACACAATTTTAAATGGCTAAAAACAATGTACAAACGCCAAGCCCCGGTGCTTTACTTACTAAAGTAAGAAGCCCTGTGCCAGCAACTTTTCCTCTATAACTCGGTGTGTCTTCCTTGCTTTTATCTCCTCTTCTTCATTATCTTTGGTCTTGAGGAGCAAGGCAAGAGTTGTGAGGCAACTGCAAGACATTTACTGGCTAGTTCCCAAAACTGACTGGCGAGTATGTCATGTCCTGTACTTGCCCAGCAGCTACAAAACCACAGCTCCAAAGTAGGAGAAATGGTAAGCTGAGAAGAACCATTGCAACAGCGATACTGGTGGCTCAGAGCCCTGTGAAGACCTAACACACAGGACCAATGGCACATCATTCCAATGGGTGGACTAAGACTAATCTGAGACATGGCACCTTAGTGATTTCCAGATGGGTAAATCTATGGGCTTTTCTACATGCAGTTATTAATCCACTGCATCTACTTTCAGTTCCGTCACAGAACTGAGATTCGAGTACTACGGCACTGTGGTATAGCAGAATAGTGCAAATACACAAGTGGAAACAGAATTTTCTTTCACTTTCAGAAATAATACTCAATTTTTCCTGCTCTAAAAAAATTCACCTGGTGTCCAGTTCTGATAAACTAGATATAACTAGTGATGGGCAAACTTACTCTGAGTAAATTCATTATTTATTTGGAGAGTAAAGAATTTGTCCATGTGAGCTCCAACAAGAGTTCCCCTTTAATACAAAATCTCATTCGGTGTATATGAGTTTTTGCACATGCACAATATCAAGGTGCATCTTGGGAGCTGTAGTTTGGAATTGCATAGTGTGGCATTACAGCATGTGTTACCACATTATGCGGCCCCTTTTCGATTGGTTATTTTCACATGGCCTGTTTGTGTGATGATGTCATGTGATGTTTACTCACCATTGCCAGTCACCGGTATGAAGATGGACTTCCTCTTCCTCCTCAGAGCCAGAGCTACAGTGACAACAACAAGGGAAGCAGCTAATGAGGCTGCTTCAAGTAAGCTTTTTTTGGGGGCGGGGTCTAAGCAGTAGGATGACTGAAAATTTAGGCAGGGTGTGGGGAATCTGTGTTGCACATGCTCCGAAGCTTGCAATCAGTTCCATACTTAATAGTAAACTCATAATAAATTGATCCAGACTCGCTACAAAGGCGAGCATAACAAATGGGCATGTTTCAAATAATGATGTGACTAATTATGAAATTTGGCATCATGATTAGCTATAACCATGCCCCCTTCCTAGAAGGGCCAGGAAAAAGAAAATGTTTTAGATTTTTTTTAAATGTCCCTCTTGTTTTTTTTGATGTATCAAAAGAAAAGGAACTAGAAAATTGGAGCAATCTAGACATTATTAGGAAAATATTCCCCTAGAATGGACAATGAGTAGTATTTTGAAGACAACATTTACTACGTCTGTGCTTTGGGACTTCAGAAACACAGAACCAGGCACTGTGGAACTTTCACATAGGTATTACCAAGAAAACATGAGTAATTCTTTGGTTCCATGTTCTGCTCCTCTACAGCTCACCTCCAACAACTGATGTCTCCAAGGGACTGGAATACAGAGCAAGAACTATCCATATGTGAGATGGAGTGACTCTTCAAACAAGATGGACAAAAGGCCTTTTCCTCTTCCTTCCCGAAATGAAACCCAGCCCCTATGACAGCTTTCCCCAACCAGGTGCCCTCCAGATGGGTTGAACTACAAGTCCTGTCATCGCCAGCCATAAGACCCATTGGCAATGCTGGGCTGAGATGATGGAAGCTGTACTCCAGCACATATGGTGGGCGCCACCTTGGGGAAGACAACACCTTGGGTGTTAGAGCTGAAGTGCGTTCCATCTCCCCCTGCATTCCCCCAAGAAGGGTGGGCTACCTTGCAGGCTGTGTCCCAAACAAGCCCGTCTTGCTGATTATTACTGAGCGAGTGGCAGCACAGCAGGAGGACTGTGCAGCTAGAGAGTTTGTCTCTTGAGCTATCAGACATCTCATGTGTGGAAGTCCTGGCATCCTGGACATCTTCCAGCTTGGGAAATTACCTTCTGCCTCCTTGAATACCCCCTGCAGTTTAAATTGGAAACAGTCTTCTTCCCTCTGCCTCTTCCAACTGCTCCACAGGGTTTTTGTGATCTGTAAAACAGCTGCCATCAGAAGTGGGGAAAGCAATGAGTTGCTGGGACTGTGGGACTAAGTAAGGACTTGGAAGGCTGTCACCTGCCGACTTGTCAACACCATTGCCCATAATGCCTTTGCACAGGATGCCTTCCAGTGCCAGTATTGACCAGGTCGGATAAATACATCCAGGTCTGCTGAGTTCATGACATACAGACAATATTAGATGTGCAGAATGGATGTCCTACATTTCATTACTGCAGTCTGAAGTGCAAAGCAAAATGGTGTCCTCAGTAGATCCTGTGTAGCTTTAAGACCAACATCAGCCTTGCATTGGGTGCAGCTAGGGAAAAGAACCCTTCGGCTGTATTAAGCAGGGAGCAGGAAAGTTAGTTTTCATGTCCTACTGAACATTGCCTCAGCAAAGCCGCTGCTGAACATTAACGGTGCCATCCTGTGTATGTTTACTCAGAAGAAAGTCCTCCGGTGTTCAGAAGAGCTTTCTCCCTGGTATGTGTGTTTAGGATTGCAGCCTGTCATGATCTGGTTGGCCACCTTTGAACAAAGATCTTGAAAACTGGAGAGGATGCAGTGCAGAGCTACCTGAATTAGACTTCAGTTATTAGAGGTTGGAGGATAGGCATGATGGGGAGACGCTAAAGGCACAATCCCATACATGTTTAGCCAGAAAAAAAGTCCCACAACTCCTCGCATGCCCCAGCCAGCATTGCGGGCTGGGGCATGCAGGGAGTTGTGGGACTTTTTTTCTGGCTAAACATGCATAAGACTGCACCTTAAAGGACATTGATCTGTTTGACATTAAAAGGCAGATAAGATGATTGAATGACTTCTTGATAGATCTTCATTTGGGTTCTAAGTGTTCCTTAACTGAGCAGAGGGTGAAAAAGAAACCATGTGTAGGAATTAAAGCTTGACCAATTCAAATGAGAAAGAATGGCATGCATCTATGATTTCTACAGTAAGGTCAGGGGCTCAGCCACGGAGTTGGTCTGCCCAGGCAGGAGCTCTTAAACACTTACACATCCTGCAAATTGACACCCGTGAGAAAGTCTCTAACTCATATGTGTTAGCCAAATCTACTCTAGTGGTTTGATTTTATAATAACCGGGGGGAAGATAATTAGTAAATGTTATATTAACCCTGCCCAGGGATCAGACTGGATTATCTCAGAGAGTCTGCCTGATGTTTCAGTTAGGTGCCATGTCACTTCAAAGGTATGAACTGGAGGGTTGCTGGTGCAGAGAATGGACTGTAGTATCACCTTTGGTGGCAGGGCATGTACCAGAGAGAACATGCATTGTGGTGTAGTGGTTAGAACACGGTCCATGGTGTAGAACCTGCACATTGGAGAGCCAGTGTGGTGTAGCGGCTAGAGTCTTGGACTGGGACTCAGAGATCCGGGTTCTAGTCCCCACTCAGGCATGAAGCTCACTGGGTGACTTTGGGCCAGTCACTCTCAGCCTAACCTACCTCACAGGGTTGTTGTTGTGAGGATAAAGTGGAGAGGAGGTGGACTATGTAAGCCGCTTTGGGTTCCCTGCAAGGGGAAAAAGGGCAGAATATAAATGTAATAATAAATAAGATGCAAATAAAATAAGTATGAACAGCACACTCCTATGCACGTTTACCCACAAATAAGACAAACTATGTTCAGTGATGCTTTCTCCCAGGTAAGTGTGCATAGGATTGCAGCCGAGAAGCAGTAAGAGGAGGATGAAGAATTCCCAAGTACTTTCAAAGGAAAAAGTGAAAGAAGAATCATACAGCAGATAAATGGGCTTCAGCCTGTGGGGCCTCAATTTAAATCTAAGCTCAGACATGAACTGGTTGCTAGACACAATCTAGGTTCCTTCAGTTCTTCACTTGTAAACCAGGAAAATGATCTGTCTTAAGAGTGAATGAAGGAAAAGGACTGTAAAGCATTTTAAAAACATGTTACATAAATAATATTCAACTTGATTTCCACTGCCAGTAGTTTAGACAAATCAGAAAGCTGCAGCTTTTAGTCATCTTTAATAAACTTGCCTCATTGTTTTTGAAACTAGTTATATTAAAGAATCCAGAATGACTTTTTCATAGTGCACTAATAATAAACTACTGAAAATGCCTTAACAGAAATTAGATTTTCTAATTTTCCCACTCGTGAGTGACAAATTTTATCTGAATGTTGCAAGAGGGAAGTACGGAAGAACCCTATAAGGCTATTGATCCCATAATGACCAGGCAATAGCCTTGAGGCTTTCTCTTGGAGTTTTGGAGCTCATGGCTGATGGGCATGAGTTGATTAAATGGCCCTTTAGCTAAACCTTTTTGCAACCTTCTGGCGCTGTCATTTCCCTATGCCAGAACAGACAGGGCAACATGGAGCAGCTTTATACAGGCACTTGGTTCTGACTGTGAGAGGCTAGCAGGCACAGGCTTGTGTGCTGTGGGACTTGAGCTGAGTAATCTTCTGGGACAAGCACTTCCCGGCAATTCTATGGTTGTACTCCTATAATTGATACATATTTTACCACAACTCCCCAGGGGCTCTCTCCTCCTTCCATCTTGCAAAGGGAACTCTGAACTTTTTACCATTTGGTAAAGCGAGAGAGAAACAATACTAAGCAAATGATACTGATTCTCCAGTATCAGAGATAGCGTGCCTTGAAATACCAGTTGCTAAGGAACATGAGGGCGAGGGTGCTATTGCACTCATGTTTTGCATGTGGACCTCCCATATGCATCTGGTTAGCCACTTTGGGAACAGGATGTTGGAATTTATAGGCCTTTGATCTGATCCAACAAGTTCTTAAATGTGGAAAATATTCCCTATGCTAGTGTTCCTCAAACTATTGATTCTCAGGGTATAGCGTTTTTTTTTCTGGAATAAAATTGACCTTCACTCTTACACTCAAAAAGAAAAATACATATAATTCTCTATGTCAACATCCAGGACAACTAGTAAGCAACCTTCTTGCAACTACAACTGATTTGACAACAGTTATCCATGCCTTTGTTGCATCACAGACTACTGCAACATGCTCTATGCAGGCCTACTTTGAAGAGTGTCCAGAAGATTCAGTTGGTGCAAAATGTGGCATTGATGCATGGTGTTGAGATCAGATTACACCAGTATGAAAAACCTGAACTAGTTGCCAATTGTTTTCTGGGCTCATTTCAAGGTGTTGATTTTAACTTTTAAAGTCCTAAAGAGCTTAGGGCCTGGCTATCTACGGGATGGCCTCTCTTGTTATGAACCTGTAACAGGCAATTGCCTGCACCCCTGTGCCACAGGTCCAAATTGCTCATAGTGTGGGCTGAACAGTAGTTTTGCTACCTGCCCTCTTTTTCGAGGCACATCTTATCCCTCTTGAGGCACTCCTTTCAGGAACTGCTGCTCTGTGTATGCAATCCAGTTTGCTCAGCCCACAGTGGCACAGAAAAGTAGTACTCTTTAGCTGCAGTGGATTGTTGAGATGGTGTCTCTTTGGGAACAAGGTTATTCCCATGCTGTCAAGAGCAAGCAGGCTACCGGCTAGAATGAATAGCTTACCTGGCACATTGAGAAATGCACTCTGTGTCCCAGAGCTGGCATCAAGGGTGGGAATGGTTGGGCACCTGCTGAGGGCCCTCACCAAAGCTGGGGCCCACTGACAAGAGTCTCTTGGACGTGCTCCTCCTCTTCACCACTGCAGCCTGATTGTTCGCCTGCCTCTCACTCTGGCCCAGACAATGGTAGTGGTGAGAAGGAGGAGCAGTAGATGCCCCTGCCTGCTTGCTCACTGGCTTTCTGTCAGGCAAGCAAGTGGTAGGAACCATGAGAGAGAGGGTGAGGAGCAACAGCAGCTGGTGACAATGGTGATGAGAAGGTAAACTCACTGAGGGAGGGGGCCCAATGAGACGTCTTGCCCAAGGGCCCTCCACAACCTGGAGCTGGTACTGCTGTCTACTCTACTGGTGGAATAACGCAGCCACCACCTTAGCATCCTGTTAAGAACGGCACTGCACAGTCTATACTGAAATGCAAAGGCAGCCTCATGGACTGTGAGGGATTTGTGGATGAGGAGAGGGCACATTGGCTGCTTTTAATGCAGAGAGAAGTAGAGGGGGGCAATGGGATAATTTTTTTTAAAATCATAATTGGATTGTTTGCCCAGAAAATAGAACAAATTTCACCCCCTTGCAAAAATTGCAGCACTCCTGCACACTGTCTGGCTAAACTCTACCTTAATGAATGATAAACAAACGGATGAGGATCAGTGCGGATGTTGAATGCCTCACTGGCATGGCCTCTCTCTCTCTCTCTCTCTCTCTCTCTCTGGATTTTCTGTATTCTCTCTCCTCCTTGCTCTCCTTTTCTCTCTCTCTCCTTCCACTGCAGGATGACACTCATCCATCATCAGCATTGTAAATACAAGCACATTGCTCAGTTTGTCACTCCGCTCCCCCCGCCCCCTGTGCCTCTAGTTTCTGCTCGTTGCAGGGCTTGGCCTCACTCAACCACCATCTTGCTTTCCGTTGCCTGCTGAAGTTCTGTAGTCCTCTATTTGATTTAGTTCCACATGGTTTCATTGTGTACGGATGGCAGAATCCAAAGGGAGAAGAGTAAATTACACTAAATAATAACAGGCGGCTTGCTCTGATAATTTTCATAATAGCATAGGCATGTGCATACTCACATGCATATATTCATATACACACATCCTTCTGAGCAGCTACAAGCACCAGATGTAAAAGTGGAGTAATCCCATAGAAAATTGTGTCCCTGATCATTGTATTTTGTACCTGGTGGGGACGAATCTTTAGAAACTGATTACTGCAATCCATAAACCTAATTATGTATTTGGATTTTCTGCCCACTGTAATCCTAAGGCATAAGGTACAGAGTTTTCTTGTCATTCATCTTCACAACAACCCTGTAAAAAAGGGACTATCGTCCACATTTTGCAGATGGTAAATTAGGTGTAGAGGCAGCAAGCTGCCTATGGTCAGCCTATGAATTTATGCCCAGCACTTTATCCATTGGATCACCCTGGATCATTCTATCATGTTCCAGTCAGCTGTATCAAAATGCAAGGATTTGTGCCCACTGTAATTATGAAATGCCATAGCTCAGTGGTGGAGCACATTCTTTGCAGGCAAAAGGTTTAATCCCTGGCATCTGTAGGTAGGGCTGAGAAACGCTCTAGTCCAAACCTCTGGAGAGTTGCTGCTAGTCAGTGTAAACAATGCTAAGCTAGATGGACCCATGGCCTGACTCAATGTAAGGCACTTTTCTCATGTTCCTGTGAACTACGTCCACTGGAATCAAGTGTCCTTATGATTACCAGATTCTAAACTCAGTCAAACTGGATGTAAACAAGGAGAAAATCTGCTGACATTGTTGGGGTTCTTTCTTTTCTGTCTCTTACCTTAATTGGAGTATTATTCAGACTAAGGTCAGTGAATGTGATGCACAGACTTTGATCTATTACAAACTTCTGCTGGTGTGTGGACCCCTTAGATATCAAAAGGACCCGATGTTCGGATTCTGTTCTCCAATACACCATCTGTAGACTGAGCGTGACCTCCCTATTCAAACCTGTGGCCCTGGATTCTCAGATTCCAGTCCTCATTACACCAGGTGTAAATCCAAAATAACTCCACTGACTCCTTTGGAATCACTCTGGATTTATGAGGGCTGAAACCGAGCTTGCTATCTATCCTGACTGATTTACGGGTGTAACTGATCCCTGAAATCCTGGCCCGGTATCTTTTCTAGCTGCATATGGAGAATGGGAGATGGAGATGGGCTTGCTTTAGGAAAGTCTGAGCAGAGTGCCAGGAACAAGTCGTGCCATTTGCCTCACTATCCATTTACCAGCGGGGCAGCATTTTGCTGAGCAACATCTATATTTCATCTCGTCAGATAACCATGGCTCCATGTCAAATGTGTTCTTTGATAAAGAAATGGCCAGGGTGGGGGTTGGCACAACTAACTGGTGCAACTAACTGGCATTGGGCATCTCTGATGCATTGCCCTCTCCCCCATAACTGTCCACTTCCCAAAACACTTGTTAGAGGGAACCTCTCCCTTCCTTGGCATAGCGGGATGCTTGTGCGGGGAAAAATACACAGGGAAAAAAATAGATGCCATCAAAGCAAAATGAGCCAGAGTGCTTGCTGCCTCTGTGGCACACATGCCTCTTGACTTCTGATATGTCATGCATGGCTACTCAGATTTAAACAGAGTAGCTTATTTTAGCTGCGATTTGTTTTCTCAGCGTGCCCCTTCAAAATGAAGGGAGGGAGAGAGGATTATTTAAAGGGAAACCCCTGAAGTGGGAGACCTGAACACTACTAATTATAGAAAGCAGAAGGTGCACTGAAGCTAAAGGAGGGAAACTGTTTTTCTCAGCTAGCGGTCCGGACTGGCATTCTGCAGCGGCAGAACCTCATTTAAGCTGCATGAGGCCTAATGGGAAAGTTGAGGATGGGCCATGTCGGGATAGAAGTCAGACCTAGGGAGAATCATCCTTAACCACCGGCAGGATGGCGGAGCCACGGAGGGCCTGAGGCCTTGGGCTGAGAAGAGCCAGTCAGTTATGTAAATTGAAGCTAATGAAATCCCGCCCAGGTGGCATCATTAATTAGAGTAAATCAGCCTGTGTTGCCCTGGTGCCAAAAGAGGGAAGAGATAGCAGGGGGTGCAGTAGCAGGGTGGGATAGGCATAGGACAGGGCTACAGAGAAAAGCTTGAGGAAGCCTAAATCCCAGCATGCCATGGGCCTATGGGTACCACTTCAACGTTTAATAGACACAGTGGAGTCTTGATGGTTGTTTCAGGGAATTCTATGGAGTTACACTTTGGAAAATAAAGGTACCCGTTAAGTTTGATTAAACTTTGACATTCTGAAATATGGGATTCCAAAATCCATATAGTACAATGCCATTTGGACAAGTCAGAGGTCACCAGCACTGTGCAAGCTTTTGAGATCTCCAATTGCCAGATCTCTTCATGAGGCAAGATGTTACAAGAAGTTTTTTGTAACATTTTGCCTGATGAAGAGATCTGGAGTTTTGAAATCTTGCACATTTTTAATCTTTGAGTTGGCCTAATAAAGGTATCACACTATATGGATGTTGGATTTTTTTTCGCTTATGGCCAACACAGCTGCCTTTGTTTTCTGAAACATAGGGCATTTCTTAAAATAAGGGACGTTGGGCGACTCTACAGGGGTTGGCTCAGAGATGCCAACATTTGGTTCATCCTAAGGCCTGGATATGACAAAGAAGAGAATGAAGGGCATTGACAGGCAATGAGGAAGAATGAAGAGCAGCCAACTGACCAAGACTGTTCAATCTAGGGTGTACTGAGAACAGCCCTGCTGAAACAGCCCTTGGTAGCTGAGGAGAAGAGAACAGTGTTGGGGCAAATCCCTGCTCAGATTCGAATCCTTGTTTGGGTCTGAAGCTTCCTGGGTGGCCTCGGGCAAGATTTTATCTTTTCCCCTGACCTAATCCCCTCCCCATTGTTGTGAAGCTAAAATGCCACTTGGAGCTCCTCAGAGGGCAGGATACAAACATAACAAGTCAGAAATGAGTTTTTGCAGTACTTTACATGAGCGGGAGAAGGACTTTATGTGATTAGAAATAAACCCACCTGAAATTAGAAACTGATTAAATTGTTGCTCAGCATACTTGTGGTAGTGCTGGGGTTCAGAAAGGAGTGCACCTTCTTTGGGAAGTATTGTCATACCTAGGGATATATGCATTTCACACATCTATACTGAGCACAAATTTTCTAGCATCAGAGATGGAACAAGTGTCCTACTGCACATGTTACATTTTTTAAAAGTGTACACCTTAGGTGTATTAAGTATATTCCTAAGAATTTGAATGTGTGAATGTGATAAACATGTTTTTGCAGCCATTTGTATTGCTCAAATAGCCTTGTCAGGGACCCATGATTGGCTTCAGCTTGTTGTTGAGTGTACACCTGGTGGCAAACTGCGGTCTTCCCTCTGGGTAATGTGTGAAATGGTCCAAGGCTCTTTCTCTTAAGGTCTACATTTTAAAATTCACAGCTTCCCTTGCAAATTGCTTTCTCAGAGCCAAAACAGACATTGCTTTAAAAACATAGCTAGCACCATTTGTTAAATGGCTCAATATTTTGCAATAGAAATTGCAGATGTGGCCCTCCCGTTTGGACCCATATGGGGCGGGGGGGTTAAAGCCTCTCTACTCCCCTCCAAGCTAGGATCCCAATCCAAATTGGGGACCCTGGGCCTACTCTAGATTAAAAATGAAAGTCTGTTTCGGCCCACAGTGAAGGGTCATCCTGCAGAACGACAGCACAATTTTTCTAGCACTGTGGCTGTATGCCCTGCTTAAAGAGTGTCAAGAACTCCATTTTCTTTTTGTGCTATGTTTGTAAGACTCCATTTGGCCAGGCTGAAGTGGCATGTAGTGATGCAACCACCTGTGTGTGTTATCTCAAGATGTCTCTAGCCTTCAAAGCCAGGGTAAGACTCAGTTAATTGGATAGAATGATCTCAGCTGTGTTTCTGTGGGAACTTTTACTGCCCCCCTTTTCTTGGGGGTTTGGGAACGCTGTTCCAGTCAGCCTGTGATTGGTTAATAAAGATCTTCCTTGAGTTGTTAGGGGCCTGAGCATAAAATAGGGGGCTGCAGCTGCCCATTGTTTTTGTCTTTCATTGGCATCAGACTCTGAGCATCCCCTTTGGGGGGGCCTGCTCTATGTGAAGACCCATCCTTCGGTATATAGGCAATTTTGATTATTCTCTACCTGAAGTATTGTTTCCAAAGGTTGTTCTGGTTCTTGTATACCTCTTTACTCTTTTTCTCCCTTTCCCCTTATAAATAAACTTAACACCTGAGTTGTGTAAGCCCTGTACAAAATCCAGAGCCTTCTGTTTTGGTTAATTGCTACTATGTAACGTTTCAAGCTTGAGGCTTGGGAACAGGGTGTGGTGGACTGAACTCCTAAGCCTCAAGAGTGTCCTGCAAGGTCTGAGAGTCCCCTGGCTCAGGCTCAGGCGGATGTAAGGGCTGGCGGCGGCAGCCTACCTTGGTAATTATTTGCCCTGCCTACACTGCCGGGAGCTAGGGCAGCCCCCTTCCTCCCTTCACAAAGAGGCATGGACCTTTCACATCGGGAACACAATTGCATGGATGGGCCTGAGGTAAGCACTGCTTTGAATCCTGTACCAGCCTACCAGCAATCACTTTGCTCTGCTGCCTGGATCCCACAACTCAGCTGGGCATTGGTGTACAGGCAGTGCAACACCAGCCCACAGCACAGAGTATGCGCTGGCTGTGCATCGATGCTGAACCACTGCAGAGCCAACTGCTGGATGTGCACCCAGGCAGTTATATTTCAAGATGCCCCTCCATTCTCTTTGCACTCTTCTTGCCCCCCCCCCCCACCGCACACATCCAGAGCTTCTGGTTCTGCCTGCAGTTCCTGATAGTGGCCATAAGGGGCTCTGGGGTAAATGCCAAACTGGAGATCGATTATTATTTCTAGCTTCTCCAAGACAGATGAAAAATATGATGGTGGCAGCAGCAACAGAGGTGGGAGATGAAGACAAGACTCTCCCGGCGTGCTATAAAGCCGGTAGCCACTCGTGCCTAGTTCCCCACAGCTTTACATCTCTCCAGTCTTCTTAGTTTTACTCTCAGGACTATTAGATGTCACTTATTTTGAGGGAATGTCCTTATTGCAGAACTCTCATGCTCCAGAGAGGCTCATAAAACACCCCCACCCCCAACACACACATACAGAGCACCAAACGGATCTCACATTGGGGGGATGTCTGCCAGCTTCATTGTGCTTGCTCTCTCCTCCCTCCCTGCCCACCCAATGTGGCTGCATAGGCTCCCATACACGGGCCAAACAGATGGAAGGGGGAGCGTATGTGTGTACATCAGCTGCATCCAGCCCAGAAGCTGATCTATAAACTAATCCCACCCTGATCTATAGCCTAATTCACCTAAAACACAATTACAATCTGGAAGAGAAAAATATTGATTTCAAAATTGCTTTGCAGCTGGTGGAATGGAGGGGAGGGGCAGAGAATGGCAGTGGGAAGGGAGGCAGAAGCAGACAACAAGTCCTCAGGAGACTGGAAGCTTTCTGGATGAGGCGGGGGAACAATGTGTGAGGGGCAAAAATGACTGTCTAGCCAACGGACAGTGGGGAATATGGCCGGTATAGTTCCCCAAGGCCTCCAAGTTAGGAATCGGTGACTGGAGATCCTTGGGCCAAATCTAGCCAGTGAATGTAGCAGAACAGCCTGATGGGGGTGGGGTGAGGGAATGAAAGACTAATAGCAGGAGCAGCAGTTGGTGCAATGGACCCTATACCCAGCAGTGGTCCAAGCAAGTTGAGGATGAATAGGCACAGCTTGGTGCAACGAGGAAGGCGGGAGAATCGCAATGAACTGTGGTCAAGTGGCAGTCCACGCACAAGATTCAGTGGGCTAGTTTGAAGGCAGGGACATCTGGAGTGTGAACCTCATACATTTGGCATGGCAACCCTGCCTAAAAGGTTTCTTAAACTGGGGTGCATCTATTCCAGCTCCACTACTCAGAAGTGGATCAAGCTGCTGCATTCATTTGGCCTGATAATTTCCTAGAGACCTCGATAAAGGTCATTGCCTCACTGTTCCCGGGCTCTGTCCACCTAATACACAATTCCTGATTTGAATCATGCAAAAAGGAATGTAATGAAGGTGCCAGCAGAAGCAACAGAGCCCATCCAGCCCCTGCTCTTCTAAGGGAGAAGCAGAACTGAGGGCAGACCAAATCATATCATGGAGCTGACTCATTTTATTCTCCTGGAACTAACGGTAATCTGAAATCATAGAATATTTATTCTCATGCAGTGCAGTCCTATGCATGTTTGGTCAGAAGTAGGTCCCACATTGTTCAATTTGGCTTATTCCCTAATAAGGGTGTTTAAGATTTCAGTCTTATACTCTTGCTTTTTCAGCTGCAAAGCCACTTTGGCTATAAATTCAGCTCAAGGATGGAGGATGCTACAAGAACACACACACACCACACACACACACGCACACACACACACACACACACACATATTTTATATATATATATATATATATATATTCAAATTCATCATTCCCACATAGACTTTGTTCATATTCATGTTGCAGAGCCTGCACTGAGCAGGGCATAGGGGTCTCCAAGGTCCCTTCCAGCTCCATGATTCTATGATCTCATGAAGACTAAAAAAAAATCAATCCAAATCTGAAGATTCTATGATGACATGAGCTTAGGCCTAAACTGTGGGCTCTGGATGGGACCTCAGAACTTAGTTCTACCTGAGTATTCCAAGAAGACTTTACTTTTTTCTCTTTTTTCTGAATTTGACCAAATGTCCAAGTTGAGTCTTTAGCAGGAGGGGTGGCTCAACAGCATTCAGGAGAAGCAATAAGAGGGGAGGCATCTGGAAATAGGATATTCAGTTCATGGCCCCTGCAGTACAACTGCATGGCACATATACCCCATTTGCTGCATACAAAGGCTCTCTGACCCTGCTTGGTTGGGTGATACATTTCAGTGTGCAATTTATCAGTGACTTATTCATAGGGAATTTATAGTAATGAGGAACCCCAGATGGAAGTGTTAGAAATGTGCGAGTGTTTATGTATTGATGCTAGATTCTGTCAGCAAGGACATCATTAACAAACCAAATTATTTTGCAATATCTGGAAAAAAAACAGTTCTGCAGTCAGCCAACTCTAGGCTGAGTCCTCTCTCCTGGCAGCAGCATTTGAAAGGATGATGTATGGCATGCAGAGGGAGGAAGGATATGTTCAATGGCAGATGGAAGTGTTCTATTGATTACACAGACAAGACATGAAATACTGCCATAGATGGCCTGTTATAGAATTTACTAAACATTTATGGAGAGCAGTGGGATTACCCATGGGCCAACTCTCAAACACTTTCTCTCCCCAGGGAAGTACTGAGCCTATTTCTCTATTCCAGCCTTCCCCAACCTGGTGCTCTCCAGATGTGTTCCCCATGTCAGCTGGGGGTGATGGGAGTTGTAGTCTAACACATCTGGAGGGTGCCAGGTTAGGGAAGGCTGCTCCATTCCCTATCCCCAGCCAGACTATAAAGGCTTTCCCACCTGTTCCTGACTGGGTTTGCCCAGTTCAGCTTCTTATTAGCCAGACTGGGTATTAGAAGGCTGCAGCCAGAAGTAAACTACTGTATGTTCTAAAAGTCCTTTCCAAAACCTAAATGTTGGATTTCTATTGCCTGCTGACTCTGGTGTACAGTACTGACAACTTTATCTTTATACAATTGATTTATTAACTCTACTTATCCTACTGACCTTCACAATGACCAGCTTCGCATGATCACCGCAGCCCACCATGGCTTATTTCAGCCATGGTGGATTGCAGCATGTGCTGGGCGACTGTTGAATATTTAAGCCACATCTGTGGCTTGTTATGTCATCTGAACCCCATGAGAGAAGCTTGTTAGTGTGGTTAACAAATTACCCAGACCCATGGGCTGTTTTAGAACATAAGAACATAAGAAGAGCCATGATGGATCAGACCAAGGGTCCATCTAGTCCAGAATTCTGTTCACACAGTGGCCAACCAACTGTTGACCAGGGACCCACAAGCAGGGCACAAGTGCAACAGCACCCTCCCACCCATGTTCCCCAGCAACTAGTGTATATAAGCTCACTACCCCTGGCACCGGAGGTAGGACACAGCCATCAAGACCAGTAGTCATGGATAGTCTTCTCCTCCAGGAATTTGTCCAACCCCCTTTCAAAGCCATCCAAATTGGTGGCCATCACTACATCTTGAGGTAGCAAATTCCATAGTTTAACTATGCGCTGTGTGAAGAAGTACTTCCTTTGATCTGTCCTGAATCTCCCACCGATCAGCTTCATAGGATGACCCCGGGTTCTAGAATTCTGAGAGAGGGAGAAAAATGTCTCCCTATCCATATTCTCCACATCTCGCATAATTTTGTACACCTCTATCATGTCTCCTCTTATCCTCCTTTTTTCCCAAGCTAAACAATCCCAGCTGTTGTAACCTTCTCTCACAGGGGGAGATGCTCCAGCCCCTTGATAATTTTAGTTGACCTTTTCTGCACTTTTTCCAGCTCTACAATATTTTTTTTAGGTGTGGTGACCAGAACTGTACACAGTATTCCAAGTGTGGTCACACCATAGATTTGTATAGGGGCAGTATGATATTGGGAGTTTTATTCTCAATTTCTTTTCGAATTATGCCTAACATGGAGTTTGCCTTTTTTACAGCAGCCGCACACTGGCTTGACATCTTAATTGAGCTGTCCACCACAACCGCAAGATCTCTTTAGGGTTGTGGGTGGTTTGTTAACCATGCCAACAAGTCATCCTCGCCGGGTTCAGATGACACAACAAGGCACAGTTGCAGCTTGAATATTCAAAATGGCCACCCACATGCGCTGCAGCCCACCATGTCTTAAATAAGCTCCACGGCTTAAATTAGCATGATCATGTGAACCAGCCCATTGTGTCCACAGGATAATCACCAATGACCTATGTTGATTTCTTGGTATATTGTTGCTGTTAAATGCATCAGATAGCTCCTGATTCTTGCATTTTGAAAGCAAGTAAATAATAAGTCCAAGCTAATTTGGTTCACACTATTTGTGATCTTATGTAGGATCATTTATGGTGTCGTGCAGGCTCAGTAACCCACGTAAGGTGTCAGATGAAGTTCCTGGCAGATTTTATTTCATATCCTGCTTTGGTTGTCTTAACTTTCTTATCATGCCCATCAGCATGTTATCAGTTCATTTGGTGCAAAGATTGAAATCTGGGGGAAAAGAGTAACACAAAGGTAGCAGCTGGTAAGACAACAGCATCAGATGCATATAATTTCTTTCAAAATTAGATTTATTGAAGTCCTGTCTGGTGGAAATCACTGTAGCATGGAACACTCAGCATATGGATTTGATCATTGACTTATGCCTGACTACATTTTTCATTAGGGGAAATATTGGCTGTGAATGTTTTGACCTCATAATCTCTGTATTTTAAACAATGACCAGTGGGAAACCAAGCTGGAATGGGGAGCAGAACATTTTGTGGCAAGTGCTCCATTGTGCTAGGCATGAGTCCTCCGCCGTGACTGCTGGAAATGACTTTCCCTGCTTGTAGAAAAACAAATAACCGGAAACCAGAAATTGTGAAAAGGGGCTCTTTCTCTCCCTTATTGCAGACAAGTGTGGCATGGGGGCATGCAGGAGGTGGCAACCCTATTTTCTACACTGGCTAAATGAAGGGTGCTCGTGGATTTCTTTTGTTGTAGTGACTCCATCAAAACTGTTTCCTATCTTGTTGTGGTTCTTCAAAGGGGCTACAGGTCCCAGTGTACACTGCAGAGGTACAGGAGGGTAAGAAGCACGATAGGGAGGCAGGGTCCCAACCCCATTCTCAACATGCAAATAAAAAGGCCACTGGGACTAGTAAGCAAGCACATCCCAGCTCATGCAGCCTGAAATATGGACCACCTATCCCCAGAAGGAGTCATGAGCACTGAGGCTGACAAAGCCTCTGGTCTCTCAGATGTGTTTTACTCCACACAGGATTGAGCATAAAAGGAGGAAGTGGCTGTTCTGGCATTAAGAAGCTGGATCTGGCGTAAACAGAGGATAAAGCCAGCCAAAGGGCTAGAAAGAAGTGGGTCAAAATCTTGCCCTTATGTTCATACAGTGCCCATTTATGCACTGCCAAAAAAGAGCAAGTGTATCCCCAAAAGAGAGGACAAAAGAGGGCACCAATTTACATAACATTTGCATATGCTAATTTATAATGTAGACTTGCAAATTTAGGAATAATTACCATAATTTAAATAGAAATATAATACATCTCCCCATAGGAAGGAAGACTAACTAGGTGAGTTGTGTGCCTGCTGGCTACTGTCCAAGTG
Organism: Heloderma suspectum; assembly: GCF_057233095.1. NCBI lineage: Eukaryota > Metazoa > Chordata > Lepidosauria > Squamata > Helodermatidae > Heloderma > Heloderma suspectum. The sequence goes on along the minus strand of NC_139460.1, from coordinate 260,132,638 downwards.
CTAACTTTTTATGGGCGACTTCAAGGTTCCCGCTCTCCCTCCTTAGGTTTTTTTGGCTTTAAACGGGACTTGGACCAGGCAGCCCATCAAACAGAGGATGCTTTCAAATAGAGGACTGTCCTCTGACAGAGGATAGAGGACAATCAAATAGAGGACAACCCTCTATAAAGTAGGACACATGGCCAGTGAGCACTCTATGTGTTCAGGTCAACCTCTGCCATCATGTACTTGCCATTTTTTTCTTTCATAAAATGATGACTTGCATCTCCAAATGTACAGACATGTTATATATAATAATACACCAATGGATCTTTGGAAGTGCCAGGCACTACTTAGTTTAATCAGAGGATGCATCTGATGAACTTATCCATTCCAGACTATAAACAATATGATCCTTTCTGCTTCAGAATGACTCCATAGGCATCTCTCATTGTACTTAAATACAGTGATGGGTAGAAGTAGAGCATAGGCTACTCATTTGAGCCAAGAATGGCAGCCCCATGCTTTTTGGGGTGGCACTCTGGAGTACTGTTTCCCACCTCCCAGCTGAGCAGAGCAGAGCCGAGCAAGCTGCTCCAGCTGGTCCAGGGACTACAGAAGCAGGCAAGCTCCCAGAGAACGAGTGACCAGAGCGAGCGAACAGGGGGAGCAAACAGGAGTTGGCCAGGAGAGTTGCAGTGGTTGAAGAGACAAAGGAGACAGAGGCTAAGAGGTAACTGGGGTGCAGGAAGCCCAGGGGGCTGCCCTTTATCCTTCTCAGTGGCTGTGAGCTCACCAGGTGCTTCTGAGAGCTCCAACTGAATTGGAGGGGTGTGGCCTGAGTACTCCCAGGAGCTGACTGGGCGGGAAGCTTCAGTCTGTTTCCCGCCTCCCAGCTGAGCAGAGCAGAGCAGAGCAAGCTGCTCCAGCTGGTCCAGGGACTACAGAAGCAGGCAAGCTCCCAGAGAGCGAGCGAACAGGGGGAGCAAACAGGAGTTGGCCAGGGGAGTTGCAGTGGTTGAAGAGACAAAGGAGACAGAGGCTAAGAGGTAACTGGGGTGCAGGAAGCCCAGGGGGCTGCCCTTTATCCTTCTCAGTGGCTGTGAGCTCACCAGGTGCTTCTGAGAGCTCCAACTGAATTGGAGGGGTGTGGCCTGAGTACTCCCAGGAGCTGACTGGGCGGGAAGCTTCAGTCTGTTTCCCGCCTCCCAGCTGAGCAGAGCAGAGCCAAGCAAGCTGCTCCAGCTGGTCCAGGGACTACAGAAGCAAGCAAGCTCCCAGAGAGCGAGCGACCAGAGCGAGCAAGCAGGGGGAGCAAACAGGAGTTGGCCAGGGGAGTTTGGCAGGGGAGGTCAAGGGGGAGGCCCCTAACATTTATTTTATTTTATTTTTTATTTTTTTAACTAACTTTTTTCCATTTATTTGTCTTGTAACACACACTTCCACACCAGTGGGACTCTGCTTTTAACCTCTACTGAGCAGAGGAGCAGGCACAGGCTAGTCTAGAAAGCTAGACACGAAAAGGGAAAAGGGGCTATGGAAGGACAAGACTCTCCAGTGGTGGTGACCTGCAAGGTGTGTGCAATGTTTGTTTTCTTGCCTGAGAACAACATGGCCTACACCTGCAACAAGTGCAAGTTGATCATGCTGCTGCTGGAAGAAAAAGTAAGTGGACTGGAGCGGCAACTGTCGACCCTCCGGGGAATAAGAGAACATGAAGAGTTCTTGGACAGAATGGGGGAACTACAGCAGCAAAGGGAAGACCAGAAGCTTGAAGAGCAACAGCAAGATGAGGCAGTGGGAAATGCTGAGGTGAAGAAAAATGGAGTAAAGGATACTCCTTGGAAAAGGCTGACAGGAGAAGAAGAACTAGACGCCACTCCGCACCAGTGGAAGCAGTGGAGCTGTGGAACCGATTCCAGGTACTTGCGGATGAGACTGGAGGACAGCCTGCAGAGGAAGAATCACAGGGGAACCTACATGAGAGTGAGCAAGAGGCTGAAGGTCAGTCAAACAGAGGCGATGAAACCCAGGCCTACAACAAGAAGAAGAGAAGAGTGGTAGTAGTGGGAGACTCCTTGCTGCGTGGGATCGAGACCCAACTATGTCGCGAAGACCCGTGGACTCACCAGGTATGTTGTCTCCTGGGAGGACGGATTAGAGACGTGGCTGAAAGGTTGCCTGCACTCATAAAGCCCACTGACAGGTATCCTTTTCTTCTCATCCATGTGGGAACAAATGATACCGCCAAGTGGAGCTATGAAGAGATCACGTCAGACTTTAAAGCTTTGGGAAGGAAACTCAAGAACTTTGGGGAGCAGATAGTTTTCTCATCTATCCTTCTAGTAGTTAGAAGAGGGATAGAAAGGGAATGAAAAATACTCCGGGTGAATGACTGGCTACGAAGGTGGTGCCGACGAGAGATATTTGGATTCTGGGACCATGGGCTATACTTCCTGGAAGATGGGCTGTTAGCAAGAGATGGGTTGCACCGCACAAAGGATGGGAAGAATGTGTTTGACAACAACATGAAGAACTTCATCAGGAGGGCTTTAAACTGAATCCTACGGGGAAGGGAGATGTAATGTTGGGGGTAACAATGGACATAGGCGCATGCACTGCAATGGAGAGAACAGCTCTAATAGTGCCCAATAATAGTCTTCAGACACATGTAGGAAGACAGCCAGACTATGAAGCACATGGTCTTCGATGTCAATATACTAATGCCCAGAGTATGGGAAACAAACAGAACAAACTTGAACTCTTAATACAAGAGGGAAATTATGACTTGATAGGTATAACTGAGACTTGGTGGGATGACTCTCATGACTGGAATACAGCAATTGAAGGATATAACTTGTTCCAAAAGAACAGGAGGAACAGAAAGGAAGGTGGGGTTGCACTGTATGTGAAAAATACATATCTCTGCACAGAAATACAGGAGGGGGAGCTTGGTAGCCCTATCGAGAGCATCTGGATCAAAATAAATGGAGCAAAGAACAAAAGGAACACGGTGGTCAGAGTCTACTACCGGCCACCCAATCAAGGAGAAGACAAGGATGAAACTTTTGAAAAGCAAATAGCCAATGTTTTAAGGAAGCATGATGTAGTAGTAATGGGGGACTTCAATTTCCCCGATATTTGTTGGGAGACAAATTCTGCAAAACATGGCCCCTCCAGGACATTCCTGACTTGTGTGGCGTATAACTTCCTCCTACAGAAAGTAGAGGAAGGAACTAAAGGATTGGCTATCCTTGACTTGATCCTAACCAACAGAGATGACTTAGTGGATAAAGTAGCAGTTACAGGAACTCTGGGAGAAAGCGACCATGTTGTACTTGAGTTCTTGGTTCTAAGGGAAGCAAAAGCCGAGTGTAGTCAAACATGTACCCTGGATTTTAGGAAAGCATATTTTAATAAACTCAGAACAATGATCAGTAAGGTCCCATGGCAAGTGACGCTAATGAGAAAAGGAGTCCAAGACGGGTGGGAGCTTTTAAAAAAGGAAATTCTCAAGGCACAATTACAAACAATTCCAACAAGAAGAAAAGGTGGAAGACAACAGAAGAAGCCAATGTGGCTTCACAAAAAGCTTAGAGATGACCTGAAAACTAAAAAGGACACATATAGGAAGTGGGAAGAAGGCCAAGTAACAAAGGAAGAGTACAGGCAGGTAGCACAGAATTGCAGGGATGGCGTCAGGAAGGCTAAAGCTGAGAACGAGCTGAGGTTAGCAAGGGATGCTAAAAGCAACAAAAAGGCTTTCTTCAGCTACGTGCACAGTAAAAGGCAGAGGAAAGAAATGGTGGTTCAGCTATTAAATAAGGATGGCAAAACGATAACAGATGACAAAGAAAAGGCAGAGGTGCTCAATTCCTACTTTGGCTCAGTCTTCTCCCAAAAGAGGGTCTGTGACCCCCCTGGCAAAGTACAGGCTGAAGGGGCAGGATTGCAGCTTGAAATCGATAGACGTATGGTCAAGGAACACCTAATTACTTTGAATGAGTTCAAATCTCCAGGGCCAGATGAACTGCATCCTAGAGTGATAAAGGAACTGGCAGAAGAACTCTCAGAACCCCTGTCTATTCTCTTTGAGAAATCATGGAGGACGGGTGAAGTGCCAGATGACTGGAGGAGGGCTAATGTTGTCCCTCTCTTCAAAAAGGGTAAAAAGGAGGAACCTGGGAACTACAGACCAGTCAGTCTGACATCAATCCCTGGGAAAATTCTGGAGCAGATGATAAAGCAATCCATCTGGAAGCACCTTGAAAACAATGCAGTGATTACTTGAAGCCAACATGGATTTGTCAAAACAAAGTCCTGCCAGATGAATCTGATCTCATTTTTTAATCAAGTAACCTCCCTTGTAGACCGCGGGAATGCTGTAGACATCATATACCTCGACTTCAGTAAAGCTTTCGACAAAGTGCCCCATGATATCCTGATGAGCAAACTAGCTCAAAGTGGGCTAGATGAAACAACGATCATGTGGATCCACAGTTGGCTACAGAACTGGACTCAAAGAGTGCTTATCAATGGGACCTTCTCAAACTGGGGAGAGGTAATGAGTGGTGTGCCGCAGGGCTCAGTCCTGGGCCCAGTGCTCTTCAACATTTTTATTAATGACTTGGAGGAGGAGGTGCAGGGAATGCTGATTAAATTTGCAGATGACACAAAATTGGGCAGGATAGCTAATACTCTGGAAGACAGAAACAAAATTCAAAGTGATCTTGATAGACTGGAGTGCTGGGCAGAAAACAACAGAATGACATTTAATAGGGATAAATGCCAAGTTCTGCACCTAGGAAAAAGAAACCAAATGCACAGTTACAAGATGGGGGATACGTGGCTCAACAACACTAAAAGCGAGAAGGATCTTGGAATTGTTGTCTATCACAAGCTGAATATGAGCCAACAATGTGATGTGGCTGCAAAAAAGGCAAATGCTCTTTTGGGCTGCATTAATAGAAGCATAGCTTCCAAATCCTGGGAAGTACTAGTTCCCCTCTGCTCAGCACTGGTTAGGCCTCATCTGGAGTACTGTGTCCAGTTCTGGGCACCACACTTTAAGAAGAATGCAGACAAGCTGGAGAGGATTCAGAGGAGGGCAACAAAGATGATCAGGGGACTGGAAACAAAGCCCTATGAAGAGAGACTGAAAGAACTGGGCATGTTTAGCCTTGAGAAGAGAAGACTGAGGGGAGATATGATAGCGCTCTTCAAGTACTTGAAAGGCTGTCACAGAGAGGAAGGCCAGGATCTCTTCTCCATCATCCCAGAGTGCAGGACACGGAATAATGGGCTCAAGTTACAGGAAGGCAGTTAGGCAGATTCCAGCTAAACATCAGGAAAAACTTCCTGACTGTTAGAGCAATACGACAATGGAACCAATTACCTAGGGAGGTGGTGGGCTCTCCCACACTGGAGGTGTTCAAGAGGAGGCTGGACAGCCATCTGTCAGGGATGCTCTGACTTGGATTCCTGCATTGAGCAGGGGGTTGGACTCGATGGCTTTGTAGGCCCCTTCCAACCCTACTATCTATGATTCTATGATTCTATGTAAGCTCCAGTGATTCAACATCCAGATCTGCTGATATAATCACAGGGGTATAGATGTGGGTGGGATTAACACAACCACTTGATTAAGAACCCTAATAAAGTGTATCTGAAAATGCACATGCATAGAAAGAGTTGACATCACACTGTGCTCATGTTTCCACTGGCTGTGGGAATGAAACTGACAAAGGTCACATCAAAACTGGCCATCAAAACAGAGGGCACTTGGAGGCCTGCCCTTTCTTAACCCTGGAGTGTGGATTTGAGAATGAGATTGGTGAGGCCAGGAGGGTACACAGCCAAAGCCCTAGCTCCAGCACACCACAGGATTTGATTGATTCAATTGTGGGTGAATCATATTTAATCCTGACAAAGATCTGAGGGTTTCTCACTGAACTTATAATCTCCACTGAAGGAAGGACCAGGGTCAACATTTTTGGTTCCATGCCCAAATGACCATGACTGAATACAACCATTTTTATCGCATCAGGAGGAAGTGAGATTCATATCATACAGTTCATTTTGCCACATCAAACTGCATATCAGGCAGTTTTATAGCAAAGGCAGTGAGGTTAATAAAACTTGCTTTATATCATAGCAAATCTTTGTCCCATTCTTTGTGAGTATTCCTTTGATACCACTGAAGGAATCTTCAAAATCTGTATCTCACTTTTGACAACTTTGGTTTGCTTTCCAGGTTTTGACGCAGCCATTAGTTATTGAGAGAAATTATTTCTGTTGTTGTTGGATCATTTTTTAAAAATTGGCTCCAGGCAGCATCACAGAACAACGAAACAAAATACCCGTGAAAAGAGTTAATCACAAATGGCTAATTATTTCCCCCACCCCACCCCCAGTCCTTCCTCCCCAAATCATGAAATATTATCCCCATGAAAAAAGGAAAACCTATCTTCACTCATGATCTCTTCATGGATTTTATGCACCTAATTCATCAAACTGGAAACACTTCCTGCTTGTCTCCAATCAGTTTAAAAATAAAGCTGGTGATGACCCCACTGATTCAACGTGGTGGAGGGTGAAGCTTCTAATTTATATCTCCCAGGACGTGTCCCAAAGTTATAGTCCTCCTCGCTTTGGACTGAGCTTTATGGAACATTCCTAAACTGAGGCGTGCATTATCCTTCCAGTTTGAAGTGTTTACTGAGATCAAGGCCTCCATTTGGCCTTGAAAGGTGGGCACTTGTATCTTTAATAACTACATGGCAGCACAAACCTTGGACAGAGATGGGAGATGTTGCCTCTACTGCATTCTTCCCAGCTAAGCAACTATTTAAAAACAAACAAGCCAGGAACAATGGATGTAGTCTGTGGAGGCTGGTGGCTCCGATGACAGTGGGGTGGTGATTCTGCTCTGGGTTTCAGTCAGAGCTGGTCAGAACTCTAAAGGAATTATCCAAGGTGCTGAGCCCACTTTAGGGATAAGATTCAGCACTTTGGTGGCAGCCCCACCCCCAGGCAGCCCACCTTTGTATGCACCGGCCCCAAGAAGCTGATGCAAGCTCTTGCCAGGTAGCAAGGAGTCTCCAAACAAGACTGCAAAAACAGAAGGCTGGTTATGCAAAGAGACAGCATTCTCTGACCCCAAATTAATGGTGGTGATCTCTTATAATTCCAGGCATGGGGGGGCAGAGGTGGCAGGACAGAGACTTTACACACACACACACACACACACACACACACGAATTTGTCTTGGCCACTATTGTCTATTCTTATTCGCAGCAGATGAAATGTCAAGAGATGTGTTGGGATGCAAACCAAAGTCATGGAATCTTCTGGGTTATAGCTGCCTTTGCCAGCCTGGTACCCCCCTGGTGTTTTGGACTACAACTTCCAGCATTCCTGACCATTGGCCATGCTGGCTTGGGCCAATGGGAGTTGAAGTCCAAAATATCTGGAGGGAACCAGGTTAGGGAAGGCTGGCTTATAGAGCAAAAAAAGGGGGGCAGATGTAGAAAGTTTATTGCAGAAACTTTAGCAAGCCTGCCAAAGAACTACAGCCCAGGAAACAAGCACTAGAATGTCAATATGGTGGCATTTTAACAGCTTTTATTAATGTTTGAAAGCAAACAGCAGGTGTGGAATGAGCCAAGAACAGCAATTGCATCAACAGAATCTTATAGCTTGTCATCTGCATACCTATAACCCACTGACCTTTGGGGTTTCTTTCTGCATTCAGGACTTATGTTCTCATTTATTTGTTCCATTCTGCATTCAAAACGTGGTCTTAAAAGGAAAAAGGGAATCCAGAAGCAAGAAAACTTGGGGGACAGAGTCCTGGTGGATTTCAGAGCAAAGTCTTGTTATATATTGCTTCCAGCACAAGCCTGCAAAAAACAAATGCAAAAGGGGACCATCTGGGGGAATGAAAACACGTTTGAATCAATAGGATAAAGTTAACAGTATAAAAAAAAATAAAATAGAATGAACCAAATGGGATAAAAATTCCTGTGGATATATTAAGGCTCAATACTGGATTTGTGGAATCATATCAGGGGCCAAAAGCTCTTCTGGTGTAACTCTGGTGTAACTCTGGATAGCTTTCATTATTGATGCTTTACACTGGATTGGATTTTCTGGACAGTGTGAGCATCCAAGCCCCCCCCCCCTTCTTAGATCTTGACGATGGGGCAGCCAGCCAGGCCCAACTGTGGCTGAGTGGTCCTTACAGCTGAAGATTCCCCATGGATTCCAGAGCCACACAGGTGAAGGCTCAGTGAGGTTATGGGAGAGCTGTCTCTGTCCTGATTGGTTACTGTGGGATCAAGTGGCAGAGGGCAGGGCTTCGAAGGGCTACTGGAGAAGCTGCGGGTGGGGGGGGCGGGAGGAAGGGACGAGGGAAGCCAAGTCAAGACAACAAGATGGAGCAGAAGTGCGGATATTAGAGGAGGTACCTCCTACTGCCACCTGTTTGTCCCCTAAGAAACCTACTGCCTCAGCAAACTGGTGCGTTCCATAGCAACTGGGCTTTGCCTTTCCCCAGAGGAAATCCGGGCTGTCCTCTGCTGGTGGCCTCTGCCTGAGCAAGCTATCCCAAGCTACCTCGCAAGTCAACCAGCTTAATTCCCAAAGGGGTCTTCTAGCCTGCCCTGACCCCAGCATTGCCTATGGGAAACAACGACAAGGGTTTTCACAGGGGGAATCTGCAAGCCCCCTACAAGGACCTCTTGGCCCTACACAAACCTGCCCAACTGCTAACATCTTCAGAGGCAGTGCCAGCTCCAGGTTTCGGAGGGCCCTTGGGCCAGATAACCTCAATGGGCCTCTCCCTCAATGAGTCCACCTTCTAACCACCACTGTCACCAGTTGCTATTGCTTCTCCCCCTCTTTCTTAGTATTTCTACCACTTGCTTGCTTGGCAGCCAGTGAGAAAGTAGGCAGTAGCATCTACTGCTCCTCCTCACCACCACTATTGTCTGGGCCAAAGCAAGGGGCAACAGAACAAGCAGGTTGCAATGGGGAAGAGCAGGTCCAGGAGCCTCTTGGTGGCTGGCCACTGCTGGGGTGTGGGCCCTTGGCAGGTGCCCAACCATGCCTTCCCTTTACGCTGGCCTTGTTCAGAGACCTTGCGTAGAGTGGCTCCCACCTTCTGAAGTAAGGTGGGTGGCCACAAGGAGCAGAGCCTCACCTCTGACAAACTCTTTCCCCTGCCATTTGCCAGGCTCCATCCCTGATGACCTTTAGAAAGAAGTCAAAAATGCTCCCCTCAGCCTTTAAGGAAATTTAATGCTGATGTTGGTTTTTATTCTGCTGTTGATTGCTGTCTATTCTAATTGTTTTTGTTCTGACTGCTCTCTTTTATTATATTCTTGTTCTTTTATAGTGTTACTACCTGCATTGTGAATCAGAATAATTAATAGGCAGGATAGAAATATTTCAAATAAATGCATACATTAATAAAAGTAGTAAAAATTAAAAATAGCAAGTTCATTGCTCTTTAATGGGAAGTGTAGTAGGAGACTGTCCTGGGTGCTAGGAAAGAAGCGGGCATCTTGACAAGTGGCACTTGCTAATTCCCCAGTCCCATTTCCTGCAGCCCTGAGGGTATTCCCACCCTAATACTGACCTCAGAACATTACTGCTCAGCTTAAGAGATCTGTTTAGAGGAATGGCTGCCAGCCATCAGCTAAAATACTTACTTGTCAGCATCTCCTTTGTCCAGAAAATACTTTGACATATTACCCTCCAAGGGTTTCAATGGGGATATTTTTATACACTGATCCGAATAGCTGATCTTAGCCTCAGCCTGTGATATTTCCTTTTATCTTCCCACATCTCTTTCCCTCCTGGATTTTGGCTAGAGCAGGGATAGGCAACTGGATGCCCTCCAGATATTTTGGACTACAACTCCCATAAGCCCCAGCCAGCAAGGCCAATGGTCAGGGATTATGGGAATTGTTCTCCAAAACGTCTGGAGGGCACCTGGATGTCTATCCTTGGGGCAGAGGCTTCATTGATTAATCAGTACAATTGTTTGTTTGTTTAATATATAAATTGTGCCCTCCACTTACCAGGTGCTTCAGACAATCTACACGAAACACATAAAACCAAGAAACACAGGAGCAAAAACACATACAATAAAAATTGAGTGTGGCATTAAAATGGATGGGCAAGAAAACATTATAGAACATTAAAAGCAAGAGAGAACAGAGGAATCTTTACTGCCGGTCTAAAGCAAAATAAAGAAGGAGCCAACCTCAACTCCCTCAGGAGGGAGTTCCAGAATTGGGGTGCTGCTATTAAAAAGGCCCCGTCTTGAGTCCCCACCAACCTAGTTCTCCTTGGTGGTGGGACATATAAGCAGGGCCTCCAATGGATCCTGAATTACAGGCAGCTTCATATCAAAGGAGGCAGCCCTTGTGATATCCTAGGAAATATCCACATGCATTAAAAAAAATTGAATGTTTAAATCAGGCCTCAATTGGACTTCTTCTATGTGAGCGAGTGCTCAAGGCTGATGGCATTGTTGTAAACAACTGAGGTACATATATTGCAGCCTTCTGCAAATTGGTGCCCTCCAGATGTTTCAGACTGCAACTCCAATCATTCTCAGGCAGCAATAATGGGAACTGCAGTCCAACACGTCTGGAAGGCTCCAGGTTGGGGAAGGTTAATATACTTATTCAGGCAATGATTTGCCTGGCTGGTTGGTCTGTGAAACAATTTTTGTTAAAAGATCTTGAGACAATATTGCCTTTATTTAAATGTTGTAGTATTTCCCTGAATCAGTTAATTAATCAATTAATGGGTTGAAAGCAGAACAGTTATCTGACCAAATGCTTCATTTGGTTGACACTTCTGGCATTCTGTCCCTTGCATTTTCCCCTGATTTCTCCTGATATGAAGAGGTTCACTATCTCCAAAAATAGCTGTGCAAGGGAGAATATAAATTTCCACCATTCCCATGCCATGAAAACTTAAAACGTTACTATTTTCCACTGCACATCAAAGGGACAGAGCAGGCTCTGGGGATAATATGGATTTACAGTACCTTCTTTGGATCATGTGCGTCGCTGGGCTTGGGAAGAACTGGGATTCCATAACCAGATTTCAATTGGATTTGTCCTGTGTGAGAGGGTGTTCAGTTCCATGGGGAGTGTGTGTATGTTCAGTTATATAGAAATGGATATCATGCTGGGCAGTGCCATGTGAAAGTTTGACTGAGCAGCTGACTGCAGTTCTCTCACATTGGTCAGTACACAACAAATTCACATCCATTTTAAAATAACTGCCATGGTTTCCCCCCAGGAATCCTGGGTGGGAGCTGTAGATTGGTATGCCTGCTGAGAATTCTCTTACAGTTCCCTAACCCCCACATGGAACTACAATTTCCACGTTTTGCGGGAGAGGAAGAATGATCATTAAACTGGTTTATGTCTGATAATGTAGACACCATTAGGTAGACACACATAATGTAGACACACATGTAGGCCAGTCCTACCTTTAGGCAGGGTGAGGCGGTCACCTCGGGCAGCAGACGCTGGCAAGGGCCTAGGGTGGCTATGTGTCCTTTTTTACAGGGCTTGTTTGAAGGATGGCCAGAGGACAGAGGTTTTGAAGGCATCCTCTATTTGAAGGGCTGTCCAGTCCAATTCTGGTATAAAGATAAAAAACCATCTGAAGGAAGAGCTGGGCCTTGAAGTTGCCCATCAACAACACTTGGACAGCAGACTGAGCAAGGCACACAGGTTACCTGATCACAGACATCCACCCTATAGTAAAACGTGCTGTGTTTCTATTTAAATTGTAATAATCATTTCTAAATTTGCATCTATACATATAAATTAGCACATGCAAATTTTATGCAAATCAGTGTCCTCCTTTGTCCTCTTTTTTGCTGATGCACATCCTCTTTTTTGGCAATTCATAAGTGGCCATCCTCAGGGCAACAAATTATTGGAGGAAAGAGTTGTGTGCCAAGCGTCCTGCAGGTCATCAGCTGGCTCGCTGCCTTCAGGTGTGGTGGAGGATGTCTTGAAGAAAGATTCAACTGTCTGTGTCCAGTTGGCTTTTGTACATGCAATGGGAGTGGGCGCCATTTTGTTCTTTGTCTCAGGCAGCAAAATGTCTTGGGCCAGTCCTAGTAGATATGCCCCTTGTTAGGTGGTTCAACAGCTGGGAGCTTTGCTTCATTTCCAACCTCAAAGAGAGGCAAGGCCTGTTTACAGGAGATGGGGATGCCATGCTTGAACAGAGTTCACCCAGTATCTATCTGGGTTGGTGTCTCTCAAAACCATCAGGAAAGCTTTCTTAGGGAGATGCAGAAAATTGGTAGGGGAGATTCAAATCCATCACTGGTTTTCTCCTATCCAAGGTTTCCTGTATGCCTTGACTGGGCCTGGAGGCAAGATGCTGGCTGGCTCTTTCTCCCAGTAATGCAATCAGTGCGTAACACAAGTGGTTGTGTGCCATTATAGCTGGGAATGAGAAGGTTCCTTGCTTTAGGTCAAACAGACAGGCATGCCTAGACTGTTTTTACTTTCCATGCCAGCCAGCAGCACTGTGAACTTGCTGGAGACATCTGGATGTGTTTTCACAAAATGTAGCTCTAGGGAGGAGGTAGAGCACCTGCTTCGCATGCAGAAGGTCCCAGGTTCGATCCCCAGCTTCTCTAGGCGGGACTGGAAAACCCCCTGCTGCCACTCAGTGTCGACAGTCCTGGGGTAGATGGACCAGTGGTCTGGTGCAGCATGAGGCAGCTTCCGATATTCCCTTTCAGGGACACAAAATTGGACTCTAAGCCTTCTGGAGTCTCTTCTTGCCTGTTGCACGTGCGCGCGCGTGCGCGCACACACACACACACTATACAAGCTCCATATTCACAGGGTGCGTGCATGCACACGCACACAATTTTTGTGGTGTGCACCCCTGCTTTGAAGCCTAAAGTATGGAGCAAGCAAACTTTACTTAACACTGCAACTTTTACTACAACTGATGCCAAAGTTGCTGTTACCCTGTCTGGCTTTGAGTTCTCTGCTGGTGTTCCCCAGGACTGTTTCCCCACATGTACTTAGAGAAACCTTGATGTGTACTGTCATTACAGGGCTGCTTGTCGCCCCTCCTAACCACCTAACTAGTCCCCACCCCCATTCTGATATTTGTATCTTATTACCGCTGGATCTTGCCCGATATAATATTCTTGGAGCTGTTGGAATATTGGAGGAGGATGCAGGCCCATAGCCAGCCTAAAAGTTGGGGGGGGCACCAAAAATTAAGGGAGGCAGCTTATCTGGTTTGCAGGCCTAGTAAGACAACACTGTAAACTGTTTTTTAATTATTTGTTTGTAAAAAAAAAATTACGGGGCAGAAAAAATTTAGGGGGCACAGCCCCCCCCGACCTCCCCTGGCTACAGGCCTGGGATGATGTAACCCATAAGTGGCACATAGTTTTTCCTACCCTTTCCTTTGAAGCCTTCCAAATTGCCTATTGCCAGACAGGGCCGGTATCAACACACAGTATCCTCAAGCAGCTGCCAGGGCCCCACAGGTGCTACCACTGAAACTTGGCTCCCCATTTAAATATTTTAAACATCCCCCCTGCCCCCGTCCTCCAGCACTGTGCTCCAGGCAGTGTCTGGCAGTTGGATCTAGGAGCTGCCATTTAAATTGCCCCTGGCGTACTGTCACCCTGGGACATTGTCGGAAATTAAAATGGCAGGTCCCAGCCACTCATCACTGATTGGAGCACCACTGCAGCCTGCTGTTGCCGCTGCCACTAGATAAGCCTACTGGAGGGGGCGGTACTGATGCAAGAAGCTCCCCCCCCCCCCCGAAGGCACTTTGCTGAAGGCCTCAAACCTGGAGCTGTCCCTGTTAGCAGAGGCAGAATCCCTTTTGTCAACATGCAGGGAAACATTAACATTCTCCAAATCATCCACATATAGTATAAGACCAAGAGCTGATAGCAAAACTGTCATTCTAGGCCGTGCCTATGGGCCATAAATCCCAGTATCTTGCCTCCAACTATTACTAGCATCAGACATTTCAGAGCAAATATTCAAGAAACAGGGCAATTCTGGAAAGGTTCATCCCCTGCCATTCACGCACTAGTTCTGATTATCTGTTCAGTTCAGTTCAGTTCAGTTCCCCAGCTACTCAGTTTTATTCTCATATTGGCCATAACAGAAATTGCAAGGCACACTATGTAAAATCTTGAACGTCAGGACTCATATCTTACAGATTATTGTAATAGGGAAGAGGTAGGTCAGTCAAAATTAATTGTCATTACAGGGATCATGGAACATGGGACTCAACAAACTTCAGGTAAGATTTAGATAATGGCAGGGCATACTGTTGCTGCCTTGCGCAACACACCTTGACATTTATTTGATAAAAGAAAGTCAGTCCTCTGAAGGCCTGAACGATTGTCCTTATCTGTCCGGAGGGTGGGGAAGAAATTTGATTCTAGCTAATATGTGACTGGGGAACGTGAAAAGATAATGTAGAAGATCTTCAAGTTCTTCTGTGGCACAGAACCATAAATGGCCTTCATATTGCGGTGGCCACTTATGATTCACCAAAAAAGAGGGCATGCATCAACAAATAAGATGACAAAAAGGGACACCTATTTGCATAGAATTTGCATCTCCTAATTTTCTATAGATAGATGCAAATTTAGACATTATTATTATAATTTAAATAAAAATACAGTACATCTCACCATAGTGTGGAAGACTGTGACCCGGTGACCTGTGTGTGCCTTGCTCAGTCTGCTGCCCAGGTGCTGTTGATGGGTGAGTTCCAGGCCTCTGCTCTTCCTTCTGATGGTTCTTTATCTTTAAACCAGACTTGGACTGGACACCCCTTCAAAATAGAGAACAGTCCTCTGGCAGCCCTTGAAACAGAGGCCTGTTCTCTGTAAAAGAGGTCACATGGTCACCCTACTTCATACAGAACATGGGGGGAAATCTCCTTTCCAAGACAAATGTTGGTTGGCATCAGATTAAGCCTTAGTAGGGTGACAGCTCTTTACAATGGAAAGTAAGTAATTTCAACAAGACAATCTTCTGGAGACAATGCTGGTTTTTAAACATAGCAAATTATAGTTCAATTTTGTTGCTACTTACTGAGGCTGTATCAACGTTGGACGAAAGTGTCATAGTCTGTAGACCTAAATTGCAACTTAAGCAACTTAATCAAATACTGTAATATCTATATTGCAATGTCATAATACGGTCAGACATCAAGAGAAGTTCTGATTTTCTTTTCATGGGCACTTTGAGGACAGGAATGCATTCCCTAGTTATTTTGGCATGCAGTCTCCGGAATGTGTGACCTACAAATGTGTCTTATCCTTAGAAACAATAAAACAAAAACAAACCAGTTATGGAGTTCCAGTTATGTTTAACCACATCAGTAAATTTTGATCTAGTTTTACCTGTTTTAGCCTATGGTTGGCCAATTTGGCCTGTGGGACCTGTGCTTGCTTGCTTGCCCTTATACTTTAGGGTCTATAGTGTGTGGTACAACTGAGTTGCTGGAGCCATTTGAGTTTGCTTATTCCCGTGTATATATTATCCTACAAGGCCTGTTATATATGCCTTGGCCCTTCATATGCTTGTGCTATATACTAAGCTACACTCTTTTTGTTTTATATTTATTCCTGAGTAAATAAATGCACAATGTATTTATTTTATAGTAAATATAACGATTTAGTCTCTTGGATATTCAAATCCCATCTTGAGAGCAAGGGGTTATAATGAAAAAAAATCATGTCTATTCCTGCCTTACCTTTTCATGATTCAGGTAGTAAGCCTAATCATACTTAGTTTGCTGTTCATTTCCACTGGGGACTTCCTTCCACGTATATTGCTCCCATACAGTGATCCTTGTAGACAGGGGTTGCCTCGTTCCCATCAATGCTGGGGGAAGGCAGGACTGGCGTCAAGGGTAGGCATGGTTGGGCACCTGCTGAGGGTCCACACCCAAGCAGGGGCCCACTGACAAGAGCCCCCGCGACTTGCTCCTCCGCTTCACCATTGCAAGCTGCTTGTCTACCCTCCTCTTAACTCTGGCCCAGGCAATGGTGGTGGTGCAAAGGAGGACCAGTGGACGCCACCGCTTACTTGCTCCCTGGCTCCCTGAAAGCAAGTGGTATCAGTGATGAAAAAGAGAACAAGGCGCAATAGCAGCTGGCGACAATGGCGGTGAGAACGTAGACTCAGTGAAGGAGGGGGCCCATTGCGGGCATCTTGCCCAAGGGCCCTCAAACACCTGGAGCCAACACTGGGGGAAGGCGTGTGTGCGCAAACATGCATGCAAACTTTCTTTTAAAATAAACCTAAGGACCCTAAAGATCAATCCACAGTAATCAAGTAGATGTAAATGGTTTTCAATCAGATTAATCTAACTGAAGTCAGTGGGACTGAATCAGTTTGAAGTCTGGCTTAACTGACTTGTACACTTTGGAGTCAACACTGGTGTAATGGAGGAGTGGGGGAGAGAGGGTGGAGCGCTGCTCCCAGTCACCTTTCAGCCCAGGAGTGCTGACATCCTCTGGCAGAGCACCCAGGTAAGGTTGCTCTGGCAAGTGACTGAGATAACAAGGCTTTGGAGCTTTACTATTGTTTGTGAGAGATTAGCACATAGGAAGTCACAAGGAAATACTCAAGCAGAGTCTGGATATTTCTTTTCATTTTTCCATGGGGTTTCTCCTTCACTCTAGCCCTTTAAATGGTAGCACTTCTTTGCAAGATCGTTTGCATTTCTAATTAAAAGCTAAATGTTGCATTTCAGCTGGCTGAAGACCTTTGGTTAAAGCTCAATGTGTTTTACAGGTTGAACACGCGCAATGAGAAGTAAGCACCACGGAGTTCAATGGAGCCTCCTCTGAGACAACTATGCACAGGATTGCAGTCATGCTGATCCTAAAAAACTGAGTGTTGTGCTATGTACTGCTGCTTCTTGGTGTGTGTGTGTGTGTTTATGTATATGCGTTGTCATGATGAGTTGCCGCACTTCAGAATTCATCATCATCATCATCATCATCATCATCATTTCTATACCGCCACATAGCCAGAACTATATGAAATTTGTTCCTTCCTGTCTTCAGTCAAGGAACGCCTTTCCCCTCTGCTAATTTTTTCTTTCGCTCCCTTTCTTTCCGCTCCGCTCATTTTTTCTTTCGCTCCCTTTCTTTCCGCTCCGCTCATTTTTTCTTTCGCTCCCTTTCTTTCCGCTCCGCTCATTTTTTCTTTCGCTCCCTTTCTTTCCGCTCCGCTCATTTTTTCTTTCGCTCCCTTTCTTTCCGCTCCGCTCATTTTTTCTTTCGCTCCCTTTCTTTCCGCTCCGCTCATTTTTTCTTTCGCTCCCTTTCTTTCCGCTCCGCTCATTTTTTCTTTCGCTCCCTTTCTTTCCGCTCCGCTCATTTTTTCTTTCGCTCCCTTTCTTTCCGCTCCGCTCATTTTTTCTTTCGCTCCCTTTCTTTCCGCTCCGCTCATTTTTTCTTTCGCTCCCTTTCTTTCCGCTCCGCTCATTTTTTCTTTCGCTCCCTTTCTTTCCGCTCCGCTCATTTTTTCTTTCGCTCCCTTTCTTTCCGCTCCGCTCATTTTTTCTTTCGCTCCCTTTCTTTCCGCTCCGCTCATTTTTTCTTTCGCTCCCTTTCTTTCCCCTCCGCTCATTTTTTCTTTCGCTCCCTTTCTTTCCCCTCTGCTCATTTTTTCTTTCGCTCCCTTTCTTTCCGCTCCGCTCATTTTTTCTTTCGCTCCCTTTCTTTCCGCTCCGCTCATTTTTTCTTTCGCTCCCTTTCTTTCCGCTCCGCTCATTTTTTCTTTCGCTCCCTTTCTTTCTGCTCCGCTCATTTTTTCTTTCGCTCCCTTTCTTTCCGCTCCGCTCATTTTTTCTTTCGCTCCCTTTCTTTCCGCTCCGCTCATTTTTTCTTTCGCTCCCTTTCTTTCCGCTCCGCTCATTTTTTCTTTCGCTCCCTTTCTTTCCGCTCCGCTCATTTTTTCTTTCGCTCCCTTTCTTTCCGCTCCGCTCATTTTTTCTTTCGCTCCCTTTCTTTCCGCTCCGCTCATTTTTTCTTTTGCTCCCTTTCTTTCTGCTCTGCTCATTTTTTATTTGTTACACTTGTCTCTCGACTTTTCCTCCAAGGAGCCCAAGGTGGTGTACATGATCTTCTTCTTCTCCATTTTATCCTCACAAAAACCCAGTGAGGCAGGTCAAGTTGACAGTCATGGACAGGCCCAAAGTCACCCAGTTTCATGGCTGAGTGGGGACTTGAACCCAGTTCTCCCCAGTGCCAGTCCAACGCTCTAACCAGTGCACCACACTGGCTTGCATCAGTGCCTGCCAGAGAATATGTAAACAGTATTTAATGACAAAATTCTTCCTGTAGCGTTTCCCTGGGCAACATTACATTATAGTGTGAATTACAACAACATGTAATTACACCACTGGTTGTAAGCCTTTTGAATCTCTGCAAACTTCTCTCTGTCATCACTACTCAGTTTTTATTCCCCTTCTCAGCACTTTTTCTAGTTTCATTATATCCTTCTTAAGATAGTGTGGCAAGACCCACACAGAGTATTTAGAGAAATGGATATGTCATGTCTCTGTTTAATGGCCTTATGATTATATAATATGCACAATGTTTGAATTCTAACTTTCTGATTACATTTTTTTTAATGCTGCACCACACTTTTGGTTTCTCCCCCCCCCATTTCCACCATGATTCCTTATCCCTTTCCAGATTACTACTGACTAATTAGAAGCACTCCACTGTGAGTGCCTGATTAGGGCCACATTTTGTCCAATGTGGATTAATGTGTAGTTTGTGCACATATCAATACCAAAATGTATAAGTGCTGAATCTCACTACCTCAAATAATATTGAACCCACACATTTAAAAATCATTGGTGCACAAAACGGTTGTGTGAGCACCTTCACTTTTGTGAGTTTGGGTTCATTATTTTTCAACACTATAAGCTACAACATTATTAAAATAGCTGAGGGAAGCAGGGAATGCTGGAACTCAAATGAATATCATCCCATTATGCTGAGGGACATTTGAGAAGCATGTCCTCTAATTTTCAAGTCCCCCACCCCCACCTGATTGCTTCCAAATTCAACATGGCTGTCAGGCCATTCGTGACCTCATCTATCAGTCGGCTGAGTAATGTGCTGCTGATGGGAGAGAAAAGAAAGAGAGAGGGTGTAAATGGAGACGGAGTGTCTCTGAAAACTGAGAGGAGGGTAGGGGGTGGAGAGCAATGGAGACATCTGACCTGGACACAGGGACAGCAGATAAATTAGAAAGAGCATAACCCCTTGGAGATGCATGCTCCAGCTCATGCAGCAGGCATTAAGGATGAAATATTTTCAGAGTAACAATTCACCTCTAACTGGAAGGACAGGGACTTGCTGACATTTTGGGCAATGACGCGGCTTACTGGTGTCCATCTCCTGCATGCTTCAAGGGAGGAGATGTGGGGTTACAAGTGAGGAACAAAAGCCACAGTAGCTGGAGTTTCTTCTGCTGGATCCCAGGTTTTATGTGATCTGGATTCCATACATTCCAGGTTATACATGTTCTACTCATCTGAGGCACTGCTGAGATTAACCTGTTCTATAGACCTGTAGGGACCAAAAGGGACCAAAGACTCCAGTTCAGCCTTTCCCAACCTGATGCCCCCCAGATGTGTCAGCCTACAACTTCCATCATCCCCAATTGGGTGTGCTGGTTGAGAGTGATAGGAGTTGTAATCCAACACATTTGGAGGGTGCCAGGTTCAGAAAAGCTGATCCAGTTCATTAAACACTCTGATTTGGAACTAAGGAGCAAAACAAACATGAAATGGGACATCTGTGATTAGATCTCCTGACTTTGTTTAAAAAGCAATTGCTGGGGCTGGGAGGGGGACTGTTTAAACCATTACTATGTGCCATTTCCTAAATCAAAATCACATGCGCACACACACACGCACACACACAATATTAGTTCTGCTGGAGGCTTTCTTTGGCAGTAAGCTGGGAAATCCCATTTTTATCTCCATTCAGTGATTGGAGATAAGAGCTATGTAAAAACATTGAAACTTTAAATACCCTTGCTGCGTATTTAAAGTTTAAATGCCTGAAAAGTTGTTGCATTGGGGCTTATGTCTGAGTAGGCATGCATAGAATGGAGCTATACTTTGTATGCTTTATGGAAAAATTTCCACATTGGTTAAAACAGTGTGCAACTTTAGGGAATGCATTTAGCCCTCAAAGGCTTTGGTAAAAAGCCATGTTTTAACTTGGCGTCAAAATGAAACCAACATCTGTGCCAATCGGGCATCCAAGGGGAGGGCATTCCACAACCAGGGTGCCATAGCAAAGAAGGCCCTCTCCCACGTACCACCATAGTGTATTTCTCACACTGGTGGGACGCAGAGGAGGGCCCTCCAACAGACCTCAGTCCTTGGGCAGGCATATATAGGGAGAGGTGCTCCCTCAAATATTGAGGTCCCAAGCTGCTTAGGGCTTTAAATGTCATCACCAGGACCTTGAATTCCGACTGTATTGTATTGGATATGTCATGTCTCTGTTCAATGGCCAGTGCATTGGCAGCCAGTGCAATTCCTTTAAAACTGGTGTTATATGTTCTTTATGAGATGTACTGGTCAACAGTCTAGCTGTTGCATTTTGCACTAGTTGCAACTTCCGAGTCGTCTTCAAGGGCAGCCCCATGTAAAGTGCATTGCAGTAGTCTAATTGGGAAGTTACCATTGCATGTACTACTGTGACCAGGTTATCCCTGTCCAGGAAAGGCCATAGCTGGCGGATCAGCAGAAGCTGGTCCCATTCCCAAGTACTCCGGGCCACGGACGCCACCTGGGGCTCCAGTGACAGGGATGGATCTAGGAGTAGTCCCAAGCTACGTACCTGCTCCTTCAGGGGGAGTGCCACCCCATCCACAACAGGTCGCTTACCCAATTCCTGGACTCAGGAACCACCAGTCCACAGAGCTTCCATCTTGTCAGGATTTAGCTTCAGTTTATTGGCCCTCATCCAGCCCATTACAGCCTCTTCACCACTCTAGCTGACCCTGATGACAAGGAGAAGTATAGCTGAGCATCATCAGCATACTGGTGACACTCCACCCCCAAACTTCTAATGACCTCTCCCAATGGCTTCATATAGATGTTGAACAGCGTGGGGGATAGAACAAAACGCTGTGGCACCCCACAGCTTAGTAGCCATGGGGTAGAACAGGAATCCCCCAATACCACTCCCTGGAATTAGCCCTGCAGGTAGGAGTGGAACCACTGTAGCACAGTGCCCCAACTCCCACCTTGCAACTCCCACACATGTATATGTGTATGCATGTGTTGGATTTCTATGAATTCAACCCGAAGACTGGCTTTTTCCAAGTTGTGTGGATTCCACAGACTGGCAGACCATTTTTTTTTTTTACCTGGGGGGGGGGGTTGCTTTTTTTCCCCCCTTGGGGTGGGGGATTTTAACACTAATACACATTTGCGCACTTAGGCAAAATTCTCATACATTCCTAGAAAAAAACTCTGACTCCATCAGTGAACGGATGACAGAATGAAAGATGCCAGCCTGACAATCCACGAAACATAGATGGAATAGAGTTAACAAAATCTGTACATTCCTAGATTATGGAGAGAGTTTTGCCTAGTCAACAGAGTAGTACCATCTACTTGCTGCAGGCCTCAGCCTCCAGCTCAAGTCATTGAGCTGGAGTCTAAAGAACATGCTCTCTAGGTCTAGATGTGACTATCTACAGTCTGCCTGACCCTGTCACATGTTCAGTTTGTGGTCCACTATCAGGTTTATATTATGGCCTGCCGTGTGTCTGACAGCCTCCCTGCCCACCCCCTACCCCCGATTTTTACAATCCTAGGCAATCAAATTTTGGTGAAGCACCATAAATGTTCTGTATTCTGCTTGTGGGTCGACATTTGCAAGCCAGTAGAAAATCTTTGCAGTCTTCTGGTTTTCTGTGTCTGGCCTTCCTTCACCTTCACTCTCCGTGTCCTGACTACAATGAAGGCTGGTGGCTCCTATTTCAGTGGGGAGGTGAATCCACCCTGGGTTTCAGTCAGAACTCTAAGGGAGCCATCCAAAGTGCTGAACCTTATCCCCCAAATGGGTTCAGCATCTTGGATAGCTCCTTTGGAGTTTGGACTGGTTCTGACAGAAACCCAATGTGGATCATCACCCCACTGAAATAGGCGCCACCAGCCTCTGCTGCCTGCCTGCAAGGTCTCTCCCTAAGTTCACCATGCAACATGAAAATCACAGTACACACAGATGAAAGCATTTCATTGGTGCAGCATATTTTTTTGAAGCTTTCCTAAAAGCAGGAGGGGGGAGGGAGAGAGAAGCAGAGAAGTCCATTGATGTTCAGGGCATCTGTTGAAATATTTGAATGGATTTGACCCCGCTCCAAAAAATTATTATAGTGCAGACAGGCAGACAAAGAGATGCGGAGGGTAGGACCTGGCATTGCTCTGCCAATTAACGGTGAAGGCTGGCTCCAACAGCCCTGTGCAGATGCTTCAGCTTTTAAAAGGCCAAGACAACCTGCTACAGCCATTTTGTGCAACATCAAATTTTTACTCCTCTGTTGGCAGCTCTCTTCTCATAAAGTAGTTAATTTCCCTTCCCCTTATGCCTGCCAGTTTAAAATGATCGGGTGTTAATGGTTCAGGCCAAAGCACATTTTTTAATTTTCCAAATTGTGGCTGTTCTCCTGCTCTCTCCGCCATTATTCCTGACCAAAGCCCAGCATGAGGTTGTT
This sequence comes from Heloderma suspectum, assembly GCF_057233095.1. Classification (NCBI taxonomy): domain Eukaryota; kingdom Metazoa; phylum Chordata; class Lepidosauria; order Squamata; family Helodermatidae; genus Heloderma; species Heloderma suspectum. The sequence goes on along the minus strand of NC_139460.1, from coordinate 260,109,839 downwards.
TGCGTTGATGTATTTTTAATCCCATCCTCCTCGTTTCCCCAGTTTCACATGGCAGCCGACCACATTAGCCTGTGTAAAAGCTTTTCCTCTGGATTGCTGGCAGCCAGACTTCCAAGCCCAGCTTGCCGTTTTCCCCCAGAGTGGCTGGATTGATTGGCTACAGGCAGAATGGGCACCGTTCTCCACTGCTTGGACTGAAACGGAACCATCTGTTACACCTCTAGTTAAAAGTACATAAAGTTGAGCATTTGTGTGTAGACAATACCACCCCTGATACACTCCCCACCGCACATCTCACTCGCACTTTGGCAGAATCTCACACCATGATGGGGCCCAGTACAGGAAAACCGGCACTTCAGCTCTGCTGGAATGAGGCAGAGCACAGACTCCAGTGCATAAATCAACCCTTGCTTGTTCCATTGCAAGGCTTGCCAGTGACAGGCCCATTCGACATGGGGGTGGGTGCAGGCTTGGTATCACTTGAGTAGGGCCCATCAGTTGGGAATATTCTGCACTTTGGGACTTAGCCAACCACAGTTGTATTCCCAGCCTATTTGTGATGCCTAAACAAAGCCACATCGAATCACTTCACTTTAGGTCGCTTAGACTGGCCCTAGAAAACAGAGATCTGTCCCTGAAAGCCACCATGCAGGTATTATTTATGCATTCATTGGGTGAGATCTAACCAACATTATGTACTTCTAAGTTCCATTGGCCTCAGTGCAAAGGTTAAGAAAGTGCTTAAAAATCTCCCATAGAAATCAGTGTAGCAGCATCATGCCCAGTTATTTTATTTTTGCTTTTCATAGGTAGCCCAGGTGTCTATGGCATGTGTTGGACCGCAGCTGGTCCATCCATCTTTGCCCAATCCCAGTTTTGCTAGATGCCACAAGATCCTGGCTGCTCTTACGCTAGGGCATAACTGACACTGCTGCGTATACATACAAACAACATTCAACATCCTGCACCAAGGAAACACAAATTCTGCACCAAGGAAAACTCCATTTCAACCAGTATAAATTATGTTAATAAATTATGCCATTGAACTAGAGGTGCCATTAAGAAAATGTGCATACATTTGCCTACATTGTGTAATTGATTCTGCTTCCGCTAGTCATTGGGGAGAGTGCAAAGAGCCGTGCAAGGCAACAGAGCTCTGCCTCAGGGTCACCGGAAATCAGGTTAGGCTGAGAGTCAGTGATTGCCCAAAGTCACCCAGTGAGCTTCATGGCCAAGTGGGGACTAGAACCTGGATCTCCTGAGTCCCAGCCCGACACTCTCGCCACTACACCACACTGGCACTATACCAATGCTGCTGTTGGGAGCTGGGCTGAGAAGGACCCGTGCCTGGGACTCTGGAGAGCCATTGCCAGGGACTAGATCATACCGGGTTAGATGGGCAAAAGAACCTGACCTGCTATAAGGCAGCTTCCTATGTTGCAAGGGTGGCGTCAGATGCGAGGCTCACAAGTTCCAGAATCAGCCTTGGAACTCAGCCTGGTCTCCCCAGCCGCTAGACCTTTTCTCTCCCAAGAAGTAATGCCATCGCGCTTTCTGCTTTGTGTTATTGCTAGCAGTGCTGGCTCCAGGTTCGTGAGACGCCTTGGGCAAGACACCCTCATTGCTCCCCCCCGGTGAGTCCGCCTTCCCTTGGCCTTTGTCACCAGCTGCTCTTGCTCCTCCTCTTCTCTCTCATCATTGCTACTGCTTGCTTGCTTGACAGGCAGAGAGCCAGGGAGCGAGCGGGCAGAGGCATCTGCTGCTCCTGCTTCTCACCACCAACACTGTATGGCCAGAGCAGGAGGCAGGTGGACAAACAGGCCACCATGAGGGGGAGGAGGAGGAGGAGGTGGAGGAACTCCAGGGGCCTCTTGTCAATGGGCCCCTGCTAGGTTGCGGGCCCTTGGCAGGTTGCCAAACACCCCTGCCCTTGACATGGCCCTGATCACTGGCACACTGGGCCTTCACTGGTCTGAGATGAAGAGCTGTTCCGAGGCACTCGCCATTTGCCTTCTGGCATCTGCGACTGCAGGTACCTCCCTCTTTGTCTAGGAGTTGCAAAAGTCCCACCGTCTTAAGAAGTATCTCTGTGGGAGCACAGATCCTTTTCAGGCCCCCGTTTCCTCTTTGAATGTGAACTTTTGTCTCTCAGTTCTGCACAAGACACCCCACCTGCACAGCTAAGCCGTGAACCCAGCCGGCGTGTGAGTCCAAGGCTGATTGCTTTCTTGTGGATGCTGACATGTGTTTCTTTCCTGTGATTGCTCCACTATTGTATCTAAGTGACAGCGACACGCGCTGGCCCGGGAACCTCCAGGAGGATTTCAATCTCACCTTTTTGCTCCACAAGTGTTGCACTTTTTTTGAGCCACTCCGCTTCCATTTCATGTGTGCTGCTGTGGGTCACAGGGAGGGGAGCTCGCTGGCTTGTGTTTTAGCAAGCCTCAATGGCACTTGCTTATTCCACTCTCTATTGTGTCCTGGACAGCTCACCCCTTTCTCTTGAATAAAGCCACCATTCAGTCTCTGCACACACATTTTCCATTTATGCCCTGCACATTTTTCAAAGGGGGATAGACTGTTATTACAGGTTCTGCCGTTTTTGCCTGGCCATTTCTTGTTCTTATGCCAACCGCTATGCCAATGGGCTCCATCTCTGACTGGGACTCTTTATCTTTTGCTGCTTACAGCTCCTCTGTTTTTCCGTACATGTTTAGTGCTTTCAGTTATATGTTCTGTGCAACTGCTTGCAGCAAACAATGTGTATCTAATATATGCCCACGGCTTGGTTCTGTTTGAGGAGCCTTGTGTGACATATTCAGATTGCACAGAATGTACATTTACAGTATGCGCCAATAGACATATGGCATTGTTTTGGACCTGGACCCAGAAAACCTGGGTTTGGGTCCTAGCTGAGCTATGAATTCACTAGGGAGCCTTGGACAAAGCATTATTTTTCTGTCTCAGTTCCACCTTGGTAAAATGGGTATTATAAAGATCTACATCACAGAATTGTCATGGGGAATGCTGGTGGATATGATAAGGATGCATGTTAAAAAGTACCATAGATGTGACCTTCTTCTTTAATGTGAAAAATATGTTTTACTCCTAGTAACTGAGGGAAAAAACTTGCTGATCGAAATCCAGCATTATCTGATGCTGTCTGAGACACTTTGGACCCATGTGATTTGCACTGTGCTGCATTGCAACAAGATTGCATACGCCCTTGGTACGGTTGTGGGCATTTGGGAGCACTGTCATCCAACGCAGCTAGTGGTAGGAGAGAGACTGCAGGATGGGTAGGGGTATGATGACCCTAGATCAACACCGACCCAATAATCGTGTGCGCCAGGGTGGCAAAATTATTCCAGCAAGAGCACCAAGCTGCTGTTTAGATGTTTCAGTGCAGAGCTATAGCACAACAGTCTGGTGGGGATAATGTTGGACCTGGAATGCTTCCAGACAGAGGGCTCTTAGCGTGACCAATTAGAAGGCATTGTGCAACTATTCCATCTTTTTCTCCTTAACAGATTTTCTGCAGCAAGAAAAGATGCAGAAGTGATGGGAAAACATGGGAGGGTTATGAGTGGAAGACAACAGAACACACAACTCCACCTGACAATTCCTTTTGACTGCAGACTTTGGCCTCAAAGGACCAAGGGCCACTGGGAGGCTGCACCACCTGCCTCACAGGAAGAGCATCACAGCAAGGGGGAGACTAACCTAGCCCCATACATTGGCCAGGGAAGGAACAGTGCCAGGAGCTAGTTTTGCCCTTCCCTGCCAGAAAGAACACCTATAAGAACGTTGAAACTCAGAACTGGTGCCAGAATTTTGCTTTTTTCCTCCCGCCACCCAATCCCCTTTCCTTTTGTATTTTGTCTTTTAGATTGTAAGCCTGAGGATGGGGATTTTCTTATTATTAATCCATGTAAACCATTCTGGGAGCCTTTTTTTGGCTGAAAAGCAGGGCAAACAATGCTGTAAATAAATAAATAATGATGAATAAATAATCTTGGCACCTTGAAGTCTAACAGTTTTATTATGGAGGAAGCTTTCACGGACACTGTCCACTTCATTGGTGGAAGGAGGTGATGTCTGGACCCCCCCCTTAAAATTCTGTGGATGAGGCAAGGAGCACCCAATGGGGATCCTATGGAGTGCTGAAAGAGGGAGTATATATTTGCATGCCTTGCTCAAAGCAGAGGTTTCTCCAGTGGAGGCTAGTGGCTCCAATATCAGTGGGATGGTGAATCCACTCTGGGTGTCAGTCAGAACTCTAAAGGAGCTATCCAAGGTGCTTTGCACCTTGGATAGCTCCTTTAGAATTCTGACTGGTTCTGACCAAAACCCGGAGTGGATTCACCACCTGACTGACATTGGAGCCACCAGCCTCCAGTAAGTTTGTCCTCTCAACTCTGATAGATGGTGACTTGCCCAAGGCCACTCCTTGCGCTTTACAACTCTGCTTAAGTCTCTTGAGCAGAGACTTCTGGCCACTATAGCACACTGGTGCCAGCCGTACAAGGCTACTAACAGAATCCTCCAGTCCTGATCATCATTTCCATCTCCAACCATGTCTGCTATAACAACATCTGTGGCAGGGAAGTGTATGACACAACCATCTTAGCCAAGAATCGGTGATAATATCTATCTCCCATGGAAGTATCTAGGGCTTTTTGACTCCCCTTATGTTGTTGCTTGTCATCGCATGGTACAGTGGTATGAAGAGCTCTATAGTCCCTGGGACATTTTTTTAATGGAAACTTGCTATTTTGAGACACCAGGGTCCTCTTCTCATCTTCCAAGGATCACTTGAAAACCAAAATAACAAAAAAAAAGAAGAGCAGCACAGAGAGTCATCGGTGCCGGCAGAGCTTCCGCTTACGCTGACGGTTTTCATGAGGAAATCTATAAAATGCTGCACATGGCTTTATTTAGCATCATGTCTTTCTTGGCCCAGGCCAGCTTTGGCCAGTGCAACCGCCAGCCATTTTTAATAGGAACATTAACTTAAGAATAGCTAACTGTACTAACTCCTGGCTATGGGGAAGCAGCATTTTATTAAATGCTTCACACCAATTTTTTTCCCTTGCATAATAAACATGAATATATTATATCCTCCTCCTCTCCCAGAGTGAAACAATAACAGAAATGCTTTTTTTATATACCCCCCCTCCAAACAAACAATAAAGTGAAACATAAATAGAACATAATGGCTGTACGGGTGAACTGAACTGACTATATAACATCTGCCTTGTGAACGTAAACACGAATTCCTGCAAAGAAGAATGTTTATTAGCCTAACTTTTCTCTCCTACACCCACTGAAAGCAATCAGTATTGATGCCCTAACGAGTTTGTTTCTGAGCATAAACGATGACTTGCAAAGTATTCCTGAAAAACACATTCCATTTCCCATTGCCTTCATTTTGCTGAGTCATTGCCACAAGCAATTGCCAGCTATTGCTTGCCTGTCTCCCAAGGTTTTGATGCCCCAGCCCACACACAGAATTTTGAGCATGGTCTGTGGGCAGTGAATTACCCAGAATGCATCAGACTGTTGAGATGGAAGGTTTCATTTACAGAGAGTGACCGCCACATGTGAGAAGAATCAGTGTGCAAGTGTTAGATGAAATGTCAGACACGACTAGGGCAAGTCACATTCAAATCCTCACCAGGGATGTCCATTGCTGGGAAATCTGGCCCTTTTGGGGCTCATTGAACTTCTGTGGTGTGCCCAACTTGGCTTGCTTTTGTGAGCCAAACTGTGTCGTTTCCCTGAGTTCCAGGGACTTTTACTGCATTTTTTGTCTCTGCCATAATTTTTGCAAATAGAGATTTGGGTGCAAATTGCACAAATTTGCACAAATTATAGCTGTAATTTGTGCAAATTATGCAAATTTGCACAATTTGCAGCCATAATTTGTGCAGATTTTTTTAAATGGAAAAAATATTATGGAAATTCCACCAGCTGGCCTGACTCATTGCACACCGAGCTGGGTCAGCTGGCAGAAGACAGAATGGAGTCCAAGAGGCCAAGCCAACAAAAGCTTGTCGAGGTCAACCCCGCAAACATATTCCCCCGACATCCCTAATCCCCACTCAGCCATGAAGTTTACTAGATTATCTGCAGTGAGTTACTATATCTCAGCCTAATCTACCTCACAAGGCTGTTGTTAGGAAGCAACAGAGGCAGGGAATCTTACGTATGTTGTCTTGAACTCCTTGGAGGAAGGGTGGGATAATCATGTGGAGGATGATGATGGTGATGATGGTAAATGTGGCTAGGGGGGGAAATCCACATGGGCAGATAAAAAGTTTTCCCTGGGCTTTTTACCTCTCCTAAGGAGTGAGGCCCTCTATCCTCTGCTTTGGCTAATATGAGATGTGTTCTTACAAAAAATGATCCATGTCCAATAGGACTTGTGTTGTATTTACACTTTCTGTGAAGGCTAATGACTTTTGACTGACTTCAGATAAATAAATTAAACTTAAAGCAAAGGTAGTCATTTTGGTCATAAGAAAAAATGCCAAAATTCACATTAGGATAAACCAAAAATATGCAGGCTTTTGAGAGCTACAGATCTCTTCATCAGGCAAAAAGCAGGTTGAGGTGGGATAGGGGAGAGCAAAGGGGGAAAGGCTGACTTGATGTTGAAGCCATGAAGTCTGCATGGTCAGAGTCTTGAAATGTGGGAGGAGGGTTTGCCTACATTCAAACCGGGCTCTACCAGGTGATGTGATGGTTTCAGGTTTCAGCTAGAACTGCCTCTAGGACTGCTGGGACAAACAAATAAACAATGGGTTGATCCCCCATTTTTAAAAATATAAAATCCAGCTGTTGACTCCCCCCCTTATTTTACATAGCACACCATCTAAAATTATCTCAAGCTTTGTTGATATAAAAACTGTCTAGTTTCTCTCTACTTTTGTTTTCCACCTACCAAGGAACCTGTGTGTTTTGCCTAAGGACGGAGACAGCTCTTTGTAACAGCTGGATTTTATGTGTTCAGAAATGGCATAACTGTCAGAGTCACAAATCGGAGAGTCACAAATGAGTACAACAATTAAGTTTTATTGCCTAACTCAGGATGGGATGCTCCATTGTTTACAACAGGAGTGGGCAACCGGCAGCCCTCAGATTGCATGAGGCCCTCAGCCTATTTTCGAAAACCCTCTGCAAGCAATCACTTCTGGCCTCTGGCAAAAGTATGTCTGTCCCCCAGTGAAGGTGGGAGCAAAGGAGAGAGAGAGAGAAAGGGGGCAGAAAGAGACAAAGAAGGGGGCAGGAGAAAGAAAGAAAGAAAGAAAGAAAGAGAAAGAAAGAAAGAAAGAAAGAAAGAAAGAAAAGGGGGCAGCCCCATCTGTTTTTGGCTCTGGATTTGACCTCCACTGGCTTCAGCCCCTGTCAGATTACTCCTGAAGGAACTTGTCCCTCAACAACAACAACAACAATAGCTGAATCTACACATAGTAGTTATACCATTATCATACTGCAGTGATGACTGTTGGTGCCCATTGGTGTTATGTGCACCAACAGCTATCATTGCAGTATGATAATGATAAAACTGTTATGTGTAGATTCAGCCAACAACAGGTTCCCCAACCATGGATTACCATTTCACATGGGAAAAAACAATTAACAGATGTTTATCATCCAAAGTTTCAAAATCTAATTAACCATGTCACGTGTGAGGTAACCACGTCACCATGTCATGGTGTCACATGTGAGGTAACCATGTCACGTATGAGGTAGGTTAGGCTTAAAGACCACATAACATGCCCAAGTTATCCCAGTGAGCTTCATAGCTCATAGCTCAGTTGGGACTTGAACAGGTCACTCCAGCTCAAGTCCACTGCTCAAGGCAGCATTAGATGGCCAGTTGGGCAGAGCAATTTTATGTACCAGGGCAGGGGGTGGTGGTGGTGGTGGGTTACAGAGAGATATGTTGCAGACCCACCACCACATCCAGAGCCACACTGGCAACCAGGGCAGAAGGTGGAGTGGTGGCATTTTTGCCCTCCCAATTCTGGAGGTTCATTTCCCACCCCCCACACCATATTCTTTGAAGCTAATGGGAGGAAAAATACCTAGGCCAGGCCAAAGCTGGCATAGGTCTGGGACCTGCTCCAGGGCTGTTCCAAGGAAATAAGGGGGCTTTGGTTTTAGGTGATCCATGGTCATCCCTGCCCTACGGTGGGTACTTCTGAATCACCAAAAAGGAGGACAAAAGAGAAGACTTATTTCCATAAAATTTGCACATGCTAATTTATACGTATCGATGCAAATTTATAAATTATTATTATAATTTAAATAGAAATAAATAACAATACAGTACATCTCACCATAGGGTGGAAGACTGTGACCAGGTGACCTGTGTGTCTTGCTCAGTCTGCTGCCCAGGTGCTGTTGATGGGCAATTTCAAGGCCTCTGCTCTCCCTTCTTATGGTTCTTTATCTTATACCAGACTTGGACTGGACAGCCCTTCAAATGGAGGACAGTCCTCTGGCAGCCTTTCAAAGAGAGGACTGTCATCTGTAAAAGAAGACACATTACCCTGCCCTGCCACTGGAAATTTTGAGCCTATCACCTGCAGAGACACCACTGGTGGTAGATATATGCCTGCAGAGATTTCTGTGGGCATATGCAGGGCCTCCTTGGTGGACTAGTCACCCCAACAATGATGAAGCAGTCCTGAAGGCTCCCTCAGCCAGCCTTCAGCAGTGTACACTCTCACATATCTAAGTACCTCTATACAGCCAGATCATTCCCATATCAGTATCAAAACTGATGGGCACTCCAGAAGAATCATATGGCAAGATGGCAATCACATGGAAGATATGGCATAGCATGGTGATGGTAGTGTTGGTGGTGGAAGCACGTCCCATCCAAAGGTGAAACAGCCTTCTTTCATTTCTATCACTACATTACTATTTGATGAGTTTACTGTGTGTTTGGTAAATATTAGTGCTTTGCTGAATCCCGCCCCCTATATTCGGGAACTTTTTTGTGAAAGAGGCATTGTTTTATCTGCCTCTGTCACAGGGAGGGGGAGAATTTTGGTGTATTTTCTTCTTGGGGCGGGGGACAGGGTTTCCACATACCTTTTTAAAGTGTAAGTAATTCTTGAGGGGTCTTCTATTCACTTGCAGGAGCCCAGGACTATTCTCCAGCTGGGAGTTCTTCCTGAATGCCTATTGGAGAGGGAGAGGTCACATGGTTTCCTGGGAGTTCAGAAAGAACTGCTGGGCAGGAGAAGAGTCCTGGACTCCTGCAAATGCTGGGGTTTTTTCAAAGAAATTGAAAGAAGACCTCTCCAGAATTGCCTACACTTAAAAAGGTATGTGGTAACCAAGGCCCCCTCCCCAAGGAGAAAATTCTCCAAAATTCTCACCTCTCCCAGCCTCTTTCACCAGAGTTTTCATCCCGCCCCCCCAAAAAATGCCAAAAATGGAAGAATCAAAAATTTTGGCTTAGCACTAGTAAATATGTCAGGCATGGATGATGCAATGTGAAACCAATGTGGGGTCAATTAATTTTGTGGAGTCCAGTTAGCCCTGATTGCTACACAATGTGTAATTAGACCATCATCATCTTCATCATCTCCTGCTTTTTTCCTCTTGCAAGGAACCCAAAGTGGCTTACATGATCCTCCTCTCCTTTTCATCCTCACAACAGCCCTGTGAGGTAGGTTAGGCTGAGAGTCAGTGACTGGCCCAAAGTCACTCAGTGGGCTTCATGGCCGAGTGGGGACTGGAACCCAGATCTCCTGAGTCCCAGTCTAACACTCTAACCACCATACCACACTTGCTCTCAATTCCGACTGATATCCTTCTCATTGTACACATTCATTTTACAGCCCTAGATCCTTCATCTGTTACAGAGATGACACTAAAAATACTTCTTTAACCATTCATTTAGGGAAACTGCCACCATTCTGTAGTATTCTGTCAAGTAATATGTGGAGGAAAGGCCCTCGTTGTTCTAACTTTATGGCAGCCTTTCTGATTTGCCTTGTAACTACCTAACATGTCTGTTGATGGGAGTGGAGAGGATACACTCACACCCACACAATGAATTGAGAAAAGGGCAATATAACCAGCGATTAGTTTAGATGTGAAGACTGAAAGTGCTAAAATGTCTTTATCTTGGGGATTTGACAACTCCTCACATTTTCACCTCTCCCATTTGTCATTTTCCTTGGGAGCTCTTGATCCCTGCTTGTAGTTTATTTGTGCAGTAAATTGTGCATATTGTTAATTAGATGAGTGTGACGTCCCAAGGGGCTTTTGGCCATGGGGTGTCTGATACTTATTATTCATTATTTCTTATTAATTATTATTTATGATCACGATTAGTTTTGCAAACAGCCCTGTGCTTGGGGTGACGGGGAAGCCATTTTGAGAACTACAGGCTATATCCATCCATGGTTTCAAAGTCAGGGCTCATAGAGAAATCAGTGGGGCATGTTTACTCCCTTTTTGAGAGATTGGGAATGACTGGTTTTGCTGGGTGTGGGTCTGAAAAAAGCAACAGTGTTTGCCAGAGGGCTCCATTTATAGCTCTGGTACCTGGGAACCCAATGGGTTGTTGTGTAAAGATTTGGAGAATACAGGGGAAATCTTATAGGAGGCTGGGAATAAGAGTAAAGTTTGCCACAGTGCCAGAAGTAAGCCCACAGATGAGGAGACAAACTGGGCAGAGTTTGTAGGAGACTGACTATTTCCAGCGGAGGCTGGTGGCTCCAATGTCAGTGGAGCAGTGAATCTGCTCTGGGTTTTAGTCAGAACCAGTCAGGACTCTAAAGGAGCTATCCAAGGCACCTTGACAAGCTCCTTTAGAGTCCTGACTGGTTCTGACTGAAACCTGGAGCAGATCCACTGCCCCACTGACATCAGAGCCACCAGCCTCCACTAACTATTTCCCATCTCTCTATCAGGATCTAGATCTGAAGCTAGGGATGAATGAATCTGTCAATTTCAGTTTCTCTGAGTTTCTAATTTTTCCAAGCTTAAATTTAATTCACCTCAAACGTAGAGCTTTTCCCCAGTTGTGTCAAATGTTGAGAATTTTGTTTTAAGCATTTTCATGCACATTTCTCCCAATACATGCATTTTTGCCTGATACACACACATTTTGCAAGCAACGTTTGTAATATAATGCATTTTTACTTTTATTTTCCCCAATATATGCATTTCTGTATGCATGTTTTTGACTGGAGAACCCCTTTGCAAAATTGGGAGAAGTGCAAACTCCGAAGGATAAGTGAGTTTTGGTTCGCATAGTGGTTCAAAAGCAAACTGAACAAATTTCTCCCCCATCCCTACCTGATGCACCAGGGTCTGATGTGCCCAGACAATGGCATCTATCACAAGCATCAAACCCATTTTGTGCAATATCTAGTTCCTTTCTGGTTATAGTGGAGGCCTCAGGGAGGAAAGAGAAAACTCTTAGTGTTTGGGCAATTGCAATCTGACAACAGTCCTTTGGCCACTACCTTCTTGAAACCATTAATCTATAATGTATCATAAACAAAACTTTCTCTCTTTTAACCTGAATAAGTAGGCACATCCTCTATACTATGATATCATCACACACTGGAAACTGAGGATGCTAGTCAGCGGGAGGTATAACAGCAATGTATCCTAGATAATATCTATTATGTAGAATAGGTGTTTTGAGAATTTTTGTGTGCCTTTTTCCTAATACAAACACTTTTGGTGCAATTTGGTATTGTATTTGCATTGCATGGCATTTCTTGTATGTCTATATTGCTTTTCTGGGACAAACCTAGGCAATTTACCAAAACTTAAAACATAAAAACCATAATCAAATAAAAACATTGTACAGCCTTCCCCACCAGGGTGCCCCCAGATGTTTCAGATTTCAACTCCCATGATCCCTCACCACTGGCTAAGTTAGCTGGGACTGATGGGAGTTGTAGTCCAAAACACCTATAGGGAACCCAGTTGGGGAAGGCTGACATAGCAAAACATTAAAACCTATAACAATTATTTAAAAAGCTGAAATCAGATAGCATCTCTTGCCCAGAAGAAGTAGATGGATCTTCATTCCTGGGCACTGGAATGTTCCTCCTTTCCAGCAGCAATAACAACAGTCAATTTTGCCTAATATTTTGAAAGCAATTTTCCTAACGTAAAGCATTTTTAACATTATTTTCACTCACATGCACATTTTTGTCCATACTTCCCCCTAATATATGCAGTTTTGTACATATTTTTTTGATTAGAGAACTTCATTGCAAAATCTGGAGAAGTGAAAATTTTGAAAGATAGCTGACTTTCGGTTAGTGTATTGGTCTGAAATTAGATAAATTCACATTAAAATGAAAACCAACCCAATTTCTCCCTATCCCTAAACAGAGCTAATTGCTTAAGAGGTGTGTGACAGCACTGAACGGGGGGAGAGAGAGAGAGAGAGAGAGAGAGAGAGAGAGAGAGAGAGGAGGCTCAGCCAAAAAGGAACAAACAGAAGCCCAGGGCAGAGAGAAAAGAGAGGAGGCTGCAAGGCACAGAGAAGGGCAAAAATTGTTCCTTTTGTGTAACCAGGACCACTTTGCAGGAGTTAGGCCAGGCTATGGGGCTTTCCCTAGCTTTCCCCCTCCAGTGATGCCCTGCAGACCTCACCTAAGAAGGGAGAATTACTCTTCCCCTTGCAAGGCCTTTCCCTATATTGACTATACTTCAAAAGACTTACAGCCAACATGGAGAGCCACAAGGCCTCTAGCTCTAAATAGCTGCAATACGCTAAGTATAAAATGTTAATATTATTTTATACTATTAATATAACATGACGATTGAATGCATGCATGAAGTTGTGCACATCCTGAGGGCTCTTGAAATGTCCAAGGTTGAGGCCTCTAGCTTGGAGGGTCTGGAACTTTGGCTACCCCTGGTATATAGGAATTAAACTGGAGACCATCAAGGAGGACAAATAGTCTACTGAGACAATGCATACAGTTCTAGAACCCATACTTCAGAGGGGACGTTGAGCTACCAAGTTAGAACCAAGTCAGAAAAAAGTTATCTACAAACAAAGAGCAAAAAATCTCTCCCTTTTTCCATCCAAGTGCTCTGAACACTGTGTGGCTCTGCAGGTAACAAGTGATCAAGGTGTGTCCATGGCATAAATACCACATGCCACAGAGGAGCTTGCAGTGCTAGGACCACCCAGTGGAGATTTAGTCAGTTTGTTGGGGGTGGGGGGAAGCACCACTCTAGGGTGCCCATGTGTCGTGCTTTATAGAAAACAGCCCTCTGTCTGAAGAGCCATCAGAGGATAGTCCTATATTTGAATTTGTCCTCTATTTGAAGGGCTGTCCAGTCCACATCTGGGTTAAAGTCAAAGAACCATAAGGAGGGAGAGCAAGAACCATGAAGTTGCTCATCAATAGTTAGTGTCTGGGCAGCAAACTGAGAAGGCATGCCGGTCACCCGGGATACTTCCAGACAGAGGGCTCCTAGCACTACCTAAGAGAAGGCGTTGTACAGCTATTCTGCCTCCCCGCCTCCTTAACTGATTTTCTACAATAGAGACAGAAGAAGTGGTGGGAAAACACAAGAGGGTTATGAATGGAAGACATCATCATCTGGACCCCCTCTCCCATAAAATTCTGTGAATGAGGCAGGGTGATTGCATGAGAGCCAGTGTGGTGTAGTGGCTAGAGTGTTGGACTGGGAGTCAGGAGATCCAGGTTCTAGTCCCCACTCAGCCATGGAAGCTCACTGGGTGACTTTGAGCCAGTCACAGACTCTCAGCCCAACCCACCTCACAGGGTTGTTGTTGTTGTGAGGATAAACTGGAGGAGGAGGAGGACTATACACTGCCTTGGGTTCCTTAAGGTGGAAAAAAAGGCAGGATATAAATGTAATAAATAAATAAATAAAGCAAGCAAGCAAGCAAGCAAGCAAGCTTCACCCAGGAGCACCCCTGATCAGTCTTCCCCATTATGCTGTGATGTTTTCTATTTCTATTTAAATTATAATTGTTATATCTAAATTTGCATTTATATATACATATTAGCATATGCAAATGTTATGCAAATTGTTGTCTTCTTTTGTCCTCTTTTTGGGTGATGTATTCCCTCTTTTTTGGCCATGTGTATGTAGGGATGTTGTTTAATCCATTCCACATGAGTTCTTTAGATTGTATGTAGTTTTCTGTTCTATTGGTCACAAACCCACACAAATGGATTTTTCTTTCCCGCCTCAAAAATTTCATAAATAAATCCATGCCAAAGAACCCAAATTCTGTGGCAAGTTCCAGAAATTATGTAACAATTTATGGATGTTTATAATAGTCTGTGTATTTTTCTTGCTACCATGTTTTCTCCCACAGGGACTGTGCAAAGAATGTAATTTTACTAAATTCTGATTATTTCTCAAGATTTTGACCCTTTCTTTTATTGGTCTTCTAATTTCTGAGCTTTGTGAAAACACCTCTTGTGGTTTTGTCTATGAATTTATTTACATAAATTTCATAGTTAAAAACAACAACAACACCCCACCCCCACCCCTCATGTCCACAGGTTCTGCCTGAGTCTCAGATACCGGTCCGCTGTGGAATCTGCAGACCAGATCACAAGAACCCAAACTCATTTCACTCATTTTGGATTTCTCCAACATTCCTATGTGTAAGTGGCCACCTTACACCACTCTGCTCTCACCTCCCCCCCCCCCCGGAGAAGGGAGGTGTGTGTGTGTGTGTGTGTGTGTGTGTGTGTATGAGAGAGAGAGAGGGAGAGTGTAAAAAACAGGAAGTTGAAACTTTGTGGACAATATGCCCTCATTTGTTGTTGTGCTGAATGACAGCACTAGAGGCTAATAGGACACACATCTACACACATGTGGTCCTATTCCCTCTCTGTTCCCAGAAGTAGGATAAAAGTGATTGCTGCCACATGAGCTCTCCATCTTTAATTTGCCTTTGTTGTCCTTTGGGAGGCTTGGATAAATTCCACCCCCCTCCAAAGAAATTAGAAATAGGGCGCTCACTATTAGGAAGGATGCAAACCTCTGTTTCAGCTCATCTTCTCCCCTGCCATTAAACCAGAAAGTATGAGAGTTTAACACAAATACCAGTGGGAGAGCAAAACTGTGCAAATTAAGGTCAAAGCTAAATCCTGCAGGTAATGAGATGTCAATAGAAGGAGGACAAGCTGCAGAGTGTTGCAGGGCAAGCTCATTATTGCACTGCTTAAAAGGAAATGAATAATAAGCCAGACATATACATAAGAGAATAACCACAAAAGCCTGTATCTTCCTGTAAAAGGGATGATGTTTCTTAATCGATTCTAGCAAGTGATGGAGAATAGGAAAGGAAAAAGGAAAAGGTGCTGTAGAGGCTGCAAAAGGCTGCTGAGCATCACTACTTATGGGTGTAGCTGCAGAATATGAATGTATCAATTTATGTATTGAATTCTGTACAGCTTTTCTTTCAAAATGTCAAAGTGGTTTTCAGTGTCAAAAGCTCCCTCAATTGAATGCAAATACAAAAAATGTAACTACTCATGCAGTGTATGTTTACTCAGAAGTCAGCCCTATTGGTCTCAATGAGGCTTACTCCCTAATAAGTGTGCTTAGATTGATGCCTTAATCCCACAAAGATAACATAATAATCATAAACATAACCATCACAATCCAATACAGAGGTAAACAGGCTCTAGTACATTTATTTCAATGGCTTTGCATGCATATAACCCTGTGTTGAATTGTGACTACTCCATAAAAATATCTGCATCAAAAGTCTTCATATAAAATATGAAAAGTCTAATATAAAAATAAATATGCACATCTCACTTTATAAACTTTTGGTAGGAGTAAGTACCTTCTCCTGAAACTCTGCCGAGTCAGGCACTTGCAGGCTTCACTGGAGAACATATTTCAAAGAGCTGAGACCATAACGAAGAAGAACCTATTTCTCTCCTGCCCCAAACAGAAAATATTTTCTTTGGTGTGGGGACCTAGAGCAGGCCTCTTCAGCTGATTTCACTGGGTGTGGTAGTTCACATGGGATGTGAAAGGAACCTATTTCCTATCAGGAAATCAGAACCTGGTTTCCCTGGAAAGCTGTTCATTACAGAGTCCTGGCTTTTAGTGTCCCATTGGATTAATACAAGGCATGCAGTGCAATCCTATACACATTTATTTGGAAATGTCTAAATAAATGGGGTGGCATGTGCTATCAAGATACTGCATATGATTGCAGCCTTAGGAAAGCTAAAATCTTAGCAATGTTCTAAGTTTTGAGTATGATGTTTGGTACTGTGAGCTTTTGAACTGAGGTTTTTCAAGGAAAGGTGGCATACACATGTGATACATAACTTCTCAGATTATATTGCAATAAGCCATATGGGCAACACATAAAGGATATGATAATTATTAGCTAAAATGCAAAGGTTCACAGAATGGCATTTGTAATGACTATCTAGCTTCTTGTCAGGAGTTTTGCAGTGCCTCTACAGTCACTCTTATTAAAAATAAAAACAATGAAATAAGACTGCAAAATCCTAAGATTCACTTAACATGTAAGTAAACTCAAGACCACATTGTTTATTTAGCTTAGCAGCCTCCTATGAAAAATGCAAAGCACCTCAGTGATCCCTGCTATATCTGTTCGTGGCCAGTTGTTACCTAGAATGGGATCACACAGCTCAATCTGCTGGAGTCATGGTTTGGTTTTCAAATTTTCTATGTTTAGGAAACGCTTTCCACATCAATTTGTCTGCCATGGAAACCTTGCACGTTCCAGAGGATTTTCATGCAGGCCAGACTTGTTGAGTGTTGCCCTGAATGAACTGGGATGCCCCCAACATCCCCTTTCAGTTGCACACTGCAGGAAGGAAGATAACAGTACTAGTGGTGGTGGTGGGGAAGCGGTCTTCCATGGAATCTTGTCTGCCATTGCAGACCTCCTAAGCTTCCAAGGAAACCCATGACCCCCTAGAAAACAGTTTGAAAACCACTGTGTTAAGATAGATCAGCTATGGAGGAAGCTGCCTCCATGCAAGTGACAACAGTATGATGTGACCGTTACGTGGTCTCTGCTGTTGTATGAATGAAATGATCTAGCATGAAATGAAACTAATAACCAGGGCCAGCTCTACCATTAGGCAAAGTGAGGTGGTTGCCTCAGACAGTAGATGCTGGGAGGTGGCAGCAAAGTGTTGGGAGGAGAGAGCTACATGCCACAAGGGCTGCCCTGCACCTCCTAACCTAGCTTGTTGCCTTCAGGTGCTGTGGAGGATGTTGTCCCATCATCACTGCCAGGCTGGCTGGGTTTTGTACATGAAATGGAAGTGGCCCCCTTAATCTTTGCCTCAGGCAACAAAATGTATTGGGGTGGCCCTGCAGCTGGACTTCAGAAACCCAGCTGGAATTCTTGCACTTCTTTCCATTAGGATAAATTCTCCTAAGATAAAATCCTTGGAGAGAAGGGTTATAGAAAGACTCACCTTCATTTTTCTCCTGTGAGGAAATCCCAAACCTGGACCCTTTAGGTCCTCCTGAGGTGGCTCCAGCTGCAAAGAGACCCATTTGCATGCATTCTTGGTCTGACTGCCTTCTTAACTCCAAATCCCTGTCAACATTATCTGTGTCTAAAGTAAATAACAATGGGCTCAGTGCTTCCAGAGGAGATTAGCGACAGCTGTATTTTTCTTTAAGGGAGTAACTTTATCAAAGGAGAGAGAAGCAGTCAACTTTCCACTAACATTTTTAAAGGGGGGAAACTAGACCTTGTTCTGAATGCCTACACTCAGAAATGTAGCCTGGCTTCTTTTTCATATAAAAACCCAAGATGACTTTGTTTTTCCTTACAGTATAAAAGAAGAGAGTAGCACAATTGCAAGCAAGCTCTTCTTTGTCAAATAAGTTATTTGTGTGTTTTTTCTCACGTACACAGATGGTGAGATTTCAGAAAATATCTGTAAAAGTGCCTTTTTGAAACTGCAGTTCAGTCAAGAAGAACATGAACTCAGTATTTTCAATGTTATGTTTTAAAAACAGCAAAGCCATGGATTCTAAGAACTGATTCCACAACCTTATTTTCTTCAAATGAATATGAGGGATAGGATTAGGAAAGACTTTGTCTCCTGGATGATTAAATACCCAGACTTGTTTTATGTAAGAGTTCTTTGCTCTTTCTTGTCATGTTTTAAAATGGCAAATGATCTGAATTTCAGAACCAGTGTCACAGTATTTTAATGGCTGTATGGGATATGGGGTGTCTGTAGAATTCTTTTTTGTGTATCTTATTTTTGGAATATATCATAGCTATAAAGCTTGATGCTGCTTCACAAAGTGTGTGGGGCAACTTTACTATGGCTGCATGCATTTAACTACATGAATAAATGAGGGGTAGTACAGTTCAGGCTCACAGGATCTACTATGTGTTTTAAAACCCCAAGCCAGAACCTGGTGCAAAAGGTATACATTTAGAATTGAAGAACTTTGAACCCAGGAATTTGTTCTGAATACCAGAACTGAACGAAGTTAGCATAAAAATCCACCCCTGGTTACCTATACTTTCTTCATTTCAGCAGTATAGTGTGTGTGTGTGTGTGGGGGGGGGGAGGGTATTTGCTGTTGCTATTGTTAAAACAATTAGCAATCTGAAATCCTTGTTGATCTATTGAAAATCACCCAGCGATCTACTAGCAGATTCAGATCTAGCTTCTTATGCTATCCTTGGCATAAATAATGCACCTTTTTACCTGGTGTAATCCCTTGGAGACAGATGGGAATGCATATGTATAAATGGCCACAGAATTGCAACCTTAGAATTTTATTCTTACTCTAAACAGACTTACTTCTGAATAAATATTGTTAGGAGCAGGCTGCACAAAATCTACATTATTCCCTATGATACCTGTAATTATATTCACAGTCTAAACTTGTGCTGGATTCAAAGAACAGTATGGGACTGCAACAGAAAATAAAATGTCTCTGGTTTGTTTTCTTTATTTTAACTTCAGCCCATCCATAATATGTAAACGTGGTGAGAAGCACTGACAGATGCCACTCAAATGCATTTGGCCTTATAGTCTGAATATTCTCTGAACAGAGACAACACACGGATTGCATTTTCCAGTTGGATCAGTTTCTCACCTAAACAGAAAACTCCCAGAGGATAAAGTGTGAACTATAATTGTGTTGATCTTTTAAAAAAATATTAGTTGTGTGCTAATTATCATGCAGGTTTTAATTACGTGAATATGTCCAGCAGCCTTGAACTCTTAGGGATATTGCTACATTGAAACTGATAATATATTTACCACAGCAAGGTATGTGTATGGAATGGGCTCCTATAAATCCTATTAGCACCTCCTCATGAATAAATGGCATTAAATAAATTAGGATTACTTGTGTCTAAGTACATTTAAAAAGTGAAAAAATCAAAGGGAAATAGTTGTAATGGACAATGGGTTGGATCCAGGCTAAATAAGGCATGCTACATTCCCATTGAAAATAGTGGGACAAGTTAGTCATGACTGACAAGTCCTATCGATTTCAATGGTGAAATCACATAAAGTGTGACTAACAGGGTGGACCCAACCATATTTCTTTAAAGCAGTAACTTTGTTTCAAATTCTTTGCAGGTAAAATATAGTTTTTGTGTTTTCACGTTATTTTACTGCTGGTAATACTCCTGTGGCTAGGGATGGGGTTCTTAAGTGGTTATATTCTGCAAAAACAAAACACCCCCCCCCACACACACACAATATTTTCTACTGCTGGCTTCAAAAATAGGTTATTGGTAGGGGAGGTGGGGGAATAACTGAGATGGAATCAAGAAGGGGAACCGTCAAAGTTAGGCTTTTCTTGGCCTTAGAATTCACAAAGTTTTTATTAAATCTGGAGCAAATGTTGACAGTTAATTCTATTTCCACTATCTTGCTTTTATTTGAGTAAGGGGAAAAATATTACTTTTTAATTAATTTCATCACTAGAATTGTTAGAACTGCAAAAAGAAAATTAACACAAAGAGGGAGGGCGAAAGCACCTCGCCTTAAAAGTAATACAAAGAGCCACTTGAAATGAGAACTTTTTCTTGGGATAATTTATTGGAAGGTGAAATAAAATATTATTGCCCTGTCTGTCCGGATTGCCGCTGAAATGCATCAATTCTCATATTGCGATATAATCCAATGATTTGTTTATTTGGGAGTCCTGAATTATTAACACCAGCTGTTTTATTATGAGAAGGTTTGGCTGGATTATTTCTTTGATTTCCTCCCCCCTCCCCCCCCCGTTTATTAAGTTTCCATTGATTTCAAACACATCCTCCTGCCCCCTAAAACAAAAGAAAATGAATAAAAATCAGAACATTCCATAGACCAAACTCCTTAATTTCTTCAAGAAATGCTAGTTGCATTTGGCACTCAGAATAAATTATTCACATGCACTCTCAGTCACGGAAGGAAGCCGATATGAAAAGTCTCCGAAATGAAACGTTCATTTTGCATTTCGATCTATATTAGAATAAGCACGCTGAAGGCTGCTGCACCATCCCTACCCCGCAAAACGGAAAAGGAAAAGGCCACGCTGGAGAACAGTAAGGAACAGTAAGGACGAAACTGTTGAAAGTGGAAGGCGACCCTTCTGTAGTCTTGATCTGCACACCCACAGCTCAAGTATCAGGTCCAACTTCACTAGAAATTTATCAATGAATTTATCAATGAACTTCCTTTCTAAGTTAGAAAAGATCACCCTGCCAGAAAAGTACTGTCAAAGAGGGCCGCAACTATTCCCCAGCGCACCCATACAACGCCCCACGATTTGGCTGGAGAACTCCACCCACTCCCTTAAGAAGTGCATAAGTTTCTTGGCTTGATAATCGAAAGTAAGATGAACACCCCCCCACACACACACACACAACAAAAACACCCTGTATTTGAAACCAAAAGCGACCACAATCTTTGGCTGACAAGGGTTACAGCGAGAGGATTGAAGGTGTCTCCAACTCGTTCTGAGCTTTCGCTAGTTGGATGATGGGAGCTTGTTGTTAAAAAGGCGTTGGCTGTGAGTCAACAAGCCGCCTCTAATCTGCCCAGATCAAGAAAGTTATCCAGCTTGGAAGGAACATGAAAACTGAAATCTCTCCCTCCCCCCTCTCTCAGTGGTGCCGTCAGGGCAGGACTTTGGGGCAGAGCTCAGCAAAATGAGAATGAGAGACCCCAAACGCAGCTGGGCTGGCGGACCACATTTTTAAAGGGAAGGAATACACACAGCACCAGGGGTGGGGTGGGGTGGGGTGGGGTGGGGTGCGGTGGGGGAGCCGTAAGACCATTAAGTCCAGAATCTAAAATTACCTAACTGCACCACAACTGGCGCGCGGTCTCTCTTTCTCTCTCTCTCCCCCCCCCTCGCCCCCGTGTCCCGCTGAAGGAGGACTGGCTTCCACACTTTGGCAAAGTTACCAGCAGAAGTCGAATACCTTCCAAATGATCGCTCCTAGCAGAATACAGACCTAGTGTAGCATATTCTTCTGCTCTATATTCTCATACTTTTTGCTCTTTTGTTCATCTGTAAAATAAACACATATCCCAAATGATTTGGGTTGGATCCACGTTTAGTCATATTTAGAAGGAGATCCATAGACTTCAATGGGACTCAAGTCCGTCACTTAAGCCCCATTGATTTCAGCGCGTCTCCTCTAAGTATGACTACGTTTGGATCCAATCCTGTGTCAATAAAAATGGTCCATGGATCCACAATTGACGATGCCGGGGGAAGGGACTAATTTTCCAAATAGGTTCAGACAATTTATAGTTAAGCACAGTTAGCTGGGGTTTAGTTCTGTTAGGATTGTTAACTTAACCAAGCTCGGCTTCAGTCTCAAGCGTACCTACAACCTCCTGGCAAGTAAGTTGTATACTGAAATCACTGGGGCACTTCCGAATAAAAATGATGAGGATAGGTCTATAAATATGATCAGCATGTTGAGCCCCGAAACCTGAAAACAAAACTCAAAACATCCCTCAATATCGTTTGCTTGCATTACTGGGTCTGCAGCTGTTGTTTGAAAGAGTGACAAGTCCACGATCTGTAAGAAGGTCGTCACAAAGTAACGCAACTTGGGTGGAATAGAGGGAAAACTTCTCCCGCGCAGATCTACTCAAATGTCGGCGAGCCGAACAAATTCTTACCAATCGTGCTTTCCTTTAGGCCAAGTTCAGAAGAGTATATTTTACAAAAAAGCACTTCATTTCAAAGAATAAATATACTAGTCTTGGTTTTGGAAATGTAATGCAGTGTTACTAAAGGGAAACCAGCATTTTCTTCTTCTAAGACTTACGTTCCCCACACCTTTAGCAAGCAGTCTTTTCTGCAGCAATCTTTTCTATGGGACCTAATAGAGAAAGCAGCTGTTTCTGAACAATGAAACCCCTCTCTCTTTTAAAAGAAAAAAACTTTTAAAGATTTCATGGAGTGTTAAAGCACAACTCCTTCCAAGTTAGGTAGATTTCATTGGTTTCAAAGAACGTGCTTAAAGGTGCTCAACACTTGGCTGGATTCTGCCCACTGTTTTTCATACTAAACTTGATGGAATGTTTTATTCTACAACAAAAGCTTTACATTGCAAATAAGGTTTAGGACTGTCAATGGATCCTCTCTCTTTTTTAGCTGATAGTGCCTTGCTTTTCACCTAGTATTCAAAGAATCCATATTTCTAATCAGAATCTACAGTTTTCGGAATATTTGATAAAGATGGCATCAGTTGAGGGCACAATTCTATGCAGGTTTAAACAGAAAAAAGTCCTACAACTCCCAGCATTCCCAAGCAACTAGGGTGGCTGGGGAATGCTGGGAACTGTAGGACTTTTTTCTGTCTAAACCTACATAGAATTGTGCCCTAAGTGAAATATCCTTGGGGTGACGTCCCTGCCCCCGCGTCAAACTCTATAATGTGTCATGTAGAGGGTATATAATATTGTATTTTGATATTAACGTTATTATTACAATTATCAACAATTCATCTAAGTATCACACACATCCTTTATAGCTGAGAGAAAATGTTAACCCCTGGCTTGAATCAGGAGATGTAACAGGGCCAAGTGCTTACACCAATGCCACAACAACTAACGGAGGAAATTTTACTTCAGTCCCTCTTTAATGGAATGATTGTAGCAGTCAATTAAGGGAGCAATGCTATGCATGTTTAGACAGAAAAAAAGTTGGATTGCACCTTAAGACGCCACTCACAATTGTTTCAGTGGCCCCAAAGAACTTCCCCAGGGGTTGTGCCTTTTACCGCAGCTTTTCCAGATCAGTTGGATTATATCTCCATGATTCCTGCCAGCAGCACATCTGGAAGACGAGGGGTAGAGGTAGGCCTGTAGCCAGGGATGGGCTAGGGGGGCCTGGTCCCCCCTAAATTTTCTGTCCCCCTTTTTTTTATATAAACAATTAAAAAACAGTTTACAATTTTGTCTTTAAAAGGCCTGCAAACCAAATGAACTCCCCCCTACTTTCTTGGGAACTTTTAAGCTGGCTACAGGCCTGGTTAGGGAAAGGCTGGTTTAGTGCTTCCAGTTCTCCCTTGATAGACACAGAGTTCTTCAAAATTCTTAGCAGACTTTGGTCAAAAGCACTTGAAGGGCCGAAAGTTGGCCTGGGATTGGAATTTGTTTACTGATGCGATCTAGTGGGAAAATGTATTGGGAAATACTGACGGATGGGATTGAGAAACTTTTCATGATAGAAATCAGCCTTCCCCAACCTGGCGCCCTGCAGAGCCGTTGGACTACAACTGTCATCATGTGCTTGCTGGAGGTGATGGGACATGTAGTCCAATGCATCTGGAGGGCGTTAGGTTGCTGGAAGGAGGCTCTATGCGATGTCAAGACTGGATCTGCAATAACAAATAAAACATTTGGGGAAGACACTTTCATGACAAGGACGTTTCTCCCACCGGCAGAACAGGTGTGGGCCGGGCAATGCATTTGCGTGGAGGGAAATGGGGCCGGACCCTCCGGGGCTCACTCTGCGTATTGGGAGGGAGCGGAGCTTGATCTTATTTAAGTCACCTCCGCCGGCTCCGAAGACCTTCTCTTTCCTTCGGTGGTTCCCTCCCTCTACTCAGTGCGGGATTAGCCAGCCACCCCTGAGCTTTTTTGTCCACCGACAAATTGGCCTCAGTTGGTGGGTTTGTTTGCCTACTGCACACTGACTGTCAGGTCCAGGGTTGTCAAGTCAGTTGTCATCAGGCAGGTTTATTGAAGGTGACTGGCCAGTCCTGAGACTTGCCGCTCAGGGCTATGCCATCTAGTGGTGGGTTAAGGCTGGCCTTTGTGGCTAACCTGGCTCGTCCATTCAGGAGGGGATGGCTCAGGAAGGCCATCCATCCTCCTCCCCGAGGAAGAGAGGGGTGGGAACTTCTTCCCATCCCTCTCTTGGAGCAGGGCTGGGCTTGCTGTAATGGATGACAGGTGGGAGGCCTGCTGGTGGAGAACCAGTTCTCCTTCTGCAGATCTGCATTTCAACAGTTAATAAATGTGGCCTGAGCTTCATCCAATACCTGTGTCTCCCCTTGCTATTTCCATTCCTTCATTAAAGGTAACATGAAATATCAAGAAATAAAGGGGCCTGTGTGGCATCTTGGTTAAAAGACTGAGCTATGAATGTTCCCAGTTCAAATTTCATCCCTGCCTTACACCTACTGACCAGGTGATTTTAGACAGGCCACTCTCCATCAGCTTCACCTCCATTTCGAATATAGGGGAGAGTAATGTGGCCTTAAGGGTCGCTGTGTGGGTTACTACTGGATAGGAAGCCTGGCGACCCAGTGCCAAGTGCTATTATTTAGGGGCATGGGGTGTGTTAAGGTTGGCTGTTCAACTGTTGCAGCAAAAACAAGAAGAGTTTGGGTGCCCCATAAAGTCCAACAAAATTTATTGTGGCATAAACTTTCCTGGACTAGGGCCTTTTTCATCATTTGCAGACTCTGAAGTCAACTGCAGCATTTGCTTAGATTTCAGCTACTTGAATTGCCACACTCCCAGGTTTAAAGACACAATCCTATGCATGTTTAGACAGAAAAAAGTCCTATAATTCATTCTCAACATACCGTAGCCAGTAGCTGTGATTTTGCTTCATCTTTTATAACCTATTTCTTGGAAGACAACTGGTCTTACACTGCCTTCACAGACTCTTACTCTCAGGCTTTGCTTGGGAGTAAATACTACTATTACCCTCATTGGGCTTACTTATTTCTTCAGAGTAAACATGAATAGGATCGGGCTGTACAGTGATGTATTCAGAACCAAAATACTACCATGTTAAAGGATAATGTTATTTTTTTTCCAGGAGAGGGGAGGGTGAGATTTCATTAAAATTTCATTTTAAAAAATAAGAACTAGTTTTTAAAGTGCCAGTCATCTCGAAAGTCGAGTAAGACCAGACAAAACTTATCGAAAAGAGAGAGGAAAGAGAAAGGGTAATTTGGGGGAGGGGGAATCCCTTCTTAGTGCTCAAGGAAAGGAAAAATGGCAAAAATGCCACTCGGGGTTTAAAGGAGGAGAGAGGTCTCACATGCATTGTAAACGCTTAGTGTGGTTTATGAAAAGTCCCAGATTTATCTGAGAGAACTTTGAGGAAAGTCGAAATGTTTTAAACTATTTTGAAGGGCTCCCCTCCCCCCCGGAAAGTTTGCAGGTTGATCCACTCCTGGCTGCTGACTTTCTCCTTTTCTGTGCTGCTTTTGGCAAGAAAAACACACAAAATAGCCCTCTCCGCTTGCCGAGGTTTGGATTATGGGAACAGAACACCCCCGCGAAGTTCTGGGCAGATGGAAACCAGAGAGATTGCCTATGGATCAAAACTAAACCAGAAATTTGCTCTCTCTTGGCAATACTTGATTAGAGGCGATGCATGCAGATGATGTATCCGGTCCCCCACACGAAATCGAAGATAGGCGCCACCAGTACGGGTCCGACCCGGTGTGGCGGGCTGGATTCGAATTCCGCGGGCGGCCGTGGAGTCGTGCCTATTAGAAAGCGACGCAATCCTGGTTCCAGTGTGACAAGGAGTTTCCCCACTCACATCTTCCCCACTGTGATTGTCACTTCGCTCCATCCAGGTTTCCTAAACTGGTTTCTGAAAAGCCAAACGAATCGGTGTCTCTGAATGAGCAGTTCATTTTTCTTTTCTCTGGATCACCCATCACTGCCAGTCCAAGGACAGCGAAAGTTGTCCTATTGAAGAGGAAAGGAAAAAAGAGCTGGTGGCAATCTGAAAGAAAAAGGGAAAGCGAATCACCTGGCGATTCCCTCTGAACTTGACCTGGACCTTTGCCTTGGAAGGGAAAACATGCTCTAGTATGTTGCCTCTCTCACCTGTGCCTCTGCTTTTTTTTTTTTTTAAATTACCTTCTCCTTTCCCCCTCTCTCCACAGGCCCTAGGAGAAACAACAGAAGTGGTATGTATGTCTGTAGTCCTGTGGGGCTATTACTGGCTACCTCAGCTGCAAGGGATGGAAATTTGGGATCAGCCCTAGATCAGGGATGGGCTTGTTTCAGTTTAGCTTGCGTCAGTGGAGGCTGGTGACTCCATTTTCAATGGCGCTGTACATCAATTTTGGATTTCAGTCAGAACCAGCCAGAACTCTAAAGGAGCTATCCAAAAGGAGCACCTTGGATTGGTCATTTAGAGTTCTGGCTGGTTCTGACTGAAACCCAGAATGTATCCACACCCACACCGAAATCAGAGCCACCAACCTCCACTGGCTTGCATTGTATCATCATTATCTATCTATCTATCTATCTAGGACTCGATGGTCTTGTAGGCCCCTTCCAACCCTACTGTTCTATGAATCTATCTATCTATCTATCTATCTCCGTGATCCAGAGATATACTTTAAATTTACAAAGCAAAAGTGTATACTCTGGCTTTTTAAAAACACAGGTGAGTTAAGAAATCTTGAGTATACACACTTGCCTAAGAACACAGGAAGTGTTTTGTGGGATCTGACCCAGGCCCAACTTGGGTCCAACATTTTGCAAGAAGTATAGTTGCTGAGTGGTCTACCAAAAAATGGCCAGTGATCTACTGGTGGGCTGGAATTATTAACCCTACATTACAGTATATGGTGGAACAGAGACAGAGACCTACACTCCTTCATTCCAAACTTGGGAGGACGTTCACTCCCCATTGATGCTGGCAGGCGTGTGCCTCGGTCTCTTTTATTCCAGCACCTCCACCCCACTCCCGAAAATGGCGAGGTGAATAGGCTGGAAGAGGCAGAGCCACCTCCCTGGTGGACAGAGGTCTTGATTTGTCCACCCCCCCCTTGCAACCTCGTCATTACATTGTTCCGAAATTTCGCAGATCCCTGGGTTTTGAAATTCCGAAGATACATTGGTTCTCTGGCCCAGGCCAATTTGTCTTTAATCACCCCCACCCCAATTTGTAGAGGAGGAGCCAAAATGGAAGGGATTGTAGAACTTTGAGTCTCCGTTTCAACTTTGTGATGGATTCCAACCCTGTTCTGGCTGCTTGGAAGCTCTGCTTCCCTCCCACGAAGACTGAACTATTTAGGCACAGATTATCCCCCCCATCAGAAACCAAAAACCTACCTGAACCACATTAACTCCACAGCGCAATCCTGCGGATGCTTAAACAGAGGTAAAGCCCGCTAAATTCAATGCAGTTTTATTCCCTATCAAGAGGCTTTAAGGCTGCAGCCCTAAAGTCCTTGGGCTCAAACAATCGAGGCAAAATTAGTGTCGTATTGGAATCATTGAACACGTAAGCGCTTAACGGCGTGCTGATTTCAATTGGGCTTACTCCCGAGTAAGTGTCCTTTCGATTGCGTGCCTATTTTCCTCTGGACTGTATTCCTAAACTAGAGCCTAACTCCTTTTATACAATGGCGACCGAACTGATTGAAAAGTATCTGAAGGATATAGAACAGCATTTCAGATACTTCCTGCAGTTTGCGAATACGAGCGATATTTACAAAGAACACGTGGGCGGAGGTTCTGCCTTTTTGCTTTCTGTTCTCGCCTGGTGTTAATCGTCCTTGGCCTTTGCAACTGTCTTTCTCTTTTACACTGCTAGGAATATAGATTCTACTATAGGAATGGGACGGATTACAGGGTTTATTGGAAACAGTAGTGTTGACGGAGAACCCAGATTTGAGCTTGCATTGAAACGGTTGGTTTCCTTTTGTATTTTAAAAGACCTTTGTCGTCCCGTACTGACATTGACGGGGAGACCTCCGTAGCAGCCTGTGGAACTTTCTTTAAAAATAGAACACCGTGGCCAAGAGAACAGGGCAGCCAATGAGGTTCGGATACTCCTTTTTAGAAGTGTATACTTGGCCTAGCTAAAATCGAATGGTGGTGGTTTGGAAAGGTCCATATCTCCTGTTATCCTGCTCTGGTTTTCTGCAACGCCATACAGTATTTCTCTGGAAAAGCCGCCGGTGACTGCAGAAACAAAAATAAGTGGCTTAGAAATCTTTGTTCTATGTTGTTTTTAACCCATAGGGAAGATAGCACTGGTAGATGCTCCTGTGCAAGCCCCTTTGCAATGAGTGAGGAACTGGAATGCTTTTGTGAAGCTCCCATTCAATTCAGCGGAGCCTGAGGAGCAGAATTAGCAGTTGGATTGGGGCCCTTTCCATCTGTACTTACTCCGATAATGTGACATGATGTTTATATAAAATATTCGTTGCAAATTATTAATCAGCAGGCGGTTTTGGTCTCTTTCGTGGCTGCGATCAACAGAGAGGTTCATACAGTTTGAAAAACAAAACAAATACTCATCTGCAGATTTTAACCTTCTGTTTACAAAACCAGGTAAAAGCTGGTTCACTGTGTGCATTAAGGGCTTTATCTTTTAAAATAACTTCCTAAATAGTAAAAAAAATAAAAGAAAAGATTACTTCTGAAATGTGGAGTGGTTCTTTCAGAGGGAAGAATCCTGACCGATCCCCACTCTAGCCTCAGAGTACGGGAGAACAATTTTCCTGCTTTGCCTAAGGGTGTAGTCTTAGGCACACCGACAGCGCAGTCCTATACATGTCTACTCAGAAGTAAGTCCCAGGTAAGTGGGTATAGGATTGTCACTTCATTAGGCAATAAGTCCCATTGAGCAGTGCGGGACTTACTTCTGAATAAACATGTATGGATTTTGCTGCTATACTTTTCCCCTCTCTGGTAAATCAGTTCACAGCAAACATGAGTTTGTCTGGCTAGACTTTCTCCTTTTGATTTTAGGGATTAAACCAATGCATAAATCCTAATTTCATGGAGTTAACTGGTATTGTGTTTTAAATGCATAATTGTAAACCGCCTTGCTTGAATACACTGTATGCAGAATTGTGGAATAAAATTATACACATTTCATTCTCATTAACTTCAAAGAGGGTCGAACTCTTGGTATATTTCATTGTACAATGACAGTGCTGCAATCGTATGCATAGTTACTTGAGAGTAAGCAGGACTGAATTGAGCAAACATGCACGGTTTTGTGCCGTTTGTCCAAAGGGCTACACAAAAGGAGCTCTTTTGGGAGTTTATATCTTGGCTTCCTTGAAAATTAGCCCCTAGAAGAAGCCAATATATTAAAAAAAAATTGTATGGAACTTTAATGAGCAATGTATTTATTGTGGCATTAAGGTTTTGTAAAATACAGCCCACTTCATTAGCAGAATTCAGGCCTGAGATGGGAAGCATAGAGAGAGAATAGAATTAAATAGAACAGTTGAGCTTTCCCAATTGGTGCCCCCTCATTGTTTTGGACTTTGATTCCCATCATCCCCAACCAGCATGGCCAATGGTCAGGAATGCTGGGAGTTGTAGTTCAAAACAACTGGAGCACACCAGGTTGATGAAGGCTGGAATAGCTGATCAACTGATAGACATGGGAGTTAAATAATGGGAGGTTATTTAGATTATTTCTAATCCTACAATTCAGATTGGCAAGGGGTCATGTGCTTCAGGCTGAGTTTTGACACTGAATATTAAGCCTTGAACAAGAGGCTGCAATAAAATTGTTGCAGTATATCTCTGGCATATGTGTGTTACCTGAGCCAGTGGGTGAAGGGGTTGAAAAGCCAGAAGTTAGCATCCAAGACAGGAGTCTCTGCTCCTGTGCAAGATTTATTTTATTAAGTGTGTTTTTGAACATTTAGAAGTGGAGTCAGTCGGTATGCAAGGTTTCTGAATGCAACAAAGTGCTTGATTTGGCCTGGCTGGAGGTTCAATGGGGGCAAGTTTAGTCGATTGACTTTTGCTGCATCCTGAGAGGTATGGGGGATTTTTGACTGGGCATCTAAACCAGCCTCAGCTCCACCTCTGAGCTGTAATATTAAGCGCTCTCTCAGAACAGCCCTCTGACTTATAACTGGAGTATAACATTGAACTGGGGTATAACATTTCAGCCCAGCCTATATAACGTGGGGATAAAATCAGTGGGTAACATTGCAGCGTGGCTGGACTCTCTCAGCTCAGCTTCCACCCAGCTCCCACCCGGTGGAGGCTGGTGGCTCCGATATCAGTGGGGCTGCAAATCCGCTCGGCTTGTCAGAACTATGAAGCAGTTACCCAAGGCGCTTATCCCATTCTGGGGACAGGGTTCAGCACTTTGGATGCCTCGTTTAGAGGCCAGACTGGTCCTGACTGAAACCCAGAGCGGAGTCACAGCCCCACTGACTTCGGAGCCATCAGCCCCCGCTGCTCCCAACCTGCAACTGGGGACTAATCCCGCAGCACTGCGGGGTTGTTGTATAAACCACTCAGAATCCAGCCTACAGTATTCAGCATGAAGCATACTGCGAGCCTGTCGTAAGCCAGTCTCTCCCAGCAGACTGGTCCTTCCGACCTGCAATTTGGAGCAGGAACCGCATTTGCCTTGGCAGGTCGTGTTTTTTTTGTTTTGTTTTTAATGCTTCACACTAAATAAAGATCTGGAAAACCACCTTTTTCTCTTCCCCCCGCCGCGCCCTTCCTCAGCTGCGGTGTATTCCGCCTCCCCTTCCCGGCCGGGAGCTGGTAAGTCTTAGGGCTTCTGGAACTGGCTGCCCCCGCTGGCTGACGCAGGGAAAGGAGCTGCCCCCCCCTCTCTCCTCCCCTTCCAGTTTCACGTTGGAGCTCTCGCGTGCTGTGGAGGGTTTGTCTCTGTCAGCCCCCGGGGCTGATGTCGGTGTTTATCTCCGCTGTGTCCTGACAGGAGAAGTCAAAGCGTGTTTGGGTGGCTCAACTAGGCAGACCTAAGTAACTGAGACCCCGTCAGGGATCAGCTTGGCTAGGAGAGGAGGTGTCACTTGTACGCAGTCACTTTGGTGATCAACACTCGAATGATTTATGCCTTCGACTTTAATTATATTTCTGTGACAGGTGGCACTCCCCTGGACAAAAGTTAGCAGAGGTCAGCCAAGATGAAATGTCCGTTTATCACGCCTGAAATACAACGGGGCTTCCTGCGAGATCCAGGCAGCCTGTAATATTAACTTGCTCCTTTGCCTTTTCTCCCTACCCGCCTACTCCCCTGTATCTAGAAAGGCCCAATGCAGGGGATGGGGAAACCAAGGTCAAATTTTGCACCCCTTTTCAGATAAATGCGGCCTCTCCCCACTTCCAGGCTCTTGCACAGTTAATCGGAGGCAAAATAATCCCTCAAGAGAAAGACTTTTGAGAGCTAATCAAACTATCTTTGAGGGTAGTGGAGGCTGGTGGCTCCGATCTCGGTGGGGCTGTGAATCCACTCTGGGTTCAGTCAGAACCAGACAGAACTCTAAAGGAGCTATCCAACGTGCCGAAGCCTATTGGGTTCAGCACCTTGGACATAGCTCCTTTAGAATTCTGGCTGGTTCTGACTGAAACCCAGAATGGAATTACAGCCCCACCGAAATCGGAGCCACCAGCCTCCACTGTTTGAGGGTCAAATGCTTGTTCGCTTAAGCTCCGGGGAAGGGATAGGCCCTGCTCAAGAAGGCGGAGGAAAAGCAGATCTGCTCTTCAGACTCCTCAAACTAACTTGAACCACGACTATCAAATCTGATCTTCTATCCTGTTATGCAGAAATACATCCAGCCATAGTTCCTTGAGAGTAAACACGCCATGGATGGCGAGGAGCCTGTCCCACTGAAGCCAATGGATCAGCTTTGGATCCAAGTGCTTTAAACTATCAGGTAGGGCTGCTTGCATCGGGGCTTACTGGAAATTAGCCAGAGAGCCCCAAGGGCCGTGGTGTCTCCTGCCCCAGCCAGTATCAATGAACTCAAAGACTTACTCCTCTTATACCGGACGTCAGTTAATGCTTCTGAAAGTCTGTTCAAAAGGAATTTGGCTCAGAGTCCGCGTGGGCATTTGAAAATCAAAACGGTTATTGGCTGCAGTTTACAGCGGAGCGTCTTACAGGCCAACTCGTCTGCTGAAAAGGGGGTGGGGTGGGGTGGGGTGGGGTGGGTTACATCACAGGACCAGTACTTAGCCTTGCAGCCTTAAGATTACTGCCTTTCATGCTTCTTATCTACCCGTCTGATTCGATGTCTTGGCAGTCCTTAAAGTCAGGAGAGGTCCCACTGAACCCCTGCATTGAAGTCGGTGGGATCATTCCGGAGCCAGTGCCTTGGCAATTAACGCCTAGTATGCCCCCAGCAAAAGGAAGGCTGTGGGGACTGGGGAATGGGAGAAAGCCCACTGTACCCATGAGAATACACTGCACAGACATCATGGCCCTGTCTGGACTTACAGACTTGAGATCCTGGATTGTCTTTGTAACTCTGCTACTCCGTGCCACCGCTGTGAACTCGCTTTATCCCCCCCGCCCCCACACACAGACTTTGTGCCTTTGTTTCTCCATCCCGCTTGGCCCTGCTTCCTTGGGAACAGGGCATATCTCGCCTCCTTAGTGCAGTGAAGGGCGGTCCGATCTCGAAAACTGTACACAGGTTGAAGACGAAGTCTTTCTGGCGGGCGGGAACTCATGCACACGGAGAACTCATCCCTTTCAGGACTTCAGCGGCGCGGAAGCGCCTGGCTGGGCCCAGCTTTCTAATTCCAGGTGGCCGCGACCTTGACCTGCCATTCGCTGTAAGCGAGTCAACCTCTGGGAACATTCCAGCCTCCCCAGCTCCTGCAAAATGGAATGCAGCCTTCCCCAACCTGGCGCCCTCCAAAGGTGTTGGACCACCACTCCCATCACCCCCGGTCTGAGGATGATGGGAGCTGTAGTCCAACGCATGGGGGGGGCAAGTTGGGGAAGTAACTCAATCCTGCAATGAACTGAGGCTGCATCACGATCATTCCTAGAAGACATTCAAGCTGGAAGACACTCATGTCGTTATATTCAAGATCTAAGGCAGGGGAGGGAACCTGTGGCCCTCAAGATATTTTGGGCTACAACTCCCATCAGCCCTCACCATTGGTTATGCTGTCTAGGGCTGATGGGAGTTGAAAGACAAAACATCTGGAGGGCCTCAAGTGGCCCACCCCTAATCTAAAATCTGGTCCAGCAAACAAGGTGAAAGGTTGGAGAAGTGAAATGTTTCCCTCACCGACCTGCCCAGCTGGCAGAAACGCAGCGTCCATTTTCCAGTGGAAGGAACTGAAACCCTAACTATATTCCATTAATTACAAAAGCCTAGGATCCGCAGTGTCTTCACATGCTCGGAAGCAAATTTGTTTTCACGCTCCTGAGTAGAAGGAAAGGCACGAAAATCCCAGTTCCAGCCAACAGAAGAAAGTCCCATGGATTTCAGTCATCCTTACATGCTCTTCTAACTAAGTGAGCATGCTCCAAAACATGATTGTGCAATATGCAGTTATGTTTCTTATGTTTCTTGGGATCAAATTTTTCCAGATGAGGAACATCTGTTTGAAACGAGCTGCCTGTGATTCCTGCTTTGAATATTTTGCACTTATTCATTCTACTCTTCTTGAGCCCTATTGATGAGTTCCACTCTCCTGTCTTCCTACGCATAAGACTGCAAGTTCTGAGCGATTACCAGTTGAAATTTCACTGTGGGCTTCAATAGAATGGAAAAGAGAGAGGGTTATCCCTAATTCCAGTATACTTACTTTGAAATCCTATTGATTCCAATGGAATTTAACTCCAAAATGTGTCCTTGGGGTCATAATCATATTGTCCAGTCCCACTGAGTTTATAGGGTTTGCTCCCACGTAAGTGCATATAGTGTTGCTTTGAACTGTGTCCACAAGCCGTTTACTGTAATCCAAGCCATTACAATCAAAACATATTTGATCATTCATTTCAGTTGAATGTGGATTTATACCTCCCTATTGATTTCCATGGTGCTACTGGCTTAGAATCAGTAGTTTTGAGATGAACCCAGTCCCAGAAGTAAGTTTTGTTAACATCAAATTTACATGGATCCCTCCTGTTTCACGTCTGATTCCACTTCCGTGGTAACTCCAGAGTGAACTACCTCACTTCTGATGCACAACCCCTTTAGGATCTAGTTATCCCTGTTCCTCGTTTGTTTATTCCACATGACAACAAACTTGCAAAGTTGGGGCTATCCCATAATTTCTTGCAGACACCGAGACAGAGGCTGGCATTTTAAAAGGAAACTGTCTACCCAACTCATGTTGTATGGCGAGACATTTAACTTTGAATTGTCAACCCCACACAGCCCTTCCGACACTTCCAAATCGCAAGCAGTATTTATCCGATGGGGGATCAATTACTCACTGACATTTACTCCGAATCAATGAACTCCGGATTAAAAGTGCTCAAGTGAACGCTGTGCCAGCAAAGGCTCTAGACAACGGGAGACAACAAACGCTTAGGACGCTGCGGCGTAGCACTTGGAGCAACCTCAGATAGTCCATCTATCCATTCCATCTCCACTGCCTTCCACATACTCTTTGCGAGACCCACCGAGTCCCGCCTCTCTCTTCTTTCCCATCCAGCAAAAAGGACACCAATAAGAACATGGGAAATTTCTTCCTGGAAAAATCTCGACTTAAACACGAGCAGGCAGGCACACACACAAAGTTCAGACTTTCAGGAGTTAAAATCAATGATGAAAGTGATCAGTGTGTGTGTGTCCCCCCCCCCCCATTACCAATATTGCCAACGTTCTAATCTTAGTGATAGAACTGGTGATGTCCGCATCTGGAATTCCACATTTCCCCCTGCCTCTCCAGATGTGTCCCTGCCAGCCCGTTTTCACCACTAACATAGAAAACTACGGGGAAACGAGTGAGGGATGGGGAAAATATGGCCCAAACAATCCCAGGGCCATATATTTTAAAAATAAATAAATTAATTAATAGTCCGTGCCTTGCTTGGCTGGTAGGGTGATATAGTGAGGCAGTCTATATAAGCGTTTGCACAGAAAACAAGGCGCGTTGGGGGTGGGAAACCCACAGAGAGAGTAGCAGAGTCTGGAGCCACTTTATTTCATGTAACCGATCCTTTAAATATTATTCCAGGGGTACTTCGTCTTGTGCGCATGGGCGCGTGGATGCTTGTAAGAGGTCTCGCGAGAACAAATGTGTAAATATCCTCTATTTAAGCAATATTCTAAATACCTCCACACACCTTTTAGGGCGATGTGGGCGAAATGCTATATTTATTCGAGTATTTTTTTATCGGGTAGTTTTGTTTTATGGGCGTGCCACCAGTATTCAAAGGCCCTGGGGCACATGCAGAAAGTTGATCTATTTATTTCGAAAGCGCGTACAAAACAAATAGGCACTCTGATCCTAAGCTCGCTTAAGTGGACGCGAATTCCTAAGATACCTTGAGGGCTGGATTGTGAAGGTCCCTTCTTTAGTTTCCCTCAAGCCGACCACAGGGCTGATGTGGTTAAAAAGACACATCAGTTTCTGTCGTCTGTGGTACAAA
Organism: Heloderma suspectum; assembly: GCF_057233095.1. Classification (NCBI taxonomy): domain Eukaryota; kingdom Metazoa; phylum Chordata; class Lepidosauria; order Squamata; family Helodermatidae; genus Heloderma; species Heloderma suspectum. The sequence continues at coordinate 260,073,992 of NC_139460.1, read as the reverse complement.
CAGAAAGAGACAACTTCCCACCCTGGTTTGGGGGGATCAGGCCTCCTCCACGTCCTCTTCTTTGTAATATAAGAACTCTACTGCTTACATCTAACCAAAAGTGCTTCCAGTCCACACACAGAAGTCTGAGCCGACTTGTCTACTTCGGCTGAAGCCCCACCATTGTTGTCTCGGTTTAGAGACGGGCACCTGATTCCCTGGCACCTCCTCTCAAAGCTGGTAGGACAATCAAGTCTCGGCAGATCTGTCCATCGGCTAAAATATGACCACCTGAAGCCAGGGTGTGAAAGCACCCTTGCTTTCTAGGCTTGAGTCTAGAGGAATCCAACAAAGAAGACAAGGGCTCGCGCGCGCGCGCGCGGGTGTTTTGATCGAGAGTCCAATCATTTATCAAAGCAGGAAGCCGAAAGAAAGGAAACAAGCCCTCACGGCAAAGCCCAGGAAAGAGCCTAACGATTTAGATTCAGGGTAATCTCTCCCCTCCGCTAATCTCCTCGTAGTATTTGATATGATGAATAACCCAATATAGGCCTTTAAAAATAGGTCACTGCATAAAGAGACTCCCAGAGGGCAATAAAAAAGGTGGGCGAGGGCGCTTTAAGGAGAGAAACCCTTTGACTTTCACTGTTGTTTCTTGTCTGGCAGTCAGCATCAGCAGCAGAGGACAAACAAACAGCACCTCTGAATGGGAGACATGGGGGGGGGGGAGAGAGAGAAGGGGAGGCGAGGCTATTCCCTGTCTGAAGCCACTAGCCCTATGGCGTGGAAGGCCAGATCCCCCAGGTCTTTAGGGGAGGGGAGCGGAGGGGAGGGGGATAAAGGGATGGAGTCCCCGTATCCCCGCCCCCCATGTGCGTATGTTGGGTAATGATCAGATCCTTGCGCCTAACCCTTTGGTCCTCATTACTTAATCCAGAGTAACTAGGACACCATGTTTTATACTCACAATGTTTTATGGCCACAATACAGCTCCGCCCTCCCCCGCGCGCACACGCAGAGGCATCTCATCCATAAGCGGACAATATGGGAACTCTTCTCATTTCATCACCTTTTAACCACTCTGATTGAAAATTCGACAGCAGGGTTAAATCGTGGCGAGGGTTAACTAATCCGCGTTAAGTGCTGTCTGCATATGATACTTTGGGTTACAGCAAAATTGTGTCTTTTTCCGGAGGGGGGGCGTTCCGTTTCTTTGTTCCTCCGGGAACGATACCATGTTTTGTAGGAGCAGTTAAATATTTCCTATCGATGTCGAATACAGACTCTGAGAGATCAGAAAAGCCCTCTTCATAAGAGCGGAGTTAAAATATTGTACTTGCGCTTTTGCTCGCCTTTGCGAGAGGAGGTGTTGGAGAGATTTATTGCATTTTAGCTTTACAGACATGAAGTTTCAGGGACAGATAATAAATAAGAGGGTAGAGGGATTGGGGAACTGTATATTTCCTCTCCCTACAGCCTAGAAGAGAATTGGGGAGGCGGGGGAGAGAGAGCAGTGGGAGGGAAGGCGGGAGAGGGTAATTCCAGGTAATCATTTGTAGAAAGGCGTTACAAACGCTGCGAATGCAGGTGAAAGCGCTTCATTCCAAATTTGCTGGTACTCAACTCCACATGCCCATTTCATCTCTACATCACCAACAGCATTTGACTTTACCTATGCTGCGGCCAGTCTGGCTACTGCTTTCAGAGGAGAGGTGTTGGAAGGGATCAATATCCTAGTTCACGTAACCAGTTTCCACTGAAATTGCTAGAGCCTCCTATGTTTATAAACAAAGGGCCTTGAAAAGGACGCATCTCTCTCCTCGCTTCCCCCCCCCCGCCCGTTTTCCCATCTTGAAAACGGTTGTTCCCCATAAGGATCGAATAAAGCGGATGTAGACGTTACAAGAAGGGCGGCCTGATAATTTTCCTAATTTGGAACGTGACGCTTTAATATTTTCATCTCATTCCAAAACAAGAATCAGTAAATTAAAATGGTTTCGTTCTTCTCCACCCCCACCCCAAGAACCCCCACCCCAGCCTCCCCAAGTTAACCCTCCCCCATCCCATAGGATTCTTGGCGACCCTCTGCTCTGCTCCAGTCACTCAGGGAGCCTTTACGAAAAACATGAAGTCCTTCAACCCCGCTCGTTTCCAAGCCCTCCACCTCCAAAGAGCAGTATTTCTGTTTAAGCTTTTGAGTGAAGCCATAGGAAAAAAAGCGGGGGCGGGGAGGGAAGAAGAGAGAGGTGGTGGAGAGAGGAAAAAAACCCTTCCTTGTCAGGATCATCTGGAGTTTTTAAGGGAAATGAAATATGTCCCTTTCGTTCTTTGGTGGCCCTTTGCTCTTGAATTATAGCAGAGAAGGATTTAGCTAGAGCTATAGGGGGACCCTTCGCTCTCCCTCTGCTGTCCTCTAGGTATTACCAGGGATGATATATTTTCCTACAGTTTATGCCCAGCTCTGTGAACGAACCACCTTATCTAATATGCAGCAGCAGAAGATGATGATGATAACAACAACAACAACAAGAACACCCTGCTCAAGCCCCATGACTTCACACATTACAAATACTGGAAAGAAACTGGCTGTAGTAGGAACCAACAACAGCTACCGAGTATTTTGTTATAGTAATGTGAAAAAGAAAAAAGAAAAAGCAGGAGGCCGCCATGTTAGGGTGCAAACTTCTACACCAATACATCAAATAATATGTCAATACTGAATTTAAAAAACAACAACCCACGAACATAAACTGTTATAGAATTAGCTTAATAGCGCACAAACATCCCCTCTCAGTCTTGTGGATAAATACACACAATACTCAATGGTTAAAACGCATCTGCAAAAAATACAATGCACTACAAAAAGTTTATTTCTTATTAGCTGTTTCGCTGTTTGCGCTTGCTAATGTTAAAACCACATGTATGCTGTGTGCATATGTATATTAAAAAACAAGTGCTGAATTAAAAAAAACAGGATTGTATAACTTCGAAATATAACATGCATCTAAATTTGGAGAAATAAAAGAAAAGCAAACACATAAGATTAGAAGAAACTTTACAATGAAAAAATTCCCTTACCTGGTGATATGTTCATTCCTTCTGCCTCTGGTTAGAAATAATAATATATTTTTTAAAAAAGACTAGTAATCATCATAATCAAAGACGGAGGGGGAGGGGAAGAAAACCTAGAAAGGAAATATTGATGGGATTTCGGAGGGTTATTTAATTTTTCCTCCAACCACACTGTATTATCCTGATGCAATAAAGCCAGGCTGTAATGTAATTTTAAAATATATACGTCCAAGCAAATAGTGGGGACAGAATATGACAAGTGTATTTCGACATTATAATTCAAGTGGGCTCCACCTACCATCCGCCTCCCAATTAATGGCCTAACCAAGTTGCAAGAGCCTGCATTGGCCAGACTTGAGAGGGAGCGAGAAAGAGACAGGCAGAGGAGAGGGGGCGAAAAGTGTCATTGAGGCGCAGGGATCGCCTCCCAATCAACAATAACTTGTTAGCAAGAGTCAATTACCTCGCCACTGCCTCTCGCCGTCTTTTTCCTCCCCCCAGCCCGAGGAAGAGGCTTAGGCGCCTCTTGCTTTTCCCTCACCCGGGAAGAGCCCCCCTTTTTTTCGCTTGGGGAAGAGAAAGAGGTGGGGGCGAAAGACAGATCTGGGACGATTTGGGGGGTGTATCCTAAAATAGCAGCTGAGAAGAGCAGAGAGGGCGAGAGAAATAAAGTGGCACAGGAGCGCCTCGGTCACCTCTTTCCCGGGCAGGACTGCAGACCCTTGGCCGTCCAAGGACGGCTTCCGTAGCCCTCCGCCGTCCTCCTTTCTCCACGGCCCGCAGACCTGCCTTCCGGTGGAGTTGAGGGCCTGAAGTTCTTGGCTTTTCAACCTTTTTCTTTTCTTTTCTTTTCTTGTCGGCTCTCTCCCCACCCCCACCCCGCCTCATTTTTGGTTTTCTGCGTTGGTGGTTGCAGAAAAGAGAGAGGGGGGTCGCACGAGGCAAAGCGCGAGCGAGCGAGGGGGACAGGGGGGTGCTGCGGTGGGGAAGGCGAAGAGGAATCCCCGACACCCGCCAAGCATGACTTCCAAAGACGACGGCAAGGCGGCCTCGGTGGAGGAGCGCCGGAGGAGCCCGCTGGACCACTTGCCTCCGCCGGCCAACTCCAACAAGCCCTTGACGCCCTTCAGCATCGAGGACATCCTCAACAAGCCCTCGGTGAGGAGAAGTTACACCATCTGCGGGACTGCCCACCTGCTGTCCGCCGCCGAGAAGCACCCCCCGGCTGCCCTGCCCCTTTCCAGCCGGGCGCTGCTCTCGCAAACCTCGCCTCTCTGCGCCCTCGAGGAGCTGGCGAGCAAGACCTTCAAGGGGCTCGAGGTCAGCGTCTTGCAAGCGGCCGAAGGTAAGACCCCACCGCGCGCTCGCTGGCTGGCTGGCTGCCCTTCCTTCCTTCCTGCCTGCCTGCCTGCCTGCCTGCCTGCCTTCCTTCTGGCTGGTGGTGAGTGTGTGGGGCGTGTGTGTGTGTTGGGGGGAGAGATGGTTGCTTTTGTGGAGAGCATCAGCTGAGAACTTCACCTGCCGGCTTTGGAAACGAGGATCAAGGGAGCGGCGGTTTCTCGGGGATGGGCTCCCAACCACGGATGGGCTCCCAACTAAGCCACAGCGCGGGCCGATCCATCCGTCCAAGACTCCACCTTGGGCTATTTTAGAGGAATGGGGGGAGATGCCACAAACAATTTCTCGCCTTACCTCCCCTCCCCCAAACCGCGTATATTTATAGATTAAACAACCCACGCGTGAAAGCTAGTGTGACTATTGCCCTCAGTCGGTCCCCCCCACGAGCCCGAAATTTCTCTGTATTTCCCCGAATGTGATCAACTCCCGGTGGCCGTGAAGATGCTGAGAAAAAAATTAGGCCTACTTTCGTTGTGGGAGGGGAACGAAAGAATCCGACTTGAGGAATCCGAATCGCTCTGCGTGCTGCGCGCGCACACACACACACACACACACACACCTCTGCTGTTTTGTCGTGTTTCGGTCCATATGAAAGCACCTCTCCATCAAGTGCACCTGAGGGAATGCGAGGAGAGGAGCGGGGACGGCCAGGGTTTGTTTGGGGCCTGTTGGTGTCTTGGGGTGTCGGACGGCTCACAGCAGATTTGCGACTATTTTGCCCTCAGCTGGGGGGGAGGGCAGAGAGAGAGAGAGAGAGAGAGAGAGAGAGAGAGAGAGAGACACGGGTAGGTGGGCCGCGTGCGTGGCGCGCGGTGTGTGGGGTGACTGTGAGAGACTGAAAAGCCTTATTCTGCCTATTTGCAGGAAGGGATGGGATGACTATATTTGGCCAGAGACAGACTCCCAAGAAAAGGAGGAAGTCTAGAACAGCCTTTACAAACCACCAGATCTACGAGCTGGAAAAACGTTTTTTGTATCAGAAATATTTGTCCCCTGCTGACCGAGACCAGATAGCCCAGCAGCTGGGCCTGACCAATGCCCAGGTGATAACGTGGTTTCAGAATCGCAGGGCCAAGCTCAAGCGGGACCTGGAAGAGATGAAAGCAGACGTGGAGTCTGCCAAGAAACTGGGACCCAACAGCCAAGTGGATCTTGTAGCCATTGCCGAGCTGGATTCGACCCCCGAAGGGAGAGCGAAGTCCCGCTCCCTTTCGCCCACCCACCACCCCAAACATGGACTGGAAGGCAGGGGCCACCTCCAGCTGTCCCCGGCCTCTCCTCTCACGGACCAGCCGGGCAGTAGCAAGGACTGCTCGGAAGACGAAGACGTGGAAATTGACGTTGATGACTGAGCGTTGGCGGTGGTTGCTTCCTCCTCCTCTTCCTCCTCCCTTCTCCGCCCGCCCTTCTTTTGCCCCACAAACAAAAACAAACGAAGAAATTGACAAATCTCTCCCCCCACCCGCGCCCCCCGCCTTTCCTCGCGCTCCCTTCCACACATTCACAAGGAGAGAAATGTCCCTCCTGAGCCTTCCTCATCAGCTCCCGCAAAAACGCCGGACTTTAGGGGAACTGGAACTCAGCCTCCTTGGCAACTCAATAAAGGCAGATTTTTTTTTCAAGGAAAGCAATAAGCAATATAAAATCACAATGATAATAATAATTATTCTTAAGTAAGAATCAATATCCCAATGGCTGCCAACCAGGTAGCTATCATTTTTGGAACGGTGCAATTATGGATAGCTTCTGTATAAATATTTAAGCATATCTATTGGGAACTACTTTCATTTTTGGAGGGTTTGATTTTTTTTAAATTGACGATATACTTTTTGTTTGTTTGTTTATAAAAGAACTCATAACCTTGGAATAAATGCCACTACTTCCATGCTTTGTTAGCAGTTGTTTTGGAAGGGTTTTTTTTTTGGGGGGGGGTTAAAAATCACTCCATATGGGATTTAAGTTAGACTGTGATTAGCAGTTGGTCCCCCCCTTTTTTTGCATGTTTCCTATATGCACGATCTTTTTTTAATGTTATTTTATTGGGTTGGCTGTTTAATTCTTTATTATTCGATTTTATTTTTCTGGGATACTGGGGGAGGGGGCGGTATGGGTCTTATTGCAAGTTTAAAATATATACTTCCTTTTCCCACACCCCAGCACCTAGGACTTCGTCTCCAATGAGATTTCTGCCTCATTTTACCAATTAAAAGCTATTTTTACCATTTACTGCTATTGTTGTGCTTTTATTAAGAAAAGAAAAAAGCTACCTTTCATATTTTTATATGAAGGTGGTTTTAAGAAAAGAATCTAGACTTATTTTTTACTCTTTTTTAGAATTGTTTTGCATGCTACGGAAATAATAAAACTAATACTACTGCTAATAATAATAAAGAACAGATCCAGCCATCAACAGTTGGGAATATTAATGCTATAAATATAAATGTACAGACTTAAAAATGTTTTTCTTTGATATGTAAAAAAAAAAAAATATTAAGGCCTGCTTATTTAAGTTACAACAGGGACAATGTTACTTTATATCCTGTCTCTTAGAGTTGTACAGACAAGTCTTTTTCCGATACAATAAAACCTTTACAATTTTAATATATACTTTTTAAGGTTTTCTTTGGGAATGAAAATCCTTAGATAGCCCATTTGCTCATGGTTCCTCATTAGTTCCTTTCATCACTTCAGGAATATTACAAATGAGTTTGTTTTCACCTGCAGGGTGTGGGTACAGCAAGCTGGCTGTATTTGAGGGGGACTTAATTATCAGCAAGAAACCTGAATTCCAAAAAAAGCCCTATACATAGAAATCAACCGATAGGCAAAACTGTATTTTGTTTCAGTTTGTTACATCAATTAATATTGCCTTAAGGTTAGTGGTCTCTCTCTCTCTCTCTCTCTCTGTGTGTGTGTGTGTGTGTGTGTATGTGACAGGGAGAGAGACAGACAGACCAAATTCTGAAACATTTCTGGATACAAAAAATGGCCTTATCAAACAGAATGTGTGTCTCTGTGTGTATGTTATATGTGTATCCACACACATATTGCTGTTCTGTAATATAGTCTATAGAAAGCATAGTTATGTGTATAGCCTAAACCAGGGTTATGTAGCAGTGCGTTCATGTTTTGTAAGTAGAATGGCATTTCTTGTGGAATATGGTACGGGCACACACGCATCCCTCCCTCAGTTGGCAACTAACAACGTATTTCTTCTTTTAAAATCAAGTTTTCTATTGTTAAACCTTGGCGGAATCGTCCAGTATTAATACATACGATTAAACCATTTGTGTTTTTTTTTTTTAGAAGGTAGGGGTGGGGTGGGGGGAGGGAGGGAGGGAGGTACACAAAATACATAAAACGACGATTTATTTTTCCGCAGGACTGCCCAAGGAAAACATAAAAACCCTAACACACCCCACTTCAGGTAAATATTACTTTCTTCATTATCACTATCCACCCAGTACTAATTTAATTTACACCCCTTCTTTATGTTCTTCTAAATGTATATCTCCCCTCCCAATAATCAGGCGCTCTGCCTTTTTGACCCACCAACGTGTGTTTCCCTATTCTTGGCAAAATTTATGTGAGAAACACAAATCTGGTCAACATAGCGGCCAAGTGAAAGTGGGGGTGGGGGGCGGGGTAGAGAAAGAACTGGGTTCCAAGTAGGAGAAGGGGGACAGCACGGCTTGGAGTGGGGCGGGGGGGCAGGAGGGGTGTTTGGGGGGCCAGTTTCTCTGAGGCGAAATCAATCTTTCTCCCCTTTGAAAATGGATGGCGTTGTAATTTTTAGCGTAAAGCATGAAAACTGGGGACAAATGAGGCCTCTTCTGTGAAGTGACAAGCGACAATGGGGCATGGTCTGCCTCCTGCGGCTCGCCATGCTGAAACAAGCGTGCGCCTCCGTCGCAAAAAGGACCAAACCGCTTGGAGACCATATGGTTTTTGAATTTTCCTCACAATTTCCAGACAATTTGATGGATTAGGTTAACCCTCCCTTCCACTATTTAACTCCACAATAATGGGAGTGGAGCTCTCTTTCTCCCTCCTCCGCCCCCCACCTCCATCAACTCTCCCCCACCCCCTACACTGGGGCATCTGTGCCTTTAGACGGGGCTCCCATTCTTCTCCTTTCTCTCTTGGCATTTGGAACAAGTCTATGAATTACAATGAAAGGCACTTTCTTTAGTATTATTTGGGAGAGCACTTGTCTTTCTCTCTCTCTCTTCTCTCCCCCCTTTCTTTTAATGGGAGGTGGGGGTCTGTTTGCAATGGATTTGTTTGACTTCTGTCCAGATATCACGCAAAGCCTTCAATCTTGTCCTTAAGTGTTTTTATGCTAAGCAGGCAAATCGTAAAGGCTGAGAAACTGTGACATTTATGTGAAGATCTAGTTAAAGGGCTTTATTTGTTTTCCTTATCTATTCTTTCCCTCTCCTCCCCCTCCAGATTCTCTTTCTCTTCTCCCCCCCCCTCCGCTTTTATTCTTTTGTCTTCAAATGGATTTAATGAGGCTGCAAAAACGCTACACTTCAACGTAAGGAAGAAATGTGTTTTTGTTTTGTTTCCTTTAAAAAAAAAAAAAAAGGAAAGGAGAGGAGGTGGGTGTGAGGAGAACAGAGCTGGAGTTCATTTGGACTTTTGAGCTATTGACTCCCGTGTGCAAACACAAGAGATGGATGGAGCTAGGAGCAACCCCACGGAAGTTTGCCACACGTGGCTTCGACAAGCAGAGCCCCCCCCCCTTTTTTTTTTTTGCTCAGGTTTGCAGCGTGTCAATTTGGCTGGTCCACAAAGACGTGGCCGGGATTGTTGCCTGCCGGTCGTTTGCGCGGTTTGTCAACAACATTTCAAAGAGGGACACACGATCCTCGGAAGCCCCTTTGCGTTCATCTTGGGACTGGGACCTATTTTCCCACCTCAAGCGTTTAGGGAAGGGGGGGGGGTCGCCGGCTCCTTCTTGAGACTGCTTTTCCACCCTAGACGGAAGAAGAGCCTTAGATAACCTACGATTACAAGAGGGGATTTATCTTCTTTCTGTATACGACGGTTTTTCACGCTGCGTTGTGTTTCTCAAAGGGTGGTGATGGTTAAAGACGTGTAGGCTTTAAACTGATGCGGCTCCTAATCAAGCTCTCCCATTAGAATCGAAACAGCCCTGGGTGGGTTCTCTGATCTTCTTACAGTTGACTCCAGACTAACCAAACAAACCAGGAAAATTATAACCAGACAAGGCGGGGGAGGGGTGGTGGTGGAGAAAAAGCCCCAAACAATGCGTGTTTCCATCTCGGGGTATATTGTATCTCTCTCCGGTAGCCCCAACTTGAAGTTGATGGGTTATATATTTTCCGAGACAGACGGAGATTTGTGAAAAGGGGTGTTTCAGGCGAAACAAGAGACATCTTGACACACAGACGTGCCAAAGCTGAGTGGACATTTGATGAAATCACCACTCGACACAAAGCCCCGAGCAAGGGAGACTTTTATCTCTCGCCAAAAGAGGGACAGCGGGGGCGGGGGCGACCTGGCATTTTTAACCCAACCATATGATGTTGTATATACGTATTTAAAAGGACTCGTGTAGTCTAACTGACTATTCTGTGATTGAAAAGAGTGGGACCCTGACTAAAGAGGAGTCCCACTCACTTTTCCTCCTAGCACGAATACATCTCGTGCCATTGCAGTCTTAGAAACAGTGCAAACCCACCCCTCCCCAAAAGCCCCAGCCAAAATCGAGATCCCCTATTAAAAAACGTAGAGTCGGGACGGGCAAGATTCTTAGAAATGAGAGAGAATATTCGCAGTGGGGCCTGGGAGTGGTAGGCTGCGCCCCTATTCTCACTGAAATAAGTTAGCCTTACTTCTGAATAATTATCTAGGAGACGATCACACAGCAGGGACCCCCACTGAGCCCACAAAACAGAGCCATTGAGAGGACACCTTTTACTGGAGCTACATCCTGGAAATCCAGCAAGTTTTACACCAGGACCCTAAACCTTAAGATAAGTCAGTCAATGGTGCTTATTTCCAGTTTAAGATGCTTAGGGTTCCCGCCTTGCAGCCGGATCCCACATAGGCCTCTTAACTCAGAAGTTAAGTCCTACATTGCTCAAGCCCAAGAGTGCAAACGATGGTATCCTTAAAGTTACACAAAAGTCTTCATATGATGAAATGTTGCCTGACCAGGAACAACTTTCTCTTTTGTCTATTTTTGCAGGACAAATAAGAATTTCTAAAATTAATTCCAGAGGGCTAATTGTGTTACAGGGACCTCCCTCCCTCCCTCAGAAATAAGGGGGGTGACTCCTATGCTACTGACCCCCGTGTGATTTCACTGAAGTTTATAGACCACAGTAGCTGAGCCGTGACTCTCCTAACTGTTGCCAGTTCAGTCCCCCCCCGCCCCTCCCAGGTTTTCTCTCTTTAGGGCCGCCTGGCCTGGCCTGAGCCCTGGCGTGCGGAGGGCCAGGAAGGCCTGTTTGGCGAGTGTCATCTGGAACTGCTGTGCGTGTTTTCCCCCTCGCGTCTGGGCGCTCGGCGAAGCGGCGGGCTGGGGTCATTTGCGCTTGTAGGACTCGCTAGATTAGCTGCCGGTTCCGTGTTGGGAGCGCGTGCTCAGCCAGCGGAATCCGCGCTGGGTGTTGTTCGCCACCAGCACGTGCGCTCCTCTAAGCCGGGTCCAGGATTGCGCTCCCGCCTCGAGGGTGGCGGGTGCGAATCCGACCGAGCTTCGGGCGTGCCCCGAGGCGCACGGAGAGGCGGTCAAACAAAGGCTGCCTCCCCCCGCCCGGACCTCCCCCGCCCCGCTTTATTCTGGCTCCCTTCCCTATCCAACGTGTGGATCGCGTGTCTCCCAGGAATCCCCTAATCTATTTTGCCAGGTACTTTAAACTCGGCGGGGGATGCACGTGTGGACACCCGCGAAAATCGTTTGCCGGAAATCCCCCTGTGTTTCGCTGACACTGTCCAATCCCCTCCTGTTCCCGGAAATGTGCGGGTCTCATCCCCGGGCGGCCTTGGTTGCCTTTCGGAGAAAAGCGAGGCGATTTGGCGCCCCCCCCCCCACCAGCGTTCACTTCGGGCCATTCCTACCCACCTCCCACCTTTTCTACATTTTGGGGAGCCGAGGGAAGACCCGAAATCCCCCCCCCCCCCGCGCGCTATCTCGAAGGCTCGCCTTTGTTGGTTGGCTTCCCACTGGGCTCCCTGAGGTAACGGCAAGGACCCCCCCCCCCTTCCTGGCGGGGCTGAGGGAGACGGTTGAGTCAGTGAGATTCAGTTCCTTATTTTATGAGGTGTCAGGGTTGATGTCAGACGTGGCAACGATAACTAATACTACCGTCTGAGAGACCAGAACGTGGTAATTAATCCCAAAGACTTAAGTGTATTTTAGTTCAGGAGGAAAAAAAAATCACTAATTCAATCGTCCGGAAAATTGAAGTTTGATGCATGAGTCCCTGTTGAAAGGGAAGGCGCTTCTCTCCCCGCCCCTCTCTTTCTTCTTCTTCTTCTTCTTCTTCTTCTTCTTCTTCTTCTTCTCCCCCCTTCCCTCATTCGGATTCTGGGGTTGAGGCTGAAGTCGCATCTCTTCTCGTTCCTGTTTTGGTTGCCTTCTCTCTCTCTCTCTCTCTCTCTCTCACACACACACACACACGCACTAAATCACACACCTCTTAATTCATATGAAGGCAGTCCGATCAGTACTAAAGACACTAACAGTACAGTCCTATACATGGCTACTCAGAAGTAAGTCTCACTGAATTCAGTGGGACTTACTCCCAGGTACGTGGGTATAGGACCGTTACTGTATAGGACTGTTGCTCTATAGCCTATTACGCAGGTTTTATGTGGGAGTAACCCAGAATTTACTTCGGAGATAACTAGTTAACATACTTAGGATTTCCTTCACGGCTGCAATCCTATGGATGCGGAGCTAGTAATAATTCCAGCTGAACCCAGTGGAGCTTACTTCTGAATAAACTTGTATGCGATTGTGATGATATGTCCCCCTGCGGTTTAAATGTACATCCACAGCTACAAACGAATAGACATGCACTCTGCATATCCGACTTGTTGGGTTTGCATCCCCCTCGTTCCTTCCTTCCCTCCTCCTCTCCCTCTGTGTGTGTGTGTCTTGCGCATACACACACACACACACACACACTTTCAGATATGCATCTTTGTAGCAGCATCACGAGGGGTGCACATAGTTGCAAACCCGTGTTACCATACACTATTACCCTCCTGCGATAAAGCACATACCACGGTATCTACACAACACTACAACACATGCACACGTAAGAAAGAAACACCACATCACTCGCACAATGATGTCGCACCGACCCCGAGCCCCTCCCATTCCACTGCATACACATATTTCAGCACAGAATACTTGTATCGCACCACCAAAAGCCATCAAAAGACTGTGCTACAGAGACTTGCAGTAGTATTTAGAAACCTAGACAATACGCATAAGGTACACACAGGACCAGCGGAGGCTGGTGGCTCCTCTTTGGGGGAGGGGCGGGCGTGAATCCGCTCTGGGTTTCGGTTAGAACTCTAAAGGGGCTACCCAAGGTGCTGAACCCTATCCTTCAAATGGGTTAAACACTTTGGATAGCTCCTTTAGAGTTCTGACTGGTTCTGACTGAAACCCAGAGCAGATTCACCCCCCTCCCCCACTGAAAGAAGAGCCACCAGCCTCGGCAGCACGACGCCCATGCCCGTGCGCATGCGGGGTGCAATTCCAAACGGGTCCTAATGGCCAATATTGGACACTTCCTTCTGATAGTTACATAATCCTGGCCCCCGACCTCTCTCCCCAAGAGCTGATGCCTTCAAGCAGATGCACAGGTTCCACTGCATAACGTCTTACATCTGTTTCATTATATCAAAGGTATCATTTTTTGAGATGCAGATATTTGGCGTGCCTGCTGTTGCTATTTGGGCTACAAGAGTAGATTGAGAGAGAATCAAGTTACTCAGGGCTCCTTAATCCTGGCCTTCTCCCCTTCTTTGATAGATGGTCTTGGTTGTTTGTGCTTTGGACGCGCAGGGCAAATGTGAGCCTATACAGGAATGCCTTTTGTGTCTGGAGAGGGAGTCCACGCGCAGGGAAATTTACCAGGCAGGTAAAAGTCATCCTGGATCAGCCCAGTCCATCTCTTCCCTCACGCAGAGAACACGTGGCTTGGGAAGCTTGCCCTTTTGGTCCAGCCAAACTGGTTCAGCAGATAATGATGGAGACAGGAGACAGGGGTTCGGATCCCACGTTTGCCACCGACTTTTACTGCGTAGTTTTGGGCGAGACAGTGTTTTCTCAGGCGTGTTTCCACCACGTGCGTAAAACATCAGCAAGCCCAGTTTGTACCGGCAGCAGAAATCAAGAGATAAAGCTTTTCCTGGGCTCAGTGGGTTGTACCACTCCAACGTAGAGGTTGGCATGTTTGGACGTCCCCTGTCTTTCCCGCTTCACCCGCCGAAATCTCCACGTATGTACAAAGCTACCATGTCTTACAGAAAGGTTCTGCTTAGCCTTCTACCTGAAATGTTACTTTTCTACATACTTTTCCATAGAACAGCATCCAGCATACAGACTTCAACCTGAAGTGGTACATTTTCCGTAAATTATTACCAGTTGATTCTGATGTACATTGGGCCTGAGTTACCCGACTTACTCGACACAATAAATATTGCAAATATGCAGAGCTAAATATCAAAGTAGTAGTCCATCATCATCATCATAGACCCAGCTGTCTTTCCATGGATAAACTCACATCGTTTTCCAGTGGATGAACTTCGAGGTCTTCCATGTTTGGAATAACCAGCATTCCCCATCAGTTGGAGGCTGTGCTTAGCGCCCATCCATATGTATGCATGTTTATTCAGAAGTAAGTCCCACTAAACATCTACATGGAAGTTGCTTCCGTTCGTAAGGGCCAAGACTGAGGCCCTGAAATCCGATCCGATGCGTGTTTGCTCCGAAGTAAGCCCCACCCCACTGAGTTCAATAGGGCAGCTTGCAAAATAAGTGTGCATCCGACCAGAGTCTTGAGGCGACTTTTCAAGGAAATCCCAAGAGCCTTCTCAGAAACATGGGACTTCTGAGCACTCCTTTCGCTAAGGCATGACATCTCCTCTGCCTTGGGAGTCCTCCTTTAGGACTATTCCGAGGCAGGCTGAAGAAAGACATCGGAAGGACACAGAATAGGCGAGACTAGACCAGTTTATTAAGCACTTGAAAATCTCTAGTAATGCCCCAGGAGCCGTATCCAACAGTGACATCATGTAAGAGGGGCTGAAATCCAAACGATGACCTAGTCCTCAGTGGTAAACCTATGTCTGGGCTGTGCCACTTCAGATTACAGATGGGAGCTCACATCATGGAATGCTCCCCCAGGGAAGAAAAAGAAGATCCCTACCCACAGAAAACCAGCATGCTGGGCTTTACTGGAACCGTCTTCCTGGTATTTGGTTTTTTATCTGGAGGGAATTTTGTTTGTTTGTAGGGAGGAGCATCCAAGTCTGTGAGCCTGCACTGATACAGCCCAAGGTTTGCCCCTTCCATGAGAAGAGGAAAGTCCTAGGCCAGCTTTTGCCAACCTGGCACCCTCCAAATGTGTTGGACTACAACTCTCATCCCTCTTGACCATTGACTAGGATAGATGGGGATGATAGGAGTTGTAGCCCAACACATCTGGAGGTCATCAGGTGGGAAAAGACTGGTCTAGGGCAGGGGTGGAGTGGGGAACCTGGTGCCCTCCAGATGTTCTTAGGCTACAACTCCCATAATCTCTGCTCGTTGGTCATGCTGTCTGGCGCTCATGGGAGTTATAGTCCAACTACATGTGGAGGACACAAGATTGGGGAAGGCTGCTCCAGGGGCTCATAGAATGAGGTTGACTTTCACCTGTTCAGATACCTTGGACACCAGACACTTCTGCCCAGAACGACCCTTACACCAGTGGTGGCTTTTCTTTTTCAAAGGTCTGAGTCCAGGAAAGCAGGTGCGACCCCACCCTACGACACCTTTATTTAGAAATACGTCCCACTGATTTCGAGGGATCATATTTTCGAGTACGGAAATTGGTCTCCTGCGAAATGTCTTTGCGGGAGGCCCGAGGGTAGGAAAACCTGAGAGAGAAGAGAGCTGTGCCGGTTTTTTTAAATAAAGATAAACAAGGACTACATGGCATTAAACCAGAGTAGAACGTGATCTTGTCTTACTGGAATATTTGCAGTTGCCTAACGAATTTTTCTCGCAATTGTGTGGAAACAGCGAGCGAACATTCCTACGATTAACTGGTTAATAATAATCATCATCCTGGGATTTTAATCGGAGCTGTCTGATTATTGTAAATAATCTCTATATCTCGGTACACTTATAATAAGTAATGAGTGTAACGACGATTTTCCGGGAGGACACTTGAGTTGTCTGTGTTATATTTAGTCCCTCAATCGTTATCTTGGCCACTAGATCCTCTAGTATTTTAATCGCTTAATGAATAAGTAAGCTGCTTAAAAGCAAGGTATTTGTTCTTCTAAAAGCATTGCATCAGTTGTCAATCCTCAGCAGAATTTATCTGAAGCATCTAATGATCACCCCCGCACGCACGCACGCGCAATGCCTCGAATCCGCTCTTCATTTATTAGCGAATTTCCAGGAATCATCACGAAGCAAATCTTCCACCATCCACAAATGCCTCAGTCCTGGTTCACATTTTAGGCTGGCCCTCATCCTGTACCTGTAATAGTAATCTGAAACTAAGAAATAAAATCGGGGCACATTTCCCCATCGCTAAATCTCCAGTCAAGCCAGGAAAAAGCTTCTCGGACTACATTTCAGTGTGTTGCCAGCCTGCTATTCGAGGCACAGGATCAGGGTCACAAAAGAGATGACAACCCTACTTCCAGGTGCGTGGGTGTCAACTCTTGATCCAAACAAGGCTTCTGTGCCTTTGAGAGCTTCCTGGAGCTGCAGCGAAGGAAAGTCCGGCAGATGAGGCTTCTCCCCTCTGTAGTTCTGCCATGACTAGAGAAGAAGCCGTGCCTGTGTCACAGGCATTTATCAAAGGCGCAAGAGCGCCCTTCAAAGTCAGGCAATGGAGGCTGATGACTCCGATTTCGGTGGGGCTGTGAATCTATACTGGGTTTCAGTGAGAACCAGCCAGAACTCTAAAGGAGCTATCCAAGGTGCCGAACCCCACCCCCAAATAGTTTCAGCACCTTGGATAGCTCCGTCAGAATTCGGGCTGGTTCTGACTGGCACCCAGAATGGATTTAGAGCCCCACCGAAATTGGAGCCACCAACCTTCACTGAAGTCAGGAGCTGGTTGTCCGACTTCCAGGACTAATGTTGCTGAGGGAACTTCTCCATGTCAAACTCATGACAAAGAAGATTTCGTTGGCTGAAAGAAATCCGGAGTTCCTTGACATCAATATCAAAACGTGGCCTGATCATGAACAAGCCAGTACTTAATCCTCATTCAGGAGCGGGTTGAGCAAGAAACAGAAGCAAAGGGATTCGAGGGAGGTACGTGATTCTGGCTTGGAAATCCCACCTCTGCAGGCCTCTAGACCCTTGAAGCTCAGCTTGCAGTGCAACGACTAGCAATGGCGGAAAGGAGAGAGCCGGAACTGATCCCAAAGTCTGTTTGTCTAAGTGCATCTACACAATTAAGGGCCACATCCAAAGCCAGAGTGCAGGAGGAGCTGCCAACGTTTATTTTGTGAGTGCTCCTGGGCTCACAACAGTCTCATGACTGTCAGAAATCCAGCTGATGGAGTTTTATGGGGAGCCATAGGGGAGATGCAGTGCTGGTGAATGCAGTGCTGATGTTCATGGGGTTAATGCTAAGTATTTCTGGTCAGTGGGAAAAAGCCTTGTGGGTCTGAGGGCATTTGGGTGGGTTTCTGGTGTGTTTATGCTGACTGAGGGTACAATCTTATGCCTGTTTAGACAGGAAAAAGTCCTACAACTCCCAGCATTCCCCAACCAGACATGCTGGCTGGGGAATGCTGGGAGCTATTGGACTTTTTTCTGTCTAAACAGGCATAGGGCTGCACCCTTATACAATGATGCTAAATAAGCTAACTTGGAGGAAAGCAGGTGACTCCTGTTTCAGTGGATTATTGGATTTTAGGCATCTGCTCATTCCGTAATGGCCTTCCCCAACCAAGTGCTATCCAGATGCATTAGGACTACCACCCCATCACACTAGCAGGCCAGCCATTGATCATGCTGTCTGGGGATGATGGGAGTTGTAATCCAATGCATCTGGACTGGGCCAAGTTGGGGAATGGTGTTCTAAAAAAATGTACATGTGCTTAGCACAAATTGGACACCAGGAAGTCAACTTGTCTGGATTCCAGCTGATCAACTGTTTGAGAAGTTTATTCAAACAGTAATGCTATTCATGTTTGGAAAATGAGCAGACACAAAAGTTTATTTCAACTCTCCTTTGAAAAACAACCAGGAAACATAAAGTGATTGTTACAACAGCACCTTCAGCATGGAATATCCCTTTCCCAGGGGACATTTGTGATTAAAAATTCTGCCTTTTAATCTGCTATGAAGGAACTAACCCATTGCTGTGATGATGTTCACCAAAGATCTCAGTGGTCCATAGGAACTGTGTAGTGCAATTTCTTTTTCTCCAGGAGGATAAGTTGCACATTTCTTTGTCCACTGAAGCTATTGTAAATGATAATCTTATTTGTGTTGTTTAGCATTATTAGTATGAATTATGGGCTGCTCTTCATTTATCTTTCATCCTCACTTTTTTTTCAGGTGTGTGTAATTTCTCCCCCCCCCCCTTCTGTTGAAGATGGAGGAATACCTGTTGGTATATTTTCAGTGGCTCAAGCCACAATCCACACCACCTCAAGCAGGATTCTTATTGAAAGGCTAATGAAAACTGACACATGGGGCCACCTCTGCTAATATTTAACAGGATTAGAATGTGGAGTGGATTGCATTACAGTCTTGTTTTCAATAGTTAAAGTGTCTTGCCCAAGGCCACAGAAACAGTCAGTAGAAGAGGATGGCCTTAAACCTAGCCCTTCCAGTCCATATTCTGTAAGACTGCACAGGTTCTCTTTTCTCTATAACCTCACCATAGAGACTTCTGTTTCTTCTGAACTTCAGAAAAGTAGAGATATGCCATAACTGGGCAGGATCAACAATAAGCAAATGCCCAATGAATTACGGTATCTCTAAAATTAAGTCCAAGATCTAAGAAAAACACTGTTCTCCCTTACTATAACTAAAGCCCATATATATGTATATTATGTCAAGAGACAGTTAACTAATCTGCACCCCAAACATGCAATTTTAACTTCAAGACTGAATATTGTATCCCCTATGCTAGCCTTCCCCAACCTGGTGCCCTCCAGATATGTTGACTGGATATGTTGGGAGTTGTAGTCCAACATATCTGGAAGACACCAGGTTAGGTGAGGCTGAAACATATTGAAGAAGGGCTATTTCCTTAGATTCTGGCAACAACCTGTGTCTAATTCTTCTTAAGTTAGGTCTCTCAAATTTTAGCATACAGGAAACAAATACACCAACTTTCTTTTTTGGGGGGTATGATGGAATATAGTCATAGATTTTTAAAGTAGCATTTACTTTTGGAATCTGCTGTGATAAAGTACAATGTTCTGCAGAATCATAAGAAACTTCACTGGGATGTTTTCTAGACTCTGTGGGTTTCTGAAACGGTTAGAGAGAAAGAAGACTATGGATCAGGCCCTGAAGGTTTTTCAAAAGATTTGACTGGTTAAGTGTTCTGCTTATCCATTGGCTTTGGATCTGGAAAATGCAAGTATCAAGAGGAGACAGGACTTTAACAGCATTCTCCATTAAAGGCCTCTCTGAAGGCCTTGGATTACATTCAGATTCTGCCTTAGAACAGCTATTGTTATGCTGATGAAGATGTTTAAATTAACATTGTGTAATCAGTTCCCATCTATGCCACTGCAAAACCTCCCGCTGTAACGACTTCATAGAACAGCAGCAGACTTGAGATGACTTTCCCTGATGTTGTGCCAGAGAAATTAATGGGAGTATTCTTCTGGAGTTAGAGATTTCCAAGCGGGATTGGGCCCAAAGGCCCATTAGGTCAGCACTGAACTCCCCTAAACATAACCCACTTCAACTGAACTGTAATGTACTCAAATAGAAGTGAAGAGGTGCCCATCTAGGAATTCATGAAAATCAAAAACATCTGGTGAGTTCTCCTTTAGAACATGCACACTAACTGAGATCATGCAGCTTGATCTTGCAAACAAAAAACAGGACCCACTCTAGTTTTAATGTTTTTCTGGGTTGTGTTTCATCAGTATTGTAGTCTTATGTGAAGAATGTTCACTTGTATAGTAACAACTGTTTTTTGGTTGTAAAGGAGTAATATTCCAGATGACAAAAAAGGATGCAGAGAGAACCACAACTGGAGTGGTGATAACCTCAGACTGGACTAGGCTCAAACCAGGGTAAGATAAAAGTTTTCTTTACTTTACAAAGCTCCAGTTCAAGCTAAGGACACATGCAGGCAATGGATAGATCTCAGTGCTTTACAAAGAGCTCAGAGTAAGGAGAGTCAGTGTAGCACATTGGTTAGAATGTTGGGCTAGGGCTGGGGAGACTCAGGTTCAAAACCGTCCTCAAAGTCATGAAGCTCAGTGGGTGTTCTTGGGCCAGTTACTCTCAGCCTAAATTACCACACAGGGTTGTTGTGAGGACAGAAAAGGAGGGGGAGAACTGCGTATGCCAGCTTGAGCTCTTTGAAGGAAAGGTGGGATACAGAAATAAAAAAGGTTTGTGAGGGCCTTCCAGGGCTTAGTGCTGGAACCTGTTTTTAATATCTGGCCTCAGCCCTGGAATGTCTGAATGGAACAATAACAGAATACCAGTGAGCATATGCAGAGTACCCATCCATAACCATAACTAACATCCCGCACATTTAGAGTTAGGAGAAAGGACTTCCAGGCTTGGTTGCCTCTCATTTTAGAAATTAAATATGAGCCCTAATGCTAGCCTGAGATGCACTAGCAGTCTTGACATGGTCAAGTGTAATATAGAACCTTTGGACCCTTGAGGCTTGGGTCAATTCCATACAAATATAAGAGGTGACTTGCCAAGTCAGATCAAGGTCCACCTAGCCCAGCATCCTGTTTCCAACAGGGCCAGCCAGTTGCTCCTGCGGACTCACAAGCAAGGAATGGCAACAGAGATGGACCCCCTCTGCTGGCTGTTCCCAGCATCTGGTAATCATTACAGAGGTCCTCTTCCTCACCATTCTGATTTGAAAGGCTTGTGTTTTATACATTTGTCTCATCCTGATTCTCAGAGAGTTTTGGCATCTATGGGAAGTGGACCAGTGGAACAAAGGATCTGGCATCAGCATTCCACATTTCCAGTCCCATAGTAAATAACCCAAAGGATAGAGGGGAAGTGCATGATTCCTATTAATCTCTGCATTGTAAGGTCCTTTCTGCCTTTTCACTGACTGCTCAAGTTGAAACCATAACATCAACAGAATCCATGCATGTGGACCCTTTCCCTTGTATAGCAACATCCAAGAGATAGTAATCAGGCAATCAATGGTGGGGCCAGCTATGAGAAGAAACTGATGTGATAAGGAAAGGTGATAGAAGATGTAATCAGGAGACATATCTCCTTGTTTTACCACTGCACCTGGACAGAGAGCTATGAAGCAGTTACTGGTGGTCTATGACTCTATAATGTAGAAATCAGGCACTGGAAGACTTCATGCCTGCAAGATCTAACTTTTTACTAGACTTTTTACTAGAACCCTGAGATCCACCAACCACAGCCAGGTGCAAAATAGTGGCTCAGGGACAGAGCCAGTTACATGCTGAATCCCATGAGCCATGTGCTCTGATAACACACAAGACTACATCTGAGTGAATCCCAATCTACCTTCTGCCCACCTTTGATGTAGATACATCTGAATCTGTAGTTATTTTGTATCTCCTTAAAATGTTAATGTGCCAAAAGATACATTTATATTTTAAACA